>NC_136065.1:2130992963-2132367963 GCF_964261635.1 Lissotriton helveticus | reverse complement strand
TGCCACCCTGGGATAAGTGTTCATTGTCACGGGGACACTTCTGGAGACCACCCGAGCATCACTCACTGAGGGCCCGCCGAAGGCATGGCCATAGCCTATAGAGGATTACACCCACCCCACCCCCTCACCCCGTGCCCCTGAAATGTCACTCATACTGATGAAGTGTCAGTCACGGGCTAAGAGGAGCCCGATATGTGACTGACTCCGCCCTGCCTATTCCATCATTTTATAGACACCGCACTGTAGGCCAGATGTAGGAAGCCTACTTCCGGTCGGTAGCGGCCGAAATGACAGAATTTCGGCCGTTACCGACCGGAATTAGGCTTTTCATATGTAGGGGCGTAAATTAAGGATTCAGTAATTTACCGAATCGGTAATTTAAGGAATCGGTAAATTACTGAATTCTTAAATACCGATTTGGTAAATTACCGAATCCTGATATGTAGGGAGGACTCAAATGAGTGATTTGCCCATTTTAGGATTCGTTATTTACCACCAACTACAAGTTGGTGGTAAATTTCGAAAACCCTAAAAAATGCAAATTTATGCAAATAATAACAGTGCCATGTGGCAGACATACATGCCCTTAGGGCATGTATGTGTGCCACATGTGCACCCATACACAATTCAGAGGTGCAACAGGGTGTCAAAGTGACACCCTGCCACCCTTCAATGTTTTCCCCCTTATACCGAATCGGTATTTACCGAGTCGGTATTTACTGAATTTTACAGATTCGGTCAAATTTACCGATTGCATACCTACATAGCATTAACTGATTCTAAAATACCGAATCGGTATATTTCGGTATTTTAGAATTGGTAAATGCTGATTATCTACATCTGGCCCTGTGTGTTTCCATGTTTCCCAGGCAGGGGTTATACGAGAACTGAAAGTTTCATCTGAAGTTTCCCAAATGCTTGTGATTTTTATTCACCTTGCTAACAGCGGAGTGTCACCCCGTCCACAGGGCGCGTCTGTTTTCATGAATAATTTCCCCTTTTTCTATAAGTCATACATTAAGACATACGTCATGTGTTGGTGATGAACGCCTCTTCTGCCTGCCTGCATGTTGTTCTACATTTTGCAGCTTGTGAGGGGCATTTGTTCACAGTCTGGTAAGTCTAGAAGGATGGGGAGGGTCTCTGCTTTTATCTCTGTGTTGAGGACCCCCCCCCCTTCATGCCTCACAACAGACTTTTGTGTTGTCAGGCCTCGGTTGTAGCAAGCAGCAGGGGCGTCCTTAGGCATGTGCAAGCTGTGCACCTGCACAGGGCCGCCAAACCCCAGGGGCCTCAACGCCAATATATATCCTTAATATAATAATCCTCTGAGGATGGATACATATTTGCGTGGTGGCCCCTGGCAGGGATTTGGCTGCCTCCGGCTCTGTTCCACTTCCAAACACCCTGACTCTCCCCTCCTTCACTAGCCTCCGTGCTCTGCCCCACCCGGACCCCCTCTTTCGGGGCCCCCTACCTACACTCCCTGCCCAGGGCCGCCATGAGCCTAGAGCCGCCCCTGCAAGCAGTGTGTCAGTGCCCCGTCCCCCCACTGTCTGTCACTCCACAGGATTTCCTTCATTCACACACTGGACCCTTGCTTTGGAAGGAGACACTCCGTCCCCTCATCATTTTTTTTTTAGAGTTTTATATAGTGCGAACATGACCCAAAGGAATCGGGTATCAGAGCACTTTACATGAGCACCAGTTTCGTTACAGATGGACACATTGATTTTTATTAGGCACGGGGAGATTAAGTGATTTGCCCGGAATCACAGGATGTTGAGCATCATTGCCGAGACTCAAACCGGTTCCCCAGCTTCGAGGTCGACCGCTCTAGCCATAAGGCTACATCATCTCCCTAGCCTCCAGATGTTGAGGCGCAAAGAATGGCGCCCCCTCCACTGAGACTCTGCCATCGTTTCCAGAGGTTGCGCTCGGTCAGGATAGGAGTTTGAGACCTAAACCCTCATTATTGGCTGTTGTGACTTCTCCTGGCCTCGACCACGTCAGTGCCAGTTCCCCACCTGATTGGCTGGTTGATCCTAGTCTACTATTGTGGCCCGGTCTCTCTGTGCTCACCTACCTACCTGAACATTTTACAAGACTCCTGGGCCGTCCAGCGTGTGACCCGTGGGGTCCATCACTGCTGCCAAACACCCGCCTGCCTTGAGAATGGTCTGTGGACCTCCCGTCTTAGGAGCTGCCAGTTTGTGCCAGGCCTTCTATTTTCCTTATACCATGTGGTACAACCATATCTTGCACATGCTGGCGGTCACTGTTGCCGTGGATGGACGCGTGAGACCATGAATCCATCTCAGCATGGCCAGCCTCTACTTCGGAGTGCATCTATTGTCCTCCATTTGCTACGGTTGTCTCTGAGGGTTAGTCCCCAGGTCTGAGTGCTCCTGTTCCTCAGGGCACGGCACAGCGCTGCTGCCCGTCTACCTTCTGTTCAGAACAAGTGGACAGGAGGCTCTGATCCATAGACTGCCTGCCTCCCTGCTGAAGTTGTGCCAGCATCAGGCGTGTTCGAAGAGCCGAGTCCCCTTCGCCGGCCCTCCTGATTCTGTGGGTGCTGCTCCAGTGATGGACGAGCGATGGTGAACACTAAGCCTGGGCGGAGTTGGCAGAATGCCGCTACGCGGAGTTCCACGGAGTTGGAAAAAAAGTCAGTGGCACTCCGCTCTGCTCCACCTTCCCTAATTTACTTATAACAAAAAAAGACACTTACCTGCTGTGGCATCTCTGGGCTACCTCTTTCTTGCCGTGGTCTCTCTTTCCTCCTCGTCTACGCAAACCCCTACGTTGTACACAGGGCCGGCGCTAGGCATGGGCAGCGTGGGCAGCTGCCTAGGGCCTCGCACTCAGCCCACCAGCATGGGGCCACGCACTGGTGATGCGTCCTGTTGGTTCCCTGGCGATACATTTCAAAGAAAGGTGTCACCTTTCTTTGAAATGGAGGGCCCCCCTCCCAGGGCCACTCAGGGATGGTACCTGGATACACAAGGGAGGGAGACGCTCCCTTCAATTGAAAGGAGACCCATTCACAGACACTGTGGGGGGCCCATTGTCCATCATTTTGGCGCCCCCATAGTTTTAACTTTTAGCCTACAAGCAATTCGCACACCTATCGGACTGAAGGTGTGAGAAATGCTTGTGGGCTCAAAGTTGAAACTGTGGGGGGGCGACAAAATGCTGGACAATAGGCCTCCTATAGTGTCTGTGAATGGTCTCCTTGCAAGGGGCCACTTATCTACATTAGAGGGGCCTCGCACATTCCCTTTTAGCCCAGGGCCTCGCAAATCCTAGAACCGACCCTGGTTGTACATCTTGCGTGCGCATGAGAGCGCAAGATGTAGAACATAGCAGTTTGTGTGGACGAGAAGGAGGAGAGAGACCAAGGTGAGGAAGCGGCAGCCCGGAGACGCCACAGCAGGTAAGTGCCATTTTCCTGTTATAATTAATTTAGGGAGGTGAAGGGGCCGGCTAACTCTGCTCCGCTACGGAGTCGGAGTTTTGCCTGAACTCTGCGTTCCCAACGGAGTACAGAGCAGGCAAAACTCCGTAAACTCCTCTGGCGGAGCGAAGTTCTCTGCCCAGGATTAGTCCAAGTCCTGCCTGCTGGCCCTCCAGAGTCTGTGGACACTGCTCCAGCGATGGACGAGCGATGGTGAACACATGGGTCTGGCACACTGGAAGCAATAATGCTTGTACTGTAGGGGGCTTGAGGTGTCTGGAGGGAGACCCAATTCCTTGAACAACTGCATCCTCTGCGTGGTGACCACACCAGACCACGAAGGTCACCCGACACATCCGCCCTGTTTTGAGGCATGGCCCATCTAGGATCAGTTCTCCAAATGTAGCGAGGAACACCATTGATTGCCATCCATCTCTGTTCGTTATAGTAATATTTGTGTCTGAGTCCGAACACCCAACTGCCTCCTGGAGGAAACCTTGACCACTCGACCAAAGCAATCACTAGAAACAACAAACCAAAGCAAAAAAATCCAGGGCTGTGGGACAGTGAGGAGAAACAATACCAGACACCGGTACTGCCCAACGCTCCGCTCTGCCCCTGGATCTGGGGAAAAGGCTGAGCAGAGAGTGATTGAGGGGTGAGGGTCTGGTTTGTGAGTTTAAATGAGTGGTGGAATTGGAAGGTTTGTTGGATTGGCAAAAGAATGGGTGTTTGTGTGATTCCAAGATGGGTTTATGGCTCTGGTAGGGTCTGTGGCCAGGCTGGAGGTTGCTGGCTGAGAAGTGTTCATTGTGTCATTGCCAGAAAGGTAGTTTGAGTACTCGTGAGGTCACGGCTGTTGTTAGCACCCCTGAGGCAGGTTTGTAGTGTTAGTTGTTGCCACCAGGGATTGGCGAGTGAGTGTGTGAGTGAGTGGGAGTAGAGGTTGTTGTTAAGGGGAGGTTTGGCTTTAGGAGGGTCAGGTTATAGGAATGATGTGGGGTTTGGGTGGTTCACTTGGGAGTGTTTTAGGATTGTGGGACTGTGCAGGACTTGGGGGGGCCTGGAGTGGTAGGCATGTGCGGGAGGAGGGGTGGTGCAGGAGCCAGAGGTAGGGGCAGGTGGTTAGAGGGTTGAAGAACAGTCGGTTGGTTGTGTTTGTCTTCCCAGGGTGTTTCATCCAAGCTCTTGCTTTTTTATCCTCTGTCTCTGTCCTCACTCAACAGAATGCCGACGGGAAGCTCACGCTGCAGGAGTTCCAGGAGGGCTCGAAGGCTGACCCATCCATCGTCCAGGCGCTGTCCCTTTATGATGGGCTGGTATAGTGCCGAGAAGACCCCTTAGCCCAGGTGCGTATAATTCAGTGCAATAGAGAGCCTGTCTTCGACTGGAGTGCTGCCCTAATAAACCCACTTATCTTAAGCCAGATCCCACAACCTGCGAGGAGAGGTTATCACCAAACATCCCGTCCTAGGCTTTCATGTGACAACCTAATGCCTTCTGGGACTTTTCTTTTTGCCACTCTCTCTCTCGCACTCACTCACTCACTCACTCACTCACTCACTCACTCACTCACTCACTCACTCACTCACTCACTCACTCAGTCACTCACTCACTCACTCACCCACCCACCCACCCACTCACTCACTCACCCATTCACTCACTCACTCACTCATTCACTCACTCACTCACCCACTCACTCACCCACCCACCCACTCACACACTCACTCACTCACTCATCCACTCACTCACTCACTCACCCACCCACCCACTCACACACTCACTCACTCACCCATTCACTCACTCACTCACTCATTCACTCACTCACTCACTCACCCACTCACTCACTCACTCACCCACCCACCCACTCACACACTCACTCACTCACTCATCCACTCACTCACTCACTCACCCACCCACCCACTCACACACTCACTCACTCACCCATTCACTCACTCACTCACTCATTCACTCACTCACTCACTCACCCACTCACTCACCCACCCACCCACCCACTCACACACTCACTCACTCACTCATCCACTCACTCACTCACTCACTCACTCACACACACACTCACACACACTCACTCACCCACTCACTCACTCTTTTCTCTCCATATTTTGGTTGCATTCATGACACTGATCCAGGACACAGCGCTTAGAGTTCACTCATTCACACCGGTGCACTAGCACAATAATGAGTTGATGGTATTTTCACATCTCCATGTAAATCACAAGGGGAGTGGACGGCCCGCTCTGTGACCGCTCTGACTGGGCCACCCGGGCTACATTCAGATAAAATAAACAACACATGTCCTGCACTCAGAGCGCTTTGTCGCGTCCAAAAATGCACGAATACGTTCATTTTAAAACACGTCTTATTCATACTCAATGGAATGCTATTTGCTAATTAAAAATGAGAGACTTCCCTGCTTAACCGTGTCTAGTTGAACTACAGCAGTTGTATTAAAACATAATTTTTTCATTGTTTGACACGAACCCCTTTCTTGCTTTTCTTAATTATTCCATTTTAACAGAATTTTCTTTGAGAGACTGAATAAAATTGAACTTCATGAATTTAACAGCTTTGATAATGGCACTGAAATATGAGGGACCGATGGGCCTTCCTATAAAGTTTCATTTCTAGTGGTAAAGTTCTCTGTCTGCCGCACTAGTGCATGTGAATTCAGAGAAAAGTGCGGATTTCTACATTTAAAATTCCACATGAATATCAGGTTTACTAGGTATACAGTACACGTATACTACCAGGAAAGTGGCTAGAAATAAACACCATCAAATAAAACTAACATAATCAATTATAAAGAATAATGCAACATATTTTAGAATGTTATAACAAACACTTGCATGTAAGGCAAGTGTGACAAGTGCCACTTCTGGTTGTAGTATCCACATACATAAACAACGGATAGGAAATCGTCAGACGTACGTGGTTTTCTAGTTATTAAACGTCATATTGAGGGGCATAGGTATGAAATGAAATGAAATGAAATGAAAACAGTTTTATTAAGCGCTAACTGCTGCCCTGAGGCGTCCAGTACCTTCAGAAAAAAGAGCAGGGGAAGATCCAACTAATTGAACAGAAAAGTCTTGAGCTGTTTGCGGAAGCTCAACAGACTGGAGTCAGCTCTAAGATGGAGGGGTAGAGTGTTCCATAATTTAGGGGCTTTATAAGCAAAGGATCGACCTCCGGCCCTCGCTCTTTGAATCCTAGGAACTTGAGCTAAAAAAGCATGTGAGGAGCGGAGGGCTTTAGTGGGTTGGTATGGTGATACCAGAGAGTGGCTGATTTCTGGGCCGGATTTCCAGTAAGCTTGGTGGGCAATGCACATAGATTTAAACTTGACTCTCTCTCTAATGGGGAGCCAGTGCAACACTCTTAAGCCAGATTTTATTGAGGTTCTACGGGGAGTTCCAAGCAGTGTGCGGGCTGCACAGTTTTGAATGCGCTGCAGTTTTTGTAGGGTGTACTCCGGCGCCCCCAGGTACAGAGCATTGCTGAAGTCAAGGCGAGATTGAATTAAGCCCTGTATAACTATCTGCCTGGCCTCAAAGGAAAGAAGCGGAAGAATTCTTTTAATCATCCTCAAGAGGCCAAAGCAGGTCGCTGAGACTTTAGTTGCCTGCATGTCGAAGGTCAATAATTTGTCCATCCACACCCCCAGGCTTTTGATGTTGTCTCTGGGGGTGGGGGCTGTGCCCATGCTCAAAGGCCATAACAGCTCCACGGTAGAAGGGGCTGAGGGGCCTAGGAGCATAAGCTCTGTTTTATCGTCATTGAGCTTCAAACAGGACTTCGTCATCTAGCTCTTGACCTGTTCCAGACATGTTGTTAAATTGGGCAGTGGTAGTGGGCTGCTCTTTTGCACGAGGTAGACCACTAGCTGGGTATCGTCCGCATAGGTATTCATGTTTTTCATTATTTATTACTTCTGTTTATCTAGTTACATTTATGTTTAAAAGTTGGAAAAAGCTGAAATGAGATGATCTTTCAGTGAGCATCCTTCCTGAGAGGTAGTATTCCTTCAGTGTCTATTGATGCGGTCAGCCATGATTGCCATGGCAACAGCTGTGCATTCTGACAGTACTGAGAGTAAATAGGGGTGGCATTTCCTCATGAAGGCTACGAAGCTGCAGAAGTGTGCATGTTGTGTGCATGTTGTGTGCATGTTGTGTGCATGTTGTGTGCACGTGCTAGTACACAGATATGTGCGCTTTGGGACCTCCAGGAGAAGCAAGCCGCTGGATCTCATGGTCCCAAGACATCCTGAGAGGGGCGTCTCCTGAGATACGAGGGTGCAAAGCCCCAGACACCCTTCAACCACAAAGGAACTTGAAGATCATCTCCTCGGAGACGGGAAGCCAGTGCGGTGGTGAATCTCACGAGAAAAGCCCTGTATGTGGAAGAGATGTGGCGCAGCGGCCAGGGCAAATGACGTTGAATGTGGAAGAGGTGTGGCGCAGTGGCCAGGGCGACTGACGTTGAAAGTGGAAGAGGTGTGGCGCAGTGGCCAGAGCGATTGACGTTGAAAGTGGAAGAGGTGTGGCGCAGCGGCCAGGGTGGCTGACGTTGAAAGTGGAAGAGGTGAGGCGCAGCAGCCAGGGCGACTGACGTTGAAAGTGGAAGAGGTGTGGCACAGCGGCCAGGGCGACTGACGTTGAAAGTGGAAGAGGTGTGGCGCAGCGGCCAGGGCGACTGACGTTGAAATCTGGGGCTCACGGTTCGATCCCCGGCCCCGGCGGCAGGTCAGCCCAGCATCACGTTACTCTGGGCAATAGCTCGCTTAATCTTCCTTAGGGCCCCCAGCGCCGGGACACATCTCCGGTGGTAGCTGTGCGCTTTACACATACTGGTGTTTCATTTCATTTCATTTCATGTTGACCAAGATGAAGCTGGCTGTGGCATCCGCACGCACAGCAGACAGCCTCATCTATGTGCTGGCCACCCCCGCCCTGGGCACTGGAATGGTCCAGTCTGCCACCGGCTTGGGCTCCGACTGGACCCGACAAAGATGAACCTTTCACTCGATGGAGGCAAAGGACTGAAGGTTGACTCTGATATATGGGGGCTTCAGAACGTACGTCTGAACCCCAAAGAGCCCGTATTGCCCTTCCCGGGGGATGGAGGGTGGCAAAGGAGACGGTGGCGGAGGATTGAGGAGCGCTGCACGTCTGCGGTGCCATCTTAAAGGACTTTAGGTAAGGGCCCGACAGATAAGTTCATGAGCAGAGTTGGAAAGGAACAGTGGGGCGCAAATCCCGTTCCACGTACCAATAAATCCAGACTGACTGGGCTGACCTCTGCAGATGGGGGTATCGGGACTACAGCAGAGGACGCACCTTCACACACCAAGCAAAACCAAGGGGGATGATGGACGGAGTGTTGAACAATGCAAGCACGCACCCGCAGTCAACTGATCTGGGCTGAATCCATCATCGTTCTTTAGCTCACTCTGCCACCTCAGTTCAGACATGGCCATATGCAAATCAGTCTGACCCTGTGCCTCATGGGAACAGTCCAGCCCGAACTGCCAAGCCAGGTCTTCCCTGGACCGGAAACAAGCATCCTGGGACTGGTTTCTGACATTACAGCCATCATCAGCCAGGCTAGCTTGAATTCAGTGGCAAAGTGAGCAAGGGAACCACATCTAGGCATACTCTGCCAACTTAGGTCGAACAAAGCGATACCAAAGGGGATGATGGACGGAGCGCTGAAACTTTTCAGACACTCACCCCCAGTCAACTGATCTGGGTGGACATCACTTGGGAAGGTCAAGGTGATGAGATAGGCTGGGCCCGGCCTCTCCTAAGTGTTGGAAGGACCCTGGCAAGAGTGGCCAAGGGGGAACAGGGAGGCGCGGAGGCTGATCCTGTTCCCTGCAAGATGTCGGTGAGCCAGGCTTCCACGCACTTGATTAAGGACTATCGAAGAGGTTTATTTCGTGAAAACTGAGGGTGAGTTCAGGTCCTGAAAGGTCTAGGGATCCAGAATCCAGGCTCTAGAACTCGTCAAGGTCTGGAGTCTCCGTCTGCCGTCAACGCGCGAGGCCGGGAAGGTATTCGCAAGGACCATCGAACTCTTCTTCAGGAAATGTTCCCAGAGTCCCCTTGAAAGGTCCCTCAGAGTCTTCGTATGCATCCCACCAAGCTTGTATATGTGGCACCAGGAAGAAAGATTGTCCCTCCCACAAAGATGCAGAGCTGAGACCTCCCCATCAGGCTCTTGGTGGCCAAGGTGTTAGTTCGAAGTACTTTGGAGCTATTGTGGGGTGACTTTCCACCAAGGGCCAGCAGTTTCTGGTGCACTCCCTTCTGTTGTCCTAAAATCAACCTTTTTTACAACATTGTTCCAGCAAAAGGCAAGATACTAATTACAAGAGCTGCCCCCACCAGCCTGTCCCCTCCAACCGGGCAGGGGATGGGAGGGGGGCATCTCTCTCCTACCAGTTACTTTAGGATGCTGCAACCCACGCACACTGCCAGCAGGGGGCAGCATTGCACCTGGAATGGAGAATGGCTTGCCTTGTGGGCTCTTTGGAAATGGCTCCTGTTTCCATCTTCCCACGGTTTTCTCTGCTCAGTTTGCATCTGTGCTCGGTCTGAAACAAGCCTGGGATTGTGAGAAGGCGACATTCCCGGGGTTTGTGCGGGTGACCACCTCTCAGGTGATGGACATAGACGCAAGGGAGCTCTGTGGCCACCAGGTACCGTAAGTAATGTAAGTACCTGGTCACAGACCCCTGGACATGAGCCCAGCCCGACGTCCTGTCTAGGAAGGACTTTCCAACCTCTTGCAGGGACCCCCATTGACAGGCTGGAGTGGTTAAGGCGGTTAAAGACCGGTCATTGGCGCCTTCTCTGCAGTCTTGCTTGTGTTCCATGTTTGGGTCTATCAGGATCAGACTGGACGAGGGGCCAGACTTCATGCCTTCTTCACCCCTCCTCCATCTATCCTTGAACCACCTCTTTGCCTCTTTCTCTTCTGTTACCTGAATGGATTCTTTCTAAAGAATCTCTGATGGACACCCTCCCCCCTCCTGGTTTCTTATAGTCCCCCGCCTCAAGGGGTTGTGCTGCTACCCATCACTGAGCTGACCATGTGATACAACCTCAACTGGAGCTGACCATGTGATACAACCTCAACTGTGACAATGCGTCACACATCAATAAGACAACCTAAACAGCGACTGAAAAATTCGAAATGAATGTGGAGTAATGAGGCTACTGCCTCGGTATCCAAAAACTCACCACTGTCAGAAGGTATCTGACAGACGAAAACAAGACACACAGGTTGTGCTGCTGGTGGTCCTGGGTGCTCTTCAGATGTGCGTGCGGTGTCTGGTAAACCCTCGTTTGCTCATCCGCGCTCCTGGTGGACGCCCCACACCATGTGGCATGGCTGGTTGTATAGTGGCCATAATGATCGTTCCTGCTGTGCCTCTCCAAGGGGTACCCCTCGACCAGGCTTCTTGGACATATCTTGGTTCTTATTCCTACAAGTTACTCCTTTGCCATTTGTGGGTGGCTCCTCCCACCGTACAGCGTGGCTGGTTGTCTAATGCCCTTGCCATGTGGTACTCTGCAGCAGCCTTGTGGAGACCCAGGGCCAGTCGGAATGAATAAACGTACAGTCGCTGCTCGTTTGTCGCCCCCGGACAGACTGCAACGAGGTAGCTCCATGCCACTCGTGGGTGTACTCTTCAGAGTGAGTACCGCGGCGGCCTGTGTTATTTCGTTTCTTGTGTGTAGTATATTTTATCAAACTACGCAGGATTGCCCAGGGGGCACGACTGTACACAGCTTATCAGTGTCTAATGCATAGATGTAAAGCTTTGACTTATAATTGTGGGTCAGACGAGGGGCTTCACCGGCTGACCCCATTAAGGTAAATAAAGACCAAACCCTTGTTTGGAGATTTATGAAGTGGCTGGCCTCATTGACGGCTCTGAGCCACTTGGCCACTTAGGCCACTGAACAGCAGCCAACAAAGGCTCGCCGCCACTGAATGCGGGTTCGATGACGGACACACTACGTGTCCTCCCGGTTGCAGAATATAATGCCCATTACCATCTGAGTGGTGATAGAAAGTTGGCACCAGGTGCAGCTTGTTGAATCCCTTCCAGTCCACAGCGCCTGTAGCATTTATTATACGATGTCATCAATTATATCATAAACATGTCATGACTGATGCAATCAGTGAGTTTTCCAGCGTGAATCTTTCTGGATTCACTATGCTATGCATTATTCCGAGGTCTAGTGGTTGGGTCTGGAATCGACACATTTAAAAAAAAAAAACAATTCCGTAGCCCAGGTGGGTGTCGACGTCCCACCATTTGGTGTCCTCCTGCTACGTCGGCGTGCCTCCCCCAGAAGCTCCCACCTTTGGACGCCATCATCATATTCTTTTTTCTGCCGTTGGGTCTGGATCGTCACCGAGAGGTTCCAGAGTTTTTGGGAAGAAGAAGCGAAAATAAAGCAGGAAAACCACTGAAAAAATTGGAGAATACATCTCGCAATCAAGAACACAGAGCCGGGATGACTAAGAAGGATAGGAAGATCGAAAACTTCGACATCCAACGGAGAATGTGCATACAGGGGGCCTCCTGAGCGCAGGAATGGACAAAACACCTTTCAAATTCTGCCATAATTGCCACCACAAGTACGCTCAGAAGGACCAGCACCCGGTTTGCAACCTCTGCCTCCCAATCAACCACGAAAGCAAGGATTGCAACGCCTGCTCGGCATTCACCCTGAAGACTCTCAGAGTGAGGGAGAGACAGAGGATAGCAAACTACAACATGCAGGGCCAAGGACAACCTCCATCGCTCCAGGACTTGAGCCTCTCCAGTGGTGCGTAGAGCCCACAGAACCCATGAAAGTCACTAGGCTCTTTGTTACAAGCACAGGGAAGGGAGGCTGGAAGTCCGCTCTTGTTGTGGCATGTTGTTGCAGCTGCAGCTGCTTGTGCCGAGGCCGAACCATGGTGCTGGCTGTGCCCCTCTGGATGCGCAAAGGAACAACGGTGTAAAGCGTGTGGAATGAAAGGGGTTCTCTATTTTCAGGCTCTTCAACCCTTTTTATTATATTAGTGTGGTTTTGGATACCACAGTGTCAAGTTTGTTACCATAGTTCCACGGGGGACGCCTCGTTGAGTCCTGTGGTACTAGATATTGGGGTACTCCGGTACCACAAGACAGGCCTGCAACAAAAAAAAGTATATATTATATATATATTTTGCTATTTGACATAAGGGAGAGTCACATCGCTAATGGGCCTCAGTTTTAGGGTATGACCCATCCTGCCCCTTTGTGTCCTTTTATTTAATGTCTCAGGACTCGGGGCTTTGTTTCCGAGTCCTATAATGGCCACCACAACATATTCTCCATGTTGTGGTCAGCCAATCAGGATACACCAATCCACTTCGAATGGACCAATCACAATATAACACCAGCAGTCCAGGTACCTCTAACTTTTTACCAACTTTACCAATCCTCACGTGCACTTGAGCACCATTTTAAACACTAATTTCTGTAAAATAGCTGGAAAGATTTGCCCCAATTCACAAAAAACATACTTTCTTTGTAAAGTTCTAAGTTTTTGTCAAATTTGGTGCAATTCTTTTCAACCATTATTTTTGTACTGGATAGCAGATTTTCCTATGGGAATTGAAATAGGGAAATTGCACGTTACGGATACCAACCCCTTTTAGGTTGAGCCTAGACAGCACTTGTGCTGTCTCTTCGAGACATGCTGTAATCAGTTTGTGGGCTTAGAGCCTGCCCACTGTTCCTCATTGGTTTGTTTCAGTGCTCTTTAAAAATCCTTGGTTTCAAGTGAGTATTTGTTACCATTTGTCCCACCTATTCCTTGTTTGTTCCCTCCCATGGAGAACGCCCCCAGGATGTGTAGCCTTCCACTTGTGTGCATTCTAGCCCTGTCCTACAGACAGGAAGAGTGGAGAATGGCTACTATGTACCAGGGGTTACTACCCCCCTCTCTGTGAATAGGCAGGGACCAGTGGCACCTGGGTGGCCTAGGGCCTGGTCCTGGCCGCGGACAGCTTGGGAGTACCAGTGGGGTACCCCAGTTGTTCCAGACAGTGTTTTCAGAAGGAACCCCATGGGTTCACAGTGGCGTAGAACAGGAGGGTGTCCCTGCAGTTGCGGGCCCGCGTCCGTGTTCTATCGCCCCAAGCAGGGAAGCCCATCACGGTGGTGATTGGTCTACCCTGCGTTTTGGCTGGAAGGGGGTTGTGTTAGACTTGGCCCTTCTAGCAGGTTCACCTTAAACTTTTTGCTTTTGATATGTGATATGGTGTTAGTGATTTTGGGCTTCTGCCCACTTTACCACTGTGTCCCAGGGTAAAGTGCATGCGTGTAGTGGGGTTGACCTGCCCTCCCATAGGAATGCATGGGAAATGTATGTGTCCCTGGTAGTTCCTGATGCGTGGGGAGTGCAGGTGCGAGTTTGGTATGGGCGGACTCGTGAGATTGAATGCTGCGCGATGATGTGTGCGGCGTGATTGTGTCTAGTGTGGAAGTGCCACTTCTAGAAGTTGGCATGTCTGTGTAATTTATGTGAATTGGCTGCCAGGGACCCTCGCACTTGACCGGGGTAGGTACCCGGTCAAGTGCGAGGGTCCCTGGCGGGGTGAAGACCCGTCAGGGGATACAGAAAAATAGCAAATATGCGGGGCAGGCTCCCGCTCGGGGAATTCAACGGCAGATAAGCGGGGTCGGCACCCGCGCCGTAAATCAGCCAGGTAAAGTTTACACATTGTAAAGTGTGTGTTTCTTATCTAATGTGTTTGGTATCATACAAAGGCTATTTTTATATATAACCTTGTGTGGAATTTCCTTTGTGGTGGGCCTTGGGTGTTGTTGCTGCGTGCGCGCGCAAATACTTAACTTACATAGCCTCCAGGATAAGCCTGACTGCTCGCGCCACGTTGCCTAGAGGGTGAGCAGGGGTTATCTTTGGCGTGTAACTCCCTTGCCCTGACTAGAGTGATGGTTTCTGCCTGACTTTGGTGCAAGCCTCAGCCAACCGGAGAATCCCATTTCTAACATTACCCCACAAAAAATCATATGAAGAAGAACAATAAGCAGCTAGTATTACCATTATTCATATTAGTGTTCTTAGTGTTATTGTTTTGTTGTTACTGCTTCTATTGTTGGTGTTACTAGTGTTAGTTATATTTTTTCTTGTCATTATGGCCATTGTTATATTAACAGTAATAATAACGTTGTATATAACAATACGAATGGGGATGATAATATTAGATAAGATTTTAGTGCTGGTAACAGTAATAGTGAAGGGGCATTTCACAAGTCTTGTGTAGAGGAACCAGGGTAGTATTTCTTTTCTTCTGCACTTTACTGGGTTTTTATTTTTGCTCACCACGGTTATGACTTTGGGCAGAGCTAATGTTGTCCTTCGCGTAGCTGCAGCTTGATCCGAGAGACCCAGATTTGAATAAACACTGAAGGGAAATGGAGGTGGGAGGTAGGTTTCCTTTGAGGTGGGAGGTGGTTTCCTTTGAGCACAAGTAGGAATTGATTTGGGGTAGTGGTTGGCTGTCCTCGTGCCTTCTGACACATGTCTGGGCTAGTTCAGGCAGTCTTCCAAGTGCCACCAGGCAGAGGGGTTTACTAGCGAGGGGTGGTCCTCCATTTACTATCGGCCATTTTCAGATTCCAAATCTGACATTGGTTTTCCACCTCCCACTTTAGCCACCGCCCTGAATACGCTTGGATAAAGAGTGCGTGCTGGACCCTGGTCCCATCTCCCTGACTCTCCTGTCTTTTCCCCGCAGGCGCCTGGAGTACAGAATCTTTGTGTGCCATCTGATCCCATCGGTGCGGAAGCTCATCCGGCATCCCCTTCAAGCGGTACAAGTGCGGGGAGCATGGCTGCAAGGGTGACCTCCACAACCGCTCCATCGCTCTACGCGTCAGACCATCCAATCCATTGAGTCCTTCAGAATCCTGGGGGATAGGGGCCGAGGGAACCGAAGGACACCCGTTCTGGATTTCATCCCTCAGAGAACCCACCCCATGTTCCATCTCCCCGCATAACCCATTCTTTCTCATTGTGGGCCAGATACCTGGGCCACGGACACGCCCATTTTTGCCTTAGATGACACGGATGGAATGTGAGCTGCGACCGCAGCATCTGGCGTCCTCTGACCGCCAAGGCAACCCTGCCCTCTTGGGTGGGAGAACTTTCATGCGAAAGAAACACAAGTGTTGCTGGTAGGGGTCAGGAGCCGGTGAAAAGGCGACATCTGCAAGATTATTCTGCAGCAGAAAATGCCACAGTGCTAAAAGCGGACTTTATTCCAGGAGTTGACGCAGTATTGTGCTTTTTTGGTGAAAACTGTGTTTTTTTTTCTTTTGCACACACTCACCTATATTTGCTTATACATAGATATATATATATATATATATCTTTTATTTATTTGATGTTAATGTCAGCTGTGTGTCTTGCGTCTATGTGACAAGAGGCTAGAAGTGTTTTGTCTGTGCATGTTGGGGAAGGGTGTTTGGGAGGGACACCAGGGGAGGGAGGGTCATGTCCTCTCATTGACTTGTGACAATCCACTGTGCCACGCTTTGCGAAACCCTGCTGCGGCGTCTGAGGGTCAAAATACTTTCATTCAGCATGACATAAAAACCTGTGATGTTGCATTACAGTGGGAGGCAGCTAAAGCTTCTGCATGGGGTCATTCTTGCTCTCTGCTAAATTGAGAAACATTTGGTTTTATTCCTCGATTATTATTTTTGGAGGGTTGTGAGAAGTTCATGTTCTACCTCCTTAGCCCCGCTTCCTCCAGTCCGACACCTCTGTACATTATCTTTCTGCCCTACACATCACATACTCAGAGTTTGAGGAGAGCAGCAAGTAAGTAACCCATTTCAGGGCAGTGAGTTGTAGGCTGCGGGATGGGAGCTCAGAGATTTTCTACCCAAGGACCCATGTTATGAAAGTCCCTTCTGAAAGAGCCAGGTGAAGCCCAACATGTCTATTCTGAAAGCCCACCTTTCTGAAGCGGGTACTATGCCCCTTTGTACTGGACCGAGGCTCACGGAAGATGGCGAGTTCCCTACTTAGCTGTGTACTTTGAGTTGCTTTATCTCTAGCTGTACTGGATTTTTGGTGACAGCGAGACCTCGCCGTGCCAAATTACTACAGACTGGGAGTCCATCCAGATGTGCTCCAGGAGGAGCCGTACCACATTACTACAGACTGGTAGTCCATCCAGATGTGCTCCAGGAGGAGGCGCGTCTCCAGCCATACCACCTTACTAGAGACTGGGTGTCCATCCAGATATGCTCCAGGAGGAGGCGCGTCTCCAGCCATACCACCTTACTACAGACTGGGTGTCCATCCAGATGTGCTCCAGGAGAAGGTGCGTCTCCAGCCTTACCGTGCCCTGACAGGTGTTAGCTCCCAGCTACCCTGAGCTTTCAAAGTTAAAGCAAGTACTCCACCCTCAAAGAAGCAAGTCCACCACCACGCTGAGCGCTTAAAGATAATCCCTTGCCCTACCATGCCCTTAAAAATGTGAGTTGTAGAAGGAAAGTTTCTGCGACATAAAATACGACAAATCGCGGACCATACTTTGCTCTAAAGCCCAATCCTTTGCATACTCTGCTCTCAAAGAACGACGATGGGTAATTTGAGAACCATGCGCTGTGGAAATGACATTTGGTGGCGTAACCTAAGTTTGAGAGTGAGGTAAGAAATAAAAAGTTAGAAGTATTTCTTGTCATAGGCCCTGATCCTGCCCTAGGAGACACAACTGATTTTTTACCTCTGCTGACATGTTCTTTTTTTAAGTAAGCCTCATTTTGTCACTCAGCACATACGTCAAGAATTAGAACAAGAGCGTTGCCTCCTCTGTTCTATCTTAAACACCTTGCAGGTGCATTGTGGGTAAAGAAGATCTCACACACAGACACCGCTGTGGCGCGAACATGATACCTCGCCGGACAGCAGCAGCCGTCCAATAGTTTAAACCGTATCGGCTCGTACCTTCTTCAGGCACTCCAAGGCAAAACTCCTGCTGTGCCAGACCTCAAAAGACATTATAGATTACCCACAATGCTTCCTGAAGTTGACATCAAGCAAAGTTCCCTTTGCTTCCGGTTTATCCCAGTTTAAAACTAGAGCGCAGAAGGGGCTCACATGAAGACTAGAGTTGTGCCTGATACCAGCCTATCCTTTTGCACCTGATGCCACTTCTATGGTCACAGTCCTATGCCATTCTATTTTTAACCACATGTTTTAGCGTAAAGTTGATCGCTATTGTTTTGTTATATATTTCCTGCGTCGTCCATCTCTCGTCGTAGATTTGTTGAGTCACCATGCATTTGAAGGAGGTCTGTAGCCCAACCTATTCCATGGAGGATCTGGGAAGAGTTTGCCTGTTTCTCACATTAGGTTACAGAAGGGGTTCTGGTGCCAGATCATACCGGGTCAAGTTAGTAGGGCAGGCATCTCCCTGCCAGTGTGCTCATTTGTCCCTGATTCGTGTCCGTCTCTGTAAGCATGGCCAGTGCTGGGCGTCTCTGTTATTGTACGTCTTTTGTAGTCCCCTCTTGGTTCCTGTGTCTTTGTGTGTTTCATTCATAATGTGAGAGGTGACATGAATTCCGTAGAGCTAGAAATGTCAAGTTTCTCTTCGTGATAGGATCTGATCGTTGGCCAACAGCGCCCCCTCTGTTGGTAAATTTGTGACGTCATTGTGGGGTTGGAGAGGCCCAGAGGACTTGGATTGGTTGGATTGGCTTGAGGATAGTGTAAAGGTCTTAAGCGAAGTGGCATGAGGACGACCACGGAGAGTTGGATATGTACGAGGAGGGCCGTTGGAGCTTGAGAAGGATTTCATTAGCTTGACAAAGATCGGACTGGCAGGAAGATGGATGTCTGATCCTCACATGTGTCGCTTGAGCTCGGTGATGGTGGCAAAGATCTGAGGAAGGTTGCATAAGCTTTAGAACTGTGACTGGATGCAGATGTTGGAAGGTGGTTGTAAAGGGATGAGCCATGTGAGCTGGAGATATATTTCTTGAGCTCGTTGGTGGTTGAATGCGTTCGGGGAGGGCTGTACGAGCAGGAGATGCGTCCCATGAGCTCATTGGTGGTTGAACGCGCTCTGGGAGGACTGTGTGAGCTGGAGATGCGTCCCATGAGCTCGTTGGTGGTTGAACGCGCTCTGGGAGGACTGTGTGAGCTGGAGATGCGTCCCATGAGCTCATTGGTGGTTAAATGCGCTCTGGAGGGCTGTGCGAGCTGGAGATGCGTCCCATGAGCTCATTGGTGGTTGAACGCGCTCTGGGAGGACTGTGTGAGCTGGAGATGCGTCCCATGAGCTCATTGGTGGTTGAACGCGCTCTGGGAGGACTGTGTGAGCTGGAGATGTGTCTCATGAGCTCATTGGTGGTTAAATGCGCTCGGGAGGGCTGTGCGAGCTGGAGATGCGTCCCATGAGCTCATTGGTGGTTGAACGCGCTCTGGGAGGACTGTGTGAGCTGGAGATGCGTCCCATGAGCTCATTGGTGGTTGAACGCGCTCTGGGAGGACTGTGTGAGCTGGAGATGTGTCTCATGAGCTCATTGGTGGTTAAATGCGCTCGAGAGGGCTGTGCGAGCTGGAGATGCGTCCCATGAGCTCATTGGTGGTTGAACGCGCTCTGGGAGGACTGTGTGAGCTGGAGATGTGTCTCATGAGCTCGTTGGTGGTTGAATGCGTTCGGGGAGGGCTGTACGAGCAGGAGATGCGTCCCATGAGCTCATTGGTGGTTGAACGCGCTCTGGGAGGACTGTGTGAGCTGGAGATGCGTCCCATGAGCTCATTGGTGGTTGAACGCGCTCTGGGAGGACTGTGTGAGCTGGAGATGTGTCTCATGAGCTCGTTTGTGGTTGAACGCACTCGGGGAGAGCTGTGTGAGCTTGAGATGCGTCTCATGAGCTCGTTGGTGGTTGAACACACTCAGGGAGGGCTGTGTGAGCTTGAGATGTGTCTCATGAGCTAATTGGTGGTTGAACGCACTCGGGGAGGGCTGTTTGAGCTTGAGATGTGTCTCATGAGCTAATTGGTGGTTGAACGCACTCGGGGAGGGCTGTTTGAGCTTGAGATGTGTCTCATGAGCTAATTGGTGGTTGAACGCACTCGGGGAGGGCTGTATGAGCTGGAGTTGCGTTTCATGAGCTTGTTGGTGGTTGAACACACTCGGGGAGGGCTGTGTGAGCTGAAGAAGGGTTGTGTGATTTGAGTGTGGTTGTACGATTATTAGAAAGACTATTTGAGTTTGAGAAGGGTCTTCATGAGTTGGACGATGGATGGAAAAGGAGAAGAAAGGCTGAACAAGCCTGGTGGTATAGATCAGCCGAACAGTGATTGCACAGGTGCGAGGAGGGCAGTATGAGCTTGAGATGGGCCTGTTAAGTTCATCAACGGAGGGTTGTATGAGCTTCAGAAGTATTCCATCAGCTGGGTGATGGGGTTATCAGCTGTATGATGGTTAGAAACGTAAGACGACGGTGATAGGTTTGAGATACATTTCACAGGTACGGGTGGCTACGTGTAGGATGAGAGGGTTATGATGAATGTGATGGCGGTTGGACAGGAACAGCTAGGGCTACATGAGCTTGGGAATGGTTGTATGGGCTTCAAGTTGGATGGACACTTGTGAGGAATATCTTGATATGGGTCAGACAAGCTTGAGGTTGGTGGACAGGTACAGGAATGGCTTTTTTCTGTTTATTTATGTACGGGGGAAGGTTGGACTGACTTGTGGAGGTCTTTACGTGCATGAGCTGGGTAGGGTGAGCCGGATAAAGGTTTGGACGGACTACAGTAGGTGTGAATGTGTTCATGGAGGTGTAGAGGCACTAGTCTGGTACTGGACAGTTTGCAAAGGGTTTGGCTGTCTCAAATAGGTTTGCAGGTGATCAAGGAGAGATGGAATGGCTCATGAATGACTGTGAGGGCGGTTGGATAAAAGCTTGAAAATGGTTACTTGCATTCAAGGTGGACTGGAGAAGGTTCAGTGTTGGAGGGGTTATAGAGACGAAGACGCTCAACAAGAGATACTCGAGTTGAGTGAGAACTATACTATACAAGTCTTCTCTGGCCTACAAGTGGTCGCGGAGCCAACGATGGGCTGGATCGAAGGTGGGAAGTATTTGAGGAATGTTTGGGAAGATTTATGGTTCACTTGGACTGATTCAAAAGTTTTGGAACGGCCTGATGAGTGTGACATGGTTTAACGAATTGAAGAATCTTTACATGGGTGTAATGAACTTTGGAAGGGCTCGGGTAGGGCTTGGATGGCTCCGGAAGGGTTTAACCTGCGTGAAGAGTGTTGAGTGGGCAAGACATGGATGAATGTGCTTGAGTTTGCGTGGACAGACCCAAGGGGGTCCGAATGGCCTAAAGGGGGGTCCTGTGTCAGCTGTATAATAGTTGTAGGGGCTGAGGAAGGGTAGGAGGAGTCAAAGGTATTGAAGAAGTTTGGAGGGATTTAAGAGGGGTTGGAAGGCTCAAGAAGGGTTGCATGCTGGCTTGCTTGTAAAGGCCCGCAGAGGGTATCAGTGGTCTCACAGATGTCTGGAAGGGTTTGGGGGGAGTTGGAAGGATTTGTAGAGGGATAGAACTGACTGAGGGAGGGTTCCATTCTGGCTTGAGGTTGGATGTCAGGGCTGAAGAAGGGAAAGAAACTTCGAAGGACTCGAAGGCGGCGGGAATGATTCTAGAAGGGTTTAGGGGGGTGGAAGGTCTCGAAGATCTTTAAAAAGTGAAAGTGATAGAAGAGGCATCAGGCAGAAATAACCCGACAACTAAGGGTATGAAATGTAAAATATTTGGAGCCAACACCATTATGCCACTGGTCACATCTGTAATCCGAACGTCAAAGATTAAACTGCTGCGTTTCCCAAAAGGTAGCCCTGATCCTTGCCTGTTGTCCTGCTGTGAATGACGCGCTGTGATGCCGATGTGGGCCACAGGAGCCCAGTCTATTGTCAGCGGAAGTTTCTAGAAGGCGCTTACGTAAATGACAGGGTCCTGGTTCCTTTGTACTGATTGAGCGGTTCTCCGTTGTTGGTTGCCCTACATTCTACTCACCTTTTCCTATGATTGGATCACAGCAGGTGCTATTTCATTTGTGATTGGCCAACAGCTGTGGTCCGTGCCGGTAACAGCGGTGGGGCTGGATAAGGGGGGATTTCGAGGGACGATGCTGAGGGAAAATGAATTATCGATATCCTACTTACCCGGCCCCACCGCTGTAACCCGCACGGACCGCGGCTGTTGGCCAATGTATTGACCGGTTGAATTCCCTCGGTTATTTGTTGATTTTTCAATCTACTGATGTTGCCCTGTTAGCTTTTGTTGAAGGTAGTAGATAGCTCAGCTGGTTATGGTGCAGCAAAGGCAACTGTCGCCCAAAGGTCGCCGGTTCGAAATGCACCAAGTCTCCTTCTCAGCGCTTTCTGCTGAGGCGTTGATTCAGTGAGCTGTGATAGTCTTGTCGGACAGTGATATTAATGACTTGCATAGCTGCGCCTCGACGGTATGAAAACCATTTATAGGCACTGTTACCGTACTTTAATTCTGCCCTGTGTGCCCAGTAGTTTTCCCGCCTTGGTCAGAGTCATGTTTTTCCCCCCCTAAATAACCATTTCAAATTCAGTTTGCAGGCTTTGCATCAGATTTCTGTAACATCTGTATAAGCAGCCCCATGGGCAGCTGTACCCCCCTCCCGCTCCCACTTTCCACTTTAGCGGCTCTTTGTAAATCGAGGCCTCCTCTGGAACCACTAAATGTATCAGGAAAGCTGTAAAGTCTTTCAAGGGTCAAAGGTACAGGACTTACTGGTTCGAAAGGGCCCGGTTCGTGTCGTTTTCTAGCCTTTATTTTTCTTTTCTTTCTTTGCTCTTCATTTCCATTTATCTCTGTTCTGCGAGTCTTTTTTTTAATATAAAATTGAATTGTTTTCCATACTTCCTGTAACTTACAATAAGAACCGTTAGCGTGTGTAATTTTCTCACCTCAGGCCCCCAGAGTGTTGTCACTGTGAATATTCCCTCAGCAGAGTAAGATCAGGCCAGAGGTGCCTGAGACCAAACTGGGATATCATTCTGGGATCGTTACATCAGACTATAACGACACTCCAGGAGTTTGACGTCATACTGTCACACACGCAACTTCACTCTAACAAGTCAACCTGATATCAGAAGCTGTCACTCTGAAAGAATCCTGACATCTCTCCAGGGCCCTGAAATCAGACGATATTAACATCTCTCCGTAAGACTGACGTCATACTGTGACATACGTGGCTTCACTGCAGCATTCTGGTTTCAGGCTGTGACGTTACGCCAGGAATCAAACATAAGCTTTTGACCGTGACAGCCTCACTCAATGACACAAATTCAACATTATGCTATATTATGACGCCACCTCCAGGCTGACCTGACATCAGACCGTGACGTCACTCTGAGGGACTCCTGACGTCAGACTGGCACACCTCTCCGGAGGACGCCAGGCCCAGGGTGAACTCCAGGAGATTAGCTTCTCCAAAGAGTTCATGTGAAGCGGACATCCCTGCGGTAGTTGGATCACAGAATACACCACTCTGAAGTCTGACATCAGACTGTGACCTCACTCCACAAGCATGACATCAGACAGTGACATCACTGAGCATCCCAACGTCAAAACCAGTGATGTCACTCCATAAACCCGACTTCTGACTAATGACACTACAAAATAGGCTGGCCTCCGATTCTGACATCTCTTCCAGAATCTGACGTGATCGTGTGACATCACCTGAATGTTTCCACGCCACTAGAGGAACGTTACTTCATACAGAGACATCATCCTGGCAGCATGGCATCAGACTGTGACATCACTTCTCAGCAATGGCCCTCCGCTGCAGGAAAGCTGGGTCACCGCCTGATACATTTACAGTGAATGACAGAGGTGTTATGAAAAACGAAACTGCATGCTTTACAAAGCTACATAACAAGGGCAATGTACCAAAGACAACACTAAGGACCCGGGGAAGGGGACCTCTTAAAATGAGACTTATTCGGACAAGTAATCCCCAGAATGCAATGCAGGAAGGATGTGATGTGAACTTTTTCTGGTTATGTTGTAAAGAGGTTACAAGGCATGCGCTGTTCCTCGAAGGAGGGCCAAAGCCCGCTCTGGCCGCAGGAGGAGACGGGACTCTCACATGCTAGAAGGGTCCTTTTCCCGTACTAAGTTTGATGTGACTTGGTTTGAATATAACAGTATTAATCTCGGCCGGGGGTCCTGCCCAAGGCCCCGGAGGCGGGAGCCAAAGGCTCAGATGAAGATTGTGTTGTCAAATTGCAAAATATGATTTTTTGTTCTGAATTAAAAATGTTGAATATTCGAACTTTTTTGTTAGCGTTGTGTTGGGCCCCAAGGGAGCAGCGTCCTTTATTTAGTTGTTAACAGTTTTCTACAGCGGGGACATAGACCCAGAGGGGGACAGAGTGCTTTACTAAAGTCCAAATAAGCGGATGAGGTTACAAATCCATGACCGGCTCACACAAACCGAGTGCAGATATGGAGGTCAAAAGAGCACATGATACAACCATCTACTGGCCCCGATAGGGGGCGGTTCGTATTTAATAGACACAGAAGTAAAGTTACGGAGGCTTACTACAGACAAACTAATGTAATATAGCAGAAACAAGTTTAAAGAATGCAATCTTTCAGAACCAAGCACATGTATCCCTGCTTCG
The DNA here is from genome assembly GCF_964261635.1 of Lissotriton helveticus. Taxonomy (NCBI): domain Eukaryota; kingdom Metazoa; phylum Chordata; class Amphibia; order Caudata; family Salamandridae; genus Lissotriton; species Lissotriton helveticus. The sequence goes on along the minus strand of NC_136065.1, from coordinate 2,132,343,703 downwards.
TGCCCCTTTGGGTGGGAGGTGGCGTTTAACCTACGAGTTCTTCAGTCATCATTAGTGTATCCTGAGAGGATAAAACACCGCTGTCTGGAAGGATGAAGGTTCAGACCCTGGGGGCCACTCCGAGAACTTATTTTGTGTCTTAGGGCCTGATTTAGAGTTTGACGGATGGAGTAGAGTCCATCAAGGTGGCAGAGAACATTACCTCCACCATCCTGATGGTGGTCCGTGCATCTAGTTTAGAGATGTCCACCAGCCCAACAGTCATCTCGGTACTTTCCAAGGAGCCACCGTCACAGTAGTTCCCTTGCAAAAAATGTGGCAAACATTCGCCGTTTAGTTTTGACGGCCATTCACCAAATTTAAACTCTATTTGGTTTTCAGAAACAAACTCTTAAAATTAGGGTTTGCTTCTGAAAAACAAAAAAACTAATGGGAGAAAACCACCAGGGTGTGGGGGGGTATTGTGTTTTCCCCGTCTCTCACCACCATTTTTTTCCTGGTGTCGACGATCAGAAACAAAACCCATCACAACATCTACTCTAAATAGTGTGCATGGTGTGATGGCTTTATTCAGACCACCCCCAATCCTGATAGGCCGTTGGAGTAAGCTTTCTGTCGATGGAGCCAACAGGGGCTCCACTAACATACAGCGTATGGTCTGCCTTTCTCTAAAGGAGAGTTTGGCGACCAGGGTACTGTGTCAAGTTTGCGATGGACTACCCTGTCTGCGAAACTCTAATTCCACCTGTGTGTCTGTTTGAAAAATCTCCAGAACCTTTAGTGCTGTTTCTTTCAAGGTCCCTGATGCTGGTTTTTCACCGCACATCCCAGAAATAGAAGAAATAAGGGTGGCCAACCCCAGTTGCACGAGTGACTGTGTGAAAGTTTCATTCTACGTCCAGAAAGCTGAAAGGCTCAAGGCACCAGCCTCGCTCTCTCCTCAGCTATCCGTACTCTGCTGGATCCATCGATGTCTGAATCCGGTATAGGCCAGGGATGGGGTGCGGAATTTGGTCACCCTTTGTTCTTAAAAATATATCACTAGAGGTGTGGATTCACTGAGTTAGTGTGGATTCACTGGTTCACTGAGTTAGTGTGGAGTCACCAATGTGGTGGTAGGGGCAGAAATTGTTTCATAAACCCCCAAAAAGCTTTTGATCTGATGGAATGGTCCATCGTCGGGGAAAGAAGTTCTGTTTCAATCTCTGTCACGGAAGAAGATGGCGGTGGTCTAAGATGGGAAGAGAGCTTTCCAGGGATTTTCTATATAGAATATGCTGGAAAAAAAGATTAAAATCTACAAATGCAGCTTTTTCCTTCTCATTTAAAAAAAGCTGGAATAATAAATTAAAGTAGTAAACACACTAGGGGCGTCTCTAAACTATACCTGTGCTATGTCAAGTGTAGCCAGAGTTCCCGTGTATGATACGGCTGAGTGCAGGGAAGTGTTCACGCAGTTTTGTGGGAGTGCCTCTTGATTCCATCGCCCACACCCCGAAAGTGAATGATTGATGTGTAACCCTAAGGGCTGAGTATCTGCTTTGCATGAGTGATGGTCGCCGGAGAAAGATGGAAGCAGTCGTGCAAGGGATATAGGTTGCATGTGGGAACCCTAGCAAGGCCTTCTCTGAAGTCTTTTATAGTTTCCTTCAGCTCTGTCTCTTTTTTTATTGTGTTTTCACAAAGTGGCAATGGGAACCATGTCTTTGCATTCTCAGGAGTAGCTTCTATAGTTTATTTGAGTTGTGTCTTGTTTTGTGCTTTCTTCCTGACTTCACTTGCGAGTTGCCTCTTGTTCCAGGAGTGATGTCTAACTTCTTGAAGTTTGTCCCTCATGTTTTCTTGTGTATTTTCTTACTTTTTCTGAATCTTCTTCTCAAGTTTACTTTGTTGTTTTATTCATAATTGCCTTGAGCTATAATATTTTCTCGAATGTGTTTGTTTTCTCAAGTTGTATCTCGTTTTTTTAGCGTTAACTGGTCTCTCGAGTCCCTTCTCGTATTGGTGAATATTGCCTCTTCCCAAAAAAGCTGTTTCTTGGGTCTTCTTGGGTACTGACTGTTTCTTTGTGAATTTGTATTTTCTAAAGTATTGCCTGTTTGGTTTTATTGAGCATAAACTGATTTCTAAAATGTCTTTTCTCCTTTTTTTTCAAATGTTGTTGTTGTATTTCTGTGTTCCTTCACGGTTTTCTGGACCATCGTCTATTTTCTTGGGTGTTTTGTTCTCGTTATCTTCTTCCGTCTCTGTTTTTATGGTGTCTTCTCGTGTCTCCCATGCGTTGACTGTTTTTCTAGATGTTCTCTTGAGGGTTACCTCTGTGTTGCCTGTTTTCGGGGTATTTTACGGATTCCTGTTTGCTTTCTAGAACGCTTTGTTGTATTGTGAACTCTTGTCTGTCTTTATTCGCTTCATCCCTCTCATTTTCTTTGCTTGTCTCCTTGTGACAGCCATTTTCAAATAACTTTTCTAAAAGCTTCAAAACCATTCCAAAATGGCCGCTGCACCTAGCCATCTTGGAATGGTTTAATAATATTTTAAGATGGCTGCCTGCTGATGCAGCGGAGCTCCGTGAGCGAGGGGGTGGGAAGGGGCAGGTGGCCTGGGGGAGGAGCCCATGTGTTTATGAGTGGGGGGGCAGGAAGAGACAGAGAGAAGGAGAAAGGATAGACCCCATGCACTGTAATGTGATGTCAGCGGTGAGAGCAGGCTTGTCATCCAACCACAAATGCACCTTGAAAGGACAAACCCATGATTAAAGAGGAAAGACCTATACCGATGAGCAAGGGGCTGCCTCAGAGTGGCTCGAAGTCTGCGCTGGATAAACTGGGTCTGGCTGCGAACAGCTAAAGCTGTCTGTGGGTGAGAACTAACAATGCCTGGACTGGATGGGCCTCTTCAGCCGCCACTCGAACAGTGGGTCGCAAGCTTTGTTTGACATGCGAGGTGGCGGTATGGGGTGATGGAGCATCACTGAACCTGCTTCTCTCAGCAAAGTGCCAGTACCATCCAACACAATCTGATCTCCTGGGGGAAGTGCCAGTGCGGTCCAACACAATCTGTCACCCACCCCTTGTAGAGGTGCAGTACTGTCCAACACACCCTGCCATGCGTGTAGTGTCCACCAACCCGTAGAAGGACCCATACTGTTCAACACAATCTGATCTGTGGGAAGTGGTAGGACCGTCCAACACAATCTGATCTCCTGTGGGAAGTGCCAGTACCATCCAACACAATCTGTCCCCCACCCCTTGAATAGGTGCAGTACTGTCCAACACTGCCTGCCATGTGTGTGGTGTCCACCAACACTTAGAAGGGCTCGTACTGTCCAACACAATCCAATCTCCTGTGGGAAGTGCCGGGACCGTCCAACACAATCTGATCTCCTGTGGACAGGGCCATATTATCCAACACATGCAGATCTGTGGGTAGTGCCTGTACCATCCCAAACCATTCATTTCCCCTCTGAGAAGTGCTGGCTGTGCTGGCCGGAATCTGCTGTGTTTCAGAAGTGTGGGTACCACACACCATCATCTGTCCCCCTCCGCGAGCGGCTCTCGCCCACGGAGTTTAGTTCCATCCGAAGTCTGCCACTGTCCCCCGCAGTGAAGTTGCTGGTACTGTCCCATTATTGAACCTGCAGTCCTTCTGGTGGAGGCTGCTTTTCTGCCACTGTCCCATTGAAGGCGTGGCATCCCTGTTTAGCAATGCCAGCACTGTCCCATTGAAGATATCCGGAGCCCATTTCCAGGTACCAATGTTCTGTACTTGAAATACAAAGGACCTGATAAAACTAAAGCTCACTTGTGCAAGTTGCAGGCTTTGAGGTTGGTAAGAAGGGGTGATATTGGGGGTCAATCTATCAATCATTCAATCAACTCAGATTTGTAGAACGCGGCTAATCGCTCGAGAGCGTCTCCAGGAGCTAGGTTCGTTGCTGGGATCAGTCGCAGAGCCGGGTCTTGAGCCCCTTTCTGAATCCCTGGCACGAGGATGCTTTTGAGGGGAAACGAGAGGTCGTTCCAGGACGTGGCAGAGAGGCAGGAGAAGGACCGTCCTCCACTGTCGCTTCGGCGGATGCGGGGGGCGTGAGCGAGGGAGGCAGGGCGCTGGCTTCTGGATGGTCGGTGGTAGTTCAGGCGGTGGTTGATGTATGCTGGTCCTCGGCCGTGGAGGGCCTTGTAGGCGTGTCAGCAGCTTGAAATGGCATCTTTTCTGGATGGCGGGCCAGTGGAGATTCCTGAGGTGGGGGGGGGGGGGCATTTGGGAAGGTCGAGGATGTGTCTGGGCTCAGCCTCCTCTCCTCGGTGGAGCGCCCTGGGATGAATTGTCTGTTTTAAAAGACTCCCTCGTCAAAGATGAATGCGTGCTGGGCTCACTGAGTGCTTAATTTGTGCAGGTGTTTGGCGGTCCTGTGCACCAGCTCCTAATTCTTAACAGTGACATTTATTTGTGACACTCCACCACATGGTGGCGCTGGTTGACTATTTTTAGGCAGAGCACATTAACAGAGGGTTTAAAAGCTCCATGTATGTAAAAACAATAACACCACCAGTGGTTTTAATAACACCAGTGGGTTTAGTCAGTTCGCACAGCTTTGGGTGGCCTGGTATAGTCGAAATTGTCTAATTTATAGGAGTGTGGGTGAGGCTGGCATCTAGGCAGGGGATGGCACCGGCTGGTGCAGGGCTGAGGTTGCCTCCTTGGCAATACCTGCACAGTACAGTAACTTGTTTTACCGGTTGAGTTGTGAAGAGGTATAATGCAGCTGAAAGCTATGGGGCCACATCCCCGCCACTCCCTGTCTTTGGGGTTCAGGCAGGTGCTGCGGGCTTGGAGGGGGGTGGGGGCGAAAGATATAGCCAGCCTCTTTAACCTGCAATCCACAAACCAGGTTGATTCCCAGAACTCCGGTGGAAAGTGTCTTGCTCGAATCCGATCTGAGGTTTTGGAAGCGCCTTTATCACTCTACACAAAGTCGAAGCACTGTGCACCCCAGAGGGCTCGGCCTGGATACTCTGGGGTATATTATCAAGGACAGGCGATACATTATCGCCGCTTTTATCGGCAGGAAACTGCTGATAAAGCGGCGATAATGGCTTTGGTAATATGCTCTATGAATTCCAGTCGAAGCCCATGTTAGATGTGTTCACATCTAACATGGGCTTCGATTGGAATTCATAGAGCATATTATCGAGGCCATTATCGCCGCTTTATCGGCAGTTTCCTGCTGATAAAAGCGGCGATAATGTATCGCCTGTCCTTGATAATATGCCCCTCTGGGATTATTTTGGGGTGCCGGTTACCCGTCCTCCTTGGGACCGTGGGTGGATCATATAGTGTGTGTTAGCGGTCGGTGCGATGGATGGCACAGCGTGTCGAAGCGCTTTGTTTTATCACGCGTCATTCTAGGCCTGCGCTGCGGGGGGGCTGCCAGGGCCATGGGTCCACGTCCCCCCATCCCCTCCCCTCTTTGTCTACATGTGCACGTCTGTTTTTGTGGTCGTGTCGAGTCTTGAATACATCACTAACGCGCCCCCTCCTCCGGGGTCAGAGACTGGGGGCCCCGGGCTGCGCCCCCACCCCAGCTGCATGCAGTATAATGCACAATGAATGTACACATGCTATAAATAGGTGTACATACGCACAGACACAGCAAGAGTACATTATTTTTAACAAAATAAAGAGGTGAGGAGAGACGCGTCTTTGTTTGTTTATTTCCTAACCTTATTTTGTTCGCAGTGGGGGGCCATGAACGAACAGATCCTCCCCCCCCTCCCGCCGTCCAATCAGCCTTCGAACCTCGCCTTTTGGAAGTTAAACCCCCCCCCCCCTGCATCTCAGCCCGTGAGTGTGAGGGAGGAGGTGTGTGGGGGCCGTGTCCATGTTAAGTTCCACCCGCGTTGGGCGCCATATGAAGAAATCTGAACTCCTTCTCAGGGGTCTCACTGATACTTAGTCCATTCAAACCAATAATAAAGAATTTGAGCATGAAGCTGAAATACAAAAGAACTTTTTTATTAACCTTAAATGAAGTGAGACTACGTCACACAGAAGCCTTAGCAACTGAATGAGGCAGTCTGCTAAAATGGTCTTACATCACATCTTATATACTCTTTATCCTGCCCCAGGCATGTAAGGGAGTTGTACCAATTATATTCCTAAACAAAAATGGAACATCTGGAGGGTCAGCAGGTGAGTAGCCTTTGGGGTTTTAGCAGGATATGGGCAAAACATTATAATTACATAGTTCACAAAGGTTAATCTGATTTAGATGGCACTGCAGGGCATGGCATGATTACATGTACAGTATCCCAACCCAAAAGTTAATCATTAGGAAGGTCCCAAATTCAATCTCCAAAAGCCGGACAAACCTATAATTGAAAGCATAACCCATGTAATGAAGAAACATAAAGAGAAACAGTAACAGATGATGAACAAGATAAGGCATGTGCAAGGAAACTAAAAGTTAACGATGTCCTGGACATTGATTGGCAATCTCAGACAAAGATCGATCAGGGAAATTGGCTTTGCGAGGTCAGTTTCAGGTGAAGAGGTCAGTTTCTTACAGTTCATTCCAGAGTCAGAAAGAACCCTAGTTAATGTATACATGGACTAAGAAGGCCAGGCCACTTTGTTCGCCAGGCTACCTTCACAAGCCTACGTGAGGGCAACACAAAATGGTGGCACAATATAAAATGGAGTCAGTCTCGAGAATTATAGAACCTCAAGGAGGGGGCTCTTGTGAAGTGCTGTGTCCGGAGGCCTCATCTGGAGAGCTGGGGCAGTCATGAACCTCTCACCTCGTGTCCAGTTCTAGAGTCTTCATCCAGAGAGCTGTGTCCAGTTCTAGGTTATTCATCCAGAGTGCTGTGTCCAGTTCTAGAGTCTTCAGCCAGAGTGCTGTGTCCAGTTCTACCGTCTTCATACAGAGTGTTGTGTCCAGTTCTAGGTTATTCATCCAGAGTGCTGTGTCCAGTTCTAGGTTATCCATCCAGAGTGCTGTGTCCAGTTCTAGGTTATTTATCCAAAGTGCTGTGTCCAGTTCTAGGTTAATTATCCAGAGTGCTGTGTCCAGTTCTAGAGTGTTCATCCAGAGTGCTGTGTCCAGTTCTAGGTTATTCATCCAGAGTGCTGTGTCCAGTTCTAGAGACTTCATTCAGAGTGCTGTGTCCAGTTCTAGATTATTCATCCAGAGTGCTGTGTCCATTTCTAGAGACTTCATCCAGAGTGCTGCGTCCAGTTCTAAAAACTTCATTCAGAGTGCTGTGTCCAGTTCTAGAGACTTCATCCAGAGTGCTGTGTCCAGTTCTAGAGTCTTTATCCAGCGTGCTGTGTCCAGTTCTAGGTTATTCATCCAGAGTGCTGTGTCCAGTTCTAGAGTCTTCATCCAGAGTGCTGTGTCCAGTTCTAGGTTATTCATCCAGAGTGCTGTGTCCAGTTCTAGAGTCTTCATCCAGAGTGCTGTGTCCAGTTCTAGAGTCTTCATCCAGAGTGCTGTGTCCAGTTCTAGGTTATTCATCCAGAGTGCTGTTTCCAGTTCTAGGTTATTCATCCAGAGTGCTGTGTCCAGTTCTAGGTTATTTATCCAAAGTGCTGTGTCCAGTTCTAGGTTAATTATCCAGAGTGCTGTGTCCAGTTCTAGAGTGTTCTTCCAGAGTGCTGTGTCCAGTTCTAGGTTATTCATCCAGAGTGCTGTGTCCAGTTCTAGGTTATCCATCCAGAGGGCTGTGTCCAGTTCTAGAGTGTTCATCCAGAGTGCTGTGTCCAGTTCTAGGTTATTCATCCAGAGTGCTGTGTCCAGTTCTAGAGACTTCATTCAGAGTGCTGTGTCCAGTTCTAGGTTATTATTTCAGAGTGCTGTTTCCATTTCTAGAGACTTCATCCAGAGTGCTGTGTCCAGTTCTAGAGACTTCATTCAGAGTGCTGTGTCCAGTTCTAGAGACTTCATCCAGAGTGCTGTGTCCAGTTCTAGAGTCTTTATCCAGCGTGCTGTGTCCAGTTCTAGGTTATTCATCCAGAGTGCTGTGTCCAGTTCTAGAGTCTTCATCCGGAGTGATGTGTCCAGTTCTAGGTTATTCATCCAGAGTGCTGTGTCCAGTTCTAGAGTCTTCATCCAGAGTGCTGTGTCCAGTTCTAGAGTCTTCATCCAGAGTGCTGTGTCCAGTTCTAGGTTATTCATCCAGAGTGCTGTGTCCAGTTCTAGGTTATTTATCCAAAGTGCTGTGTCCAGTTCTAGGTTATTCATCCAGAGTGCTGTGCCCAGTTCTAGAGTCTTCATCCAGAGTGCTGTGTCCAGTTCTACCGTCTTCATCCAGAGTGTTGTGTCCAGTTCTAGGTTATTCATCCAGAGTGCTGTGTCCAGTTCTAGGTTATCCATCCAGAGTGCTGTGTCCAGTTCTAGGTTATTTATCCAAAGTGCTGTGTCCAGTTCTAGGTTAATTATCCAGAGTGCTGTGTCCAGTTCTAGAGTGTTCATCCAGAGTGCTGTGTCCAGTTCTAGGTTTTTCATCCAGAGTGCTGTGTCCAGTTCTAGAGACTTCATTCAGAGTGCTGTGTCCAGTTCTAGGTTATTCATCCAGAGTGCTGTGTCCATTTCTAGAGACTTCATCCAGAGTGCTGTGTTCAGTTCTAGAGACGTCATTCAGAGTGCTGTGTCCAGTTCTAGAGACTTCATCCAGAGTGCTGTGTCCAGTTCTAGAGTCTTTATCCAGCGTGCTGTGTCCAGTTCTAGGTTATTCATCCAGAGTGCTGTGTCCAGTTCTAGAGTCTTCATCCGGAGTGCTGTGTCCAGTTCTAGGTTATTCATCCAGAGTGCTGTGTCCAGTTCTAGAGTCTTCATCCAGAGTGCTGTGTCCAGTTCTAGAGACTTCATTCAGAGTGCTGTGTCCAGTTCTAGGTTATTCATCCAGAGTGCTGTTTCCAGTTCTAGGTTATTCATCCAGAGTGCTGTGTCCAGTTCTAGGTTATTTATCCAAAGTGATGTGTCCAGTTCTAGGTTAATTATCCAGAGCGCTGTGTCCAGTTCTAGAGTGTTCTTCCAGAGTGCTGTGTCCAGTTCTAGGTTATTAATCCAGAGTGCCGTGTCCAGTTCTAGAGACTTCATTCAGAGTGCTGTGTCCAGTTCTAGGTTATTCATCCAGAGTGCTGTGCCCATTTCTAGAGACTTCACCCAGAGTGCTGTGTCCAGTTCTAGAGACTTCATTCAGAGTGCTGTGTCCAGTTCTAGAGACTTCATCCAGAGTGCTGTGTCCAGTTCTAGAGTCTTTATCCAGCGTGCTGTGTCCAGTTCTAGGTTATTCATCCAGAGTGCTGTGTCCAGTTCTAGAGTCTTCATCCAGAGTGTTGTGTCCAGTTCTAGGTTATTCATCCAGAGTGCCATGTCCAGTTCTAGAGACTTCATCCAGAGTGCTGTGTCCAGTTCTAGAGTCTTTATCCAGCGTGCTGTGTCCAGTTCTAGGTTATTCAACCAGAGTGCTGTGTCCAGTTCTAGGTTATTTATCCAGAGTGCTGTGTCCAGTTCTAGAGACTTCATTCAGAGTGCTGTTTCCAGTTTAGGTTATTCATCCAGAGTGCTGTGTCCAGTTCTAGAGACTTCATTCAGAGTGCTGTGTCCAGTTCTAGAGACTTCATCCAGAGTGCTGTGTCCAGTTCTAGAGACTTTATCCAACGTGCTGTGTCCAGTTCTAGGTTATTCATCCAGAGTGCTGTGTCCAGTTCTAGGTTATTCATCCAGAGTGTTGTGCCCAGTTCTAGAGTCTTCCTCCAAAATGCTGTGTCCAGTTCTAGGTTATTCATCCAGAGTGCTGTGTCCAGTTCTAGGTTATTCATCCAGAGTGCTGTGCCCAGTTCTAGAGTCTTCCTCCAAAATGCTGTGTCCAGTTCTAGGTTATTCATCCAGAGTGCTGTGTTTAGTTCTAGTGCCTTCATCCAGAGTGCTGTGTCCAGTTCTAGGTCATTCATCCAGAGTGCTGTGTCCAGTTCTAGAGCCTTCATCCAGAGTGCTGTGTCCAGTTCTAGAGTCTTCATCCAGAGTGGTGTGTCCAGTTCTAGGTTATTCATCCAGAGTGCTGTTTCCAGTTCTAGGTTATTCATCCAGAGTGCTGTGTCCAGTTCTAGGTTATTTATCCAAAGTGCTGTGTCCAGTTCTAGGTTATTCATCCAGAGTGCCGTGTCCAGTTCTAGAGACTTCATTCAGAGTGCTGTGTCCAGTTCTAGGTTATTCATCCAGAGTGCTGTGTCCATTTCTAGAGACTTCATCCAGAGTGCTGTGTCCAGTTCTAGAGACTTCATTCAGAGTGCTGTGTCCAGTTCTAGAGACTTCATCCAGAGTGCTGTGTCCAGTTCTAGAGTCTTTATCCAGCGTGCTGTGTCCAGTTCTAGGTTATTCATCCAGAGTGCTGTGTCCAGTTCTAGAGTCTTCATCCAGAGTGCTGTGCCCAGGTCTAGGTTATCCATCCAGAGTGCTGTGTCCAGTTCTAGGTTATTTATCCAAAGTGCTGTGTCCAGTTCTAGGTTAATTATCCAGAGTGCTGTGTCCAGTTCTAGAGTGTTCATCCAGAGTGCTGTGTCCAGTTCTAGGTTATTCATCCAGAGTGCTGTGTCCAGTTCTAGAGACTTCATTCAGAGTGCTGTGTCCAGTTCTAGGTTATTCATCCAGAGTGCTGTGTCCATTTCTAGAGACTTCATTCAGAGTGCTGTGTCCAGTTCTAGAGACTTCATTCAGAGTGCCGTGTCCAGTTCTAGAGACTTCATCCAGAGTGCTGTGTCCAGTTCTAGAGTCTTTATCCAGCGTGCTGTGTCCAGTTCTAGGTTATTCATCCAGAGTGCTGTGTCCAGTTCTAGAGTCTTCATCCGGAGTGCTGTGTCCAGTTCTAGGTTATTTATCCAGTGTGCTGTGTCCAGTTCTAGAGTCTTCATCCAGAGTGCTGTGTCCAGTTCTAGAGTCTTCATCCAGAGTGCTGTGTCCAGTTCTAGGTTATTCATCCAGAGTGCTGTTTCCAGTTCTAGGTTATTCATCCAGAGTGCTGTGTCCAGTTCTAGGTTATTTATCCAAAGTGCTGTGTCCAGTTCTAGGTTAATTATCCAGAGTGCTATGTCCAGTTCTAGAGTGTTCTTCCAGAGTGCTGTGTCCAGTTCTAGGTTATTCATCCAGAGTGCCGTGTCAAGTTCTAGCGACTTCATTCAGAGTGCTGTGTCCAGTTCTAGGTTATTCATCCAGAGTGCTGTGCCCATTTCTAGAGACTTCATCCAGAGTGCTGTGTCCAGTTCTAGAGACTTCATTCAGAGTGCTGTGTCCAGTTCTAGAGACTTCATCCAGAGTGCTGTGTCCAGTTCTAGAGTCTTTATCCAGCGTGCTGTGTCCAGTTCTAGGTTATTCATCCAGAGTGCTGTGTCCAGTTCTAGAGTCTTCATCCAGAGTGCTGTGTCCAGTTCTAGGTTATTCATCAAGAGTGCCATGTACAGTTCTAGAGACTTCATCCAGAGTGCTGTTTCCAGTTCTAGGTTATTCATCCAGAGTGCTGTGTCCAGTTCTAGAGTCTTCAACCAGAGTGCTGTGTCCAGTTCTAGGTTATTCATCAAGAGTGCCGTGTCCAGTTCTAGAGACTTCATTCAGAGTGCTGTTTCCAGTTTAGGTTATTCATCCAGATGTATATCTTCTTGAAGTTTGACCCTCATGTTTTCCTGTGTATTTTCTTACTTTTTCTGAATCTTCTTCTCAAGCTTATTTTGTTGTTTTATTCATAATTGCCTTGAGCTATAATATTTTCTCGAATGTGTTTGTTTTCTCGAGCTGTATCTTGGTTTTTTTTAGCGTTAACTGGTCTCTCGAGTCCCTACTCGTATTGGGGAATCTTGCCTCTTTCCTAAAAAGCTATTTCTTGGGTCTTCTTGGTCATTCTAGGCCTGCGCTGCGGGGGGGCTGCCAGGGCTGTGGTTCCAGTTCTAGGTTATTCATCCAGAGTGCTGTGTCCAGTTCTAGAGTCTTCATCCAGAGTGCTGTGTCCAGTTCTACCATCTTCATACAGAGTGTTGTGTCCAGTTCTAGGTTATTCATCCAGAGTGCTGTGTCCAGTTCTAGGTTATCCATCCAGAGTGCTGTGTCCAGTTCTAGGTTATTTATCCAAAGTGCTGTGTCCAGTTCTAGGTTAATTATCCAGAGTGCTGTGTCCAGTTCTAGAGTGTTCATCCAGAGTGCTGTGTCCAGTTCTAGGTTATTCATCCAGAGTGCTGTGTCCAGTTCTAGAGACTTCATTCAGAGTGCTGTGTCCAGTTCTAGATTATTCATCCAGAGTGCTGTGTCCATTTCTAGAGACTTCATCCAGAGTGCTGTGTCCATTTCTAGAGACTTCATCCAGAGTGCTGTGTCCAGTTCTAGAGACTTCATCCAGAGTGCTGTGTCCAGTTCTAGAGACTTCATCCAGAGTGCTGTGTCCAGTTCTAGAGTCTTTATCCAGCGTGCTGTGTCGAGTTCTAGGTTATTCATCCAGAGTGCTGTGTCCAGTTCTAGAGTCTTCATCCGGAGTGCTGTGTCCAGTTCTAGGTTATTCATCCAGAGTGCTGTGTCCAGTTCTAGAGTCTTCATCCAGAGTGCTGTGTCCAGTTCTAGAGTCTTCATCCAGAGTGCTGTGTCCAGTTCTAGGTTATTCATCCAGAGTGCTGTTTCCAGTTCTAGGTTATTCATCCAGAGTGCTGTGTCCAGTTCTAGGTTATTTATCCAAAGTGCTGTGTCCAGTTCTAGGTTAATTATCCAGAGTGCTGTGTCCAGTTCTAGAGTGTTCTTCCAGAGTGCTGTGTCCAGTTCTAGGTTATTCATCCAGAGTGATGTGTCCAGTTCTAGAGACTTCATTCAGAGGGCTGTGTCCAGTTCTAGGTTATTCATCCAGAGTGCTGTGTCCATTTCTAGAGACTTCATCCAGAGTGCTGTGTCCAGTTCTAGAGACTTCATTCAGAGTGCTGTGTCCAGTTCTAGAGACTTCATCCAGAGTGCTGTGTCCAGTTCTACAGTCTTTATCCAGCGTGCTGTGTCCAGTTCTAGGTTATTCATCCAGAGTGCTGTGTCCAGTTCTAGAGTCTTCATCCGGAGTGATGTGTCCAGTTCTAGGTTATTCATCCAGAGTGCTGTGTCCAGTTCTAGAGTCTTCATCCAGAGTGCTGTGTCCAGTTCTACAGTCTTCATCCAGAGTGCTGTGTCCAGTTCTAGGTTATTCATCCAGAGTGCTGTGTCCAGTTCTAGGTTATTTATCCAAAGTGCTGTGTCCAGTTCTAGGTTATTCATCCAGAGTGCTGTGTCCAGTTCTAGAGTCTTCATCCAGAGTGCTGTGTCCAGTTCTACCGTCTTCATCCAGAGTGTTGTGTCCAGTTCTAGGTTATTCATCCAGAGTGCTGTGTCCAGTTCTAGGTTATCCATCCAGAGTGCTGTGTCCAGTTCTAGGTTATTTATCCAAAGTGCTGTGTCCAGTTCTAGGTTAATTATCCAGAGCGCTGTGTCCAGTTCTAGAGTGTTCATCCAGAGTGCTGTGTCCAGTTCTAGGTTTTTCATCCAGAGTGCTGTGTCCAGTTCTAGAGACTTCATTCAGAGTGCTGTGTCCAGTTCTAGGTTATTCATCCAGAGTGCTGTGTCCATTTCTAGAGACTTCATCCAGAGAGCTGTGTTCAGTTCTAGAGACTTCATTCAGAGTGCTGTGTCCAGTTCTAGAGACTTCATCCAGAGTGCTGTGTCCAGTTCTAGAGTCTTTATCCAGCGTGCTGTGTCCAGTTCTAGGTTATTCATCCAGAGTGCTGTGTCCAGTTCTAGAGTCTTCATCCGGAGTGCTGTGTCCAGTTCTAGGTTATTCATCCAGAGTGCTGTGTCCAGTTCTAGAGTCTTCATCCAGAGTGCTGTGTCCAGTTCTAGAGACTTCATTCAGAGTGCTGTGTCCAGTTCTAGGTTATTCATCCAGAGTGCTGTTTCCAGTTCTAGGTTATTCATCCAGAGTGCTGTGTCCAGTTCTAGGTTATTTATCCAAAGTGATGTGTCCAGTTCTAGGTTAATTATCCAGAGTGCTGTGTCCAGTTCTAGAGTGTTCTTCCAGAGTGCTGTGTCCAGTTCTAGGTTATTCATCCAGAGTGCCGTGTCCAGTTCTAGAGACTTCATTCAGAGTGCTGTGTCCAGTTCTAGGTTATTCATCCAGAGTGCTGTGCCCATTTCTAGAGACTTCACCCAGAGTGCTGTGTCCAGTTCTAGAGACTTCATTCAGAGTGCTGTGTCCAGTTCTAGAGACTTCATCCAGAGTGCTGTGTCCAGTTCTAGAGTCTTTATCCAGCGTGCTGTGTCCAGTTCTAGGTTATTCATCCAGAGTGCTGTGTCCAGTTCTAGAGTCTTCATCCAGAGTGTTGTGTCCAGTTCTAGGTTATTCATCCAGAGTGCCATGTCCAGTTCTAGAGACTTCATCCAGAGTGCTGTGTCCAGTTCTAGAGTCTTTATCCAGCGTGCTGTGTCCAGTTCTAGGTTATTCATCCAGAGTGCTGTGTCCAGTTCTAGAGTCTTCAACCAGAGTGCTGTGTCCAGTTCTAGGTTATTCATCCAGAGTGCCGTGTCCAGTTCTAGAGACTTCATTCAGAGTGCTGTTTCCAGTTTAGGTTATTCATCCAGAGTGCTGTGTCCAGTTCTAGAGACTTCATTCAGAGTGCTGTGTCCAGTTCTAGAGACTTCATCCAGAGTGCTGTGTCCAGTTCTAGAGACTTTATCCAACGTGCTGTGTCCAGTTCTAGGCTATTCATCCAGAGTGCTGTGTCCAGTTCTAGGTTATTCATCCAGAGTGTTGTGCCCAGTTCTAGAGTCTTCCTCCAAAATGCTGTGTCCAGTTCTAGGTTATTCATCCAGAGTGCTGTGTCCAGTTCTAGGTTATTCATCCAGAGTGCTGTGCCCAGTTCTAGAGTCTTCCTCCAAAATGCTGTGTCCAGTTCTAGGTTATTCATCCAGAGTGCTGTGTCCAGTTCTAGTGCCTTCATCCGGAGTGCTGTGTCCAGTTCTAGGTTATTCATCCAGAGTGCTGTGTCCAGTTCTAGAGTCTTCATCCAGAGTGCTGTGTCCAGTTCTAGAGTCTTCATCCAGAGTGCTGTGTCCAGTTCTAGGTTATTCATCCAGAGTGCTGTTTCCAGTTCTAGGTTATTCATCCAGAGTGCTGTGTCCAGTTCTAGGTTATTTATCCAAAGTGCTGTGTCCAGTTCTAGGTTATTCATCCAGAGTGCCGTGTCCAGTTCTAGAGACTTCATTCAGAGTGCTGTGTCCAGTTCTAGGTTATTCATCCAGAGTGCTGTGTCCATTTCTAGAGACTTCATCCAGAGTGCTGTGTCCAGTTCTAGAGACTTCATTCAGAGTGCTGTGTCCAGTTCTAGAGACTTCATCCAGAGTGCTGTGTCCAGTTCTAGAGTCTTTATCCAGCGTGCTGTGTCCAGTTCTAGGTTATTCATCCAGAGTGCTGTGTCCAGTTCTAGAGTCTTCATCCAGAGTGCTGTGCCCAGGTCTAGGTTATCCATCCAGAGTGCTGTGTCCAGTTCTAGGTTATTTATCCAAAGTGCTGTGTCCAGTTCTAGGTTAATTATCCAGAGTGCTGTGTCCAGTTCTAGAGTGTTCATCCAGAGTGCTGTGTCCAGTTCTAGGTTATTCATCCAGAGTGCTGTGTCCAGTTCTAGAGACTTCATTCAGAGTGCTGTGTCCAGTTCTAGGTTATTCATCCAGAGTGCTGTGTCCATTTCTAGAGACTTCATTCAGAGTGCTGTGTCCAGTTCTAGAGACTTCATTCAGAGTGCCGTGTCCAGTTCTAGAGACTTCATCCAGAGTGCTGTGTCCAGTTCTAGAGTCTTTATCCAGCGTGCTGTGTCCAGTTCTAGGTTATTCATCCAGAGTGCTGTGTCCAGTTCTAGAGTCTTCATCCGGAGTGCTGTGTCCAGTTCTAGGTTATTTATCCAGTGTGCTGTGTCCAGTTCTAGAGTCTTCATCCAGAGTGCTGTGTCCAGTTCTAGAGTCTTCATCCAGAGTGCTGTGTCCAGTTCTAGGTTATTCATCCAGAGTGCTGTTTCCAGTTCTAGGTTATTCATCCAGAGTGCTGTGTCCAGTTCTAGGTTATTTATCCAAAGTGCTGTGTCCAGTTCTAGGTTAATTATCCAGAGTGCTATGTCCAGTTCTAGAGTGTTCTTCCAGAGTGCTGTGTCCAGTTCTAGGTTATTCATCCAGAGTGCCGTGTCAAGTTCTAGCGACTTCATTCAGAGTGCTGTGTCCAGTTCTAGGTTATTCATCCAGAGTGCTGTGCCCATTTCTAGAGACTTCATCCAGAGTGCTGTGTCCAGTTCTAGAGACTTCATTCAGAGTGCTGTGTCCAGTTCTAGAGACTTCATCCAGAGTGCTGTGTCCAGTTCTAGAGTCTTTATCCAGCGTGCTGTGTCCAGTTCTAGGTTATTCATCCAGAGTGCTGTGTCCAGTTCTAGAGTCTTCATCCAGAGTGCTGTGTCCAGTTCTAGGTTATTCATCAAGAGTGCCATGTACAGTTCTAGAGACTTCATCCAGAGTGCTGTTTCCAGTTCTAGGTTATTCATCCAGAGTGCTGTGTCCAGTTCTAGAGTCTTCAACCAGAGTGCTGTGTCCAGTTCTAGGTTATTCATCAAGAGTGCCGTGTCCAGTTCTAGAGACTTCATTCAGAGTGCTGTTTCCAGTTTAGGTTATTCATCCAGAGTGCTGTGTCCAGTTCTAGAGACTTCATTCAGAGTGCTGTGTCCAGTTCTAGAGTCTTCATCCAGAGTGCTGTGTCCAGTTCTAGAGACTTCATCCAGAGTGCTGTGTCCAGTTCTAGAGTCTTTATCCAGCGTGCTGTGTCCAGTTCTAGGTTATTCATCCAGAGTGCTGTGTCCAGTTCTAGAGTCTTCATCCAGAGTGCTGTGTCCAGTTCTAGGTTATTCATCCAGAGTGCCATGTCCAGTTCTAGAGACTTCATTCAGAGTGCTGTTTCCAGTTTAGGTTATTCATCCAGAGTGCTGTGTCCAGTTCTAGAGACTTCATTCAGAGTGCTGTGTCC
Source organism: Lissotriton helveticus (assembly GCF_964261635.1). Classification (NCBI taxonomy): domain Eukaryota; kingdom Metazoa; phylum Chordata; class Amphibia; order Caudata; family Salamandridae; genus Lissotriton; species Lissotriton helveticus. The sequence continues at coordinate 2,132,326,649 of NC_136065.1, read as the reverse complement.
AGTTCTAGAGACTTCATCCAGAGTGCTGTGTCCAGTTCTAGAGACTTTATCCAGCGTGCTGTGTCCAGTTCTAGGTTATTCATCCAGAGTGCTGTGTCCAGTTCTAGGTTATTTATCCAGAGTGTTGTGCCCAGTTCTAGAGTCTTCCTCCAAAATGCTGTGTCCAGTTCTAGGTTATTCATCCAGAGTGCTGTGTCCAGTTCTAGGTTATTCATCCAGAGTGCTGTGCCCAGTTCTAGAGTCTTCCTCCAAAATGCTGTGTCCAGTTCTAGGTTATTCATCCAGAGTGCTGTGTCCCGTTCTAGTGCCTTTATCCGGAGTTCTAGGTTATTTATCCAAAGTGCTGTGTCCAGTTCTAGGTTAATTATCCAGAGTGCTGTGTCCAGTTCTAGAGTTTTCATCCAGAGTGCTGTGTCCAGTTCTAGGTTATTCATCCAGAGTGCTGTGTCCAGTTCTAGAGACTTCATTCAGAGTGCTGTGTCCAGTTCTAGGTTATTCATCCAGAGTGCTGTGTCCATTTCTAGAGACTTCATCCAGAGTGCTGTGTCCAGTTCTAGAGACTTCATTCAGAGTGCCGTGTCCAGTTCTAGAGACTTCATCCAGAGTGCTGTGTCCAGTTCTAGAGTCTTTATCCAGCGTGCTGTGTCCAGTTCTAGGTTATTCATCCAGAGTGCCATGTCCAGTTCTAGAGTCTTTATCCAGCGTGCTGTGTCCCGTTCTAGGTTATTCATCCAGAGTGCTGTGTCCAGTTCTAGAGTCTTCAAGCAGAGTGCTGTGTCCAGTTCTAGGTTATTCATCCAGAGTGCCGTGTCCAGTTCTAGAGACTTCATTCAGAGTGCTGTTTCCAGTTTAGGTTATTCATCCAGGGTGCTGTGTCCAGTTCTAGAGACTTCATTCAGAGTGCTGTGTCCAGTTCTAGAGACTTCATCCAGAGTGCTGAGTCCAGTTCTAGAGACTTTATCCAGCGTGCTGTGTCCAGTTCTAGGTTATTCATCCAGAGTGATGTGTCCAGTTCTAGGTTATTCATCCAGAGTGTTGTGCCCAGTTCCAGAGTCTTCCTCCAAAATGCTGTGTCCAGTTCTAGGTTATTCATCCAGAGTGCTGTGTCCAGTTCTAGTGCCTTCATCTGGAGTGCTGTGTCCAGTTCTAGGTTATTCATCCAGAGTGCTGTGTCCAGTTCTAGAGTCTTCATCCGGAGTGTTGTGTCCAGTTCTAGAGTCTTCATCCAGAGTTCTGTGTCCAGTTCTAGGCTATTCATCCAGAGTGCTGTTTCCAGTTCTAGGTTATTCATCCAGAGTGCTGTGTCCAGTTGTAGGTTATTCATCCAGAGTGCTGTGTCCAGTTCTAGAGTGTTCATCCAGAGTGCTGTGTCCAGTTCTAGGTTATTCATCCAGAGTGCCGTGTCCAGTTCTAGAGACTTCATTCAGAGTGCTGTGTCCAGTTCTAGGTTATTCATCCAGAGTGCTGTGTCCATTTCTAGAGACTTCATCCAGAGTGCTGTGTCCAGTTCTAGAGACTTCATTCAGAGTGCTGTGTCCAGTTCTAGAGACTTCATCCAGAGTGCTGTGTCCAGTTCTAGAGTATTTATCCAGCGTGCTGTGTCCAGTTCTAGGTTATTCATCCAGAGTGCTGTGTCCAGTTCTAGAGTCTTCATCCAGAGTGCTGTGTCCAGTTCTAGGTTATTCATCCAGAGTGCCATGTCCAGTTCTAGAGACTTCATCCAGGGTGCTGTGTCCAGTTCTAGAGTCTTTATCCAGCGTGCTGTCTCCAGTTCTAGGTTATTCATCCAGAGTTCTGTGTCCAGTTCTAGAGTCTTCAACCAGAGTGCTGTGTCCAATTTTAGGTTATTCATCCAGAGTGCCGTGTCCAGTTCTAGAGACTTCATTCAGAGTGCTGTGTCCAGTTCTAGAGTCTTTATCCACCGTGCTGTGTCCAGTTCTAGGTTATTCATCCAGAGTGCTGTGTCCAGTTCTAGGATATTCATCCAGAGTGCTGTGCCCAGTTCTAGAGTCTTCCTCCAAAATGCTGTGTCCAGTTCTAGGCTATTCATCCAGAGTGCTGTGTCCAGTTCTAGAGTCTTCATCCAGAGTGCTGTGTCCAGTTCTAGAGTCTTCATCCAGAGTGCTGTGTCCAGTTCTTAAGTCTTCATTCAGAGTGCTGTGTCCAGTTCTAGGTTATTCATCCAGAGTGCTGTGTCCAGTTCTAGGTTATTCATCCAGAGTGCTGTGTCCAGTTCTAGAGTCTTCATCCAAAGTGCTGTGTCCAGTTCTAGGTTATTCATCCAGAGTGCAGTGTCCAGTTCTAGAGTCTTCATCCAGAATGCTGTGTCCATTTCTAGAGTCTTCAAACACAGTGCTGTGTCCAGTTCTAGGTTATTCATTCAGAGTGCCGTGTCCAGTTCTAGAGACTTCATTCAGAGTGCTGTTTCCAGTTCTAGGTTATTCATCCAGAGTGCTGTGTCCAGTTCTAGAGACTTCATTCAGAGTGCTGTGTGCAGTTCTAGAGACTTCATTCAGAGTGCTGTTTCCAGTTCTAGGTTATTCATCCAGAGTGCTGTGTCCAGTTCTAGAGACTTCATTCAGAGTGCTGTGTCCAGTTCTAGAGACTTCATCCAGAGTGCTGTGTCCAGTTCTAGAGACTTTATCCAGCGTGCTGTGTCCAGTTCTAGGTTATTCATCCAGAGTGCTGTGTCCAGTTCTAGGTTATTCATCCAGAGTGTTGTGCCCAGTTCTAGAGTCTTCCTCCAAAATGCTGTGTCCAGTTCCAGGTTATTCATCCAGAGTGCTGTGTCCAGTTCTAGGTTATTCATCCAGAGTGCTGTGCCCAGTTCTAGAGTCTTCCTCCAAAATGCTGTGTCCAGTTCTAGGTTATTCATCCAGAGTGCCGTGTCCAGTTCTAGAGTCTTCATCCAGAGTGCTGTGTCCAGTTCTAGAGTCTTCATCCAGAGTGCTGTGTCCAGTTCTAGGTTATTCATCCAGAGTGCTGTTTCCAGTTCTAGGTTATTCATCCAGAGTGCTGTGTCCAGTTCTAGGTTATTTATCCAAAGTGCTGTGTCCAGTTCTAGGTTATTCATCCAGAGTGCTGTGTCCAGTTCTAGAGTGTTCATCCAGAGTGCTGTGTCCAGTTCTAGGTTATTCATCCAGAGTGCCATGTCCAGTTCTAGAGACTTCATTCAGAGTGCTGTGTCCAGTTCTAGGTTATTCATCCAGAGTGCTGTGTCCATTTCTAGAGACTTCATCCAGAGTGCTGTGTCCAGTTCTAGAGACTTCATTCAGAGTGCTGTGTTCAGTTCTAGAGACTTCATCCAGAGTGCTGTGTCCAGTTCTAGAGTCTTTATCCAGCGTGCTGTGTCCAGTTCTAGGTTATTCATCCAGAGTGCTGTGTCCAGTTCTAGAGTCTTCATCCAGAGTGCTGTGTCCAGTTCTAGGTTATTCATCCAGAGTGCCATGTCCAATTCTAGAGACTTCATCCAGAGTGCTGTGTCCAGTTCTAGAGTCTTTATCCAGCATGCTGTCTCCAGTTCTAGGTAATTCATCCAGAGTTCTGTGTCCAGTTCTAGAGTCTTCAACCAGAGTGCTGTGTCCAGTTTTAGGTTATTCATCCAGAGTGCCGTGTCCAGTTCTAGAGACTTCATTCAGAGTGCTGTTTCCAGTTCTAGGTTATTCATCCAGAGTGCTGTGTCCAGTTCTAGAGACTTCATTCAGAGTGCTGTGTCCAGTTCTAGAGTCTTTATCCAGCGTGCGGTGTCCAGTTCTAGGTTATTCATCCAGAGTGCTGTGTCTAGTTCTAGGTTATTCATCCAGAGTGCTGTGCCCAGTTCTAGAGTCTTCCTCCAAAATGCTGTGTCCAGTTCTAGGTTATTCATCCAGAGTGCTGTGTCCAGTTCTAGAGTCTTCATTCAGGGTGCTGTGTCCTGTTCTAGAGTCTTCATCCAGAGTGCTGTGTCCAGTTCTAGAGTCTTCATTCAGAGTGCTGTGTCCAGTTCTAGGTTATTCATCCAGAGTGCTGTGTCCAGTTCTAGAGTCTTCATCCAAAGTGCTGTGTCCAGTTCTAGGTTATTCATCCAGAGTGCAGTGTCCAGTTCTAGAGTCTTCATCCAGAATGCTGTGTCCAGTTCTAGAGTCTTCAAACACAGTGCTGTGTCCAGTTCTAGGTCATTCATCCAGAGTGCCGTGTCCAGTTCTAGAGACTACATTCAGAGTGCTGTTTCCAGTTCTAGGTTATTCATCCAGAGTGCTGTGTCCAGTTCTAGAGACTTCATTCAGAGTGCTGTGTCCAGTTCTAGAGACTTCATCCAGAGTGCTGTGTCCAGTTCTAGAGTCTTTATCCAGCGTGCTGTGTCCAGTTCTAGGTTATTCATCCAGAGTGCTGTGTCCAGTTCTAGGTTATTCATCCAGAGTGCTTCGCCCAGTTCTAGAGTCTTCCTCCAAAATGCTGTGTCCAGTACTAGGTTATTCATCCAGAGTGCTGTGTCCAGTTCTAGAGTCTTCATCCAGAGTGCTGTGTCCAGTTCTAGAGTGTTCATCCAGAGTGCTGTGTCCAGTTCTAGAGTCTTCATTCAGAGTGCTGTGTCCAGTTCTAAGTTATTCATCCAGAGTGCTGTGTCCAGTTCTAGGTTATTCATCCAGAGTGCTGTGTCCAGTTCTAGAGTCTTCATCCAAAGTGCTGTGTCCAGTTCTAGGTTATTCATCCAGAGTGCAGTGTCCAGTTCTAGAGTCTTCATCCAGAATGCTGTGTCCAGTTCTAGAGTCTTCAAACATAGTGCTGTGTCCAGTTCTAGGTTATTCATCCAAAGTGCTGTGTCCAGTTCTAGAATATTCATCCAGAGTGCTGTGTCCAGTTCTAGAGTGTTCATCCAGAGTGCTGTGTCCAGTTATAGGTTATTCATCTAGAGTGTTGTGTCCAGTTCTAGAGACTTCATTCAGAGTGATGTGTCCAGTTCTAGGCTATTCATCCAGAGTGCTGTGTCCAGTTCTAGAGACTTCATTCAGAGTGCTGTGTCCAGTTCTAGAGACTTCATTCAGAGTGCTGTGTCCAATTCTAGAGTCTATATCCAGAGTGCTGTGTCCAGTTCTAGAGTCTTTATCCAGCGTGCTGTGTCCAGTTCTAGGTTATTCATCCAGAGTGCTGTGTCCAGTTCTAGAGTCTTCATCCAGAGTGCTGTGTCCAGTTCTAGGTTATTCATCCAGAGTGCTGTGTCCAGTTCTAGGTTATTCATCCAGCATGCTGTGTCCAGTTCTAGAGTCTTCATCCAGAGTGTTGTGTCCAGTTCTAGGTTATTCATCCAGAGTGCTGTGTCCAGTTCTAGAGTCTTCATCCAGAGTGCTGTGTTCAGTTCTAGGTTATTCGTCCAGAGTGCTGTGCCCAGTTCTAGGTTACTCATCCAGAGTGCTGTGTCCAGTTCTAGGTTATTCATCCAGAGTGCTGTGTCCACTTCTAGGTTATTCATCCATAGTGCTGTGTCCAGTTCTAGGTTATTCATCCAGAGTGTTGTGTTCTGTTCTAGGTTATTCATCCATAGTGCTGTGTCCAGTTCTAGGTTATTCATCTAGAGTGCTGTGTCCAGTTCTAGGTTAGTCATCCAGAGTGCTGTGTCCACTTCTAGGTTATTGATCCATAGTGCTGTGTCTAGTTCTAGGTTATTCATCCAGAGTGCTGTGTCCAGTTCTAGGTTATTCATCCAGAGTGCTGTGTCCACTTCTAGGTTATTCATCCATAGTGCTGTGTCTAGTTCTAGGTTATTCATCCAGAGTGCTGTGCCCAGTTCTAGATTATTCATCCATAGTGCTGTGTCCAGTTCTAGGTTATTCATTCAGAGTGCTGTGTCCACTTCTAGGTTATTCATCCAGAGTGCGGTGCCCGGTTCTAGGCTATTCATCCAGAGTGCGGTGCCCGGTTCTAGGTTACGGGAAACATCCTTAACCACGATGTATGAACAACGACTTACCGGAACAACGAAGAGTGTACAACGAAGAGGGCTGAACCACGAAGGTAACATCCATGAACAACGAAGAATGGAACCACGACTTTTAGAACACCGGAGTTGCACGTCACTTCTCGCCGTCACTTCCCGCCGTCTTAGACTCTCCGCCTACCTAACCAGTTGTGTTACCACTCACAGAGTACCTTTTTCATCTTTTTTGATTCATGGAATTATAACATGCTACTTAACATACAGAGAATCACAACCAACAAGAATATAATGTAAAAGATTACAAGGTTAAATGTATTGCTAGTGCCACGTTCTAACGCACACAGGATACAACTCGACAAGAAATAAGACGCATGCTTTTACAATGTGATTGAGGGTAGATCGGGGTGTGGGGGGTTTCCCCCCACAAATACGCATGCTAGGAAAACGTATAAATGGGTAGATGGGGGTTGTGGGGGGACTCCCCTCACAAATACTATTAAAAAAAAGATATAATTAGAAATATAACGTGACGATTAAATTCGTAATAGTTACGTTTAAAATGCAGCTAAGGTTGTTGAAGAAATTGGTTAACATTTAATTTACCGGTTTATGTCAGGAGATGGCTGTGTAGCTTTGGTTTTAACAATTTTAATGCTTTTGAATCACGAACAGAATATGATCAGTGTGCCTGTTTTTGTAAACAGATATTAACTAGTATTTTAGAAAAAAAATGGCATAAATTTAAAAAGTGTCATTAAATCTTATTTTTTCGTGGTTTAGGGAGTAGTGGTTTAAAATGTAGTGGTTAATTATTGGTCGTGGTTTAGCCTTCGTTGTTCCAGAAGTCGTGGTTTAGGCAGTAGTTGTTAAGTCATAAAATCCTAGGTTATTCATCCAGAGTGCTGTGTCCAGTTCTAGGTTATTCATCCAGAGTGCTGTGTCCATTTCTATGTTATTCATCCAGAGTGCGGTGCCCGGTTCTAGGTTATCCATCCAGAGTGCAGTGTATAGTTCTAGGTTATCCATCTAGTTTGCATTAACGTGTTTAACGCCAAGCAGCACGCTGCTCCAGAACCCGTTAGTCGAGTGATTGGTGATATGTGCTCAATCAAACCCTACTGTATAGCAGTAAGGTGGGATCATTAGAGGGGGGGGGGTCGAGGAGGTGTATGTGAGCTCGTGCAGGAGGTTGGTGGGGCTCAGATCACCTTCAGCAGATCAGGTGTCTTTGGGTGGCAGGTTCGGACTCTGCAAGGAGAGAGTTGTGACCTTACAAAGGAGGTGTGTATAATTATCATAAATAGAGAGTAAGGCAATCACACGTGTGACGTAGAAGGTGGTGCTCAACCAGAGGAGGCGAGACGAGGGTGGAAGGCAAGGAGAGGCCATCTGAAAGAAGAAACAGAAGGAGGCGACCTCAGAAGCTTCAAGGAAAGCTCTGGTTTCAGGCTGGACTCTAGGAGGCATATTTACGTCTTCTGGCGCATCTCTGCAAATCAGCAGGGATGCGCCAGAACAGATGCGTCACGTAATCCCCCCCTTGCGCCACCACAGATGCGCCGCATTTACAATGCGGCGCACCATGATGCAAGGAGGCGCATTGCTGGAGTTGCGTCGCAAGAGCGACGCAACTCCTGCAATGCACAGGGGCTGCCCATACTCAACATGGTGCCTCACTCCTTACGCCTGCTTCAAGGCATAAGGATTTGACGCAGCAGCGTCGTAAAACTGACTCCGTGAAATCTTGTAGATTTCACTGCGTCAGTTTTACCGGGCTTTCCTGCGAGGGAACGCCCACCTTGCGACAGAACGCCCACATAAAACCTGACGCAGGTTTCATGTGGCACTGGGTTTTACAACGTGACGCATCTGCCTAGATGCGTCACGTTGTAAATAAGTCGCAACATGGCGCTTGGTTTACGCCGCCGCTGAATCACAAAAGTGACGCAACGGCGGCGTAGAAGTGTCGCAAGGGGCTTGTAAATCTGCTCCTAGGAGGATAGAGGGCTTAATTTGAGGCAGAGAAAGAAGCTTTATCTGCATGTACAGGCGGTGCGTGTTAAGTGTTTCTGATGGGTCTACTTAGGCCAGACCACCCCTCCTGCCTGGCATCCCATCGGCCCAGGGCTTGGAAATGAAAAACAATGGGGCATATTATCAAGGGATTTATCTCCGCTTTTTTGGCTTTAAAAGCCAAGAAAGCGGAGATAAAATTATCTCCCTATCAGCAACAGGGTGCTAACACGCAAATTCGCATGTTAGCACCCTTTTTCTCTACGTTTCCCCTTGCATCATGCAAAGGGGGCGTTCCAGAGAAAAATAATAGGAGAAATGTTGTTCAGCGACATTTCTCCTATTATCAAGAATTTCACTAACCCTGTTAGTGATAAAAAAAGCAGTGCTAACCTCGGTTAGCACTGCTTTTTTTACACCTGGTATTTTCCTGACTTAGCCATGATATCCTATGGAAGGTGGATATCATGGCTAAGTTTGTGAGCCCCTATCATCAAGCTAACACCAAACTTCGAGAAATTATCGTTGGTTTTCCAGCGATAATCTCTCATTTGGCAGTTAGCGTGAGGATTTTTATCACTTTTGAGATAAACCTTGCTAATAGCAAGTTATCTCTGCGATAATTTCCGGCGATGCTTAGCGTTAAAAAATGTGTTGCTAAGCATCGTTAGCGTTAAATATCGCTGATCGTTGGTAATATGCCCCAATGTCTGGACACAATAACGGCTGGACACACTTGGCGACCTATTGGGGGATCTCCTTTGGACGACATTCAAGGGAGGCAGTGACCTCAAGGTCACAGGAATGTGAGAAAATATGTGGGCAAATGATGCAGTTGGAAAGGAGATTCTGCCAATGCTGATTTTAATGCTGAACCCTAGTGTGCCAATGTGTGGAAGATCACACGTGTGACAGGGAGGGCAGCCCGTCCATGCCAGCCGTAGGCATGTGCTTGTATGTGGGGAGAAAGTCTCGGGGTGTTAACACCACAAAGACTCACATGGTGTACTCCAGCTTGCACCTTGCTTGCTCTGCATGCCTGGCGTCAGGCGGATGTCCTCAGGTGTTACAATGGCACTTCCATGGATGCCCGCCGGAGGGAGCTGGAAGTGTCCACATTACAGCTGCCGAGTCCAGTTCTGGGACCGCATCTGGGTTTTGTGTTCACTTGTAAATAGAAGACTCTAAAACAACAGCGAGAAATCACACGAATACAATGGCGAATGAGGGTGGATTTTTCAGCAATAAAATATAAACTTGCCCATGCAGGGATGTGAACAGGGTCACTGGGACAGACACACGCCCTTGCATGCTAACACCGGGAACTGATAGCAGGATTCTGACTCTGAGACAAACTTACACTTTTGACAGTCTCTCCTCTACCTCCCCTCACTCACTCTATCCACACACCTGAGGTGTTTGACAGTCTCTCCTCTACCTCCCTCACTCACTGTATCCACACACCTGAGGTGTTTGACAGTCTCTCCTCTACCTCCCTTCACTCACTGTATCCACACACCTGAGGTGTTTGACAGTCTCTCCTCTACCTCCCCTCACTCACTGTATCCACACACCTGAGGTGTTTGACAGTCTCTCCTCTACCTCCCTCACTCACTGTATCCACACACCTGAGGTGTTTGACAGTCTCTCCTCTACCTCCCCTCACTCACTGTATCCACACTCAAGAGGTGTTTGACAGTCTCTCCTCTACCTCCCCTCACTCACTGTATCCACACTCAAGAGGTGTTTGACAGTCTCTCCTCTACCTCCCCTCACTCACTGTATCCACACACCTGAGGTGTTTCACAGTCTCTCATCTGTCTCCCTCACTCACTGTATCCACACACCTGAGGTGTTTGACAGTCTCTCCTCTACCTCCCTCACTCACTGTATCCACACACCTGAGGTGTTTGACAGTCTCTCCTCTACCTCCCTTCACTCACTGTATCCACACACCTGAGGTGTTTGACAGTCTCTCCTCTACCTCCCCTCACTCACTGTATCCACACTCAAGAGGTGTTTGACAGTCTCTCCTCTACCTCCCCTTACTCACTGTATCCACACACCTGAGGTGTTTCACAGTCTCTCATCTGTCTCCCTCACTCACTGTATCCACACACCTGAGGGGTTTGACAGTCTCTCCTCTACCTCCCCTCACTCACTGTATCCACACACCTGAGGTGATTGACAGTCTCTCCTCTACTTTCCTCACTCACTGTATCCACACACCTCAGGTGTTTGAAAGCCTCTCTTCTACCTCCCTAACTCACTGTATCCACACACCTGAGGTGTTTGACAGTCTCTCCTCTACCTCCCTCACTCACTGTATCTACACACCTGAGGTGATTGACAGTCTCTCCTCTACCTCCCCTCACTCACTGTATCCACACACCTGAGGTGTTTGACAGTCTCTCTTCTACCTCCCTAACTCACTGTATCCACACACCTGAGGTGTTTGACAGCCTCTCCTCTGCCTCCCCCACTCACTGTATCCACACACCTGAGGTGATTGACAGCCTCTCCTCTACCTCCCCTCACTCACTGTATCCACACACCTGAGGTGTTTGACAGCCTCTCCTCTGCCTCCCCCACTCACTGTATCCACACACCTGAGGTGTTTGACAGTCTCTCCGCTACCTCCCTCACTCACTGTATCTACACACCCGAGGTGATTGACAGTCTCTCCTCTACCTCCCCTCACTCACTGTATCCACACTCCTGAGGTGTTTGACATTCTCTCCTCTACCTCCCCTCACTCACTGTATCCACACACCTGAGGTGTTTGACAGTCTCTCCTCTACCTCCCTCACTCACTGTATCTACACACCTGAGGTGATTGACAGTCTCTCCTCTACCTCCCCTCACTCACTGTATCCACACACCTGAGGTGTTTCACAGTCTCTCCTCTACCTCCGCTCACTCACTGTATCCACACACCTGAGGGGTTTGACAGTCTCTCCTCTACCTCCCTCACTCACTGTATCCACACACCTGAGGTGTTTGACAGTCTCTCCTCTACCTCCCTCAGTCACTGTATCCACACACCTGAGGTGTTTGACAGTCTCTCCTCTACCTCCCTCACTCACTGTATCCACACACATGAGGTGTTTGACTGTCTCTCCTCTACCTCACTCACTCACTATATCCACACACCTGAGGTGTTTGACAGTCTCTCCTCTACCTCACTCACTGACTATATCCACACACCTGAGGTGTTTGACAGTCTCTCCACTACCTCCCCTCACTCACTGTATCCACACACCTGAGGTGTTTGACAGTCTCTCCTCTACCTCCCCTAACTCACTATATCCACACACCTGAGGTGTTTGACAGTCTCTCCTCTACCTCACTCACTCACTATATCCATACACCTGAGGTGTTTGACAGTCTCTCCTCTACCTCCCCTCACTCACTATATCCACACACCTGAGGTGTTTGACAGTCTCTCCTCTACCTCCCCTCACTCACTGTATCCACACACCTGAGGTGTTTGACCGTCCCTCCTCTACCTCCCCTCACTCACTGTATCCACACACCTGAGGTGTTTGACAGTCTCTCCTCTACCTCCCCTCACTCACTGTATCCACACACCTGAGGTGTTTGACCGTCTCTCCTCTACCTCCCCTCACTCACTGTATCCACACACCCGAGGTGTTTTACAGTCTCTCCTCTACCTCCCCTCACTCACTGTATCCACACACCTGAGGTGTTTGACAGTCTCTCCTCTACCTCCCCTCACTCACTGTATCCACACACCTGAGATGTTTGACCGTCTCTCCTCTACCTCCCCTCACTCACTGTATCCACACACCCGAGGTGTTTGACAGTCTCTCCTCTACCTCCCCTCACTCACTGTATCCACACACCTGAGGTGTTTGACAGTCTCTCCTCTACCTCCCCTCACTCACTGTATCCACACACATGAGGTGTTTGACAGTCTCTCCTCTACCTCCCTTCACTCACTGTAACCACACTCCTGAGGTGTTTGACCGTCTCTCCTCTTCCTCCCCTCACTCACTGTATCCACACTCCTGAGGTGTTTGACCGTCTCTCCTCTACCTCCCCTCACTCACTATATCCACACACCTGAGGAGTTTGACAGTCTCTCCTCTACCTCCCTCACTCACTGTATCCACACACCTGAGGTGTTTGACCATCTCTTCTCTACCTCCCTCACTCACTGTATCCACACACCTGAGGTGTTTGACAGTCTCTCCTCTACCTCCCCTCACTCACTGTATCCAAACACCTGAGGTGTTTGACCGTCTCTCCTCTACCTCCCCTCACTCACTGTGTCCACACTCCTGAGGTGTTTGACCGTCTCTCCTCTACCTCCCCTCACTCACTGTATCCACACACCTGAGGTGTTTGACAGTCTCTCCTCTACCTCCCTCACTCACTGTATCTTCACACCTGAGGTGTTTGACAGTCTCTCCTCTACCTCCCCTCACTCACTGTATCCACACACCTGAGGTGTTTGACAGTCTCTCCTCTACCTCCCTCACTCACTGTATCTTCACACCTGAGGTGTTTGACAGTCTCTCCGCTACCTCCCCTCAGTCACTGTATCCACACACCTGAGGTGTTTGACAGTCTCTCCTCTACCTCCCCTCAGTCACTGTATCCACACACCTGAGGTGTTTGACAGTCTCTCCTCTACCTCCCCTCACTCACTATATCCACACACCTGAGGTGTTTGACAGTCTCTCCTCTACCTCACTCACTCACTATATCCACACACCTGAGGTGTTTGACAGTCTCTCCTCTACCTCCCCTCACTCACTATATCCACACACCTGAGGTGTTTGACAGTCTCTCCTCTACCTCCCCTCACTCACTGTATCCACACACCTGAGGTGTTTGACCGTCTCTCCTCTACCTCCCCTCACTCACTGTATCCACACACTTGAGGTGTTTGACAGTCTCTCCTCTACCTCCGCTCACTCACTGTATCCACACACCTGAGGTGTTTGACCGTCTCTCCTCTACCTCCCCTCACTCACTGTATCCACACACCTAAGGTGTTCACAGTCTCTCCTCTACCTCCCTCGCTCACTGTATCCACACACCTGAGGTGTTTGACAGTCTCTCCTCTACCTCCCCTCACTCACTGTATCCACACACCTGAGGTGTTTGACAGTCACTCATCTACCTCCCCTCACTCACTGTATCCACGCACCTCAGGTGTTTGACAGTCTCTCCTCTCCCTCACTCACTGTATCTACACTCCTGAGGTATTTGACAGGTTCTCCTCTACCTCCCCTAACTCACTGTATCGACACTCCTGAGGTGTTTGACAGTCACTCATCTACCTCCCCTCACTCACTGTATCCACACACCTCAGGTGTTTGACAGTCTCTCCTCTCCTTCACTCACTGTATCCACACTCCTCAGGTGTTTGACAGTCTCTCTTCTACCTCCCCTCACTCACTGTATCCACACACCTGAGGTGTTTGACAGTCACTCATCTACCTCCCCTCACTCACTGTATCCACACACCTGAGGTGTTTGACTGTCTCTCCTCTACCTCCCCTCACTCACTGTATCCACACACCTGAGGGCTTCACAGTCTCTCCTCTACCTCCCTCACTCACTGTATCTACACACCTGAGGTGTTTGACAGTCTCTTCTCTACCTCCCTCACTCACTGTATCTACACACCTGAGGTGTTTGACAGTCTCTTCTCTACCTCCCTCACTCACTGTATCTACACACCTGAGGTGTTTGACAGTCTCTCCTCTACCTCTCTCACTCACTGTATCTACACACCTGAGGTGTTTGACAGTCTCTCCTCTACCTCACTCACTCACTATATCCATACACCTGAGGTGTTTGACAGTCTCTCCTCTACCTCCCTCACTCACTGTATCTACACACCTGAGGTGATTGACAGTCTCTCCTCTACCTCCCCTCACTCACTGTATCCACACACCTGAGGTGTTTGACCGTCTCTCCTCTACCTCCCCTCACTCACTGTATCCACACACCTGAGGTGTTTGACAGTCTCTCCTCTACCTCCCCTCACTCACTGTATCCACACACCTGAGGTGTTTGACCGTCTCTCCTCTACCTCCCCTCACTCACTGTATCCACACACCTGAGGTGTTTGACCGTCTCTCCTCTACCTCCCCTCACTCACTGTATCCACACACCTGAGGTGTTTGACAGTCTCTCCTCTACCTCCCCTCACTCACTGTATCCAAACACCTGAGGTGTTTGACCGTCTCTCCTCTACCTCCCCTCAGTCACTGTGTCCACACTCCTGAGGTGTTTGACCGTCTCTCCTCTACCTCCCCTCACTCACTGTATCCACACACCTGAGGTGTTTGACAGTCTCTCCTCTACCTCCCTCACTCACTGTATCTTCACACCTGAGGTGTTTGACAGTCTCTCCTCTACCTCCCCTCACTCACTGTATCCACACACCTGAGGTGTTTGACAGTCTCTCCTCTACCTCCCTCACTCACTGTATCTTCACACCTGAGGTGTTTGACAGTCTCTCCGCTACCTCCCCTCAGTCACTGCATCCACACACCTGAGGTGTTTGACAGTCTCTCCTCTACCTCCCCTCAGTCACTGTATCCACACACCTGAGGTGTTTGACAGTCTCTCCTCTACCTCCCCTCACTCACTATATCCACACATCTGAGGTGTTTGACAGTCTCTCCTCTACCTCACTCACTCACTATATCCACACACCTGAGGTGTTTGACAGTCTCTCCTCTACCTCCCCTCACTCACTATATCCACACACCTGAGGTGTTTGACAGTCTCTCCTCTACCTCCCCTCACTCACTGTATCCACACACCTGAGGTGTTTGACCGTCTCTCCTCTACCTCCCCTCACTCACTGTATCCACACACCTGAGGTGTTTGACAGTCTCTCCTCTACCTCCGCTCACTCACTGTATCCACACACCTGAGGTGTTTGACCGTCTCTCCTCTACCTCCCCTCACTCACTGTATCCACACACCTAAGGTGTTCACAGTCTCTCCTCTACCTCCCTCGCTCACTGTATCTACACACCTGAGGTGTTTGACAGTCTCTCCTCTACCTCCCCTCACTCACTGTATCCACACACCTGAGGTGTTTGACAGTCACTCATCTACCTCCCCTCACTCACTGTATCCACACACCTCAGGTGTTTGACAGTCTCTCCTCTCCCTCACTCACTGTATCCACACACCTCAGGTGTTTGACAGTCTCTCCTCTACCTCCCCTCACTCACTGTATCCACACACCTGAGGTGTTTGACAGTCTCTCCTCTCCCTGCACTCACTGTATCTACACTCCTGATGTATTTGACAGGTTCTCCTCTACCTCCCCTCACTCACTGTATCGACACTCCTGAGGTGTTTGACAGTCACTCATCTACCTCCCCTCACTCACTGTATCCACACACCTCAGGTGTTTGACAGTCTCTCCTCTCCCTCACTCACTGTATCCACACTCCTCAGGTGTTTGACAGTCTCTCCTCTACCTCCCCTCACTCACTGTATCCACACACCTGAGGTGTTTGACAGTCACTCATCTACCTCCCCTCACTCACTGTATCCACACACCTCAGGTGTATCACAGTCTCTCCTCTACCTCCCTCACTCACTGTATCCACACACCTGAGGGCTTCACAGTCTCTCCTCTACCTCCCTCACTCACTGTATCTACACACCTTAGGTGTTTGACAGTCTCTTCTCTACCTCCCTCACTCACTGTATCTACACACCTGAGGTGTTTGACAGTCTCTTCTCTACCTCCCTCACTCACTGTATCTACACACCTGAGGTGTTTGACAGTCTCTCCTCTACCTCTCTCACTCACTGTATCTACACACCTGAGGTGTTTGACAGTCTCTCCTCTACCTCACTCACTCACTATATCCATACACCTGAGGTGTTTGACAGTCTCTCCTCTACCTCCCCTCACTCACTATATCCACACACCTGAGGTGTTTGACAGTCTCTCCTCTACCTCCCCTCACTCACTGTATCCACACACCGGAGGTGTTTGACCCTCTCTCCTCTACCTCCCCTCACTCACTGTATCCACACACCTGAGGTGTTTGACAGTCTCTCCTCTACCTCCCCTCACTCACTGTATCCACACACCTGAGGTGTTTGACCGTCTCTCCTCTACCTCCCCTCACTCACTGTATCCACACACCTGAGGTGTTTGACCGTCTCTCCTCTACCTCCCCTCACTCACTGTATCCACACACCCGAGGTGTTTGACAGTCTCTCCTCTACCTCCCCTTACTCACTGTATCCACACACCTGAGGTGTTTGACAGTCTCTCCTCTACCTCCCCTCACTCACTGTATCCACACACATGAGGTGTTTGACAGTCTCTCCTCTACCTCCCTTCACTCACTGTAACCACACTCCTGAGGTGTTTGACCGTCTCTCCTCTACCTCCCCTCACTCACTGTATCCACACTCCTGAGGTGTTTGACCGTCTCTCCTCTACCTCCCCTCACTCACTATATCCACACACCTGAGGTGTTTGACAGTCTCTCCTCTACCTCCCTCACTCACTGTATCCACACACCTGAGGTGTTTGACCATCTCTTCTCTACCTCCCTCACTCACTGTATCCACACACCTGAGGTGTTTGACCGTCTCTCCTCTACCTCCCCTCACTCACTGTATCCAAACACCTGAGGTGTTTGACCGTCTCTCCTCTACCTCCCCTCACTCACTGTGTCCACACTCCTGAGGTGTTTGACCGTCTCTCCTCTACCTCCCCTCACTCACTGTATCCACACACCTGAGGTGTTTGACAGTCTCTCCTCTACCTCCCTCACTCACTGTATCTTCACACCTGAGGTGTTTGACAGTCTCTCCTCTACCTCCCCTCACTCACTGTATCCACACACCTGAGGTGTTTGACAGTCTCTCCTCTACCTCCCTCACTCACTGTATCTTCACACCTGAGGTGTTTGACAGTCTCTCCGCTACCTCCCCTCAGTCACTGTATCCACACACCTGAGGTGTTTGACAGTCTCTCCTCTACCTCCCCTCAGTCACTGTATCCACACACCTGAGGTGTTTGACAGTCTCTCCTCTACCTCCCCTCACTCACTATATCCACACACCTGAGGTGTTTGACAGTCTCTCCTCTACCTCACTCACTCACTATATCCACACACCTGAGGTGTTTGACAGTCTCTCCTCTACCTCCCCTCACTCACTATATCCACACACCTGAGGTGTTTGACAGTCTCTCCTCTACCTCCCCTCACTCACTGTATCCACACACCTGAGGTGTTTGACCGTCTCTCCTCTACCTCCCCTCACTCACTGTATCCACACACCTGAGGTGTTTGACAGTCTCTCCTCTACCTCCGCTCACTCACTGTATCCACACACCTGAGGTGTTTGACCGTCTCTCCTCTACCTCCCCTCACTCACTGTATCCACACACCTAAGGTGTTCACAGTCTCTCCTCTACCTCCCTCGCTCACTGTATCCACACACCTGAGGTGTTTGACAGTCTCTCCTCTACCTCCCCTCACTCACTGTATCCACACACCTGAGGTGTTTGACAGTCACTCATCTACCTCCCCTCACTCACTGTATCCACACACCTCAGGTGTTTGACAGTCTCTCCTCTCCCTCACTCACTGTATCCACACACCTCAGGTGTTTGACAGTCTCTCCTCTACCTCCCCTCACTCACTGTATCCACACACCTGAGGTGTTTGACAGTCTCTCCTCTCCCTGCACTCACTGTATCTATACTCCTGAGGTATTTGACAGGTTCTCCTCTACCTCCCCTCACTCACTGTATCGACACTCCTGAGGTGTTTGACAGTCACTCATGTACCTCCCCTCACTCACTGTATCCACACACCTGAGGTGTTTGACAGTCTCTCCTCTCCCTCACTCACTGTATCCACACTCCTCAGGTGTTTGACAATCTCTCCTCTACCTCCCCTCACTCACTGTATCCACACACATGAGGTGTTTGACAGTCACTCATCTACCTCCCCTCACTCACTGTATCCACACACCTCAGGTGTATCACAGTCTCTCCTCTACCTCCCTCACTCACTGTATCCACACACCTGAGGGCTTCACAGTCTCTCCTCTACCTCCCTCACTCACTGTATCTACACACCTGAGGTGTTTGACAGTCTCTTCTCTACCTCCCTCACTCACTGTATCTACACACCTGAGGTGTGTGACAGTCTCTTCTCTACCTCCCTCACTCACTGTATCTACACACCTGAGGTGTTTGACAGTCTCTCCTCTACCTCTCTCACTCACTGTATCTACACACCTGAGGTGTTTGACAGTCTCTCCTCTACCTCACTCACTCACTATATCCATACACCTGAGGTGTTTGACAGTCTCTCCTCTACCTCCCCTCACTCACTATATCCACACACCTGAGGTGTTTGACAGTCTCTCCTCTACCTCCCCTCACTCACTGTATCCACACACCTGAGGTGTTTGACCCTCTCTCCTCTACCTCCCCTCACTCACTGTATCCACACACCTGAGGTGTTTGACAGTCTCTCCTCTACCTCCCCTCACTCACTGTGTCCACACACCTGAGGTGTTTGACCATCTCTCCTCTACCTCCCCTCACTCACTGTATCCACACACCTGAGGTGTTTGACCGTCTCTCCTCTACCTCCCCTCACTCACGGTATCCACACACCCGAGGTGTTTGACAGTCTCTCCTCTACGTCCCCTCACTCACTGTATCCACACACCTGAGGTGTTTGACAGTCTCTCCTCTACCTCCCTCACTCACTGTATCCACACACCTGAGGTGTTTGACCATCTCTTCTCTACCTCCCTCACTCACTGTATCCACACACCTGAGGTGTTTGACCGTCTCTCCTCTACCTCCCCTCACTCACTGTATCCAAACACCTGAGGTGTTTGACCGTCTCTCCTCTACCTCCCCTCACTCACTGTGTCCACACTCCTGAGGTGTTTGACCGTCTCTCCTCTACCTCCCCTCACTCACTGTATCCACACACCTGAGGTGTTTGACAGTCTCTCCTCTACCTCCCTCACTCACTGTATCTTCACACCTGAGGTGTTTGACAGTCTCTCCTCTACCTCCCCTCTCTCACTGTATCCACACACCTGAGGTGTTTGACAGTCTCTCCTCTACCTCCCTCACTCACTGTATCTTCACACCTGAGGTGTTTGACAGTCTCTGCGCTACCTCCCCTCAGTCACTGTATCCACACACCTGAGGTGTTTGACAGTCTCTCCTCTACCTCCCCTCAGTCACTGTATCCACACACCTGAGGTGTTTGACAGTCTCTCCTCTACCTCCCCTCACTCACTATATCCACACACCTGAGGTGTTTGACAGTCTCTCCTCTACCTCACTCACTCACTATATCCACACACCTGAGGTGTTTGACAGTCTCTCCTCTACCTCCCCTCACTCACTATATCCACACACCTGAGGTGTTTGACAGTCTCTCCTCTACCTCCCCTCACTCACTGTATCCACACACCTGAGGTGTTTGACCGTCTCTCCTCTACCTCCCCTCACTCACTGTATCCACACACCTGAGGTGTTTGACAGTCTCTCCTCTACCTCCGCTCACTCACTGTATCCACACACCTGAGGTGTTTGACCGTCTCTCCTCTACCTCCCCTCACTCACTGTATCCACACACCTAAGGTGTTCACAGTCTCTCCTCTACCTCCCTCGCTCACTGTATCCACACACCTGAGGTGTTTGACAGTCTCTCCTCTACCTCCCCTCACTCACTGTATCCACACACCTGAGGTGTTTGACAGTCACTCATCTACCTCCCCTCACTCACTGTATCCACACACCTCAGGTGTTTGACAGTCTCTCCTCTCCCTCACTCACTGTATCCACACACCTCAGGTGTTTGACAGTCTCTCCTCTACCTCCCCTCACTCACTGTATCCACACACCTGAGGTGTTTGACAGTCTCTCCTCTCCCTGCACTCACTGTATCTATACTCCTGAGGTATTTGACAGGTTCTCCTCTACCTCCCCTCACTCACTGTATCGACACTCCTGAGGTGTTTGACAGTCACTCATCTACCTCCCCTCACTCACTGTATCCACACACCTGAGGTGTTTGACAGTCTCTCCTCTCCCTCACTCACTGTATCCACACTCCTCAGGTGTTTGACAATCTCTCCTCTACCTCCCCTCACTCACTGTATCCACACACATGAGGTGTTTGACAGTCACTCATCTACCTCCCCTCACTCACTGTATCCACACACCTCAGGTGTATCACAGTCTCTCCTCTACCTCCCTCACTCACTGTATCCACACACCTGAGGGCTTCACAGTCTCTCCTCTACCTCCCTCACTCACTGTATCTACACACCTGAGGTGTTTGACAGTCTCTTCTCTACCTCCCTCACTCACTGTATCTACACACCTGAGGTGTGTGACAGTCTCTTCTCTACCTCCCTCACTCACTGTATCTACACAACTGAGGTGTTTGACAGTCTCTCCTCTACCTCTCTCACTCACTGTATCTACACACCTGAGGTGTTTGACAGTCTCTCCTCTACCTCACTCACTCACTATATCCATACACCTGAGGTGTTTGACAGTCTCTCCTCTACCTCCCCTCACTCACTATATCCACACACCTGAGGTGTTTGACAGTCTCTCCTCTACCTCCCCTCACTCACTGTATCCACACACCTGAGGTGTTTGACCCTCTCTCCTCTACCTCCCCTCACTCACTGTATCCACACACCTGAGGTGTTTGACAGTCTCTCCTCTACCTCCCCTCACTCACTGTGTCCACACACCTGAGGTGTTTGACCGTCTCTCCTCTACCTCCCCTCACTCACTGTATCCACACACCCGAGGTGTTTGACAGTCTCTCCTCTACGTCCCCTCACTCACTGTATCCACACACCTGAGGTGTTTGACCGTCTCTCCTCTACCTCCCCTCACTCACTATATCCACACACCTGAGGTGTTTGACAGTCTCTCCTCTACCTCCCTCACTCACTGTATCCACACACCTGAGGTGTTTGACCATCTCTTCTCTACCTCCCTCACTCACTGTATCCACACACCTGAGGTGTTTGACCGTCTCTCCTCTACCTCCCCTCACTCACTGTATCCAAACACCTGAGGTGTTTGACCGTCTCTCCTCTACCTCCCCTCACTCACTGTGTCCACACTCCTGAGGTGTTTGACCGTCTCTCCTCTACCTCCCCTCACTCACTGTATCCACACACCTGAGGTGTTTGACAGTCTCTCCTCTACCTCCCTCACTCACTGTATCTTCACACCTGAGGTGTTTGACAGTCTCTCCTCTACCTCCCCTCACTCACTGTATCCACACACCTGAGGTGTTTGACAGTCTCTCCTCTACCTCCCTCACTCACTGTATCTTCACACCTGAGGTGTTTGACAGTCTCTCCGCTACCTCCCCTCAGTCACTGTATCCACACACCTGAGGTGTTTGACAGTCTCTCCTCTACCTCCCCTCAGTCACTGTATCCACACACCTGAGGTGTTTGACAGTCTCTCCTCTACCTCCCCTCACTCACTATATCCACACACCTGAGGTGTTTGACAGTCTCTCCTCTACCTCACTCACTCACTATATCCACACACCTGAGGTGTTTGACAGTCTCTCCTCTACCTCCCCTCACTCACTATATCCACACACCTGAGGTGTTTGACAGTCTCTCCTCTACCTCCCCTCACTCACTGTATCCACACACCTGGGTGTTTGACCATCTCTCCTCTACCTCCCCTCACTCACTGTATCCACACACCTGAGGTGTTTGACAGTCTCTCCTCTATCTCCCCTCACTCAATGTATCCACACACCTGAGGTGTTTGACCGTCTCTCCTCTACCTCCCCTCACTCACTGTATCCACACACCTAAGGTGTTCACAGTCTCTCCTCTACCTCCCTCGCTCACTGTATCCACACACCTGAGGTGTTTGACAGTCTCTCCTCTACCTCCCCTCACTCACTGTATCCACACACCTGAGGTGTTTGACAGTCACTCATCTACCTCCCCTCACTCACTGTATCCACACACCTCAGGTGTTTGACAGTCTCTCCTCTACCTCCCCTCACTCACTGTATCCACACACCTGAGGTGTTTGACAGTCTCTCCTCTCCCTGCACTCACTGTATCTACACTCCTGAGGTGTTTGACAGGTTCTCCTCTACCTCCCCTCACTCACTGTATCGACACTCCTGAGGTGTTTGACAGTCACTCATCTACCTCCCCTCACTCACTGTATCCACACACCTCAGGTGTTTGACAGTCTCTCCTCTCCCTCACTCACTGTATCCACACTCCTCAGGTGTTTGACAGTCTCTCCTCTACCTCCCCTCACTCACTGTATCCACACACCTCAGGTGTATCACAGTCTCTCCTCTACCTCCCTCACTCACTGTATCCACACACCTGAGGGCTTCACAGTCTCTCCTCTACCTCCCTCACTCACTGTATCTACACACCTGAGGTGTTTGACAGTCTCTTCTCTACCTCCCTCAGTCACTGTATCTACACACCTGAGGTGTTTGACAGTCTCTCCTCTACCTCTCTCACTCACTGTATCCACACACCTGAGGTGTTTGACAGTCTCTTCTCTACCTCCCTCACTCACTGTATCTACACACCTGAGGTGTTTGACAGTCTCTCCTCTACCTCTCTCACTCACTGTATCTACACACCTGAGGTGTTTGACAGTCTCTCCTCTACCTCCCTCACTCACTGTATCCACACTCCTGAGGTGTTTGACAGTCTCTCCTCTGCCTCCCCTCACTCACAGTATCCACACACCTGAGGTGTTTGACAGTCTCTCCTCTTCCTCCCTCACTCACAGTATCCACACTCCTGAGGTGTTTGACAGTCTCTCCTCTACCTCCCCTCACTCACTGTATCCACACACCTGAGGTGTTCACAGTCTCTCCTCTACCTCCCCTCACTCACTGTATCCACACACCTGAGGTGTTTGACAGTCTCTCCTCTACCTCCGCTCACTCACTGTATCCACACTCCTGAGGTGTTTGACAGTCTCTCCTCTACCTCCCTCACTCACTGTATCCACACACCTGAGGTGTTTGACAGTCTCTCCTCTACCTCCCCTCACTTACTGTATCCACACACCTGAGGTGTTTGACCGTCTCTCCTCTACCTCCCCTCACTCACTGTATCCACACACCTGAGGTGTTTGACCGTCTCTCCTCTACCTCCCCTCACTCACTGTATCCACACACTTGAGGTGTTTGACAGTCTCTCCTCTACCTCCGCTCACTCACTGTATCCACACACCTGAGGTGTTTGACCGTCTCTCCTCTACCTCCCCTCACTCACTGTATCCACACACCTAAGGTGTTCACAGTCTCTCCTCTACCTCCCTCGCTCACTGTATCCACACACCTGAGGTGTTTGACAGTCTCTCCTCTACCTCCCCTCACTGACTGTATCCACACACCTGAGGTGTTTGACAGTCACTCATCTACCTCCCCTCACTCACTGTATCCACACACCTCAGGTGTTTGACAGTCTCTCCTCTCCCTCACTCACTGTATCCACACACCTCAGGTGTTTGACAGTCTCTCCTCTACCTCCCCTCACTCACTGTATCCACACACCTGAGGTGTTTGACAGTCTCTCCTCTCCCTGCACTCACTGTATCTACACTCCTGAGGTATTTGACAGGTTCTCCTCTACCTCCCCTAACTCACTGTATCGACACTCCTGAGGTGTTTGACAGTCACTCATCTACCTCCCCTCACTCACTGTATCCACACACCTCAGGTGTTTGACAGTCTCTCCTCTCCTTCACTCACTGTATCCACACTCCTCAGGTGTTTGACAGTCTCTCCTCTACCTCCCCTCACTCACTGTATCCACACACCTGAGGTGTTTGACAGTCACTCATCTACCTCCCCTCACTCACTGTATCCACACACCTGAGGTGTTTGACAGTCTCTCCTCTACCTCCCCTCACTCACTGTATCCACACACCTGAGGGCTTCACAGTCTCTCCTCTACCTCCCTCACTCACTGTATCTACACACCTGAGGTGTTTGACAGTCTCTTCTCTACCTCCCTCACTCACTGTATCTACACACCTGAGGTGTTTGACAGTCTCTTCTCTACCTCCCTCACTCACTGTATCTACACACCTGAGGTGTTTGACAGTCTCTCCTCTACCTCTCTCACTCACTGTATCTACACACCTGAGGTGTTTGACAGTCTCTCCTCTACCTCACTCACTCACTATATCCATACACCTGAGGTGTTTGACAGTCTCTCCTCTACCTCCCCTCACTCACTATATCCACACACCTGAGGTGTTTGACAGTCTCTCCTCTACCTCCCCTCACTCACTGTAACCACACACCTGAGGTGTTTGACCGTCTCTCCTCTACCTCCCCTCACTCACTGTATCCACACACCTGAGGTGTTTGACAGTCTCTCCTCTACCTCCCCTCACTCACTGTATCCACACACCTGAGGTGTTTGACCGTCTCTCCTCTACCTCCCCTCACTCACTGTATCCACACACCTGAGGTGTTTGACCGTCTCTCCTCTACCTCCCCTCACTCACTGTATCCACACACCTGAGGTGTTTGACAGTCTCTCCTCTACCTCCCCTCACTCACTGTATCCAAACACCTGAGGTGTTTGACCGTCTCTCCTCTACCTCCCCTCACTCACTGTGTCCACACTCCTGAGGTGTTTGACCGTCTCTCCTCTACCTCCCCTCACTCACTGTATCCACACACCTGAGGTGTTTGAGAGTCTCTCCTCTACCTCCCTCACTCACTGTATCTTCACACCTGAGGTGTTTGACAGTCTCTCCTCTACCTCCCCTCACTCACTGTATCCACACACCTGAGGTGTTTGACAGTCTCTCCTCTACCTCCCTCACTCACTGTATCTTCACACCTGAGGTGTTTGACAGTCTCTCCGCTACCTCCCCTCAGTCACTGCATCCACACACCTGAGGTGTTTGACAGTCTCTCCTCTACCTCCCCTCAGTCACTGTATCCACACACCTGAGGTGTTTGACAGTCTCTCCTCTACCTCCCCTCACTCACTATATCCACACACCTGAGGTGTTTGACAGTCTCTCCTCTACCTCACTCACTCACTATATCCACACACCTGAGGTGTTTGACAGTCTCTCCTCTACCTCCCCTCACTCACTATATCCACACACCTGAGGTGTTTGACAGTCTCTCCTCTACCTCCCCTCACTCACTGTATCCACACACCTGAGGTGTTTGACCGTCTCTCCTCTACCTCCCCTCACTCACTGTATCCACACACCTGAGGTGTTTGACAGTCTCTCCTCTACCTCCGCTCACTCACTGTATCCACACACCTGAGGTGTTTGACCGTCTCTCCTCTACCTCCCCTCACTCACTGTATCCACACACCTAAGGTGTTCACAGTCTCTCCTCTACCTCCCTCGCTCACTGTATCCACACACCTGAGGTGTTTGACAGTCTCTCCTCTACCTCCCCTCACTCACTGTATCCACACACCTGAGGTGTTTGACAGTCACTCATCTACCTCCCCTCACTCACTGTATCCACACACCTCAGGTGTTTGACAGTCTCTCCTCTCCCTCACTCACTGTCTCCACACACCTCAGGTGTTTGACAGTCTCTCCTCTACCTCCCCTCACTCACTGTATCCACACACCTGAGGTGTTTGACAGTCTCTCCTCTCCCTGCACTCACTGTATCTACACTCCTGAGGTATTTGACAGGTTCTCCTCTACCTCCCCTCACTCACTGTATCGACACTCCTGAGGTGTTTGACAGTCACTCATCTACCTCCCCTCACTCACTGTATCCACACACCTCAGGTGTTTGACAGTCTCTCCTCTCCCTCACTCACTGTATCCACACTCCTCAGGTGTTTGACAGTCTCTCCTCTACCTCCCCTCACTCACTGTATCCACACACCTGAGGTGTTTGACAGTCACTCATCTACCTCCCCTCACTCACTGTATCCACACACCTCAGGTGTATCACAGTCTCTCCTCTACCTCCCTCACTCACTGTATCCACACACCTGAGGGCTTCACAGTCTCTCCTCTACCTCCCTCACTCACTGTATCTACACACCTGAGGTGTTTGACAGTCTCTTCTCTACCTCCCTCACTCACTGTATCTACACACCTGAGGTGTTTGACAGTCTCTTCTCTACCTCCCTCACTCACTGTATCTACACACCTGAGGTGTTTGACAGTCTCTCCTCTACCTCTCTCACTCACTGTATCTACACACCTGAGGTGTTTGACAGTCTCTCCTCTACCTCACTCACTCACTATATCCATACACCTGAGGTGTTTGACAGGTTCTCCTCTACCTCCCCTCACTCACTGTATCGACACTCCTGAGGTGTTTGACAGTCACTCATCTACCTCCCCTCACTCACTGTATCCACACACCTGAGGTGTTTGACAGTCTCTCCTCTCCCTCACTCACTGTATCCACACTCCTCAGGTGTTTGACAATCTCTCCTCTACCTCCCCTCACTCACTGTATCCACACACATGAGGTGTTTGACAGTCACTCATCTACCTCCCCTCACTCACTGTATCCACACACCTCAGGTGTATCACAGTCTCTCCTCTACCTCCCTCACTCACTGTATCCACACACCTGAGGGCTTCACAGTCTCTCCTCTACCTCCCTCACTCACTGTATCTACACACCTGAGGTGTTTGACAGTCTCTTCTCTACCTCCCTCACTCACTGTATCTACACACCTGAGGTGTGTGACAGTCTCTTCTCTACCTCCCTCACTCACTGTATCTACACACCTGAGGTGTTTGACAGTCTCTCCTCTACCTCTCTCACTCACTGTATCTACACACCTGAGGTGTTTGACAGTCTCTCCTCTACCTCACTCACTCACTATATCCATACACCTGAGGTGTTTGACAGTCTCTCCTCTACCTCCCCTCACTCACTATATCCACACACCTGAGGTGTTTGACAGTCTCTCCTCTACCTCCCCTCACTCACTGTATCCACACACCTGAGGTGTTTGACCCTCTCTCCTCTACCTCCCCTCACTCACTGTATCCACACACCTGAGGTGTTTGACAGTCTCTCCTCTACCTCCCCTCACTCACTGTGTCCACACACCTGAGGTGTTTGACCGTCTCTCCTCTACCTCCCCTCACTCACTGTATCCACACACCTGAGGTGTTTGACCGTCTCTCCTCTACCTCCCCTCACTCACGGTATCCACACACCCGAGGTGTTTGACAGTCTCTCCTCTACGTCCCCTCACTCACTGTATCCACACACCTGAGGTGTTTGACAGTCTCTCCTCTACCTCCCTCACTCACTGTATCCACACACCTGAGGTGTTTGACCATCTCTTCTCTACCTCCCTCACTCACTGTATCCACACACCTGAGGTGTTTGACCGTCTCTCCTCTACCTCCCCTCACTCACTGTATCCAAACACCTGAGGTGTTTGACCGTCTCTCCTCTACCTCCCCTCACTCACTGTGTCCACACTCCTGAGGTGTTTGACCGTCTCTCCTCTACCTCCCCTCACTCACTGTATCCACACACCTGAGGTGTTTGACAGTCTCTCCTCTACCTCCCTCACTCACTGTATCTTCACACCTGAGGTGTTTGACAGTCTCTCCTCTACCTCCCCTCACTCACTGTATCCACACACCTGAGGTGTTTGACAGTCTCTCCTCTACCTCCCTCACTCACTGTATCTTCACACCTGAGGTGTTTGACAGTCTCTCCGCTACCTCCCCTCAGTCACTGTATCCACACACCTGAGGTGTTTGACAGTCTCTCCTCTACCTCCCCTCAGTCACTGTATCCACACACCTGAGGTGTTTGACAGTCTCTCCTCTACCTCCCCTCACTCACTATATCCACACACCTGAGGTGTTTGACAGTCTCTCCTCTACCTCACTCACTCACTATATCCACACACCTGAGGTGTTTGACAGTCTCTCCTCTACCTCCCCTCACTCACTATATCCACACACCTGAGGTGTTTGACAGTCTCTCCTCTACCTCCCCTCACTCACTGTATCCACACACCTGAGGTGTTTGACCGTCTCTCCTCTACCTCCCCTCACTCACTGTATCCACACACCTGAGGTGTTTGACAGTCTCTCCTCTACCTCCGCTCACTCACTGTATCCACACACCTGAGGTGTTTGACCGTCTCACCTCTACCTCCCCTCACTCACTGTATCCACACACCTAAGGTGTTCACAGTCTCTCCTCTACCTCCCTCGCTCACTGTATCCACACACCTGAGGTGTTTGACAGTCTCTCCTCTACCTCCCCTCACTCACTGTATCCACACACCTGAGGTGTTTGACAGTCACTCATCTACCTCCCCTCACTCACTGTATCCACACACCTCAGGTGTTTGACAGTCTCTCCTCTCCCTCACTCACTGTATCCACACACCTCAGGTGTTTGACAGTCTCTCCTCTACCTCCCCTCACTCACTGTATCCACACACCTGAGGTGTTTGACAGTCTCTCCTCTCCCTGCACTCACTGTATCTATACTCCTGAGGTATTTGACAGGTTCTCCTCTACCTCCCCTCACTCACTGTATCGACACTCCTGAGGTGTTTGACAGTCACTCATCTACCTCCCCTCACTCACTGTATCCACACACCTGAGGTGTTTGACAGTCTCTCCTCTCCCTCACTCACTGTATCCACACTCCTCAGGTGTTTGACAATCTCTCCTCTACCTCCCCTCACTCACTGTATCCACACACATGAGGTGTTTGACAGTCACTCATCTACCTCCCCTCACTCACTGTATCCACACACCTCAGGTGTATCACAGTCTCTCCTCTACCTCCCTCACTCACTGTATCCACACACCTGAGGGCTTCACAGTCTCTCCTCTACCTCCCTCACTCACTGTATCTACACACCTGAGGTGTTTGACAGTCTCTTCTCTACCTCCCTCACTCACTGTATCTACACACCTGAGGTGTGTGACAGTCTCTTCTCTACCTCCCTCACTCACTGTATCTACACAACTGAGGTGTTTGACAGTCTCTCCTCTACCTCTCTCACTCACTGTATCTACACACCTGAGGTGTTTGACAGTCTCTCCTCTACCTCACTCACTCACTATATCCATACACCTGAGGTGTTTGACAGTCTCTCCTCTACCTCCCCTCACTCACTATATCCACACACCTGAGGTGTTTGACAGTCTCTCCTCTACCTCCCCTCACTCACTGTATCCACACACCTGAGGTGTTTGACCCTCTCTCCTCTACCTCCCCTCACTCACTGTATCCACACACCTGAGGTGTTTGACAGTCTCTCCTCTACCTCCCCTCACTCACTGTGTCCACACACCTGAGGTGTTTGACCGTCTCTCCTCTACCTCCCCTCACTCACTGTATCCACACACCTGAGGTGTTTGACCGTCTCTCCTCTACCTCCCCTCACTCACTGTATCCACACACCCGAGGTGTTTGACAGTCTCTCCTCTACCTCCCCTCACTCACTGTATCCACACACATGAGGTGTTTGACAGTCTCTCCTCTACCTCCCTTCACTCACTGTAACCACACTCCTGAGGTGTTTGACCGTCTCTCCTCTACCTCCCCTCACTCACTGTATCCACACTCCTGAGGTGTTTGACCATCTTTCCTCTACCTCCCCTCACTCACTATATCCACACACCTGAGGTGTTTGACAGTCTCTCCTCTACCTCCCTCATTCACTGTATCCACACACCTGAGGTGTTTGACCATCTCTTCTCTACCTCCCTCACTCACTGTATCCACACACCTGAGGTGTTTGACCGTCTCTCCTCTACCTCCCCTCACTCACTGTATCCAAACACCTGAGGTGTTTGACCGTCTCTCCTCTACCTCCCCTCACTCACTGTGTCCACACTCCTGAGGTGTTTGACCGTCTCTCCTCTACCTCCCCTCACTCACTGTATCCACACACCTGAGGTGTTTGACAGTCTCTCCTCTACCTCCCTCACTCACTGTATCTTCACACCTGAGGTGTTTGACAGTCTCTCCTCTACCTCCCCTCACTCACTGTATCCACACACCTGAGGTGTTTGACAGTCTCTCCTCTACCTCCCTCACTCACTGTATCTTCACACCTGAGGTGTTTGACAGTCTCTCCGCTACCTCCCCTCAGTCACTGTATCCACACACCTGAGGTGTTTGACAGTCTCTCCTCTACCTCCCCTCACTCACTATATCCACACACCTGAGGTGTTTGACAGTCTCTCCTCTACCTCACTCACTCACTATATCCACACACCTGAGGTGTTTGACAGTCTCTCCTCTACCTCCCCTCACTCACTATATCCACACACCTGAGGTGTTTGACAGTCTCTCCTCTACCTCCCCTCACTCACTGTATCCACAAACCTGGGTGTTTGACCATCTCTCCTCTACCTCCCCTCACTCACTGTATCCACACACCTGAGGTGTTTGACAGTCTCTCCTCTACCTCCCCTCACTCAATGTATCCACACACCTGAGGTGTTTGACCGTCTCTCCTCTACCTCCCCTCACTCACTGTATCCACACACCTAAGGTGTTCACAGTCTCTCCTCTACCTCCCTCGCTCACTGTATCCACACACCTGAGGTGTTTGACAGTCTCTCCTCTACCTCCCCTCACTCACTGTATCCACACACCTGAGGTGTTTGACAGTCACTCATCTACCTCCCCTCACTCACTGTATCCACACACCTCAGGTGTTTGACAGTCTCTCCTCTACCTCCCCTCACTCACTGTATCCACACACCTGAGGTGTTTGACAGTCTCTCCTCTCCCTGCACTCACTGTATCTACACTCCTGAGGTGTTTGACAGGTTCTCCTCTACCTCCCCTCACTCAGTGTATCGACACTCCTGAGGTGTTTGACAGTCACTCATCTACCTCCCCTCACTCACTGTATCCACACACCTCAGGTGTTTGACAGTCTCTCTTCTCCCTCACTCACTGTATCCACACTCCTCAGGTGTTTGACAGTCTCTCCTCTACCTCCCCTCACTCACTGTATCCACACACCTGAGGTGTTTGACAGTCACTCATCTACCTCCCCTCACTCACTGTATCCACACACCTCAGGTGTATCACAGTCTCTCCTCTACCTCCCTCACTCACTGTATCCACACACCTGAGGGCTTCACAGTCTCTCCTCTACCTCCCTCACTCACTGTATCTACACACCTGAGGTGTTTGACAGTCTCTTCTCTACCTCCCTCAGTCACTGTATCTACACACCTGAGGTGTTTGACAGTCTCTCCTCTACCTCTCTCACTCACTGTATCCACACACCTGAGGTGTTTGACAGTCTCTTCTCTACCTCCCTCACTCACTGTATCTACACACCTGAGGTGTTTGACAGTCTCTCCTCTACCTCTCTCACTCACTGTATCTACACACCTGAGGTGTTTGACAGTCTCTTCTCTACCTCCCTCACTCACTGTATCTACACACCTGAGGTGTTTGACAGTCTCTCCTCTACCTCCCTCACTCACTGTATCCACACTCCTGAGGTGTTTGACAGTCTCTCCTCTGCCTCCCCTCACTCACTGTATCCACACTCCTGAGGTGTTTGACAGTCTCTCCTCTTCCTCCCTCACTCACAGTATCCACACACCTGAGGTGTTTGACAGTCTCTCCTCTTCCTCCCTCACTCACAGTATCCACACTCCTGAGGTGTTTGACAGTCTCTCCTCTACCTCCCCTCACTCACTGTATCCACACACCTGAGGTGTTCACAGTCTCTCCTCTACCTCCCCTCACTCACTGTATCCACACACCTGAGGTGTTTGACAGTCTCTCCTCTACCTCCGCTCACTCACTGTATCCACACTCCTGAGGTGTTTGACAGTCTCTCCTCTACCTCCCTCACTCACTGTATCCACACACCTGAGGTGTTTGACAGTCTCTCCTCTACCTCCCCTCACTCACTGTATCCACACACCTGAGGTGTTTGACCGTCTCTCCTCTACCTCCCCTCACTCACTGTATCCACACACCTGAGGTGTTTGACCGTCTCTCCTCTACCTCCCCTCACTCACTGTATCCACACACTTGAGGTGTTTGACAGTCTCTCCTCTACCTCCGCTCACTCACTGTATCCACACACCTGAGGTGTTTGACCGTCTCTCCTCTACCTCCCCTCACTCACTGTATCCACACACCTAAGGTGTTCACAGTCTCTCCTCTACCTCCCTCGCTCACTGTATCCACACACCTGAGGTGTTTGACAGTCTCTCCTCTACCTCCCCTCACTCACTGTATCCACACACCTGAGGTGTTTGACAGTCACTCATCTACCTCCCCTCACTCACTGTATCCACACACCTCAGGTGTTTGACAGTCTCTCCTCTCCCTCACTCACTGTATCCACACACCTCAGGTGTTTGACAGTCTCTCCTCTACCTCCCCTCACTCACTGTATCCACACACCTGAGGTGTTTGACAGTCTCTCCTCTCCCTGCACTCACTGTATCTACACTCCTGAGGTATTTGACAGGTTCTCCTCTACCTCCCCTAACTCACTGTATCGACACTCCTGAGGTGTTTGACAGTCACTCATCTACCTCCCCTCACTCACTGTATCCACACACCTCAGGTGTTTGACAGTCTCTCCTCTCCTTCACTCACTGTATCCCCACTCCTCAGGTGTTTGACAGTCTCTCCTCTACCTCCCCTCACTCACTGTATCCACACACCTGAGGTGTTTGACAGTCACTCATCTACCTCCCCTCACTCACTGTATCCACACACCTGAGGTGTTTGACAGTCTCTCCTCTACCTCCCCTCACTCACTGTATCGACACACCTGAGGGCTTCACAGTCTCTCCTCTACCTCCCTCACTCACTGTATCTACACACCTGAGGTGTTTGACAGTCTCTTCTCTACCTCCCTCACTCACTGTATCTACACACCTGAGGTGTTTGACAGTCTCTTCTCTACCTCCCTCACTCACTGTATCTACACACCTGAGGTGTTTGACAGTCTCTCCTCTACCTCTCTCACTCACTGTATCTACACACCTGAGGTGTTTGACAGTCTCTCCTCTACCTCACTCACTCACTATATCCATACACCTGAGGTGTTTGACAGTCTTTCCTCTACCTCCCCTCACTCACTATATCCACACACCTGAGGTGTTTGACAGTCTCTCCTCTACCTCCCCTCACTCACTGTAACCACACACCTGAGGTGTTTGACCGTCTCTCCTCTACCTCCCCTCACTCACTGTATCCACACACCTGAGGTGTTTGACAGTCTCTCCTCTACCTCCCCTCACTCACTGTATCCACACACCTGAGGTGTTTGACCGTCTCTCCTCTACCTCCCCTCACTCACTGTATCCACACACCTGAGGTGTTTGACCGTCTCTCCTCTACCTCCCCTCACTCACTGTATCCACACACCTGAGGTGTTTGACAGTCTCTCCTCTACCTCCCCTCACTCACTGTATCCAAACACCTGAGGTGTTTGACCGTCTCTCCTCTACCTCCCCTCACTCACTGTGTCCACACTCCTGAGGTGTTTGACCGTCTCTCCTCTACCTCCCCTCACTCACTGTATCCACACACCTGAGGTGTTTGACAGTCTCTCCTCTACCTCCCTCACTCACTGTATCTTCACACCTGAGGTGTTTGACAGTCTCTCCTCTACCTCCCCTCACTCACTGTATCCACACACCTGAGGTGTTTGACAGTCTCTCCTCTACCTCCCTCACTCACTGTATCTTCACACCTGAGGTGTTTGACAGTCTCTCCGCTACCTCCCCTCAGTCACTGCATCCACACACCTGAGGTGTTTGACAGTCTCTCCTCTACCTCCCCTCAGTCACTGTATCCACACACCTGAGGTGTTTGACAGTCTCTCCTCTACCTCCCCTCACTCACTATATCCACACACCTGAGGTGTTTGACAGTCTCTCCTCTACCTCACTCACTCACTATATCCACACACCTGAGGTGTTTGACAGTCTCTCCTCTACCTCCCCTCACTCACTATATCCACACACCTGAGGTGTTTGACAGTCTCTCCTCTACCTCCCCTCACTCACTGTATCCACACACCTGAGGTGTTTGACCGTCTCTCCTCTACCTCCCCTCACTCACTGTATCCACACACCTGAGGTGTTTGACAGTCTCTCCTCTACCTCCGCTCACTCACTGTATCCACACACCTGAGGTGTTTGACCGTCTCTCCTCTACCTCCCCTCACTCACTGTATCCACACACCTAAGGTGTTCACAGTCTCTCCTCTACCTCCCTCGCTCACTGTATCCACACACCTGAGGTGTTTGACAGTCTCTCCTCTACCTCCCCTCACTCACTGTATCCACACACCTGAGGTGTTTGACAGTCACTCATCTACCTCCCCTCACTCACTGTATCCACACACCTCAGGTGTTTGACAGTCTCTCCTCTCCCTCACTCACTGTATCCACACACCTCAGGTGTTTGACAGTCTCTCCTCTACCTCCCCTCACTCACTGTATCCACACACCTGAGGTGTTTGACAGTCTCTCCTCTCCCTGCACTCACTGTATCTACACTCCTGAGGTATTTGACAGGTTCTCCTCTACCTCCCCTCACTCACTATATCCACACACCTCAGGTGTTTGACAGTCTCTCCTCCCCCTCACTCACTGTATCCACACTCCTCAGGTGTTTGACAGTCTCTCCTCTACCTCCCCTCACTCACTGTATCCACACACCTGAGGTGTTTGACAGTCACTCATCTACCTCCCCTCACTCACTGTATCCACACACCTCAGGTGTATCACAGTCTCTCCTCTACCTCCCTCACTCACTGTATCCACACACCTGAGGGCTTCACAGTCTCTCCTCTACCTCCCTCACTCACTGTATCTACACACCTGAGGTGTTTGACAGTCTCTTCTCTACCTCCCTCACTCACTGTATCTACACACCTGAGGTGTTTGACAGTCTCTTCTCTACCTCCCTCACTCACTGTATCTACACACCTGAGGTGTTTGACAGTCTCTCCTCTACCTCTCTCACTCACTGTATCTACACACCTGAGGTGTTTGACAGTCTCTCCTCTACCTCACTCACTCACTATATCCATACACCTGAGGTGTTTGACAGTCTCTCCTCTACCTCCCCTCACTCACTATATCCACACACCTGAGGTGTTTGACAGTCTCTCCTCTACCTCCCCTCACTCACTGTATCCACACACCTGAGGTGTTTGACCCTCTCTCCTCTACCTCCCCTCACTCACTGTATCCACACACCTGAGGTGTTTGACAGTCTCTCCTCTACCTCCCCTCACTCACTGTATCCACACACCTGAGGTATTTGACCGTCTCTCCTCTACCTCCCCTCACTCACTGTATCCACACACCTGAGGTGTTTGACCGTCTCTCCTCTACCTCCCCTCACTCACTGTATCCACACACCCGAGGTGTTTGACAGTCTCTCCTCTACCTCCCCTCACTCACTGTATCCACACACCTGAGGTGTTTGACAGTCTCTCCTCTACCTCCCCTCACTCACTGTATCCACACACATGAGGTGTTTGACAGTCTCTCCTCTACCTCCCTTCACTCACTGTAACCACACTCCTGAGGTGTTTGACCGTCTCTCCTCTACCTCCCCTCACTCACTGTATCCACACTCCTGAGGTGTTTGACCGTCTCTCCTCTACCTCCCCTCACTCACTATATCCACACACCTGAGGTGTTTGACAGTCTCTCCTCTACCTCCCTCACTCACTGTATCCACACACCTGAGGTGTTTGACCATCTCTTCTCTACCTCCCTCACTCACTGTATCCACACACCTAAGGTGTTCACAGTCTCTCCTCTACCTCCCTCGCTCACTGTATCCACACACCTGAGGTGTTTGACAGTCTCTCCTCTACCTCCCCTCACTCACTGTATCCACACACCTGAGGTGTTTGACAGTCACTCATCTACCTCCCCTCACTCACTGTATCCACACACCTCAGGTGTTTGACAGTCTCTCCTCTCCCTCACTCACTGTATCCACACACCTCAGGTGTTTGACAGTCTCTCCTCTACCTCCCCTCACTCACTGTATCCACACACCTGAGGTGTTTGACAGTCTCTCCTCTCCCTGCACTCACTGTATCTATACTCCTGAGGTATTTGACAGGTTCTCCTCTACCTCCCCTCACTCACTGTATCGACACTCCTGAGGTGTTTGACAGTCACTCATCTACCTCCCCTCACTCACTGTATCCACACACCTGAGGTGTTTGACAGTCTCTCCTCTCCCTCACTCACTGTATCCACACTCCTCAGGTGTTTGACAATCTCTCCTCTACCTCCCCTCACTCACTGTATCCACACACATGAGGTGTTTGACAGTCACTCATCTACCTCCCCTCACTCACTGTATCCACACACCTCAGGTGTATCACAGTCTCTCCTCTACCTCCCTCACTCACTGTATCCACACACCTGAGGGCTTCACAGTCTCTCCTCTACCTCCCTCACTCACTGTATCTACACACCTGAGGTGTTTGACAGTCTCTTCTCTACCTCCCTCACTCACTGTATCTACACACCTGAGGTGTGTGACAGTCTCTTCTCTACCTCCCTCACTCACTGTATCTACACAACTGAGGTGTTTGACAGTCTCTCCTCTACCTCTCTCACTCACTGTATCTACACACCTGAGGTGTTTGACAGTCTCTCCTCTACCTCACTCACTCACTATATCCATACACCTGAGGTGTTTGACAGTCTCTCCTCTACCTCCCCTCACTCACTATATCCACACACCTGAGGTGTTTGACAGTCTCTCCTCTACCTCCCCTCACTCACTGTATCCACACACCTGAGGTGTTTGACCCTCTCTCCTCTACCTCCCCTCACTCACTGTATCCACACACCTGAGGTGTTTGACAGTCTCTCCTCTACCTCCCCTCACTCACTGTGTCCACACACCTGAGGTGTTTGACCGTCTCTCCTCTACCTCCCCTCACTCACTGTATCCACACACCTGAGGTGTTTGACCGTCTCTCCTCTACCTCCCCTCACTCACTGTATCCACACACCCGAGGTGTTTGACAGTCTCTCCTCTACCTCCCCTCACTCACTGTATCCACACACATGAGGTGTTTGACAGTCTCTCCTCTACCTCCCTTCACTCACTGTAACCACACTCCTGAGGTGTTTGACCGTCTCTCCTCTACCTCCCCTCACTCACTGTATCCACACTCCTGAGGTGTTTGACCATCTTTCCTCTACCTCCCCTCACTCACTATATCCACACACCTGAGGTGTTTGACAGTCTCTCCTCTACCTCCCTCATTCACTGTATCCACACACCTGAGGTGTTTGACCATCTCTTCTCTACCTCCCTCACTCACTGTATCCACACACCTGAGGTGTTTGACCGTCTCTCCTCTACCTCCCCTCACTCACTGTATCCAAACACC
Organism: Lissotriton helveticus; assembly: GCF_964261635.1. NCBI lineage: Eukaryota > Metazoa > Chordata > Amphibia > Caudata > Salamandridae > Lissotriton > Lissotriton helveticus. The sequence goes on along the minus strand of NC_136065.1, from coordinate 2,132,289,277 downwards.
TGAGGTGTTTGACCGTCTCTCCTCTACCTCCCCTCACTCACTGTGTCCACACTCCTGAGGTGTTTGACCGTCTCTCCTCTACCTCCCCTCACTCACTGTATCCACACACCTGAGGTGTTTGACAGTCTCTCCTCTACCTCCCTCACTCACTGTATCTTCACACCTGAGGTGTTTGACAGTCTCTCCTCTACCTCCCCTCACTCACTGTATCCACACACCTGAGGTGTTTGACAGTCTCTCCTCTACCTCCCTCACTCACTGTATCTTCACACCTGAGGTGTTTGACAGTCTCTCCGCTACCTCCCCTCAGTCACTGTATCCACACACCTGAGGTGTTTGACAGTCTCTCCTCTACCTCCCCTCACTCACTATATCCACACACCTGAGGTGTTTGACAGTCTCTCCTCTACCTCACTCACTCACTATATCCACACACCTGAGGTGTTTGACAGTCTCTCCTCTACCTCCCCTCACTCACTATATCCACACACCTGAGGTGTTTGACAGTCTCTCCTCTACCTCCCCTCACTCACTGTATCCACAAACCTGGGTGTTTGACCATCTCTCCTCTACCTCCCCTCACTCACTGTATCCACACACCTGAGGTGTTTGACAGTCTCTCCTCTACCTCCCCTCACTCAATGTATCCACACACCTGAGGTGTTTGACCGTCTCTCCTCTACCTCCCCTCACTCACTGTATCCACACACCTAAGGTGTTCACAGTCTCTCCTCTACCTCCCTCGCTCACTGTATCCACACACCTGAGGTGTTTGACAGTCTCTCCTCTACCTCCCCTCACTCACTGTATCCACACACCTGAGGTGTTTGACAGTCACTCATCTACCTCCCCTCACTCACTGTATCCACACACCTCAGGTGTTTGACAGTCTCTCCTCTACCTCCCCTCACTCACTGTATCCACACACCTGAGGTGTTTGACAGTCTCTCCTCTCCCTGCACTCACTGTATCTACACTCCTGAGGTGTTTGACAGGTTCTCCTCTACCTCCCCTCACTCAGTGTATCGACACTCCTGAGGTGTTTGACAGTCACTCATCTACCTCCCCTCACTCACTGTATCCACACACCTCAGGTGTTTGACAGTCTCTCTTCTCCCTCACTCACTGTATCCACACTCCTCAGGTGTTTGACAGTCTCTCCTCTACCTCCCCTCACTCACTGTATCCACACACCTGAGGTGTTTGACAGTCACTCATCTACCTCCCCTCACTCACTGTATCCACACACCTCAGGTGTATCACAGTCTCTCCTCTACCTCCCTCACTCACTGTATCCACACACCTGAGGGCTTCACAGTCTCTCCTCTACCTCCCTCACTCACTGTATCTACACACCTGAGGTGTTTGACAGTCTCTTCTCTACCTCCCTCAGTCACTGTATCTACACACCTGAGGTGTTTGACAGTCTCTCCTCTACCTCTCTCACTCACTGTATCCACACACCTGAGGTGTTTGACAGTCTCTTCTCTACCTCCCTCACTCACTGTATCTACACACCTGAGGTGTTTGACAGTCTCTCCTCTACCTCTCTCACTCACTGTATCTACACACCTGAGGTGTTTGACAGTCTCTTCTCTACCTCCCTCACTCACTGTATCTACACACCTGAGGTGTTTGACAGTCTCTCCTCTACCTCCCTCACTCACTGTATCCACACTCCTGAGGTGTTTGACAGTCTCTCCTCTGCCTCCCCTCACTCACTGTATCCACACTCCTGAGGTGTTTGACAGTCTCTCCTCTTCCTCCCTCACTCACAGTATCCACACACCTGAGGTGTTTGACAGTCTCTCCTCTTCCTCCCTCACTCACAGTATCCACACTCCTGAGGTGTTTGACAGTCTCTCCTCTACCTCCCCTCACTCACTGTATCCACACACCTGAGGTGTTCACAGTCTCTCCTCTACCTCCCCTCACTCACTGTATCCACACACCTGAGGTGTTTGACAGTCTCTCCTCTACCTCCGCTCACTCACTGTATCCACACTCCTGAGGTGTTTGACAGTCTCTCCTCTACCTCCCTCACTCACTGTATCCACACACCTGAGGTGTTTGACAGTCTCTCCTCTACCTCCCCTCACTCACTGTATCCACACACCTGAGGTGTTTGACCGTCTCTCCTCTACCTCCCCTCACTCACTGTATCCACACACCTGAGGTGTTTGACCGTCTCTCCTCTACCTCCCCTCACTCACTGTATCCACACACTTGAGGTGTTTGACAGTCTCTCCTCTACCTCCGCTCACTCACTGTATCCACACACCTGAGGTGTTTGACCGTCTCTCCTCTACCTCCCCTCACTCACTGTATCCACACACCTAAGGTGTTCACAGTCTCTCCTCTACCTCCCTCGCTCACTGTATCCACACACCTGAGGTGTTTGACAGTCTCTCCTCTACCTCCCCTCACTCACTGTATCCACACACCTGAGGTGTTTGACAGTCACTCATCTACCTCCCCTCACTCACTGTATCCACACACCTCAGGTGTTTGACAGTCTCTCCTCTCCCTCACTCACTGTATCCACACACCTCAGGTGTTTGACAGTCTCTCCTCTACCTCCCCTCACTCACTGTATCCACACACCTGAGGTGTTTGACAGTCTCTCCTCTCCCTGCACTCACTGTATCTACACTCCTGAGGTATTTGACAGGTTCTCCTCTACCTCCCCTAACTCACTGTATCGACACTCCTGAGGTGTTTGACAGTCACTCATCTATCTCCCCTCACTCACTGTATCCACACACCTCAGGTGTTTGACAGTCTCTCCTCTCCTTCACTCACTGTATCCACACTCCTCAGGTGTTTGACAGTCTCTCCTCTACCTCCCCTCACTCACTGTATCCACACACCTGAGGTGTTTGACAGTCACTCATCTACCTCCCCTCACTCACTGTATCCACACACCTGAGGTGTTTGACAGTCTCTCCTCTACCTCCCCTCACTCACTGTATCCACACACCTGAGGGCTTCACAGTCTCTCCTCTACCTCCCTCACTCACTGTATCTACACACCTGAGGTGTTTGACAGTCTCTTCTCTACCTCCCTCACTCACTGTATCTACACACCTGAGGTGTTTGACAGTCTCTTCTCTACCTCCCTCACTCACTGTATCTACACACCTGAGGTGTTTGACAGTCTCTCCTCTACCTCTCTCACTCACTGTATCTACACACCTGAGGTGTTTGACAGTCTCTCCTCTACCTCACTCACTCACTATATCCATACACCTGAGGTGTTTGACAGTCTCTCCTCTACCTCCCCTCACTCACTATATCCACACACCTGAGGTGTTTGACAGTCTCTCCTCTACCTCCCCTCACTCACTGTAACCACACACCTGAGGTGTTTGACCGTCTCTCCTCTACCTCCCCTCACTCACTGTATCCACACACCTGAGGTGTTTGACAGTCTCTCCTCTACCTCCCCTCACTCACTGTATCCACACACCTGAGGTGTTTGACCGTCTCTCCTCTACCTCCCCTCACTCACTGTATCCACACACCTGAGGTGTTTGACCGTCTCTCCTCTACCTCCCCTCACTCACTGTATCCACACACCTGAGGTGTTTGACAGTCTCTCCTCTACCTCCCCTCACTCACTGTATCCAAACACCTGAGGTGTTTGACCGTCTCTCCTCTACCTCCCCTCACTCACTGTGTCCACACTCCTGAGGTGTTTGACCGTCTCTCCTCTACCTCCCCTCACTCACTGTATCCACACACCTGAGGTGTTTGACAGTCTCTCCTCTACCTCCCTCACTCACTGTATCTTCACACCTGAGGTGTTTGACAGTCTCTCCTCTACCTCCCCTCACTCACTGTATCCACACACCTGAGGTGTTTGACAGTCTCTCCTCTACCTCCCTCACTCACTGTATCTTCACACCTGAGGTGTTTGACAGTCTCTCCGCTACCTCCCCTCAGTCACTGCATCCACACACCTGAGGTGTTTGACAGTCTCTCCTCTACCTCCCCTCAGTCACTGTATCCACACACCTGAGGTGTTTGACAGTCTCTCCTCTACCTCCCCTCACTCACTATATCCACACACCTGAGGTGTTTGACAGTCTCTCCTCTACCTCACTCACTCACTATATCCACACACCTGAGGTGTTTGACAGTCTCTCCTCTACCTCCCCTCACTCACTATATCCACACACCTGAGGTGTTTGACAGTCTCTCCTCTACCTCCCCTCACTCACTGTATCCACACACCTGAGGTGTTTGACCGTCTCTCCTCTACCTCCCCTCACTCACTGTATCCACACACCTGAGGTGTTTGACAGTCTCTCCTCTACCTCCGCTCACTCACTGTATCCACACACCTGAGGTGTTTGACCGTCTCTCCTCTACCTCCCCTCACTCACTGTATCCACACACCTAAGGTGTTCACAGTCTCTCCTCTACCTCCCTCGCTCACTGTATCCACACACCTGAGGTGTTTGACAGTCTCTCCTCTACCTCCCCTCACTCACTGTATCCACACACCTGAGGTGTTTGACAGTCACTCATCTACCTCCCCTCACTCACTGTATCCACACACCTCAGGTGTTTGACAGTCTCTCCTCTCCCTCACTCACTGTATCCACACACCTCAGGTGTTTGACAGTCTCTCCTCTACCTCCCCTCACTCACTGTATCCACACACCTGAGGTGTTTGACAGTCTCTCCTCTCCCTGCACTCACTGTATCTACACTCCTGAGGTATTTGACAGGTTCTCCTCTACCTCCCCTCGCTCACTGTATCGACACTCCTGAGGTGTTTGACAGTCACTCATCTACCTCCCCTCACTCACTGTATCCACACACCTCAGGTGTTTGACAGTCTCTCCTCCCCCTCACTCACTGTATCCACACTCCTCAGGTGTTTGACAGTCTCTCCTCTACCTCCCCTCACTCACTGTATCCACACACCTGAGGTGTTTGACAGTCACTCATCTACCTCCCCTCACTCACTGTATCCACACACCTCAGGTGTATCACAGTCTCTCCTCTACCTCCCTCACTCACTGTATCCACACACCTGAGGGCTTCACAGTCTCTCCTCTACCTCCCTCACTCACTGTATCTACACACCTGAGGTGTTTGACAGTCTCTTCTCTACCTCCCTCACTCACTGTATCTACACACCTGAGGTGTTTGACAGTCTCTTCTCTACCTCCCTCACTCACTGTATCTACACACCTGAGGTGTTTGACAGTCTCTCCTCTACCTCTCTCACTCACTGTATCTACACACCTGAGGTGTTTGACAGTCTCTCCTCTACCTCACTCACTCACTATATCCATACACCTGAGGTGTTTGACAGTCTCTCCTCTACCTCCCCTCACTCACTATATCCACACACCTGAGGTGTTTGACAGTCTCTCCTCTACCTCCCCTCACTCACTGTATCCACACACCTGAGGTGTTTGACCCTCTCTCCTCTACCTCCCCTCACTCACTGTATCCACACACCTGAGGTGTTTGACAGTCTCTCCTCTACCTCCCCTCACTCACTGTATCCACACACCTGAGGTATTTGACCGTCTCTCCTCTACCTCCCCTCACTCACTGTATCCACACACCTGAGGTGTTTGACCGTCTCTCCTCTACCTCCCCTCACTCACTGTATCCACACACCCGAGGTGTTTGACAGTCTCTCCTCTACCTCCCCTCACTCACTGTATCCACACACCTGAGGTGTTTGACAGTCTCTCCTCTACATCCCCTCACTCACTGTATCCACACACATGAGGTGTTTGACAGTCTCTCCTCTACCTCCCTTCACTCACTGTAACCACACTCCTGAGGTGTTTGACCGTCTCTCCTCTACCTCCCCTCACTCACTGTATCCACACTCCTGAGGTGTTTGACCGTCTCTCCTCTACCTCCCCTCACTCACTATATCCACACACCTGAGGTGTTTGACAGTCTCTCCTCTACCTCCCTCACTCACTGTATCCACACACCTGAGGTGTTTGACCATCTCTTCTCTACCTCCCTCACTCACTGTATCCACACACCTGAGGTGTTTGACCGTCTCTCCTCTACCTCCCCTCACTCACTGTATCCAAACACCTGAGGTGTTTGACCGTCTCTCCTCTACCTCCCCTCACTCACTGTGTCCACACGCCTGAGGTGTTTGACCGTCTCTCCTCTACCTCCCCTCACTCACTGTATCCACACACCTGAGGTGTTTGACAGTCTCTCCTCTACCTCCCTCACTCACTGTATCTTCACACCTGAGGTGTTTGACAGTCTCTCCTCTACCTCCCCTCACTCACTGTATCCACACACCTGAGGTGTTTGACAGTCTCTCCTCTACCTCCCTCACTCACTGTATCTTCACACCTGAGGTGTTTGACAGTCTCTCCGCTACCTCCCCTCAGTCACTGTATCCACACACCTGAGGTGTTTGACAGTCTCTCCTCTACCTCCCCTCAGTCACTGTATCCACACACCTGAGGTGTTTGACAGTCTCTCCTCTACCTCCCCTCACTCACTATATCCACACACCTGAGGTGTTTGACAGTCTCTCCTCTACCTCACTCACTCACTATATCCACACACCTGAGGTGTTTGACAGTCTCTCCTCTACCTCCCCTCACTCACTATATCCACACACCTGAGGTGTTTGACAGTCTCTCCTCTACCTCCCCTCACTCACTGTATCCACACACCTGAGGTGTTTGACCGTCTCTCCTCTACCTCCCCTCACTCACTGTATCCACACACCTGAGGTGTTTGACAGTCTCTCCTCTACCTCCGCTCACTCACTGTATCCACACACCTGAGGTGTTTGACCGTCTCTCCTCTACCTCCCCTCACTCACTGTATCCACACACCTAAGGTGTTCACAGTCTCTCCTCTACCTCCCTCGCTCACTGTATCCACACACCTGAGGTGTTTGACAGTCTCTCCTCTACCTCCCCTCACTCACTGTATCCACACACCTGAGGTGTTTGACAGTCACTCATCTACCTCCCCTCACTCACTGTATCCACACACCTCAGGTGTTTGACAGTCTCTCCTCTCCCTCACTCACTGTATCCACACACCTCAGGTGTTTGACAGTCTCTCCTCTACCTCCCCTCACTCACTGTATCCACACACCTGAGGTGTTTGACAGTCTCTCCTCTCCCTGCACTCACTGTATCTATACTCCTGAGGTATTTGACAGGTTCTCCTCTACCTCCCCTCACTCACTGTATCGACACTCCTCAGGTGTTTGACAGTCTCTCCTCTCCCTCACTCACTGTATCCACACTCCTCAGGTGTTTGACAGTCTCTCCTCTACCTCCCCTCACTCACTGTATCCACACACATGAGGTGTTTGACAGTCACTCATCTACCTCCCCTCACTCACTGTATCCACACACCTCAGGTGTATCACAGTCTCTCCTCTACCTCCCTCACTCACTGTATCCACACACCTGAGGGCTTCACAGTCTCTCCTCTACCTCCCTCACTCACTGTATCTACACACCTGAGGTGTTTGACAGTCTCTTCTCTACCTCCCTCACTCACTGTATCTACACACCTGAGGTGTTTGACAGTCTCTTCTCTACCTCCCTCACTCACTGTATCTACACACCTGAGGTGTTTGACAGTCTCTCCTCTACCTCTCTCACTCACTGTATCTACACACCTGAGGTGTTTGACAGTCTCTCCTCTACCTCACTCACTCACTATATCCATACACCTGAGGTGTTTGACAGTCTCTCCTCTACCTCCCCTCACTCACTATATCCACACACCTGAGGTGTTTGACAGTCTCTCCTCTACCTCCCCTCACTCACTGTATCCACACACCTGAGGTGTTTGACCCTCTCTCCTCTACCTCCCCTCACTCACTGTATCCACACACCTGAGGTGTTTGACAGTCTCTCCTCTACCTCCCCTCACTCACTGTGTCCACACACCTGAGGTGTTTGACCGTCTCTCCTCTACCTCCCCTCACTCACTGTATCCACACACCTGAGGTGTTTGACCGTCTCTCCTCTACCTCCCCTCACTCACTGTATCCACACACCCGAGGTGTTTGACAGTCTCTCCTCTACGTCCCCTCACTCACTGTATCCACACACCTGAGGTGTTTGACAGTCTCTCCTCTACCTCCCCTCACTCACTGTATCCACACACATGAGGTGTTTGACAGTCTCTCCTCTACCTCCCCTCACTCACTGTAACCACACTCCTGAGGTGTTTGACCGTCTCTCCTCTACCTCCCCTCACTCACTGTATCCACACTCCTGAGGTGTTTGACCGTCTCTCCTCTACCTCCCCTCACTCACTATATCCACACACCTGAGGTGTTTGACAGTCTCTCCTCTACCTCCCTCACTCACTGTATCCACACACCTGAGGTGTTTGACCATCTCTTCTCTACCTCCCTCACTCACTGTATCCACACACCTGAGGTGTTTGACCGTCTCTCCTCTACCTCCCCTCACTCACTGTATCCAAACACCTGAGGTGTTTGACCGTCTCTCCTCTACCTCCCCTCACTCACTGTGTCCACACTCCTGAGGTGTTTGACCGTCTCTCCTCTACCTCCCCTCACTCACTGTATCCACACACCTGAGGTGTTTGACAGTCTCTCCTCTACCTCCCTCACTCACTCACTGTATCTTCACACCTGAGGTGTTTGACAGTCTCTCCTCTACCTCCCCTCACTCACTGTATCCACACACCTGAGGTGTTTGACAGTCTCTCCTCTACCTCCCTCACTCACTGTATCTTCACACCTGAGGTGTTTGACAGTCTCTCCGCTACCTCCCCTCAGTCACTGTATCCACACACCTGAGGTGTTTGACAGTCTCTCCTCTACCTCCCCTCAGTCACTGTATCCACACACCTGAGGTGTTTGACAGTCTCTCCTCTACCTCCCCTCACTCACTATATCCACACACCTGAGGTGTTTGACAGTCTCTCCTCTACCTCACTCACTCACTATATCCACACACCTGAGGTGTTTGACAGTCTCTCCTCTACCTCCCCTCACTCACTATATCCACACACCTGAGGTGTTTGACAGTCTCTCCTCTACCTCCCCTCACTCACTGTATCCACACACCTGGGTGTTTGACCGTCTCTCCTCTACCTCCCCTCACTCACTGTATCCACACACCTGAGGTGTTTGACAGTCTCTCCTCTACCTCCCCTCACTCAATGTATCCACACACCTGAGGTGTTTGACCGTCTCTCCTCTACCTCCCCTCACTCACTGTATCCACACACCTAAGGTGTTCACAGTCTCTCCTCTACCTCCCTCGCTCACTGTATCCACACACCTGAGGTGTTTGACAGTCTCTCCTCTACCTCCCCTCACTCACTGTATCCACACACCTGAGGTGTTTGACAGTCACTCATCTACCTCCCCTCACTCACTGTATCCACACACCTCAGGTGTTTGACAGTCTCTCCTCTACCTCCCCTCACTCACTGTATCCACACACCTGAGGTGTTTGACAGTCTCTCCTCTCCCTGCACTCACTGTATCTACACTCCTGAGGTGTTTGATAGGTTCTCCTCTACCTCCCCTCACTCACTGTATCGACACTCCTGAGGTGTTTGACAGTCACTCATCTACCTCCCCTCACTCACTGTATCCACACACCTCAGGTGTTTGACAGTCTCTCCTCTCCCTCACTCACTGTATCCACACTCCTCAGGTGTTTGACAGTCTCTCCTCTACCTCCCCTCACTCACTGTATCCACACACCTGAGGTGTTTGGCAGTCACTCATCTACCTCCCCTCACTCACTGTATCCACACACCTCAGGTGTATCACAGTCTCTCCTCTACCTCCCTCACTCACTGTATCCACACACCTGAGGGCTTCACAGTCTCTCCTCTACCTCCCTCACTCACTGTATCTACACACCTGAGGTGTTTGACAGTCTCTTCTCTACCTCCCTCAGTCACTGTATCTACACACCTGAGGTGTTTGACAGTCTCTCCTCTACCTCTCTCACTCACTGTATCCACACACCTGAGGTGTTTGACAGTCTCTTCTCTACCTCCCTCACTCACTGTATCTACACACCTGAGGTGTTTGACAGTCTCTCCTCTACCTCTCTCACTCACTGTATCTACACACCTGAGGTGTTTGACAGTCTCTTCTCTACCTCCCTCACTCACTGTATCTACACACCTGAGGTGTTTGACAGTCTCTCCTCTACCTCCCTCACTCACTGTATCCACACTCCTGAGGTGTTTGACAGTCTCTCCTCTGCCTCCCCTCACTCACTGTATCCACACTCCTGAGGTGTTTGACAGTCTCTCCTCTTCTTCCCTCACTCACAGTATCCACACACCTGAGGTGTTTGACAGTCTCTCCTCTTCCTCCCTCACTCACAGTATCCACACTCCTGAGGTGTTTGACAGTCTCTCCTCTACCTCCCCTCACTCACTGTATCCACACACCTGAGGTGTTCACAGTCTCTCCTCTACCTCCCCTCACTCACTGTATCCACACACCTGAGGTGTTTGACAGTCTCTCCTCTACCTCCGCTCACTCACTGTATCCACACTCCTGAGGTGTTTGACAGTCTCTCCTCTACCTCCCTCACTCACTGTATCCACACACCTGAGGTGTTTGACAGTCTCTCCTCTACCTCCCCTCACTCACTGTATCCACACACCTGAGGTGTTTGACCGTCTCTCCTCTACCTCCCCTCACTCACTGTATCCACACACCTGAGGTGTTTGACAGTCTCTCCTCTACTGTGGAAAATTAGTACGGTATGGTAAACATTATCTGCGCCATCTTGCCTTTTCCCCTGATGCCACACTTTTTGTCGTGCGCACCCGCCATTTTAGGTGCCTCGGTCAAAACCACCCTTTTGCATGCCACCGGCCCCCAGCATAGCCCTTCGTCCTCACAAAGCCCGCACGCTGACAAACCCCCCTCGCTCGCACATGCTTTGGGTCATAAACCCCTCTTCAGCGCAGCTCTGCCTCCGAAACCCGTCCTGTTCCCAGCGCGACACCTCCCTTCATTCCTTTCATGGTCCCAGGCCCTTTTGATACAAACCCCCTTTTCCTGTGTGCCCGTTTATCTTCCTCGTTTCCAGGCCGACACCTAGCTCTGCCGACACTGTTTATTGCCCCTCCCCGTACAGTAGAAAGCTTCCCTCATCAAAGGACCCCCGAGTTGATCAAAGCCCCCACCCTATGAGATCCGATCAAACCCCCACATTCCACGAATCGGCGGAATGTCCAGCTGCGCGGTAATCATCACCTGTTGTGACCGGGGTGGGGACTTCAACTGTAAATGAGTGTGGGAACGGGCCTGAAGGGGAGATTCGGAGGATATCCTTTTCATACTTCAAGGCATTACAAGACTGTGTTACCTGCAATAAAATTCATTCAACTGTGTATAAGAGGCCAGGCCTCAGAGATGCGGGTAGAGCACCTCAGGACGATACCTGCTGTTTGAACTGATGTGTTCTCCTCCGGAGAGAATAAACCTTGTTTCCTGCCTTCCCGTCTCCAGCGCCTGCCTCTTCATTGATTAACATTTTCGTGGGTTAAAGAGGCGATACCGCCGGGCAAATATCGATTGTCCATTGACCCTAGTTTCAACAATTGGCGTCCCAAGCGTGGGGCCCATCAGCGACTCGTAGATCCAGTGGGAGAGGTCCTGAGGACAGAGTGAACGACTGCAACGATCGGGAGAGCTCTTGCCCAATAGACCCTCGTCTGGCAGCCGATCATCCGAACTTCACTGGTTCCGAACAGACCTCTCTCGAGTGATCTACGGTCCTGACTGGGAACCATCAGGAGTGCTGCGAGGAATACGAGGAAAAGAGGACGATCGGGCGCTGGATTCGGAAGACAAGAAACTGTCCATACGGTCCGGGTAAGGTCGTGTAGACACGACGAATCACGAAATAATTGTTTAATTGTTCAGAAAATACTAGTATTACTCTTTGTTGACCTATTTGGAGATTCACTGTCTGCACACGAAGAAACAGTAGGCTCTTTCTCTTTTGCAAACAGTGAAGGATAGGTAACGCAGCCGTCGCGCCTATCTTTCTCCCCCACTGAATTGATTATTTATTAACGGCTTATTTTCGGGAGATTCCCTCTCCCACACTGATTAACTGTTTTCGACCCCGAGCTACTGTTCGCGGATTGTTTTCTGGAGATTCTCTGTCTACAAACAGGAAAGAACAGGTTCCCCTTTGCAGATAGTGAAAGGGTAGAGGACGCAGACCTTTTGCGAATCTACTTATTCTTCCCACTGGTCGTTTATTGTTTATTTGATATTGGTTCATGAGGTATTCACTGCCTGCAAACAACGTAGAATTGAAATATTCTGTCTAGTCTTTGCACACAGTGATAAGATAGGCAGTGCTGACTTTTTGTCCCTCGTTGTGAGCTGTCATGTCTGTCTTCTCCCCACTGGTCGATAGCTGGTTCAGCCCGGACCGTTTATTAGAGGTGGATCATCTAGCTCCGCTGGAAGGCACCCCTAATAAAGACATGTTCATAAACTATGGATTAGTTACCATAGCCTATAGTAAACTGTGGCACAGGTATACCAAAGAAAATCAAGAGAAACAGTGGCCACTAATAGGATCCTTCGATCTTGATAAAATAGAAACGTTAGAAATAGCCCTTCGTGATAATAAGACAACGCCTATTATGCTCGACAGTCTCGGTATGTGGCGCAAAGAAGCAATGCTACGAAAGAAAAGAGATGAGGACAGAGTAGGTAAAGGAATATATCGACAGGACGACCCCAGGACACAACGTCCCGAAAGTAATCCCCCGACACTACGCACAGGACGGCCAGACTTAGGGCAAAACCAATGTGCTTTTTGTAGATATGCCGGGCACTGGAAAGCCCAATGCCCGACTCTACTGAACGGGAGTAGGAGCAGAGGGCCGACAGGAATAACAGGCCGGCAGAAAGGGAAAAGGCGCGAGACAAAGATGAATCAGACCGACATGGACAGGCCAGATAGAACCACCACGTTCGATTATGCCCGTTGGCACAGATTTCGCCAGGCCGATTTCAGCGACATGTTCGAGTCCTCATAGATCAAACAACGCTAAGACGGGAAACCCAGTCTAGCTCCAAATTCAGAACAATAAGTATGCGCAGCATACAGAAAAAGATAATTATGGCCAATTACTGTTTTATGTTTTGTCTTGGGTCTTTGTATATAATACTTGTACTGTCTCCCCGTCTGAGTTTGTGTGTACGTGATGCATGAATCTACGTCATCCCTCTGCCTGTGTTTCCGTGTTACTTAACTTGTGTTAACAGAAGCTTTAGCATGAAACAACCTGGAAAGATAGGAATGGGAAAACGAAATCAGTAGGCCACTGATGAATATGAACTTTTATTTTTAACATAACGAACGAGAAACAATAACAATACGTAATAACAACACCTATTAATGCCCTAACAACAGGAAACGTTAGAAACAAGAACGGTAAACTGTAGAAAATGAAAGTCAGCAGAACACCCCCCCCCCACTCTAGAAACTTCCAAGGTGGGGCAGGGTTGCGGCTACGCCCAGCCGGCAGCAACCCATATAAGGCGGGTCCTGCTGCCAACAGTCGGCCAGGAAATCGTAACATAGGGCGGAGCCGGAGGAGAGACAGGGGCCAGCGGGACCCAGCCAAGGGATCGCCTTGACCACACTGGAGAGTTGTAGGGGAGGGATGTCTATGTCCTCGACTCCCTCTCCCAGTCTGGCCGCGGTGGCACGAGACAGTTTCAGGTAGTCCCGCCACATGCTCTCCCGGTCCGGCCACCAATGGCCGGGGACTGGGGCCAACTGGATCCGGTTGCAGCCGATAAGCCAAGGAACCCGTTCATGGGGCCAGAGCAAGGGGCGTCCGGCCCAGAGACGGACGGGACACTTCTTTCTCTTCTCCTCCGTAATGGCCGCAGCAACACGCCAGGCGCCACTTCTTTCTTGAATAATGGCTGCGACAACTCTGGGGGGGATGTCTTGTACATACCTCCGCGAAGATTAGTCCAGGTCGGGCTGGGAGGGAGAGGCGACGCGGACGAGCCTCTCCCACCTCCACGGATAGGAGGCTTCCCAGCCCCCGGCCCGGCACCGAAATCCTCCAGCCGGACGGTGCCGATACTTGCGCAGCACCGAACATACAACGGTGCCGATACTTGCGCAGCACCGAACATACAACGGCGCCGATACTTGCGCAGCACCGAACATGCGCCGCAGGTAGCCATACTTCCGCAGCACTGGACATGAGACTTGAGGCCGAATGTCCTGCTCCTACGACCAGAGTTCCTTTTCTTTCATTCCAAAAGGTCTCCTCCAATCTTGCAGACTCGACGAAGGGCGGCTGCTGCAGGCCTCAAAATGGCGTCTGGGCCCCCTGGAAGGCGGGTCTAAGCCACTAGAGTAACTTTGACCAGCAATATAACTCGGACGCTTGCCCACCGGGGCACGAGCCCCCACCTCCGACAACATCTCCACAGCCTTGAAGATTCTACAAAAGTTCCAGGAGCCCTCGGCCCCTGCCGGCTCCCGGCGAGGAACAACTGCCTTGATCGCTAACGAAATAAGCACGACATAGCCACTCCTTCTGTTAGCATGAATTCTTGAACTGCCGAAAAGGACTCTGGTCCAACTGCCGGTTGTAGAACACATTTTTTCCTTGATACTACTTCCGGACTAACCCGGCCCCGCCCAAAATGGCGCCGGGAATCAATGAGAACTTGCGAACGCCTCGTGGTGTTTTTGCTAAAAAGACTCGATGTTTCGAAATATGTATATGATCCTTTGTACACTTGACGAAAAAGAGGGAGGGTTCACTCGACGAACATGTAAAAGGGTCCCGTGAAAAATGTTCTTTTCAAATGTACAATTTATTATGATGTTTATTGTAGCCGATACATAACCTCGCTTACGACACACGCACACGGTGTACATACAGGAAATTTGATTGCAACTAGTCCAACTGTACTGCCAACTATGAAATGAATGCCCCTTGACCCCTCAGCTATCGATAGACATTTTTCCCTGCAAATGAATGAATGAACCTTTTTACTTTTAATCCTACAAAATAGCCCCCCTACTGTACGCACTTTAGCCATTGCCGCATCCGGCCAACCCCGATCACACTGTCATATGAACATGCTGAACGATTGTGCAAATAAAGGTTTTCCAAACTATGGACAGGTATTGCATGCTTTATTTAAAATGTGGGATCAGCGGGAGAGTCTTTTTCTGTGCACCCTACTTTGCTCTCTCTTTAAGGTTATTAAAAGATGGTTGCCCAGCCCCGGATGGAGGATCGAATCTAAGACCCGATACTCTGTCTTCAGATATGCGACCGACTCAGGGACTCGCGCATGGAGAAAGACCTCGACTTCTGAGGATGGGTAAAGTGAAACGATGTAAATGATAGAATGTTATAAAGATGCGACATTCAAAGGTACTAGGGAACGGAGTTGACCGAAGAGCTGATAAACCTTAGAACATCACAGCGTTGAAAG
The DNA here is from genome assembly GCF_964261635.1 of Lissotriton helveticus. Lineage (NCBI taxonomy): Eukaryota > Metazoa > Chordata > Amphibia > Caudata > Salamandridae > Lissotriton > Lissotriton helveticus. Next base: position 2,132,273,781 of record NC_136065.1, on the reverse strand, counting down.
AGATTTACGGACCCCGATAGCTAAATACACCTACCAACTAGAAACCTCGCTCTAAGTGCTTCTGATTCTCTAACGTTTCCCTACTCACAGCCTATAAGGACACACTGCCCCCCCCCCCCCTCCTTGGCTCCAGAAACCAAACCCCCAGGGATTCTATCCCAAGGAGATAAGACGAGTATGCGGTAAGTAAAAGACTTTCGTACCCGTGCTTATGATATGCTCGAATGTTGTCCCCCTCCCCTCTTTTCCTCCCCCTACAGGCCACATCGGAATCACGACCGAGGTATGGTGAAGATCTGAAACCTCGCCATGCCTGATACACGAAACGGACTAACACTGCCAGGTGGCACCTAAGCACACCCACAAAACCGCTCTAGTAACGACAGAACCAATCAGTTGTATGACATGATGAAAACGATCATCCTTAATCCGTGTTGCGTGAATGGACACATGTCACGTGTGTCTGAAACAATGAGAGGATGTTTGTGTATGACTGAAGCGTTGACTTAACTGGTCAAAGGACCGAGAACGCAAGAAATGCGACACAATGGTGCCCTTTTTACTCAATGCATGTCCCCTGTACCCGGCCTAATGCTCGTCCATCCCAAACTGCATGCTTTCAAAATTCTAACACAGACCCGTAATGTCTTATGTTGTGTAATGCGCTGAATAAGCCTATCTTAAATACACGGCCACTCCCCATGTCGCACGTGTACTATTTAGCCTGTTGTTGCACATCTCTCTCTCTCTCTCTCTCTCTCTCTCTCTCTCTCTCTCTCTCTCTCTCTCTCTCTCGCTCTTCCGAACGACTAGCACCTAAATTGGCAAACCGCCACCCCTAGTGCACCACCCAATTGGCTCCAAATACCGCAAGTATTTGCACAAAACTTATCCTGAATAAAATCACCCTGACGCCGTGTCACTACCTCTCCTTTCTGCAAAAAATTGACGAAACCGAGAATTGGCCATAAGGGAAAGGACAGGTAAGACGACTGAGGTTCCCTAAATCTGACCCATTAAAGGGAACTACATGTCAGCGGCTTCTATAACAAAAAACAAACAAAAAAAAGATGCCTCAGATAACGCGACCTTCCCCGTCCCAAATTGTCGCAATACCCAAACAGTAAAGGTGATCGAAACATCCCCATCTTCCCAGAACGCCCCCAGTTTTGTATCAGCTGCCCCAGACGAGAGTTTTAAAACTGTCCCTCACCCCCGGTTGTAAGAGATGGGTCGATTTACGACTAACACAAGCCAGCCATTGTTCCTAGAAATGATTTGTTGATAAGCAAACAACAGAGTTTGGAATTCGAGAAATATCACTGAACGCTTACCAACTGAACTGTGGCCTTCTGCTGAATAATGCCCGTATAACACAAAGCAAGGCGATAGTCCCTTACCACAGATTTCTATGTCCCTAGTTGTTTTCCATGAGACCCCGGTTTTTAGGTCGAGCTGACGTTAGCATTCATGCGAAGCATGAATGCTGTCAGCTCGACAACTAATGTGATCCGTTTTAGGGAGAGTGGACACCAAAGTGTTACGAGCGTTTTCAGTGCCGGATTTCACCTCGGGAGCGCGCAGCATTGTCTGCAGTGGCAGTGTCAGTTTCGCTTTTTTATTACTTTCGTTTTTCCCGAGGCTGGCTGAGGCTGGCTTGGAATGAACAGGCTTGCCCCCGCGCATGCGCAGAGTAACTCACAGCCCTTGCTTTTACAGACGCAGGCAGGCAGCCCCCACCCCTCTGCATGCACGCACGCACGCACACACAGGCGAGCGCATGCACACGCAGGCACACACATACAGGCACACAGACACTCGCTCACACACACACACCCCCCTCCCCCACAGTCACACGCACGCACACATACATACAAAGGCCGCCCGCCCGCACATGCTTTCCCCGCGCCCCCCCCCTTCCCCGCGCCCCCCGCCTCCCCCTTCCCCGCTCAGCAACGCACTCACCGGCTTCCTTCGTGCGGCGGCTCTCCTCAGCTGCAGGGCCCGGCAGCAGGACTCTTCTTACCTCCTTCTGCACCGGGGCGCAGGGTAGGCTCCTGCCTGCTCCGGTGCTCCAAACACGGCGGCTCCGTCCAATCGCGGCTCTTCCGTGGGAGGCGGGGTAGGCTCCCGCCCTCCTACTTCCTGTTTCCTGTTGACGCGCCGGCCTGCCTGACTTCCTGGTCGCAGGCCGGCAGAGTGACGGCAGTGATTTGCGGTATGTATTTAGTTAGTTATTTATGCATTTTTATATAGCGCGGACTTTACCCGAAGGCGGTATTTATTTATTTATTTTTTTGGGACGCTACCTTTTTATTTAGTTTTAAACATTGATGGCTGAATTTTATGGCACTGTACTTCTGAAGTCCCCTCGAGTTTGGTTACAATACTTTCTATCCAAGCCGATAGCGTAAGGCGTTTGGATATGTACTGATCCTGGACCCCATATCTGAACCGAGTCATCACATAATTCATAAACCGATCGAGCACTCGAAATCAAGACACGGCCCTTTTTTACACCCTTTTTAGTTGAAGTCATTTACTTTGTCCATTACCTCATAAACCGGCTTTAATAATGTTACCGCTCTTTAGGGGCTAACATGCAGAAACCCTGCAGCCTTTCGGGGGGATCCTATTCAGCCCAAGCTCATTACATATCTGCGAGGCATGCTTTATACTCAAGAGCCTCGGGGCCTCTTCGCATTCTGCAGGGGGGGCATCATTTTGCGCTCCGCCACAGCAGGCTGCCTCTCTGTGCCCGTTCTGCATTGGCGAAGGCTTGTACCCCAGCTCTCAGGCAATTCACGGGTGCTCGGACAACGGCTTTTTAACTAATTTAAATGATAAGGTTTGCGGCTATCACTTGTTTGTTTAATATTACGGGCATGTGGGTTGTGTGATGCTGCATAAACAGATGCGTTTGGAGTTTATTTACCGATCCGCTATGGAGGGGCTTTTCTTTAATCTGTTGGTGGCTGTTTTTTTTTTTTAATTTATATTGCGTCTTCATGTACACATGATGTTTGACTTTTTTGAGCAATTCGTTACGTTGGGCTTTTGTATAATTTGATACTAGCTGTTATTTTATTTATATTGCGTCTCCCGATGCTGTGTTTGCCTGCCCCGCCAGCTCTCCAAGGTTGCTATTTGTTTCTTTCCCATCTGCGTACATCACTTGCGGGATACAGGTAAATCTGCATTCTAGAGTTGCCTTTATTGTTTTGAGGCCGGGCGCAGGGGCTGCTCCGATGTTATCAAGGCTGCTATCCCACTGCTAAGGCGGTGCTGCACTCACTGCCTTGTTTATATTTGTTTTAGTTCCGTGATGCTCCGATCTTTGACCCTTCCGAGTGGAGCTTCCGAGTGGAGCTTCCGAGTGGAGCTTCCGAGTGGAGCTTCCGAGTGGAGCTTCCGAGTGGAGCTTCAGAGTGGAGCTTCAGAGTGGAGCTTCCGAGTGGAGCTTCAGAGTGGAGCTTCAGAGTGGAGCTTCAGAGTGCAGAGTGGAGCTTCAGAGTGGAGCTTCAGAGTGGAGCTTCAGAGTGGAGCTTCAGAGTGGAGCTTCAGAGTGGAGCTTCAGAGTGCAGAGTGGAGCTTCAGAGTGGAGCTTCAGAGTGGAGCTTCAGAGTGGAGCTTCAGAGTGGAGCTTCAGAGTGGAGCTTCAGAGTGGAGCTTCAGAGTGCAGAGTGGAGCTTCAGAGTGCAGAGTGGAGCTTCAGAGTGGAGCTTCAGAGTGGAGCTTCAGAGTGGAGCTTCAGAGTGGAGCTTCAGAGTGGAGCTTCAGAGTGGAGCTTCAGAGTGCAGAGTGGAGCTTCAGAGTGGAGCTTCAGAGTGGAGCTTCAGAGTGGAGCTTCAGAGTGGAGCTTCAGAGTGGAGCTTCAGAGTGGAGCTTCAGAGTGGAGCTTCAGAGTGCAGAGTGGAGCTTCAGAGTGCAGAGTGGAGCTTCAGAGTGCAGAGTGGAGCTTCAGAGTGGAGCTTCAGAGTGGAGCTTCAGAGTGGAGCTTCAGAGTGGAGCTTCAGAGTGGAGCTTCAGAGTGGAGCTTCAGAGTGCAGAGTGGAGCTTCAGAGTGGAGCTTCAGAGTGGAGCTTCAGAGTGGAGCTTCGGAGTGGAGCTTCAGAGTGGAGCTTCAGAGTGCAGAGTGGAGCTTCAGAGTGGAGCTTCAGAGTGCAGAGTGGAGCTTCAGAGTGGAGCTTCAGAGTGCAGAGTGGAGCTTCAGAGTGGAGCTTCAGAGTGGAGCTTCAGAGTGGAGCTTCAGAGTGGAGCTTCAGAGTGGAGCTTCAGAGTGGAGCTTCGGAGTGGAGCTTCGGAGTGCAGAGTGGAGATTCAGAGTGGAGCTTCAGAGTGGAGCTTCAGAGTGGAGCTTCAGAGTGGAGCTTCAGAGTGGAGCTTCAGAGTGGAGCTTCAGAGTGGAGCTTCGGAGTGCAGAGTGCAGATTCGGAGTGGAGCTTCAGAGTGGAGTGGAGCTTCAGAGTGGAGCTTCAGAGTGGAGCTTCAGAGTGGAGAGTGGAGATTCAGAGTGGAGATTCAGAGTGGAGAGTGGAGCTTCAGAGTGGAGATTCAGAGTGGAGCTTCAGAGTGGAGCTTCAGAGTGGAGCTTCAGAGTGGAGCTTCAGAGTGGAGCTTCAGAGTGGAGCTTCAGAGTGGAGCTTCAGAGTGGAGATTCAGAGTGGAGATTCAGAGTGCAGATTCAGAGTGCAGATTCAGAGTGCAGATTCAGAGTGCAGATTCGGAGTGGAGCTTCGGAGTGGAGCTGAGCTTCAGAGTGGAGCTTCAGAGTGCAGAGTGGAGCTTCAGAGTGGAGCTTCAGAGTGCAGAGTGGAGCTTCAGAGTGGAGCTTCAGAGTGCAGAGTGGAGCTTCAGGGTGGAGCTTCAGAGTGCAGAGTGGAGCTTCAGAGTGGAGCTTCAGAGTGGAGCTTCAGAGTGGAGCTTCAGAGTGGAGCTTCAGAGTGGAGCTTCAGAGTGGAGCTTCAGAGCGGAGCTTCAGAGTGCAGAGTGGAGCTTCAGAGTGGAGCTTCAGAGTGGAGCTTCAGAGTGGAGCTTCAGAGTGGAGCTTCAGAGTGGAGCTTCAGAGTGCAGATTCAGAGTGCAGATTCAGAGTGGAGCTTCAGAGTGGAGCTTCGGAGTGGAGCTTCGGAGTGGAGCTTCAGAGTGGAGTGGAGCTTCAGAGTGGAGCTTCAGAGTGCAGAGTGGAGCTTCAGAGTGGAGCTTCAGAGTGCAGAGTGGAGCTTCAGAGTGGAGCTTCAGAGTGCAGAGTGGAGCTTCAGAGTGGAGCTTCAGAGTGGAGCTTCAGAGTGGAGCTTCAGAGTGGAGCTTCGGAGTGCAGAGTGCAGATTCAGAGTGCAGATTCGGAGTGGAGCTTCAGAGTGGAGTGGAGCTTCAGAGTGGAGCTTCAGAGTGGAGCTTCAGAGTGGAGTGGAGCTTCAGAGTGGAGCTTCAGAGTGGAGCTTCAGAGTGGAGAGTGGAGATTCAGAGTGGAGATTCAGAGTGGAGAGTGGAGCTTCAGAGTGGAGATTCAGAGTGGAGAGTGGAGCTTCAGAGTGGAGATTCAGAGTGGAGAGTGGAGCTTCAGAGTTGAGATTCAGAGTGCAGAGTGGAGCTTCAGAGTGCAGAGTGGAGCTTCAGAGTGCAGAGTGGAGATTCAGAGTGGAGCTTCAGAGTGCAGAGTGGAGATTCAGAGTGGAGCTGCAGAGTGGAGATTCAGAGTGGAGCTTCAGAGTGCAGAGTGGAGCTTCAGAGTACAGAGTGGAGATTCAGAGTGCAGATTGGAGATTCAGAGTGCAAATTCAGAGTGCAGAGTGCAGATTCAGAGTGGAGCTTCAGAGTTCAGATTCAGAGTGGAGCTTCAGAGTGCAGAGTGGAGCTTCAGAGTGCAGATTCAGAGTGGAGCTTCAGAGTGGAGCTTCAGAGTGGAGCTTCAGAGTGGAGCTTCAGAGTGGAGCTTCAGAGTGCAGAGTGGAGCTTCAGAGTGCAGAGTGGAGCTTCAGAGTGCAGAGTGGAGCTTCAGAGTGGAGCTTCAGAGTGGAGCTTCAGAGTGGAGCTTCAGAGTGGAGCTTCAGAGTGCAGAGTGGAGCTTCAGAGTGCAGAGTGGAGCTTCAGAGTGCAGAGTGGAGCTTCAGAGTGGAGCTTCAGAGTGGAGCTTCAGAGTGGAGCTTCAGAGTGGAGCTTCAGAGTGGAGCTTCAGAGTGCAGAGTGGAGCTTCAGAGTGCAGAGTGGAGCTTCAGAGTGGAGCTTCAGAGTGGAGCTTCAGAGTGGAGCTTCAGAGTGGAGCTTCAGAGTGGAGCTTCAGAGTGGAGCTTCAGAGTGGAGCTTCAGAGTGGAGCTTCAGAGTGCAGAGTGGAGCTTCAGAGTGGAGCTTCAGAGTGGAGCTTCAGAGTGGAGCTTCAGAGTGGAGCTTCGGAGTGGAGCTTCAGAGTGGAGCTTCAGAGTGCAGAGTGGAGCTTCAGAGTGGAGCTTCAGAGTGCAGAGTGGAGCTTCAGAGTGGAGCTTCAGAGTGCAGAGTGGAGCTTCAGAGTGGAGCTTCAGAGTGGAGCTTCAGAGTGGAGCTTCAGAGTGGAGCTTCAGAGTGGAGCTTCAGAGTGGAGCTTCGGAGTGGAGCTTCTGAGTGCAGAGTGCAGATTCAGAGTGGAGCTTCAGAGTGGAGCTTCAGAGTGGAGCTTCAGAGTGGAGCTTCAGAGTGGAGCTTCAGAGTGGAGCTTCAGAGTGGAGCTTCAGAGTGGAGCTTCAGAGTGGAGCTTCGGAGTGCAGAGTGCAGATTCGGAGTGGAGCTTCAGAGTGGAGTGGAGCTTCAGAGTGGAGCTTCAGAGTGGAGCTTCAGAGTGGAGAGTGGAGATTCAGAGTGGAGATTCAGAGTGGAGAGTGGAGCTTCAGAGTGGAGCTTCAGAGTGGAGCTTCAGAGTGGAGCTTCAGAGTGGAGCTTCAGAGTGGAGCTTCAGAGTGGAGCTTCAGAGTGGAGCTTCAGAGTGGAGATTCAGAGTGCAGATTCAGAGTGCAGATTCAGAGTGCAGATTCAGAGTGCAGATTCAGAGTGCAGATTCGGAGTGGAGCTTCGGAGTGGAGCTGAGCTTCAGAGTGGAGCTTCAGAGTGCAGAGTGGAGCTTCAGAGTGGAGCTTCAGAGTGCAGAGTGGAGCTTCAGAGTGGAGCTTCAGAGTGCAGAGTGGAGCTTCAGAGTGGAGCTTCAGAGTGGAGCTTCAGAGTGGAGCTTCAGAGTGGAGCTTCAGAGCGGAGCTTCAGAGTGCAGAATGGAGCTTCAGAGTGGAGCTTCAGAGTGGAGCTTCAGAGTGGAGCTTCAGAGTGGAGCTTCAGAGTGGAGCTTCAGAGTGGAGCTTCAGAGTGGAGCTTCAGAGTGCAGCTTCAGAGTGCAGATTCAGAGTGGAGCTTCAGAGTGGAGCTTCGGAGTGGAGCTTCGGAGTGGAGCTTCAGAGTGGAGTGGAGCTTCAGAGTGGAGCTTCAGAGTGCAGAGTGGAGCTTCAGAGTGGAGCTTCAGAGTGCAGAGTGGAGCTTCAGAGTGGAGCTTCAGAGTGCAGAGTGGAGCTTCAGAGTGGAGCTTCAGAGTGGAGCTTCAGAGTGGAGCTTCAGAGTGGAGCTTCAGAGTGGAGCTTCGGAGTGCAGAGTGCAGATTCAGAGTGCAGATTCGGAGTGGAGCTTCAGAGTGGAGTGGAGCTTCAGAGTGGAGCTTCAGAGTGGAGCTTCAGAGTGGAGTGGAGCTTCAGAGTGGAGCTTCAGAGTGGAGCTTCAGAGTGGAGAGTGGAGATTCAGAGTGGAGATTCAGAGTGGAGAGTGGAGCTTCAGAGTGGAGATTCAGAGTGGAGAGTGGAGCTTCAGAGTGGAGATTCAGAGTGGAGAGTGGAGCTTCAGAGTTGAGATTCAGAGTGCAGAGTGGAGCTTCAGAGTGCAGAGTGGAGCTTCAGAGTGCAGAGTGGAGATTCAGAGTGGAGCTTCAGAGTGCAGAGTGGAGATTCAGAGTGGAGCTGCAGAGTGGAGATTCAGAGTGGAGCTTCAGAGTGCAGAGTGGAGCTTCAGAGTGCAGAGTGGAGATTCAGAGTGCAGAGTGGAGATTCAGAGTGCAAATTCAGAGTGCAGAGTGCAGATTCAGAGTGGAGCTTCAGAGTTCAGATTCAGAGTGGAGCTTCAGAGTGCAGAGTGGAGCTTCAGAGTGCAGATTCAGAGTGAAGCTTCAGAGTTCAGATTCAGAGTGGAGCTTCAGAGTGCAGAGTGGAGCTTCAGAGTGCAGCTTCAGAGTGGAGCTTCAGAGTGGAGCTTCAGAGTGGAGCTTCAGAGTGGAGCTTCAGAGTGGAGCTTCAGAGTGCAGAGTGGAGCTTCAGAGTGCAGAGTGGAGCTTCAGAGTGCAGAGTGGAGCTTCAGAATGCAGAGTGGAGCCTCAGAGTGTCAAGAGCAATGCCAATAGCTCTAACTTTAACAAAGGCAAAACCATTGCATTGTAAATGCTTGTTATTTTACCGAATCACATGCTCATGCTGCTGCCTGGTTTGTCTACATGCACACAGGCAGAATCACTCGGTACAAAATGGCTCCTGTTCACTCGTCAGTACGGTCTTGCGCCGCCCCACCTTCCCCCTGCCAAATACATTCATTCCAAATACTGCTTATTTTCATATCAGACTGACTTCTCACATCTGGGATAGCAGGGGCACCTTCCACAGTGATTAGTGCTTCACAAAAAATAATTCTCGGCTAGCGCTCAGAAGCCTTGAAGCTTTGATTGAATGACACTGCAGTTTGATGCCCCGCTCGTTTTTTGATGCTATGCGTTCCAGACACTGATTTTATTAAGACTCACTTGGAGCTCTAAACTGTCACTTGATCTTTCTTTGGGTCATTTCGTTTGCCCGGAAGGACTAACATATCTGTGAAACCCTCTTCTTTTATAGTTTGAGCATCGTCTTCGTTTAGCAGGATAACATTATACATTTGAAAATACAAATATCCGGGAAGAGCAGAGAGCAAATCTCCGCGATGTTGGGCATTCTCCTATCATAAAGGAAGCGTGTTGGTGGGACCTGTGGCATCTAACGCATCATTTAACCCTATATGCGTGGGCACCTACCACAATAATGTATAGGATGAGTTTGTTCCGTTCCCGTTTTTAATTTGATGTAAAACTCAAATCACTGCACACTCTCTACTACACACTCTCTACTACACACTCTCTACTACAGTCACTACTCTCTACTACACACTCCCTACTACAGTCACTACTCTCTACTACACATTCTGCTACACACTCTCTACTACAGTCACTACTCTCTGCTACGCACTCTACTCTCTACTACACTCTACTACACACTCTCTACTACACACTCTACTACACACTCTCTACTACAGTCACTACTCTCTGCTACGCACTCTACTCTCTACTACACACTCTACTACACACTCTCTACTACACACTCTACTACACACTCTCTACTACAGTCGCTACTCTCTACTACACACTGTACTACACACTCTACTACAGTCACTACTCTCTACTACACACTACTACCCACTCTCTACTACAGTCACTACTCTCTACTACACACTCACTACTACAGCCACTACTCTCTTCGACACACTCTATACTAGACACTCTCTACTACACACTATCTACTACAGTCACAACTCTCTACTACACACTGTACTACACACTCTACTACAGTCACTACTCTCTACTACACACTACTACACACTCTCTACTACAGTCACTACTCTCTACTACACACTCTACTACACACTCACTACACACTCACTACTACAGCCACTACTCTCTTCGACACACTCTATACTAGACACTCTCTACTACACACTATCTACTACAGTCACTACTTACTACACTCTCTACTACACACTCTACTACACACTCTACTACACACTCTACTACACACTCTACTACACACTCTACTACACACTCTACTACACACTCTACTACACACTCTACATTACACACTCTACATTACACACTCTACATTACACACTCTACATTACACACTCTCTACTACACACTCTCTACTACACACTCTACACTACACACTCTACTACACTCTACTACACACTCTGCTACACACACGCTCTACTACACACTCTACTACACACCCTCTACTACTCTCTACTACTCTACTACACATTCTCTACTACTCTACTACACACTCACTACTTTCTACTACACTCTACTACAGACTCTCCACTCTCTACTCCACACTCTCTACTCCACACTCTCTACTTCAATCTCTCTACCTCAATCTCTCTAATTCAATCTCTCTACCTCAATCTCTCTACTTCAATCTCTCTACTTCAATCTCTCTACTTCAATCTCTCTACTTCACATTCTGTATTACACACTCTCTACTACACACTCACTACTCTCTACTACACACTCTCTACTACACACTCTACTACACTCCCTACTACACATTCTCCTACACACTCTACTACACACTCTACTACACACTGACCACTCTACTACACACTCACCACTCTACTACACACTCACTAGTCTCTACTGCTCACTCTCTACTACACACTCTCTACTACACACTCTCTACTACACACTCTCTACTACACACTCTCTACTACACACTCACTAGTCTCTACTACACACTCACTACTCTCTACTACACACTCACTACTCTCTACTACACACTCTACTACTCACTTACTACTCTCTACTCACTCTCTACTACTCACTACTACTTTCTCTACTACTCACTATTACTCTCTACTACTCTCTCTACTACTCACTCTCTACTACTCACTCTCTACTGCTCATGACAATGCCATTAATTTATCTGTTTCCAAAACCAACACATAAATAAAACATTTGTCATTTACAATGCCAAAAGCGCTAACTTTTGCAAAGGCGAGACCGTTGCATTGTAAATGCTTGTTAATTAAGTAGTCAGGTTGTAAGAGGCTATGTAGGAACCAGAATGATGTTTACCAAGTTAAGATTAGACCGAAGTGAAGAAATCGTTGCAATGAACCCTGTTGAAAGTAAAATGTTTAGCTAAAAGGCAGGATGCATTGATAGAATGAAAAATGTTTAGCCTATGTTCGTCCCTCAGAAAGATACCTATCAGACCATGGTGATAGCACACTGCACCCTTTTTTAATATAAAGCCCTGGAGAACGGTATAGCTTTGTAAGGCTCGTATTAGGAAGGTGGGTCTCCATCAGAAGAACTGACGTAACTATAATGCAATAAAAGGTACCAGATCTCGTACCACGACCAACAAACACCAAAGGAATAGTTGCAAAGGAAAGTTATAGTAAATCCAGCAAGCCCATCAGCAATCATTTATATGTTAGTTGTGAACCCCAATATAACGGACGTTTCTCATTTGCCTGAAGCTGGGAGAGAAATAGACTTATGTGATTACCTTCCTCTGCCAATTCTCTAAAGACTGTCTTTTCAAACTCATTTAAGGGTACGACTGTCGGAGGAAAGAAGGACCGGATGTGGGAGCACGAGGCCTGACTACAGATTATGGAACATCTGCGACATTGGCCAAGGCAAGACCGCGACAGTAAGGAGCTGCAGGACGAGGCACTGTTTCCGAGGAAAGGGCTGACCTGATGCCCCTGCTCGAAGTTCAACGTGTGCCGAAAAATCCCCGCTCTCTGAACTCGGTCGTGAGCCCGCCTACCCGAAATTTTCCGTCCCCTTGGTCTGTTCTCGATCTGGCCCTGCTCCATCCCCCTTTTTCTCCGACCTACCCTAAGGACTGCACACACACACATTTCTTCCATCTGAACTTTTTTGACAATCAACTCAAAGGACACAGGGCGAAAAGGGACCTTTTTGACCAGAAACGTGAGGAAAAGGTCGTGCCCTGCAACGCGGGACCTAGAATAGAGCTGGACCCGTAGCTCCACCGCCGGTGCTTCACAGTGCCAACAGAAGACGACAAAGAATGCTGAGAACTCACTAACTTCGAACATTGACAATTATCGTTTCTACTATGTCTCATTTCTCTCCCAGCCACCATTGTATTGATTATGCTCCAACCAAATATGAACAGAACTTACATATGTAATGACCTTTTGTCCGATATTGCATTACTATGACTTTCCTGCAAACGAGTTTTTATCGATAGACGTGCCTCCTAAGACGAAAGATTTTTTTAAATGTAATGTTTATAGCTCCTTCACCTGGGTAACTACTTCTTTTCTTATGACCACCACAGTAGACATGAATAGGAAATAGGCCAGCAAGATGTCTTGGATATGTTAAAGGGAGGACTGTGGAAAATTAGTACGGTATGGTAAAGATTATCTGCGCCATCTTGCCTTTTCCCCTGATGCCACACTTTTTGTCGTGCGCACCCGCCATTTTAGGTGCCTCGGTCAAAACCACCCTTTTGCATGCCACCGGCCCCCAGCATAGCCCTTCGTCCTCACAAAGCCCGCACGCCGACAAACCCCCCTCGCTCGCACATGCTTTGGGTCATAAACCCCTCTTCAGCGCAGCTCTGCCTCCGAAACCCGTCCTGTTCCCAGCGCGACACCTCCCTTCATTCCTTTCATGGCCCCAGGCCCTTTTGATATAAACCCCCTTTTCCTGTGTGCCCGTTTATCTTCCTCGTTTCCAGGCCGACACCTAGCTCTGCCGACACTGTTTATTGCCCCTCCCCGTACAGTAGAAAGCTTCTCTCATCAAAGGACCCCCGAGTTGATCAAAGCCCCCACCCTATGAGATCCGATCAAACCCCCACATTCCACGAATCGGCGGAATGTCCAGCTGCGCGGTAATCATCACCTGTTGTGACCGGGGTGGGGACTTCAACTGTAAATGAGTGTGGGAACGGGCCTGAAGGGGAGATTCGGAGGATATCCTTTTCATACTTCAAAGCATTACAAGACTGTGTTACCTGCAATAAAATTCATTCAACTGTGTATAAGAGGCCAGGCCTCAGAGATGCGGGTAGAGCACCTCAGGACGATACCTGCTGTTTGAACTGATGTGTTCTCCTCCGGAGAGAATAAACCTTGTTTCCTGCCTTCCCGTCTCCAGCGCCTGCCTCTTCATTGATTAATATTTTCGTGGGTTAAAGAGGCGATACCGCCGGGCAAATATCGATTGTCCATTGACCCTAGTTTCAACACTACCTCCCCTCACTCACTGTATCCACACACCTGAGGTGTTTGACCGTCTCTCCTCTACCTCCCCTCACTCACTGTATCCACACACCTAAGGTGTTCACAGTCTCTCCTCTACCTCCCTCGCTCACTGTATCCACACACCTGAGGTGTTTGACAGTCTCTCCTCTACCTCCCCTCACTCACTGTATCCACACACCTGAGGTGTTTTCCAGTCACTCATCTACCTCCCCTCACTCACTGTATCCACACACCTCAGGTGTTTGACAGTCTCTCCTCTCCCTCACTCACTGTATCCACACACCTCAGGTGTTTGACAGTCTCTCCTCTACCTCCCCTCACTCACTGTATCCACACACCTGAGGTGTTTGACAGTCTCTCCTCTCCCTGCACTCACTGTATCTACACTCCTGAGGTGTTTGACAGGTTCTCCTCTACCTCCCCTCACTCACTGTATCGACACTCCTGAGGTGTTTGACAGTCACTCATCTACCTCCCCTCACTCACTGTATCCACACACCTCAGGTGTTTGACAGTCTCTCCTCTCCCTCACTCACTGTATCCACACTCCTCAGGTGTTTGACAGTCTCTCCTCTACCTCCCCTCACTCACTGTATCCACACACCTGAGGTGTTTGACAGTCACTCATCTACCTCCCCTCACTCACTGTATCCACACACCTCAGGTGTATCACAGTCTCTCCTCTACCTCCCTCACTCACTGTATCCACACACCTGAGGGCTACACAGTCTCTCCTCTACCTCCCTCACTCACTGTATCTACACACCTGAGGTGTTTGACAGTCTCTTCTCTACCTCCCTCACTCACTGTATCTACACACCTGAGGTGTTTGACAGTCTCTCCTCTACCTCTCTCACTCACTGTATCCACACACCTGAGGTGTTTGACAGTCTCTTCTCTACCTCCCTCACTCACTGTATCTACACACCTGAGGTGTTTGACAGTCTCTCCTCTACCTCTCTCACTCACTGTATCTACACACCTGAGGTGTTTGACAGTCTCCTCTCTACCTCCCTCACTCACTGTATCTACACACCTGAGGTGTTTGACAGTCTCTCCTCTACCTCCCTCACTCACTGTATCCACACTCCTGAGGTGTTTGACAGTCTCTCCCCTGCCTCCCCTCACTCACTGTATCCACACTCCTGAGGTGTTTGACAGTCTCTCCTCTGCCTCCCCTCACTCACTGTATCCACACACCTGAGGTGTTTGACAGTCTCTCCTCTACGTCCCCTCACTCACAGTATCCACACACCTGAGGTGTTTGACAGTCTCTCCTCTTCCTCCCTCACTCACAGTATCCACACACCTGAGGTGTTTGACAGTCTCTCCTCTACCTCCCCTCACTCACAGTGTGGTATATAAATAAATAATACCGGATCTAGGTTTTACTGGACATAGTAATAACAGATAGCTCAATAAATAAGAGTCAAGATTCGAGGTAGTAGGAGTTTGCAGGTTTAATACAGCATAAAGGACAGGAACAGGACAACCTGCATAGGAATAGGATGGCAGGGCCCGGCACGGGGGCAGGATTGGACTGGCGTGGCCCGGCAGCTGCCGGGGCTGGATCTGGGATGAGCGCGCTAACATTTAATAACAGTACACAAGCACATATACTAAAACAGTTGCATTACAATGAATACAGTAGGCGGAGCAGTGGGTGTGGTCAATAGCAGTCGCGAAAGATAAGGGTGAAAGTGGGTGTAACAAGAGGCGTGTACATAGACATGTGATGTAAACGTAACAGAATATGTCATAAATGGGGCGGAAACATGGAGGGGGCTACCTGAGGAGCCGGGACCTCTAACCTAATGGTGCGCGCAAACTGACAATGACGTGTTACTAGGAGAAGCTGGGGGCTATGAACTCTGTGCTAGGAGCAGAGACTGAAGTCTGGAGAATCAGGGCAACATGTACCTACCACTATTCTAGTATCTGATGTTTAGAGAACATGTTGATAGAATCCAAAAGTTATCGGGGTAAAGGCTAACAGACTCTAAGACTGGTGCATGCATTATTCTACATGTAGTGCGTGATGAAGAATATTAAATGACCATAAATACAGTATTTCCCTTACATGGAGACGTAAAGGCTAGACAATGACGGAAACTATTGATGCGATTCAGTAGCTTAGGAATGCAGAGAAGGAGGACTGGACTGATAACTAGAATCATAACATACTCTTGGCAGACTCGTAGGCAGAGCCAGGCTGAACCGGGCACGGTGAGGCAGGAAGTAAGTGAAGGGTCAGGAATACAGGTGGGGGCTGTATCGCTCCTCAGCGAGGGCTCAGGAGACAGGAGCTGAATCTGGTGTCCAGGCCCTTTTGAGGCCTAGAAACGGGGACTTTACAATGGAATAACGTGCACACTGGGAAACGTGGCAACGTAGCTTTACATAGGCCCAACATTCGTAGTATTCACGAGAACTGGAAACTGGCATACTAAAGATGGACACAACTGTAATTGCGTCTTTAATAGAACATGGGGAATACATATGCATATTAATCATGCACACATAACATAAGATGGGGAACACGTAGGGACACAGAACATGGCAAAATTTACTTTTCCACATTCCCTCCTTGTCACTACGTTTCCATCAGGAAACATCAATATTCATGATACCATCTATCATTTCATACAGTATCATTTGCTCGTCTCGGATTTTCTTGGAACTGGATTTAGAACGGGACTTGGGACTAGGAATACAAGAGGTAGCACAAATGCCACAAATCGCAGGGCCACATTGTATACAGAGGCAGCAACTGAATATGATCGCTACTGCAATACCTAGAAAGGACAATACTTTCCATCCCCAGGCGGAAATTATATTCCAGAACCAACCGGACCATGTCCAGGTGTCTGGATCTTGGTGTAACATATGGGCAATTTTATGGAGTCTGGTTATAGCTGAATAAACAGACGGCGCGTTATTAGGAATGAAAATGCAGCAACTAGATCCGATGACTCTACATGCCCCGCCCCTATCGGCCAGTATGACGTCAAGGACGAGACGATTCTGGAGCACGACAAATCTCATAGCAGATTGTTCTTCGGTTAAGTTACCTAGAGCAGAGGCAGTCTCATTCACTACTGCTTCGAGGGTTCTGGTCAATCTACATATTAACTTACTATTCTGGACAGGTCCTATAAAGAAGAAGAAACCTTTATTGAAATCTGTATACTGTTCTAGAGTAGTTTCAGTATAATCGACAATCGGGGACTCGATCTCCCTTCTATGTCTAATGTGTACTAGATGTGTGTTTCTGTGATAATCAGATGGGGCTAGGAAAACTGGTGGCAGTAGGAAGGCAATGTAACAGGTTCCCTCCCAATCGAGGGGCAGACGAACATATGCGGTCTGACCACAAACAAAATAAGAATGACGTGAAGCTTTGAAAATAGATTTCCTACTGTCACTATACTTGACAATAGTAGTACAATCACTATGTCCTACGTGTATGGAACCATTATTTCGGACACATAATTCACCTTTAACTGGTAATACTGAGATAGCAGGTAAGTCTGGAGTAGTATCAGACTGAACATTCAGGACCATAAAATTCGAAGAATAATTACCTAAATTATAAACTTCATTTTCTAGATATAACCCTGTTCTGTGGGGAAGACCTTGCTTGTCTGGAAAACATGTACTGTTAAGAAAAGACATATCTGTTGAGGATGACGTTAACGTGGACCATGCTCCACACGAACCATTATGTGAAAATGGATAAGGAAAGAGTGGCAGAACTCCCTTCGGTGTCTGGAAAGGGGGGAGTCGACCACACACCCAACAATTAGTGGCATTGCTGGTCTGGTGTGAATAATGTAACATGCGGATAAAGGAATTATTACGCATAGCAAGACGATATGATAGTTCATGAGGAGGCAGATCACTAAACGTGTGCTCTACTGTAGCAATAGAAGACTTATTTACATGAGAAACTGGAAAATACAAATAAAATGCATAACCTGTGCAGGTAGTCATAAGGCTGAAAAACAATATGAAACTTAGAAAAACGATACATCGGATTGAGTTTTGACTAACTCTCTCACTATGGGGGTCTATTTTATACATGTCAGAAACCGGTCTAACCGTTTCACCTAGAGGAGGACTTAGACAATCAAACTGGCTGACTTATTTTACTAGACCTTAATTTGAGTTTATACTCCTGTTGCGGAGTTTTCTCTAACAGGGAGGGTTCAGTATCATTGTCTTTTGCGGGACAGTCCTTAAGAATAGTACTTTGGCAGTCTTTAAAATTCTCGGAAATGTTCTTAGAAACAGGCTTTAGTCCGTAAAATTTCTTCACATGAGACAAATGGACCCAGCCCTTCCTGCCTTCCAGCTTGACGGCAGTACGGGTGGCCAGGAGGACCTGTCTGGGCTCCTTCCAGCGAGGCTCCAGCGGACTTGAACGATCAAAGTTCCTCACGAGAACCATGCATCCGGGAACGATTTCATGCGGTGCCACCTCGGTATTGTCTGGAAATGCGGCGGCAACCTGTGAACGACAAGAGTTGAGGGCAGACATCAAGGAAGCTAGGTAATCTGTCAGCATATTACTTGAAACATCGGTAATACTTCGAGGTCTAGGTGCACCCCACATATTAGGGGGGCGGCCGAATACGACCTCATACGGGGACAGACCTGATCTGGAATGTGCGACCATGCGCATATAAAATAAAGCAACTGGCAGAGCTACTAGCCAGTCCACACCTTTCTCTTTACAAATCTTGGCAATACGGATTTTCAGGGTCTGATTATGTCTCTCTACGAGACCAGCTGCTTCAGGATGGCGTACACAATGGAACTTCCACTGGTACCCTAACAACAGGGAAACGTGTTTCATAAGCTCAGATGAGAATGGCTGGCCGTTATCAGAATATACGACCCTAGGGAGTCCATAACGGGGGAAGAATTCACGAACCAACTGCTTGGCAGTGGTCGCGGCTGTGTAATCTGGGACTGGATATGCCTCTGTCCACCTGGACAAAGCGCATACAACTACAAGGACATACTTGAAACCTCGACATCGCTCCATCTGAATATAATCCATCTGGAGGACTTCAAAAGGGTGGTCAGGGGGCTGGAATCCACCTTGTTCCACCGGGACACTTTTACCTGGATTAAACTGGCAACATATCATACAGGTACGGACTTTCTGCTTGGCTGCAGCTCGTAAATGCTTGTTGAACCAAAGGTTCTGGATACTGTCTAACATAGCTTTTTCTCCTAAATGTGCTGGACTATGTGCGGTATTGATAATGACTTGAACCATTGAGTCGGGGAGAAACCATGTGGCTCTACCCTTCGTTACCCATCCCTGATCTGTCTGGACCCCTCCTTGTTCGGACCATTTCTTGATTTCATCGGGAGTAGCATGTAACTGGATATCTATGACATCTTGAGTAGGGTCCTTAACTGTCATACATGTAGTCGGATCTGGAGTATGTGTCTGTGTCGGATTAACTGAAATGTCTGGAGTCTGTGCTGTAAGCTTGGCTGTGCGATCTGCTAGATCATTACCTTGAGAAATGGTGTCAGTAACTTTCGTATGTGCTTTGCACTTCATGATAGCAATAGATGTCGGTAAATGTATGGCATCTAACAGAGCTTGAATAAGGAGACCATGCTGAATCTTGGTTCCATGAGAAGTCATGAAACCTCTCTCCTGCCAGAGCACTCCGAAGTCGTGTACAACTCCAAATGCGTAGCGTGAATCTGTGTAAACATTAACCTTCAGGTTCTTAGCATGTATGCAGGCTTGTGTCAGAGCAACTAGCTCTGCTGCTTGAGCAGACAGGGTGTCAATACGGTGTGTTTCAATAACTTCAGTGTCAGTAGTCACTGCATACGCGGCTACTAGTTCTCCTGTACTCGTTCTCATACATGAACCATCCACATAAAGTGTCAGGTCGGGATCTGGTAATGGAATATCTGTCAGATCTTGTCTTGGCTTAGTCATAATGTTAACTACTTCCACACAGTCGTGTGTGGCAGGATTCGAATTAACTGATGGTAACAGTGTAGCAGGATTTAGAACGTTGCAGCGTCTGATTTCTATGTGTGGCTGGAACAGTGTCAATTCATAACCTGTTAAGCGTGCAATTGTCAAGTGCTGAGTTTGTGTTCGGTTTAAAAGAACTTCCACGGAGTGTGGAACTTGTACTGTCAAGGAATGTCCTAACACTATGGAATCACTTTGTCTGATAGCTAGTGCTGTGGCTGCAACTGACTTAAGGCACGCAGGCAGGGCCTGGGCTACAGGATCTAATGTGCTTGAGAAGTAAGCACAAGGCTTGTATTGTCCTGCTTGATCTTGTGTGAGAACAGATAATGCTGTACCTTCACGTTCAGTGACGAAAAGTGTAAAAGGCTTACTGTAGTTCGGTGTAGCTAGAATTGGAGCTTGGCATAAAGCTTTCTTTAACTCATTGAAACTAAGTGTATGTTCAGATGACCAAGGGAGGACAGTCGATACGGCTGCCTCCTGTGTCGTTAACTGTATCAGTGGCTTAGCTAGAAATGCATACTGAGGAATCCATTGTCTGCAATAAGAAGTAAGGCCGATAAAAGCACGTACCTCCTTCTGTGTCTTGGGCTGAGGAAGACTCGCTATTAACTGGATACGGTCTGGTGTCAACTGCCTACCCCACTTGGACAGTAAGTGGCCTCAGTAGATCACTTGCTGTACACAGAATTGAAGCTTTGAAGGGGACACCTTGTGCCCCATCTCTGCAAGGAAATACAAGACTGTAAGTGATGCTCGCTCGCAAGCACGTTCAGAACGGGCTGTGATCAGTAGATCATCGACATACTGGAGCAGGGCAGTGTCAGTTGGCATGTGAATGTTGTCTAGTTGTCTCTTAAGTGCTTGACTATAAATACTAGGACTTTCTGTGAAACCTTGAGGAGCTCGTGTGAACATATAGCTTCTTCCATTTAAACTAAATCCGAAAAGAAACTGGCTGTCTGGATGAATGGGGACACTGAAAAACGCGTTCTTGAGGTCTATGACTGTAAAAAATGAGGCTTCGGAATCAATGGCTGTCAATAGGGATGAAATATCTGGGACAACTGGGTACTGGGGAATAATACATTTATTGAGTTCTCGAAGGTCAATCACTAATCGATATACTGGAGGTGCATTTGGATCAGTACGTTTCATGACTGGAATGATCGGAGAATTACATACATTGGAGTCAGTTTCTACAACTACTCCTTGAGCCATGAGCTCGTCAATAATTTTGGATAAGGCTGCTACAGCCTCAGGTGGCAGTCTGTACTGTCTGATTCGTGGTAACACTACACCTGGCTTGAGAGTCACACGATGGGGTGTGATTTGCATATAACCTACATCAGTTGGACCTTGCGCCCATAGATGCTGCGGAACATTGGACAATCTCGGATCAAAATCTCGTAATACATAGTGACCCTTGAAGTCACGTAGGAACAATCGTATTCCCTCTGGGGAGCAGCAAATAACTGCACCTAATTCTTTCAGTGTCTTAATACCTAACAAATTTTCTGGGCATGACTTTGTAAGTAACAGGTCAGTAGTGCGGGACAATGGACCTACTTCTAGAGTAACTGGCTTAGATATCTCGTTTACAATAGGCTTTCCTGAAAATCCAAGGGAAACATTTCTAGAGCCTGAGAGCGGAGCCCCTGGAACTTCGGCGTGACTGATGGTCGTCCTACTTGCCCCTGTATCAATCAGAAACTTTCTGTCTTTCCCTAGTACTTGACTATGAACATAGGGACCTTCTTGATCTACAGGTATCTCGATGAGAGGCAAGCCTACCTCCCTCTCTAGGCTGTTTCATGAATACTGTTGATACTCTGGATACTCTGTCTGTGCATACTGGTACATCTGCTGTGTAACATGCTGTGTTGCAGCAATAGGCTGCGGTGCTGTAACTGTCTGTTGTGCATTCTGTGGCTGAGAAGTCTGTGAAACTTGTTCTTGTCTAGGCGGACGTGGTCTTTCTTTAGTCTTACCAGTAGCTATATTGTGTTTCAGAACTGCACACTCGTTTATATAATGACCTGGCTGTTTACAATAATTGCATGTCCCTTTAACGGGAGCTGCAGGATGACTTGCTTGAATCGGACCCCTCTTCTGACTGTCTTGTGGAACAGATTGTGCAACTAGTACTTTCATTTTCGTGTCTTTCATACGTTTTCTCTCGTGTTCTTGCTCTTCTCTGATTCTATTCTGGTGGTACTGGAGCATCTGTAACATCTGGGACGGAGTACTAGCTTGCCACGTACTTTCGACTTTCAAAACTCGATTCTTAACTTGTGGACTTGAATTCTCGACTAATTTAGTAACAAAAAGATGAGGGTATGACTCGCTACTTGTCTTCAAGCCACTGTTTATAATAAAACATTTCTCAAATCTAGAATAAAAATCACTAGTGTCTTCGTCTTGTTTCTGTTTACAGGCTGAGATTGCATCCCAGTCTTCCTTTTTAGTGGCTAATAATCTGGGCAAAACTTGTATTAACAGTTCTGGTAATTCTTTACATTTATCTCCAAGACCGGTACCTGGTACGCGTATCTTATCTTCAGCTTCTAGAACTGCCCAATCGATCTTTTTCTCTCCCACCTCCCAATCTTTTTCCTTGAGTTTCTCGTATACCCCTGCGGGCAACAGGACCTTTAGCATTTTAATAATATCTGGATAAGTGTATTCTCCCATACGGAGCATGTCTTTTAATTCTCGGTGGAACCCTGCTGGATCTTTGTCATGACAAGGAATTAATTTCTTCATTTCTAAGAGTTCCATCTTTGTAATCGGGGTGTAAACAAACACTCGTTGCATTTCACCACCTGCTGTCCTGACTGGGTGTACTTCTCGTAACGGGTTCTGTCTATCTATGTAAAACGGTTTATTTTCTGGGGGTGAGACATGAACAAAATGCGGGTTCAGAAACATACTATATTTGTGGCGCTGTTCTAGAATGACACTAATTAAATCGGTACCTAAACCTTTCCATCTATACTGGAGTAACTCGTTCAGGACATCATGTAACGGACCTGGATCAGAATGTTGACCCTCATACAATGTGATGAGGTGCTGGATCATGTACATACCCACCAGTCGCTGCTCGGCTGGGGGCAATTTCAGAAACATTTGTGCCACTATTTCATCTGGAAAAGTGGTAGAATCAGTAATCCATCGGACTGCTGATCGGACTAGTTCTTGTTCATGCATAGTACTTAACTCACTATAACCGATTCGTGATTTCAGAATGTGATCGGTAGCTTGAAATACTTGTTCTAGAGAACCTTGTTCTGGTGCTGGATGATGAAAAACTGACTTGTGTTCTAGACGTAAATGGCGGTCTGGAAATCTAGATTTTCCTACATACGCTATTCTGGCGGGATTCTCGTCCTCTACCTCTTCCGTAGGAGAGTCATTCTCTTTCTCGCTTACTTGTGCTGCTTTACGTTGTTCGTGTAACCTTATTATTTCCTTACGAATTTTCTTGTACATACTCTCTATACTACTGATAGTTCTGTGCTTACCCTCGGCTATATTATCACTCCACCTTGTCAGGATTCTCATTTCGCTCGGATCTTTGGACGGGTAATCTTGTTCCCTTATTAAACAATTAATCAGAAACTTTAATATCATGAGCTGGATTTCAGCTTTCCTTTGAGACATGGCTTCGCCAATACTTTCTGGATCATTCCCTGTACGGATGAAACGATATATTCTGTCTAGATCTTCTTTCATATCTGGTAGGGTGTCCAAATACCCGGTCACCCGTCTTACACGGATGGAATATATAACTGTACTATCATCACCTGCGACTGGATCATAGCGGCATTCAGTAAGAGCTCGTCGGATATCTGCAACGGACTTAAATTTGGGCGTACGTTGTAACGCACATTCATGTAACTCGGCCAACGTTCTACGTTGGTGTGGTGGCGGGGTACCAGGAGGACCTCCTCCTGCGGCCCCTAAACTGGAATCATCGACTGATACTCTTCGTGCTGGCGCGGCGGGCAATTGTAATGTAGGCTGGACCGGGGGTACCGTAGCAGGTACTCCGGTGTCTGGAGGAGCAGGAATTACATGATTTACAGGGACTGGCGGAACAGGATTTGCATATTCTGGGACTGTGTCGTCCAAATAGGACGAGATGAAAATATCAGCTGCGGTCGGTTTGTGACGTAGCTTGGTCGGAACTAAGGGTGGCGGAAAATTACTGGATGCCTCCGGGGTTGCTTTTGGCAAGCCCTCGGCAAGAAGAGGATACATACCCTTAATAAGGGCATGCCTCTGTCTATCTGACTGTTCGGTTTTGACTCGTTCACCTATCTCGATTAATTCCCTTTCTTGGGCTCGTTCTAAGGATTCTTTACTTAATTCTGACTTTCTGATTTCTTTTTCGGTTCGTTTATGAGATTCTTTGCGCCATAACTCGATGGCATCTTTCTGTGACTGTCTGGCTTTCTTTTTCCATAATGCTTCTTCTACTCGCATGATGCACTCGGCATCCCACGTACCTGATACGGGCCATCTATACTTTTCCTCTAACTGTTTGGTATACTCTACCCATAAATCTAGATATAATATGGCACTTATGCCATGCTTCTGATACATAAAATGACCTGGACTGTCCCTAGGCGGGACAGGAACTGCTGCTTCTAGCAGACCTTTTCTGGTTTTTAACTGACGTAGTTTAGAAAATAAGGGCATGACTGAACTGTAACCTAGACACAATACGTAATTATAATACACAATGAACACGATAATTACTCCACATTCATACCACGACATTAAAATACATGAATAACATTTAAAAATAACAGTTCGAACAGAATACATGAATTTTCTTGAGAACAGAACTGACTAGAACAGAAACTAGATGCACTGCTAAAACAGTACGAAACTCACCGGTCTCATAAAGAGACACGTCAGGACCCGCATCCACCGAAGTGGACACTTCGTTTTGGGATCTGTGTACCACCAAACCCCACGGACCAGAGACAATTAGATTGACCCTGTCTAGATACTACCCCAGCAACGGTACTCACCGGGCAGCAAGAACGGAAGGCCTCGGACTGGACTGGACTGCTTCGACGCCGGACGGACGAACTTCGGACTTCTGTTACGGGTGGGCCTCCGGATACCTCGGACCTTGGACTCTCGGCTTGGGCTCTGGTCGGGACTCGCCGCGTTCCTCCACCGCCTCGTCTGGATGCTGGACCGCAACCTCCGTCTCCTCCGTGGGCCTGAGGGATACTTGAAGCAGAAATATCTGCCGGTGCGCAGAAGAGTTCCGTCACGGCTGCAGAGGGTCAGGGGGCATACGTGGCTTCACCGGCGCGTGGGGAAAGGGCAAGTTCCTGTTCGGGCGCCATTATGTGGTATATAAATAAATAATACCGGATCTAGGTTTTACTGGACATAGTAATAACAGATAGCTCAATAAATAAGAGTCAAGATTC
Source organism: Lissotriton helveticus (assembly GCF_964261635.1). NCBI lineage: Eukaryota > Metazoa > Chordata > Amphibia > Caudata > Salamandridae > Lissotriton > Lissotriton helveticus. The sequence goes on along the minus strand of NC_136065.1, from coordinate 2,132,249,195 downwards.
GAGGTAGTAGGAGTTTGCAGGTTTAATACAGCATAAAGGACAGGAACAGGACAACCTGCATAGGAATAGGATGGCAGGGCCCGGCACGGGGGCAGGATTGGACTGGCGTGGCCCGGCAGCTGCCGGGGCTGGATCTGGGATGAGCGCGCTAACATTTAATAACAGTACACAAGCATATATACTAAAACAGTTGCATTACAATGAATACAGTAGGCGGAGCAGTGGGTGTGGTCAATAGCAGTCGCGAAAGATAAGGGTGAAAGTGGGTGTAACAAGAGGCGTGTACATAGACATGTGATGTAAACGTAACAGAATATGTCATAAATGGGGCGGAAACATGGAGGGGGCTACCTGAGGAGCCGGGACCTCTAACCTAATGGTGCGCGCAAACTGACAATGACGTGTTACTAGGAGAAGCTGGGGGCTATGAACTCTGTGCTAGGAGCAGAGACTGAAGTCTGGAGAATCAGGGCAACATGTACCTACCACTATTCTAGTATCTGATGTTTAGAGAACATGTTGATAGAATCCAAAAGTTATCGGGGTAAAGGCTAACAGACTCTAAGACTGGTGCATGCATTATTCTACATGTAGTGCGTGATGAAGAATATTAAATGACCATAAATACAGTATTTCCCTTACATGGAGACGTAAAGGCTAGACAATGACGGAAACTATTGATGCGATTCAGTAGCTTAGGAATGCAGAGAAGGAGGACTGGACTGATAACTAGAATCATAACATACTCTTGGCAGACTCGTAGGCAGAGCCAGGCTGAACCGGGCACTGTGAGGCAGGAAGTAAGTGAAGGGTCAGGAATACAGGTGGGGGCTGTATCGCTCCTCAGCGAGGGCTCAGGAGACAGGAGCTGAATCTGGTGTCCAGGCCCTTTTGAGGCCTAGAAACGGGGACTTTACAATGGAATAACGTGCACACTGGGAAACGTGGCAACGTAGCTTTACATAGGCCCAACATTCGTAGTATTCACGAGAACTGGAAACTGGCATACTAAAGATGGACACAACTGTAATTGCGTCTTTAATCTAACATGGGGAATACATATGCATATTAATCATGCACACATAACATAAGATGGGGAACACGTAGGGACACAGAACATTGCAAAATTTACTTTTCCACAACAGTATCCACACTCCTGAGGTGTTTGACAGTCTCTCCTCTACCTCCCTCACTCACTGTATCCACACACCCGAGGTGTTTGACAGTCTCTCCTCTACCTCCACTCACTCACTGTATCCACACTCCTGAGGTGTTTGACAGTCTCTCCTCTACCTCCACTCACTCACTGTATCCACACACCTCAGGTGTATCACAGTCTCTCCTCTACCTCCCTCACTCACTGTATCCACACACCTGAGGGCTTCACAGTCTCTCCTCTACCTCCCTCACTCACTGTATCTACACACCTGAGGTGTTTGACAGTCTCTTCTCTACCTCCCTCACTCACTGTATCTACACACCTGAGGTGTTTGACAGTCTCTTCTCTACCTCCCTCACTCACTGTATCTACACACCTGAGGTGTTTGACAGTCTCTCCTCTACCTCTCTCACTCACTGTATCTACACACCTGAGGTGTTTGACAGTCTCTCCTCTACCTCACTCACTCACTATATCCATACACCTAAGGTGTTTGACAGTCTCTCCTCTACCTCCCCTCACTCACTATATCCACACACCTGAGGTGTTTGACAGTCTCTCCTCTACCTCCCCTCACTCACTGTATCCACACACCTGGGGTGTTTGACCGTCTCTCCTCTACCTCCCCTCACTCACTGTATCCACACACATGAGGTGTTTGACAGTCTCTCCTCTACCTCCCTTCACTCACTGTAACCACACTCCTGAGGTGTTTGACCGTCTCTCCTCTACCTCCCCTCACTCACTGTATCCACACTCCTGAGGTGTTTGACCGTCTCTCCTCTACCTCCCCTCACTCACTATATCCACACACCTGAGGTGTTTGACAGTCTCTCCTCTACCTCCCTCACTCACTGTATCCACACACCTGAGGTGTTTGACCATCTCTTCTCTACCTCCCTCACTCACTGTATCCACACACCTGAGGTGTTTGACCGTCTCTCCTCTACCTCCCCTCACTCACTGTATCCAAACACCTGAGGTGTTTGACCGTCTCTCCTCTACCTCCCCTCACTCACTGTGTCCACACTCCTGAGGTGTTTGACCGTCTCTCCTCTACCTCCCCTCACTCACTGTATCCACACACCTGAGGTGTTTGACAGTCTCTCCTCTACCTCCCTCACTCACTGTATCTTCACACCTGAGGTGTTTGACAGTCTCTCCTCTACCTCCCCTCACTCACTGTATCCACACACCTGAGGTGTTTGACAGTCTCTCCTCTACCTCCCCTCACTCACTGTATCTTCACACCTGAGGTGTTTGACAGTCTCTCCGCTACCTCCCCTCAGTCACTGTATCCACACACCTGAGGTGTTTGACAGTCTCTCCTCTACCTCCCCTCAGTCACTGTATCCACACACCTGAGGTGTTTGACAGTCTCTCCTCTACCTCCCCTCACTCACTATATCCACACACCTGAGGTGTTTGACAGTCTCTCCTCTACCTCACTCACTCACTATATCCACACACCTGAGGTGTTTGACAGTCTCCCCTCTACCTCCCCTCACTCACTATATCCACACACCTGAGGTGTTTGACAGTCTCTCCTCTACCTCCCCTCACTCACTGTATCCACACACCTGAGGTGTTTGACCGTCTCTCCTCTACCTCCCCTCACTCACTGTATCCACACACCTGAGGTGTTTGACAGTCTCTCCTCTACCTCCCCTCACTCACTGTATCCACACACCTGAGGTGTTTGACCGTCTCTCCTCTACCTCCCCTCACTCACTGTATCCACACACCTAAGGTGTTCACAGTCTCTCCTCTACCTCCCTCGCTCACTGTATCCACACACCTGAGGTGTTTGACAGTCTCTCCTCTACCTCCCCTCACTCACTGTATCCACACACCTGAGGTGTTTGACAGTCACTCATCTACCTCCCCTCACTCACTGTATCCACACACCTCAGGTGTTTGACAGTCTCTCCTCTCCCTCACTCACTGTATCCACACACCTCAGGTGTTTGACAGTCTCTCCTCTGCCTCCCCTCACTCACTGTATCCACACACCTGAGGTGTTTGACAGTCTCTCCTCTCCCTGCACTCACTGTATCTACACTCCTGAGGTGTTTGACAGGTTCTCCTCTACCTCCCCTCACTCACTGTATCGACACTCCTGAGGTGTTTGACAGTCACTCATCTACCTCCCCTCACTCACTGTATCCACACACCTCAGGTGTTTGACAGTCTCTCCTCTCCCTCACTCACTGTATCCACACTCCTCAGGTGTTTGACAGTCTCTCCTCTACCTCCCCTCACTCACTGTATCCACACACCTGAGGTGTTTGACAGTCACTCATCTACCTCCCCTCACTCACTTGTGGAAAAGTAAATTTTGTCATGTTCTGTGTCCCTACGTGTCATCCATCATATGTTATGTGTGCATGATTAAATATGCATATGTACTCCCCATGTCCGATTAATGACGCAATTACAGTTGTGTCCACCTCTAGTATGCTAGTTTCCAGTCCTCGTGAATACTACGAATACCAGGCCTATGTAAAGCTACGTTGCCACGTTTCTCAGTGTGCACGTTATTTCATTATAAAGTCCCCGTTTCCAGGCCTCAACAGGGCCCGGACATCAGATTCAGCTCCTGTCTCCTGAAGCCTCGCTAAGGAGCGATCCAGCCCCCACCTGTATCCTCGACCTTTCACTTACTTCCTGCCTCGCAGTGCCCGGTGCAACTTGGCTCTGCCTCTGAGTCTGCCAAGACTATGTTATGATTCCAGCTATCAGTTTAGTCCTCCTTCTCTGCATTCCTAAGCTACTGAACTGCATCAATAGTTTCCGTCATTGTCTAGCCTATGCGGCTCCACGTTAGAGAAATACTGCATTTAATGGTCATTTAATATTCTTCATCACGCACTATATGTAGAATAAATGCATGCTCCAGTCTTAGAGTCAGTTAGCTTTTCCCCTCATGACTTCTAGTTTATATCAACATGTTCCCTAAACATCAGATACTAGATAGGGTTCAGGTACATGTCGCTCCGACCCTCCAGACTTTAGTCTCTGCTCCTAGCACAGAGTTCATAGCCCCCAGCTTCTCCTAGTAATACGTCATTGCCAGTTTGCGCGCACCATCAGGTTAGAGGTCCCGGCTCCTTAGGTAGCCCCCTCCTATGTTTCCGCCCATTCATGACATATTCTGTTACGTCTGCACCACATGTCTATGTATACGCCCAGTTACACCTCTTTTTACTGTTATCTTTCGCGACTGCTACGCGTCACGCCTTCTGCTCCACCCACTGCTACGCCTACTGCAATGTAATGCTATGTGTTTGCGCTATGTATATATGCTCGTGTATTGTTATTAAAAGTTAGCGCGCTCATCCCAGACCCAGCCCCAGCAGCTGCTGGGCCCTGTCATCCTATTCCTATGCAGGTTGTCCTGTTCCTGTCCTTGTGCTGTATTAAACCTGCAAAAACTCCTACTACCTCGAATCTTGACTCTTATTTATTGAGCTATCTGTTATGATATATGTCTAGTCAAAAATAGGGTATTATTTATTTATTTACCACATAATGGCGCCCGAATAGGGACTTGCCCTTTCCCCACGCGTCGGTGAAGCCACGCCGACCCCCTGACCCTCTGCAGTCGTGACGGAACTCTTCTGCGCAGTGGCAGATATTTCTGCTCAAGTATCCCTCAGGCCCACGGAGGAGACGGAGGAGGCGGTCCAGCATCCAGACGAGACGGTGGAGGAACGCGGCGAGTCCCGACCAGAGCCCAAGCCAAGAGTCCAAGGTCCGAGGTATCCGGAGGTCCACCCGTAACTGAAGTCCGAAGTTCGTCGTCGTAGCAGTCCAGTCCAGTCCGAGGCTTTCCGTTCTTGCTGCCCGGTGAGTACCGTTACTGGGGTGGTATCTAGACAGGGTCAATTTAATTGACTCTGGTCTGTGGGTTGGTGGTACACAGTCCCACAAACGAAGTGTCCACTTCGGTGGATACGGGTCCTGACGTGTCTCTTTATGAGACCGGTAAGTTTCGTACTGTTTCAGCAGTGCAGCTAGTTTCTGTTCTAGTCAGTTCTGTTCTCGAGAAATTTCAAGTATTTTCAGGTGGTATTCTGTTCGAACTGTTATTCATAATGTTCTTCATGTATTTTAATGTCGTGGTATGAATGGGAAATAAGTGTCGTGTTTATTGTGTATTGTATTGTGTCTAGATTACAGTTCAGTCATGCCTATATTTTCCAAGTTACGTCAGTTAAAGACTAGAAAGGGTCTGCTGGAAGCAGCAGTTCCCGTCCCGCCCAGGGACAGTCCAGGTCACTTTATGTATCAGAAGCATGGCATAAGCGCCATATTGTATCTAGATTTATGGGTAGAGTATACCAAACAGTTAGAAGAAAAGTATAGATGGCCCGTATCGGGTACATGGGATGCCGAATGCATCATGCGAGTAGAAGAAGCATTATGGAAAAAGAAAGCCAGACAATCACAGAAAGATGCCATCGAGTTATGGCGCAAAGAAGCTCATAAAAGAACCGAAAAAGAAATCAGAAAGTCAGAACTAAGTAGAGAATCCCAAGAACGAGCCCAAGAAAGAGAATTAATCGAGATAGGTGAACGAGTTAGAACTGAGCAATCAGACAGACAGAGGAATGCCCTCATTAAGGGTATGTATCCTCTTCTTGCTGAGGGCTTGCCAAAAGCGACCCCGGAGGCATCCAGTAATTTCCCGCCACCACTAGTTCCGACCAAACTACGTCACAAACCGACCGCAGCTGATATTTTTATTTCGTCCTATCTGGACGACACAGTCCCAGAATATGCAAATCCTGTTCGCACTCCGCCAGTCCCTGTAAATCAGGTAATTCCTGCTCCCCCAGACACCGGGGTGCCCTTAACAGCCCCCCCGGGTCAGCCCGCCATACAAGTCCAGCCCACGTTACAATTACCGACCCTGCCAGGACGAAAAGCATCAGTTGATGATTCTAGTTTAGGGGCCGCAGGAGGAGGTCTTCCTCAAACCCCGCCGCCATACAAGCGTTTATCAGCACTCGAATTACATGCTCAAGCATCACAGCGTACTCCTAAGAGTAATAAGTCTGTTGCAGAGATCAGGCAAACCCTTGGCGAATGTGTCTATGACCCAGTTCCAGGCGAGTTTAATATGGTTTTATATTCCGTACGCGTAAGGAGAGTGACCGAGTATCTAGTCACCCTGCCGAATATGAAAGAAGATCTAGACAGGATATATCGTTTCATCCGTACAGGGGATGACCCACAAAGTATTAGTGATGCCATGTCTCAAAGGAAAGCCGAGATTCAGCGCATGATATTAAAGTTCTTAATTAACTGTCTAATAAGAGAACAAGATTACCCGTCTAAAGATCCGGCAGAAATGAAAACTCTGACAAAGTGGAGTGATAATATAGCCGAAGGAAAACACAATACCATTGGTGCCATGGAAAGTATGTACAAGAAAATCCGTAGAGAGATAATAAAGATACACGAACAGCGTAAAGCAGCACAAGTAAGCGAGAAAGAAAGTATCTCTGATCCTGAAGAGGAAGACGACGAGAATACTGCCAGAATAGCGTATGTAGGAAAACCTAGATTTCCAGATCGCCATTTACGTCTAGAACACAAGTCAACTTTCCATCATTCAGCACCAGAACAAGGTTCCCTAGAACAAGTATTTCAAGCTACCGATCACATTCTGAAATCACGAATCGGTTATAGTGAGTTAAGTACTATGCATGAACAAGAACTAGCCCGATCAGCAGTCAGATGGATTACTGATTCTACCACTTTTCCAGACGAAATAGTGGCACAAATGTTTCTGAAATTGCCCCCAGCCGAGCAGCGACTGGTGGGTATGTATATGATTCAGCACCTCATTACTCTGTATGAGGGTCAACATTCTGATCCAGGCCCGTTACATGATATCCTGAACGAGTTACTCCAGTATAGATGGAGAGGTCTAGGTACCGATTTAATTAGTGTCATTTTAGAACAACGTCATAAATATAGAACATTCTTGAACCCGCATTTTGTTCATGTCTCACCCCCAGAAAGTAAACCATTTTACATAGACAGACAGAATCCGTTACGAGAAGTCCACCCAGTCAGAGGAGCGGGTGGCGAAATGCAACGAGTGTTTGTATACACTCCGATCACAAAGATGGAACTCCTCGAAATGAAGAAATTAATTCCCTGTCATGACAAAGATCCAGCAGGGTTCCATAGAGAATTAAAAGACATGCTCCGTATGGGAGAATACACATACCCAGATATCATTAAAATGTTAAAGGTTCTGCTACCCGCAGGGGTGTATGAAAAGCTAAAGGAAAAAGAATGGGAGGTGGGAGAGAAAAAGATCGATTGGGCAGTCCTAGAAGCAGAAGATAAGATACGTGTACCAGGTACTGGTCTTGGAGAGAAATGTAAAGAATTACCAGAATTATTAATTCAAGTTTTACCCAGATTATTAACAACTAGAAAAGAAGACTGGGATGCAATCTCAGCCTGTAAACAGAAACAAGATGAAGATATTAGTGATTTTTATTCTAGGTTTGAAAAGTGCTTTAGTATCAACAGTGGCCTCAAGACAAGTAGTGAGTCATACCCTCACCTTTTTGTTACTAAATTAGTCGAGAATTCAAGCCCACAAGTTAAAATCCGAGTTCTGAAAGTCGAAAGCACCTGGCAAGCTAATACTCCGTCCCAGATGCTCCAGATGCTCCAGTACCACCAGAATAGAATCAGGGAAGAGCAAGAACACGAGAGAAAACGTATGAAAGACACGAAAATGAAAGTACTAGTTGCACAATCTGTTCCTCAAGACAGTCAGAAGAGGGGTCCGAATCAAGCCAGTCATCCTGCAGCTCCCGTTAAAGGGAACTGCAATTATTGTAAACAGCCAGGTCATTTTATAAATGAGTGTGCAGTTCTGAAACATAACATAGCTACTGGTAAGACTAAAGAAAGACCACGTCCGCCTAGACAAGAGCAAGTTTCACAGATTCCTCAGCCACAGAATGCACAACAGACAGTTACAGCACCGCAGCCTATCGCTGCAACACAGCATGTTACATCGCAGATGTACCAGTATGCACAGTCCGAGTATCCAGAGTACCAGCCATATTCATGAAACAGCCTAGAGAGGGAGGTAGGCTTGCCTCTCATCGAGATACCTGTAGATCAAGAAGGTCCCTATGTTCACAGTCAAGTATTAGGGAAAGACAGAAAGTTTTTGATTGATACAGGGGCAAGTAGGACCACAATTAGTCACGCCGAAGTTCCAGGGGCTCCGCTCTCAGGCTCAAGAAATGTTTCCCTTGGATTTTCAGGAAAGCCTATCGTTAATGAGATTTCAAAGCCAGTCACTCTAGAAGTAGGTCCATTGTCCCGTACTACTGATCTGTTACTTACTAAGTCATGTCCAGAAAATCTATTAGGCATTAAAACACTGAAAGAGTTAGGTGCCGTTATATGTTGTTCCCCAGAGGGAATACGTCTGTTCCTACGTGACTTTAAGGGTCACTATGTATTACGAGATTTTGATCCCAGACTGTCTAAAGTTCCGCAGCATTTATGGGCGCAAGGTCCAACTGATGTAGGTTACATGCAAATCACACCCCATCGTGTGACTCTCAAACCAGGTGTAGTGTTACCACGAATCAGGCAGTACAGATTGCCACCTGAGGCTGTAGCAGCCTTATCCAAAATTATTGACGAGCTCATGGCTCAAGGAGTAGTTGTAGAAACTGACTCCAATGTATGTAACTCTCCGATCATTCCAGTCATGAAACGTACTGATCCAAATGCACCCCCAGTATATCGATTAGTGATTGATTTACGGGAACTTAACAAATGTATTATCCCTCAGTATCCAGTTGTCCCAGATATCTCTTCCCTATTGACAGCCATTGATTCCGAAGCCACGTTCTTCACTGTCATAGACCTTAAGAACGCATTTTTTAGTGTTCCCATCCATCCAGACAGCCAGTTTCTTTTCGGATTTTGTTTAAATGGAAGGAGCTATATGTTCACACGCGCTCCTCAAGGTTTCACAGAAAGCCCTAGTATTTACAGTCAAGCACTTAAGAGACAACTAGACAACATTCATATGCCAACTGACACTGCCCTGCTCCAATATGTCGATGATCTACTGATCACAGCCCGTTCTGAACGTGACTGCGAGCGAGCGTCACTCACGGTTTTGTATTTCCTAGCCGAGATGGGGCACAAGGTGTCCCCTTCGAAGCTTCAATTCTGTGTCCAGCAAGTGGTCTACTTAGGACACTTACTGTCCAAGTGGGGTAGGCAGTTGACACCAGACCGTATCCAGTTAATAGTGAGTCTTCCTCAGCCCAAGACCCAGAAGGAGGTACGTGCCTTTATCGGCCTTACTTCTTATTGCAGACAATGGATTCCCCAGTATGCATTTCTAGCCAAGCCACTGATACAGTTAACGACACAGGAGGCAGCCGTATCGACTGTTCTCCCTTGGACATCTGAACATACACTTAGTTTCAACGAGTTAAAGAAAGCCCTATGTCAAGCTCCAGTTCTAGCTACACCGAACTACAGTAAGCCTTTTACACTTTTCGTTACTGAACGCGAAGGTACAGCATTATCTGTTCTCACACAAGACCAAGCAGGACAATACAAGCCTTGTGCTTATTTTTCGAGCACATTAGATCCAGTCGCCCAGGCTCTGCCTGCGTGCCTCAAGTCAGTTGCAGCCACAGCACTAGCTATCAGACAAAGTGATTCCATAGTTTTAGGACACTCCTTGACAGTACAAGTCCCACATTCCGTGGAAGTTCTTTTAAACCGAACACAAACACAGCACTTGACAATTGCACGTTTAACAGGTTATGAATTGACACTGTTCCAGCCACACATAGATATTAGACGCTGCAACGTCCTGAATCCTGCTACACTGTTACCATCAGTTAGTTCAAATCCAGCCACACATGATTGCGTGGAAGTAGTTAACATTACGACAAAGCCAAGACAAGACCTGACAGATATTCCGTTACCAGACCCTGACCTGACACTTTATGTGGATGGTTCATGTATGAGAACTAGTACAGGAGAACTAGTAGCCGCGTATGCAGTGACTACTGACACCGAAGTTATTGAAACACACCGTATTGATACTCTGTCCGCTCAAGCAGCAGAGCTAGTTGCTCTGACACAAGCCTGCATACACGCCAAGAACCTGAAAGTTAATGTTTACACAGATTCACGCTACGCATTTGGAGTCGTACACGACTTTGGAGTGCTCTGGCAGGAGAGAGGTTTCATGACTTCTCATGGAACCAAAATTCAGCATGGTTTCCTTATTCAAGCTCTGTTAGATGCCATACACTTACCGACATCTATTGCTATCATGAAATGCAAAGCACATACGAAAGTTACTGACATTATTTCCCAAGGTAATGATCTAGCAGATCGCACAGCCAAGCTTACAGCACAGACTCCAGACATTCAAGTTAATCCGACACAGACACATACTCCAGATCCGACTACATGTATGACAGTTAAGGACCCTACTCAAGATGTCATAGATATCCAGTTACATGCTACTCCCGATGAAATCAAGAAATGGTCTGAACAAGGAGGGGTCCAGACAGATCAAGGATGGTTAACAAAGGGTAGGACCGCATGGTTTCTCCCCGACTCTATGGTTCAAGTCATCATTAATACCGCACATAGTCCAGCACATTTAGGAGAAAAAGCAATGTTAGACAGTATCCAGAACATTTGGTTTAACAAGCACTTACGAGCTGCAGCCAAGCAGAAAGTCCGTACCTGTATGATATGTTGTCAGTTTAATCCAGGTAAAAGTGTCCCGGTGGAACAAGGTGGTTTCCAGCCCCCTGACCACCCTTTTGAGGTCCTCCAGATGGATTATATTCAGATGGAGCGATGTCGAGGTTTCAAGTATGTCCTCGTAGTTGTATGCGCTTTGTCCAGGTGGACAGAAGCATATCCAGTCCCCGATTACACAGCCGCGACCACTGCCAAGCAGTTGGTTCGTGAGTTCTTCCCTCGATATGGACTCCCTAGAGTCGTATATTCTGATAACGGTCAGCCATTCTCATCTGAACTGATGAAGCACGTTTCCCTGTTGTTAGGGTACCAGTGGAAGTTTCATTGTGTACGCCATCCTGAAGCAGCCGGTCTAGTCGAGAGACATAATCAGACTCTGAAAATTCGAATTGCCAAAATATGTAAAGATAAGGGTGTGGACTGGCTAGTAGCTCTGCCAGTTGCTTTGTTTTATATGCGCATGGTCGCACATTCCAGATCAGGTCTGTCCCCGTATGAGGTCGTTTTCGGCCGCCCCCCTAACATGTGGGGTACTCCTAGACCCCGAAGTATTACTGATGTTTCATGTAATATGCTGACAGATTACCTAGCTTCCTTGATGTCTGCCCTCAACTCATGTCGTTCACAGGTTGCCGCCGCATTTCCAGACAATACCGAGGTGGCACCGCATGAAATCGTTCCAGGTTCGATGGTGCTCGTCCGGAACTTTGACAGATCAAGTCCGCTGGAGCCACGTTGGAAGGAGCCCCGTCAGGTCCTCCTCACCACCCGTACAGCCGTGAAATTGGAAGGACGCCGCGGCTGGGTGCACCTTTCGCACGTCAAGAGATTCTACGGATTAAAGCCGGTCTTTAAAAACATTTCCCAGGATATCAAGACTTGTCAAAACATTGTTCCTAAGGACTGTCCCGCAAATGAAATTGATACAACCCCTCCCTTGTTAGAGAAAACTCCGCAGCAGGAGTATAAGCAAAAACTCCGGTCTAGTAAAATAAGTCAGTCAGTTTGATTGTATAAGTCCTCCCCTAGGTGAAACGGTTAGACTGTTTCTGACATGTATAAAATAGACCCCCATAGTGAGAGAGTCAGTCATAACTCAATTCGATGTATCGTTTTTCTAAGTTTCATATTATTTCTCAGCCTTTTGATTTCCTGCACTAGTTACGCATTTTTCCTGTGTTTCCCAGTTCCTCATGTAAATAAGCCTTCTAATGTTACAGTAGAACACACGTTTAGTGATCTGCCTCCTCACGAATATTCATACCGCCTCGCTATGCGTAATAACTCATTTATCCGCATGTTACATTACTCACACCAGACCAGCAATGCCACTAATTGTTGGGTGTGTGGTCGACTCCCCCCTTTCCAGACACCGAAGGGAGTTCTGCCAATTTTTCCTTATCCTTTTTCACATAATGGTTCGTGTGGAGCATGGTCCACGTTAACGTCATCCTTAACAGACATGTCTTTTCTTAACAGCACATGTTTCCCAGACAAGCAAGGTTTCCCCCACAGAACAGGTTTAGATCTAGAAAATGAAGTGTATAATTTAGGTGACTATTCTTCGAATTTCATGGTCCTGAATGTTCAGTCTGATACTACTCCAGACTCACCTGCTATTTCAGTATTACCAGTCAAAGGCGAATTATGTGTCCGAAATAATGGTTCTGTACACGTAGGACATAGTGATTGTACTACTATTATCCAGTATAGTGACAGTGGGAAATCTATTTTTAAAGCTTCACGTCATTCTTATTTTGTTTGTGGTCAAACTGCATATGTTCGTCTGCCCCTCGATTGGGAGGGAACCTGTTACATTGCCTTCCTACTGCCACCTGTTTTCCTAGCCCCACCTGACTACCATAGGAATTCCTACCTAGTACATGCTAGACACAAGAGAAACCTCCCGATTGTCGATTATACTGAAACTGCTGCAGAGCAATTCATTGATATTGATAAAGGTGTTTTCCCTTATTTAGGTACAGTTGTAAATAGTAAGCTAATCCGTAGGTTAACAAGAACCCTTGAAGCAGTAGTAGATGAGACTGCCTCCGCTCTAGGTAACTTAACCGAAGAGCAATCCTTTATGAGAATTGTTGTGCTCCAGAATCGTCTCGTCCTTGACGTCATACTGGCCGATAGGGGCGGGGCCTGTAGAGTCATCGGATCTAGTTGCTGCATTTTTATTCCAAATAACGCGCCGTCTGTTTATTCAGCTATAACCAGACTTCATAAAATTGCCCATCTATTACACCAAGATCCAGGCACCTGGACATGGTCCGGTTGGTTCTGGAATATAATTTCCGCCTGGGGATGGAAAGTCCTGTCCTTTCTAGGTATTGCAGTAGCGATCATATTCAGCTGCTGCCTCTGTATACAATGTGGCCCTGCGATTTGCGGCATGTGTGCTACCTCTTGTATTCCTAGTCCCAAGCCCCGTTCTAAATCCCGTTCCAAGACAATTCGAGATGAACAAATGGTACTGTATGAAATGATAGATGGTATCATGAATATTGATGTTTCCTGATGGAAACGTAGTGACAAGGAGGGAATGTGGAAAAGTAAATTTTGTCATGTTCTGTGTCCCTACGTGTCATCCATCATATGTTATGTGTGCATGATTAAATATGCATATGTACTCCCCATGTCCGATTAATGACGCAATTACAGTTGTGTCCACCTCTAGTATGCTAGTTTCCAGTCCTCGTGAATACTACGAATACCAGGCCTATGTAAAGCTACGTTGCCACGTTTCTCAGTGTGCACGTTATTTCATTATAAAGTCCCCGTTTCCAGGCCTCAACAGGGCCCGGACATCAGATTCAGCTCCTGTCTCCTGAAGCCTCGCTAAGGAGCGATCCAGCCCCCACCTGTATCCTCGACCTTTCACTTACTTCCTGCCTCGCAGTGCCCGGTGCAACTTGGCTCTGCCTCTGAGTCTGCCAAGACTATGTTATGATTCCAGCTATCAGTTTAGTCCTCCTTCTCTGCATTCCTAAGCTACTGAACTGCATCAATAGTTTCCGTCATTGTCTAGCCTATGCGGCTCCACGTTAGAGAAATACTGCATTTAATGGTCATTTAATATTCTTCATCACGCACTATATGTAGAATAAATGCATGCTCCAGTCTTAGAGTCAGTTAGCTTTTCCCCTCATGACTTCTAGTTTATATCAACATGTTCCCTAAACATCAGATACTAGATAGGGTTCAGGTACATGTCGCTCCGACCCTCCAGACTTTAGTCTCTGCTCCTAGCACAGAGTTCATAGCCCCCAGCTTCTCCTAGTAATACGTCATTGCCAGTTTGCGCGCACCATCAGGTTAGAGGTCCCGGCTCCTTAGGTAGCCCCCTCCTATGTTTCCGCCCATTCATGACATATTCTGTTACGTCTGCACCACATGTCTATGTATACGCCCAGTTACACCTCTTTTTACTGTTATCTTTCGCGACTGCTACGCGTCACGCCTTCTGCTCCACCCACTGCTACGCCTACTGCAATGTAATGCTATGTGTTTGCGCTATGTATATATGCTCGTGTATTGTTATTAAAAGTTAGCGCGCTCATCCCAGACCCAGCCCCAGCAGCTGCTGGGCCCTGTCATCCTATTCCTATGCAGGTTGTCCTGTTCCTGTCCTTGTGCTGTATTAAACCTGCAAAAACTCCTACTACCTCGAATCTTGACTCTTATTTATTGAGCTATCTGTTATGATATATGTCTAGTCAAAAATAGGGTATTATTTATTTATTTACCACACACTGTATCCACACACCTCAGGTGTATCACAGTCTCTCCTCTACCTCCCTCACTCACTGTATCCACACACCTGAGGGCTTCACAGTCTCTCCTCTACCTCCCTCACTCACTGTATCTACACACCTGAGGTGTTTGACAGTCTCTTCTCTACCTCCCTCAGTCACTGTATCTACACACCTGAGGTGTTTGACAGTCTCTCCTCTACCTCTCTCACTCACTGTATGCACACACCTGAGGTGTTTGACAGTCTCTTCTCTACCTCTGTGGAAAAGTAAATTTTGCCATGTTCTGTGTCCCTACGTGTCCTCCATCTTATGTTATGTGTGCATGATTAATATGCATATGTATTCCCCATGTTTGATTAAAGACGCAATTACAGTTGTGTCCATCTCTAGTATGCCAGTTTCCAGTTCTCGTGAATACTACGAATATCAGGCCTATGTAAAGTTACGTTGCCACGTTTCCCAGTGTGCACGTTATTTCATTGTAAAGTCCCCGTTTCTAGGCCTCAAAAGGGCCTGGACACCAGATTCAGCTCCTGTCTCCTGAGTCCTCGCTGAGGAGCGATACAGCCCCCACCTGTATCCTCGACCCTTCACTTACTTCCTGCCTCACAGTGCCCGGTTCAGCCTGGCTCTGCCTACGAGTCTGCCAAGAGTATGTTATGATTCTAGTTATCAGTCCAGTCCTCCTTCTCTGCATTCCTAAGCTACTGAATCGCATCAATAGTTTCCGTCATTGTCTAGCCCTTACGTCTCCATGCAAGAGAAATACTGTATTTATGGTCATTTAATATTCTTCATCACGCACTACATGTAGAATAATGCATGCTCCAGTCTTAGAGTCTGTTAGCCTTTACCCCGATAACTTTTGGATTCTATCAACATGTTTGACAGTCTCTCCTCTACCTCCCTCACTCACTGTATCTTCACACCTGAGGTGTTTGACAGTCTCTCCTCTACCTCCCCTCACTCACTGTATCTTCACACCTGAGGTGTTTTACAGTCTCTCCGCTACCTCCCCTCAGTCACTGTATCCACACACCTGAGGTGTTTGACAGTCTCTCCTCTACCTCCCCTCAGTCACTGTATCCACACACCTGAGGTGTTTGACAGTCTCTCCTCTACCTCCCCTCACTCACTATATCCACACACCTGAGGTGTTTGACAGTCTCTCCTCTACCTCACTCACTCACTATATCCACACACCTGAGGTGTTTGACAGTCTCCCCTCTACCTCCCCTCACTCACTATATCCACACACCTGAGGTGTTTGACAGTCTCTCCTCTACCTCCCCTCACTCACTGTATCCACACACCTGAGGTGTTTGACCGTCTCTCCTCTACCTCCCCTCACTCACTGTATCCACACACCTGAGGTGTTTGACAGTCTCTCCTCTACCTCCCCTCACTCACTGTATCCACACACCTGAGGTGTTTGACCGTCTCTCCTCTACCTCCCCTCACTCACTGTATCCACACACCTAAGGTGTTCACAGTCTCTCCTCTACCTCCCTCGCTCACTGTATCCACACACCTGAGGTGTTTGACAGTCTCTCCTCTACCTCCCCTCACTCACTGTATCCACACACCTGAGGTGTTTGACAGTCACTCATCTACCTCCCCTCACTCACTGTATCCACACACCTCAGGTGTTTGACAGTCTCTCCTCTCCCTCACTCACTGTATCCACACACCTCAGGTGTTTGACAGTCTCTCCTCTACCTCCCCTCACTCACTGTATCCACACACCTGAGGTGTTTGACAGTCTCTCCTCTCCCTGCACTCACTGTATCTACACTCCTGAGGTGTTTGACAGGTTCTCCTCTACCTCCCCTCACTCACTGTATCGACACTCCTGAGGTGTTTGACAGTCACTCATCTACCTCCCCTCACTCACTGTATCCACACACCTCAGGTGTTTGACAGTCTCTCCTCTCCCTCACTCACTGTATCCACACTCCTCAGGTGTTTGACAGTCTCTCCTCTACCTCCCCTCACTCACTGTATCCACACACCTGAGGTGTTTGACAGTCACTCATCTACCTCCCCTCACTCACTGTATCCACACACCTCAGGTGTATCACAGTCTCTCCTCTACCTCCCTCACTCACTGTATCCACACACCTGAGGGCTTCACAGTCTCTCCTCTACCTCCCTCACTCACTGTATCTACACACCTGAGGTGTTTGACAGTCTCTTCTCTACCTCCCTCAGTCACTGTATCTACACACCTGAGGTGTTTGACAGTCTCTCCTCTACCTCTCTCACTCACTGTATGCACACACCTGAGGTGTTTGACAGTCTCTTCTCTACCTCTGTGGAAAAGTAAATTTTGCCATGTTCTGTGTCCCTACGTGTCCTCCATCTTATGTTATGTGTGCATGATTAATATGCATATGTATTCCCCATGTTTGATTAAAGACGCAATTACAGTTGTGTCCATCTCTAGTATGCCAGTTTCCAGTTCTCGTGAATACTACGAATATCAGGCCTATGTAAAGTTACGTTGCCACGTTTCCCAGTGTGCACGTTATTTCATTGTAAAGTCCCCGTTTCTAGGCCTCAAAAGGGCCTGGACACCAGATTCAGCTCCTGTCTCCTGAGTCCTCGCTGAGGAGCGATACAGCCCCCACCTGTATCCTCGACCCTTCACTTACTTCCTGCCTCACAGTGCCCGGTTCAGCCTGGCTCTGCCTACGAGTCTGCCAAGAGTATGTTATGATTCTAGTTATCAGTCCAGTCCTCCTTCTCTGCATTCCTAAGCTACTGAATCGCATCAATAGTTTCCGTCATTGTCTAGCCCTTACGTCTCCATGCAAGAGAAATACTGTATTTATGGTCATTTAATATTCTTCATCACGCACTACATGTAGAATAATGCATGCTCCAGTCTTAGAGTCTGTTAGCCTTTACCCCGATAACTTTTGGATTCTATCAACATGTTCTCTAAACATCAGATACTAGATAGTGGTAGGTACATGTTGCCCTGACTCTCCAGACTTCAGTCTCTGCTCCTAGCACAGAGTTCATAGCCCCCAGCTTCTCCTAGTAACACGTCATTGTCAGTTTGCGCGCACCATTAGGTTAGAGGTCCCGGCTCCTTAGGTAGCACCCTCCATGTTTCCGCCCCATTTATGACATATTCTGTTACGTTTACATCACATGTCTATGTATACGCCTCTTGTTACACCTACTTTCACCCTTATCTTTCGCGACTGCTATTGACCACACCCACTGCTCCGCCTACTGTATTCATTGTAATGCAACTGTTTTAGTATATATTCTTGTGTATTGTTATTAAATGTTAGCGCGCTCATCCCAGATCCAGCCCCGGCAGCTGCCGGGCCACGCCAGCTCATTCCCTGTGCAGGTTGTCCTGTTCCTGTCCCTTATGCTGTATTAAACCTGCAAAACTCCTACTACCTCGAATCTTGACTCTTATTTATTGAGCTATCTGTTATTGCTATGTCCAGTAAAACCTAGATCCGGTATTATTTATTTATATACCACATAATGGCGCCCGAATAGGGACTTGCCCTTTCCCCACGCGCCGGTGAAGCCACGCCGGCCCCCTGACCCTCTGCAGCCGTGACGGAACCATACCGTGCACGTGCAGATATTTCTGCTTCAAGTATCCCTCAGGCCCACGGAGGAGACGGAGGTGGCGGTCCAGCATCCAGACGAGGCGGTGGAGGAACGCGGCGAGTCCCGACCAGAGCCCAAGCCGAGAGTTCAAGGTCCGAGGTATCCGGAGGCCCACCTGTAACAGAAGTCCGAAGTTCGTCCGTCCGGCGTCGAAGCCGTCCAGTCCAGTCCGAGGCCTTCCGTTCTTGCTGCCCGGTGAGTACCGTTGCTGGGGTAGTATCTAGACAGGGTCAATCTAATTGTCTCTGGTCCGTGGGGTTTGGTGGTACCCAGATCCCAAAACGAAGTGTCCACTTCGGTGGATGCGGGTCCTGACGTATCTCTTTATGAGACCGGTGAGTTTCGTACTGTTTTAGCAGTGCATCTAGTCTCTGTTCTAGTCAGTTCTGTTCTCGAGAAAATTCATGTATTCTGTTTTCCGTATTCCAGGTAGTATTCTGTTCGAACTGTTATTTTAAATGTTCTTTATGTATTTTAATGTCGTGGTATGAATGTGGAGTAATTATCGTGTTCATTGTGTATTGTAATTACGTATTGTGTCTAAGTTACAGTTCAGTCATGCCTTTATTCTCGAAACTACGTCAGTTAAAAACCAGAAAAGGTCTGCTAGAAGCAGCAGTTCCTGTCCCGCCTAGGGACAGTCCAGGTCATTTTATGTATCAGAAGCATGGCATAAGTGCCATATTGTATCTAGATTTATGGGTAGAGTATACCAAACAGTTAGAGGAAAAGTATAGATGGCCCGTATCAGGTACGTGGGATGCCGAGTGCATCATGCGAGTAGAAGAAGCATTATGGAAAAAGAAAGCCAGACAGTCACAGAAAGATGCCATCGAGTTATGGCGCAAAGAATCTCATAAAAGAACCGAAAAAGAAATCAGAAAGTCAGAATTAAGTAAAGAATCCTTAGAACGAGCCCAAGAAAGGGAATTAATCGAGATAGGTGAACGAGTCAAAACCGAACAGTCAGATAGACAGAGGCATGCCCTTATTAAGGGTATGTATCCTCTTCTTGCCGAGGGCTTGCCAAAAGCGACCCCAGAGGCATCCAGTAATTTTCCGCCACCATTAGTTCCGACCAAGCTACGTCACAAACCGACCGCAGCTGATATTTTCATCTCGTCCTACTTGGACGACACAGTTCCAGAATATGCAAATCCTGTTCCGCCAGTCCCTGTAAATCATGTAATTCCTGCTCCTCCAGACACCGGAGTACCTGTTACGGTACCCCCGATCCAGCCTACGTTTCAATTTCCCGCCGCGCCAGTATGAAGAGTGTCAGTCGACGATTCCAGTTTAGGGGCCGCAGGAGGAGGTCCTCCTGGTACCCCGCCGCCACACCAACGTAGAATGTTGGCCGAGTTACACGAATGTGCGTTACAGCGTACGCCCAAATATAAGTCCGTTGCAGATATCCGACGAGCCCTTACTGAATGCCGCTATGATCCAGTCGCAGGTGATGATAGTACAGTTATATATTCCATACGTGTAAGACGGGTGCTCGGGTTTTTGGACACCCTACCAGATATGAAAGAAGATCTAGACAGAATATATCGTTTCATCCGTACAGGGGATGATCCACAAAGTATTAGCGAAGCCATGTCTCAAAGAAAAGCTGAAATCCAGCTCATGATATTAAAGTTTCTGATTAATTGTTTAATAAGAGAACAAGATTACCCGACTAAAGATCCGGCCGAAATGAGAAACCTGACAAGGTGGAGTGATAATATAGCCGAGGGTAAGCACAGAACTATCAGTAGTATAGAGAGTATGTACAAGAAAATTCGTAAAGAGATAATAAGGTTACACGACCAACGTAAGGCAGCACAAGTAAGCGAGAAAGAGAATGACTCTCCTACGGAAGAGGTAGACGACGAGAATCCCGACAGAATAGCGTATGTAGGAAAATCTAGATTTCCAGACCGCCATTTACGCCTAGAACGCAAGTCAGTTTTTCATCATCCAGCACCAGAAGAAGGTTCTCTAGAACAAGTATTTCAAGCTACCGATCACATTCTGAAATCACGAATCGGTTATAGTGAGTTAAGTACTATGCATGAACAAGAACTAGTCCGATCAGCAGTCCGATGGATTACTGATTCTACCACTTTTCCAGATGAAATAGTGGCACAAATGTTTCTGAAATTGCCCCCAGCCGAGCAGCGACTGGTGGGTATGTATATGATCCAGCACCTCATTACTCTGTATGAGGGTCAACATTCTGATCCAGGTCCGTTACACGATGTCCTGAACGAGTTACTCCAGTATAGATGGAAAGGTTTAGGTACCGATTTAATTAGTGTCATTCTAGAACAGCGCCACAAATATAGTATGTTTTTGAACCCGCATTTTGTTCATGTCTCACCCCCAGAAAGTAAACCGTTTTACATAGATAGACAGAACCCGTTACGAGAAGTACACCCAGTCAGGACAACAGCTGGTGAAATGCAACGAGTGTTTGTTTACACCCCGATTACAAAGATGGAACTCTTAGAGATGAAGAAATTAATTCCTTGTCACGACAAAGATCCAGCAGGGTTCCACCGAGAATTAAAAGACATGCTCCGTATGGGAGAATACACGTATCCAGATATTATTAAAATGTTAAAAGTCCTGTTGCCCGCAGGGGTATACGAGAAACTCAAGGAAAAAGATTGGGAGGTGGGAGAGAAAAAGATCGATTGGGCAGTTCTAGAAGCTGAAGATAAGATACGAGTACCAGGTACCGGTCTTGGAGATAAATGTAAAGAATTACCAGAACTGTTAATACAAGTTTTGCCCAGATTATTAACCACTAAAAAGGAAGACTGGGATGCAATCTCAGCCTGTAAACAGAAACAAGACGAAGACACTAGTGATTTTTATTCTAGATTTGAAAAATGTTTTATCATTAACAGTGGCCTCAAGACAAGTAGCGAGTCATACCCTCATCTTTTTGTTACTAAATTAGTCGAGAATTCAAGTCCACAAGTTAAGAATCGAGTTTTGAAAGTCGAAAGTACGTGGCAAGCTAGTACCCCGTCCCAGATGTTACAGATGCTCCAGTACCACCAGAATAGAATCATAGAAGAGCAAGAACACGAGAGAAAACGTATGAAAGACACGAAAATGAAAGTACTAGTTGCACAATCTATTCCACAAGACAGTCAGAAGAGGGGTCCGATTCAAGCAAGTCATCCTGCAGCTCCCGTTAAAGGGAGATGCAATTATTGTAAACAGCCAGGTCATTTCATAAACGAGTGTGCAGTTCTGAAACATAATATAGCTACTGGTAAGACTAAAGAAAGACCACGTCCGCCTAGACAAGAACAAGTTTCACAGACTTCTCAGCCACAGAATGCACAACAGACAGTTCCAGCACCGCAGCCTATTGCTGCAACACAGCATGTTACACAGCAGATGTACCAGTATGCACAGTCCGAGTATCCAGAGTATCAGCCATATTCATGAAACAGCCTAGAGAGGGAGGTAGGCTTGCCTCTCATCGAGATTCCTGTAGATCAAGAAGGTCCCTATGTTCATAGTCAGGTACTAGGGAAAGACAGAAAGTTTCTGATTGATACAGGGGCAAGTAGGACCACCATCAGTCACGCCGAAGTTCCAGGGGCTCCGCTCTCAGGCTCTAGAAATATTTCCCTTGGATTTTCAGGAAAGCCTATTGTAAACGAGATATCTAAGCCAGTTACTCTAGAAGTAGGTCCATTGTCCCGCACTACTGATCTGTTACTTACAAAGTCATGCCCAGAAAATTTGTTAGGCATTAAGACACTGAAAGAATTAGGTGCAGTTATTTGCTGCTCCCCAGAGGGAATACGATTGTTCCTACGTGACTTCAAGGGTCACTATGTATTACGAGATTTTGATCCGAGATTGTCTAATGTTCCGCAGCATCTATGGGCGCAAGGTCCAACTGATGTTGGTTATATGCAAATCACACCCCATCGTGTGACTCTCAAGCCAGGTGTAGTCCTGCCACGAATCAGACAGTACAGACTGCCACCTGAGGCTGTAGCAGCCTTATCCAAAATTATTGACGAGCTCATGGCTCAAGGAGTAGTTGTAGAAACTGACTCCAATGTATGTAATTCTCCGATCATTCCAGTCATGAAACGTACTGATCCAAATGCACCCCCAGTATATCGATTAGTGATTGACCTTCGAGAACTCAATAAATGTATTATTCCTCAGTACCCAGTTGTCCCAGATATTTCTTCCCTATTGACAGCCATTGATTCCGAAGCCACATTTTTTACAGTCATAGACCTCAAGAACGCGTTTTTCAGTGTCCCCATTCATCCAGACAGCCAGTTTCTTTTCGGATTTAGTTTAAATGGAAGAAGCTATATGTTCACACGAGCTCCTCAAGGTTTCACAGAAAGTCCTAGTATTTACAGTCAAGCACTTAAGAGACAACTAGACAACATTCACATGCCAACTGACACTGCCCTGCTCCAGTATGTCGATGATCTACTGATCACAGCCCGTTCTGAACGTGCTTGCGAGCGAGCATCACTTACAGTCTTGTATTTCCTTGCCGAGATGGGGCACAAGGTGTCCCCTTCGAAGCTTCAATTCTGTGTACAGCAAGTGATCTACTTAGGCCACTTACTGTCCAAGTGGGGTAGGCAGTTGACACCCGACCGTATCCAGTTAATAGCGAGTCTTCCTCAGCCCAAGACACAGAAGGAGGTACGTGCTTTTATCGGCCTTACTTCTTATTGCAGACAATGGATTCCTCAGTATGCATTTCTAGCTAAACCACTGATACAGTTAACGACACAGGAGGCAGCCGTATCGACTGTCCTCCCTTGGTCATCTGAACATACACTTAGTTTCAATGAGTTAAAGAAAGCTTTATGCCAAGCTCCAGTTCTAGCTACACCGAACTACAGTAAGTCTTTTACACTTTTCATCACTGAACGTGAAGGTACAGCATTATCTGTTCTCACACAAGATCAAGCAGGACAGTACAAGCCCTGTGCTTATTTTTCGAGCACATTAGATCCTGTAGCCCAGGCTCTGCCTGTGTGCCTCAAGTCAGTTGCAGCCACAGCACTAGCTATCAGACAAAGTGATTCCATAGTATTAGGACATTCCCTGACAGTACAAGTTCCACACTCCGTGGAGGTTCTTTTAAACCGAACACAAACTCAGCACTTGACAATTGCACGTTTAACAGGTTATGAACTGACACTGTTCCAGCCACACATAGAAATCAGACGCTGCAACGTTTTAAATCCTGCTACACTGTTACCATCAGTTAATTCAAATCCTGCCACACATGACTGTGTGGAAGTAGTTAACATTATGACTAAGCCAAGACAAGATCTGACAGATATTCCATTACCAGATCCCGACCTGACACTTTATGTGGATGGTTCATGTATGAGAACAAGTACAGGAGAACTAGTAGCCGCGTATGCAGTGACTACTGACACTGAAGTTATTGAAACACACCGTATTGACACCCTGTCTGCTCAAGCAGCAGAGCTAGTTGCTCTGACACAAGCCTGCATACACGCTAGGAACCTGAAAGTTAATGTTTACACAGATTCACGCTACGCATTTGGAGTTGTACACGACTTTGGAGTGCTCTGGCAGGAGAGAGGTTTCATGACTTCTCATGGAACCAAGATTCAGCATGGTCTCCTTATTCAGGCTCTGTTAGATGCCATACATTTACCGACAGCTATCGCTATCATGAAGTGCAAAGCACATACGAAAGTTACTGACATTATTTCTCAAGGTAACGATCTAGCAGATCGCACAGCCAAGCTTACAGCACAGACTCCAGACATTCCAGTTAATCCGACACAGACACATACTCCAGATCCGACTACATGTATGACAGTTAAGGACCCTACTCAAGATGTCATAGATATCCAGTTACATGCTACTCCCGATGAAATCAAGAAATGGTCCGAACAAGGAGGGGTCCAGACAGATCAGGGATGGGTAACGAAGGGTAGAGCCACATGGTTTCTCCCCGACTCTATGGTTCAAGTCATTATCAATACCGCACATAGTCCAGCACATTTAGGAGAAAAAGCTATGTTAGACAGTATCCAGAACATTTGGTGCAACAAGCATTTACGGGCTGCAGCCAAGCAGAAAGTCCGTACCTGTATGATATGTTGTCAGTTTAATCAAGGTAAAAGTGTCCCGGTGGAACAAGGTGGATTCCAGCCCCCTGACCACCCTTTTGAAGTCCTCCAGATGGATTATATTCAGATGGAGCGATGTCGAGGTTTCAAGTATGTCCTTGTAGTTGTATGCGCTTTGTCCAGGTGGACAGAGGCATATCCAGTCCCAGATTACACAGCCGCGACCACTGCCAAGCAGTTGGTTCGTGAATTCTTCCCCCGTTATGGACTCCCTAGAGTCGTATATTCTGATAACGGCCAGCCATTCTCATCTGAGTTGATGAAACACGTTTCCCTTTTGTTAGGGTACCAGTGGAAGTTCCATTGTGTACGCCATCCAGAAGCAGCCGGTCTCGTAGAGAGACATAATCAGACCCTGAAAATCCGTATTGCCAAGATTTGTAAAGAGAAAGGTGTGGACTGGCTAGTAGCTCTGCCAGTTGCTTTATTCTATATGCGCATGGTCGCACATTCCAGATCAGGTCTGTCCCCGTATGAGGTCGTATTCGGCCGCCCCCCTAATATGTGGGGTACACCTAGACCCCGAAGTATTACCGATGTTTCAAGTAATATGCTGACAGATTACCTAGCTTCCTTGATGTCTGCCCTCAACTCTTGTCGTTCACAGGTTGCCGCCGCATTTCCAGACAATACCGAGGTGGCACCGCATGAAATCATTCCCGGATGCATGGTTCTTGTCCGGAACTTTGATCGTTCAAGTCCGCTGGAGCCTCGCTGGAAGGAGCCAAGACAGGTCCTCCTGGCCACCCGTACTGCCGTCAAGCTGGAAGGCAGGAAGGGCTGGGTCCATTTGTCACATGTGAAGAAGTTTTACGGACTGAAGCCTGTTTCTAAGAACATTTCCGAGGATTTAAAGGACTGCCAAAGTACTATTCTTAAGGACTGTCCCGCAAAAGACAATGATATTGAACCCCCCCTGTTAGAGAAAACTCTGCAACAGGAGTATAAGCAAAAACTAAGGTCTAGTCAAATAAGTCAGCCAGTTTGATTGTCTAAGTCCTCCCCTAGGTGAAACGGTTAGACCGGTTTCTGACATGTATAAAATAGACCCCCATAGTGAGAGAGTTAGTCAAAACTCAATCCGATGTATCGTTTTTCTAAGTTTCATATTGTTTTTCAGCCTTATGACTACCTGCACCAGTTATGCTTTTTATTTGTATTTTCCTATTTCTCATGTAAATAAGTCTTCTATTGTTACAGTAGAGCACACGTTTAGTGATCTGCCTCCTCATGAACTCTCATATCGTCTCGCTATGCGTAATAATTCTTTTATCCGCATGTTACATTATTCACACCAGACCAGCAATGCCACTAATTGTTGGGTGTGTGGTCGACTCCCCCCTTTCCAGACACCGAAGGGAGTTCTGCCACTCTTTTCTTATCCATTTTCACATAATGGTTCGTGTGGAGCATGGTCCACGTTAACGTCATCCTCAACAGATATGTCTTTTCTTAACAGTACATGTTTTCCAGACAAGCAAGGTCTTCCCCACAGAACAGGGTTAGATCTAGAAAATGAAGTTTATAATTTGGGTAATTATTCTTCGAATTTCATGGTCCTGAATGTTCAGTCTGATTCTACTCCAGATTTACCTGCTATTTCAGTACTACCAGTTAAAGGCGAATTATGTGTCCGAAATAATGGTTCTATACACGTAGGACATAGTGAATGTACTACTATTGTCAAGTATAGTGACAGCAGGAAATCTATTTTTAAAGCTTCACGTCATTCTTATTTTGTTTGTGGTCAGACCGCATATGTTCGTCTGCCCCTCGATTGGGAGGGAACCTGTTACATTGCCTTCCTACTGCCACCAGTTTTCCTAGCCCCATCTGATTATCACAGAAACACACATCTAGTACACATTAGACATAGAAGGGAGAGCGAGTCCCCAATTGTCGATTATACTGAAACTGCTCTAGAACAGTATACAGATTTCAATAAAGGTTTCTTCTTCTTTATAGGACCTGTCCAGAATAGTAGGTTAATACGTAGATTAACCAGAACCCTCGAAGCAGTAGTGAATGAGACTGCCTCTGCTCTAGGTAACTTAACCGAAGAACAATCTGCTATGAGATTTGTCGTGCTCCAGAATCGTCTCGTCCTTGACGTCATACTGGCCGATAGGGGCGGGGCATGTAGAGTCATCGGATCTAGTTGCTGCATTTTCATTCCTAATAACGCGCCGTCTGTTTATTCAGCTATAACCAGACTCCATAAAATTGCCCATATGTTACACCAAAATCCAGGCAACCTGGACATGGTCCGGTTGGTTCTGGAATATTATTTCCGCCTGGGGATGGAAAGTATTGTCCTTTCTAGGTATTGCAGTAGCGATCATATTCAGTTGCTGCCTCTGTATACAATGTGGCCCTGCGATTTGTGGCATTTGTGCTACCTCTTGTATTCCTAGTCCCAAGTCCCGTTCTAGATCCCGTTCCAAGAAAATTCGAGACGAGCAAATGATACTGTATGAAATGATAGATGGTATCATGAATATTGATGTTTCCTGATGGAAACGTAGTGACAAGGAGGGAATGTGGAAAAGTAAATTTTGCCATGTTCTGTGTCCCTACGTGTCCTCCATCTTATGTTATGTGTGCATGATTAATATGCATATGTATTCCCCATGTTTGATTAAAGACGCAATTACAGTTGTGTCCATCTCTAGTATGCCAGTTTCCAGTTCTCGTGAATACTACGAATATCAGGCCTATGTAAAGTTACGTTGCCACGTTTCCCAGTGTGCACGTTATTTCATTGTAAAGTCCCCGTTTCTAGGCCTCAAAAGGGCCTGGACACCAGATTCAGCTCCTGTCTCCTGAGTCCTCGCTGAGGAGCGATACAGCCCCCACCTGTATCCTCGACCCTTCACTTACTTCCTGCCTCACAGTGCCCGGTTCAGCCTGGCTCTGCCTACGAGTCTGCCAAGAGTATGTTATGATTCTAGTTATCAGTCCAGTCCTCCTTCTCTGCATTCCTAAGCTACTGAATCGCATCAATAGTTTCCGTCATTGTCTAGCCCTTACGTCTCCATGCAAGAGAAATACTGTATTTATGGTCATTTAATATTCTTCATCACGCACTACATGTAGAATAATGCATGCTCCAGTCTTAGAGTCTGTTAGCCTTTACCCCGATAACTTTTGGATTCTATCAACATGTTCTCTAAACATCAGATACTAGATAGTGGTAGGTACATGTTGCCCTGACTCTCCAGACTTCAGTCTCTGCTCCTAGCACAGAGTTCATAGCCCCCAGCTTCTCCTAGTAACACGTCATTGTCAGTTTGCGCGCACCATTAGGTTAGAGGTCCCGGCTCCTTAGGTAGCACCCTCCATGTTTCCGCCCCATTTATGACATATTCTGTTACGTTTACATCACATGTCTATGTATACGCCTCTTGTTACACCTACTTTCACCCTTATCTTTCGCGACTGCTATTGACCACACCCACTGCTCCGCCTACTGTATTCATTGTAATGCAACTGTTTTAGTATATATGCTTGTGTATTGTTATTAAATGTTAGCGCGCTCATCCCAGATCCAGCCCCGGCAGCTGCCGGGCCACGCCAGCTCATTCCCTGTGCAGGTTGTCCTGTTCCTGTCCCTTATGCTGTATTAAACCTGCAAAACTCCTACTACCTCGAATCTTGACTCTTATTTATTGAGCTATCTGTTATTGCTATGTCCAGTAAAACCTAGATCCGGTATTATTTATTTATATACCACACCTCCCTCACTCACTGTATCTACACACCTGAGGTGTTTGACAGTCTCTCCTCTACCTCTCTCACTCACTGTATCTACACACCTGAGGTGTTTGACAGTCTCTTCTCTACCTCCCTCACTCACTGTATCTACACACCTGAGGGGTTTGACAGTCTCTCCTCTACCTCCCTCACTCACTGTATCCACACTCCTGAGGTGTTTGACAGTCTCTCCTCTGCCTTCCCTCACTCACTGTATCCACACTCCTGAGGTGTTTGGCAGTCTCTCCTCTTCCTCCCTCACTCACAGTATCCACACACCTGAGGTGTTTGACAGTCTCTCCTCTACCTCCCCTCACTCACAGTATCCACACACCTGAGGTGTTTGACAGTCTCTCATCTTCCTCCCTCACTCACAGTATCCACACACCTGAGGTGTTTGACAGTCTCTCCTCCACCTCCCTCACTCACTGTATCCACACATCTGAGGTGTTTGACAGTCTCTTCTCTACCTCCCCTCACTCACAGTATCCACACTCCTGAGGTGTTTGACAGTCTCTCCTCTACCTCCCCTCACTCACTGTATCCACACACCTGAGGTGTTCACAGTCTCTCCTCTACCTCCCCTCACTCACTGTATCCACACACCTGAGGTGTTCACAGTCTCTCCTCTACCTCCCCTCACTCACTGTATCCACACACCTGAGGTGTTTGACAGTCTCTCCTCTACCTCCGCTCACTCACTGTATCCACACTCCTGAGGTGTTTGACAGTCTCTCCTCTACCTCCCTCACTCACTGTATCCACACACCTGAGGTGTTTGACAGTCTCTCCTCTACCTCCCCTCACTCACTGTATCCACACACCTGAGGTGTTTGACCGTCTCTCCTCTACCTCCCCTCACTCACTGTATCCACACACCTGAGGTGTTTGACAGTCTCTCCTCTACCTCCCCTCACTCACTGTATCCACACACCTGAGGTGTTTGACCGTCTCTCCTCTACCTCCCCTCACTCACTGTATCCACACACCTAAGGTGTTCACAGTCTCTCCTCTACCTCCCTCGCTCACTGTATCCACACACCTGAGGTGTTTGACAGTCTCTCCTCTACCTCCCCTCACTCACTGTATCCACACACCTGAGGTGTTTTCCAGTCACTCATCTACCTCCCCTCACTCACTGTATCCAAACACCTGAGGTGTTTGACCGTCTCTCCTCTACCTCCCCTCACTCACTGTGTCCACACTCCTGAGGTGTTTGACCGTCTCTCCTCTACCTCCCCTCACTCACTGTATCCACACACCTGAGGTGTTTGACAGTCTCTCCTCTACCTCCCTCACTCACTGTATCTTCACACCTGAGGTGTTTGACAGTCTCTCCTCTACCTCCCCTCACTCACTGTATCCACACACCTGAGGTGTTTGACAGTCTCTCCTCTACCTCCCCTCACTCACTGTATCTTCACACCTGAGGTGTTTGACAGTCTCTCCGCTACCTCCCCTCAGTCACTGTATCCACACACCTGAGGTGTTTGACAGTCTCTCCTCTACCTCCCCTCAGTCACTGTATCCACACACCTGAGGTGTTTGACAGTCTCTCCTCTACCTCCCCTCACTCACTATATCCACACACCTGAGGTGTTTGACAGTCTCTCCTCTACCTCACTCACTCACTATATCCACACACCTGAGGTGTTTGACAGTCTCTCCTCTACCTCCCCTCACTCACTATATCCACACACCTGAGGTGTTTGACAGTCTCTCCTCTACCTCCCCTCACTCACTGTATCCACACACCTGAGGTGTTTGACCGTCTCTCCTCTACCTCCCCTCACTCACTGTATCCACAAACCTGAGGTGTTTGACAGTCTCTCCTCTACCTCCCCTCACTCACTGTATCCACACACCTGAGGTGTTTGACCGTCTCTCCCCTACCTCCCCTCACTCACTGTATCCACACACCTAAGGTGTTCACAGTCTCTCCTCTACCTCCCTCGCTCACTGTATCCACACACCTGAGGTGTTTGACAGTCTCTCCTCTACCTCCCCTCACTCACTGTATCCACACACCTGAGGTGTTTGACAGTCACTCATCTACCTCCCCTCACTCACTGTATCCACACACCTCAGGTGTTTGACAGTCTCTCCTCTCCCTCACTCACTGTATCCACACACCTCAGGTGTTTGACAGTCTCTCCTCTACCTCCCCTCACTCACTGTATCCACACACCTGAGGTGTTTGACAGTCTCTCCTCTCCCTGCACTCACTGTATCTACACTCCTGAGGTGTTTGACAGGTTCTCCTCTACCTCCCCTCACTCACTGTATCGACACTCCTGAGGTGTTTGACAGTCACTCATCTACCTCCCCTCACTCACTGTATCCACACACCTCAGGTGTTTGACAGTCTCTCCTCTCCCTCACTCACTGTATCCACACTCCTCAGGTGTTTGACAGTCTCTCCTCTACCTCCCCTCACTCACTGTATCCACACACCTGAGGTGTTTGACAGTCACTCATCTACCTCCCCTCACTCACTGTATCCACACACCTCAGGTGTATCACAGTCTCTCCTCTACCTCCCTCACTCACTGTATCCACACACCTGAGGGCTTCACAGTCTCTCCTCTACCTCCCTCACTCACTGTATCTACACACCTGAGGTGTTTGACAGTCTCTTCTCTACCTCCCTCAGTCACTGTATCTACACACCTGAGATGTTTGACAGTCTCTCCTCTACCTCTCTCACTCACTGTATCCACACACCTGAGGTGTTTGACAGTCTCTTCTCTACCTCCCTCACTCACTGTATCTACACACCTGAGGTGTTTGACAGTCTCTCCTCTACCTCTCTCACTCACTGTATCTACACACCTGAGGTGTTTGACAGTCTCTTCTCTACCTCCCTCACTCACTGTATCTACACACCTGAGGTGTTTGACAGTCTCTCCTCTACCTCCCTCACTCACTGTATCCACACTCCTGAGGTGTTTGACAGTCTCTCCTCTGCCTCCCCTCACTCACTGTATCCACACTCCTGAGGTGTTTGACAGTCTCTCCTCTTCCTCCCTCACTCACAGTATCCACACACCTGAGGTGTTTGACAGTCTCTCCTCTACCTCCCCTCACTCACAGTATCCACACACCTGAGGTGTTTGACAGTCTCTCATCTTCCTCCCTCACTCACAGTATCCACACACCTGAGGTGTTTGACAGTCTCTCCTCCACCTCCCTCACTCACTGTATCCACACATCTGAGGTGTTTGACAGTCTCTTCTCTACCTCCCCTCACTCACAGTATCCACACTCCTGAGGTGTTTGACAGTCTCTCCTCTACCTCCCCTCACTCACTGTATCCACACACCTGAGGTGTTCACAGTCTCTCCTCTACCTCCCCTCACTCACTGTATCCACACACCTGAGGTGTTCACAGTCTCTCCTCTACCTCCCCTCACTCACTGTATCCACACACCTGAGGTGTTTGACAGTCTCTCCTCTACCTCCGCTCACTCACTGTATCCACACTCCTGAGGTGTTTGACAGTCTCTCCTCTACCTCCCTCACTCACTGTATCCACACACCTGAGGTGTTTGACAGTCTCTCCTCTACCTCCCCTCACTCACTGTATCCACACACCTGAGGTGTTTGACAGTCTCTCCTCTACCTCCCCTCACTCACTGTATCCACACACCTGAGGTGTTTGACCGTCTCTCCTCTACCTCCCCTCACTCACTGTATCCACACACCTAAGGTGTTCACAGTCTCTCCTCTACCTCCCTCGCTCACTGTATCCACACACCTGAGGTGTTTGACAGTCTCTCCTCTACCTCCCCTCACTCACTGTATCCACACACCTGAGGTGTTTTCCAGTCACTCATCTACCTCCCTTCACTCACTGTATCCAAACACCTGAGGTGTTTGACCGTCTCTCCTCTACCTCCCCTCACTCACTGTGTCCACACTCCTGAGGTGTTTGACCGTCTCTCCTCTACCTCCCCTCACTCACTGTATCCACACACCTGAGGTGTTTGACAGTCTCTCCTCTACCTCCCTCACTCACTGTATCTTCACACCTGAGGTGTTTGACAGTCTCTCCTCTACCTCCCCTCACTCACTGTATCCACACACCTGAGGTGTTTGACAGTCTCTCCTCTACCTCCCCTCACTCACTGTATCTTCACACCTGAGGTGTTTGACAGTCTCTCCGCTACCTCCCCTCAGTCACTGTATCCACACACCTGAGGTGTTTGACAGTCTCTCCTCTACCTCCCCTCAGTCACTGTATCCACACACCTGAGGTGTTTGACAGTCTCTCCTCTACCTCCCCTCACTCACTATATCCACACACCTGAGGTGTTTGACAGTCTCTCCTCTACCTCACTCACTCACTATATCCACACACCTGAGGTGTTTGACAGTCTCTCCTCTACCTCCCCTCACTCACTATATCCACACACCTGAGGTGTTTGACAGTCTCTCCTCTACCTCCCCTCACTCACTGTATCCACACACCTGAGGTGTTTGACCGTCTCTCCTCTACCTCCCCTCACTCACTGTATCCACAAACCTGAGGTGTTTGACAGTCTCTCCTCTACCTCCCCTCACTCACTGTATCCACACACCTGAGGTGTTTGACCGTCTCTCCTCTACCTCCCCTCACTCACTGTATCCACACACCTAAGGTGTTCACAGTCTCTCCTCTACCTCCCTCGCTCACTGTATCCACACACCTGAGGTGTTTGACAGTCTCTCCTCTACCTCCCCTCACTCACTGTATCCACACACCTGAGGTGTTTGACAGTCACTCATCTACCTCCCCTCACTCACTGTATCCACACACCTCAGGTGTTTGACAGTCTCTCCTCTCCCTCACTCACTGTATCCACACACCTCAGGTGTTTGACAGTCTCTCCTCTACCTCCCCTCACTCACTGTATCCACACACCTGAGGTGTTTGACAGTCTCTCCTCTCCCTGCACTCACTGTATCTACACTCCTGAGGTGTTTGACAGGTTCTCCTCTACCTCCCCTCACTCACTGTATCGACACTCCTGAGGTGTTTGACAGTCACCCATCTACCTCCCCTCACTCACTGTATCCACACACCTCAGGTGTTTGACAGTCTCTCCTCTCCCTCACTCACTGTATCCACACTCCTCAGGTGTTTGACAGTCTCTCCTCTACCTCCCCTCACTCACTGTATCCACACACCTGAGGTGTTTGACAGTCACTCATCTACCTCCCCTCACTCACTGTATCCACACACCTCAGGTGTATCACAGTCTCTCCTCTACCTCCCTCACTCACTGTATCCACACACCTGAGGGCTTCACAGTCTCTCCTCTACCTCCCTCACTCACTGTATCTACACACCTGAGGTGTTTGACAGTCTCTTCTCTACCTCCCTCAGTCACTGTATCTACACACCTGAGGTGTTTGACAGTCTCTCCTCTACCTCTCTCACTCACTGTATCCACACACCTGAGGTGTTTGACAGTCTCTTCTCTACCTCCCTCACTCACTGTATCTACACACCTGAGGTGTTTGACAGTCTCTCCTCTACCTCTCTCACTCACTGTATCTACACACCTGAGGTGTTTGACAGTCTCTTCTCTACCTCCCTCACTCACTGTATCTACACACCTGAGGTGTTTGACAGTCTCTCCTCTACCTCCCTCACTCACTGTATCCACACTCCTGAGGTGTTTGACAGTCTCTCCTCTGCCTCCCCTCACTCACTGTATCCACACTCCTGAGGTGTTTGACAGTCTCTCCTCTTCCTCCCTCACTCACAGTATCCACACACCTGAGGTGTTTGACAGTCTCTCCTCTACCTCCCCTCACTCACAGTATCCACACACCTGAGGTGTTTGACAGTCTCTCATCTTCCTCCCTCACTCACAGTATCCACACACCTGAGGTGTTTGACAGTCTCTCCTCCACCTCCCTCACTCACTGTATCCACACATCTGAGGTGTTTGACAGTCTCTTCTCTACCTCCCCTCACTCACAGTATCCACACTCCTGAGGTGTTTGACAGTCTCTCCTCTACCTCCCCTCACTCACTGTATCCACACACCTGAGGTGTTCACAGTCTCTCCTCTACCTCCCCTCACTCACTGTATCCACACACCTGAGGTGTTCACAGTCTCTCCTCTACCTCCCCTCACTCACTGTATCCACACACCTGAGGTGTTTGACAGTCTCTCCTCTACCTCCGCTCACTCACTGTATCCACACTCCTGAGGTGTTTGACAGTCTCTCCTCTACCTCCCTCACTCACTGTATCCACACACCTGAGGTGTTTGACAGTCTCTCCTCTACCTCCCCTCACTCACTGTATCCACACACCTGAGGTGTTTGACCGTCTCTCCTCTACCTCCCCTCACTCACTGTATCCACACACCTGAGGTGTTTGACAGTCTCTCCTCTACCTCCCCTCACTCACTGTATCCACACACCTGAGGTGTTTGACAGTCTCTCCTCTACCTCCCCTCACTCACTGTATCCACACACCTGAGGTGTTTGACCGTCTCTCCTCTACCTCCCCTCACTCACTGTATCCACACACCTAAGGTGTTTGACAGTCTCTCCTCTACCTCCCCTCACTCACTGTATCCACACACCTGAGGTGTTTGACCGTCTCTCCTCTACCTCCCCTCACTCACTGTATCCACACACCTAAGGTGTTCACAGTCTCTCCTCTACCTCCCTCGCTCACTGTATCCACACACCTGAGGTGTTTGACAGTCTCTCCTCTACCTCCCCTCACTCACTGTATCCACACACCTGAGGTGTTTGACAGTCTCTCCTCTACCTCCCCTCACTCACTGTATCCACACACCTGAGGTGTTTGACAGTCTCTCCTCTACCTCCCCTCACTCACTGTATCCACACACCTGAGGTGTTTGACCGTCTCTCCTCTACCTCCCCTCACTCACTGTATCCACACACCTAAGGTGTTCACAGTCTCTCCTCTACCTCCCTCGCTCACTGTATCCACACACCTGAGGTGTTTGACAGTCTCTCCTCTACCTCCCCTCACTCACTGTATCCACACACCTGAGGTGTTTTCCAGTCACTCATCTACCTCCCTTCACTCACTGTATCCAAACACCTGAGGTGTTTGACCGTCTCTCCTCTACCTCCCCTCACTCACTGTGTCCACACTCCTGAGGTGTTTGACCGTCTCTCCTCTACCTCCCCTCACTCACTGTATCCACACACCTGAGGTGTTTGACAGTCTCTCCTCTACCTCCCTCACTCACTGTATCTTCACACCTGAGGTGTTTGACAGTCTCTCCTCTACCTCCCCTCACTCACTGTATCCACACACCTGAGGTGTTTGACAGTCTCTCCTCTACCTCCCCTCACTCACTGTATCTTCACACCTGAGGTGTTTGACAGTCTCTCCGCTACCTCCCCTCAGTCACTGTATCCACACACCTGAGGTGTTTGACAGTCTCTCCTCTACCTCCCCTCAGTCACTGTATCCACACACCTGAGGTGTTTGACAGTCTCTCCTCTACCTCCCCTCACTCACTATATCCACACACCTGAGGTGTTTGACAGTCTCTCCTCTACCTCACTCACTCACTATATCCACACACCTGAGGTGTTTGACAGTCTCTCCTCTACCTCCCCTCACTCACTATATCCACACACCTGAGGTGTTTGACAGTCTCTCCTCTACCTCCCCTCACTCACTGTATCCACACACCTGAGGTGTTTGACCGTCTCTCCTCTACCTCCCCTCACTCACTGTATCCACAAACCTGAGGTGTTTGACAGTCTCTCCTCTACCTCCCCTCACTCACTGTATCCACACACCTGAGGTGTTTGACCGTCTCTCCTCTACCTCCCCTCACTCACTGTATCCACACACCTAAGGTGTTCACAGTCTCTCCTCTACCTCCCTCGCTCACTGTATCCACACACCTGAGGTGTTTGACAGTCTCTCCTCTACCTCCCCTCACTCACTGTATCCACACACCTCAGGTGTTTGACAGTCTCTCCTCTCCCTCACTCACTGTATCCACACACCTCAGGTGTTTGACAGTCTCTCCTCTACCTCCCCTCACTCACTGTATCCACACACCTGAGGTGTTTGACAGTCTCTCCTCTCCCTGCACTCACTGTATCTACACTCCTGAGGTGTTTGACAGGTTCTCCTCTACCTCCCCTCACTCACTGTATCGACACTCCTGAGGTGTTTGACAGTCACCCATCTACCTCCCCTCACTCACTGTATCCACACACCTCAGGTGTTTGACAGTCTCTCCTCTCCCTCACTCACTGTATCCACACTCCTCAGGTGTTTGACAGTCTCTCCTCTACCTCCCCTCACTCACTGTATCCACACACCTGAGGTGTTTGACAGTCACTCATCTACCTCCCCTCACTCACTGTATCCACACACCTCAGGTGTATCACAGTCTCTCCTCTACCTCCCTCACTCACTGTATCCACACACCTGAGGGCTTCACAGTCTCTCCTCTACCTCCCTCACTCACTGTATCTACACACCTGAGGTGTTTGACAGTCTCTTCTCTACCTCCCTCAGTCACTGTATCTACACACCTGAGGTGTTTGACAGTCTCTCCTCTACCTCTCTCACTCACTGTATCCACACACCTGAGGTGTTTGACAGTCTCTTCTCTACCTCCCTCACTCACTGTATCTACACACCTGAGGTGTTTGACAGTCTCTCCTCTACCTCTCTCACTCACTGTATCTACACACCTGAGGTGTTTGACAGTCTCTTCTCTACCTCCCTCACTCACTGTATCTACACACCTGAGGTGTTTGACAGTCTCTCCTCTACCTCCCTCACTCACTGTATCCACACTCCTGAGGTGTTTGACAGTCTCTCCTCTGCCTCCCCTCACTCACTGTATCCACACTCCTGAGGTGTTTGACAGTCTCTCCTCTTCCTCCCTCACTCACAGTATCCACACACCTGAGGTGTTTGACAGTCTCTCCTCTACCTCCCCTCACTCACAGTATCCACACACCTGAGGTGTTTGACAGTCTCTCATCTTCCTCCCTCACTCACAGTATCCACACACCTGAGGTGTTTGACAGTCTCTCCTCCACCTCCCTCACTCACTGTATCCACACATCTGAGGTGTTTGACAGTCTCTTCTCTACCTCCCCTCACTCACAGTATCCACACTCCTGAGGTGTTTGACAGTCTCTCCTCTACCTCCCCTCACTCACTGTATCCACACACCTGAGGTGTTCACAGTCTCTCCTCTACCTCCCCTCACTCACTGTATCCACACACCTGAGGTGTTCACAGTCTCTCCTCTACCTCCCCTCACTCACTGTATCCACACACCTGAGGTGTTTGACAGTCTCTCCTCTACCTCCGCTCACTCACTGTATCCACACTCCTGAGGTGTTTGACAGTCTCTCCTCTACCTCCCTCACTCACTGTATCCACACACCTGAGGTGTTTGACAGTCTCTCCTCTACCTCCCCTCACTCACTGTATCCACACACCTGAGGTGTTTGACCGTCTCTCCTCTACCTCCCCTCACTCACTGTATCCACACACCTGAGGTGTTTGACAGTCTCTCCTCTACCTCCCCTCACTCACTGTATCCACACACCTGAGGTGTTTGACAGTCTCTCCTCTACCTCCCCTCACTCACTGTATCCACACACCTGAGGTGTTTGACCGTCTCTCCTCTACCTCCCCTCACTCACTGTATCCACACACCTAAGGTGTTCACAGTCTCTCCTCTACCTCCCTCGCTCACTGTATCCACACACCTGAGGTGTTTGACAGTCTCTCCTCTACCTCCCCTCACTCACTGTATCCACACACCTGAGGTGTTTGACAGTCACTCATCTACCTCCCCTCACTCACTGTATCCACACACCTCAGGTGTTTGACAGTCTCTCCTCTCCCTCACTCACTGTATCCACACACCTCAGGTGTTTGACAGTCTCTCCTCTACCTCCCCTCACTCACTGTATCCACACACCTGAGGTGTTTGACAGTCTCTCCTCTCCCTGCACTCACTGTATCTACACTCCTGAGGTGTTTGACAGGTTCTCCTCTACCTCCCCTCACTCACTGTATCGACACTCCTGAGGTGTTTGACAGTCACTCATCTACCTCCCCTCTCTCACTGTATCCACACACCTCAGGTGTTTGACAGTCTCTCCTCTCCCTCACTCACTGTATCCACACTCCTCAGGTGTTTGACAGTCTCTCCTCTACCT
The DNA here is from genome assembly GCF_964261635.1 of Lissotriton helveticus. NCBI lineage: Eukaryota > Metazoa > Chordata > Amphibia > Caudata > Salamandridae > Lissotriton > Lissotriton helveticus. The sequence goes on along the minus strand of NC_136065.1, from coordinate 2,132,210,721 downwards.
CCCCTCACTCACTGTATCCACACACCTGAGGTGTTTGACAGTCACTCATCTACCTCCCCTCACTCACTGTATCCACACACCTCAGGTGTATCACAGTCTCTCCTCTACCTCCCTCACTCACTGTATCCACACACCTGAGGGCTTCACAGTCTCTCCTCTACCTCCCTCACTCACTGTATCTACACACCTGAGGTGTTTGACAGTCTCTTCTCTACCTCCCTCAGTCACTGTATCTACACACCTGAGGTGTTTGACAGTCTCTCCTCTACCTCTCTCACTCACTGTATCCACACACCTGAGGTGTTTGACAGTCTCTTCTCTACCTCCCTCACTCACTGTATCTACACACCTGAGGTGTTTGACAGTCTCTCCTCTACCTCTCTCACTCACTGTATCTACACACCTGAGGTGTTTGACAGTCTCTTCTCTACCTCCCTCACTCACTGTATCTACACACCTGAGGTGTTTGACAGTCTCTCCTCTACCTCCCTCACTCACTGTATCCACACTCCTGAGGTGTTTGACAGTCTCTCCTCTGCCTCCCCTCACTCACTGTATCCACACTCCTGAGGTGTTTGACAGTCTCTCCTCTTCCTCCCTCACTCACAGTATCCACACACCTGAGGTGTTTGACAGTCTCTCCTCTACCTCCCCTCACTCACAGTATCCACACACCTGAGGTGTTTGACAGTCTCTCATCTTCCTCCCTCACTCACAGTATCCACACACCTGAGGTGTTTGACAGTCTCTCCTCCACCTCCCTCACTCACTGTATCCACACATCTGAGGTGTTTGACAGTCTCTTCTCTACCTCCCCTCACTCACAGTATCCACACTCCTGAGGTGTTTGACAGTCTCTCCTCTACCTCCCCTCACTCACTGTATCCACACACCTGAGGTGTTCACAGTCTCTCCTCTACCTCCCCTCACTCACTGTATCCACACACCTGAGGTGTTCACAGTCTCTCCTCTACCTCCCCTCACTCACTGTATCCACACACCTGAGGTGTTTGACAGTCTCTCCTCTACCTCCGCTCACTCACTGTATCCACACTCCTGAGGTGTTTGACAGTCTCTCCTCTACCTCCCTCACTCACTGTATCCACACACCTGAGGTGTTTGACAGTCTCTCCTCTACCTCCCCTCACTCACTGTATCCACACACCTGAGGTGTTTGACCGTCTCTCCTCTACCTCCCCTCACTCACTGTATCCACACACCTGAGGTGTTTGACAGTCTCTCCTCTACCTCCCCTCACTCACTGTATCCACACACCTGAGGTGTTTGACCGTCTCTCCTCTACCTCCCCTCACTCACTGTATCCACACACCTAAGGTGTTCACAGTCTCTCCTCTACCTCCCTCGCTCACTGTATCCACACACCTGAGGTGTTTGACAGTCTCTCCTCTACCTCCCCTCACTCACTGTATCCACACACCTGAGGTGTTTGACAGTCACTCATCTACCTCCCCTCACTCACTGTATCCACACACCTCAGGTGTTTGACAGTCTCTCCTCTCCCTCACTCACTGTATCCACACACCTCAGGTGTTTGACAGTCTCTCCTCTACCTCCCCTCACTCACTGTATCCACACACCTGAGGTGTTTGACAGTCTCTCCTCTCCCTGCACTCACTGTATCTACACTCCTGAGGTGTTTGACAGGTTCTCCTCTACCTCCCCTCACTCACTGTATCGACACTCCTGAGGTGTTTGACAGTCACTCATCTACCTCCCCTCACTCACTGTATCCACACACCTCAGGTGTTTGACAGTCTCTCCTCTCCCTCACTCACTGTATCCACACTCCTCAGGTGTTTGACAGTCTCTCCTCTACCTCCCCTCACTCACTGTATCCACACACCTGAGGTGTTTGACAGTCACTCATCTACCTCCCCTCACTCACTGTATCCACACACCTCAGGTGTATCACAGTCTCTCCTCTACCTCCCTCACTCACTGTATCCACACACCTGAGGGCTTCACAGTCTCTCCTCTACCTCCCTCACTCACTGTATCTACACACCTGAGGTGTTTGACAGTCTCTTCTCTACCTCCCTCAGTCACTGTATCTACACACCTGAGGTGTTTGACAGTCTCTCCTCTACCTCCCTCACTCACTGTATCCACACACCTAAGGTGTTCACAGTCTCTCCTCTACCTCCCCTCACTCACTGTATCCACACACCTGAGGTGTTCACAGTCTCTCCTCTACCTCCCCTCACTCACTGTATCCACACACCTGAGGTGTTTTCCAGTCACTCATCTACCTCCCCTCACTCACTGTACCCACACACCTCAGGTGTTTGACAGTCTCTCCTCTCCCTCACTCACTGTATCCACACTCCTCAGGTGTTTGACAGTCTCTCCTCTACCTCCCTTCACTCACTGTATCCACACACCTGAGGTGTTTGACAGTCACTCATCTACCTCCCCTCACTCACTGTATCCACACACCTCAGGTGTATCACAGTCTCTCCTCTACCTCCCTCACTCACTGTATCCACACACCTGAGGGCCTCACAGTCTCTCCTCTACCTCCCTCACTCACTGTATCTACACACCTGAGGTGTTTGACAGTCTCTTCTCTACCTCCCTCACTCACTGTATCTACACACCTGAGGTGTTTGACAGTCTCTCCTCTACCTCCCCTCACTCACTGTATCCACACACCTGAGGTGTTTTCCAGTCACTCATCTACCTCCCCTCACTCACTGTACCCACACACCTCAGGTGTTTGACAGTCTCTCCTCTCCCTCACTCACTGTATCCACACACCTGAGGTGTTTGACAGTCTCTTCTCTACCTCCCTCACTCACTGTATCTACACACCTGAGGTGTTTGACAGTCTCTCCTCTACCTCTCTCACTCACTGTATCTACACACCTGAGGTGTTTGACAGTCTCTTCTCTACCTCCCTCACTCACTGTATCTACACACCTGAGGTGTTTGACAGTCTCTCCTCTACCTCCCTCACTCACTGTATCCACACTCCTGAGGTGTTTGACAGTCTCTCCTCTGCCTCCCCTCACTCACTGTATCCACACTCCTGAGGTGTTTGACAGTCTCTCCTCTTCCTCCCTCACTCACAGTATCCACACACCTGAGGTGTTTGACAGTCTCTCCTCTACCTCCCCTCACTCACAGTATCCACACACCTGAGGTGTTTGACAGTCTCTCATCTTCCTCCCTCACTCACAGTATCCACACACCTGAGGTGTTTGACAGTCTCTCCTCCACCTCCCTCACTCACTGTATCCACACACCTGAGGTGTTCACAGTCTCTCCTCTACCTCCCCTCACTCACTGTATCCACACACCTGAGGTGTTCACAGTCTCTCCTCTACCTCCCCTCACTCACTGTATCCACACACCTGAGGTGTTTGACAGTCTCTCCTCTACCTCCGCTCACTCACTGTATCCACACTCCTGAGGTGTTTGACAGTCTCTCCTCTACCTCCCTCACTCACTGTATCCACACACCTGAGGTGTTTGACAGTCTCTCCTCTACCTCCCCTCACTCACTGTATCCACACACCTGAGGTGTTTGACCGTCTCTCCTCTACCTCCCCTCACTCACTGTATCCACACACCTGAGGTGTTTGACAGTCTCTCCTCTACCTCCCCTCACTCACTGTATCCACACACCTGAGGTGTTTGACCGTCTCTCCTCTACCTCCCCTCACTCACTGTATCCACACACCTAAGGTGTTCACAGTCTCTCCTCTACCTCCCTCGCTCACTGTATCCACACACCTGAGGTGTTTGACAGTCTCTCCTCTACCTCCCCTCACTCACTGTATCCACACACCTGAGGTGTTTTCCAGTCACTCATCTACCTCCCCTCACTCACTGTACCCACACACCTCAGGTGTTTGACAGTCTCTCCTCTCCCTCACTCACTGTATCCACACTCCTCAGGTGTTTGACAGTCTCTCCTCTACCTCCCCTCACTCACTGTATCCACACACCTGAGGTGTTTGACAGTCACTCATCTACCTCCCCTCACTCACTGTATCCACACACCTCAGGTGTATCACAGTCTCTCCTCTACCTCCCTCACTCACTGTATCCACACACCTGAGGGCCTCACAGTCTCTCCTCTACCTCCCTCACTCACTGTATCTACACACCTGAGGTGTTTGACAGTCTCTTCTCTACCTCCCTCACTCACTGTATCTACACACCTGAGGTGTTTGACAGTCTCTCCTCTACCTCTCTCACTCACTGTATCCACACACCTGAGGTGTTTGACAGTCTCTTCTCTACCTCCCTCACTCACTTTATCTACACACCTGAGGTGTTTGACAGTCTCTCCTCTACCTCTCTCACTCACTGTATCTACACACCTGAGGTGTTTGACAGTCTCTTCTCTACCTCCCTCACTCACTGTATCTACACACCTGAGGTGTTTGACAGTCTCTCCTCTACCTCCCTCACTCACTGTATCCACACTCCTGAGGTGTTTGACAGTCTCTCCTCTGCCTCCCCTCACTCACTGTATCCACACTCCTGAGGTGTTTGACAGTCTCTCCTCTGCCTCCCCTCACTCACTGTATCCACACACCTAAGGTGTTCACAGTCTCTCCTCTACCTCCCTCGCTCACTGTATCCACACACCTGAGGTGTTTGACAGTCTCTCCTCTACCTCCCCTCACTCACTGTATCCACACACCTGAGGTGTTTTCCAGTCACTCATCTACCTCCCCTCACTCACTGTACCCACACACCTCAGGTGTTTGACAGTCTCTCCTCTCCCTCACTCACTGTATCCACACACCTCAGGTGTTTGACAGTCTCTCCTCTACCTCCCCTCACTCACTGTATCCACACACCTGAGGTGTTTGACAGTCTCTCCTCTCCCTGCACTCACTGTATCTACACTCCTGAGGTGTTTGACAGTCTCTCCTCTACCTCCCCTCACTCACTGTATCCACACACCTGAGGTGTTCACAGTCTCTCCTCTACCTCCCCTCACTCACTGTATCCACACTCCTGAGGTGTTTGACAGTCTCTCCTCTTCCTCCCTCACTCACAGTATCCACACACCTGAGGTGTTCACAGTCTCTTCTCTACCTCCCCTCACTCACAGTATCCACACTCCTGAGGTGTTTGACAGTCTCTCCTCTACCTCCCCTCACTCACTGTATCCACACACCTGAGGTGTTCACAGTCTCTCCTCTACCTCCCCTCACTCACTGTATCCACACACCTGAGGTGTTCACAGTCTCTCCTCTACCTCCCCTCACTCACTGTATCCACACACCTGAGGTGTTTGACAGTCTCTCCTCTACCTCCCTCACTCACTGTATCCACACTCCTGAGGTGTTTGACAGTCTCTCCTCTGCCTCCCCTCACTCACTGTATCCACACTCCTGAGGTGTTTGACAGTCTCTCCTCTTCCTCCCTCACTCACAGTATCCACACACCTGAGGTGTTTGACAGTCTCTCCTCTACCTCCCCTCACTCACAGTATCCACACACCTGAGGTGTTTGACAGTCTCTCATCTTCCTCCCTCACTCACAGTATCCACACACCTGAGGTGTTTGACAGTCTCTCCTCCACCTCCCTCACTCACTGTATCCACACATCTGAGGTGTTTGACAGTCTCTTCTCTACCTCCCCTCACTCACAGTATCCACACTCCTGAGGTGTTTGACAGTCTCTCCTCTACCTCCCCTCACTCACTGTATCCACACACCTGAGGTGTTCACAGTCTCTCCTCTACCTCCCCTCACTCACTGTATCCACACACCTGAGGTGTTCACAGTCTCTCCTCTACCTCCCCTCACTCACTGTATCCACACACCTGAGGTGTTTGACAGTCTCTCCTCTACCTCCGCTCACTCACTGTATCCACACTCCTGAGGTGTTTGACAGTCTCTCCTCTACCTCCCTCACTCACTGTATCCACACACCTGAGGTGTTTGACAGTCTCTCCTCTACCTCCCCTCACTCACTGTATCCACACACCTGAGGTGTTTGACCGTCTCTCCTCTACCTCCCCTCACTCACTGTATCCACACACCTGAGGTGTTTGACAGTCTCTCCTCTACCTCCCCTCACTCACTGTATCCACACACCTGAGGTGTTTGACCGTCTCTCCTCTACCTCCCCTCACTCACTGTATCCACACACCTAAGGTGTTCACAGTCTCTCCTCTACCTCCCTCGCTCACTGTATCCACACACCTGAGGTGTTTGACAGTCTCTCCTCTACCTCCCCTCACTCACTGTATCCACACACCTGAGGTGTTTTCCAGTCACTCATCTACCTCCCCTCACTCACTGTACCCACACACCTCAGGTGTTTGACAGTCTCTCCTCTCCCTCACTCACTGTATCCACACACCTCAGGTGTTTGACAGTCTCTCCTCTACCTCCCCTCACTCACTGTATCCACACACCTGAGGTGTTTGACAGTCTCTCCTCTCCCTGCACTCACTGTATCTACACTCCTGAGGTGTTTGACAGGTTCTCCTCTACCTCCCCTCACTCACTGTATCGACACTCCTGAGGTGTTTGACAGTCACTCATCTACCTCCCCTCACTCACTGTATCCACACACCTCAGGTGTTTGACAGTCTCTCCTCTCCCTCACTCACTGTATCCACACTCCTCAGGTGTTTGACAGTCTCTCCTCTACCTCCCCTCACTCACTGTATCCACACACCTGAGGTGTTTGACAGTCACTCATCTACCTCCCCTCACTCACTGTATCCACACACCTCAGGTGTATCACAGTCTCTCCTCTACCTCCCTCACTCACTGTATCCACACACCTGAGGGCTTCACAGTCTCTCCTCTACCTCCCTCACTCACTGTATCTACACACCTGAGGTGTTTGACAGTCTCTTCTCTACCTCCCTCACTCACTGTATCTACACACCTGAGGTGTTTGACAGTCTCTCCTCTACCTCTCTCACTCACTGTATCCATACACCTGAGGTGTTTGACAGTCTCTTCTCTACCTCCCTCACTCACTTTATCTACACACCTGAGGTGTTTGACAGTCTCTCCTCTACCTCTCTCACTCACTGTATCTACACACCTGAGGTGTTTGACAGTCTCTTCTCTACCTCCCTCACTCACTGTATCTACACACCTGAGGTGTTTGACAGTCTCTCCTCTACCTCCCTCACTCACTGTATCCACACTCCTGAGGTGTTTGACAGTCTCTCCTCTGCCTCCCCTCACTCACTGTATCCACACTCCTGAGGTGTTTGACAGTCTCTCCTCTGCCTCCCCTCACTCACTGTATCCACACACCTGAGGTGTTTGACAGTCTCTCCTCTACCTCCCCTCACTCACAGTATCCACACACCTGAGGTGTTTGACAGTCTCTCCTCTTCCTCCCTCACTCACAGTATCCACACACCTGAGGTGTTTGACAGTCTCTCCTCTACCTCCCCTCACTCACAGTATCCACACTCCTGAGGTGTTTGACAGTCTCTCCTCTACCTCCCTCACTCACTGTATCCACACACCGAGGTGTTTGACAGTCTCTCCTCTACCTCCACTCACTCACTGTATCCACACTCCTGAGGTGTTTGACAGTCTCTCCTCTACCTCCACTCACTCACTGTATCCACACACCTCAGGTGTTTGACAGTCTCTCCTCTACCTCCACTCACTCACTGTATCCACACACCTGAGGTGTTTGACAGTCTCTCCTCTACCTCCCCTCACTCACTGTATCCACACACCTGAGGTGTTTGACAGTCTCTCCTTTACCTCCCCTCACTCACTGTATCTACACTCCTGAGGTGTTTGACAGTCTCTCCTCTTCCTCCCTCACTCACAGTATCCACACACCTGAGGTGTTTGACAGTCTCTCCTCTACCTCCCCTCACTCACAGTATCCACACTCCTGAGGTGTTTGACAGTCTCTCCTCTACCTCCCCTCACTCACTGTATCCACACACCTGAGGTGTTTGACTGTCTCTCCTCTACCTCCCCTCACTCACTGTATCCACACACCTGAGGTGTTCACAGTCTCTCCTCTACCTCCCCCCACTCACTGTATCCACACTCCTGAGGTGTTTGACAGTCTCTCCTCTACCTCCCCTCACTCACTGTATCCACACACCTGAGGTGTTCACAGTCTCTCCTCTACCTCCCCTCACTCACTGTATCCACACTCCTGAGGTGTTTGACAGTCTCTCCTCTTCCTCCCTCACTCACAGTATCCACACACCTGAGGTGTTCACAGTCTCTCCTCTACCTCCCCTCACTCACTGTATCCACACTCCTGAGGTGTTTGACAGTCTCTCCTCTACCTCCCCTCACTCACTGTATCTACACACCTGAGGTGTTTGACCGTCTCTTCTCTACCTCCCCTCACTCATTGTATCCACACACCTTAGGTGTTTGACAGCCTCTCCTCTACCTCCCCTCACTCACTGTATCCACACCCCTGAGGTGTGTGACTGTCTCTCCTCTACCTCCACTCACTCACTGTATCCACACACCTCAGGTGTTTGACAGTCTCTCCTCTTCCTCCCTCACTCACAGAATCCACACACCTGAGGTGTTTGACAGTCTCTCCTCTACCTCCCTCACTCACTGTATCCACGCACCTGAGGTGTTTGACAGTCTCTCCTCTACCTCCCCTCACTCACTGTATCCACACACCTGAGGTGTTTGACAGTCTCTCCTCTACCTCCCCTCACTCACTGTATCCACACACCTGAGGTGTTTGACAGTCTCTCCTCTGCCTCCCTCACTCACTGTATCTACACACCTGAGGTGTTTGACAGTCTCTCCTCTACCTCCCCTCACTCACTGTATCCACACACCTGAGGTGTTTGACAGTCTCTCCTCTACCTCCCCTCACTCACTGTATCCACACACCTGAGGTGTTTGAGAGTCTCTCCTCTGCCTCCCTCACTCACTGTATCTACACACCTGAGGTGTTTGACAGTCTCTCCTCTACCTCCCCTCACTCACTGTTTTCACACACCTGAGGTGTTTGACAGTCTCTCCTCTCGTCACTCACTGTATCCACTCCTGAGGTGTTTGACAGTCTCTCCTCTTCCTCCCTCACTCACAGTATCCACACACCTGAGGTGTTTGACAGTCTCTCCTCTACCTCCCTCACTCACTGTATCCACGCACCTGAGGTGTTTGACAGTCTCTCCTCTAACTCCCCTCACTCACTGTATCCACACACCTGAGGGGTTTGACAGTCTCTCCTCTACCTCCCCCACTCACTGTATCCACACACCTGAGGGGTTTGACAGTCTCTCCTCTACCTCCCCTCACTCACTGTATCCACACACCTGAGGTGTTTGACAGTCTCTCCTCTACCTCCCCTCACTCACTGTATCCACACACCTGAGGTGTTTGACAGTCTCTCCTCTGCCTCCCCTCACTCACTGTATCCACACACCGGAGGTGTTTGACCGTCTCTCCTCTACCTCCCCTCGATCACTGTATCCACTCACCTGAGGTGTTTGACAGTCTCTCCTCTACCTCCCTCACTCACTGTATCCACACACCTGAGGTGTTTGACAGTCTCTCCTCTACCTCCCCTCACTCACTGTATCCACACACCTGAGGGGTTTGACAGTCTCTCCTCTACCTCCCCTCACTCACTGTATCCACACACCTGAGGTGTTCACAGTCTCTCCTCTGCCTCCCTCACTCACTGTATCCACACACCTGAGGTGTTCACAGTCTCTCCTCTGCCTCCCTCACTCACTGTATCCACACACCTGAGGTGTTCACAGTCTCTCCTCTACCTCCCCTCACTCACTGTATCCACACACCTCAGGTGTTTGACAGTCTCTCCTCTCCCTCACTCACTGTATCCACACTCCTCAGGTGTTTGACAGTCTCTCCTCTACCTCCCCTCACTCACTGTATCCACACACCTGAGGTGTTTGACAGTCACTCATCTACCTCCCCTCACTCACTGTATCCACACACCTCAGGTGTATCACAGTCTCTCCTCTACCTCCCTCACTCACTGTATCCACACACCTGAGGGCTTCACAGTCTCTCCTCTACCTCCCTCACTCACTGTATCTACACACCTGAGGTGTTTGACAGTCTCTTCTCTACCTCCCTCACTCACTGTATCTACACACCTGAGGTGTTTGACAGTCTCTCCTCTACCTCTCTCACTCACTGTATCCATACACCTGAGGTGTTTGACAGTCTCTTCTCTACCTCCCTCACTCACTTTATCTACACACCTGAGGTGTTTGACAGTCTCTCCTCTACCTCTCTCACTCACTGTATCTACACACCTGAGGTGTTTGACAGTCTCTTCTCTACCTCCCTCACTCACTGTATCTACACACCTGAGGTGTTTGACAGTCTCTCCTCTACCTCCCTCACTCACTGTATCCACACTCCTGAGGTGTTTGACAGTCTCTCCTCTGCCTCCCCTCACTCACTGTATCCACACTCCTGAGGTGTTTGACAGTCTCTCCTCTGCCTCCCCTCACTCACTGTATCCACACACCTGAGGTGTTTGACAGTCTCTCCTCTACCTCCCCTCACTCACAGTATCCACACACCTGAGGTGTTTGACAGTCTCTCCTCTTCCTCCCTCACTCACAGTATCCACACACCTGAGGTGTTTGACAGTCTCTCCTCTACCTCCCCTCAATCACAGTATCCACACTCCTGAGGTGTTTGACAGTCTCTCCTCTACCTCCCTCACTCACTGTATCCACACACCGAGGTGTTTGACAGTCTCTCCTCTACCTCCACTCACTCACTGTATCCACACTCCTGAGGTGTTTGACAGTCTCTCCTCTACCTCCACTCACTCACTGTATCCACACACCTCAGGTGTTTGACAGTCTCTCCTCTACCTCCACTCACTCACTGTATCCACACACCTGAGGTGTGTGACAGTCTCTCCTCTACCTCCCCTCACTCACTGTATCCACACACCTGAGGTGTTTGACAGTCTCTCCTTTACCTCCCCTCACTCACTGTATCTACACTCCTGAGGTGTTTGACAGTCTCTCCTCTTCCTCCCTCACTCACAGTATCCACACACCTGAGGTGTTTGACAGTCTCTCCTCTACCTCCCCTCACTCACAGTATCCACACTCCTGAGGTGTTTGACAGTCTCTCCTCTACCTCCCCTCACTCACTGTATCCACACACCTGAGGTGTTTGACTGTCTCTCCTCTACCTCCCCTCACTCACTGTATCCACACACCTGAGGTGTTCACAGTCTCTCCTCTACCTCCCCCCACTCACTGTATCCACACTCCTGAGGTGTTTGACAGTCTCTCCTCTACCTCCCCTCACTCACTGTATCCACACACCTGAGGTGTTCACAGTCTCTCCTCTACCTCCCCTCACTCACTGTATCCACACTCCTGAGGTGTTTGACAGTCTCTCCTCTTCCTCCCTCACTCACAGTATCCACACACCTGAGGTGTTCACAGTCTCTCCTCTACCTCCCCTCACTCACTGTATCCACACTCCTGAGGTGTTTGACAGTCTCTCCTCTACCTCCCCTCACTCACTGTATCTACACACCTGAGGTGTTTGACCGTCTCTTCTCTACCTCCCCTCACTCATTGTATCCACACACCTTAGGTGTTTGACAGCCTCTCCTCTACCTCCCCTCACTCACTGTATCCACACCCCTGAGGTGTGTGACTGTCTCTCCTCTACCTCCACTCACTCACTGTATCCACACACCTCAGGTGTTTGACAGTCTCTCCTCTTCCTCCCTCACTCACAGAATCCACACACCTGAGGTGTTTGACAGTCTCTCCTCTACCTCCCTCACTCACTGTATCCACGCACCTGAGGTGTTTGACAGTCTCTCCTCTACCTCCCCTCACTCACTGTATCCACACACCTGAGGTGTTTGACAGTCTCTCCTCTACCTCCCCTCACTCACTGTATCCACACACCTGAGGTGTTTGACAGTCTCTCCTCTGCCTCCCTCACTCACTGTATCTACACACCTGAGGTGTTTGACAGTCTCTCCTCTACCTCCCCTCACTCACTGTATCCACACACCTGAGGTGTTTGACAGTCTCTCCTCTACCTCCCCTCACTCACTGTATCCACACACCTGAGGTGTTTGAGAGTCTCTCCTCTGCCTCCCTCACTCACTGTATCTACACACCTGAGGTGTTTGACAGTCTCTCCTCTACCTCCCTCCCTCACTGTATCCACGCACCTGAGGTGTTTGACAGTCTCTCCTCTACCTCCCCTCACTCATTGTATCCACACACCTGAGGTGTTTGACAGTCTCTCCTCTCGTCACTCACTGTATCCACTCCTGAGGTGTTTGACAGTCTCTCCTCTTCCTCCCTCACTCACAGTATCCACACACCTGAGGTGTTTGACAGTCTCTCCTCTACCTCCCTCACTCACTGTATCCACGCACCTGAGGTGTTTGACAGTCTCTCCTCTAACTCCCCTCACTCACTGTATCCACACACCTGAGGGGTTTGACAGTCTCTCCTCTACCTCCCCCACTCACTGTATCCACACACCTGAGGGGTTAGACAGTCTCTCCTCTACCTCCCCTCACTCACTGTATCCACACACCTGAGGTGTTTGACAGTCTCTCCTCTACCTCCCCTCACTCACTGTATCCACACACCTGAGGTGTTTGACAGTCTCTCCTCTGCCTCCCCTCACTCACTGTATCCACACACCGGAGGTGTTTGACCGTCTCTCCTCTACCTCCCCTCGATCACTGTATCCACTCACCTGAGGTGTTTGACAGTCTCTCCTCTACCTCCCTCACTCACTGTATCCACACACCTGAGGTGTTTGACAGTCTCTCCTCTACCTCCCCTCACTCACTGTATCCACACACCTGAGGGGTTTGACAGTCTCTCCTCTACCTCCCCTCACTTACTGTATCCACACACCTGAGGTGTTCACAGTCTCTCCTCTGCCTCCCTCACTCACTGTATCCACACACCTGAGGTGTTCACAGTCTCTCCTCTGCCTCCCTCACTCACTGTATCCACACACCTGAGGTGTTCACAGTCTCTCCTCTACCTCCCCTCACTCACTGTATCCACACACCCGAGGGGTTTGACAGTCTCTCCTATACCTCCCCTCACTCACTGTATCCACACACCTGAGGTGTTCACAGTCTCTCCTCTGCCTCCCTCACTCACTGTATCCACACTCAAGAGGTGTTTGACAGTCTCTCCTCTACCTCCCCTCACTCACTGTATCCACACTCAAGAGGTGTTTGACAGTCTCTCCTCTGCCTCCCTCACTCACTGTATCCACACACCTGAGGTGTTTGACTCTCTCTCCTCTACTTCCCCTCACTCACTGTATCCACACACCTGAGGTGTTCACAGTCTCTCCTCTACCTCCGTCACTCACTGTATCCACTCACCTGAGGTGTTTGACAGTCTCTCCTCTACCTCCCTCACTCACTGTATCCACACACCTAAGGTGTTTGACAGTCTCTCCGCTACCTCCCCTCAGTCACTGTATCCACACACCTGAGGGCTTCACAGTCTCTCCTCTACCTCCCTCACTCACTGTATCCACACACCTGAGGTGTTTGACAGTCTCTCCTCTACCTCCCCTCACTCACTGTATCCACACACCTGAGGTGTTTGAGAGTCTCTCCTCTGCCTCCCTCACTCACTGTATCTACACACCTGAGGTGTTTGACAGTCTCTCCTCTACCTCCCTCCCTCACTGTATCCACGCACCTGAGGTGTTTGACAGTCTCTCCTCTACCTCCCCTCACTCACTGTATCCACACACCTGAGGTGTTTGACAGTCTCTCCTCTCGTCACTCACTGTATCCACTCCTGAGGTGTTTGACAGTCTCTCCTCTTCCTCCCTCACTCACAGTATCCACACACCTGAGGTGTTTGACAGTCTCTCCTCTACCTCCCCTCACTCACTGTATCCACGCACCTGAGGTGTTTGACAGTCTCTCCTCTAACTCCCCTCACTCACTGTATCCACACACCTGAGGGGTTTGACAGTCTCTCCTCTACCTCCCCCACTCACTGTATCCACACACCTGAGGGGTTTGACAGTCTCTCCTCTACCTCCCCTCACTCACTGTATCCACACACCTGAGGTGTTTGACAGTCTCTCCTCTACCTCCCCTCACTCACTGTATCCACACACCTGAGGTGTTTGACAGTCTCTCCTCTGCCTCCCCTCACTCACTGTATCCACACACCGGAGGTGTTTGACCGTCTCTCCTCTACCTCCCCTCGATCACTGTATCCACACACCTGAGGGGTTTGACAGTCTCTCCTCTACCTCCCCTCACTCACTGTATCCACACACCTGAGGTGTTTGACAGTCTCTCCTCTACCTCCCCTCACTCACTGTATCCACACACCTGAGGGGTTTGACAGTCTCTCCTCTACCTCCCCTCACTCACTGTATCCACACACCTGAGGTGTTCACAGTCTCTCCTCTGCCTCCCTCACTCACTGTATCCACACACCTGAGGTGTTCACAGTCTCTCCTCTGCCTCCCCTCACTCACTGTATCCACACACCCGAGGGGTTTGACAGTCTCTCCTATACCTCCCCTCACTCACTGTATCCACACACCTGAGGTGTTCACAGTCTCTCCTCTGCCTCCCTCACTCACTGTATCCACACTCAAGAGGTGTTTGACAGTCTCTCCTCTACCTCCCCTCACTCACTGTATCCACACTCAAGAGGTGTTTGACAGTCTCTCCTCTGCCTCCCTCACTCACTGTATCCACTCACCTGAGGTGTTTGACAGTCTCTCCTCTACCTCCCTCACTCACTGTATCCACACACCTGAGGTGTTCACAGTCTCTCCTCTGCCTCCCTCACTCACTGTATCCACACACCTGGGGTGTGTGACTGTCTCTCCTCTACCTCCCCTCACTCACTGTATCCACACACCTCAGGTGTCTCACAGTCTTTCCTCTACCTCCCTCACTCACTGTATCCACACACCTGAGGTGTCTCACAGTCTTTCCTCTACCTCCCCTCCACCTCGCTTTAGGTGTCTTTTCTGTATTTAAGTGCCTCACTCGTCCCCCTCTCTGTTTCTTTACAAGGCGGTTTACACTTGTCTAAGCCGCCTGTCTTCTGTGGTACTTATTTATCTTTAGAGGCTCTGTGCTGGGGGGCCTGGGGCAGTCTCCCCCTCCCTCCACTACCCCAGGGGTGGGGGGGGGGGGGCAGCACCCAATGTGAATGGTACTGAGACCGTGCCTAACAGTGATGGAGAGAGGAGCCCCCCCCCCCCCCCGCCCCTACCGTGCCATTACCTGAATTGTATTGATTGTTGGGGGGCTCGGGGGCGACCCCCTCCTGTGCTTGTGTGCGCAGCAGTCACCGGCCCCCCCTCCTTGCCCCCCCCCTTGCTGCTTCTCCAACAGGACGTTGCATTGTTTGAACTTGTATTGACTCAACACATGGAAATGTTTGAGCTGCCCTTTGACCCCGTCCACGGGGGTCCCCGTGCCCCATTAAACTCGGTCCCTGCCCATGCGACCCTCCCTCCCCCCGCTGACTTCCGTTTGTAAATAAACAAGGGTTTGAGCCGTGTCCTGACTCATGTGTGCCTGGAAGCCCTGACGCGTGGGCGCTGGGCCTGGTAGGTTCAGAGAAGGAGCAGAGAAGGCGCTTGAACGCATCGATTGTACAAGTTTCTCAAATCGTTTATTGCATTGTAGCTATGACTATACTATTTTTATATTTGTTGATTAAATTAATATTTCTTTGGAAATATAATAAAATGCATTCCAGGATCTTTCTTCCTTCCTCTGATGATGCCCGGATGGTTGGTTAATCATGGAATCTCTCCTCGTTTGGTAATCTCTGGTTTACTTGTGATGTCTGGAACATTCTTCATCTGATGACGTCTGGTTGACTCGTGACGTACAGACTCTGCCTTCATTTCATGATGTCTGATTGGCTTTCGACACCTATTTCAAGGCCATTCATTGGTTGACACCTTTAACCAGAAGGTTTCCGAGATCATTTTGGGTCTGTAGGTCAGGTGTTGGTGGGGTAGGTGTTTGAGTGGTCGTGGGGCGAGGCTACCCAGAGCCTGGTGGGGTTGGTAGAGGTTTTAGAAGCTGGCAGAGGAGCGGGGCTCACATTTGGTTCGAATCTATGGAGGCAGACTATACTGTCCACTATATTATGTTCTGTGGATTTGTCGATCACCCTCAGGATATCCAGGATATCCAGGCGCTGGGCAGGTGAGTACGCCGATCGGGCTCCTAGTTGAATAGCCAGGTGATCGGACCCTAGTTGAATCGCCAGGTGATCGAACCCTAGTTGAATCGCCAGGTGATCGGCTCCTAGTTGAATAGCCAGGTGATTGAACCCTAGTTGAATAGCCAGGTGATTGAACCCTAGTTGAATCGCCAGGTGATCGGACCCTAGTTGAATAGCCAGGTGATCGGCTCCTAGTTGAATAGCCAGGTGATTGAACCCTAGTTGAATCGCCAGGTGATCGGCTCCTAGTTGAATAGCCAGGTGATTGAACCCTAGTTGAATAGCCAGGTGATGGGCCCATAGTTGAATAGCCAGGCGATCGGCTCCTAGTTGAATAGCCAGGCGATCGGCTCCTAGTTGAATTGCCAGGCGATCGGCTCCTAGTTGAATTGCCAGGTGATCGGCCCCTAGTTGAATAGCCATGCGATCGGACCCTAGTTGAATCGCCAGGTGATCGGCTCCTAGTTGAATCACCAGGTGATCGGCTCCTGGTTGAATGGCCAGGTGATCGGCTCCTGGTTAAATAGCCAGGTGATCGGCTCCTAGTTGAATAGCCAGGTGATCGGCTCCTATTTGAATAGCCAGGTGATCGGCTCCTAGTTGAATAGCCAGGTGATCGGCTCCTAGTTGAATAGCCAGGTGATCGGCTCCTAGTAAAATAGCCAGGTGATCTGCCCATAGTTGAATAGCCAGGTGATCGTCTCCTAGTTGAATAGCCAGGTGATCGGCTCCTAGTTGAATAGCCAGGCGATCGGCTCCTAGTAGAATAGCCAGGCGATCGGCTCCTAGTAGAATAGCCAGGTGATGATCGTCTCCTAGTTGAATAGCCAGGAAATCGGCCCCTAGTTGAATAGCCAGGATATCGTCTCCTAGTTCAATAGCCAGGCAATCAGCTCCTAGTTGAATAGCCATGTGATGGGCCGATAGTTGAATAGCCAGGTGATCGTCCCATAGTTTAATAGCCAGGTGATTGGCCCATAGTTGAACAACCAGGTGATCAGCTCCTATTTGAATAGCCAGGTGATCGGCTCCTAGTTGAATAGCCAGGTGATAGGCCCATAGTTGAATAGCCAGGTGATCGGCTCCTAGTTGAATAGCCAGGTGATCCGCTCCTAGTTGAATAGCCTTGCGATCGGCTCCTAGTTGAATAGCCAGGTGATCTGCTCCTAGTTGAATAGCCAGGTGATTGGCTCCTAGTTGAATAGCCAGGTGATAGGCCCATAGTTGAATAGCCAGGTGATTGGCTCCTAGTTCAATAGCCAGGTGATCGGCTCCTAGTTGAATAGCCAGGTGATCTGCTCCTAGTTGAATAGCCTTGCGATTGGCCCGTAGTTGAATAGCCAGGTGATCGTCCCATAGTTGAATAGCCAGGTGATCGTCCCATAGTTGAATAGCCAGGTGATGGGCCGATAGTTGAATAGCCAGGTGATCGTCTCCTAGTTGAATAGCCAGGTGATCGGCTCCTAGTTGAATAGCCAGGCGATCGGCTCCTAGTAGAATAGCCAGGCGATCGGCTCCTAGTAGAATAGCCAGGTGATGATCATCTCCTAGTTGAATAGCCAGGAAATCGGCCCCTAGTTGAATAGCCAGGATATCGTCTCCTAGTTCAATAGCCAGGCAATCAGCTCCTAGTTGAATAGCCATGTGATGGGCCGATAGTTGAATAGCCAGGTGATCGTCCCATAGTTTAATAGCCAGGTGATTGGCCCATAGTTGAACAACCAGGTGATCAGCTCCTATTTGAATAGCCAGGTGATCGGCTCCTAGTTGAATAGCCAGGTGATAGGCCCATAGTTGAATAGCCAGGTGATAGGTGCATAGTTGAATAGCCAGGTGATTGGCTCCTAGTTCAATAGCCAGGTGATCGGCTCCTAGTTGAATAGCCAGGTGATCTGCTCCTAGTTGAATAGCCTTGCGATCGGCCCGTAGTTGAATAGCCAGGTGATCGTCCCATAGTTGAATAGCCAGGTGATCGTCCCATAGTTGAATAGCCAGGTGATGGGCCGATAGTTGAATAGCCAGGTGATCGTCCCATAGCTGAATAGCCAGGTGATTGGCCCATAGTTGAATAACCAGGCGATCGGCTCCTAGTTGAATAGCCAGGGGATCGGCTCCTAGTTGAATAGCCAATCGATTGGCTCCTAGTTGAATAGCCAGGTGATGGGCCCATAGTTGAATAGCCAGGTGATCGGCTCCTAGTTGAATAGCCAGGTGATCGGCTCCTAGTTGAATAGCCAGGTGATGGACCCATAGTTGAATAGCAAGGTGATTGGCCTATAGATGAATAGCCAGGTGATCGGCTCCTAGTTGAATAGCCAGGCGATCGGCTCCTAGTTGAATAGCCAGGTGATCGGCTCCTAGTTGAATAGCCAGGCGATCGGCTCCTAGTTGAATAGCCAGGTGATTGCCCCTTAGTTGAATAGCCAGGTGATTGGCTCCTAGTTGAATAGCCAGGTGATCGGCTCCTAGTTGAATAGCAATGCGATTGGCTCCTAGTTGAATAGCCAGGTGATGGGCCCAGAGTTGAATAGCCAGGTGATCGTCTCCTAGTTGAATAACCAGGCGATTGGCCCTAGTTGAATAGCCAGGCAATCAGCTCCTAGTTGAATAGCCAGGTGATCAGCTCCTAGTTGAATAGCAAGGTGATCGGCTCCTAGTTGAATAGCCAAGTGATCGGCTCCAAGTTGAAAAGCCTGGTGATCGGCCCCTAGTTCAAAAGCTAGGTGATCGGCTCCTAGTTGAATACCCTTGTGTTTGGGTCCTGGTTGAATAGCAGGAGATCAGCTAATAGTTGAATAGCCAGGTGATCGGCCCATAGTTGAATAGCCAGGTGATCGGCCCCTAGTTGAATAGCCAGGTGATCGGCCCCTAGTTGAATAGCCAGGCGATTGGCTCCTAGTTGAATAGCCAGGCAATCGGCCCCTAGTTGAATAGCCAGGAGATCGTCTCATAGATGAATAGCCAGGCAATCAGCTCCTAGTTGAATCGCCAGGTGATGGGCCGATAGTTGAATAGCCAGGTGATGGACCGGTAGTTGAATAGCCAGGTGATCGTCCCATAGTTGAATAGCCAGGTGATCGGCTCCTAGTTGAATAGCCAAGCGATTGGCTCCTAGTTGAATAGCCAGGTGATGAGCCAATAGTTGAATAGCCAGGTGATCGTCTCCTAGTTGAATAGCCAGGTGATCGGCTTCTAGTTGAATAGTCAGGTGATCGGCCCGTAGTTGAATAGCATCGGCTTCTAGTTGAATAGTCAGGTGATTGGCCCGTAGTTGAATAGCCAGGTGATCGTCCCATAGTTGAATAGCCAGGTGATCGGCTCCTAGTTGAATAGCCAGGTGATTGAACCCTAGTTGAATAGCCAGGTGATGGGCCCATAGTTGAATAGCCAGGCAATCGGCTCCTAGTTGAATAGCCAGGCGATCGGCTCCTAGTTGAATTGCCAGGCGATCGGCTCCTAGTTGAATTGCCAGGTGATCGGCCCCTAGTTGAATAGCCATGCGATCGGACCCTAGTTGAATCGCCAGGTGATCGGCTCCTAGTTGAATCACCAGGTGATCGGCTCCTGGTTGAATGGCCAGGTGATCGGCTCCTGGTTATATAGCCAGGTGATCGGCTCCTAGTTGAATAGCCAGGTGATCGGCTCCTATTTGAATAGCCAGGTGATCGGCTCCTAGTTGAATAGCCAGGTGATCGGCTCCTAGTTGAATAGCCAGGTGATCGGCTCGTAGTAAAATAGCCAGGTGATCTGCCCATAGTTGAATAGCCAGGTGATCGTCTCCTAGTTGAATAGCCAGGTGATCGGCTCCTAGTTGAATAGCCAGGCGATCGGCTCCTAGTAGAAAAGCCATGCGATCGGCTCCTAGTAGAATAGCCAGGTGATGATCGTCTCCTAGTTGAATAGCCAGGAAATCGGCCCCTAGTTGAATAGCCAGGATATCGTCTCCTAGTTCAATAGCCAGGCAATCAGCTCCTAGTTGAATAGCCATGTGATGGGCCGATAGTTGAATAGCCAGGTGATCGTCCCATAGTTTAATAGCCAGGTGATTGGCCCATAGTTGAACAACCAGGTGATCAGCTCCTATTTGAATAGCCAGGTGATCGGCTCCTAGTTGAATAGCCAGGTGATAGGCCCATAGTTGAATAGCCAGGTGATCGGCTCCTAGTTGAATAGCCAGGTGATCCGCTCCTAGTTGAATAGCCTTGCGATCGGCTCCTAGTTGAATAGCCAGGTGATCTGCTCCTAGTTGAATAGCCAGGTGATTGGCTCCTAGTTGAATAGCCAGGTGATAGGCCCATAGTTGAATAGCCAGGTGATTGGCTCCTAGTTCAATAGCCAGGTGATCGGCTCCTAGTTGAATAGCCAGGTGATCTGCTCCTAGTTGAATAGCCTTGCGATCGGCCCGTAGTTGAATAGCCAGGTGATCGTCCCATAGTTGAATAGCCAGGTGATCGTCCCATAGTTGAATAGCCAGGTGATGGGCCGATAGTTGAATAGCCAGGTGATCGTCTCCTAGTTGAATAGCCAGGTGATCGGCTCCTAGTTGAATAGCCAGGCGATCGGCTCCTAGTAGAATAGCCAGGCGATCGGCTCCTAGTAGAATAGCCAGGTGATGATCATCTCCTAGTTGAATAGCCAGGAAATCGGCCCCTAGTTGAATAGCCAGGATATCGTCTCCTAGTTCAATAGCCAGGCAATCAGCTCCTAGTTGAATAGCCATGTGATGGGCCGATAGTTGAATAGCCAGGTGATCGTCCCATAGTTTAATAGCCAGGTGATTGGCCCATAGTTGAACAACCAGGTGATCAGCTCCTATTTGAATAGCCAGGTGATCGGCTCCTAGTTGAATAGCCAGGTGATAGGCCCATAGTTGAATAGCCAGGTGATCGGCTCCTAGTTGAATAGCCAGGTGATCCGCTCCTAGTTGAATAGCCTTGCGATCGGCTCCTAGTTGAATAGCCAGGTGATCTGCTCCTAGTTGAATAGCCAGGTGATTGGCTCCTAGTTGAATAGCCAGGTGATAGGCCCATAGTTGAATAGCCAGGTGATTGGCTCCTAGTTCAATAGCCAGGTGATCGGCTCCTAGTTGAATAGCCAGGTGATCTGCTCCTAGTTGAATAGCCTTGCGATCGGCCCGTAGTTGAATAGCCAGGTGATCGTCCCATAGTTGAATAGCCAGGTGATCGTCCCATAGTTGAATAGCCAGGTGATGGGCCGATAGTTGAATAGCCAGGTGATCGTCCCATAGCTGAATAGCCAGGTGATTGGCCCATAGTTGAATAACCAGGCGATCGGCTCCTAGTTGAATAGCCAGGGGATCGGCTCCTAGTTGAATAGCCAATCGATTGGCTCCTAGTTGAATAGCCAGGTGATGGGCCCATAGTTGAATAGCCAGGTGATCGGCTCCTAGTTGAATAGCCAGGTGATCGGCTCCTAGTTGAATAGCCAGGTGATGGACCCATAGTTGAATAGCAAGGTGATTGGCCTATAGATGAATAGCCAGGTGATCGGCTCCTAGTTGAATAGCCAGGCGATCGGCTCCTAGTTGAATAGCCAGGTGATCGGCTCCTAGTTGAATAGCCAGGCGATCGGCTCCTAGTTGAATAGCCAGGTGATTGCCCCTTAGTTGAATAGCCAGGTGATTGGCTCCTAGTTGAATAGCCAGGTGATCGGCTCCTAGTTGAATAGCAATGCGATTGGCTCCTAGTTGAATAGCCAGGTGATGGGCCCAGAGTTGAATAGCCAGGTGATCGTCTCCTAGTTGAATAACCAGGCGATTGGCCCTAGTTGAATAGCCAGGCAATCAGCTCCTAGTTGAATAGCCAGGTGATCAGCTCCTAGTTGAATAGCATGGTGATCGGCTCCTAGTTGAATAGCCAAGTGATCGGCTCCAAGTTGAAAAGCCTGGTGATCGGCCCCTAGTTCAAAAGCTAGGTGATCGGCTCCTAGTTGAATACCCTTGTGTTTGGGTCCTGGTTGAATAGCAGGAGATCAGCTAATAGTTGAATAGCCAGGTGATCGGCCCATAGTTGAATAGCCAGGTGATCGGCCCCTAGTTGAATAGCCAGGTGATCGGCCCCTAGTTGAATAGCCAGGCGATTGGCTCCTAGTTGAATAGCCAGGCAATCGGCCCCAATTGAATAGCCAGGAGATCGTCTCATAGATGAATAGCCAGGCAATCAGCTCCTAGTTGAATCGCCAGGTGATGGGCCGATAGTTGAATAGCCAGGTGATGGACCGGTAGTTGAATAGCCAGGTGATCGTCCCATAGTTGAATAGCCAGGTGATCGGCTCCTAGTTGAATAGCCAAGCGATTGGCTCCTAGTTGAATAGCCAGGTGATGAGCCCATAGTTGAATAGCCAGGTGATCGTCTCCTAGTTGAATAGCCAGGTGATCGGCTTCTAGTTGAATAGTCAGGTGATCGGCCCGTAGTTGAATAGCATCGGCTTCTAGTTGAATAGTCAGGTGATTGGCCCGTAGTTGAATAGCCAGGTGATCGTCCCATAGTTGAATAGCCAGGTGATCGTCCCATAGTTGAATAGCCAGGTGATTGGCCCATAGATGAATAGCCAGGTGACTGCCCCTTAGTTGAATAGCCAGGCGATTGGCTCCTAGTTGAATAGCCAGGGCTTCAATTTCTTGCAAATAGATATGTCCTGGTGTGGTGGCGAAGGTCATTCTGGATTTGACAGCAATTTAGGACAGGAACGTCCTCCAAACTTGCTCCAGCAGGTGCGGGGTATATGGCTTTGGGGGGTTGACGCTAAGAGAAGTTGTCTGGTGGGTTGGTGGAAGTGGAGGCAGACAGGTCCGATGTTGTGGAGGGCGAGGGGGAACAGTTTGATTTGGCATCACTTCTGGATTGGAAGCCAGTGTAGTTCTCCTAGGTGGGGTCTGATGTGTGCGTTGTGGGTAAGTTGTGGATGAGCCTTGGGTCAGCGTTCTGGATGGCTATGAGTTGATTTGTGATACCGGCATAGAGTGCCTTTCCATAGTCTAGTCTGCTGGTTATGAGGGCTGGTGTTGGTGGGGCGCCAATGGAATATCTTGCGAAGCATACGTAGAATGAAGAAGCAGGAGGAGGTGGCGGCGTGCCCCTGTTTGGCCATCGTGAGTCTGTCGTCCATAATGATGCCGAGGTATATGCCATGCTCGGTTGGGGTTGGTTTGGGACCCAGGCCTGTTGCCCACCAGCAGGATTCCCTTGGAGAACGCTTATTCACGAAGATCAGGACTTCAGTTTTATCTGTGTTGAGTTTTAGGCAGTCCAGTTTCATTCTGTTAGACATGCAAAGACCAACATTTTACTTAATTTGTTTTTATATAAAGTAGAAATTGATTTCGGCTTCACCAGAAGCCCACTCTACATAACATATAACATTTGAGTAGTATTCGCTGCTTTTGATATCTTCTGAATTTTTTACCATTACCTATTCCAAAATTAAATGCCCCAACCAGTATTCAAATCATCTTCTACATTGGAGTGGATTTGGGTCTGGAATAATCAGGGTTTGTTAAATATTTATATACTTTAAAAACGTTATGCAAGTATATGAAAATAAGCAAATGATTCTTATCTGTCTCATTTGTACACGGTGTAACATTCAGTTTTGAGAGATTTCCTGCAATTTCTTTAATGAGAGAGATACATTCATTTTTAAAGGATAGACTGCAATTATATTTGATTTGAAATCTAGATGAAGGTAACAGTACTGAATCATCAATCAAACATTTGATATATCACTTTTATAGATTATTGTCTCCAAGAATTACCAAAATAGATTTCCAGTTTACTTTAACACATTTGTTATGCCAATTTGAAGATTGAAGATAAACGTTGTTTTGTGAACTTCCAGCATGCAAAAAGGTTCTGGAAGCATTCAAATATGTGTAAAGATTGGATTTAACAATTTAAGAGGTATCGCTGAGAAGGAGATACATTGTTTAAAAGAGAAAGGGTGTATAAGGGCTTTCTCAACATCACCCATAATGGGGTGCAGCTAATAGGAAACTTGTCTTAAAGAAAAAGCTTTTTGATACAAACAAAAATTGGAAATTCCACTCCTCCATTTTGGCTTGCCTTTTTAAGGTAAGATAAGGATGTTCTTGATTTTTTCTCATTTTTCCATAAACATTTTTTAGGACACAGATTAACTAACATATCTTAAATATGAAGGTTGTGCAAAGGGAGCCATCACTATTGTAATTAAACCTAAACATTCCCACAAAGATAAGTATAGAGTGTTCCATCTAACCACCTGAGACTCTAATTGTATAAAACGTTCTTTAAAGTAATTATTGACTGTCTAAGTAAGTGAACCATAAGCCTAAATATTTTATTTTAGAAGGAGGCCATGAACACTGAAGAAATCAACATTTTCATGTTACAGAATTTGTTTAAGGGAAATTTTTCAATTTTATCAGGGTTAATTTGTGTCCTGATAGTGAAGAAAAATAATGTATCTCCTCCAGAATGACTAGCAGAGATTAGATTAAAAAAATAAGAATATCATCAGCATACAGCAAAAACGACAATTATATCTAGGGGTCAAGAAAACAACAAAATAAACTCACTGTAACCACAAGACTTCTGCATGGAAAGACAACAAGTGTGTAAATGTGTAAATTAGAGGTGAAGACCCAAGTCAGCTCCCAAGTGTGACACCAATAAGTGAGCTAAAGCTCGAGGGCATGGGTACTTTTTCCCATCAGTAGCCGCTCTGTACCGCCCTTGTTGACATCATTTGGGTTCTCCTTGCCCAGGAGGCAAGGGAAAAAGGAAAACAAGCCATGATGTTATTTTAGGCTGTTCCAAAAACCTTTTGATGTGATATGACGTCAATACTAAATATTATCATTTAAAATATTAGTGGCGACTATGAAAAGCAGTGTGAAAACAAACAAGTGAAAAACAATTAAAATTGGATATGACTGAGTAAGTGTGGTGCTTTATTTTACTTCTCAGTTTTCCAAATCTAATGATAAAAACTGTAAGTAGTTTGGACATACCGATGAAAAAACTAAATCGTTTGCACTAGCCTGCTTTCACCATTGGCAAAATGCCCATTGATTCAATTTGCGAAATAGTATATACGTGCTCATTGATAACTTGTAGATTATGTACTAAGCAGCATAAACATCTATGGTCCTAAAAAACGGATGACACTGGTTTTATGTCCATTTTAAATAGAATGTTGATTGATAGCCCTTTTTTCCATGGTTTTTTCGATGTCTCCTTGTTTAATTTTAGAGCGGTGCTCCTCTATACCTGAGCTGTAGCCAGGTGGGGTGAGGTGCCATTACCACAGTTAACAGGTGAGTGGCCATGATTGTGTCTACCTACTGGTACTAATGACTTACTGACATGTGATGCCCTACGTTTGATGACGTCACGGTTTATTAGCTTACAAATATGCTAATATGTTTTGTGTTTTTATGTTACATGTTTGCTCCTGTGTATCTATCCCTTCTACATGATGTGACAACAGTCTGTGGTGGATTTATTCTGACCTGGATTTTGCAGGTGACATTTTAATTTCACTTTAAACAAGCAGTAGTAAACATCGGGTCCTGAAGAAAGCATTGGTACTATACCATTATAATGCTGAAACATGTCGACCATCATTGCTCACAGATATTTTGTTAAATCTGTTTTTGCACTTTGTTCTTTTAGATTTGGAAAACTGAGAAGTAAAATAAAGCACCACACTTACTCAGTCATATCCAATTTTAATTGTTTTTCACTTGTTTGTTTTCACACTGCTTTTCATAGTCGCCACTCATATTTTAAATGATAATATTTAGTATTGACGTCATATCACATCAAAAGGTTTTTGGAACAGCCTAAAATAACATCATGGCTTGTTTTCCTTTTTCCCTTTCCTCCTGGGCAAGGACAACCCAAATGATGTCAACAAGGGCGGTACAGAGCGGCTACTGATGGGAAAAAGTACCCATGCCCTCGAGCTTTAGCTCACTTATTGGTGTCACACTTGGGAGCTGACTTGGGTCTTCACCTCTAATTTACACATTTACACACTTGTTGTCTTTCCATGCAGAAGTCTTGTGGTTACAGTGAGTTTATTTTGTTGTTTTCTTGACCCCTAGATATAATTGTCGTTTTTGCTGTTAGAGTTGGGGCACATTTCTAGCTTGAGTCGTTAAATTTGCCTTTGGACCCTCTTTTTTAAGGAGTTTGTTGATATCATCAGCATACACCACTAATTTTAATTGTTCTGTCCCATAATTAAAGGCAGAAATAGGAGGGTTCACTGCGAGTCTGGGTAAGAAGGTTCTTCTAATGCCAAACCGAATAACAAAGGCGATATTGATTTGAATATAGGACGTACTTGGAATCATCTTATCTTTTTGAACCTACTAATTACTTTTCTCTTCACCTTCCTCACATGAGCCCTGAAGAAGTGGTTGATGAGCTGCGAAACACGTGTTGGCTGTGACTGAATCAGAGTATCAAGAACTATTCATGGGACCTCTACTTTGCTTTAAATGTGAATAAAAGGTTATGACTAAAGAAATGTTGGATGAAATGTACTGGTATAACAAGTAAAAAGGTTTTTTGAAAGAGGATTTTAAAAGAAAAATGTTTTTCAATAAAAGAAAAAGAGAAAAGAGTGTTGGTGTATGGTGTAATTAATATGTAGATAATGGCTCCCTGCTGATGTGTATCGATAGACATCCATTGCACAATCTACGCAGGACAATTATTGTTTGGAACAATTTTGTGCATCTCAGCAATAAAAAAAAGTGCATTCCTTTGGAACGCCCTTCACATACAGGAAGAATCACTTACTTTGACTGTACACTGAAGAATCCAGCATCTGAAATGCAACTCGACCATCATTGTTCATAATGGAATTACCTATATGAAGGCTATCGGCAGTGTCTCAGAAACAGTGGAAGAAGACACCATTAAGGGCAAGTATCGGCCCTCCTACCGTGCACATTCGTGCGACATGGAACTGTATGTGAAAAAGTCAACATATGAAGTATTCCACTACTGACCATTTTCCAAAACAAAAGTAGTACCCCTCCTCTTGACCACTTTATAGGGGTAATTGATCTTACCCTCACTGGATTTTCTTCCAATATATTTGATCATAATGTGATCACCATTTGGATAGACAAGCCCTTGATTAATTTCCTGTTATTATAATTACACTGCACCGTTTGTTGTTTTTCTGAAACATCCTTGGGCAAATTGGTTATATTCCTTGCATGAAAATGAAATGATTATCTCACCTTATTCACACCATTGACCAATATGGTTGTAGCCTGGTGATGGCCAGCCTATTATGGAGTAATTCATATGGAGTTTCCCTGTGGTAATGAGGCGTGGTGTGATAGGACCACAGTCTGGCCCTAATGTCTGCTTCAACATGGATGTGGGATTTAAGTGATGTAACACAATGGGTTCTGCCCACGTAATCCACCTGGATTTCTTGCTACTTGATAATCTGGTTTCTGGACTTTTTACCATGGGTGAGCCTCTCAACTAGTAACTCACCGATGGTATGCACAGGGTAAATGGACCATGTGTTTACCACCAGTGTCCACCTTTTAAGACCACTGCAATGCAGCAATGGTAAGGGGCACATGGCTGGTATCACATAAATTTGTGCGAGGGCTGTGCATGTGAGACTACTGTTGTTTGCAGTCCAGGTAGCCTGGTGTGGAGGGTATTCTGCAGGGTTAGACATTGAGCTGATGTAAAGCGGCCCCACAAAATGATTATATGCTGTATTGTATATGTCGGGGTGTACTGTGATTTTTGGGGTTGTGACCCTTTAGGGGTCAAATGTAATATTGCCAAAGTTATTTTCACCAGCCTTATGTGTATTGGTAAATTACTGCGTAGTATTAAGTAGTGTGTGTTTAATAAATGTATATTTACTTATCTAAGGAAAAATCACAGACTGGGCAGTTATTTATTGTTTGTAAATATTGCATTTCAGCGAATGGTGATTACTAGACCACACTACCTCACCTGAGTAGGCCTTGAACTGCTTTTCTTCACTACCCTGAGAGAGTCAAGTGCTACAATGGGGTGTTTGGGTCTCAGTGAAGGGTTTAATGTGGACCCATTACTTGTACAAGCCACACAACTAATGGCCTGTTTCCTTCCAAGTGCCATTTGAATAGTTTCCTTGATGAGTTGTTTAGCCCTTTCCACTTGCCTATTGCTGTGCGGATGATACAATGAGAATTTAGCATGCTCAATACCGTGAGTTTTGAGGAAGCTCATCATCTACTAAGAGGTAAATTGGCCCCATTATTGCTCACTAATTAATGCCGAACATTCACATCAAAAGGTTTGTTTAAGAAGGTCAGGTACTTCCAAGTTATTGGGAACAGATACAAGCTTCCCCTCTATCAAATAGTCTACTAGTATGTGGAAAAGTAAATTTTGCCATGTTCTGTGTCCCTACGTGTCCCCCATCTTATGTTATGTGTGTATGATTAATATGCATATGTATCCCCCATGTTCGATTAAAGACGCAATTACAGTTGTGTCCATCCCTAGTATGCCAGTTTCCAGTTCTCGTGAATACTACGAATATCAGGCCTATGTAAAGTTACGTTGCCACGTTTCTCAGTGTGCACGTTATTTCATTGTAAAGTCCCCGTTTCTAGGCCTCAAAAGGGCCCGGACACCAGATTCAGCTCCTGTCTCCTGAGCCCTCGCTGAGGAGCGATACAGCCCCCACCTGTATTCCTGACCCTTCACTTACTTCCTGCCTCACAGTGCCCGGCTCGGCCTGGCTCTGCCTGCTAGTCTGCCAAGAGTATGTTATGATTCTAGTTATCAGTCCAGCCCTCCTTCTCTGCATTCCTAAGCTACTGAATCGCATCAATAGTTTCCGTCATCATCTAGCCTTTACGTCTCCATGTAAGAGAAATACTGTATTAATGGTCATTTAATATTCCTCAACACGCACTACATGTAGAATAATGCATGCACCAGTCTTAGAGTCTGTTAGCCTTTACCCCGATAGCTTTTGGATTCTATCAACATGTTCTCTAAACATCAGATACTAGATAGTGTTAGGTACATGTCGCCCTGACTCTCCAGACTTCAGTCTCTGCTCCTAGCGCAGAAGTCATAGCCCCCAGCTTCTCCTAGTAACACGTCATTGTCAGTTTGTGCGCACCATTAGGTTAGAGGTCCCGGCTCCTTAGGTAGCCCCCTCCATGTTTCCGCCCCCTTTATGACATATTCTGTTACGTTTACATCACATGTCTATGTATACGCCTCTTGTTACACCTACTTTCACCCTTATCTTTCGCGACTGCTATTGACCACACCCACTGCTCCGCCTATTGTATGTATTGCAATGCAACAGTTTTAGTATATATGCTTGTGTACTGTTATTAAATGTTACGCCAGTCCAATCCTGTCCCAGGCAGCGCTGCCATCCTATTCCTGTGCAGGTTGTCCTGTTCCTGTCCTTTATGCTGTATTAAACCTGCAAACTCCTACTACCTCGAATCTTGACTCTTATTTATTGAGCTATCTGTTATTGCTATGTCCAGTCAAACCTAGATCCGGTATTATTTATTTATATACCACATAATGGCGCCCGAACAGGGACTTGCCCTTTCCCCACGCGCCGGTGAAGCCACGCCGGCCCCCTGACCCTCTGCAGCCGTGACGGAACCATACCGTGCACGTGCAGATATTTCTGCTTCAAGTATCCCTCAGGCCCACGGAGGAGACGGAGGTGGCGGTCCAGCATCCAGACGAGGCGGTGGAGGAACGCGGCGAGTCCCGACCAGAGCCCAAGCCGAGAGTCCAAGGTCCGAGGTATCCGGAGGCCCACCCGTAACTGAAGTCCGAAGTTCGTCCGTCCGGCGTCGAAGCAGTCCCGTCCAGTCCGAGGCCTTCCGTTCTTGCTGCCCGGTGAGTACCGTTGCTGGGGTAGTATCTAGACAGGGTCAATCTAATTGTCTCTGGTCCGTGGGTTTTGGTGGTACACAGACCCAAAACGAAGTGTCCACTCCGGTGGATGCGGGTCCTGACGTGTCTCTTTATGAGACCGGTAAGTTTCGTACTGTTTCAGCAGTGCATCTAGTTTCTGTTCTAGTCAGTTCTGTTCTCGAGAAATTCATGTATTCTGTTTTCAGTATTCCAGGTAGTATTCTGTCCGAACTGTAATTTTAAATGTTCTTCATGTATTTTAATGTCGTGGTATGAGAGTGGTGTAATTATCGTGTTCATTGTGTATTGTATTGTGTCCAGATTACAGTTCAGTCATGCCGTTATTTTCCAGACTACGTCAGTTAAGAACTAGAAAAGGTCTGTTAGAAGAAGCAGTTCCTGTCCCGCCTAGGGACAGTCCAGGTCATTTTATGTATCAGAAGCATGGCATAAGTGCCATATTATATCTAGATTTATGGGTAGAGTATACCAAACAGTTAGAAGAAAAGTATAGATGGCCCGTATCGGGTACATGGGATGCCGAGTGCATCATGCGAGTAGAAGAAGCATTATGGAAAAAGAAAGCCAGACAGTCACAGAAAGATGCCATCGAGTTATGGCGCAAAGAATCTCATAAAAGAACCGAAAAAGAAATCAGAAAGTCAGAATTAAGTAGAGAATCCTTAGAACGAGCCCAAGAAAGGGAATTAATCGAGATAGGTGAACGAGTCAGAACCGAACAGTCCGACAGACAGAGGAATGCCCTCATTAAGGGTATGTATCCTCTTCTTGCCGAGGGCTTGCCAAAAGCAACCCCGGAGGCATCCAGTAATTTTCCGCCACCATTAGTTCCGACCAAGCTACGTCACAAACCGACCGCAGCTGATATTTTCATTTCGTCCTACTTGGACGACACAGTCCCAGAATATGCAAATCCTGTTCCGCCAGCTCCTGTAAATAATGCCATTCCTGCTCCTCCAGACACCGGAGTACCTGCTACGGTACCCCCGGTCCAGCCTACATTACAATTTCCCACTCTGCCAGCACGAAGAGTATCAGTCGACGATTCCAGTTTAGGGGCCGCAGGAGGAGGTCCTCCTGGTACCCCGCCACCACACCAACGTTTAACGTTAGTCGAGTTACATGAATGTGCATTACAGCGTACGCCCAAATATAAGTCCGTTGCAGATATCCGACGAGCTCTTACTGAATGCCGCTATGATCCAGTTGCAGGTGATGATAGTACAGTTATATATTCCATCCGTGTAAGACGGGTGACCGGGTATTTGGATACCCTACCGAATATGAAAGAAGATCTAGACAGAATATATCGTTTCATCCGTACAGGGGATGATCCAGAAAGTATTGGCGAAGCCATGTCTCAAAGGAAAGCTGAGATCCAGCTCATGATATTAAAGTTTCTGATTCATTGTTTAATAAGGGAACAAGATTATCCGTCCAAAGATCCGGCCGAAATGAAAATCCTGACAAGGTGGAGTGATAATATAGCCGAGGGTAAACACAGAACTATCAGTAGTATAGAGAGTATGTACAAGAGAATTCGTAAGGAAATAATAAAGTTACATGAACAACGTAAAGCAGCACAAGTAAGCGAGAAAGAAAATGACTCTTCTACTGAAGAGGTAGAGGACGAGAATCCCGCCAGAATAGCGTATGTAGGTAGAACTAGACTTTCCGACCGACATTCACGTCTAGACTACAAGAAAACTGTCCCTCATCCAGCACCAGAACAAGGTTCTCTAGAACAAGTATTTCAAGCTACCGATCACATTCTGAAATCACGAATCGGTTATAGTGAGTTAAGTACTATGCATGAACAAGAACTAGCCCGATCAGCAGTCCGATGGATTACTGATTCTACCACTTTTCCAGATGAAATAGTGGCACAAATGTTTCTGAAACTGCCCCCAGCCAAGCAACGACTGGTGGGTATGTATATGATCCAGCACCTCATTACTCTGTATGAGGGTCAACATTCTGATCCAGGTCCGTTACATGATGTCCTGAACGAGTTACTCCAGTATAGATGGAAAGGTCTAGGTACCGATTTAATTAGTGTCATTCTAGAACAGCGTCACAAATATAGTGCGTTTTTGAACCCGCATTTTGTTCATGTTTCACCTCCAGAAAGTAAACCCTTTTATATAGACAGACAGAATCCGTTACGAGAAGTACACCCAGTTAGGACAGCGGATGGTGAAATGCAACGAGTGTTTGTTTACACTCCGATTACAAAGATGGAACTCTTAGAGATGAAGAAATTAATTCCCTGTCACGACAAAGATCCAGCAGGGTTCCACCGAGAATTAAAAGACATGCTCCGTATGGGAGAATACACTTATCCAGATATTATTAAAATGCTAAAGGTCCTGTTGCCCGCAGGGGTATACGAGAAACTCAAGGAAAAAGAATGGGAGGTGGGAGAGAAAAAGATCGATTGGGCAGTTCTAGAAGCTGAAGATAAGATACGAGTACCAGGTACCGGTCTTGGAGAGAAATGTAAAGAATTACCTGAATTGTTAATACAAGTTTTGCCCAGATTATTAGCCACTAAAAATGAAGACTGGGATGCAATCTCAGCCTGTAAACAGAAACAAGAAGAAGACACTAGTGATTTTTATTCTAGATTTGAGAAATGCTTTATTATAAACAGTGGCCTCAAGACGAGTAGTGAGTCATACCCTCATCTTTTTGTTACTAAATTAGTCGAGAATTCAAGTCCACAAGTTAAGAATCGAGTTTTGAAAGTCGAAAGTACCTGGCAAGCTAATACCCCGTCCCAGATGTTACAGATGCTCCAGTACCACCAGAATAGAATCAGAGAAGAGCAAGATCACGAGAGAAAACGTATGAAAGACACGAAAATGAAAGTACTAGTTGCACAATCTGTTCCTCATGACAGTCAGAAGAGGGGTACGAATCAAGCCAGTCATTCTGCAGCTCCCGTTAAAGGGACATGCAATTATTGTAAACAGCCAGGTCATTTCATAAACGAGTGTGCAGTTCTGAAACATAATATAGCCACTGGTAAAACTAAAGAAAGACCACGTCCGCCTAGACAAGAACAAGTTTCACAGACTTCTCAGCCACAGAATGCACAACAGACAGTTACAGCACCGCAGCCTATTGCTGCAACACAGCATGTTACACAGCAGATGTACCAGTATGCACAGTCCGAGTATCCAGAGTATCAGCCATACTCATGAAACAGCCTAGAGAGGGAGGTAGGCTTGCCTCTCATCGAGATTCCTGTAGATCAAGAAGGTCCCTATGTTAATAGTCAGGTACTAGGGAAAGACAGAAAGTTTCTGATTGATACAGGGGCAAGTAGGACGACTATCAGTCACGCCGAAGTTCCAGGGGCTCCGCTCTCAGGCTCTAGAAATGTTTCCCTTGGATTTTCAGGAAAGCCTATTGTAAACGAGATATCTAAGCCAGTTACTCTAGAAGTAGGTCCATTGTCCCGCACTACTGATCTGTTACTTACGAAGTCATGTCCAGAAAATCTGTTAGGTATTAAGACACTGACAGAATTAGGTGCAGTTATTTGCTGCTCCCCAGAGGGAATACGACTGTTTCTACGTGACTTCAAGGGTCACTATGTATTACGAGATTTTGATCCGAGATTGTCCAATGTTCCACAGCATTTATGGGGCACAAGGTGTCCCCTTCGAAGCTTCAATTCTGTGTACAGCAAGTGATCTACTTAGGCCACTTACTGTCCAAGTGGGGTAGGCAGTTGACACCAGACCGTATCCAGTTAATAGCGAGTCTTCCTCAGCCCAAGACACAGAAGGAGGTACGTGCTTTTATCGGCCTTACTTCTTATTGCAGACAATGGATTCCTCAGTATGCATTTCTAGCTAAACCACTGATACAGTTAACGACACAGGAGGCAGCCCTATCGACTGTCCTCCCTTGGACATCTGAACATACACTTAGTTTCAATGAGTTAAAGAAAGCTTTATGCCAAGCTCCAGTTCTAGCTACACCGAACTACAGTAAGCCTTTTACACTTTTCGTCACAGAACGTGAAGGTACAGCATTATCTGTTCTCACACAAGATCAAGCAGGACAATACAAGCCCTGTGCTTATTTTTCGAGCACATTAGATCCTGTAGCCCCGGCTTTGCCTGCGTGCCTCAAGTCAGTTGCAGCCACAGCTCTAGCTATCAGACAAAGTGATTCCATAGTATTAGGACATTCCTTGACAGTACAAGTTCCACACTCCGTGGAAGTTCTTTTAAACCGAACCCAGACTCAGCACTTGACAATTGCACGTTTAACAGGTTATGAACTGACACTGTTCCAGCCACACATAGAAATCAGACGCTGCAACGTTCTAAATCCTGCTACACTGTTACCGTCAGTTACTTCGAATCCTGCCACACACGACTGTGTGGAAGTAGTTAATACTATGACTAAGCCAAGACAAGATCTGACAGATATCCCATTACCAGATCCCGACCTGACACTTTATGTGGATGGTTCATGTATGAGAACAAGTACAGGAGAACTAGTAGCCGCGTATGCAGTGACTACTGACACTGACGTTATAGAAACACACCGTATTGACACCCTGTCTGCTCAAGCAGCAGAGCTAGTTGCTCTGACACAAGCCTGCATGCACGCCAAGAACCTGAAAGTTAATGTTTATACAGATTCACGCTACGCATTCGGAGTTGTACACGACTTTGGAGTGCTCTGGCAGGAGAGAGGTTTCATGACTTCTCATGGAACCAAGATTCAGCATGGTCTCCTTATTCAAGCTCTGTTAGACGCCATACACTTACCGACATCTATTGCCATCATGAAATGCAAAGCACATACAAAAGTTACTGACACTATTTCCCAAGGTAATGATCTAGCAGATCGCACAGCCAAACTTACAGCACAGACTCCAGACATTTCAGTTAATCCGACACAGACATATACTCCAGATCCGACTACCTGTATGACAGTTAAGGACCCTACTCAAGATGTCATAGATATCCAGTTACATGCTACTCCCGATGAAATCAAGAAATGGTCCGAACAAGGAGGGGTCCAGACAGATCAGGGATGGGTAACGAAGGGTAGAGCCACATGGTTTCTCCCCGACTCTATGGTTCAAGTCATTATCAATACCGCACATAGTCCAGCACATTTAGGAGAAAAAGCTATGTTAGACAGTATCCAGAACATTTGGTTCAACAAGCATTTACGAGCTACAGCCAAGCAGAAAGTCCGTACCTGTATGATATGTTGCCAGTTTAATCCAGGTAAAAGTGTCCCGGTGGAACAAGGTGGATTCCAGCCCCCTGACCACCCTTTTGAAGTCCTCCAGATGGATTATATTCAGATGGAGCGATGTCGAGGTTTCAAGTATGTCCTTGTAGTTGTATGCGCTTTGTCCAGGTGGACAGAAGCATATCCAGTTCCAGATTACACAGCCGCGACCACTGCCAAGCAGTTGGTTCGTGAATTCTTCCCCCGTTATGGACTCCCTAGAGTCGTATATTCTGATAACGGCCAGCCATTCTCATCTGAACTCATGAAACATGTCTCCCTTTTGTTAGGGTACCAGTGGAAGTTCCATTGTGTACGCCATCCTGAAGCAGCCGGTCTCGTAGAGAGACATAATCAGACCCTGAAAATCCGCATTGCTAAAATATGTAAAGAGAAAGGTGTGGACTGGCTAGTAGCTCTGCCAGTCGCTTTGTTTTATATGCGCATGGTCGCACATTCCAGATCAGGTCTGTCCCCGTACGAGGTCGTATTCGGCCGCCCCCCTAATATGTGGGGTACACCTAGACCTCGAAGTATTACCGATGTTTCAAGTAATATGCTGACAGATTACCTAGCTTCCTTGATGTCTGCCCTACACTCTTGTCGTTCACAGGTTGCCGCCGCATTTCCAGACAATACCGAGGTGGCACCGCATGACATCGTTCCTGGATGCATGGTTCTTGTCCGGAATTTTGATCGTTCAAGTCCGCTGGTGCCCCGCTGGAAGGAGCCCAAGCAGGTCCTCCTGGCCACCCGTACTGCCGTTAAGCTGGAAGGCAGGAAGGGCTGGGTCCACCTGTCTCATGTGAAAATTTTTTACGGACTAAAGACTGTTTCAAAGAACATTTCCGAGGATTTGAAAGACTGCCAAAGTACTATTCTTAAGGACTTTCCCGCAAAAGACAATGATACTAAACCCTCCCTGTTAGAGAAAACTCCGCAACAGGAGTATAAGCTAAAATTAAGGTCTAGTAAAATAAGTCAGCCAGTTTGATTGTCTAAGTCCTCCCCTAGGTGAAACGGTTAGACCGGTTTCTGACATGTATAAAATAGACCCCCATAGTGAGAGAGTTAGTCAAAACTCAATCCGATGTATCGTTTTTCTAAGTTTCATATTGTTTTTCAGCCTTATGACTACCTGCACAAGTTATGCTTTTTATTTGTGTTTTCCAGTTTCTCATGTAAATAAGTCTGCTAATGCTACGGTAGAGCACACGTTTAGTGATCTACCTCCTCATGAACTATCTTATCGTCTTGCTATGCGTAATAATTCCTTTATCCGCATGTTACATTATTCACACCAGACCAGCAATGCCACTAATTGTTGGGTGTGTGGTCGACTCCCCCCTTTCCAGACACCGAAGGGAGTTCTGCCACTCTTTCCTTATCCATTTTCACATAATGGTTCATGTGGAGCATGGTCCACGTTAACGTCATCCTCAACAGATATGTCTTTTCTTAACAGTACATGTTTTCCAGACAAGCAAGGTCTTCCCCACAGAACAGGGTTAGATCTAGAAAATGAAGTTTATAATTTAGGTAATTATTCTTCGAATTTCATGGTCCTGAATGTTCAATCTGATACTACTCCAGACTTACCTGCTATGTCAGTACTACCAGTTAAAGGCGAATTATGTGTCCGAAAGAATGGTTCCGTACATGTAGGACATAGTGATTGTACTACTATTGTCAACTATAGTGACAGTAGGAAATCTATTTTTAAAGCTTCACGTCATTCTTATTTTGTTTGTGGTCAGACCGCATATGTTCGTCTGCCCCTCGATTGGGAGGGAACCTGTTACATTGCCTTCCTACTGCCACCAGTTTTTCTAGCCCCACCTGACTATCATAGGAATTCCCACCTAGTACATACTAGACACAAGAGAGACCTCCCGATTGTCGATTATACTGAAACTGCTCTAGAACAATACATAGATATCAATAAAGGTGTATTTCCCTATTTAGGTACTGTCGTGAATAGTAAACTGATACGTAGATTAACCAGAACCCTTGAAGCAGTAGTGATTGAGACTACTTCTGCTCTAGGTAACTTAACCGAAGAGCAATCCTTTATGAGAATTGTCGTGCTCCAGAATCGTCTCGTCCTTGACGTCATACTGGCCGATAGGGGCGGGGCATGTAGAGTCATCGGATCTAGTTGCTGCATTTTCATTCCTAATAACGCGCCGTCTGTTTATTCAGCTATAACCAGACTCCATAAAATTGCCCATATGTTACACCAAGATCCAGGCACCTGGACATGGTCCGGTTGGTTCTGGAATATAATTTCCGCCTGGGGATGGAAAGTATTGTCCTTTCTAGGTATTGCAGTAGCGATCATATTCAGTTGCTGCCTCTGTATACAATGTGGCCCTGCGATTTGTGGCATTTGTGCTACCTCTTGTATTCCTAGTCCCAAGTCCCGTTCTAAATCCCGTTCCAAGAAAATTCGAGACGAGCAAATGATACTGTATGAAATGATAGATAGTATCATGAATATTGATGTTTCCTGATGGAAACGTAGTGACAAGGAGGGAATGTGGAAAAGTAAATTTTGCCATGTTCTGTGTCCCTACGTGTCCCCCATCTTATGTTATGTGTGTATGATTAATATGCATATGTATCCCCCATGTTCGATTAAAGACGCAATTACAGTTGTGTCCATCCCTAGTATGCCAGTTTCCAGTTCTCGTGAATACTACGAATATCAGGCCTATGTAAAGTTACGTTGCCACGTTTCTCAGTGTGCACGTTATTTCATTGTAAAGTCCCCGTTTCTAGGCCTCAAAAGGGCCCGGACACCAGATTCAGCTCCTGTCTCCTGAGCCCTCGCTGAGGAGCGATACAGCCCCCACCTGTATTCCTGACCCTTCACTTACTTCCTGCCTCACAGTGCCCGGCTCGGCCTGGCTCTGCCTGCTAGTCTGCCAAGAGTATGTTATGATTCTAGTTATCAGTCCAGCCCTCCTTCTCTGCATTCCTAAGCTACTGAATCGCATCAATAGTTTCCGTCATCATCTAGCCTTTACGTCTCCATGTAAGAGAAATACTGTATTAATGGTCATTTAATATTCCTCAACACGCACTACATGTAGAATAATGCATGCACCAGTCTTAGAGTCTGTTAGCCTTTACCCCGATAGCTTTTGGATTCTATCAACATGTTCTCTAAACATCAGATACTAGATAGTGTTAGGTACATGTCGCCCTGACTCTCCAGACTTCAGTCTCTGCTCCTAGCGCAGAAGTCATAGCCCCCAGCTTCTCCTAGTAACACGTCATTGTCAGTTTGTGCGCACCATTAGGTTAGAGGTCCCGGCTCCTTAGGTAGCCCCCTCCATGTTTCCGCCCCCTTTATGACATATTCTGTTACGTTTACATCACATGTCTATGTATACGCCTCTTGTTACACCTACTTTCACCCTTATCTTTCGCGACTGCTATTGACCACACCCACTGCTCCACCTATTGTATGTATTGCAATGCAACAGTTTTAGTATATATGCTTGTGTACTGTTATTAAATGTTACGCCAGTCCAATCCTGTCCCAGGCAGCGCTGCCATCCTATTCCTGTGCAGGTTGTCCTGTTCCTGTCCTTTATGCTGTATTAAACCTGCAAACTCCTACTACCTCGAATCTTGACTCTTATTTATTGAGCTATCTGTTATTGCTATGTCCAGTCAAACCTAGATCCGGTATTATTTATTTATATACCACAAGTACAACAGTTCCCCCCACTGAGTGTTCCTATTGCTGCTTCCCACTGTTGAGTGTTCCCACCCCAGCTTCCCACCGTTGATTGTTCCTACCTCACCTTCCCACTGTTGAGTGTTCCTACCCCAGCTTCTCACAGTTGAGTGTTCCTACCTCAGCTTCCCATTGTTATGTGTTTCTACCGCTGCTTTCCTTCCTTGAGTGTTCCCATTGAGCTTCCCACAGATGAGTGTTTCTACTATAACTTCCCATTGCGTGTTCCTACGTCAGCTTCCCATCGGTGAGTGTTCCTACTGCAGCTTCTCACCGTTGAGTTTTCTTACTGCAGCTTCCCACCGTTGAGTGTTTTTATCGCTGCTTTCTTCCGTTGAGTGTTCCCACCTCCGCTTTCCACCGTTGAGTGTTTGTACCATAACTTCCCACCGTTGAGTGAGCCTACCCAGCTCCCTCGAGTGCCCATGCTCAGCTCTCTTCCCTCTGGTTCGTCGGCCCAGCAGTCTGCTCATGGAGTAGCTATTTTCACCCTGTGGCCAGGCCCTGCACCCAACTCCTCATGGAGGCCAAGTCTTTGGCTATGCACAGTGGTGGTGGCCCACAGCGCTTTGCCTTTGGTGTGGCGTTACCGGATACCACAAACTCAACGAAAGCTTCTCTGACCTAAACCGCCCCTTATATTTCTTTTTCAGGGTTCAAGGATCTTTATCCAGAGCCTAAAATGGCTGCTGCAGGAGGAATGTTTGTTTTGCAGCAGCCAATCAGATCTCCGAGGGACAATGGGAGAAACAGCTCCCTCGTCCAATCCAAAATTTCTGATCTTGTGGAGGATCTGTGGATCCCCAACGGTAAAGATATACAAAAGTGTTAAACCTTTAAAACTCACTTTAAACGCATGAATCTCAACAACTGCTGGGTGGATTTACAACAACCAACAAAAAGCAGCTTTCTAAGTAGAGTTCTAGTTTTGTTCCAAGCTCTCAATTCCCCCTCTGTATACTTTGCCCCTACTGTGTACTGTGTGGCTGCATGCACCCCACTTGTATCCTTTCACTTGTAAATGACCCCCGTTTCCTCCCTACACTGTTTAGCTCCTTCCTGCCTTATATTGTATTATTTTTTGCTTCCCGCTTATGCTGTATCACCTGCAAGCCATGTATATGCAATCCTTGGAAAGCACCCTGGTACCAAGATCACACTATTTAAAACTCAAAAATAAA
This sequence comes from Lissotriton helveticus, assembly GCF_964261635.1. Taxonomy (NCBI): domain Eukaryota; kingdom Metazoa; phylum Chordata; class Amphibia; order Caudata; family Salamandridae; genus Lissotriton; species Lissotriton helveticus. The sequence continues at coordinate 2,132,170,370 of NC_136065.1, read as the reverse complement.
ATAAAATAATAAAAGATAGATACATATTTCTTTTTATATTATATGTTTATTGTGGGGTTGATAAAGCTATTTTCTTCAAAGTTCAGCTAACAAAGGGCACTCACTGACTGGAATTGGAAAGTTTAGGTTTAGTTTACATCTCATGAATACATTGTTGATAGGATGATGGACACTGGTGAGGGGAGTGGATTTATGCAATTCTGCGACTTCAACGTTTGCTGCATAATATGGATCTACCGTATTCACCACATTATTTGCCATACAAATAACATCGGGGCATATTACCAAGGGCCATTATCGCTGCTTTAGCGGAACTTTTTCCCGCTAAAGCGGCGATAATTTTATCGCCCTATTACCAAGCTGTCGCTAACACCAGTTAGCGACAGCTTGTAGGCGATAGCGAGCGGTTTGGGGCCCGCTTTGCATGTCAGCGATAATTATCACTAATGACATGCAAAGTGGGCGTGAGTAAATGTCAGCGACTGAAAACAGTTGCTGAAATCGATATCGCCTATGATCAACACAGGCGTAGTTTTGGAAATATTCGCGCTAAGCGCGAATATCTCCAAATACTAACGCCTGCCCAGAGCAGTTCTTAGCCATGTTATCCAATGGGAGGTGGATAACATGGCTAAGAGCATTAGCTTGGTAATGCATGAATATTGCTGTATTGACAGCGATATTCACGCATTTCGCCTGTTTTTTATCGCTCCTGATATCGCAGCGAGAAAAACAGGTGAAGGGCGGCGATAGAAATATTCCCGCTAAGTCAACACAGCGATAATTATCGCTAGTTGTTGGTAATATGCCCCCCAATTTGGAGATTTAACAAAATTTTGTTTCTTGTTCAGATGGATGCAAACAATGGAGCTAGTGGATATGTTCGTGCTGCATAAAACTAGTACCTTTGACAATGGGAAGCCTCTGCAGAGGGGCTGGGGGGCTGTCTCGTTGATGAAGGAACCCATTTTTCTTCAGGAACACTGGATGATTCTCTATATGCCACAGTTACCTGGAAAATATGGGCTTTCTGCTGTTGCATTTTGTGCAATAAAAACACCCAGACATGTAATAAATACATGTATGCTGCATACGATAGTCCATTATTATGGCTCGGTCAGAGTTTCCATTAAAAGATCATTTTTTGTTTACTTCATTACTTTGGTGCCGTTAGATGACTCTGCAGGGTAATAAGATTTTGCTCAGCTGGTTCCAGAGAGATCTGTCGGGGTGGGGTCAGTAAAGGCGGAATTGGGGAATAAATACTTTTCCCATTTGACTCCCAAAGGATTTGTAGCGCTTTCTATAACTTCCCGAGCCCAAAGCGATTGTGTGATTTGTTCAGAGATCTGTCCGTGATCCATGGAGTCTCGAACATGTCTGGGTGCTAGTTAACCTTGGGTGAAGTACTACGTTAAGCTTGCGGCGTTTGCGCTACTTCGCACTATGTGAATTGAACGTAGCACAGTGCAAACACGCATAGCGGTCATTTTTTGCTTGCTCGCGGTCCTCAACGTCAAGTTGGCAACCGCGAGTGAGCAAAATGACATCCCGGCGAGACTTTGACCTCGTTCGCGATCAGCAACATCAAGTTGCCGATCGCGAGCGTGGAAAATAAGCCTCCCAGCGAGATTCTCAACGCGGGGAGGTCAGGTTTCTCATTGCGAGTGGTCGCGTATGCTCGCGACCGCTCGTGATGAGAAACTACCGGTCTAATTTAATTTCTAATTTAAAACATTTATAAAGCGCAGCGTGCACCGTACGGTTTCTTGGCGCTAGTAGGGAGTTCGGCAACAGAGGCAAAATTAACCTGTCGTAAAGAAGAAGGGAGATTACACGGGGAAGGCCTGTTTGAAAAGGAATGTTTTTAGGTCTTTACGAAAAGAAAGGTAGCGGGTAGCAGAGCGAAGGTGATCAGGAAGGGAGTTCCAAAACGTGGGGGCTAAGGTAGAAAAGTTGGTTCCACCCCACTTTTTACGTTTGAAACGTGGGATTTGGAGGAGAGATTTGGAAGAGGAGCGAAGCTCTCTAGTGGGGACGTATTATTTTATTAACGAGGAAATGAAGGCAGGGGCAGTGCCTTGGCGGGCCTGAAAGACCATGCAGCCGGTCTTAAAAAGGGAACGTTCCTTGACAGGAAGCCAATGAAGCTCCCTGAGGAGCGGTGTGGAGTGATGATATCGTGGGAGACCAAAGACCAACCGGGCCGCCTGGTTCTGGACCATCTGGAGCCTCCGCAGGCTATATGCCGGGATGCCGTTGTAGAGGGCATTGGCATAGTCCAGCCGCGATATCACCAGTGCGGCCATGATCAACATCAGTGCCTGGGGGGAAAAAAAACGGGAGACAGTGCGGATGGTTCGGAGGGTGAGGAAATAGGAGGAGACTACAGAGCTGATTTGTGAATGAAGGGTGAGCTGGTTGTTCATTTTAACACCCAGTGTTTTGACCGTGGTTGAAGGAGTGGGGGCGGGACCAAGAGAAGAAGGCCAAAAGAGAGAATTCCAGGGACTGGAAGAACCACCGGTGAGAACCAACTCGGTTTTATCCGGGTTCAATTTGAGATGGTTGTGGTTCATCCAGTCCCTGATGAATGTCATGGAAGACTGGAAGTTAGAAACAGAGAGAGGAGAAGAAGACAGATCAAAGATGAGCTGGAGGTCATCGGCATAAATGTACACGGTGACCTCCAGCTGCTGGAGAGCGAAAATCAGAGGAGAGATATAAAGATTGAATAGTAATGGGGAAAGAGAGGAACCCTGGGGAACACCACAGGTGACAGGGAGTGGAGTGGTCGTGAAGTCTCCTAGCCGAACCGCCTGGGTGCGGTCCCTCAAGAAGGAGGAAAGCCAGACCAGGGCTGAACCCTCAATTCCAGCCGCCTTGACACGGGACAGTAAGATGGTGTGGTCAACCGTGTCAAAAGCCGGCGGAAAGATCGAGGAGTACCAGCGCCTGATGTTTATTATTATCCATACCCTTCCTGAGGTTGTCCAGGACCGTGACCACAACTGATTCGGTCGAGTGCCTGGGGCGAAAGCCGGCCTGGCGGGAGGCCAGTCCCCCATTAACCTCTACGTGGGTGCTGAATACTGCGGTGACATGGCGTTCCAGCACCTTGCCCAGATAGGGCAGCAGGGAAATGGGGCGGTAATTGGCTGAGATGGACGGGTCAGCGCCAGGCTTTTTTAAGATGGGCACTATGGTGGCTGATTTGAGCGCAGGGGTCACTACTCCCTGCGCAAGGGAGTTGTTGAGGAAAGTAATGGGGGGTTCAGGGCAAGAGGAATAAATTTGTTGCAGGATTCGTGCCGGACAGATGTCTGTGGGAGAACCCGACTTTACTTTGGGGAGTATCTCCCGGAATCCTGCCTCAGTGAGGGGGGGGATAGAGGTAAGATGGCATTGAACAGTGGGAGGGGAGGGATCCACAAAGGCAGACGAAGGAGGGGGGATGTTGGCCTTGATAGTATCAATCTTCTCCAAGAAGTAAATGTTGAGTTGGTCGCATAGTGACTGAGATGGGGGGATTTGGGGTGAAGCTCTGTCGGAATAAGCCAGGTCATTCACTATACCGAATATTTCCCTAGGTTTGTTCTCGGCTGACATTATTTTTGTTGAAAAATAGGAGGTTTTGGCGGAGAGAATTGCGATTTTGTATTCGGCAAGTGATGTGAGATAGAGGGTTTTTAATGAGGGGTGGTAACTTCTTCTCCACTGCCTCTCTGCCTGTCGAGCGGTCAGTTTTAGCTCTTTTAGGTGGTCGTTAAACCACCTGTTGGAATCCTTGGGTCGTCGGATGGAAATGCGACGCAGGGGAGCCACTGAGTCACAGCCTCCAGTCAGCCAGGTATTAATGGTGTTGGCTTGGGAGTCGGATGAAAGACCAGAAAGGGTAGGAGTGGAGTTCTGAAGCAGAGAAGACAAGGAAGGGAGATCGACTCTGTTCCAATTCCGCGCCCAGGTATTTTTGGCGCGTGGGGCTTTGGATACAGGGTTGGATGAGATGGAAAAAGCAATAAGGGCGTGGTCGGACCAGGGACAGGGAGATATTGTCACCGAGGAGACTGGAAGATTAAGGGACCAAACCTGGTCAAGTGTGTGACCGTGCGAATGAGTGGGGATAGTAATGTGCGGGACAAAGTTCAGAGAAGAAAGAGATTCAGTGAACTCTTTCGAAGCAGTGCACTCAGAGGGGTCCGAGGGCCAGTAGTTAAAATCCCCTAGCACCAGAACCGAGGCGTAGTTGACCACCAAATTCGCCAGCAGTTCTTGAAATGCCGGTAAGAACAGAGACGAAGACTGGGGGGGGGCGATACATTAGAAGTAAGGTAATAGGGGGAGAGAAGGAGAGGGAAAGGGCTACAAGGAACTCAGTGAGGGGGATGGGGGGAGAGGGAAGGGTTTGAAAATTCAATTCAGACCGAGCGATTAACGCCACACCACCACCAACCCTACCCGCCGAACGATCGGCGCGCAGGGCAATGTAGGAAGGGGGGAGGGTAGCCAAGAGAACGGGGAGGGAAGAATCACAAAACCAGGTTTCGGTCAGGAGCAGTAAGTCAGGCTTCTCAGTATCAAGCAGGACAAACAGCTCGTGATGGTGCTTGACCGCTGACCTGGTGTTGAGTAAGAGAACCGATAGCGACGGAGCAGGGGGGGGAGGGTCAGGTAGGGGAGAGCCATGTGGCGGAGAGGCCACCTGGGAGGGCGGTAATGTAGGAGTAGAAGAGGAGGCAAGCCCTAATGAGGCGATGCGCCTGCGGACGGTTTCTGAGAGAGGTCAGTGGCCTTGGAGGATGGTAAGATCCTCAGGGGAGTATGATGTGAATTTGGCATGGGGTCGTGCCCCTAGCCCCATCCGGCCGCGGACGGGCGCAGACGGGCTTGCCTTAGGCGCGCCTTTGGCGCGCAAACGGCGCGCCCGCTGCGCACGTCCGCTGCGCGTTCTGGGGTTACACATTAATATAGGAGATCTTAAAGGCGGGAAGGGGGCGTGGCCTCTAGGTGGGCGTGGCCAGCCGTGGAGGAAGCGGGAGGGAGGGGGTCACGTGAGCGCTAATTCCGCTGCACGGCGCCCTCGAGATGCAGGTAGCAGTGGTAGTGAAGGTAAGTTTAAAAAACACAAGCAAACAGAATTACAATAGTAAAAAACACACTCCCGGCTATTTTGCCTCAGGAGACTCCAACTACCCGAGCGCTAGCGACTCAGCGCTTAAGTAGGGCGGGAAGGGGGCGTGGCCTCTAGGTGGGCGTGGCCAGCCGTGGAGGAAGCGGGAGGGAGGGGGTCACGTGAGCGCTAATTCCGCTGCACGGCGCCCTCGAGATGCAGGTAGCAGTGGTAGTGAAGGTAAGTTTAAAAAACACAAGTAAACAGAATTACAATAGTAACAAGCATTTACAATGCAATGGTTTTGCCTTTGACAAAGTTAGAGCGATTGGCATTGTCAATGACAAATTTTTTATTTATGTGTTGGTTTTGAAAACAGATAAATTAATGCCATTGTCATTTACAATGCCAATAGCATAATCTCACGCAAATGGACGATGGTTACAAAAAATTTGGAAAAGTGCTCTATAGAATCAGGAGGAGTTGGGGAGGGATAATGAATAGAGATAGAGCCAAGAAGGAAAAACAAATTAGGGTGAGAGAGAGTGGTGCATTGGAGAGAGTTAAAGGGAGAGTGAGTGACGGGATGAGAGTATGAGCAGAAGAGAGAGAGGCAGTGAGAGAAGGAGAGTGTGGTGAAAGGGAAGAGTGAGTGACGGGATGAGAGTATGAGCAGAAGAGAGAGAGGCAGTGAGAGAAGGAGAGTGTGGTGAAAGGGAAGAGTGAGTGACGGGATGAGAGTATGAGCAGAGGAGAGAGAGTCGGTGAGAGAAGGAGAGTGTGGTGAAAGGGAAGAGTGAGTGACGGGGTGAGAGTATGAGCAGAAGAGAGAGGCAGTGAGAGAAGGAGAGTGTGGTGAAAGGGAAGAGTGAGTGACGGGATGAGAGTATGAGCAGAAGAGAGAGAGGCAGTGAGAGAAGGAGAGTGTGGTGAAAGGGAAGAGTGAGTGACGGGATGAGAGTATGAGCAGAAGAGAGAGAGGCAGTGAGAGAAGGAGAGTGTGGTGAAAGGGAAGAGTGAGTGACGGGATGAGAGTATGAGCAGAAGAGAGAGAGTCGGTGAGAGAAGGAGAGTGTGGTGAAAGGGAAGAGTGAGTGACGGGATGAGAGTATGAGCAGAAGAGAGAGAGTCAGTGAGAGAAGGAGAGTGTGGTGAAAGGGAAGAGTGAGTGATGGGGTGAGAGTATGAGCAGAAGAGAGAGAGGCAGTGAGAGAAGGAGAGTGTGGTGAAAGGGAAGAGTGAGTGACGGGATGAGAGTATGAGCAGAAGAGAGAGAGGCAGTGAGAGAAGGAGAGTGTGGTGAAAGGGAAGAGTGAGTGACGGGATGAGAGTATGAGCAGAAGAGAGAGAGGCGGTGAGAGAAGGAGAGTGTGGTGAAAGGGAAGAGTGAGTGACGGGATGAGAGTATGAGCAGAAGAGAGAGAGGCAGTGAGAGAAGGAGAGTGTGGTGAAAGGGAAGAGTGAGTGACGGGATGAGAGTATGAGCAGAAGAGAGAGAGGCAGTGAGAGAAGGAGAGTGTGGTGAAAGGGAAGAGTGAGTGACGGGATGAGAGTATGAGCAGAAGAGAGAGAGGCAGTGAGAGAAGGAGAGTGTGGTGAAAGGGAAGAGTGAGTGACGGGATGAGAGTATGAGCAGAGGAGAGAGAGTCGGTGAGAGAAGGAGAGTGTGGTGAAAGGGAAGAGTGAGTGACGGGATGAGAGTATGAGCAGAAGAGAGAGAGGCAGTGAGAGAAGGAGAGTGTGGTGAAAGGGAAGAGTGAGTGACGGGATGAGAGTATGAGCAGAAGAGAGAGAGGCAGTGAGAGAAGGAGAGTGTGGTGAAAGGGAAGAGTGAGTGACGGGATGAGAGTATGAGCAGAAGAGAGAGAGGCAGTGAGAGAAGGAGAGTGTGGTGAAAGGGAAGAGTGAGTGACGGGATGAGAGTATGAGCAGAGGAGAGAGAGTCGGTGAGAGAAGGAGAGTGTGGTGAAAGGGAAGAGTGAGTGACGGGGTGAGAGTATGAGCAGAAGAGAGAGAGGCAGTGAGAGAAGGAGAGTGTGGTGAAAGGGAAGAGTGAGTGATGGGGTGAGAGTATGAGCAGAGGAGAGAGAGTCAGTGAGAGAAGGAGAGTGTGGTGAAAGGGAAGAGTGAGTGACGGGATGAGAGTATGAGCAGAAGAGAGAGAGGCAGTGAGAGAAGGAGAGTGTGGTGAAAGGGAAGAGTGAGTGACGGGATGAGAGTATGAGCAGAAGAGAGAGAGGCAGTGAGAGAAGGAGAGTGTGGTGAAAGGGAAGAGTGAGTGACGGGATGAGAGTATGAGCAGAAGAGAGAGAGGCAGTGAGAGAAGGAGAGTGTGGTGAAAGGGAAGAGTGAGTGACGGGATGAGAGTATGAGCAGAAGAGAGAGAGGCAGTGAGAGAAGGAGAGTGTGGTGAAAGGGAAGAGTGAGTGACGGGATGAGAGTATGAGCAGAGGAGAGAGAGTCGGTGAGAGAAGGAGAGTGTGGTGAAAGGGAAGAGTGAGTGACGGGATGAGAGTATGAGCAGAGGAGAGAGAGTCGGTGAGAGAAGGAGAGTGTGGTGAAAGGGAAGAGTGAGTGATGGGATGAGAGTATGAGCAGAAGAGAGAGAGGCAGTGAGAGAAGGAGAGTGTGGTGAAAGGGAAGAGTGAGTGACGGGATGAGAGTATGAGCAGAAGAGAGAGAGTCGGTGAGAGAAGGAGAGTGTGGTGAAAGGGAAGAGTGAGTGACGGGATGAGAGTATGAGCAGAAGAGAGAGAGGCAGTGAGAGAAGGAGAGTGTGGTGAAAGGGAAGAGTGAGTGACGGGATGAGAGTATGAGCAGAAGAGAGAGAGGCAGTGAGAGAAGGAGAGTGTGGTGAAAGGGAAGAGTGAGTGACGGGATGAGAGTATGAGCAGAGGAGAGAGAGTTGGTGAGAGAAGGAGAGTAGTGAAAGGGAAGAGTGAGTGACGGGATGAGAGTATGAGCAGAAGAGAGAGAGGCGGTGAGAGAAGGAGAGTGTGGTGAAAGGGAAGAGTGAGTGACGGGGTGAGAGTATGAGCAGAGGAGAGAGAGTCGGTGAGAGAAGGAGAGTGTGGTGAAAGGGAAGAGTGAGTGATGGGGTGAGAGTATGAGCAGAAGAGAGAGAGGCAGTGAGAGAAGGAGAGTGTGGTGAAAGGGAAGAGTGAGTGACGGGATGAGAGTATGAGCAGAAGAGAGAGAGGCAGTGAGAGAAGGAGAGTGTGGTGAAAGGGAAGAGTGAGTGACGGGATGAGAGTATGAGCAGAGGAGAGAGAGTCAGTGAGAGAAGGAGAGTGTGGTGAAAGGGAAGAGTGAGTGACGGGATGAGAGTATGAGCAGAAGAGAGAGAGGCAGTGAGAGAAGGAGAGTGTGGTGAAAGGGAAGAGTGAGTGACGGGATGAGAGTATGAGCAGAGGAGAGAGAGTCGGTGAGAGAAGGAGAGTGTGGTGAAAGGGAAGAGTGAGTGATGGGGTGAGAGTATGAGCAGAAGAGAGAGAGGCAGTGAGAGAAGGAGAGTGTGGTGAAAGGGAAGAGTGAGTGACGGGATGAGAGTATGAGCAGAAGAGAGAGAGTCAGTGAGAGAAGGAGAGTGTGGTGAAAGGGAAGAGTGAGTGACGGGATGAGAGTATGAGCAGAAGAGAGAGAGGCAGTGAGAGAAGGAGAGTGTGGTGAAAGGGAAGAGTGAGTGACGGGATGAGAGTATGAGCAGAAGAGAGAGAGTCGGTGAGAGAAGGAGAGTGTGGTGAAAGGGAAGAGTGAGTGACGGGATGAGAGTATGAGCAGAAGAGAGAGAGGCAGTGAGAGAAGGAGAGTGTGGTGAAAGGGAAGAGTGAGTGACGGGATGAGAGTATGAGCAGAAGAGAGAGAGGCAGTGAGAGAAGGAGAGTGTGGTGAAAGGGAAGAGTGAGTGACGGGATGAGAGTATGAGCAGAGGAGAGAGAGGCGGTGAGAGAAGGAGAGTGTGGTGAAAGGGAAGAGTGAGTGACGGGATGAGAGTATGAGCAGAGGAGAGAGAGTTGGTGAGAGAAGGAGAGTGTGGTGAAAGGGAAGAGTGAGTGACGGGATGAGAGTATGAGCAGAAGAGAGAGAGGCAGTGAGAGAAGGAGAGTGTGGTGAAAGGGAAGAGTGAGTGACGGGATGAGAGTATGAGCAGAAGAGAGAGAGGCAGTGAGAGAAGGAGAGTGTGGTGAAAGGGAAGAGTGAGTGACGGGATGAGAGTATGAGCAGAAGAGAGAGAGTCAGTGAGAGAAGGAGAGTGTGGTGAAAGGGAAGAGTGAGTGACGGGATGAGAGTATGAGCAGAAGAGAGAGAGGCAGTGAGAGAAGGAGAGTGTGGTGAAAGGGAAGAGTGAGTGACGGGATGAGAGTATGAGCAGAAGAGAGAGAGTCGGTGAGAGAAGGAGAGTGTGGTGAAAGGGAAGAGTGAGTGACGGGATGAGAGTATGAGCAGAAGAGAGAGAGGCAGTGAGAGAAGGAGAGTGTGGTGAAAGGGAAGAGTGAGTGACGGGATGAGAGTATGAGCAGAAGAGAGAGAGGCAGTGAGAGAAGGAGAGTGTGGTGAAAGGGAAGAGTGAGTGACGGGATGAGAGTATGAGCAGAAGAGAGAGAGGCAGTGAGAGAAGGAGAGTGTGGTGAAAGGGAAGAGTGAGTGACGGGATGAGAGTATGAGCAGAAGAGAGAGAGGCAGTGAGAGAAGGAGAGTGTGGTGAAAGGGAAGAGTGAGTGACGGGATGAGAGTATGAGCAGAGGAGAGAGAGTCAGTGAGAGAAGGAGAGTGTGGTGAAAGGGAAGAGTGAGTGACGGGATGAGAGTATGAGCAGAAGAGAGAGAGGCAGTGAGAGAAGGAGAGTGTGGTGAAAGGGAAGAGTGAGTGACGGGATGAGAGTATGAGCAGAGGAGAGAGAGTCGGTGAGAGAAGGAGAGTGTGGTGAAAGGGAAGAGTGAGTGATGGGGTGAGAGTATGAGCAGAAGAGAGAGAGGCAGTGAGAGAAGGAGAGTGTGGTGAAAGGGAAGAGTGAGTGACGGGATGAGAGTATGAGCAGAGGAGAGAGAGTCGGTGAGAGAAGGAGAGTGTGGTGAAAGGGAAGAGTGAGTGATGGGGTGAGAGTATGAGCAGAAGAGAGAGAGGCAGTGAGAGAAGGAGAGTGTGGTGAAAGGGAAGAGTGAGTGACGGGATGAGAGTATGAGCAGAAGAGAGAGAGTCAGTGAGAGAAGGAGAGTGTGGTGAAAGGGAAGAGTGAGTGACGGGATGAGAGTATGAGCAGAAGAGAGAGAGGCAGTGAGAGAAGGAGAGTGTGGTGAAAGGGAAGAGTGAGTGACGGGATGAGAGTATGAGCAGAAGAGAGAGAGTCGGTGAGAGAAGGAGAGTGTGGTGAAAGGGAAGAGTGAGTGACGGGATGAGAGTATGAGCAGAAGAGAGAGAGGCAGTGAGAGAAGGAGAGTGTGGTGAAAGGGAAGAGTGAGTGACGGGATGAGAGTATGAGCAGAAGAGAGAGAGGCAGTGAGAGAAGGAGAGTGTGGTGAAAGGGAAGAGTGAGTGACGGGATGAGAGTATGAGCAGAAGAGAGAGAGGCAGTGAGAGAAGGAGAGTGTGGTGAAAGGGAAGAGTGAGTGACGGGATGAGAGTATGAGCAGAGGAGAGAGAGTTGGTGAGAGAAGGAGAGTGTGGTGAAAGGGAAGAGTGAGTGACGGGATGAGAGTATGAGCAGAGGAGAGAGAGTTGGTGAGAGAAGGAGAGTGTGGTGAAAGGGAAGAGTGAGTGACGGGATGAGAGTATGAGCAGAAGAGAGAGAGGCAGTGAGAGAAGGAGAGTGTGGTGAAAGGGAAGAGTGAGTGACGGGATGAGAGTATGAGCAGAGGAGAGAGAGTCGGTGAGAGAAGGAGAGTGTGGTGAAAGGGAAGAGTGAGTGACGGGGTGAGAGTATGAGCAGAAGAGAGAGAGTCGGTGAGAGAAGGAGAGTGTGGTGAAAGGGAAGAGTGAGTGATGGGATGAGAGTATGAGCAGAGGAGAGAGAGTCGGTGAGAGAAGGAGAGTGTGGTGAAAGGGAAGAGTGAGTGACGGGATGAGAGTATGAGCAGAAGAGAGAGAGTCGGTGAGAGAAGGAGAGTGTGGTGAAAGGGAAGAGTGAGTGACGGGATGAGAGTATGAGCAGAAGAGAGAGAGGCAGTGAGAGAAGGAGAGTGTGGTGAAAGGGAAGAGTGAGTGACGGGATGAGAGTATGAGCAGAGGAGAGAGAGTCGGTGAGAGAAGGAGAGTGTGGTGAAAGGGAAGAGTGAGTGACGGGGTGAGAGTATGAGCAGAAGAGAGAGAGGCAGTGAGAGAAGGAGAGTGTGGTGAAAGGGAAGAGTGAGTGACGGGATGAGAGTATGAGCAGAAGAGAGAGAGGCAGTGAGAGAAGGAGAGTGTGGTGAAAGGGAAGAGTGAGTGACGGGATGAGAGTATGAGCAGAGGAGAGAGAGTTGGTGAGAGAAGGAGAGTGTGGTGAAAGGGAAGAGTGAGTGACGGGATGAGAGTATGAGCAGAGGAGAGAGAGTTGGTGAGAGAAGGAGAGTAGTGAAAGGGAAGAGTGAGTGACGGGATGAGAGTATGAGCAGAGGAGAGAGAGGCAGTGAGAGAAGGAGAGTGTGGTGAAAGGGAAGAGTGAGTGACGGGATGAGAGTATGAGCAGAAGAGAGAGAGGCGGTGAGAGAAGGAGAGTGTGGTGAAAGGGAAGAGTGAGTGACGGGATGAGAGTATGAGCAGAGGAGAGAGAGTCGGTGAGAGAAGGAGAGTGTGGTGAAAGGGAAGAGTGAGTGATGGGGTGAGAGTATGAGCAGAAGAGAGAGAGGCAGTGAGAGAAGGAGAGTGTGGTGAAAGGGAAGAGTGAGTGACGGGATGAGAGTATGAGCAGAAGAGAGAGAGTCAGTGAGAGAAGGAGAGTGTGGTGAAAGGGAAGAGTGAGTGACGGGATGAGAGTATGAGCAGAAGAGAGAGAGGCAGTGAGAGAAGGAGAGTGTGGTGAAAGGGAAGAGTGAGTGACGGGATGAGAGTATGAGCAGAAGAGAGAGAGTCGGTGAGAGAAGGAGAGTGTGGTGAAAGGGAAGAGTGAGTGACGGGATGAGAGTATGAGCAGAAGAGAGAGAGGCAGTGAGAGAAGGAGAGTGTGGTGAAAGGGAAGAGTGAGTGACGGGATGAGAGTATGAGCAGAAGAGAGAGAGGCAGTGAGAGAAGGAGAGTGTGGTGAAAGGGAAGAGTGAGTGACGGGATGAGAGTATGAGCAGAGGAGAGAGAGTTGGTGAGAGAAGGAGAGTGTGGTGAAAGGGAAGAGTGAGTGACGGGATGAGAGTATGAGCAGAGGAGAGAGAGTTGGTGAGAGAAGGAGAGTGTGGTGAAAGGGAAGAGTGAGTGACGGGATGAGAGTATGAGCAGAAGAGAGAGAGGCAGTGAGAGAAGGAGAGTGTGGTGAAAGGGAAGAGTGAGTGACGGGATGAGAGTATGAGCAGAAGAGAGAGAGTCAGTGAGAGAAGGAGAGTGTGGTGAAAGGGAAGAGTGAGTGACGGGATGAGAGTATGAGCAGAAGAGAGAGAGGCAGTGAGAGAAGGAGAGTGTGGTGAAAGGGAAGAGTGAGTGACGGGATGAGAGTATGAGCAGAAGAGAGAGAGTCGGTGAGAGAAGGAGAGTGTGGTGAAAGGGAAGAGTGAGTGACGGGATGAGAGTATGAGCAGAAGAGAGAGAGGCAGTGAGAGAAGGAGAGTGTGGTGAAAGGGAAGAGTGAGTGACGGGATGAGAGTATGAGCAGAAGAGAGAGAGGCAGTGAGAGAAGGAGAGTGTGGTGAAAGGGAAGAGTGAGTGACGGGATGAGAGTATGAGCAGAAGAGAGAGAGGCAGTGAGAGAAGGAGAGTGTGGTGAAAGGGAAGAGTGAGTGACGGGATGAGAGTATGAGCAGAGGAGAGAGAGTCAGTGAGAGAAGGAGAGTGTGGTGAAAGGGAAGAGTGAGTGACGGGATGAGAGTATGAGCAGAAGAGAGAGAGGCAGTGAGAGAAGGAGAGTGTGGTGAAAGGGAAGAGTGAGTGACGGGATGAGAGTATGAGCAGAAGAGAGAGAGGCAGTGAGAGAAGGAGAGTGTGGTGAAAGGGAAGAGTGAGTGATGGGGTGAGAGTATGAGCAGAAGAGAGAGAGGCAGTGAGAGAAGGAGAGTGTGGTGAAAGGGAAGAGTGAGTGACGGGATGAGAGTATGAGCAGAGGAGAGAGAGTCGGTGAGAGAAGGAGAGTGTGGTGAAAGGGAAGAGTGAGTGATGGGGTGAGAGTATGAGCAGAAGAGAGAGAGGCAGTGAGAGAAGGAGAGTGTGGTGAAAGGGAAGAGTGAGTGACGGGATGAGAGTATGAGCAGAAGAGAGAGAGGCAGTGAGAGAAGGAGAGTGTGGTGAAAGGGAAGAGTGAGTGACGGGATGAGAGTATGAGCAGAAGAGAGAGAGTCGGTGAGAGAAGGAGAGTGTGGTGAAAGGGAAGAGTGAGTGACGGGATGAGAGTATGAGCAGAAGAGAGAGAGGCAGTGAGAGAAGGAGAGTGTGGTGAAAGGGAAGAGTGAGTGACGGGATGAGAGTATGAGCAGAAGAGAGAGAGGCAGTGAGAGAAGGAGAGTGTGGTGAAAGGGAAGAGTGAGTGACGGGATGAGAGTATGAGCAGAAGAGAGAGAGGCAGTGAGAGAAGGAGAGTGTGGTGAAAGGGAAGAGTGAGTGACGGGATGAGAGTATGAGCAGAAGAGAGAGAGTCGGTGAGAGAAGGAGAGTGTGGTGAAAGGGAAGAGTGAGTGACGGGATGAGAGTATGAGCAGAGGAGAGAGAGTTGGTGAGAGAAGGAGAGTAGTGAAAGGGAAGAGTGAGTGACGGGATGAGAGTATGAGCAGAAGTCCTGCATCCTGGGAGCTGCATGACTGCAGAGCCAGGACCTGCCGGTGGCACCACTGACCCCTTGCCACTCCTCGGGTTCCCCGCAAAGCTCAGCCTGGGATGCGGCCCCACCGGTCGGCACTGCTGCTGCTGGCAGCGATGTTCCTGCATTGCGAGGCAAAGTTCGGAGAGAGGAGCGAGTCCCGAGGGAGGAGACGGTGTAATACTTGACTTGACTGGGCAATGGAAGGGACAAACTCAAGCTGAACAGTCCAAATAAAAGCAAGAAAATGTGAGGTACAAAGCCACTGGCAAGCAATGGGTGAAATGCATTCTCATGGCCGCTTTCCGAAGGTCCAAAAGATGTAGGCTTCGACCAAAAAAAACAACAAAAAAACACAATAGGTACGCCTGTCAAAGACACTCACCTAGCCAACAGAAAGCGTGTGGGGTCACAACACACAGGGCCTCTTGGTAGTTGTGTGACTACTGTTCGAAACAGAATGAGGGCATTCACACCCACCTTTCACTGCTGCTCTCTTCCTTTGAGCCTGTACACTGCTCTGCTGTCTTTTGGGAATGTTTGCGCTATGCAAACACAACACATGTACACACAGTAAAAGTGGCACACAGTAATGTACTCCATTTAGGGTTGAATTTATAAATAAGTGCAGGGGCCTAAAGATTTTTTAAGAGCCCGCCACTGGCACTTACAAATGCCATGTTAGAAAAATACCAAGGCAGTCTAAACTGGATTCCACCTCACACCTTTCTTCCAGCAAGCCACACTGCCTGTCTCTTCATCTCACTTCGCAGTTTCTTTTCCATCCATGCTTTCTCATTTATCACAATTTCCCTATTTTTTCTCTTCCTCCTTTCTTCCTCTCCTTCCGGTCTCTCCTACTCTAGATGAAGTCCGAGGACGAAAAACAAGCCTTGGTCCTTAAAAATTAGGGACAGTGTCCACCACCCGTTTAAAAAAAAAGAACCTGCACAATCTCCTTCTTTTGAAATAATGGGTTCAACTTGCTGCTGCTTAAGCCCTGCCGCTAGCCTCACAGTGCGCGAGACAGCGCGTGCGCGGGCATTCATTCACACACGCACACTATTTCATGCTGTGCCCTTTTCCAGATGGTTTTGTCTTTTCAGCCGCTGAGGGCTTCTTTTGCCCTCTCACCCTGCCGATGTTCTTTCCCTTCGCTCTTTTCATGCTGCTTTTGCACAGTGCCCTCTCATCCTCTTCTTGTTTTGCCCTCACTCTTTTACTGACTGTTTTGCTCTCATCTTTTTCATGTTTGTTTTGCCCTCACTCTTTCTGTTTGTTTTGCGCTCTCATTCTCTTAATGCTTGTCTTTAGTCTCGTCATTTTTCTTTGTGCTTGTTTTGCCCTGTCATCTTTCACGTGCTTATTTTGCCCTCTCACTCTTTTCCTGATTGTTTTGTTGTCTCATCCTTTTCATGTCCGCCCCCACCCCCGAATCTTCCTGATTGCTCTGCCCTCTGTCTCTCCATGCCTGTGTTGCCTTTCACCCTCTTCATACCTGTTTATTCTCTGATTCTGTTCTGCTGGGCTTGCTCTCTCGTCCTCTGCCTGTGGTTTTTTACTCTCTCGTCCTCTTCCTCTTGGGTTTGCTCTCTCGTCCTCTTCATACCTGTTTATTCTGTGATTCTGTTCTGCTGGGCTTGCTCTCTCGTCCTCTGCCTGTGGTTTTTTACTCTCTCGTCCTCTTCCTCTTGGGTTTACTCTCTCGTCCTCTTCATACCTGTTTTTCCCTCTGTTCAGCAAAAAGAAGGAGAGCTCCCGCTCCTCATGTTGTTAGGCACGGGGAGATTAAGCATCCTGCCGAGACTCGAACCCGGTTTCCCAGCCTCCACTGTCAGTGCCTGAGTTTCGCAGGCTGTGCTGCCACCCGTCCGCCGGAGGGCCTCCCCCCCGCTCCCGATGCCACTGCTAGGCAGTACACATTAAAGCTTTTAATAAAAAAAGGCCCAGCACCACGGCCTGTAGTCAACGCGCATCATCACCCACCTGCAGGGCCCAGGCCAATGGCCTGCAGTCCACGCGCATCACCTGCAGGGCCCAGCACAACAGCCTGCAGTCCATGCGCATTGTCACCCTCCTGCAGGGTAAAGCACCACGGCCTGCAGTCCGAGCGCATCGACACCCTCCTGCAGGGAGCAGTGCTGCAGCCTGCAGTCCATGTGCTTCATCACCCACCTGCATGGCAAAGCACCACGGCCTGTAGTCCACGCGCGTCGTCACCCTCCTGCAGGGCCCACGCGCATCACCTGCAGGGTAAAGCACCACGGCCTGCAGTCCACACGCACCACCTGCAGGGCCCAGCACCACGGCCTGCAGTCGACCCGGTGCAACGGCCTGCAGTCCACGCGCATCTTCACCCACCTGCAGGGCCTAGTGCCACGGCCCGCAGTCCACGCGCATCTTCACCCACCTGCAGGGCCTAGTGCCACGGCCCGCAGTCCACGCGCATCTTCACCCACCTGCAGGACCTAGTGCCACGGCCCGCAGTCCACGCGCATCGTCACCCACCTGTCGGGCCCAGTAGCCCGGCCTGCAGACCACGCACTTCGTCACCCATGCCGCTGGGCCCCACGCTCCGATGGAGGGAGGCAGCATCCGCCGGGAGGTGGGGGTGCGCTCGTGGGAGAACGAGAGCCAGAAATAGCTGCTGGGCCTTTGTACTGCTTTCAGGTTGAGCTCACGCAGCGCAGGTTGGACGAAGCAGCAAAAGAACCCAATAAAAACCACGTTCCCCTTTCTGGAAGGAATAGTCATTGCTATGCTACTCCATCATCCCCCCACTCCAGTGCCAGCCCCTCCCTCACGCCTGCGTTATCTCACCTGGTTAGTCTCAGAAACACCCCAGAACACTGCGCCTTCACACCCCATAATCTGTTTCCCACCACACGGAACGCTGAATCCGCCAACTCGAGCCTGTGTGAGTAACCCTTTCACTTCTGCACAGATAGATCTATGGTTCTGTTCGTGTTTGTGTACAGCCCCCCTTTGCCCTGGTAAAATATCTGTTCATCACCCTTTAGAGCGAGGCAGCGGTACGGGGGCGGGAAAGGGGAGCCGAGGCAGCGGTACGGGGGCGGGAAAGGGGAGCCGAGGCAGCGGTAGGGGGGCGGGAACGGGGCCGGGGAGACACAGAGAGCGAGGCAGCGGTAGGGGGGCGGGAACGGGGCCGGGGAGACTCAGAGAGCGAGGCAGCGGTAGGGGGGCGGGAACGGGGCCGGGGAGACACAGAGAGCGAGGCAGCGGTAGGGGGGCGGGAACGGGAGCCGAGGCAGCGGTAGGGAGCCGAGGCAGTGGTAGGGGGGCGGGAACGGGGCCGGGGAGACACAGAGAGCGAGGCAGCGGTAGGGGGGCGGGAACGGGAGCCGAGGCAGCGGTAAAAAGCAACAAAAAAAAGCAAGCACTCACCTGGACTTCTTCCGGGTGCCTTCAATGGCGGACCAGATTCGGGGGCGTTCCCGGCTTTTGGCTGACGTAGCGTGACGTAGCCAAAGTGGAAAAATTCTCGGGAACGCCCCCGAATCTGGTCCGAGATTGACGGACAGAGCCTTCTCCCAATGGCTAGCCTCCATTTATGGAGCTAGCCAATGGGAGGAGGGGGCGGATACCCGACCCCACATAGAGATATCATTAGATTTTGCTAGCGTATGCGTACTTCGTACGCATTGCCAAGCAAAACCTAAAAAACACACTCCCGGCTATTTTGCCTCAGGAGACTCCAACTACCCGAGCGCTAGCGACTCAGCGCTTAAGTAGGGCGGGAAGGGGGCGTGGCCTCTAGGTGGGCGTGGCCAGTCGTGGAGGAAGCGGGAGGGAGGGGGTCACGTGAGCGCTAATTCCGCTGCACGGCGCCCTCGAGATGCAGGTAGCAGTGGTAGTGAAGGTAAGTTTAAAAAACACAAGTAAACAGAATTACAATAGTAAAAAACACACTCCCGGCTATTTTGCCTCAGGAGACTCCAATCAGTGTTCTTACCTTTGAAGCCAGCCTATCTAACTTGTCTTATAAACTTTCACTGAGAGGCCCCTTATTTTTATTAAGATGCCCCTCTTGGATTCATTTTCTCCAAGTTATACCCACAAGGATTCCCTCAACTAGAATTAAGCTCATTCTGACTGCAGTTTATCGCATTTAATTTAGGAGTATTAAAAGCAGTGATAGGGTCTTTGGGGATTTATACTTACAAGTGAGGTACATTTTTTATACAAGTAATGAACAGGGATTAAAACATGTTAGGGTAGTTCACAAATTATCAATAGTGTAACACTGGCCTTATTTCCTCGTTGAGAAAGCTGCCGCTCGAGTTGAAAACGACCGATTGCACTGTGCAAGATGCGGTTTGCACTGATTGCACAGTGCGGACAAGCATACGGCACTGTGCAATCAGAGCGAACAGCATTTTGCACAGTGCGCTAAGCAGTTCGCGTAGCTCGCGTAGTGCAAAGTGCACTTCGCGTAGCTACACGTAGCGCTCCTACGCCCAGGGTTAGTGCTAGTGAGCTGAAGAAGGAGGGGCTGCTCGATTCGGTAAAAAGGAAGAGGGACACAGCAGTGATCCACAGCCAGTCGTGTTACACTGACCCTGGTGCACTCAGTGTAACACACGCATACACGCGAGAGCTTCGAACTGTCCCCTTCTCTGGAGGTATTTATATAGCGCTTACTGCCTCTGACGCTAGCAGGAAAGGGAGAGGTGCATTATTGGGTGAAAAGGAAGAGGGACACAGCAGAGATTCACAGCCAGTCGTGTTACACTGACCCTGGTGCACTCCGTGTAACACGCGCCTAGACGCGAGAGCTTCGAACTGTCGCCCCTCTTTGGAGGCGGGGGCACAGGAGTACATTCGTGCACATCAGTGTATTCAACTCCTTCGAACCCCTGAGCTCATCGAAAGCGCAGGCCCCTGGGGAGAGCTCTTCTAGGCGCTTCTCAAAGCTTATTCATAAAGTAACACATCTGATTGTTGCAGCATTCTTAAAGTGTGGCGCAGCTGCATGTACCCCCCCCCCCCCCCCCCCCTGTCCAGGTTCGATAGTGTCACCTGCAGGGCATGCGCAGATCATCTCACTGAGCCATGTTATCCTCGTCAAAGCAGAGCCGACCTAGGCGCGCGCTACTATATGCGGATTGCGGATGACACCTGTCGACACTAGGTGCCTATGTAGTCAACATCACGTCTATCCACTACGTGTGTAGCACAATTGGGCACTACATACAGAGCGTATCTAGGCACTACATGCGCAGTATAGCTGAACAATTCACTCAGAGCGTATGTAGGCGCTACATGCACAGTATAGCTGAGTAATTCACACAGAGCGTATCTAGGCACTACATGCACAGTATAGCTGAGTAATTCATACAGAGCGTATCTAGGCACTACATGCACAGTATAGCTGAGTAATTCATAGAGAGCGTATGTAGGCGCTACATGCACAGTATAGCTGAGCAATTCACTCAGAGCGTATGTAGGCACTACATGCACAGTATAGCTGAACAATTCACTCAGAGCATATCTAGGCACTACATGCACAGTATAGCTGAGTAATTCATACAGAGCGTATCTAGGCGCTACATGCACAGTATAGCTGAGCAATTCACTAAGAGCGTATCTAGGCACTACATGCACAGTATAGCTGAACAATTCACTCAGAGCATATCTAGGCACTACATGCACAGTATAGCTGAGTAATTCATAGAGAGCGTATGTTGGCGCGACATGCACAGTATAGCTGAGCAATTCACTCAGAGCGTATCTAGGCACTACATGCGCAGTATAGCTGAGTAATTCTCTCAGAGCGTATGTAGGCGCTACATGCACAGTACAGCTGAGCAATTCACTCAGAGCGTATGTAGGCGCTACATGCACAGTATAGCTGAGTAATTCAAACAGGGCGTATCTAGGCACTACATGCACAGTACAGCTGAGCAATTCACTCAGAGCGTATGTAGGCGCTACATGCACAGTATAGCTGAGTAATTCCAACAGGGCGTATCTAGGCACTACATGCACAGTATAGCTGAGCAATTCACTCAGAGCGTATGTAGGCGCTACATGCACAGTATAGCTGAGTAATTCAAACAGGGCGTATCTAGGCACTACATGCACAGTATAGCTGAGTAATTCATACAGAGCGTATGTAGGCACTACATGCACAGTATAGCTGAACAATTCACTCAGAGCGTATCTAGGCACTACATGCGCAGTATAGCTGAGTAATTCTCTCAGAGCGTATGTAGGCGCTACATGCACAGTACAGCTGAGCAATTCACTCAGAGCGTATGTAGGCGCTACATGCACAGTATAGCTGAGTAATTCAAACAGGGCGTATCTAGGCACTACATGCACAGTACAGCTGAGCAATTCACTCAGAGCGTATGTAGGCGCTACATGCACAGTATAGCTGAGTAATTCCAACAGGGCGTATCTAGGCACTACATGCACAGTATAGCTGAGCAATTCACTCAGAGCGTATGTAGGCGCTACATGCACAGTATAGCTGAGTAATTCAAACAGGGCGTATCTAGGCACTACATGCACAGTATAGCTGAGTAATTCATACAGAGCGTATGTAGGCACTACATGCACAGTATAGCTGAGTAATTCATACAGAGCGTATCTAGGCACTACATGCACAGTATAGCTGAGTAATTCATACAGAGCGTATGTAGGCGCTACATGCACAGTATAGCTGAACAATTCACTCAGAGCGTATCTAGGCACTACATGCACAGTATAGCTGAGTAATTCATACAGAGCGTATCTAGGCGCTACATGCACAGTATAGCTGAGCAATTCACTAAGAGCGTATGTAGGCACTACATGCACAGTATAGCTGAACAATTCACTCAGAGCGTATCTAGGCACTACATGCACAGTATAGCTGAGTAATTCATACAGAGCGTATCTAGGCACTACATGCACAGTATAGCTGAGTAATTCATACAGAGCGTATGTAGGCGCTACATGCACAGTATAGCTGAACAATTCACTTAGAGCGTATCTAGGCACTACATGCGCAGTATAGCTGAGCAATTCACTCAGAGCGTATGTAGGCGCTACATGCAAAGTATAGCTGAGTAATTCACACAGAGCGTATCTAGGCACTACATGCACAGTATACCTGAGTAATTCATACAGAGCGTATCTAGGCACTACATGCACAGTATAGCTGAGTAATTCATACAGAGCGTATCTAGGCACTACATGCACAGTATAGCTGAGTAATTCATAGAGAGCGTATGTAGGCGCTACATGCACAGTATAGCTGAGCAATTCACTCAGAGCGTATGTAGGCACTACATGCACAGTATAGCTGAACAATTCACTCAGAGCATATCTAGGCACTACATGCACAGTACAGCTGAGTAATTCATACAGAGCGTATGTAGGCGCTACATGCACAGTATAGCTGAGTAATTCACACAGGGCGTATCTAGGCACTACATGCACAGTATAGCTGAGTAATTCATACAGAGTGTATCTAGGCACTACATGCACAGTATAGCTGAGTAATTCATACAGAGCGTATGTAGGCGCTACATGCACAGTATAGCTGAACAATTCACTCAGAGCGTATGTAGGCGCTACATGCACAGTATAGCTGAGTAATTCACACAGAGCGTATCTAGGCACTACATGCACAGTATAGCTGAGTAATTCATACAGAGCGTATCTAGGCACTACATGCACAGTATAGCTGAGTAATTCATAGAGAGCGTATGTAGGCGCTACATGCACAGTATAGCTGAGCAATTCACTCAGAGCGTATGTAGGCACTACATGCACAGTATAGCTGAACAATTCACTCAGAGCATATCTAGGCACTACATGCACAGTATAGCTGAGTAATTCATACAGAGCGTATCTAGGCGCTACATGCACAGTATAGCTGAGCAATTCACTAAGAGCGTATCTAGGCACTACATGCACAGTATAGCTGAACAATTCACTCAGAGCATATCTAGGCACTACATGCACAGTATAGCTGAGTAATTCATAGAGAGCGTATGTTGGCGCGACATGCACAGTATAGCTGAGCAATTCACTCAGAGCGTATGTAGGCACTACATGCACAGTATAGCTGAACAATTCACTCAGAGCATATCTAGGCACTACATGCACAGTATAGCTGAGTAATTCATACAGAGCGTATCTAGGCGCTACATGCACAGTATAGCTGAGCAATTCACTAAGAGCGTATGTAGGCACTACATGCACAGTATAGCTGAACAATTCACCCAGAGCATATCTAGGCACTACATGCACAGTACAGCTGAGTAATTCATACAGAGCGTATGTAGGCGCTACATGCGCAGTATAGCTGAGTAATTCACACAGGGCGTATCTAGGCTCTACATGCACAGTGTAGCTGAGTAATTCATACAGAGCGTATGTAGGCGCTACATGCACAGTATAGCTGAACAATTCACTCAGAGCGTATCTAGGCACTACATGCGCAGTATAGCTGAGCAATTCACTCAGAGCGTATGTAGGCGCTACATGCACAGTATAGCTGAGTAATTCACACAGAGCGTATCTAGGCACTACATGCACAGTATAGCTGAGTAATTCATACAGAGCGTATCTAGGCACTACATGCACAGTATAGCTGAGTAATTCATAGAGAGCGTATGTAGGCGCTACATGCACAGTATAGCTGAGCAATTCACTCAGAGCGTATGTAGGCACTACATGCACAGTATAGCTGAACAATTCACTCAGAGCATATCTAGGCACTACATGCACAGTATAGCTGAGTAATTCATACAGAGCGTATCTAGGCGCTACATGCACAGTATAGCTGAGCAATTCACTAAGAGCGTATGTAGGCACTACATGTACAGTATAGCTGAACAATTCACTCAGAGCATATCTAGGCACTACATGCACAGTATAGCTGAGTAATTCATAGAGAGCGTATGTTGGCGCGACATGCACAGTATAGCTGAGCAATTCACTCAGAGCGTATGTAGGCACTACATGCACAGTATAGCTGAACAATTCACTCAGAGCATATCTAGGCACTACATGCACAGTATAGCTGAGTAATTCATACAGAGCGTATCTAGGCGCTACATGCACAGTATAGCTGAGCAATTCACTAAGAGCGTATGTAGGCACTACATGCACAGTATAGCTGAACAATTCACCCAGAGCATATCTAGGCACTACATGCACAGTACAGCTGAGTAATTCATACAGAGCGTATGTAGGCGCTACATGCGCAGTATAGCTGAGTAATTCACACAGGGCGTATCTAGGCACTACATGCACAGTGTAGCTGAGTAATTCATACAGAGCGTATCTAGGCACTACATGCACAGTATAGCTGAGTAATTCATACAGAGCGTATGTAGGCGCTACATGCACAGTATAGCTGAACAATTCACTCAGAGCGTATCTAGGCACTACATGCGCAGTATAGCTGAGCAATTCACTCAGAGCGTATGTAGGCGCTACATGCACAGTATAGCTGAGCAATTCACACAGAGCGTATCTAGGCACTACATGCACAGTATACCTGAGTAATTCATACAGAGCGTATCTAGGCACTACATGCACAGTATAGCTGAGTAATGCATACAGAGCGTATCTAGGCACTACATGCACAGTATAGCTGAGTAATTCATAGAGAGCGTATGTAGGCGCTACATGCACAGTATAGCTGAGCAATTCACTCAGAGCGTATGTAGGCACTACATGCACAGTATAGCTGAACAATTCACTCAGAGCATATCTAGGCACTACATGCACAGTATAGCTGAGCAATTCACTCAGAGCGTATCTAGGCGCTACATGCACAGTATAGTTGAGTAATTCTCTCAGAGCGTATCTAGGCGCTACATGCACAGTATAGCTGAGTAATTGATACAGAGCGTATCCAGGCGCTACATGCACAGTATAGCTGAGTAATTGATACAGAGCGTATCTAGGCACTACATGTACAGTTTAGCTGAGCAATTCATACAGAGCGTATCTAGGCACTACACGCACAGTATAGCTGAGTAATACTGGGTAGGTCTAGGAGGCTATGACGTGCCGTCTCATTGCACCCTACATTTACAAAGCACCCTTTCCTGGAGGCTATCATTCACCCCTTAGAGCACGCGCTGCCTCGACTGTCCGGGTGGGTTCTCTTGTCGAGTGGCCGAGGTTCCCAGTCACTCAACTCCTGGAAACTCGGCGTGTAAAGAGTAAACGATGCGCACCTTTTATTGCCCTCCAATGCAATCAGCGTTGACTCGACCCCTGGGGTTCCGGGCGGACGAGGGAGAGGAAGAAACGACAGATTCCAGGAATGTTTGACTTTACCTGCCTAAGATCACAGGAGGGCGCGGGGCGGAGCCGGGATTCAACCCCAAACAATCGATTTACCAAACGCCCTGCTTGGGAATAGGTTGGGCCCTTTGTCCAGAAGTCTGCCCCGGTCTGCCTTTGTTCCTGAGGGGAGGGCGGGGGTCCTTGGCCTGAAGCCCCCCTCCCAGGTGCCTTTGAAGTGGGGGGGGGGGGAGTAAGTATACTGCCCAGGACGCCTCCTGTTTGTTTGAACCAATAAAGGGCAGTGTCCAGGGGGAAGCGGCTGGGAGGGGGGGTCATCTCAAGCCGGGATGGCCCCTCCCCCCGAGATCTGCCCAGACAGGCTTGAGTTGGACAGGGCTGGGGGGAGTGAGTGCTGCGGGAACAGCTGCGGAGCGGGAGAGGGGCGGCCAGAGCCGGGTGTCTCGGGACAGGACAGCTGGACACGCGGCCCTCAGACTCGGGGTGCGGCCGGAGGGAGGCTCTCGGGGTCAGGGGGTGCAGGACAGAGGGGCAGGGGCAGGAGTGAGGGAGAAGTGGAGGGAGAAACCGGGAGAAGAAGAGAGAGGAGGAGGAAGGACACCGGCAAAGAAAGGAGGAAAGAGGAAACGAAAGGGAAAGTGAGGGAAGTGAGGGGGTGAGGAGCGGAGAGGAGGGGGCGAGGTAAGGGGGCTCCTGCAGTGAGGAAGTGTCATGGCCAGACTTAGGATATAAAGGTTGAGTCGGGGGTTCAAGGGGTCACTCGCGGGGTGACCCGTGAAGCTTAGGGGTACCAGGAGTGGACCTGGGGGCGCCAGGGGTGAGCCTTGGAGGACTTTATCCGGAACATTAGGGCTGATTCGGGGGTTTTAGGGGTGACCCCGGGGTGCTGGGAGAGAGCCCGGGTGAGGAGTGAGTACCGGGTGAGGAGTGAGTACCGGGTGAGGAGTGAGTATCTGGGCGATCACCGGGCGAGGAGTCAGCTCGTGCTGAGGTACCCAGGGGCCCGGGATGGGTCCGAGAGGCCCCTGTGGGGCCCTGTTGCTCCTGCTTTTCTTGCAGCGGGGCCTCGGGGAGCGCCGGCAGGAGGCCCCCACCATCGCCTTCGTCTTCGACGTCACGGGCTCCATGCACGACGACCTCCTGCAGGTGATTGACGGCGCGTCCCGCATCCTGCAGCGCAGCCTCAGCCGCCACACCCGGGGGGCCGCCGGAAGCAACTACGTCCTGGTGCCCTTCCACGACCCGGGTAAGGACAGCGGGGTCTGGGGGGGGGAGGGGGGGGGTGGGGGGGGGGGTCTGGCGTCTGCGGGGGTGGGGGGCTCCGGGCCTGGCGCCCACTCCAGGTGGTACTGTGGTAGGGATGCTGGTATGTACTGGGTCCAGAGCATCCTATAGGAGAGAGTACTGGGACCAGATCATCCTATAGGAGAGAGTACTGGGACAAGAGCATCCTATAGGAGAGAGTACTGGGACCAGAGCATCCTATAGGAGAGAGTACTGGGACTAGAGCATCCTACAGGAGAGAGTACTGGGACAAGAGCATCCTATAGGAGAGAGTACTGGGTCCAGAATATCCTATAGGAGAGAGTACTGGGACCAGAGCATCCTATAGGAGAGAGTACTGGGTCCAGATAATCCTATAGGAGAGAGTACTGGGACCAGAGCATCCTACAGGAGAGAGTACTGGGACCAGAGCATCCTATAGGAGAGAGTACTGGGTCCAGATAATCCTATAGGAGAGAGTACTGGGACCAGAGCAACCTATAGGAAAGAGTATGGGGACCAGAGCATCCTATAGGGGAGAGTACTGGGACAAGAGCATCCTATAGGAGAGAGTACTGGGACCAGAGCATCCTATAGGAGAGAGTACTGGGACTAGAGCATCCTATAGGAGAGAGTACTGGGACAAGAGCATCCTATAGGAGAGAGTACTGGGACAAGAGCATCCTATAGGAGAGAGTACTGGGACCAGAGCATCCTATAGGAGAGAGTACTGGGACCAGAGCATCCTATAGGAGAGAGTACTGGGACTAGAGCATCCTATAGGAGAGAGTACTGGGACAAGAGCATCCTATAGGAGAGAGTACTGGGACAAGAGCATCCTATAGGAGAGAGTACTGGGACCAGAGCATCCTATAGGAGAGAGTACTGGGACAAGAGCATCCTATAGGAGAGAGTACTGGGACAAGAGCATCCTATAGGAGAGAGTACTGGGACCAGAGCATCCTATAGGAGAGAGTACTGGGACAAGAGCATCCTATAGGAGAGAGTACTGGGACAAGAGCATCCTATAGGAGAGAGTACTGGGACTAGAGCATCCTATTGGAGAGAGTACTGGGACAAGAGCATCCTATAGGAGAGAGTACTGGGACAAGAGCATCCTATAGGAGAGAGTACTGGGACTAGAGCAACAAGCCTGAGAGAACTGGGACTGCAACAAAATAGACAAAAGAGCGCTGGGGTCGAGCATCCTGGAAGAGAGAGTACTGGGACCAGAGCATCCTATAGGAGAGAGTACTGGGACTAGAGCATCCTATAGGAGAGAGTACTGGGACAAGAGCATCCTATAGGAGAGAGTACTGGGACCAGAGCATCCTATAGGAGAGAGTACTGGGACTAGAGCATCCTATAGGAGAGAGTACTGGGACAAGAGCATCCTATAGGAGAGAGTACTGGGACTAGAGCATCCTATTGGAGAGAGTACTGGGACAAGAGCATCCTATAGGAGAGAGTACTGGGACTAGAGCATCCTATAGGAGAGAGTACTGGGACAGGAGCATCCTATAGGAGAGAGTACTGGGACTAGAGCATCCTATAGGAGAGAGTACTGGGACAAGAGCATCCTATAGGAGAGAGTACTGGGACTAGAGCATCCTATAGGAGAGAGTACTGGGACAAGAGCATCCTATAGGAGAAAGTACTGGGACCAGATCATCCTATAGGAGAGAGTATTCGGATCAGAATATCCCATAGGAGAGAGTACTGGGACTAGAGCATCCTATAGGAGAGAGTACTGGGACTAGAGCATCCTACAGGAGAGAGTACTGGGTGCAGAGGATCCTATAGGAGAGAGTACTGGGACCAGAGCATCCTATAGTGAAGAGTACTGTGATCAGAATATCCTATAGGAGAGAGTACTGGGACCAGAGCATCCTATAGGAGAGAGTACTGGGTCCAGATAATCCTATAGTAGAGAGTACTGGGACCAGAGCATCCTACAGGAGAGAGTACTGGGACCAGAGCATCCTATAGGAGAGTACTGGGTCGAGATAATCCTATAGGAGAGAGTACTGGGACCAGAGCATCCTATAGGAAAGAGTATGGGGACCAGAGCATCCTATAGGAGAGAGTACTGGGACCAGATCATCCTATAGGAGAGAGTACTGGGACCAGAATATCCTATAGGAGAGAGTACTGGGTCCATATCATCCTATAGGAGAGAGTACTGCGACCAGAATATCCTATAGGAGAGAGTACTGGGACTAGAGCATCCTATAGGAGGGAGTACTGGGGCCAGAGCATCCTATAGGAGAGAGTACTGGGACTAGAGCATCCTATAGGAGAGCGTACTGAGACTAGAGCATCCTATAGGAGAGAGTACTGGGACTAGAGCATCCTACAGGAGAGAGTACTGGGTCCAGAGGATCCTATAGGAGAGAGTACTGAGACCAGAGCATCCTATAGGAGAGAGTACTGGGTCCAGATAATCCTATAGGAGAGAGTACTGGGAAGAGAGCATCCTATAGGAAAGAGTATGGGGACCAGAGCATCCTATAGGAGAGAGTGCTGGGACCGGAGCATCCTATAGGAGAGAGTGCTGGGACCAGATCATCCTATAGGAGAGAGTACTGGGACCATAATATCCTATAGGAGAGAGTACTGGGTCCATATCATCCTATAGGAGAGAGTACTGGGTCCATATCATCCTATAGGAGAGAGTGCTGGGACCAGAATATCCTATAGGAGAGAGTACTGGGACTAGAGCAACAAGCCTGAGAGAACTGGGACTGCAACAAAATAGACAAAAGAGCGCTGGGGTCGAGTATCCTGGAAGAGAGAGTACTGGGATCAGAGCATCCTATAGAAGAGAGTGCTGGGACTAGATCATTCTATAGGAGAGAGTACTGGGACTAGAGCATCCTATAGGAGAGAGTACTGGGACTAGAGCATCCTATAGGAGAAAGTACTGGGACCAGATCATCCTATAGGAGAGAGTACTGGGATCAGAATATCCTATAGGAGAGAGTACTGGGTCCAGATAATCCTATAGGAGATAGTACTGGGACCAGAGCATCCTATAGGAAAGAGTATGTGGACCAGAGCATCCTATAGGAGAGAGTGCTGGGACCAGAGCATCCTATAGGAGAGAGTGCTGGGACCAGAGCATCCTATAGGAGAGAGTGCTGGGGCCAGAGCATCCTATAGGAGAGAGTGCTGGGGCCAGAGCATCCTATAGGAGAGAGTACTGGGACTAGAGCATCCTATAGGAGAGAGTACTGGGTCCATATCATCCTATAGGAGTGAGTACTGGGTCCAGATCATCCTATAGGAGAGAGTACTGGGACCAGAGCATCCTATAGGAGAGAGTACGGGGACCAGAGCAT
This sequence comes from Lissotriton helveticus, assembly GCF_964261635.1. NCBI lineage: Eukaryota > Metazoa > Chordata > Amphibia > Caudata > Salamandridae > Lissotriton > Lissotriton helveticus. The sequence continues at coordinate 2,132,141,470 of NC_136065.1, read as the reverse complement.
CCTATAGGAGAGAGTACTGGGTCCAGATCATCCTATAGGAGAGAGTACTGGGACCAGAGCATCCTATAGGAGAGAGTACTGGGACCAGAGCATCCTATAGGAGAGAGTACGGGGGCCAGAGCATCCTATAGGAGAGAGTACGGGGGCCAGAGCATCCTATACGAGAGAGTACAGGGACTAGAGCATCCTATAGGAGAGAGTACTGGGTCCAGATCATCCTATAAGAGAGAGTACTGGGACCAGAGCATCCTATAGGAGAGAGTACGGGGACCAGAGCATCCTATAGGAGAGAGTATTGGGTCCAGATCATCCTATAGGAGAGAGTACTGGGACCAGAGCATCCTATAGGAGAGCATACTGGGACCAGATCATCCTATAAGAGAGAGTACTGGGACCAGAGCATCCTATAGAAGAGAGTACTGGGACCAGAGCATCCTATAGAAGAGAGTACTGGGACCAGAGCATCCTATAGGAAAGAGTACTGGGACCAGAGCATCCTATAGGAGAGAGCACGGGGACCAGAGCATCCTATAGGAGAGAGTACTGGGTCCAGATCATCCTATAGGAGAGACTACTGGGTCCAGATCATCCTATAGGAGAGAGTACTGGGTCCAGATCATCCTATAGGAGAGAGTACTGGGACCAGAGCATCCTATAGGAGAGAGTACTGGGTCCAGATCATCCTATAGGAGAGAGTACTGGGACCAGAGCATCCTATAGGAGAGAGTACGGGGACCAGAGCATCCTATAGGAGAGAGCACGGGGACCAGAGCATCCTATAGGAGAGAGTACTGGGTCCAGATCATCCTATAGAAGAGAGTACTGGGTCCAGATCATCCTATAGGAGAGAGTACTGGGTCCAGATCATCCTATAGGAGAGAGTATGGTTCTGGGGTGGGTGCCCTGCTCGTTTTTGGTGGCCATCTTGGAGTGGGGTGAGTGGAGTGAGGCATTTCCATCTGCTAGCGCTTGTTTGCGCATGTGACGCCTGGGAACACCTACTTAAGGCGAGTCCCTCCTGTTCTCAGCCCCTGACAAGGTAGCTGCTGCTGCGAGAGCGCTTCGCGCGTTTTTGCAGTAAAACTGCTGTTTTAAAAACGCTTATTTATAATTTCTGCTGGCTTTGGTCATTTTGACCCTTTTTTAAATCCCCCCTTACCTGCACCATAATTTTGTGCCCCTCACCGCCGTTTGGGCGGGTCTGGTCCTGGGGTGGGTGCCCTGCTCGTTTTTGGTGGCCATCTTGGAGTGGGGTGAGTGGAGTGAGGCATTTCCATCTGCTAGCGCTTGTTTGCGCATGTGACGCCTGGGAACACCTACTTAAGGCGAGTCCCTCCTGTTCTCAGCCCCTGACAAGGTAGCTGCTGCTGCGAGAGCGCTTCGCGCGTTTTTGCAGTAAAACTGCTGTTTTAAAAACGCTTATTTATAATTTCTGCTGGCTTTGGTCATTTTGACCCTTTTTTAAATCCCCCCTTACCTGCACCATAATTTTGTGCCCCTCACCGCCGTTTGGGCGGGTCTGGTCCTGGGGTGGGTGCCCTGCTCGTTTTTGGTGGCCATCTTGGAGTGGGGTGAGTGGAGTGAGGCATTTCCATCTGCTAGCGCTTGTTTGCGCATGTGACGCCTGGGAACACCTACTTAATGCTCCTCCCCTAGCGCAGCGGGATCGCGCAGCGGGCGTGTCCTCGCGTGGCCGGAGTCGTGCCAGAGTCCTGCCCGTCTGCGCCCGTCCGCGCTCGGTTGCGCTGGTTTCGCGGTGGCCTTAACATCAGGTACATCATTAATTATGCTTACGTACACCAGGGAAACTCTCCTGGCGATTAACAATTGCCTGCCTCCTTGCGCTGGAGCCCGTGTTGACCCTTTGTGTGGCCCCCACCATTGTGCTTGTGGTGGTTGGCTACTCGAAGCACCATCTTGCTTGGGGTCCAGTATAGTGCAGCCTGCCATAAGCAGCAACGTCTCTTCGCGACATCTCACCATCTGGAATTTGAACGTAAGATCGGCGGTCAAGCATTATCAGGATATTGCTGATCTTATGGACAATGACCCCCCTGACATCTTCTGTCTGACAGAGACATGGCTGCAGGATACCGATTCTACTGTATTGAATTTGGCGCTCCCCGCGGAGTATTCCATCTACACGCTCAACCGCTCTTCGAGAGGGGGTGGAGTCGCTCTTGCAGTTAAATCTTGTTATCCTTGCGCCTGGAGAGTGCAGAACATCACGGGATGCGAGAGCGCCCTGTTCAAGGTTGCAGTTACATCGCATTTTACCATGTCAGGATTGCTTATTTATCGCCCACCTGGTAGTTCCGTGGCATTTAGGGAGGCTCTTCCCGAGGCAGTTAGTTCACTAGCAGTAGGGTCTGCCAATTTTTCTATCATTGGAGACTTGAATCTCCATTTTGACACTCTGTGTCTTTCTTCAGTGGGAGGGATGGTGGCGGATCTCGAGGCCCTTCAACTGTTCCAGCTGGTCTCGGACCCCACTCATAAGGGTGGCCACATTCTGGACCCCTTTTTCTCCAACTTAGAGGGGGCTACAGTGGCCCCCCCTCTCCCCCTGACCTGGTCAGACCACTCGCTCGTGACTATCTACTGTCCTCTTATAGAAGCCCCACTTAAGGCGCCACTGCGAGCTATGCCCAGACGGCGCTGGAGCAAACTTAAGGCGGAAGATCTCCATCGCCTTCTCACTGATGATCCTCTGGGTGCAGTGGAGAACGTGGAATCTGGTTATGACCATTTCTGCGGATGGGTAACCAGAGCCCTCGACTCCCTTATCCCGATGGTTTCCAGTAAGTGTGGCCTCCGCGCCCCCAGCCCCTGGTATGATGGCAATCTGAGGGCTCTAAAAAGTGTCTGTAGACGTGCAGAGAGAGACTGGAGGAAGAGGTATGACAGCAGCAAAAAAAACCTGTATATGGCTGCGGTTAAGTCCTATCACCGCGCGGTCTGTAGAACCCGGGCGGCATATTACGCTCTGGAGTTTCGCAGCAGTGGGAATCCTGTTAAAACCATCTTTAAGGCCCTTAAAGACCTTGTGGCTAGGAAGCCTGCCGGCAATTCCATCAGCTCCAATACCCATTGTGAAGCGCTGGCGGCTTTCTTCCTGGAGAAGGTCCAGACCATCTATAGGGCCTTCCCCACCACTGCACAAACCAGTACGGGGCCACCCATCCAGCAGGATCAGGTGGTGCTAGATTCTCTCCCCTGTCTCTCTTTGGAGTCTTACACGGCATTGGCCCTTCGAGTCAAGTCTGGGTCGCCGGTTGACCCGCTCAAGCCACCAATGTTCAGAGACCAGACTTTTGCTCGCCCGGTCTGCGACTTAATCAACATGTCGCTATCATCTGGCCAGGTGCCTTTGAAATGGAAGCATGCGGTAGTTATGCCCATTTTGAAAAAAACATCTCTCGACCCCTTAAAATCGGAGAACTACCGCCCGATTTCGCTTCTCCCGTGGCCAGCCAAACTCGCGGAGGTGCATGTTAACACCGCCCTCACTGATCATCTGTCGCGTGCCAACATTCTGGACGACACCCAGAATGGTTTTCGGGCCGGCCACAGTACGGAAACAGCATTGTTATTTATGGTCGAGCACCTGCGGGCAGTTCTGGATGCAGGTCAAACGGCGGCGCTTGTTTTGTTAGACCTAAGCGCCGCCTTTGACACGGTCTCCCATGAAATTCTCCTGCAGCGGCTGGAGGAGATAGGGGTGACTGGCACTGCACACCAGTGGTTTCGTTCGTTTCTCAGGGATCGTTCCTTCTGTGTGGCGTCCCCGCCCTATCAGTCCAAATGTCATCCTCTGTCTCTTGGGGTTCCGCAGGGTTCCTCGCTGAGTCCCACGTTGTTTAACATCTACGTGAGGCCGCTGGCTGAGGTGGTGAAGCTCTGTGGTATGACCATGGTGTCATACGCAGATGATACCCAGCTAGCGGTCACGATCAGCGGGGACTCTGGGGTGGATGCCCCAAGATTCAGAGAAGGACTTAGGGCGGTGGCTGGTTGGATGACGTCCAACTGTCTCCAACTTAACGCCAAAAAAACGGAGGTGATGGTCTTTGGGAAGCGGACGGACCTTTGGGGAGATACCTGGTGGCCCCCTGAGTTGGGTCCCACCCCCACTCCGGTTGCGGAGATCAAAAATCTTGGTGTCTGGCTGGACCCTTCCCTCAACTTTGTTGGTCACACTAAAAGGACGGCGGCGTGCTGCTTTGGCATCTTGCGCAATCTGCGACCTGCCCTTAAATATTTTGATGCCGCAACCCGTCAACTTGTGGTACAAGCAACGGTTTTGGCTCGGCTGGACTATGCCAGCTCCCTTTTCATAGGGTTAAACCAGGCCGAGCTAACCCGACTTCAAAGAGTGCAGAACGCAGCGGCCAGAGCAATCGTAGGTCTTCCTAGGTTTTGCTCGGCCGGTCCAACCTTGCGAGCCTTGCATTGGTTACCCGTTAGGCAGCGGATCCATTTTAAAGTACTGTGCATATCTTTCAAGATTCTGAAGGGCCTACCGCCTCCCTTACTGTGCCAACTTTTGTGCTCTTACATCCCGGGCCGCACTTTGCGTTCGTTGGACCAAGAACTAGCGGCAGCCCCTCGGTTCAAACTCAGTCGGGCGGGGGGTCGCTCTTTTAGGGTGCGGGCAGCCGCGCTCTGGAACGCTCTCCCCTTGAAACTCCGGACCCTTGGCGACTTGCTTTCCTTCCGCAAGGCCGCTAAAACCCTTCTGTTCTCTGAGTTATGTTAAAATCCATACCCCCATTTTTAAATAATATTTTCTGTTTTCTGTTGTGTTGTGTTCGCCACCTTGTCGGTGCGCCGGGACGCTCCTTCGCTGGAGCAGCCGTGCGCAATACAAATAGCCCTAACATAACATAACATAACAGTACTGGGACCAGAGCATCCTATAGGAGAGAGTACTGGGTCCAGATCATCCTATAGGAGAGAGTACTGGGACCAGAGCATCCTATAGGAGAGAGTACGGGGACCAGATCATCCTATAAGAGAGAGTACTGGGACCAGAGCATCCTATAGAAGAGAGTACTGGGACCAGAGCATCCTATAGAAGAGAGTACTGGGACCAGAGCATCCTATAGGAAAGAGTACTGGGACCAGAGCATCCTATAGGAGAGAGCACGGGGACCGGAGCATCCTATAGGAGAGAGTACTGGGTCCAGATCATCCTATAGGAGAGAGTACTGGGTCCAGATCATCCTATAAGAGAGAGTACGGGGACCAGAGCATCCTATAGGAGAGAGTACTGGGTCGAGATCATCCTATAGGAGAGAGTACTGGGACCAGATCATCCTATAGGAGAGAGTACTGGGACCTGAGCATCCTATAGGAGAGAGTACTGGGACCAGAGCATCCTATAGGAGAGCGTACTGGGACCAGATCATCCTATAGGAGAGAGTACTGGGTCCAGATCATCCTATAGGAGAGAGTACTGGGACCAGAGCATCCTATAGGAGAGATTACGGGGACCAGAGCATCCTATAGGAGAGAGTACTGGGTCCAGATCATCCTATAGGAGAGAGTACTGGGACGAGATCATCCTATAGGAGAGAGTACTGGGACCTGAGCATCCTATAGAAGAGAGTACGGGGTCCAGATCATCCTATAGGAGAGAGTACTGGGACCAGAGCATCCTATAGGAGAGAGTACTGGGACCAGAGCATCCTATAGGAGAGAGTACGGGGGCCAGAGCATCCTATACGAGAGAGTACAGGGACTAGAGCATCCTATAGGAGAGAGTACTGGGTCCAGATCATCCTATAAGAGAGAGTACGGGGACCAGAGCATCCTATAGGAGAGAGTACTGGGTCCAGATCATCCTATAGGAGAGAGTACTGGGACCAGATCATCCTATAGGAGAGAGTACTGGGACCTGAGCATCCTATAGGAGAGAGTACTGGGACCAGAGCATCCTATAGGAGAGCGTACTGGGACCAGATCATCCTATAGGAGAGAGTACTGGGTCCAGATCATCCTATAGGAGAGAGTACTGGGACCAGAGCATCCTATAGGAGAGATTACGGGGACCAGAGCATCCTATAGGAGAGAGTACTGGGTCCAGATCATCCTATAGGAGAGAGTACTGGGACGAGATCATCCTATAGGAGAGAGTACTGGGACCTGAGCATCCTATAGGAGAGAGTACGGGGACCAGAGCATCCTATAGGAAAGAGTATGGGGACCAGAGCATCCTATAGGAGAGAGTGCTGGGACCAGAGCATCCTATAGGAGAGAGTGCTGGGACCAGAGCATCCTATAGGAGAGAGTGCTGGGACCAGAGCATCCTATAGGAGAGAGTGCTGGGGCCAGAGCATCCTATAGGAGAGCGTGCTGGGGCCAGAGCATCCTATAGGAGAGAGTACTGGGACTAGAGCATCCTATAGGAGAGAGTACTGGGTCCATATCATCCTATAGGAGTGAGTACTGGGTCCAGATCATCCTATAGGAGAGAGTACGGGGACCAGAGCATCCTATAGGAGAGAGTACTGGGTCCAGATCATCCTATAGGAGAGAGTACTGGGACCAGAGCATCCTATAGGAGAGAGTACTGGGACCAGAGCATCCTATAGGAGAGAGTACGGGGGCCAGAGCATCCTATAGGAGAGAGTACGGGGGCCAGAGCATCCTATACGAGAGAGTACAGGGACCAGAGCATCCTATAGGAGAGAGTACTGGGTCCAGATCATCCTATAAGAGAGAGTACTGGGACCAGAGCATCCTATAGGAGAGAGTACGGGGACCAGAGCATCCTATAGGAGAGAGTACTGGGTCCAGATCATCCTATAGGAGAGAGTACTGGGACCAGAGCATCCTATAGGAGAGCGTACTGGGACCAGATCATCCTATAAGAGAGAGTACTGGGACCAGAGCATCCTATAGAAGAGAGTACTGGGACCAGAGCATCCTATAGAAGAGAGTACTGGGACCAGAGCATCCTATAGGAAAGAGTACTGGGACCAGAGCATCCTATAGGAGAGAGCACGGGGACCGGAGCATCCTATAGGAGAGAGTACTGGGTCCAGATCATCCTATAGGAGAGAGTACTGGGTCCAGATCATCCTATAGGAGAGAGTACTGGGTCCAGATCATCCTATAGGAGAGAGTACTGGGACCAGAGCATCCTATAGGAGAGAGTACGGGGACCAGAGCATCCTATAGGAAAGAGTATGGGGACCAGAGCATCCTATAGGAGAGAGTGCTGGGACCAGAGCATCCTATAGGAGAGAGTGCTGGGACCAGAGCATCCTATAGGAGAGAGTGCTGGGACCAGAGCATCCTATAGGAGAGAGTGCTGGGGCCAGAGCATCCTATAGGAGAGCGTGCTGGGGCCAGAGCATCCTATAGGAGAGAGTACTGGGACTAGAGCATCCTATAGGAGAGAGTACTGGGTCCATATCATCCTATAGGAGTGAGTACTGGGTCCAGATCATCCTATAGGAGAGAGTACGGGGACCAGAGCATCCTATAGGAGAGAGTACTGGGTCCAGATCATCCTATAGGAGAGAGTACTGGGACCAGAGCATCCTATAGGAGAGAGTACTGGGACCAGAGCATCCTATAGGAGAGAGTACGGGGGCCAGAGCATCCTATAGGAGAGAGTACGGGGGCCAGAGCATCCTATACGAGAGAGTACAGGGACCAGAGCATCCTATAGGAGAGAGTACTGGGTCCAGATCATCCTATAAGAGAGAGTACTGGGACCAGAGCATCCTATAGGAGAGAGTACGGGGACCAGAGCATCCTATAGGAGAGAGTACTGGGTCCAGATCATCCTATAGGAGAGAGTACTGGGACCAGAGCATCCTATAGGAGAGCGTACTGGGACCAGATCATCCTATAAGAGAGAGTACTGGGACCAGAGCATCCTATAGAAGAGAGTACTGGGACCAGAGCATCCTATAGAAGAGAGTACTGGGACCAGAGCATCCTATAGGAAAGAGTACTGGGACCAGAGCATCCTATAGGAGAGAGCACGGGGACCGGAGCATCCTATAGGAGAGAGTACTGGGTCCAGATCATCCTATAGGAGAGAGTACTGGGTCCAGATCATCCTATAGGAGAGAGTACTGGGACCAGAGCATCCTATAGGAGAGAGTACGGGGACCAGAGCATCCTATAGGAGAGAGTACTGGGTCCAGATCATCCTATAGGAGAGAGTACTGGGACCAGAGCATCCTATAGGAGAGCGTACTGGGACCAGATCATCCTATAGGAGAGAGTACTGGGTCCAGATCATCCTATAGGAGAGAGTACTGGGACCAGAGCATCCTATAGGAGAGAGTACGGGGACCAGAGCATCCTATAGGAGAGAGTACTGGGTCCAGATCATCCTATAGGAGAGAGTACTGGGACCAGATCATCCTATAGGAGAGAGTACTGGGACCAGAGCATCCTATAGGAGAGAGTACGGGGACCAGAGCATCCTATAGGAGAGAGTACTGGGACCAGAGCATCCTATAGGAGAGAGTACTGGGTCCAGAGCATCCTATAGGAAAGATTACTGGTGAATTAGAAAGGGGATCAGACCCTGTGCGACAGCTCGGCATGCACTTGTGAATTACAATGGGGATGCCATCGTTCATAGCGCCTGGACTCTGGCGCGTTTCTCACGCTGGGCGCCTTGCGGAGTGTCAGGCTCCAGCCGCCCCCCGCCCCCCTCGACGCTGGGGCCCCCCGGGCTGCAGTGTCTCATCCCCTCCTGCCGGACTTCCGGTCCCGCCTGGACGGTCCATTCTCCTGAGCGCTCTTTGAAGTCTGGGGACCCCGCCTGCAGCTTCTTGTCAGGGCAGTGTCTCCTCTGCCCTTTGACCTGCGGCCCGCCCCCTCGTGTCCTCATCAGGCCTGGGCATGTCTGCTCCCCCCCGAAGACCCGCCATGCTGGGGGGCCGAACAGACATCTCATTAAACACCTGCACGTGACGCCCATCAGCCCGTGTGAGCGCCTAGAAGCAGAACAGCCCCCCCATGTCTCTGCAGAAATGTGGAATAAGAAAGAGGCGCTACACGGACGGACCCGCAATAATCCACTGAACTATTTACATTATTTATATGCACTTTGTTATATGCATGGTATGTTCATAGCAGCAGGCACCTTAACCCTCTGCACTACCTTAGCATGAGTCAAAGCTTCCACTAGACAAACCTCCGGTCTCTTTCCACAAAGACGATTAATGACCAGAGTTATCTTGACTTCTTAATTAATGCCTGTAAATTGCTGAAGGCCGGGAACGCGGCAGCAAGGGCTTTTAAAATCAGAGTGTACTTGTAAAAATGACGCCCAAAGCCCTAAATTAGCGCCCGGTGCGGTGGCACCGATCGCACCGCCCTAGAGCCGGCCTGACCACAGACCCTTGCCCCAGCGCCGCTGCTGAGCCTGCTGCGTGCCTCGGGCCCCTGGCTGCAGTGAAGCCCCCCGCATGCCTGCTTGCCCCGCCCCTCATGCCTGTTTGCCCCGCCCCCAAGCCTGCTGCACCCCCCCCATTCTTTCTTGCCCCTCCCCTCTTGTTCTGTAACAGAGCTGCATAAACAGCGCACATGTGGGTCTCCGGCCGGAGACAGAAGAGCTCCTTGTTCTATGGATGGATGACTTGAGGGGGGGCAGGGTGGGTGGGGCCCCGGTGCAGACCCCTCCGTTTCCCTTCTCTTCCTCCCTGCGGCTCCTGTCTGCAGCCTTTGGCCCCACGGGCCCCTGGGAGTCATTCCATTTTCCAATGCTTTAAACAGGTGTAAACTCCAAAGGAGCGAGCATCCGGGCATCCGGCCTGCTGCAGGACAGCCTCCGTCGGTGGCTCGTAACGGCCAGAGCTGCCGACCTTGGAGCTGGAAACCAGGCTCGAGCCTCTGCGTTGACTCAGCATCCTGTGATCCTGGGCAAATCACTGAATCTCCCCATCATTACCAAAAACACATGTGTCCTTGTGTAACACAACCCTGCTCATGTAAAGCGCTCGGATACCTTCAGGTCGAGTTCCAGCTGCGTAAATCTACCCACAAAATGCAGCAAAGAGCATCGTAAGAGGGTTCTTATAGCTTTATTTAGCTTTTTTTTTAAATTATTTAGATTAGCGAAGCAAATAAATATTTTTTCATGTCTTAGAAAAGGAACCTTCCATTTACAGAACTCCACATTTACAAAAACACATTTATACACAATGTTATATTCCACTTAATAACGAAAAAATTCAAGCACAAAAATGAAAAGTGAAACAAACTTAAAAAATCGTGTGAAATAACATTGACATTGAAAGTACAACACGGTCCTAGTTTCTACATAGGGCAACAAGCAGACGTTAGATTCTTAACTAGACGTTGTTAATTGTCCTGCCGAGGCCAAGAGACCGGGGGTTATGTCTTCAAACCAATGTTGCCTACACAAGAGGAAAAAATTATTACTACATTCCTTAAGGCACAATATATACACAATCCCCCCGAGATCACAAGAGCCAACGCGTTTCGAATCCACACAATTCACGGATTCTCCTCAGGACTTGGACAAGGTTGATCTCTTGAAAGCGGCCCGATGTGCGTCCGCCCTGTGTGTAGAGCAATAGACGGTTCAATTTGCCATGAGATGTGATGAAAAATCTTTAGTTAGAAATCCCAGTTGCCACAGAGACTTTACAAAGTTGTACTGATGGCTCGACTGTAGTCAGTAATTGGCCCTCACTGCCAGGGGAATCAATTTCACTCCATGAGGCTGCTCAGGCGACGCCCATCCCGATTCCACACTTCTTTAAACTTAGTCTGGGTAAAATTGTTTTAGAACATTCTCCACACACCTGATGTCTGCTACAATTCAGCAAAAAACAACGACCACTGGGTCCCCGTAATTTGTTGGATGCAGCCTGCAACCTTGTCCCACTAGAGGATCACGATTTCCATCTCAGAGACTGAGTCAGGAGGGAGAATCTTCGACCGGGAGGCCCTGCCCAACTGAATATATCCAACCTCTGCTCTATTGCCCTTGGCCTAAAATTGTGCCTTGCTCCGATTGAACAGTGACTTCTGATTGTCGCCTTTTAGGTCCCGGCTGGCGAAAGCAGCGCACATGCGCTGCTCTTGTCATACAAGAGCTTCTTGGAATCAATACGGATGCCGGAGCTTTCGGAGGCGGAGTTTAAGCCACGCCCATCTTTTCAATTGGATAGCGTCATCTCCCATGAAAAATGCTGGCTTCTGATTGTAAAAGGAGGCTTCTTAGTCCCTCCTTGTTGCTTCCTTGTCTCCTTTTGGCCTCTCCCACCGGGATTGGGCATTTTACCGGCGGCAGTACACACACTCGTCCATTAGTCGGTTCGCACTTTTTTATCCACTTGGAAAAGTTAGCCGCACGTTTATTTTCGCATTGCGCTTTCACTTAAAGTGAAAGCGCAATGCGAAAATAAACATGCGGCTGCCTTTGTGGTACCGCGCTTGTTAAGAATAAGGGGTCAACTAGGATGACGGGCGGACTTTGTCCGCCCGCCATCCTGTCGTAGTAGGGGACCGCCCGCCCTAAGGGCGGGGGTCCCGTGGGCAGCATTAGGATGCGCCCGCCACAGTGGCGGGCGCATCGTGCATTTATTCCATTGTGGCGGGCGGTGCATTCAGCACCGCCCGCCACAATGGCAGGAAGGCATGCTGTGCACTTCCATGCACAGCATGGCAGGCACCGCGCGGTGCCTACCATGCTGTGCATGGAACTGCTGGGGGGTACCATAGGTACTCCCCATGTGCACCCCCCACCCCGAGTCCTTGGGGGCCCGCAACGGGCCCCCACAATCAATTACCGCATGCCTTTCGCCGCCACGGACAAGCAGCTGCAGACAGACATCCTAATATGGATGGCGGTGTCTGATAGACACCGCCACCATATGGTCCCATTACCGCCCCGGCCGCAATGCGACCGGGGCGGAAATGCGGCGGACGGTGTTTTCGTCCGCCGCGGTCCCCCCCGCCATCCTAATATGGGGGGGGGGGAATTAGAATGCGGATGTCGGGCGGATTGCCCCCGCCAGGCTGGCGGCGGCAATCCGCCCGACATCCTAATGGGCCCCTTAGTTTGCAATTATTGCTTTTACTAAAGGCCATGTCTTACATGGACACATGGCCCTCACTCCTTGTCATATTCTCTGCCTACCTCATACAAGTTCCCTGACCCTCACACGCTGGGCACTTGTGCATATGTGTTGAAAATGCATTTTTTGTTCTTTCAATCAGTTATTGTCACCGGTACGATGTTCTACTTATCTGCAACCTTTCAGGCGGCTTCAATCACTTTTGCCTGACACCTTCCAGGGTCTGCCCCTCAGGCGCTGAAGAGATAATTACTTACCTTCCAGGCGGCACCATTCACATTTGATGGACACCGTACTGGATCTGTCCCTCACATGAAGACATATTAATATTTGTCTTTTACCCCAGACTACATGAGCACATGTCTGATTCTGCGCTCTTGCTTATGTCCTGTTTCCCGTAATTTATTAGGCGTTTTTCAATACCGTGGTGTTAGCGCAATTTGTGCCGTACATACAGATGAGTATTAGTTTTCTATGATTGCGCAATTACCCTCATTCAGTAGCTCAGGTCTGCCGTTGATGCACTAGAATCGCATTTCATAGGCACTTGTTTGACACATGTCTGACACTCTCATGGCAGACCGTTTCAGTTCACTGGGACACCTTGAATCAGTACTCCTGACACATATCCTTTTAAATGACTGGTAAGCATTTGTTACTCCGTTTAATATCGTAATGCCCAACAATATATTGATGTACTTACACTCTGGTGCCATGTATCTCATATTATAAGCACTTGTAATTGATGTACATATGCATCTCACACGATGACATATGGGATATGTCTGTCATTTTGACATATATACGCTCAGGGTTGCTTTTCTCCCTCAATTTGTCTATCCAACCACGGAACCCATTGGTCTTTGATCTTTGATATGACTTGGTGATTATGTACTTATGTTAATTGATTATTGTACTTTATGCCATTTCAGATGTTTGATTTTCATTACAAATCAGAATGTTTATTTTGCCTATTTATATTTTTTCCTATTTTCCTCTTTTTGTCCTGTTTCTCCCTTCTTCTCTTCTTCCATGTTTTTCCTTTTCATTGTTTTTCATTTCTTCCTTTCTGTTTACTTTTTCCCATCTTCGCTCTCCATTCTTTATATCCATTTTTGTCCATGGTTTCATTTCACTTTATTGTATTGTACACTCATGATGTATGTATCACTTTTTCTTGTGGGCATTTCTAATTGTCAGCCTTGAAAAAGCCCTCGGCCAACCGGCCATCGGGCAAAACACATGTCGGCTGTTTTGTCTTTTTCCAATATTATTATGTGCAACTAAGAAAATAAACAACCATTGGCATAGCCAATAGGTCTCGCCTTTGGGACCTTGTAAGTGTTTAGTTATTCAGCACAATATCCTTGGTGCAACAACATCAACTGTTCCATGGCTAAACACTTATAAGGTCCCAAAGGCGAGACCTATTGGCTATGCCAATGCTTGTTGCTATTTCTTGGTGCATTTTGTCATAAATGTTTAAACATTTATATCTCAAGGTTCCCTTTATTGATTTTGACGTTTTTGTGTCATTTGACTCATTCAATTTCCACTTATTTTAATTAATTGATTGTTGGATTTTTATTGTGTTGTGTTTTGACTTTTTAACTGTTTTGTTGCTGCTAAAAACGTCACACATTTAAAATAAGCTTGCCTGCTCTTTGCGATACCTATCCTGGGGTTCATTCTTACAGTGTTTTTCCCTGACAAGTTGGTGTTCCTATTTCTTGTGGTGGATTCAAGTCTATCGAAATTAATAAGCCCCCTCATGACAGTTGTCCTTCGAGGAACGGGCAGCCTTCGGGGAGATACCAAGTTTAGGGTTCAGAGAGGAGCTTTGAAGCTCCCTGCCCCACGGACCGCGAGAAGCCATTCTCCAAGTCTGTTCCCCAAACTGAGGGCCAAATGGTTGGGGGCAAAAAAATGTGCATTCAAGCCCAAAACCAGATCCCTAAATGGTCTTTGTTGAAGAATCGTAAAAGGAAGGGAAAAAGTAACCAGAGGGAGAGTGGGGCAGTTGCACCCTACAGCCCCTCTAATGTGTCCGCACATTGAAGTAATTAAATACAGTATAAGAACTCTGTGAATTATCCAAGAGTGTCTTGTGTCTCCAGTCAAAGGGCCTTATTTAGGGTATGGCAGAGCCGTAGAAATGCAATAGACTGGCGGTCCTCCTGTTCAAGACCTTTAGAGATCCCCAGATGGTTCCAAACAATGAAATGTACATCAGAATGTTGCTGCTAAGTGGGGTGGACGGTTTGAGGTACTTAGGGACCGATTCACAGAACTAACTTAAGCTAAAATCCTAAACTTACTACTTTTGGTATTCACAGAAGGCATTTAGTAGTAGTAAAGTTAGGATTTTGTCTTAAGTTTTACTTAAGATAAACTTAAGACAGACTTAAGACAGACTTAAGACAGACTTAAGACAAACTTAAGACAGACTTAAGACAGACTTAAGACAAACTTAAGACAGACTTAAGACAGACTTAAGACAGACTTAAGACAGACTTAAGACAGACTTAAGACAAAATCCTAACTTAAGTCTGTCTTAAGTCTGTCTTAAGTCTGTCTTAAGTCTGTCTTAAGTTTGTCTTAAGTCAAACTTAAGACAAAACCCTAACTTTTACTACTACTAAATGCCTTCTGTGAATACCAAAAGTAGTACGTTTAGGATTTTGTGTTAAGGTAGTTCTGTGAATTGGGCCCAATGACCGAAGACCCAATGCTCGACAGGCTGTAGGCCGAGCGCAGGTTTGATAAGGAGGATATTGATCCCGTCTTTAGTTCTCGCCTAAGACAAAATATGCGCTTTCACTTGTGAGTCTAATGTTCTTTAAAAAAACTTAAAAAGGGCCTGGAGCCTGCCTGTTACTTGCCATTGGTTGGCTTCAACATCATTCTCATTTCCTTGCTTCCCATTAATCAGCGCGTGCTGTTTTAACATAGTCTTTGCACGGTTTAACTTCGTCTGCGTGTGTTTGTACCTGCCATGGAGCATGGACCAAGTACTGCTTCATTTTGGTAGCCAGATATAGAAACAGATATAGATACAGATATATAGATAGCGCAAACTCTGCCCAAGGGCATTGAGTGGTCTATGTGAGCACCCGTTACATTCCACAAAGTTACATTCATTTGTTATGCTGGTTAAGTGATGTGCAGAGGATCACAGGATGTTGAGATGACACTGGGATTCAAACTGGGTTCCCCACATTCTTTCCTGTTTCTGCTTTCTTCCTATTCCCTCGCCCATATTGCTTTCTTTCTCTCTCTCTCACCCATGTGCCTCTGTTTCTTTTGTGCAAAGCGCAAACTCTGCCGAATGCCATTGGGGCGCTTCATGTGAGCTCCAGTTACATTACACAAGTTGGATGCAAAGATGTTATGGTTTTGATCCAAAACCTGAAAGTGACTAAACTTCGGCAGCTGTTGTGAACTGTGTCCACCCTTGGCCCGAGCACCGGTCATTGATCTTCCGGGTGATATTACATATCCCTGCAGCACCGGCACAGCCCACATGTGAGCAGCTGCAGATGACTGCACTTTTCAGCATCTGTTTTGGGTGTCATTTTTCTTTGTTACTGCACCAGCCCCACCTCCACTTTACTCGCTCTGTCATCTGTGTGCTTCTGTATATATATCCATCTACTTTTGGTATTCACAGAAGGCATTAAGTAGTAGTAAACTTAGGACTCCTAACTTTTCTACTCCCAACTGAGACAAAATACTAACTTTACGACTTTCGGAATCCTAACTTTCCTACTACTAAATGCCTTCTGTGAATACTGAAAGTAGTAAGTTTAGGATTTTATCTCAGATTAGTTCTGTGAATCGTCCCCGAAGAGATGTCACCCTGACTCCAGCCGAGAAGGCTCCAGTCAGGGCCGGACTGGGAACCAAAACTGGCCCTGGCAAAGTGCTTGGCCGCCCCCCCCTCCCCCCCCCCCCCACCCCCTGGGCGGGAGGGGGGCGAGCGCTTTGCCAGGGACGCTTTTCAGCCGATTTTGTTACAGGGCCGATTTTGCAGCTATGCTGCAAAACCGGTTCTGCAACAAAAACGGCCCCCAGGGCCCAAAACCGGCCCCCACCCTTGCGGCCGACCGGGGGATTGCCCGGTGCCCACAACGGCCAGTCCGGGCCTGGCGCCAGTCCAGTGTGTGGCCGTTTTCTGCGACTCAATGAACCTACAATTCAAATACTACCAGAAATGCCAGATTTTAATGTAAATACAAACCCGTCGACCGGAAAGGTAGTTAAGTATTGAATTAGTGGATTGCAGTCATACAGAGTAAAACGTACCGGGAAATAATAAATCCAAACTGCGGCAGTGGCAAGGGACAGTGAGACCGGTATATGGCACCTTTAGTTTGGGGGAACAGTGGCCTCATCTTTTAAAGGACCGTATTGATCCAGCGTACGTGCAAGGTACAACAGGCATTTCCATGTTTCACTCTATGCAAAAAAGAAGCAGAGAACTCTGGGTACTTCTCAGGTTTAGGTGGAAAGCAGCTCCTGTTAGAGCACCCTCAACACCAGCGACACTCTAGATCTGCTCACCTCAAATGTCTGCTTTTCGATCAAAGTCTTTAAGCGTACGATTAGCACTGTGCCATCAACGCCGAGATAGAATGGGACAAAGGCTTTTGCTATTTCTACAGCAAAGTTTTTAAGCATAGGACTAGCACAGTGCTATCCACCCTGAGCTGTAAAATGACAAAAGTATTTTACCACTCTAGGCACAGTATTACAGCTGCGGATTGGTAAAATACCACCCGAGCCAACCTGGAATGAACACTGGCGGCTCGCTGAGGGAATGCTGCGGGTGGTGAGGCAGGGAGGGGAGTGGCAGAGTGGGAGTAGTAACCTCCGGCATACAGAGGGACGGAGTTAAGTGAATAAATAAGTTGCCAATGCAGCGCGCGCAATGTAAATTGTTTTATTTATTTATTGGTTGATTTACTGGACTCCGTACCTCCATATGCAGGAGTTTACTACCTCCCACTCTGCCCCTCCTCCGCCCCGCTCCACAGCCTTGCAGCATTTCCTGGGCGAGCCGCCACTGGGAATGAATAAAAGCAACCCCTGACACGTGTTTCGCTATGGCCCTGGCTCCTTGTGGTTTTCCATGAGTGCTTACTTTCTGAGAATCTCTTTTTTTCTTTTCATGAGACACTCCACAAGAGTACATCTGTTTCCAGTTGTCTCTGTTGTATGCTGGTTCACAGCAGTAAATGATTGCTGTATTTATTTGATAAGGTTTCCTGCATCCTATCTTTCTGCTTGACTGACTCTACTTATCTCTGCCACTACTGCTTCATCAATCTCCCATGCCTGAGGGACAATCTTCTGTCCACCAGTTTGTTTATTTTGGTCAGTGCTCTTTACTAATTGCAAACTTAAGCAATCCTCTTCCTCAATTCCCGGCACATGCCTTAGGCATTGAAAGTGGGGGAATCGGGGTACCAAAGCACCCCCCAAATAACCATGCTGGAGTTCAGAAGTGAATGAACAATAAACAGGCCTTTGAATGTGTTTTATCTTGTCTATGTTTGTCTTGTCACATTTGCTGTGCATCCAAAGTCAGAGGTCAAATGTTAGGTCTGTCTTTGGAGGAAGGTGGTGGTTCTTCTTGTTTCTCTGACTCCAAAGTGAGGGGATGTTTGTGGCAATAATGCTGGGCATTGGTGGTTGAAAGGAAAGGCTGAGGGAGGTTATTTTTTTCTAGCACACAACAAAATGTAAATGGCAGTAAATAAACTGTATACATATTTCAGAATATTCCAGATTTAGGAAAGCATAAATGAAGCACATTTCTTGCAGAGTGTGGGGGAAACAAATATTCCAAAATGATCAAACCAAATCAATGCACTGGGTGGTGCCGATTTCCACGTCTTATCTTTTAAGTGCTGCGCAGTTTTATCAGTAAAACTGCATGTCTGTTCCAAATGTAATAGTCATATCAATCCACTCTACAACACTTCCCTCTGACGCTCTGTGCGACTCCACTCTACAACACTCTACTCCACTCTATTCTACTCTATGCCACTCCACAGTACGCCACTCCACGACACTCTAGTCCTTTCTATGCACCTCCACTCTACAATACTCTGCTCTACGACAGTCCACTCTGTGCCTCTCCACTTTACTCCATACTATGCCTCACTACTCTGTGCCACTCCACTCTGACACTTTACTCCACTCTATGCCACTGCCCTCCACACCACTCCACTCTTCGCCATTCCAGCCCATGCAACTCAACTCTGTGCCACTCTCTTCTATGTCACTCTACTCCACAACAATCTACTCCACTCTAGGCCACTCTGTGGCATGCCACTCTGACACTTGACTCTATTCCACTCCACTCTACGCCACTCCACTCTGCGACATTCCACTCCACTTATGTCCCTTTGCTCCACCCCACACCTCTCTTTTCCACTCAACGCCACTCTTACTCTTCTCTACACAAATCCACACCACTGTACTCCACTCTATGCAACTCCACTTTACGGCACTGCACTCTACAACACTCTAAGACATTCTAAAACACTCCACTCCACTTTACTCCACTCTACGTCACTGCACACCACTCCCCTCTAACCCACTCCATCGATGCCATTCCACTCCATGACACTCTACTCTACACCACTCCATGCCACTTTACTCTAGTCTGTGCCACTCTACTCTACAACATTCTACTAAACTCTACAACACTCTACGACACTCTAAAACACTCCACTCCACTTTACTCCACTCTACGTCACTGCACGCCACTCCACTCTACACCACTCCATGCCACTGTACTCCAGTCTGTGCCACTCTACTCTACAACATTCTATGACACTCTAAAACACTCTACGACACTCTAAAACACTCCACTCTACTTCGTTTTACGTCATTCTATTCTATGATACTCTACACTACTCTACGACACTCCACTCTATGATGTCCCTATGCCATGCCACTCTACTCCAATCTAAGTCGCTATATGACACTAAACAACACTATATGACACTCTACTCTATGACACTCTTCGCCACTCCACTCTGTGCCACTCTACTCTAGTTCCACTTTATGCAACTCAATTCTACGACACTCTACTCCATTCCAGTCTACAACACTGTACTCCACTATGTCACTCCACTCTACGAGAGTCTACTCTACCTTACGCCACTCCTCTTTACTCCATCTACGCCACTCCACTCTACGCCACTCCACTCTATGTCACTCCACTCTACAACGTACTACTTCACTCTAAACACTCCACTCCACTCAGCTCCAAGCCACGCCATTCTCCTCCTCGCTTCTCTCTTCTATGCCACTAACTTTTACCCATGCTGAACAGCAGTCACATTGCAGTACACCATGGTTACACACATTGACAAAGCCAGTCGCTCTCACATAGACGAGACCAATTGGCTTTGCCAATGCTTGTTTCACCTCTTGCCACCATCTTTCTTAGTCAGGTGTCTCACACGCTCTCATCACTTCATCAGCAGTGACCCATCAACAGTGAACTATCAGTAATGACCTCTCATCAGTGACCTCTCATCAGTGACCTTTCAGCAATGACCAATCAGCAGTGACCTCTCATCAGTGACCTATCAGCAATGACCTATCAGCCTGCAGTCTCCTGCTGCCTGTATTCACCTGGTGCTGCACATCTTATGCACATACCTTGTTAATGGGCATTTTAAAACCAAGGCCATGCTTTACAAGACAATTTGAAATGCAGCTCCTCAAGGCCACGTTATCCCATTTATTTTATTTATTTGGTTACATTTTTTTATTGATGAATCATCAATCAACCACCTGTATTTTTAAAGCGCGTCTGTTCCCCCGTGGGGGTATTCAGGCGCTGGCGAGTGATAGAAAGAGAAGAGTACACGTTTGCAGCTGATTTACAAACCAGCATATAGAACGAAATATATAGATTAAAACAATTCTAAGTATCTTTAGTTCAATTGTTCCAGGGACTTGAAAGATAAAAGAACTCCCATTCTTTTCAGTCAGTCAAGAGGTCTTTATTCGATTCACATCATAAAAGACAAATACATATATATATAAAAACAACAATTCATTTTACATATAAGATAATAAATACATTACATTTTAAAGCCATATTAAAAAGGTATTAAATTTTTAGACAATGATGAGCGAGAAGTACATTATTTCCGATCTGAAGCACAGAGGGTGATCCCTCTGTGCTTCTGCCCCGAGTGGTCGCTCCTCTGCCTCTCCACCGTGTAGCGGTATCGTTGACCCACGCTGCTTCTGCCATTTAATTAATTGTTTTGACCCACGCTGCTTCTGCCATTTAATTAATTATTTGACCCACGCTGCTTCTGCCATTGAATTAATTGTTTGACCCACGCTGCTTCTGCCATCTAATTAATTGTTTGACCCACGCTGCTTCTGCCATTGAATTAATTGTTTTAAACGTCGCTAGCATATTTGTTTGTATTGCCATTCAATTATTTGTTGTAAGATCGCTAGCATATTTGCACTGCCATTTAATTTAATTAATTGTTTCAACCTCGCCGCTTGCCTGCCGGTTTCATAGAACTGAGCTGCATTACTTCACTGTGCCTTTAACCGCATTGAGTGCTCCTCGCCTGCTTGCACCATTGTTTTCTTGCCAAAGTCATAGCGCGATACCCCCCAGCGCCCTGCTCGACTCCCCCCTCCATTTTGTAGCTGTTGTTGTTGTGCTTCGTGTTGACCCGAGCCCGCCCCGCCTCCCAGCCGAGCCGCCCTCGCCCCTCCCCTCCACTATCCATATATGACAGTAGTTCCCGCGCGCAGCGTTCACGCGCAGCGAACGCGCCCAACCCGCGCCGAAGGTGCGCCAAAGGTAAGCCCGTCTACGCCCGTCCGCGCCTGGACCGCGCCCAGCGCCAGACCCCCTGGCCCCCGTCCCTCCCTGCCCCCCCGCATTACCTACGATGCCGCAACCCTCCTAGCCCTGAACCCCGGTCGCGCTCCCAACTGCGTCCAAGCCGCCCCTGGCCAAACCCATGGACCTTTCTCCTGCTTCTCCTGCAAATTCAGCGGCACCAACAACATCTCCGCTACGACCACACCACAGATTCCCGACCCCACCCACCTACAATGCATCCTCCTCAACACCCGCTCGGTGCACAGGCACGCCATTGACCTATGGAACCTACTCGACACCTTCTCTCCAGACGTCGCCTTCCTAACGGAAACATGGATGAATGCTTCCTCCGCACCAGACATCACCATTGCCATCCCTGAAGACTATAAGATCACTCGCAAAGACCGTACCAGCCACACAGGAGGAGGAATCGCTATCGTCCATAAGAAATCAATCCACATATCAACCAGCTCGGACGCCAACCTCGCCAACTCCGAACACCTTCACTTC
Organism: Lissotriton helveticus; assembly: GCF_964261635.1. Taxonomy (NCBI): domain Eukaryota; kingdom Metazoa; phylum Chordata; class Amphibia; order Caudata; family Salamandridae; genus Lissotriton; species Lissotriton helveticus. The sequence continues at coordinate 2,132,119,996 of NC_136065.1, read as the reverse complement.
CAGATCCACATCGACCCCAAAACCACACTCAGAGGCACCCTCCTCTACAGACCACCAGGACCCCGCGCAAAATTCAGCGAAGACATCACAGACTTCATCACCCCACACGCGCTCCCCTCCAAAGACTACATCCTTCTGGGAGACCTCAACTTTCACCTCGAAAAGATCAACGACCGCAACACCGCCACCCTCGTGGACAACCTCACCAACCTCGGACTTAAACAACTAGTCACTTCCCCCACCCACATCGCAGGTCACACACTCGACCCCATCTTCACATCCAGCAACAATGTCTCCTTCAGCCACACTACGGACCTCCTCTGGACTGACCACAGCTGCGTTCACTTCACCTACAACAAACCAAAACCCACCAACCACCTCCAACCAACTCTGCAAAGAAACTGGAACAAGATCACCACCGACCAGATCTCCGCATCGCTCCTTCAAAACACCCCAGCCCTCTCTTCTAATGCTAATGAAGCCGCCGCCAACCTCACCCTTTGGTTATCCAACACCGCTGACACCCTAGCACCACTGAAAAAACGCCAAAACAAACCTAGCAGCAAGAAGGCCTCATGGTTCAACGATGATCTCAAGAAGTCCAAGAAACTCTGCCGCTCCCTTCAAAAGGCCTGGAAAAAAGACCCAACCACCAGCACCAAGGACGCCTTCAAAAACGCCACCCGCACTCACCACCAACTAATCCGAAAAGCCAAGAAAACAGCATTCAAGGATCGACTTGACAACAACGCCCACAACAGCAAGGAACTTTTCAACATCGTCAAGGAATTTTCCAATCCCTCGGCCAACTCCAACGACATCACCCCCTCTCAAACCCTTTGCGACTCCCTAGCCTCATTTTCCCACAACAAGATTGCAGACATCCACAACAGCTTTAACAACCAACCCGGAAACCAACCCACCCTACCATTTGCTGATCATCTTCCCCCCGTGAACACCCTTAACGACTGGAACCCAATCTCCACTGAGGACACCATCCACCTGATGAATTCCATCCACTCAGGATCCCCCACAGACCCATGTCCTCACCACATCTTCAACAAAGCAGACTCCGTCATAGCACCACACCTCCGAGACGTCATCAACTGCTCATTCAACTCCGCCACCTTCCCGGAAGACTGGAAACACGCTGAACTCACCGCCCTTCTGAAAAAACCCACAGCGGACCCCACCGAACTCAAAAATTACCGCCCCATCTCGCTTCTCCCTTTCCCGGCCAAAGTCATCGAGAAAGCTGTCAACAACCAGCTCGCCGCCTTCCTCGAAACCAACAAATCCCTCGACCCCTCACAATCTGGCTTCCGAGCAAAACACAGCACCGAGACCGCCCTCATCGCAGCAACAGACGACATTCGAACTCTACTGGACAATGGAGACACAGTCGCCCTCATCCTCCTCGACCTCTCCGCAGCCTTCGACACAGTCTGCCACAGCACCCTTCTACAGCGCCTCAGAAACATCGGAATCCAAGGAAAAGCACTTGAATGGATCACCTCGTTCCTCACCGGAAGAACCCAGAGAGTCCGCCTTCCACCATTCAAATCCAAGGCCTCTGAAGTCATCTGCGGCGTACCACAAGGATCCTCACTCAGTCCCACCCTCTTCAACGTATACATGAGCCCCCTCGCGGTCATCGCACGCCATCACAACCTCAACATCATCTCGTACGCGGATGACACTCAACTGATCCTTTCCCTCACCAATGACCCCAGCACCGCCAAAACCAACCTACACGAAGGAATGAAAGAAGTTGCCGAATGGATGAAACAAAGCCGTCTGAAACTGAACTCAGACAAAACAGAAGTCCTCATCTTAGGTACATCCCCCTCTGCATGGGACGACTCCTGGTGGCCGGAAGCCCTCGGAAAAGCACCCACCCCGACAGACCACGCACGGAACCTTGGCGTCATCCTGGACTCTTCACTCTCAATGAACAGACAAGTCAGCGCCGTATCCTCTTCCTGCTTCAACATTCTTCGCATGCTCAGAAAAACATTTCGCTGGATCCCCTCCGAAACAAGGAAAATAGTCACTCACGCTCTGGTCACGAGCCGACTGGACTACGGAAACACCCTCTACGCAGGGACTACCGCAAAACTCCAGAAGAAACTCCAACGAATCCAAAACGCCTCAGCCAGACTCATATTAGACATCCCACGCAACGATCACATCTCTGGTCACCTTAAAGACCTCCACTGGCTACCCATCAATAAGAGAATCACTTTCCGACTGCTTACCCACGCACACAAATCACTCTACGACATCGGCCCAGATTGCCTCAACTCACGACTGTCCTTCTACACCCCCTCCCGCCAACTACGTTCCTCCAGCCAAGCCCTCGCCACTGTACCTCGCATCAACAAGGCCACCATGGGAGGCAGATCCTTTTCATACCTGGCTGCTAAAACTTGGAACTCTCTCCCCGCTTTCCTTCGCCTTACCCAGAACCACCTAGCATTCAGAAAGCAACTTAAAACGTGGATTTTTGACAAGTAATTCTCCTCCCCCTCCTAAGCGCCTTGAAACCCTACGGGTATGTAGTGCGCTATATAAATCCTTTGACTTGACTTGACTTGACATTATTTAGAAAAGAGACCGCATCTAACGCTGTACTACACGGCAGCAGTGCACACCCTAAGTCACAAATCAACTCAATACCTTTTGGTGCATTCTACAGAGCTCGCCGGAACTGTAGTGAGGACACTGATTTTACACTATGTGCTGATGACATAGAAAATAGATTTTTGTCTAGGGGTTACAGTAAAGCTGTTATTAGTAGAGCTAAAAACAGGGCAACTAAACTTAAAAGAAACGTAACCCTTCAAACCAAATCTAAGGAAATTGGAACTAAGAACCCGGTTAGATTTGTGACTAAATATAATTTATGGTCTACACACATCTATGGAATTCTGAAGAAATATTGGTTCATGTTGACCTCAGACCCTGCACTCAAAGAACACATAATGGCCCACCCATCTATCACCTTTCGGAGAGGCACTACACTTGGTAATATGATCAGCCCAAGCTACCCCAAAAACACTCACAAAATATCCTGGTTACACTCCCACAATAAGGGCTCTTATAGATGTGGGAACTGTAGCATGTGTAGAATGTCACTACATGGTATAAAATATTTTAACTACAATGACTCAGGTGCTTACCATATAAAAACCCACATTGACTGTACAACGACCTATGTTATATATGCCATATTATGCAAATGTGGGAAGGTTTATATTGGGAGCACCATTAGGAGACTGAGAGACCGAGTTAGTGAACATTTTAGGGGTTTAAAAAACAGGGACAGCAGGGTCCCGATAGCTGCTCATGCCATGGACTGCCCAGCACAAACAGAACATCTTACTATGTCCTTTCATGGCATAGAGACTATGCCCATAGATATAAGGGGTGGCAACCGGGAACTCAGATTAAGACAACAAGAAGCACGTTGGATAATGCGGGTTCATGCGGTGGAGCGGGGCTTGAATTTTGAGGATGAATTGCAATTTTTTCTGGTATAGTCCTCTTTGTTAACTCAAAAATGTATTTCCTTTGAAATATGACAGACTTTCTCATATATACTTAACAAAGTACCATTGGATGAACAAAACAACTAAATGGTGTGTGTAGTCTGTGGGTTTAGCATTGGCAAATATTTGGAAAATATAACTCTTTGGGGTTTCTTTTCTTTAAACTTTTTGAACCATTGACAATTGTAAATAGTATTTGTGTATATATAATATTTTCGTTTATTTGATATTGAAATGTGAGTACTGCTTCAAAATGAAAATTATCACTTTCATTTACCTTCCGGCATTTCTAATGGGTGACTCCTATATAACCATACTCTTTTATGTGTTATTGGTTTTCTTAATATTTGGGTGATACTTTTTCTTCTTTCTTCTGATATCACGAAGGCTTTTCTGCTTTTTGTTTTTGTTTTCTTCTAAGGGCTTAAATACTCGTGTGCATATATTTTGTATGAGACGGACTAAGTTTATAAGGTAAAAATTAACAATGGTACGGATTATGGCTTCTTTTAGATAGCCTATCGTCTATCTGATCGAGTATCTTAAGATTCGGCTTGCCATTTGGACATTACAAGATGTCGGGCGTTTCTAGCGAGAGACGGTGTGGTCCTACTTTTATTTCTGACATCACGTGTTAGACGTTGATAAGGAACTTTAAAACATGGCGCGGCTGCTGCACGCCACCTAACACTGGGGAACCCTTTCCTGTCCAGTCTCTGTACTCGGAGGTACGTGGTGGCCATTCTTTGCTTTATTATTTCTTAGATTAACGTTCGGACATTATTTGCGCTGGTTTAAATACGATGTTGAGATGTAATATGTCTCCCGGTCATGGGCACATCACTAATGGAAAGTCCGTCTCCAGTTCTATTTACTGACTGAGCGTATCTGTTCTATCGTTTTTGTAAATATTAGAGTATGTTATGGGTTTAAATTACCATCCTGGGATGTAACATCCTCCTTTTTTTTTTTTTATTTCAAATCATTTTTATTGAAGTAGAAGAAAGCAAAAGAAACACAGTACAATAATTCTTCCGCTACATAAATGACTGACTCATTTCGCGATGTACAATTACACAAAAGCAAAGAATATAAAATATAAAGTAAGACAATGCTTGCTAAGTTGAAGTACAGGTACATACATAACGCTCAGTGCGTGGAGGTAGAGGCATAGGGTCCATAGGAGAACAACTAGAGCATCCTCAAATACTACAGGGGGAACGTGACAATATCAACAGCGACTGCCTCAGGGAGGCTTATAGTGAAATGAAGAGGCGTCCAATGATTTCCACAGTTTCTTATTTGTCGGCCTCCATGTAGATGCCTGAAGTGCCGGATTGTTAGCACCCCTCAGGAATGATAACCACTCCTGCCAGATTTTGAAGTTCACCTCATTTGTACTTTTCCACTTGCACAGAACCACCTTACAGGCCAATGTAAGCATTAAGTCCAAGAGCAGGCGGTCCTGATCATTTGACAACTGCGGGTCAAGGGCTCCTAAGATCACATATACAAAGGACCGTGCAGGATTGATCTAGAAAATGAAAGAAATGCAGTCGAATATTCTATCCCAGTATGCTCCTAGAGCGGGACAGTGAAACAACATGTGAGCGAGATCCCCTGGACCTGACTGGCAGTTCCAGCATGTTGGTGAATCTCTTAGTTTACATTTAAAGAGTTTATCCGGAGTCCAGAACGCCCGGTTTATAAGCATGTATTTTGTTTGGAATAGGATGGGAGATACTTTATGGGTAAGAGCAGCCTCATGGATTATGTCCCAGTCAAAACATATTCCCGTTGAGTTTGGTTCAGCCTCCCATTTCAATTCCACCTTTCTATGAGCTTTCGTGGGTAGAGGTAACAATAATTTATAAACCCTCGAGACGAAGTGACCCGCATACATAAGTCGAGGGAGATGGAGTATTAACCAAGGGGTGTAGGGAGAGAAGTTACGAGCGGTCAGAGCAGCTTTGATTTTCAAGAACTCATAAAATTCCATCGGAGTAAGGTCATATTTTTGTTGCAAGGTCGAGAACGGGATTGGATCTTTACCGTCGTACAGATCCTTTGCTAAGTTAATGCCCTTCCCGGACCATGATTCCCAGCATAGTCTATCAACGTTATGCTTAAGATAGGGGTTTCCCCACAAGGACATGAAAGATGACTTAGTGAATGTTAACCTCGTTTTGTGTGTGAGGTCAAGTCTAAGTAGAGCCCGTCTAGTATTTAGGATTATATATTTGGAGTGTGGTAAATGTTTTAGATCCATAGTGAGGAAGGATGCAAGAGGGGCATGATTTACTAATGATTCCTCGATATTGATCCATATCGGTGTATAGGTAGGGGATTTTGTCAACCATTGGGCACCTTGCTTGCAGAGGAATGCTGTCTGGTAGTTCCTGAAAGAGGGCAGGCCCAGGCCGCCTTTATCCTTCGCTAATTGCAGCTTTTTTAACGCAATCCTGGCTTTCTTGCCACGCCACAGGAAGTTACCAAACAGTTTGTCTACTCTAGCAATAAAATTGTCCGAAAACGACATAGGGAGCATGCTAGCTAGATAATTGACCAACGGAGTAGTCATCATCTTGAGCGTCTCCGCTCTGCCCCACCAGGAGATGTACTTCGGTGACCGCCCTTCCAATAGTGTAGCTATTTTCTTTAAAGTTAGTTCCTCATTTATCTTCAGAGTGGAAATCAGGTCTTTATCGAAGTCCAACCCCAGATATTTAAAACAGTGAGGCTGCCAGGTAAGACCAGAGTCCCCAATGATACCTTTGTCCCCTATGCTGTTCAGGAGTTTAACCTCCGTTTTATCTTTATTGAGCTTGTAACCAGATACCTTGGAGAATTCCTCGATATCAGCCATAAGTGCATTTATCGCTTCATCAGCTCTCTCTGATAAGACAAGCACGTCATCCGAGTATGCCGTTAATTTAACCGTACAATCCCCAAATGGAATGCCAGCTATATTAGAGTCATTCCTTATATGATACAAGAACGGTTCGATCGCTAGTAAGAACAATGAGGGAGATAGGGGGCATCCCTGTCTCGTGCCCTGCTTTAGACAGAAGGAGGAGGAAAAGGAACCACCAGCTCGAACCCTTGCTGAGGGGCAGCAGTATAAGGACATTACCAACCTTGTAAAGGTGTCTCCCAGGTTGAATTTATGTAGGACTGCTTCGAGGAAGGACCAATCTACCTTGTCGAAGGCCTTTTCGGCATCCAACGTTATAGCTACTGTGGGTGTGTCTATTAATTTCGCCTTTTCTAATACATGTGCTAGAATCCTCGTGTTGTCACTGGATAGCCTATTTTTAAGGAACCCTGCTTGGGACGGATGAACCAATTGGGGGAGGACCTTCTGAAGGCGGGCAGAGAGTATCATAGCCAGGATCTTACAATCTATATTAATCAATGATATAGGTCTGTAGTTTTTCGGGAGCGAAGGGTCTTTACCCTCCTTAGGGAGTACTGCAATGATCGCTTCTGCCAGAGTGCCTCCGACCTCACCTGAGTTATTTATTTCCTGAAATAGACGAAAAAGGGGCTCAACTAAAAGGGAGGAGAAGGTTTTGTAGAATTTTGCCGTGAAGCCATCCGGACCCGGGGCCTTCCCTGTCTTCAGATTTTTAATTGCATTCTCTATTTCTACAGCATCAATTGGGCAGTTAAGACTAACCTGGTCCTCGGCAGATAGCCGTGGGAGAACACATTCGTCCAAATACGCCTTGGTCTTGTTTCCCTCCACCTTTTCATTTTTTGCATACAGATCTTCATAAAATACTTTGAAAACGTCTGCTATTTTGTCTGGTTCCGAATGTAGCTCCCCTAAGGCATCTTTAATGACACTGATAGAATTCTTCTGGACCTTAAACTTCAGATATGAAGCTAGACTCTTGCCAGCCTTATTGGAATCGCATAGCATAAACCTCCGTCTCTTATCAAGCCAAACCCCCGCCCTTTCACTAACTATTTTATTATATTCATATTTTTTATTCGCCAAGGCATGAAGAGACATGTCATCCCTATTCTGTAGATGTTTACTTTCCAAAGTTATAATTTCCTTCTCTAAGATCTCCAGGTTCGCGTGGTAATCCCTGTTCATTGCTGATCTGATTTTGATGCACACACCCCTTATGGTGCTTTTCAACGCCTCCCACCTGATAAGATCAGTCGTGTCCCCCTCTTTGTTATCCTGCAGATAGGAAGAAATCGCAGCTAGCAATGTGGCCCTATGTTGTTCCTTTCCTAGGATTTCGTCATTCAGGCGCCAGGACGTCTGACGAGAGGAGGGTATAACATTAGCTATGGATAAGGAGATGCATGAGTGATCAGACATTACACGTGGTTCAATTGTAGTAGACTCTATTCTAGGGACCCCGTTCTGAGACATGAGGATGTAATCGATTCGAGAATACGAATCGTGTGGCGAGGAATAAAAAGTGTAATCCCTTTCCGTGGGGTTCTGAAGCCTCTATGTGTCTACCAGGTGAAAGCGTTGGCATAGATTAAGGAAAGCTTTATGAGATTTATTTGATGTGAAGGGACAATGGGAATCTCTATCTAGAGTAGCATCCATCGGAAGATTGAAATCCCCGGCCAATATGTGAACAGCATCATCGGGGATATTTTCAACATGCTTATTCAGATCTTCCCAGAATTTGAGGTCACTGGTATTAGGAGCATAGATGTTCGTGACATAAAACTCTGTTCTGTCCCTGCTCAGTTTGGCTGTGACCCACCTCCCGTCTACACTCGCCTCAGAGGACAAAATTTCTACCTTAGATTTCTTTGCAACCAGTATCAGAACGCCATTCTTTTTATTCACAGCCTCTGCACCCACAACCTCATTATAATACTTATTTCTCAAGTGGTAAAATTGCTTAGTCTCAAGCTTCGTCTCCTGCAATAACACAATGTCACCTCTCAATCTCCGTACGTAATCCAGGATCTTCTGTCTCTTGACAGGTTGGTTTAGACCTTTAACATTAAGAGATAATATTTTCAGTTGATCGACATTACACACTCCCAACGGAGTACCAATTGTATTATGTGACATCATTAAATCTTATTTTCATAGTTATAATTATATCTCTCACATAATACAAACCGCAGCATGGTAGATTGAAAACGCTGTTAGATCTATGGAACCCACAAGCGTGGAAATAGAGCCCACCACCTGACCCACCACCAAGCATCAAATCAGGAAAGACTATGCAAGCACAAAAGGACAAAATTAAAAAAAAAAAAAAAAAAAACATAGAACACACATCCCGACCCAAAGTCCCCTCACCCCCCCACCCTCCCCACCCCAACTGTATGTAGCAGGCATGGTGACTGGAAAGAGACTGCGTTAGCACTGCATCTTCCCCGTGCACGTATACATACTTAGAAGATTGTGGAACAAGGAACTGGTACGACATGCTTATAACAGGCATATAAACGACCATTAAGTAAGGCAACAAAGGTACGCCAATGCCCAGGAGGCCCCTTCAAGAAAACAAGCGTGATAGACATGTAGTCCTGCGGACCATAGGGTGAAGCACGAAACAACAACATGGCCAACCATCATGACCAACCATCGTAGTCCTACCCATAACCACCCATAACCACCAGATAGCTGTGATAACCTGTAGTCAGAATTACAGTACTGAATCACATTATGCTAACATGCAATAATAGAGACAATCTTTGCAGCAAAAGAGCAACAACGGATGTACCACCACCAGATAGGGGTGATAACCTGTAGGCAGAAATACATTGCTGAATCACATTATGCTAATAGGCAATAATAGAGCCATTCTTCACAGCTAAAGAGCAACAACGGATCCACTCATCTCAAAGCACATTCACTTATATCCTGAGGCCGAGGCCTGATCCTCTGAATCCTCGGGTTTATTCGTTTCCATGTCCAAGTCCTCAGGACCATCCAGCATACGTTTCAATTTCAGTGGGTCAGAGAAGATGTGCGGAGAGCCTTGGATAATCACACGGTACTTTGCTGGGCCCATAAACCCATACTGGAAACCCCTTTTCTTCAACTGTGGTCGGAGTGCCAAGAACGCCTTCCTCACGTCCACCGTTTCCTTACTATAGTACTGTGAAATATAAATTTTGGCAGATTTCCACAGAATATGGTTATTTTTCCGCATAAAGCCCAGAATCTGCTCTACATGCTGGTAGCGTAGTGGCTTACACACAATAGCTCTAGGGCCTTTCTGATTCTTGATCATTCTGCCCGGCACTCTGTGGGCCCTATCGAATTCCAGCGTGCGATCAAAGGTCATGTTAGTCGCTTGGGTGAACCATGATTCCAAAAAGGCCACACAGCTCTCATGTTGATCCTCTGAACCCTCCGGAATTCCAAAAATTCGTAGGTTTCCTCTCCTATTCCTGTCCTCCAACTCAGCTAGTTTCCGCGTTGTTTGGTCAGCAGCTATACGTAGGCGCTTTATGGCAGTGCCTGATTTAACCTCCATGTCTTCGAGTCTGCTAATCCTCGATTCTGCTTCAACCAGTTTTGCATTGGTGTCGCGGTTGTCTTGCCTGATCGCCGCCACTTCCTCTTTGGTTGCTCTAGCCAGATCTCTCACTTCATCCAGTCTGTTTAGTATCAGCTCTACCGGGTCTGGATTGCCTTTTCCCGCCTTGTTGGGTGAATTCGGGTTCTCATATTTAAGCCTCTTCAAGCTTTTCGCTATCTCTTTGTTGTCCGCCATTGCAGCACACGCCCCCTTCGGAGTGCTTGTCTTCGATTCTTCAAGTGCACCTTCTTCGAGCCAGGTATATTCAAGTATACATATATTTATGGGACTACCAAGGGCCGTTGTTCACTCTACCTATGCGCCACCTATGCGCCACCTATATGGTATCCCTCATGTGCGTGTAAGGTCCTGCACGAGTAGAGACATGCATACAGCTCGTCTGGTGTGTTATTTTAAATTGCGTTCTGGGCGGCTGAATTGTGCAGTTCTGTGATGTATCATCGAAGTAGTGTGATAACCCACATAGGAGCAAGACCGAACATCCACTGATTTTCAGTCCACAGGCCACAGGCCACCAGGAGCAGCGCAGGACACCTTCACAGATTCATAAGCACCCATGCAGCGCCTTACAACTATTCATACCTCAAGGCAGTCTCTGTCATCATGTGTCTGACCTGCAATGCAGTGGTGCTCCCTAGCATAGGAACCTACTTCTGCACTGAATTCGCTCAGACCGATATTGCCACTGACTTGAAAAATGCATATGCACCATTCGTTATTGCTTGTATGCGCGCTAATTAAATTGGTGTTCAGGCTTCCTTATTTCCGCTCACAGCACACATAGTTCACAAGCAGCAAAGATTGCGAGGTAATAGGCAGAGACTGTCGTGCTGATCGCCAGCTGCGTGCATCGTGTGACTCTCACTAGCTTACGGAGAGGTACAGAAACTCCCGTTTTAAAAAGCAGGAGCCGCCATTTTGTGGTCGCGGATAGCACGGGCAGCGTCAGTGATTCCACATGGGTCTAACGTCCCATAGAGTCGGTCGTATTACTCACGATTCTACCCAGCTCATCTTTAGCTCCTCAGCTCCCAGCTCTCATTCTTGGACCAGATGGGATCCCTGGTTCTCTCCGGCAGCGATCGGCGGGGCTACGCGGTCTCCTCGTCCGCTTCAGACACTGCAGTCACCGGCGGGAAACATACGAGGCGGTCGAAGCACCCCTTCCCGTCCTCAGATTTTCATGCGCGACCCCTCTAAATGCTCCTCTCGCATTCCGGTTGTCAAATCAATGACCCGTGGTGGCATCGGAGCAGTAAGACTTGCCCCCCATTCAATTTCCGATCACGGCACGGGCAGAGGGAATCACAGCGCCGCCAGCTCTCTCGGCGTCCAAACCATGCCCCCCGTAACATCCTCCTTAATCTTGAGTTGGGACTGCTGATTAACTTTAACTATAGTTATGATATATTTGGCTTCTAGATCAATTACCCTATCGTAAATTTCGAAACGACTCAGTACCTGGATATTCGGAATACGAATAAATCCTTGGAAGGACAGGACGCCCTTGGAATTTTGGAATACGCTTTGTGTGGCATACTTTAGTGAGTAAAGCATTTTTAATATCACTATGCACGATTTATTTGTTTTATATGACCCTCATTATGATTTACCATTGGGATTGGATTAGTTATTCGATATGACCTTTGTTTTCAGCACAGTTGCAGGCTTTGGACTTGGAATTATCTTTCCGTATACCTACATGACAATTTCGTGAAAACTTAATGGTGAGCTCAATTCTCTCGTTCTTTTGGGCTCACTACTAATACCTTCTTGGCTAAACACATTGGGGCTCTGATTTTGGTGGACAAGCGTCAGTTGATTAGCTGCTGGTTAATATCTGATGTAACTGTTGTGAAGATGGTTAGTTTATTACCACATCTCTTTACATTTCGGTGGTATATAGGTTTTACCTCCCCCATCTTGTGGAATAACTTTTAAAATTAATTATATTACGGAATGTTGTGTGGTACTTTACTCCCTATCTATAAACACACTACTCATTTCAGTCTTTGCACTTTGGGTCACTCAATTACGGTGAAACTTCTAATTTTTTAGGCTTTTTTCCTTCTGATTGACTTTTAGCTACCGGGTCTACCTTTCTCTCTGGTTTCTTCGGGAATGTTTTGTTTGTCTTCACTTGAACCGTGCTTTGCACTGGCAGATAAATCATTGTTTTGCGGGTTTGTTTGTAAATGGAATGTTTCAAGTCAATTTTGAGATGTTCTTTATGATACCCATTTAATGTTTGCTGTGTAACCTTTACAAAAAAAGCTGTATTTTAAGGTTTGAACGAAAGCCACTTTGTTTACTTAATTGTAAATAGAAAGCGATTTGATTATGATATCCCCTTTTTAGGTCTCGCCTGTCGATGCGCATGCGCATCGAGCAAGCGAGACTATGGGGGCTTATCCACTCTTTATCCACTGCAAGGAATCGTGGCGATTCCTTGCAGTGCCCGTGACTTTTAAGCTCAATGCGCATGCGCATTGAGCTTAAAAGCGCGTGCACGTCCGTCTTGTTTTACCCGCTCCGCCCCCTCCCCTTCCCGCTGTGTACCATTTCTCCTCCCCCCTCCCCTCTCCTCCGTCCGTCTTGTTTGTTTAATTTAACCCGCTCCGCCCCCTCCCCTTCCCGCCGTGTCGCATTTCTCCTCCCCCCTCCCCTCTCTTCCCTCCGTCTCGTTTGTTTAATTTAACCCGCTCCGCCCCCTCCCCTTCCCGCCGTGTCGCATTTCTCCTCCCCCCTCCCCTCTCTTCCCTCCGTCTCGTTTGTTTAATTTAACCCGCTCCGCCCCCTCCCCTTCCCGCCGTGTCGCATTTCTCCTCCCCCCTCCCCTCTCTTCCCTCCGTCTCGTTTGTTTATTTTACCCGCTCCGCCCCCTCCCGAGTTAGCCCACTGCTCTCTTCCCAGCTCTGAAGATCATCCTCGGCAAAAGAGCCGCCGACCCGCAGCCAGCATCAATGCGGTACAGACCTAGGACTATGCTGGTAAGTACTGGCCTCCGGTGCAAATGCTTGTTAAATTTCTAATAAATAGCATCCGAAATATGTGTTTTTGTGAAAAATTGCAGCTTCTAGACCACGAGAGGATGAATTGTTTGTTTAGCAAGCGCTTTCACTTTTGAATTACAGAGCTGGGAGTGGCAGAGCTGACTGCTGAGCATAAGAAGTGAGATCTCGCCTTCTTTTCATTAACACAGGATTCACGTCAGAAACACCCCCTCACCTCCACTCCCATCCCTTGCCTCACGTCTCCCAGCACTGCAAGTACGGCTAGGGCTCGGTCCCCTTCCTGTTGTGCTCATCCTGATGCTTAGCTCCACTGCCTGCACACACCCTCCACCATGTTGCTTTTACTTTAACCCACACGCTGACCCTCGTGTTGTTTCTATATCCCCCCCCCCCCCCCCCCGAACAATGCTGTAAATAATAAAAGGAAACCGTGATCTAAATTAACCTTTTGGCTGCAAGGCATTGCGTTATTTAATCCTTTATTTCATTACAGCTAAATTGTCATGTTCATAAAACCGGAACCTCGACCCCATAACGAGCCAAGCTTCCATCATGTGGGTTCTGCCTCCCTCTAAACGCGATGTGGTGTTTCAGCCCGATCTGCAGTCTTTGGAACTCGGGAACCCGGTTCCAATCTCAGTTTTGGCTCAAACTCTAGAGATTCTGGGCAAATCCCCTAATTTCCTGATGCCTTGAACAATGCATGTGGCCTAGTGTAATGTAACTCTCGCTTACGCAAAGTGCTCTGATCCCTTCTGATCGAATTCACGCTATATTCTACAAACTGCAGAAGACTGCACTAAGGGGTAAAAAACAAAAAACAAAGCCTCAACATAAGAAAACACGAATAAACACTCGTTGACTGGCCGATTTGTACACAGTGGACCCAGGAAATCGGGACAAATCACAGCTTCCCTACTTAAATTTATAATTTTCAACAGATATTTTGTGTCAGAAACTCCTCCTTTTCCTGCATTAGGTGGAGCCACGCACGTCCAGTGAGAGCCTTCCTGTTGCGCCCTCCCTGCCAATCCTTTCCTTGTCGCAGCCCCCCATGTCCCCCCGTCTCAGCAGCTTGAGCTACGGCAGCAACTTTAAATACTTGCCACACAAGTAGGAAGAGCAGGCCGCATTCCTCCCCCTCACCCCCTCACCCTCACTCACTCACCCTCACCCCCTCACTCACCCTCACTCTCACTCATCCTCACTCAACCACCCTCAACCTCACTCACCCTCAACCCCTCACACTCACTCACCCTCAACCCCTCACCCTCACTCACTCACCCTCAACCCCTCACCCTCAAACCCTCACCCTCACTCACCCACCCTCAACCCCTCACCCTCACTCACCCTCAACCCCTCACCCTCACTCACTCACCCTCACTCACCCTCAACCCCTCCCCCTCGACCCCTCCCCCTCAACCCCTCACCCTCACTCACCCTCCCTCACCCTCAACCCCTCACCCTCAAACCCTCACTCACCCTCAACCCCTCACCCTCACTCACTCACCCTCAACCCCTCACCCTCAACCTCAACCCCTCACTCACCCTCACTCTCACTCACCCTCACTCAGCCTCAACTACTCCCCCTCACCCTCACTCACCCAAAACCCCTCACTCACCCTCACCCTCACTCACCCTCAACACCTCACTCACCCTCACCCTCACTCACCTTCACTCACCCTCAACACCTCACCCTCAACCTCAACCCCTCACCCTCACTCACCCTCACTCACCCTCACTCACCCTCAACCCCTCACCCTCACTCACCCTCACTCACCCTCACCCTCACTCACCCTCACTCACCCTCACCCTCACTCACCCTCACCCTCACACAGTGCAATAGTTCTCAGACCATTTCAGTTAGAGCTTTTAGAAATGTTTATGGCTTTTTTTATTTGTAATACTTTAGCATTGGCTACAGGAAACAAAAATGCTAAACATTTACAAAAAAAACCCATAAACAATTCTAAAAACACTAACTCTAATGGTGCGAGACCTATTGCATTTCCAATGCTTGTTATTAGATTGTAATTATGTTTATATCTATTGTAATGCTTACAGCCCTGACGAAGTCGTTTGGTCTTGATGACCTTGACGAAACACGTGTTGGCAGCGGTTGTTTGTGTACGTGTGAAGATTGGATTCTACTAAAGATTGAAAAACTAAAGAAGAATAAAACGGAAAAACGTATAAATTTGGACTTGATATTTTGAATTGACGTACTCCTTTTCAGCTCAGGATCTAATGTTCATGGTTTGATGAGCGAGAAGACCCCTTGCTACATAAAAACAATGCTACTTTAAACAAAAAGTCATAAAAACTGTACAATGGGAACTTCATTTGCCAAGGTTACGGGTTCGGATTGACCACGCCCAGCTCACAAATGTTGCTACACCGATAGCGATGGAGGGGGAAGTATCAGTTTTAAGTATCCTAAAAGCTGCGACAGCAGATTTGGTGCCTAGTAACCGACAAACTGGTAAAATCCAAACTTTCCTGGGTAACAAATACATGGGGCAGCAGAAAAAGAGATGTTCAATATTCTCTACTGCTGTTACACAGAAGGGGCACTTATCACTACCACCAGTTGTCCAAGAGTGCGTGAGCCCCCGCACAGGTAACGAGCCTACTCGTAGTTGGTGGTACAGTTTGTGATCGTTTGGCTTGGTGATTAAGTCCCAATAGGCTTCGTATTTAGGGACATCTTTTACGACCAAAAATTCCAGTGTCATTGTAGGACCATCAACCATAGCGGATCTCCTCTCAATGATCCAATGCCATTAAATATCTTTAAGTGCCTTCTTTGAAGGAAAGGTCGCGCGTGCTGGATCAACCCATAGTGCCTCCAGGTTTACATTTTTCAGGAGCATCCTGAGGTGACAGAACCAGGGTACCCTGTGAGACCCTTCAAGACCCCTCACATCATTGATGGCCTCAGCAAACAGGGATAATTCAGGTGTAGTCCACAGCCGCCGCCAAAACGCCAGTGGTCTATACGTACCTCATCCTCAATGGATTTGACACCTAGGTCTAGCCGCAGGGGTAAGCAGGGTGTCGATTGTGGGAGGCCAGTTGCCATTCTCAGGAACCTATTCTGAGCCACCCTCAAAGAGGATAAATCACTATACCCCCACAGTTCGGCACCATAGATAGTTGCAGGAATTACCTTGGAACCATAAATTTTAACCAACGGTGCCATGGGTTTGGTGAGAGATTTTGCATACTCCTTTAATAGGGCTCCCCCAAGTTGCCCATTCTTTTCCAACTGTCATCATGTCAACAAGTCATCATGAACGCAATTTGTATTTTATTATTTTGCCATTGTTGTTCAGCGTCGGTAACTTTTTTTCTTTTTGCTGATGCTAAACCGCATCAGCAACAAGCACTGATAAAAAAAAATTGTTCCTTAACAAAGGCCTTCCTTCAGTGAGGCAGCAGGCATGTCTCCAGTGAGGCAGCAGGCATGTCTTCAGTGAGGCAGGAGGCATGTCTTCAGTGAGGCAGCAGGCATGTCTTCAGTGAGGCAGCAGGCATGTCTTCAGTGAGGCAGCAGGCATGTCTTCAGTGAGGCAGCAGGCATGTCTTCAGTGAGGCAGCAGACATGTCTTCAGTGAGGCAGCAGGCATGTCTTCAGCGAGGCAGCAGGCATGTCTTCAGTGAGGCAGCAGGCATGTCTTCAGTGAGGCAGCAGGCATGTCTACAGCGAGGCAGCAGGCATGCCTTCAGTGAGGCAGCAGGCATGTCTTCAGTGAGGCAGCAGGTATGTCTTCAGTGAGGCAGCAGGCATGTCTTCAGTGAGGCAGCAGGCATGCCTTCAGTGAGGCAGCAGGCATGTCTTCAGCGAGGCAGCAGGCATGTCTTCAGCGAGGCAGCAGGCATGTCTTCAGTGAGGCAGCAGGCATGTCTTCAGTGAGGCAGCAGGCATGCCTCCAGTGAGGCAGCAGGCATGTCTTCAGTGAGGCAGCAGGCATGTCTTCAGCGAGGCAGCAGGCATGTCTTCAGTGAGGCAGCAGACAAGCCTTCAGTGAGGCAGCAGGCATGTCTTCAGTGAGGCAGCAGGCATGTCTTCAGTGAGGCAGCATGCATGCCTCCAGTGAGGCAGCAGGCATGTCTTCAGTGAGGCAGCAGGCATGTCTTCAGTGAGGCAGCAGGCATGTCTTCAGTGAAGCAGCAGGCATGCCTTCACTGAGGCAGCAGGCATGTCTTCAGTGACGCAGCAGGCATGTCTACAGTGAGGCAGCAGGCATGTCTACAGTGAGGCAGCAGGCATGCCTTCAGTGAGGCAGCAGGCATGTCTTCAGTGAGGCAGCAGGCATGTCTACAGTGAGGCAGCAGGTGTGCCTTCAGTGAGGCAGCAGGCATGTCTTCAGTGAGGCAGCAGGCATGTCTTCAGCGAGGCAGCAGGCAAGCCTTCAGTGAGGCAGCAGACATGTCTTCAGTGAGGCAGCAGGCATGTCTTCAGTGAGGCAGCAGGCATGTCTTCAGCGAGGCAGCAGGCAAGCCTTCAGCGAGGCAGCAGGCATGTCTTCAGTGAGGCAGCATTCATGTCTTCAGCGAGGCAGCAGGCAAGCCTTCAGTGAGGCAGCAGGCATGTCTTCAGTGAGGCAGCAGGCATGTCTACAGTGAGGCAGCAGGCAAGCCTTCAGTGAGGCAGCAGACATGTCTTCAGTGAGGCAGCAGGCATGTCTTCAGTGAGGCAGCAGGCATGTCTACAGTGAGGCAGCAGGCATGCCTTCAGTGAGGCAGCAGGCATGTCTTCAGTGAGGCAGCAGGCATGTCTTCAGTGAGGCAGCAGGCATGTCTTCAGCGAGGCAGCAGGCAAGCCTTCAGTGAGGCAGCAGGCATGTCTTCAGTGAGGCAGCAGGCATGTCTTCAGTGAGGCAGCAGGCATGTCTACAGTGAGGCAGCAGGCATGCCTTCGGTGAGGCAGCAGGCATGTCTTCAGTGAGGCAGCAGGCATGCCTAGGGTGAGGCAGCAGGCATGTCTTCAGTGAGGCAGCAGGCATGTCTTCAGTGAGGCAGCAGGCATGCCTTCAGTGAGGCGCATGCATGTCTTCAGTGAGGCAGCAGGCATGTCTACAGTGAGGCAGCAGGCAAGCCTTCAGTGAGGCAGCAGACATGTCTTCAGTGAGGCAGCAGACATGTCTTCAGTGAGGCAGCAGACATGTCTTCAGTGAGGCAGCAGGCATGTCTCCAGTGAGGCAGCAGGCAAGCCTTCAGTGAGACAGCAGGCATGTCTTCAGTGAGGAAGCAGGCTTGTCTCCAGTGAGGCAGCAGGCATGTCTCCAGTGAGGTAGCAGGCATGTCTTCAGTGAGGCAGCAGGCATGTCTTCAGTGAGGCAGCAGGCATGTCTTCAGTGAGGCAGCAGACATGTCTTCAGTGAGGCAGGAGACATGTCTTCATTGAGGCAGCAGGCATGTCTTCAGTGAGGCAGCAGGCATGTCTTCAGTGAGGCACTAGGCATGCCTTCAGTGAGGCAGCAGGCATGGCTGCAGTGAGGCAGCAGTAATGTCTTCTGTGAGGCAGCAGGCATGTCTTCAGTGAGGCAGCAGGCATGTCTTCAGTGAGGCAGCAGGCATGTCTTCAGTGAGGCAGCAGGCTTGTCATCAGTGAGGCAGCAGGCATGTCTTCAGTGAGGCAGCATGCTTGTCTCCAGTGAGGCAGCAGGCATGTCTTCAGTGAGGCAGTAGACATGTCTCCAGTGAGGCAGCAGGCATGTCTTCAGTGAGGCAGTAGGCATGTCTTCAGTGAGGCAGTAGGCATGTCTACAGTGAGGCAGCAGGCATGTTTACAGTGAGGCAGCAGGCATGTCTTCAGTGAGGCAGCAGGCTTGTCTCCAGTGAGGCAGCAGGCATGCCTTCAGTGAGGCAGCAGGCATGTCTTTAGTGAGGCAGCAAGCATGTCTTCAGTGAGGCAGCAGGCATGTCTTCAGTGAGGCAGCAGGCATGTCTCCAGTGAGGCAGCAGGCATGTCTTCAGTGAAGCAGTAGACATGTCTTCAGTGAGGCAGCAGGCATGTCTACAGTGAGGCAGCAGGCATGTCTTCAGTGAGGCAGCAGGCTTGTTTCCAGTGAGGCAGTAGGCATGTCTTCAGTGAGGTAGCAGGCATGTCTTCAGTGAGGCAGCAGGCATGCCTTCAGTGAGGCAGCAGACATGTCTCCAGTGAGACAGCAGGCATGTCTTCAGTGAGGCAGCAGGCATGTCTCCAGTGAGGCAGCAGGCATGTCTTCAGTGAGGCAGCAGGCATGTCTTCAGTCAGGCAGCGCCAGGCATGTCCAGTGAGGCAGCAGGCATGTCTTCAGTCAGGCAGCAGGCATGGATCCAGCGAGGCAGCAAGCATGTCTTCAGTGAGGCAGCAGGCATGTCTTCAGTGAGGCAGAAACAGTCATGTCTTCAGTGAGGCAGCAGGCATGTCTTCAGTGAGGCAGCAACAGGCAGGTCTTCAGTGAGGCAGCAGGCATGTCTTCAGTGAGGCAGCAGGCATGTCTTCAGTGAGGCAGCGGGCATGGATCCAGTGAGACAGCAGGCATGTCGTCAGTGAGGCAGCCGGCATGTCTTCAGTGAGGCAGCAACAGGCATGTCTTCAGTGAGGCAGCAGGCATGTCTTCAGTGAGGCAGCAACAGGCATGTCTTCAGTGAGGCAGCAGGCATGTCTTCAGTGAGGCAGCAACAGGCATGTCTTCAGTGAGGCAGCAGGCATGTCTTCAGTGAGGCAGCAGGCATGTCTTCAGTGAGGCAGCAGACAAGCCTTCAGTGAGGCAGCAGGCATGTCTTCAGTGAGGCAGCAACAGGCATGTCTTCAGTGCGGCAGCAGGCATGTCTTCAGTGAGGCAGCAGGCATGTCTTCAGTGAGGCAGCAGACAAGCCTTCAGTGAGGCAGCAGGCATGTCTTCAGTGAGGCAGCAACAGGCATGTCTTCAGTGCGGCAGCAGGCATGTCTTCAGTGAGGCAGCAGGCATGTCTTCAGTGAGGCAGCAGGCATGTCTTCAGTGAGGCAGCAGACAAGCCTTCAGTGAGGCAGCAGGCATGTCTTCAGTGAGGCAGCAACAGGCATGTCTTCAGTGAGGCAGCAGGCATGGCTTCAGTGAGGCAGCAGGCATGTCTTCAGTGAGGCAGCAACAGGCATGTCTTCAGTGAGGCAGCAGGCATGTCTTCAGTGAGGCAGCAGGCATGTCTTCAGTGCGGCAGCAGGCATGTCTACAGCGAGGCAGCAGGCATGTCTTCAGTGAGGCAGCAGGCATGTCTTCAGTGAGGCAGCAGGCATGGCTGCAGTGAGGTGAGACCTAATGTCAATAGGGTTGCGGTGATGCTCAGGAGGTATCCAGAGGCCGTGGGGGGGGGGGGGGGGGGGGGGGCAGGGGGGGGGGGGTGCTGTGTTCACAGGTGTGGTCTGGGTCACGGTGGCAGGTGTATGGGGGTGTCCACGTGAGGTGACCGCCTGCTTTGGCCACACAAGCACTTCATGCAGCGCCTGTCACCGGCCTGCAGAGTCTCTGCGCAGCCTCTCCTCGTCCCCTGATCAGAAGCAGGTGGGGCTGGGTGGGGTCGAGGGGTGTAATGTATTTGGGGCGCAGACTATGGGCCATAGAAAAGGGGGGGGGGGCTGGATTTGATGCCCGTGGAGGAGGGGTGTTCCTCGCTCTTTCTATGTAGGAGTTACTTAGTGCCTTCAACAAGGCGAACCCCAGGGCCCCACTACAGCGGGGGAGGGGGGGGGAAGTCCGTCCTTCCCAGGAGGGGGCGGGGGAGCGCGGCTCTTATGGGTCCCCCGACCATCCTAAGGCCAATGAATATCTGTGAGCTGTGGGAGCCTTGATGGGGCCAACCATTCGTAAACCCACACGGACGTCTAAGTTGACCTGTGTGAATCGGGCCCCGAGTGTTGCGGTACCTAGGCAGGGGGTGTGGGGGGGGGGGGGGGGGGGGCATATAGTACCAGCCCACAAAGGCCGTTTAACTCGGTGACTGCAGGGCTCACCTTTCCAGGTGTGTCTGTGAGGGCTGGCATGCTCCAGATGTGCCAGGAATGTGTGTGGTGGGTGGGGTGGGGAGGGGGCACATCTGCATTCTGCAGACAGACCCCCCCATAAACTGATAGAGCCGGGGACAGAACGATGCTCCCTCAGTCTGTGCTCATGTCATGGAGAGAGGAATGTTGCCTTCTAAAAAACATTTCAGGTAAATGCTTGCAATAAAAAATCTGTAAAAAAGTAAACACAGCAGCGGTGGCCATCTTAGAATGGTATGGTGTTTAGTGTATCATGGTTCTATCATGGCCACAAGGTTCCTGGAATTATAAATCATAGATACCCTATGCACAATACCTTTGCAAGATGTCATTCAGTAAACATCACGCTCGGCAGCCATCTTGGAAGGTGCTGTGCATTGTGTACCAATCCATGATGGCCGACATGTTACTTCTAAACGTGATGGCTGTCTTGGAGTGGTAAAAAATACACTATGAACAATACCATTCTAAGATGGCCACTGGGTTAAGATGCAGCGGCCATACAGGATGTGGCACAGTGCAGATGAGCGAGAAGCGGAGTTTCTGGGCTGTCTTAAAAAATAAATAAAAAACAAGAAAAGAAATGAAAGGGGACCTACGAAAGGAGAACCTGCAAAAATAAAGGGCTAATCCACAAGTCTTGGCACTGAAGCGCTGTCTTTTTTAGGTCTCGCCTACGCAACGCGCGTGCGCTGCATAGGAGGGGACCTCTTGGAATCGATTTTTATTTTGCCCTAAAACATGCACGCTTTGCATTGCTTTCAATTGAAACGCGTGCACGTTTGACGTTTCCCTAGCAGGAGCGAGCTTTGGCGACATCTCTTTGTAATTGTCTTCCAAACAAATGGTGCCCCTGCTCGCTCCCGCAAGGGAAAAGTTGTGTGTGTCTGGCAGGCCGTGAAATGCCAAACGTGCTTTAAATTTCGCTGAAAGTGTTTGTGCGAAGACATCGCCATCATGGTCACAAAAAGCAATGGCGGATTTCTATGCGAGTAGGCCTGCTTCACGTCACAAACAATTTTCTAGTCGAGTCCCTGTGAGTCAGTTCTATCTGGCCGACGCAGCCCCGCACACTTCGCTAAACTGCCGCACCGCGGCGGAATTGCAGCCGCGGTTAACTGGTTAAAAGCTAATCACATCCATACTGCAAAGTCTGCATGAAGCCGAGATCAGGCACAGGTCAACTTACAGCAGGTTTCAATTTCTGCCTATCAGTTTAGCAATTCAGATGTCTGGGTCAAAAAGCAGGTTAGTAGGCTGCGGTATTAATCTCTTAGGCCTACATTTCAAATCCTGCATGTGTAAATATGCCTTAGAGAGTGAAAGAGGGCGTTAGACCAGACACCATCAGTGGCGATCACTTTGCATATATGTATGATGTTATTGTATACATGAGCAGGTATTACCCCCAGTTGGGCACTCCCCCTGCCACGTAACCTTCATGTTTGTGTAATTCTGTCTTACATACACATCTGCCATGGTCACCGGCGCATTGGTATATTCCAATGAACCACACTAGTGACCTGTGTGTAAAGGTGTACTACAGTTTCACTTTAAAGCTTGGTGTTATTTCCGCTGCTTAACATGACGATGCGGTGTTATTAATTATGCTATAAAAATGTGAGTTCAGCAGCACGCACGGTGACAGTCTTGCTCATCTTCTGAGCTACCACCTGCGGGCCCCATTACAGCGGGGAACTGCTCACTGACAGTTTTAGGCTATGTTAGCAGTCGCGTCCACTAACTCTTTTGGGGTCGGGTGAATGTGAAAGCCACTGTGGTGCCCGTCAATGTAACTTCTTAGCATGCCTAACGTCACGAAGTAGAGCTTGTAGGAACAGGCTGTGGCTGGTTTGATGTTGACTGCCGCCCACAGGGCTCAGCAGGTAGTGGGTGGCCCACTGGACTGAGGCGGAACGCTCGGTCAGCTAATGTGTTTGATGAGCTTATTTTCTTTTGGAATAATACTGCAGGTAGAATATGATGTAACTCTTCTTGAAGTTTCTCATTGCTGAGATGGGTGTAATTGCTTTTTTTATACGTTTCCCTCGTCTTTATTGCTTGATGTTGCTCGCCAAAAAGTGTCACTCATAGTCGATGAAATGTCACTCATATTTACACTGCAATTATGAAAATGTCACACATAGCAATCTAAAACCTTGGCAGCTATGCAGGCACCCCTCCAAGCTCGCCTCGTGAAAAGCAGACACAAGCTGTCCTTCAAGCATGTCCAGTGCAGAGCAGACTGGACCTATTGAAAAAACAAGCGTTGGCCTAGCCAAGAGGTCTCGCCTTTGGGACCTTATAAGTGTGTAGTTATCCAGCACAATATCCTTGGTGCAACATCAAGTGTTGCATGGCTAAAAACTTATAAGTTGCCAAAGGCGAGACCTATTGGCTATGCCAATGCTTGTTTAATGGATGTGCCCATGCGATCAGGCAAAGGTCGTTAGTCACAGGGCATTAAATCCAATACCTGAAGTTGTCTGACCCACTGCACAATGCTGTTTGCTGGCAAGGGCAGAAGCAAAATGTGAGTGACATTCAAACAGACGAGAGGGCTGCCTCAAAGGTCCTCTCATGACTGAAGAGGGCTGCCTCAAAGACCCCCTATGTATGTGTCTGTATGTATGTATTTCTTAATGACGTTTTATATTTTGTGGTGTGTTTTTTCCCCAGAGATTGGTCCGGTCACAATCACCGACGACCCCCAAGAGTTCCAGAGAGAGCTGAGAGAGATGTATGTGCAGGTGGGTGCCCTCATCTGCCCTCCATTGACTCTGAGGCGTGGCCCCAGGCGCGGAAGCCACAGTGGTCGCATCATTCTCATTGCCCCCTGCCCTGAAACTCTCCATAAGGCGGTCTAGAGACGTCCAGGCGTTTCTTTAACAACAATAGGTAGCAGATCCTGTGGGATGTGGGGAGTAGGCATGCCCACCTTGTACCGGGGGGATTCACCTCACAGCGGTGAGTGGTGCACTGAAAACGGATATCTGATGCATTCACGCATTCTTTTACAGTGCATGCCTTTACAATGTGGGCAATACAACAAAACACACAAGTGTGTTTTGCTGTTCACCCTATGTGGGAAGGGTATGCCCAGATGTGGGTCCCTTGCTCACTTTGGCACTGTAGTCAAGCAAGCCGGGCTGAAGACGGCTGAAATGCCAGAAACTGGTCCTCGGAAGCTTGTTTCTGGTCCAGGGAAGGCATGGCTTGGCAGTTCGGGCTGGACTATTCCCATGAGGCACAGAGTCAAGACTGATATGCATAGGGCCATGTCTGAACTGGGGTGGAAGAGTGGGCTAAAGAACGGTGATGGATTAAACCCATATCTGTGACTGGGGGTGAATGTTTTGCCATTGTGTAACATTCTGTCCATCATCTTGTGTGTTTTGGCAATACAACAAATGCATCGTTACCACGCATTTCATTACAACGCAAGCTGTTACAACATCTTCCCTAAGGAAAGCACTGGACTTTGGAATAGTATATTTTACTTTTTCAACTCCATTCTGTGCAACAGTAGGGAAGGTGTTGGATTTAAAATCCAGCAATGCTTTCCCTAAAGCAAGTGGTTGTACCGACTTGGGTTGTAATGGAACGCGCGGTAACGACGCATTCGTTATAGTGCCTGCATTGTAATGGCAATGCGTAGTTCTGTCTGCATTGTAAACGCTGTTTCCCAGTGAAAACACCCACCCAAGCTGGACTTCACTGGGTGAACAGCAGTTGTAATCACCCACCACCACCACCACCAGCTCCCAATCCCACCAGAGTCTTGGGGTGTGCCTGGTGTGTGGACCTTGAGTATGAACCACGGTCATTGGCATGGTGATTCCAGAGGACATGGTGCCGGGGGTCTCACGAGGGACCAGCACAAGTGACTGGTGTGGGGTGTCCTGAGTTGACGGATGCAGTCGGTAGAAGGGTGTCTGCAGTGGTGGCGACAGCAGTCAAGTTCAGGGGGCCCGATTCACAGAACTAACATAAGACAAAATCCTAAACTTACTACCATCTTGGTATTCACAGAAGTTAGGACACCTAACTTTAGGACTCCTAAACTGAGAAAAATCCTAACCTTAAGACTTTCGGTATTCACAGAAGGCATTTAGGAGTCCTAAAGTTAGGAGTCCCAACTTCTGTGAATACCAAGATGGTAGAAAGTTTAGGATTTTGTCTGTGAATCAGACCCACTGTGTCTGCGGGAGCACCAGCTGTCATTGGCATGGTGTGCCACTGATATCACAATGTGTGGCTTGGTTTTTGTCCACAATGGTTTCAATGCTCCCAGTCTCAGTGATATGTACAGTGATTAAAGCAGTGCTAGATCTGGTGTCTCCAGAGCAGTGCTTAATTTGTAAAGAAACATAAGTGCCAGGGCCGTCGTCAGCAGGCCGCTGCAGCTCTCACCACCCATTGTCATGCCACTGCTGCCAATGACAATATCAACACAACAACTGACAAAAACACTCCTACAAGTGTGGCAGTTCTGACTATTCCAGTCCCCAATGTATATCCAATTAATAAATACTGTTGTTGAGCTCATTTCTAAATTAGACAGATAGCGCCACCATGTGGCAGACTGTCACAAGTGCCAATGTTGACATCTATGTGCCTGTGCTGAGCACCGGAAACCACAGGCTCAAATTAAGCACTGCTGTGTAGGCACTAGCTGCAGTGATTGGCACTGTGTCTCTGATGGTAGCAGCCCGTCGCTGGCCTGGTGTCTCAGCGGCGCCACCCAGGGTCAGTGGCATAGTGTCTTATAATGTGCTAGTCTCGGTCACTGGCATGATTGTCCCAGAGGTGCCGCTCCAGTGATTGGCATAGTGTCTCATGAGCTACCATTCCTACACATGGGCAAGGTACCCCTGAGGACATTATCCACAGTTACTGCGGTATTGTCTCTGATGCTGCTACCCTCAGACATTGGCAGATCATCTCTGGGCACAGCGACCCACACACTGCTGTGGTATTTCCAGAGGAGCTGCCCCTAGTCACTGCTGCGGTATCTCCAGAGGTACCGCCCCTAGTCACTGCTGTGGTATCTCCAGAGGTACCATCTATAGTCAGAGATACCGCCCCCAAGTCACTCCTGCGGTATCTCCAGAGGTACCGCCCTAGTCACTGCTGTGGTATCTCCAGAGGTACCGCCCTAGTCACTGCTGTGGTATCTCCAGAGGTACGGCCCCTGGTCACTGCTGTGGTATCTCCAGAGGTACCGCCCCTAGTCACTGCTGCGGTATCTCCAGAGGTACCGCCCCTAGTCACTGCTGCGGTATCTCCAGAGGTACCGCCCCTAGTCACTGCTGCGGTATCTCCAGAGATACCGCCCCTAGTCACTGCTGCGGTATCTCCAGAGGTACCGCCCCTAGTCACTGCTGTGGTATCTCCAGAGGTACCGCCCTAGTCACTGCTGTGGTATCTCCAGAGGTACGGCCCCTGGTCACTGCTGTGGTATCTCCAGAGGTACCGCCCCTAGTCACTGCTGCGGTATCTCCAGAGGTACCGCCCTAGTCACTGCTGTGGTATCTCCAGAGGTACGGCCCCTGGTCACTGCTGTGGTATCTCCAGAGGTACCGCCCCTAGTCACTGCTGCGGTATCTCTAGAGGTACGGCCCCTAGTCACTGCTGCGGTATCTCCAGAGATACCGCCCCTAGTCACTGCTGCGGTATCTCCAGAGGTACCGCCCCTAGTCACTGCTGTGGTATCTCCAGAGGTACCGCCCTAGTCACTGCTGTGGTATCTCCAGAGGTACGGCCCCTGGTCACTGCTGTGGTATCTCCAAAGGTACCGCCCCTAGTCACTGCTGCGGTATCTCCAGAGGTACCGCCCTAGTCACTGCTGTGGTATCTCCAGAGGTACGGCCCCTGGTCACTGCTGTGGTATCTCCAGAGGTACCGCCCCTAGTCACTGCTGCGGTATCTCCAGAGGTACCGCCCCTAGTCACTGCTGCGGTATCTCCAGAGGTACCGCCCCTAGTCACTGCTGCGGTATCTCCAGAGATACCGCCCCTAGTCACTGCTGCGGTATCTCCAGAGGTACCGCCCCTAGTCACTGCTGTGGTATCTCCAGAGGTACCGCCCTAGTCACTGCTGTGGTATCTCCAGAGGTACGGCCCCTGGTCACTGCTGTGGTATCTCCAGAGGTACCGCCCCTAGTCACTGCTGCGGTATCTCCAGAGGTACCGCCCTAGTCACTGCTGTGGTATCTCCAGAGGTACGGCCCCTGGTCACTGCTGTGGTATCTCCAGAGGTACCGCCCCTAGTCACTGCTGCGGTATCTCCAGAGGTACCGCCCCTAGTCACTGCTGCGGTATCTCCAGAGATACCGCCCCTAGTCACTGCTGCGGTATCTCCAGAGGTACCGCCCCTAGTCACTGCTGTGGTATCTCCAGAGGTACCGCCCTAGTCACTGCTGTGGTATCTCCAGAGGTACGGCCCCTGGTCACTGCTGTGGTATCTCCAGAGGTACCGCCCCTAGTCACTGCTGCGGTATCTCCAGAGGTACCGCCCTAGTCACTGCTGTGGTATCTCCAGAGGTACGGCCCCTGGTCACTGCTGTGGTATCTCCAGAGGTACCGCCCTTAGTCACTGCTGCGGTATCTCCAGAGGTACCGCCCTAGTCACTGCTGTGGTATCTCCAGAGGTACGGCCCCTGGTCACTGCTGTGGTATCTCCAGAGGTACCGCCCCTAGTCACTGCTGCGGTATCTCCAGAGGTACCGCCCCTAGTCACTGCTGCGGTATCTCCAGAGGTACCGCCCCTAGTCACTGCTGCGGTATCTCCAGAGGTACCGCCCTAGTCACTGCTGTGGTATCTCCAGAGGTACGGCCCCTGGTCACTGCTGTGGTATCTCCAGAGGTACCGCCCCTAGTCACTGCTGCGGTATCTCCAGAGGTACCGCCCCTAGTCACTGCTGCGGTATCTCCAGAGGTACCGCCCCTAGTCACTGCTGCGGTATCTCCAGAGATACCGCCCCTAGTCACTGCTGCGGTATCTCCAGAGGTACCGCCCCTAGTCACTGCTGTGGTATCTCCAGAGGTACCGCCCTAGTCACTGCTGTGGTATCTCCAGAGGTACGGCCCCTGGTCACTGCTGTGGTATCTCCAGAGGTACCGCCCCTAGTCACTGCTGCAGTATCTCCAGAGGTACCGCCCTAGTCACTGCTGTGGTATCTCCAGAGGTACGGCCCCTGGTCACTGCTGTGGTATCTCCAGAGGTACCGCCCCTAGTCACTGCTGCGGTATCTCCAGAGGTACCGCCCCTAGTCACTGCTGCGGTATCTCCAGAGATACCGCCCCTAGTCACTGCTGCGGTATCTCCAGAGGTACCGCCCCTAGTCACTGCTGTGGTATCTCCAGAGGTACCGCCCTAGTCACTGCTGTGGTATCTCCAGAGGTACGGCCCCTGGTCACTGCTGTGGTATCTCCAGAGGTACCGCCCCTAGTCACTGCTGCGGTATCTCCAGAGGTACCGCCCTAGTCACTGCTGTGGTATCTCCAGAGGTACGGCCCCTGGTCACTGCTGTGGTATCTCCAGAGGTACCGCCCCTAGTCACTGCTGCGGTATCTCCAGAGGTACCGCCCTAGTCACTGCTGCGGTATCTCCAGAGGTACGGCCCCTGGTCACTGCTGTGGTATCTCCAGAGGTACCTCCCCTAGTCACTGCTGCGGTATCTCCAGAGGTACCGCCCCTAGTCACTGCTGCGGTATCTCCAGAGGTACCGCCCCTAGTCACTGCTGCGGTATCTCCAGAGGTACCGCCCCTAGTCACTGCTGCGGTATCTCCAGAGGTACCGCCCCTAGTCACTGCTGCGGTATCTCCAGAGGTACCGCCCTAGTCACTGCTGTGGTATCTCCAGAGGTACGGCCCCTGGTCACTGCTGTGGTATCTCCAGAGGTACCGCCCCTAGTCACTGCTCCAGTATCTCCAGAGGTACCGCCCCATGTCACTGCTGTGGTATCTCCAGAGGTACCGCCCCTAGTCACTGCTGTGGTATCTCCAGAGATACCGCCCCTAGTCACTGCTGTGGTATCTTCAGAAGTGCCACCTCCACTCCATTCTCCTCGACTCTGCCACACTCTACTCCACTCTACTCAACTCCATTCTACAACACTCTACACCAATCCATACCACTATACGCCACAACATTCTAAGCCACTCACCTCTACTCCACTCTGTGCCGCTCAACTCTGCACCACTTTACTCCACTCTATGATACTCCACTCAACGATACTGCACTAAACAACACCCCATGCCACTCCACTCTACGACCTCTACGACACTACTTCACCACGATGCTCCACTCTATGACACTCCACGCCACTCCACGCTATGCCACTCCACTCTAAGCCACTCCACTATATGCTTCTCCACTCTACGACACTTTACTACACTCCACTTTGTGCCACTATGCTTTATGTCACCCCACTCCAGTCCACTGTACTCTACTCCTAACATACCACTCTCCAATACTTCACTCTACGACACCCTTTGCCACTCTACTACGCTCTGCGGCACTCTATGCCATTTTACTACACTCCACGCTATGCCACTCAAGTCTATGATGATAAACTCCACTCTACGCTACACCGCTACACTTTATGCCACTCCACTTTACACCACTCCATGCTACGCCACTCCAGTCTATGACACTTTACTCCACTCCACTCTACGCCACTCAGTTCTATACCACTACACTGCACTCTACTGCATTCCACTCTATACCACTCTACTCTACTGCATTTCACACCACTCACTCTACTCCACTCTGTGCCCCTCCACTCGACTCCCCTCCACTCGACTCCCCTCCACCTCGACATTCTACTCCCCTCTACTCCTTTCTACCGTACTCCCTCTATCACCGTTTATTTCACTCTGTGCCCCTCCACTCTACTCCAGTCTACGATACTCCAAGACACTCCAGTCCATGACACTCGACTCAACTCTAGGCCCCTCCACTCTACCCCAGTCTACGATACTCCAAGACACTCCAGTCCATGACACTCGACTCAACTCTGTGCCCCTCCACTCTACCCCAGTCTATGATACTCCAAGACACTCCAGTCCATGACACTCGACTCAACTCTGTGCCCCTCCACTCTACCCCAGTCTACGATACTCCAAGACACTCCAGTCCATGACACTCGACTCAACTCTGTGCCCCTCCACTCTACCCCAGTCTACGATACTCCAAGACACTCCAGTCCATGACACTCGACTCAACTCTGTGCCCCTCCACTCTACCCCAGTCTACGATACTCCAAGACACTCCAGTCCATGACACTCGACTCAACTCTGTGCCCCTCCACTCTACCCCAGTCTACGATACTCCAAGACACTCCAGTCCATGACACTCGACTCAACTCTGTGCCCCTCCACTCTACCCCAGTCTACGATACTCCAAGACACTCCAGTCCATGACACTCGACTCAACTCTGTGCCCCTCCACTCTACCCCAGTCTACGATACTCCAAGACACTCCAGCCCATGACACTCGACTCAACTCTAGGCCCCTCCACTCTACCCCAGTCTATGATACTCCAAGACACTCCAGTCCATGACACTCGACTCAACTCTGTGCCCCTCCACTCTACCCCAGTCTACGATACTCCAAGACACTCCAGTCCATGACACTCGACTCAACTCTTTGCCCCTCCACTCTACCCCAGTCTATGATACTCCAAGACACTCCAGTCCATGACACTCGACTCAACTCTAGGCCCCTCCACTCTACCCCAGTCTACGATACTCCAAGACACTCCAGTCCATGACACTCGACTCAACTCTAGGCCCCTCCACTCTACCTCAGTCTACGATACTCCAAGACACTCCAGTCCATGACACTCGACTCAACTCTAGGCCCCTCCACTCTACCCCAGTCTATGATACTCCAAGACACTCCAGTCCATGACACTCGACTCAACTCTAGGCCCCGCAACTCTACCCCAGTCTACGATACTCCAAGACACTCCAGTCCATGACACTCGACTCAACTCTAGGCCCCTCCACTCTACCCCAGTCTATGATACTCCAAGACACTCCAGTCCATGACACTCGACTCAACTCTAGGCCCCTCCACTCTACCCCAGTCTACGATACTCCAAGACACTCCAGTCCATGACACTCGACTCAACTCTAGGCCCCTCCACTCTACCCCAGTCTACGATACTCCAAGACACTCCAGTCCATGACACTCGACTCAACTCTAGGCCCCTCCACTCTACCCCAGTCTACGATACTCCAAGACACTCCAGTCCATGACACTCGACTCAACTCTGTGCCCCTCCACTCTACCCCAGTCTATGATACTCCAAGACACTCCAGTCCATGACACTCTACTCCACTCTGTGCCCCTCCACTCTACCCCAGTCTACGATACTCCAAGACACTCCAGTCCATGACACTCGACTCAACTCTAGGCCCCTCCACTCTACCCCAGTCTACGATACTCCAAGACACTCCAGTCCATGACACTCGACTCAACTCTGTGCCCCTCCACTCTACCCCAGTCTACGATACTCCAAGACACTCCAGTCCATGACACTCGACTCAACTCTGTGCCCCTCCACTCTACCCCAGTCTACGATACTCCAAGACACTCCAGTCCATGACACTCGACTCAACTCTGGGCCCCTCCACTCTACCCCAGTCTACGATACTCCAAGACACTCCAGTCCATGACACTCGACTCAACTCTGTGCCCCTCCACTCTACCCCAGTCTACGATACTCCAAGACACTCCAGTCCATGACACTCGACTCAACTCTGTGCCCCTCCACTCTACCCCAGTCTACGATACTCCAAGACACTCCAGTCCATGACACTCGACTCAACTCTGTGCCCCTCCACTCTACCCCAGTCTATGATACTCCAAGACACTCCAGTCCATGACACTCTACTCCACTCTGTGCCCCTCCACTCTACCCCAGTCTACGATACTCCAAGACACTCCAGCCCATGACACTCGACTCAACTCTAGGCCCCTCCACTCTACCCCAGTCTACGATACTCCAAGACACTCCAGTCCATGACACTCAACTCAACTCTGTGCCCCTCCACTCTACCCCAGTCTACGATACTCCAAGACACTCCAGTCCATGACACTCGACTCAACTCTGTGCCCCTCCACTCTACCCCAGTCTATGATACTCCAAGACACTCCAGTCCATGACACTCTACTCCACTCTGTGCCCCTCCACTCTACCCCAGTCTACGATACTCCAAGACACTCCAGTCCATGACACTCGACTCAACTCTAGGCCCCTCCACTCTACTCCAGTCTACGATACTCCAAGACACTCCAGTCCATGACACTCGACTCAACTCTAGGCCCCGCAACTCTACCCCAGTCTACGATACTCCAAGACACTCCAGTCCATGACACTCGACTCAACTCTAGGCCCCGCAACTCTACCCCAGTCTATGATACTCCAAGACACTCCAGTCCATGACACTCGACTCAACTCTGTGCCCCTCCACTCTACCCCAGTCTATGATACTCCAAGACACTCCAGTCCATGACACTCGACTCAACTCTAGGCCCCGCAACTCTACCCCAGTCTATGATACTCCAAGACACTCCAGTCCATGACACTCGACTCAACTCTAGGCCCCTCCACTCTACCCCAGTCTACGATACTCCAAGACACTCCAGTCCATGACACTCGACTCAACTCTAGGCCCCTCCACTCTACCCCAGTCTACGATACTCCAAGACACTCCAGTCCATGACACTCGACTCAACTCTAGGCCCCTCCACTCTACCCCAGTCTACGATACTCCAAGACACTCCAGTCCATGACACTCGACTCAACTCTAGGCCCCTCCACTCTACCCCAGTCTACGATACTCCAAGACACTCCAGTCCATGACACTCGACTCAACTCTAGGCCCCTCCACTCTACCCCAGTCTACGATACTCCAAGACACTCCAGTCCATGACACTCGACTCAACTCTAGGCCCCTCCACTCTACCCCAGTCTACGATACTCCAAGACACTCCAGTCCATGACACTCGACTCAACTCTAGGCCCCTCCACTCTACCCCAGTCTACGATACTCCAAGACACTCCAGTCCATGACACTCGACTCAACTCTAGGCCCCGCAACTCTACCCCAGTCTACGATACTCCAAGACACTCCAGTCCATGACACTCGACTCAACTCTAGGCCCCGCAACTCTACCCCAGTCTACGATACTCCAAGACACTCCAGTCCATGACACTCGACTCAACTCTAGGCCCCTCCACTCTACCCCAGTCTATGATACTCCAAGACACTCCAGTCCATGACACTCGACTCAACTCTAGGCCCCTCCACTCTACCCCAGTCTACGATACTCCAAGACACTCCAGTCCATGACACTCGACTCAACTCTAGGCCCCTCCACTCTACCTCAGTCTACGATACTCCAAGACACTCCAGTCCATGACACTCGACTCAACTCTAGGCCCCTCCACTCTACCCCAGTCTACGATACTCCAAGACACTCCAGTCCATGACACTCGACTCAACTCTAGGCCCCTCCACTCTACCCCAGTCTACGATACTCCAAGACACTCCAGTCCATGACACTCGACTCAACTCTGTGCCCCTCCACTCTACGCTTCTCCTCTTCATGCCCCCACTCTACGCCCCTCAACTCCAATCCACCCCACTGTTCACCACGCTACGCCAGTCTACTCCACACATCACTACTCTACTCCATTCTTCGCCACTCTACTCCACTCTACTCTACACCACAAACTTCTAGCCATGCTGATTTACAACATGTCTAAAGCATATTGGCAAAGCCAATAGCTCTTGCGTAGGCGAGGCCTATTGACTTTGCCAATGCATTTTTTCTATAAGGAGAAAAATGTTTTCTCAGCAGAAGAAAAATGAGGATGTGTTTGCACCGGGGGCTGCATTTCACCTCTGCAGACTTCTTGCTATGTACAACTCCGCAAATTGGGAATAGAAGCCACCGGGAGGTGTCACCTGGCATTCCCAGTATGTGTGCAAACCTGTGTCCGGGGCATCTTTCCAGGCCTACTACTGGGAGTAATGTTGACTAGCAAAAAACCAAAAATCATCATTCTGTAACCTCACAAAGTGGTAAGTGCACACATGCAGACTTACTACTTTTTGTAAAGTAAAGTAAAGTCCACATTTGTAAAGCGCACAATCACCCGTAAGGGTCTCTAGGCGCTGGGGGGCCGTCGGGAAGATTAAGC
Organism: Lissotriton helveticus; assembly: GCF_964261635.1. Classification (NCBI taxonomy): domain Eukaryota; kingdom Metazoa; phylum Chordata; class Amphibia; order Caudata; family Salamandridae; genus Lissotriton; species Lissotriton helveticus. The sequence continues at coordinate 2,132,085,652 of NC_136065.1, read as the reverse complement.
GAGCTATTGCCCAGAGTCACATGGTGCTGGGCTAACCTGCCGCCGGAGCCGGGGATCGAACCGTGGTCCCCAGATTCCAGCGTCAGTCGCCCTGGCCGCGGCGCCACACCTCTTCCTTTGTGACTTCTTCACCAGTAGCATAACATGTCTATGAGCACTGTGTAGAACCAGGGTGTTTTTTATCAATCTTTTGGTAAATACTGTGAACCCCTACACTACTAAACCTGGGGCCCGATTCACAAAGGTAAACTTACACTTTTGTGTATGTTTACTACTTTTCGGTATTCACAAAGGTAAACTTAGACCAAAAATCTAACTATAATAGTAGTAACTTACCTTTGTGAATACCGAAACGTAGTTAAGTTAGACTTTTGGTCTACGTTTACCTTTGTGAATACTGAAAAGTGGTAGAGTTACACTAAAGTGAAAGTTTGCCTTTGTGAATCAGGCCCTGATGTCTGAGTTTTAGACCCCTAGGGCGTTATTTAAATGCGATGACCTGACTGCAGATGCGTCACTGCGGCGGAAGACACCCCGCAGCCCTGCGGACGACAGCTGTGCCGCCCGATTTACAGATGTCAGTCCTTGCGGTTGGCATTTCCTCCTGAAATGGCTTCCATACGCATGGCCAAAGCCGCTTTGCAGGGAGGGAGAGGGTGAACGTGAAGGCCTACAGTGCCATGCCGGGGTGTCTGTACTCTTGTCACTATGGTGACTTCTCAAGATGGACCCTAAAGTGGGGTCCATCGCCAGAATCACATAACATGCAGAGCCAGACTGGGAAACCAAAGCAGCCCTTGTAAATTCTGTCAGACCATCCCCTGTACGGTGCTTAGCGAGCGAGCACAGCGAGCCAGCCGGGCCACTACAACGAGTGCTTGTGGGGTTCCCTTCCTAAGAAATATGAGAAAAAATGGCAAAAATGGTGCATTGTACAACACATTTCTCCTATATTCAATTTTATGAGCATTTAAAGCATAGTAAATGATGACCTTTCAGTGCACCAGGATACTCAGCCGCCTAAACAACTATAATTAAGCATGTTTTTACATATGGGATAATAAGCCAATTATAAAGTCTGGATATAAAATGTCAAAGTGCAGTTAAGACTTCCTTTTAGTGAGTCTGCTGCATTGTGCAAAAAAGACACTGTAGACATGTTGAAAAGCAATTAAGGTATTGATGTATTAAACAAGGAAGACTATGGGGCACAAGCATCAGCATAAGGAACTGCAATTCCTTAATAGACATTTTTTAGAAATCGCTATTCAGGAATCAAAACTCCTTATGCATGTAGGAATTGCAAAAAAATCAGTAGCAAATAGGTACTCGCAAATTGTGCATGCAATGTCAAGTGTGCAAGGCTGCCAGAAGGTCATCCTGATGCACCCATGAAATTGCCATGTGACCACATGTTCCGCACACACATGTGTGTAACATGGATCTTTGAAAAATGCACTTGAGTACATTTTTCAAAGTTTTCACAAATTACCATCAACTTTAAATTGATTGCAATTTGCGATCGCTAATTGCGAAATCGCAATATAAAAATGTATCATGCATTGCATTTAGGGAATCGTAATTTGCGATTCCCTGAATGTATTCACAATTTAAGTAATCGCAACATTGGCGATTACTTAAATTGCTCATCTCTAACACTTCCATGCTGTCACTCATCCAGAATCCTTCCATGCTGCCTCTCATCTAGAACCCTTCCATGCTGCCTCTCATCTAGAGCCCTTCCATGCTGCCTCTCATCTAGAGCCCTTCCATGCTGCCTCTCATCTAGAACCCTTCCATGCTGCCACTCACCTCGAACCCTTCCATGCTGCCACTCATCTAGAACCCTTCCATGCTGCCACTCATCTAGAGCCCTTCCATGCTGCCTCTCATCTAGAACCCTTCCATGCTGCCACTCACCTCGAACCCTTCCATGCTGCCACTCATCTAGAGCCCTTCCATGCTGCCTCTCATCTAGAGCCCTTCCATGCTGCCTCTCATCTAGAACCCTTCCATGCTGCCACTCACCTCGAACCCTTCCATGCTGCCACTCATCTAGAACCCTTCCATGCTGCCTCTCATCTAGAGCCCTTCCATGCTGTCACTCATCCAGAATCCTTCCATGCTGCCTCTCATCTAGAACCCTTCCATGCTGCCTCTCATCTAGAGCCCTTCCTTGCTGCCTCTCATCTAGAACCCTTCCATGCTGCCTCTCATCTAGAGCCCTTCCATGCTGCCTCTCATCTAGAGCCCTTCCATGCTGCCTCTCATCTAGAACCCTTCCATGCTGCCTCTCATCTAGAGCCCTTCCATGCTGCCTCTCATCTAGAGCCCTTCCATGCTGCCTCTCATCTAGAACCCTTCCATGCTGCCACTCACCTCGAACCCTTCCATGCTGCCACTCATCTAGAACCCTTCCATGCTGCCTCTCATCTAGAACCCTTCCATGCTGCCTCTCATCTAGAGCCCTTCCATGCTGCCTCTCATCTAGAGCCCTTCCATGCTGCCTCTCATCTAGAACCCTTCCATGCTGCTACTCATCTAGAACCCTTCCATGCTGCCACTCACCTCGAACCCTTCCATGCTGCCACTCATCTAGAGCCCTTCCATGCTGCCACTCATCTAGAACCCTTCCATGCTGCCTCTCATCCAGAACCCTTCCATGCTGTCACTCATCTAGAACCCTTCCATGCTGCCACTCACCTCGAACCCTTCCATGCTGCCACTCATCTAGAACCCTTCCATGCTGCCACTCATCTAGAACCCTTCCATGCTGCCTCTCATCTAGAGCCCTTCCATGCTGTCACTCACCTCGAAACCTTCCATGCTGCTACTCATCCAGAACCCTTCCATGCTGCCACTCATCTGAAGCCCTTCCATGCTGCCTCTCATCTGAAGCCCTTCCATGCTGCCACTCATCTAGAACCCTTCCATGCTGCCACTCACCTCGAACCCTTCCATGCTGCCACTCATCTAGAACCCTTCCATGCTGCCACTCATCTAGAACCCTTCCATGCTGCCTCTCATCTAGAGCCCTTCCATGCTGTCACTCACCTCGAACCCTTCCATGCTGCTACTCATCCAGAACCCTTCCTTGCTGCCACTCATCTAGAGCCCTTCCATGCTGCCACTCATCTGAAGCCCTTCCATGCTGTCACTCACCTCGAACCCTTCCATGCTGTCACTCATCTGAAGCCCTTCCATGCTGTCACTCACCTCGAACCCTTCCATGCTGTCACTCATCTGAAGCCCTTCCATGCTGTCACTCACCTCGAACCCTTCCATGCTGTCACTCATCTGAAGCCCTTCCATGCTGTCACTCATCCACAACCCTTCCATGCTTCCACTCAACTCGAACCCTTCCATGCTGCTACTCATCTAGAGAGCCCTTCCATGCTGCCACTCATCCAGAATCCTTCCATGCTGCCACTCATCTAGAACCCTTCCATGCTGTCACTCACCTCGAACCCTTCCATGCTTCCACTCACCTCGAACCCTTCCATGCTTCCACTCACCTTGAACCCTTCCATGCTGCCACTCATCTGGAGCCCTTCCATGCTGTCACTCATCTGAAGCCCTTCCATGCTGTCACTCATCCACAACCCTTCCATGCTTCCACTCAACTCGAACCCTTCCATGCTGCTACTCATCTAGAGAGCCCTTCCATGCTGCCACTCATCTAGAACCCTTCCATGCTGCCACTCATCTAGAACCCTTCCATGCTGTCACTCATCTGAAGCCCTTCCATGCTGTCACTCACCTCGAACCCTTCCATGCTGTCACTCATCTGAAGCCCTTCCATGCTGTCACTCATCCACAACCCTTCCATGCTTCCACTCAACTCGAACCCTTCCATGCTGCTACTCATCTAGAGAGCCCTTCCATGCTGCCACTCATCTAGAACCCTTCCATGCTGCCACTCATCTAGAACCCTTCCATGCTGTCACTCATCTGAAGCCCTTCCATGCTGTCACTCATCCACAACCCTTCCATGCTTCCACTCAACTCGAACCCTTCCATGCTGCTACTCATCTAGAGAGCCCTTCCATGCTGCCACTCATCCAGAATCCTTCCATGCTGCCACTCATCTAGAACCCTTCCATGCTGTCACTCATCTGAAGCCCTTCCATGCTGCCACTCACCTCGAACCCTTCCATGCTTCGACTCACCTCGAACCCTTCCATGCTTCCACTCACCTCGAACCCTTCCTTGCTGCCACTCATCTAGAACACTTTCATGCTGTCACTCATCTAGAGCCCTTCCATGCTGTCACTCACCTCGAACCCTTCCATGCTGTCACTCACCTCGAACCCTTCCATGCTGTCACTCACCTCGAACGCTTCCATGCTGCCACTCATCTAGAACCCTTCCATGCTGCCGCTCCCTCGAGCCCTTCCATGCTGCCACTCATCTAGAACCCTTGCATGCTGCCACTCATCTAGAACTCTTCCATGCTGTCACTCACCTCGAACCCTTCCATGCTGTCACTCACCTCGAACGCTTCCATGCTGCCACTCATCTAGAACCCTTCCATGCTGCCGCTCCCTCGAGCCCTTCCATGCTGCCACTCATCTAGAACCCTTGCATGCTGCCACTCATCTAGAACTCTTCCATGCTGCCACTCATCTCGAACCCTTCCATGCTGTCACTCACCTCCAACGCTTCCATGCTGCCACTCACCTTGAACCCTTCCATGCTGTCACTCATCTAGAGCCCTTCCTTGCTGTCACTCACCTCCAACGCTTCCATGCTTCCACTCAACTCGAACCCTTCCATGCTGCTACTCATCTAGAGAGCCCTTCCATGCTGCCACTCATCCAGAATCCTTCCATGCTGCCACTCACCTCGAACCCTCCCATGCCGCCACTCATCTAGAACCCTTCCATGCCGCCACTCATCTAGAACCCTCCCATGCCGCCACTCATCTAGAGCCCTTCCTTGCTGTCACTCACCTCCAACGCTTCCATGCTTCCACTCAACTCGAACCCTTCCATGCTGCCACTCATCTAGAGAGCCCTTCCATGCTGCCACTCATCCAGAATCCTTCCATGCTGCCACTCACCTCGAACCCTCCCATGCCGCCACTCATCTAGAGCCCTTCCATGCTGCCACTCATCTAGAACCCTCCCATGCCGCCACTCATCTAGAGCCCTTCCATGCTGCCACTCATCTAGAACCCTTCCATGCTGCCTCTGATCTAGAACCCTTCCATGCTGCTACTCATCTAGAGAGCCCTTCCATGCTGCCACTCATCCAGAATCCTTCCATGCTGCCACTCACCTCGAACCCTCCCATGCCGCCACTCATCTAGAACCCTTCCATGCCGCCACTCATCTAGAGCCCTTCCATGCTGCCACTCATCTAGAACCCTCCCATGCCGCCACTCATCCAGAATCCTTCCATGCCGCCACTCATCCAGAATCCTTCCATGCTGCCTCTCATCTAGAACCCTTCCATGCTGCTACTCATCTAGAGAGCCCTTCCATGCTGCCACTCATCCAGAATCCTTCCATGCTGCCACTCACCTCGAACCCTCCCATGCCGCCACTCATCTAGAACCCTTCCATGCCGCCACTCATCTAGAGCCCTTCCATGCTGCCACTCATCTAGAACCCTCCCATGCCGCCACTCATCCAGAATCCTTCCATGCCGCCACTCATCCAGAATCCTTCCATGCTGCCACTCATCTAGAACCCTCCCATGCCGCCACTCATCCAGAATCCTTCCATGCTGCCACTCACCTCGAACCCTCCCATGCTGCCACTCATCTGAAGCCCTTCCTTGCTGCCACTCATCCAGAACCCTTCCATGCTGCCACTCATCCAGAACCCTCCCATGCTGCCACTCATCTGAAGCCCTTCCTTGCTGCCTCTAGCCTCGAACCCTTCCATGCTGCCACTCACCTCGAACTCTTCCATGCTGCCACTCACCTCGAACCCTTCCATGCTGCTGCTCATGCTCTTGTTTTTGTGTTTTGCTTCAGGGTGGAGGGGACTGTCCTGAGATGAGTGTTGGGGCCATCAAGCTGGCTGTGGAGGTCTCCCGCCCCGGATCTTTCATCTACGTCTTCACGGACGCGCGCGCCAAGGATTACCGAAGGAAGCAGGAGGTGCTTCAGCTGCTGCAGCACAAGCAGTCTCAGGTGAGACCCAGAACCAGGTCACTGAGGCAATGGGGCCCCCTAGGGAGCGGGAAGCAGTACTGCAGGTCAACCATTCTCAGCTGAGAGCCCATTGGACAGTAATCCCTGGGGATGGGTCCTGTGGGGAACCATGAGTGGCTACCACACCTCAAGCGGCATCAGGTGAGAGCCCCGGCCCAGGTGGAGGCCTGACTTTGGACAGTCACAGGTTTGCAGCGTGAATCTTTCTGGATTCACTATGCTGTGCTTATTCCGCCATCTCGTGGTTGGGTCCGGAATTGTCGTATTTCCCCTTTTTTCCTGCCCAGGTAGGGTGGGCGTTGACGTACCACCATTTGGACAGTCACAGTTTAGCTCCACGAACAATCTTCACCAGCGCTCCCTACATCTCTGTAGAGCGGATTGGCTGCGGTGATGATGCCCTTTGTCTGTTTGACTCCTTAAATCCATCTCTTTTTATTTATTTATTTGAGTTTTATATAGCGATGGCTGGACCCGGAGGTATCAGAGCGCTTTACATAAGGATCCACAAAATGACATCAGTTACAAGTTAGCTGCTTGTGCGTTTGTGTCTCATTTGTCCACTGTTCTGATTTGTTCCCATAATCCTCCTCTCTCCTGTAGGTTGTCTTTGTGTTAACGGGGGACTGCGGGGACAGGAGCCACCCTGGATACCGAGTGTATGAGGAGATCGCCGCCACCAGCTCGGGGCAAATCTTCCATCTGGACAAGCAGCAAGTAAATGAGGTAAGTTCAAACTGTGGGGCTGGAGGAGGCAACGCTGAGCTGAGGTGGCCAACTTTGGGGCTGGAGAAGGCAAAGCTGGGCCGAGGTGGCCAACTGTGGGGCTGGAGAAGGCAAAGCTAAGCTGAGGTGGCCAACTGTGGGGTTTGGGAGGCAAAGCTAAGCTGAGGTGGCCAACTGTGGGGCTGGAGAAGGCAAAGCTGAGCTGAGGTGGTCAACTGTGGGGCTGGAGAAGGCAAAGCTGAGCTGAGGTGGCCATCTGTGGGGCTGGAGGAGGCAAAGCTAAGCTGAGGTGGTCAACTGTGGGGCTGGAGGAGGCAAAGCTGAGCTGAGGCGGACAACTGTGGGGCTGGAGGAGGCAAAGCTAAGCTGAGGTGGCCAACTGTGGGGCTGGAGGAGGCAGCTGGGAACAAGGAAGGGGGGCAAATGGGTGGTGGGTGGGTGCATGCGTGCAAGGTGAGTGGAAACTGTAAATAAAAATAAATAGCCACGTACCTTGCTTGCTGCACGACGTCCTCGATCTGTCACCTCCATCCTCCTTGGGCTCCAGCAAATTCCTCTAACCAATTTTAGCTCTGCTCTCATGCTAGTAACCAGCATGAGAGAAGCGTCAGGATTGGAGGGAGTGGCCTCTCTCAGCACTTGGTGCTTTCTCTTACCCATCTCTCCAAGAGGGTTGGGTTAGAGCTGTTAAAAAAATGCTCATATCTAGCTGGCCATCGCAAGACAGCTGGCCAAAGAGACATGCGCACTTTAAACCTAAGTGCACATCCAGCCCACCACTCCTCACTGCTGAAGCAATGGCCTTCCCCTGTCATAACCCTCGATTCGGGACGGGTTCGTGAAAAATAAATTAGTAATAAATTCTCTTTATTATAGTTTTATTTTCATCTCTGGGGCTTTTCCGAGGGGCATTTTTGTCAGTGGGGGGACACTCCTCCCCTCTAATGGAAGAGCCGCTCCTCGACACATCATGCTCCTTGTGGTCCTTTGCTGCTTCTGTCGCCTAACGGCCGTCGCAAGCACTACCTCCGTAGTGCTACGTACGTCCTTTGGCTAACGAGGCCCCGCCCTCTCAATGGAACGCCCCGCGGCGGAATTGTCGCTGCGGTTAAGGCGTTAAACATACACTGTCTACATTCTGGTACTTGTAGCCCTGCTTTTTTATGGTCTTGACACAGACAGCTTCAGCCATCCATCCCAGACAGCACTGCATACAATAATACACAGAGTGGGCTTTGGGACCGCCCCCGGCTCATCATTGGATGATGTCCTTGTCAATCTCAGGTCCCTGCTCTTTGTCGTATGGCTTTCCTCCCTATTCCTGTGTTTGTCCCTCCCAAGAAGTATTTCTCCTTTACCATTGTTTTTGATTGGCGAGCTTTGATCTGCTAGTAACATTATTAAAGTATTTGTCCTTATATTTTTTTATCAACAATAATAAGTCCCTCTTGTGAAACATACCCATATTATCACACCAATTGACTCACCTCTTTATAGGGCAGAACTCATACATAAATCTTACATACCACTCTCCATACACTGAAACCTGCTTGATGCAAAAATGTATTTTCTTTACTCCAATAATTCAATCCTCAAATATACATTTTCACAATGCAATAATATGTCACAAATAATCTAAAATGTGATAACAAATGAATGCTTTAAAACATAATACCAAATAGACAAATCGTCATATCATACACAGGCTGACAGGAGAGGGGAAACCCTGTGCCAAACCCGTTTTCCAGGGGATGTAGCCTCCTTGGTAGCCACACCCCTGGGCTCGGCTGGGAGCTCCACACACCAGGAGAGGACCCTGCAATATTGGAAGTGGGCAGAATGGTGCATCCTGGGATGCCAAGATGCTACACTTTGCAGAAAAGAGTCATCAGGTTAGAGAAAACCTGGTAGCCCATTGGCTACCAACGGCATCCTAGCCTGAGAGAATTTTCCGAGCAAGTAGGGCATCCCTGACACCCTGAACTCAGATCTCGACTGGACTGGAAGAAGGACTGAGATGGACTGTCCTGCTGCACCATGGAACCAGCAAACAGAGGCTGCACCATCGTCGAATGCACCTGCTGCAACTGGTGGCTAGCAAAGGAAAGAAAGTGTGCCGGCTGTATCCTGCTCAAAGAGACAGCATCTCCTGGGCCCAGACAAAGCCAAGAGACTCCCGGGGCCAGCTGACTGGCCTCCTGTTCACAGCACAGGAACACAACCCCTGAAGAAGCCTGGTGAGGCGAGTTGGTAACCCAAAGACCTCAACCCACTAGCAACTGTCACTGTACAGCACCAGGTACCAGGACCTGATGTACAAAGTTGCACCTTAGTTCGCTGAACCCAGAAGTGCTGTTGGGGTGCAGCTAGACCCTCCAGAGGACAGGTTATTGACCCAAGAAGGATTGGCCTGTGACCGTGATATTGGGCGACCGGTAGTCCAGTGGCGATTGGACATCTGCCAACACCGAGAGGACTTCAAGGGACGTCAGCCCTATGCCCACGGCTGCCTCACCCACATTGTCCACCGAGGAGTAGTTGCAGGAAAACCCCAGTCGACCGCATCGCATCCACAGCATCCTTGACCATCGTCAGCATCCTTCATCCCTCGCATCAGGACCACTTCCATAGGAAAGCCCCGCAGAGGATAAAAGCGCCAGGAACAATGGGCCCGATTCACAGAACTAACTTAAGACAAAATCCTAAACTTACTACCATTTTGGTATTCACAGAAGGCACTTACTCATTCCGGTATTCCTAACTTTAGGACTCCTAAATGCCCTCTGTGAATACCGAAAGTCTTACAGTTAGGATTTTTCTCAGTTTAGGAGTAGTAAAGTTAGGACTCCTAACTTCTGTGAATACCAAAATGGTAGTAAGTTTAGGATTTTGTCTTAAGTTAGTTCTGTGAATCGGGCCCTGACTGAAGACTGCTTCACCTGCTGCGGTAACGGCTCTGAGGACCTTGCTGGCCCCCCTGGCTTGCTCCTTACTGGAGTTGGTTGCCTAAAATAAAGCTAAAGGACTGCAATACAACAAGCCCAACTTGTTGCTGAAAAAGTGAACATGTCAAAGTCTTTGAATTTTCCAATTTGTATTCCCGGTTGAGTGAAATGGTTTGATTTACTAAACCTTGAACATTCAATACCTGGGGAACCTTCCGGTCCGGTGGATGTTTTTCATTGTGGTGTCTAAAATGGGAAACATTGTTTACAACGCGGGGATTACATCACGATGCCATTACATTTCGGTTTTTACAACGCAAGTCGTTACAACGACTTGCGCTGGAGGGCGCTCTAGGACAAGTAATGGTATAATTTACAACCCAACACCTTCCCTACTGTATGTAGACTGGAGTTGGAATAGTAAATTATACTACTTCTAAGTCCAGCGCCCTCCAACGCAAGTCGTTGTAAGGACCTTCGTTGTAAAAACCGCGATGTAATGTACCGCGGTTTAAATGTATGCGTTGTAACGTCATACATCCAAAATGTATAAAAATACAGTCTACTATTATAATTTGGTGTTGGATTTCTTATCGATTTCTTCGTCAAGTGCTTTGTGGGGCTTCAATGCGTTACACTTGCTCTCCTTGTAAGCCTTGCTGTTCAGATCCACAGCTACCCAGGGTTGAGCTGAAGCTATGACAAACGAGGCCTGCTGGTCTTAAAGGGGTTGTTAAGTTTAATACATAGTGAGGTCTCACAACCGTAACCTGTCATACACCCCATTTCCTCACGCTGAGGTACAGAATGACATAGCCTCTGAAGGCAGGAAATAGTTAGAGATCTCCTGAGGATAAAGAAAGCCATGAGCCCTCGGTAGACAGGAAAGAGACTGAAAACCTTGGAGTGCCGATAGAGGAGAGAGAGCGCTCCGAAGACAGAAAACAGGCTGAGACCCCAAAATACTGACACGAAGGAGACAGACCCTGGGATCTGAAACAAAATACTCACAAAAGGCATTTAGGAGTAGTAAAGTTAGGAATCCTAATTTTACGACTCCTAAGTGCCTTTTGTGAATACCGAAAGTCGTAAAGTTAGGATTTTGTCTCAGATTACTTTTGTGAATCCGGCCCCCTGGGAATGACTATGGTCACATACAACACAACGGCCGGGACTCCTTACCCTCGGATCACCTATTTTAAATGTATTTCCACTGCATGCAGACTTCTTCCTCTCTGCTACAAGAGCTTTGAAGGCAGAGTTGTCAAATCGGGGGATGGTGGCGGGACTCCATGTTTTCAGTCCTCACCTTTTACAAGTCCTTTTATCAAGTGACAGACAGCCCGATGTACAAAGCCTGAGTCTCAAATAGAGGAGGACGCACAGGCAGATTAATAGGGCTGGCTGAGCTTGAGTCGAGTCATAAGTGTGGCTTGGCTCTAAGAGCACATTCACGATCCTCTCTTTCCTCGCCGGCAGAACTCAACGAGTCAGACTCCCTCCATTTCTCTCAGAACCCGCTCCAACCACCTGTGGAGTCCAACAGGGATCCTCCATTAGCCCGACCCTGTTCAACATCTAGATGACCCCGATCGCATCCATCGTCAGAGCACACGGACTCAACATCACATCGTACGCAGATGACACCCAACTTATCCTCTCCAACGAACCCAACATCATCAGATTTAACTTTCAAGACGGAATGGAAGCCGTCGCCAAAATAATGAAGAACTACTGCCTTCAACTCAACACGGACAAAACCGAGGTACTCATCATGTGCCCACATCCCGATGACTGAAACAACACCTAGTGGCCCTCCCTTACGGACCACGCATGCAACCTCAGAATTACCAAGGACTCCGAACTCAAAATGGACCGCCAGATCAACGCCATCACCTCCTCCTGCTACCACACCCTCCGCCTAATCCGAAAGACCTTCAAGTGGATCCCCCCAGAACACAGGAAACCCGTCACCCACGCCCTCATCAGTAGCAGACTCGACTACGGCAACGCACTCTACGCCGGGATCAACAAGAACCTCACCCTCAAACTCGAGAATGTCCAGAACACCGCCGACAGACTAGTCCTCAACCTACCACGCCACGTCAGCCAACACCTACGGACCCTACACTGGCATTCCGTCAAGAAGACAATCACCTTCAAGCTTCTCCCCCATGCACACAAGGCCCTCCACAACACCGGATCCACCAATCTAAACCACTACCTCACGTTCCACGCTACCCAACGATCTCTCCGCGCGGTCCAGCTCTCCCTCGCGACGGCATCTCGGATCAAGAAAACCAGATCAGGAGGGCGCTCCTTCTCCCTACTCGCGACCAAGGCTTGGAACTCCCTCCCTCTCCACCTCCGACAAACCACATCGCTCCCTAAGTTCCTATAGGACCCCAAGACCTGGCTCTTAGATGGAACTCAGTGATTGTCCAGTGTGCTGCGCCCCCCCATAGCGCCTCGAGACCCGTTCCCTTGTGAGTCTCTGCGCTTCACAAGCCCATGATTGATTGATAAAATGGTAAATGGCAGTCACCCCGCACATTTCCATTAAACCCTTTAGGTGAATGGTTTCTCAGTAAGGATTCCAAGAATTTGTTTTTCGATTAAATTACATACAACTGTACGTATGTGTATCGTGCAAGAAACTTAACGTACAGATAAGATACAATCTCTTCACAATTCAAAAAGTGTTTTTTTTCCGCATGTGGAAGCGTTTCACATTTGTACATCAGATCATATCACTGCACTGAGAGATGTGAAAAGGGACAGTTTCAGAAACATTCATGCCCCCCCCCAACCCCCCACCACATCCTTCCCCCCACGATAATGCCATCAGTGAACTAAAAGTCAAGCCAGAAGCCATGTAAACTGTAAACATGGCCTCGATTCTTTGGATAAATAGAGCAACTCTACAGCATTTATTTATTTATTTATTTATTCTGCAGTTTCATATAGCGCTGGCCAGACCCAGGGTATCGGAGCGCTTTACAACAGGGATACAGTCTGTTAAAGCAAACACTAGAGGGGCTTGTACAAGTATTTAAAAGTGCCCCCACAGATGATATTAAGGAAAAAGGAGACTCTGAAATAAAATGTGTGCCCAGGATCACACAATTTGGACAAGGGGAAGCCGGTATTGATTCCAGGTTATCTGGTTTCAGGTTTTGAAATCCAGCCTCCAAATGTATATCTGTCTCTCTTTGCATCAAAGGTCGCTGTTTTCTTTTTATTTCTTGCGCGCGGACACAGACCGAGCTAAGAATGCCTTTACTTGGGTCTTGTCACACCTCAAGTCCCCCCCACCCCGTCCCCAAGCCACGCCCCCGCTTGCATGCAGACGGTCCCTGGACTGGGGGCAGCGCAGCCCCCAGGGAGGGGGCATCGGAGGCTGGGGCGGAAGAGGCCCCCTTCCGGAGGAGCCCCGCTCCATTTCACGTCCTAATGACTCCCCCCCCCCTCGGGGGGCTGAAGCAGCCCCCTGACTTTGAACCCGGGGAGGGCAGCGGCGCATCTGATCCCAATTACCACCAGCTTCCTTTCCCCTTCCTGACATCAGCTAAATATCTGCATGTTGACTCCACGGAACAAGTGTTTACTCTGTGGTCGTGTCGGGTGCTAACCCCCCACCCCGTCCCCCCCCCCCCCCACGTCTTATCCTGTCTTACCCTGCCTTCTCCCAGGCTAACTCACCGTCCATCATCCCTTCGCCTACCCCCGCCCCCGCGCCAGCAGATGAGGTGTGCGCCTCTTCACCAGGGGCGCCCTGTGCCACTGCACACACCCGCCCCTCTGCCCACGTCTCATCCACGTGTCCCCATGACAGTCTCCTCTCCGTTACCTCTCTGCACATGTATCCATGCCAGTCTCTCCTCCATGCCCTCTCTATACATGTACCCATGCCAGTCTCTTCTCCGTTACCTCTCTGCACATGTATCCATGCCAGTCTCTCCTCCATGCCCTCTCTATACATGTATCCATGCCAGTCTCTTCTCCGTTACCTCTCTGCACATGTATCCATGCCAGTCTCTCCTCCATGCCCTCTCTATACATGTACCCATGCCAGTCTCTTCTCCGTTACCTCTCTGCACATGTACCCATGCCAGTCTCTCCTCCATGCCCTCTCTATACATGTATCCATGCCAGTCTCTCCTCCATGCCCTCTCTATACATGTATCCATGCCAGTCTCTTCTCCGTTACCTCTCTGCACATGTATCCATGCCAGTCTCTCCTCCATGCCCTCTCTATACATGTACCCATGCCAGTCTCTTCTCCGTTACCTCTCTGCACATGTATCCATGCCAGTCTCTCCTCCATGCCCTCTCTATACATGTATCCATGCCAGTCTCTCCTCCATGCCCTCTCTATACATGTACCCATGCCAGTCTCTCCTCCATGCCCTCTCTATACATGTACCCATGCCAGTCTCTTCTCGATGCCCTCTCTATACATGTACCCATGCCAGTCTCTTCTCGATGCCCTCTCTGTACATGTACCCATGCCAGTCTCTTCTCCGTTACCTCTCTGCACATGTATCCATGCCAGTCTCTCCTCCATGCCCTCTCTATACATGTACCCATGCCAGTCTCTTCTCCGTTACCTCTCTGCACATGTATCCATGCCAGTCTCTCCTCCATGCCCTCTCTATACATGTATCCATGCCAGTCTCTCCTCCATGCCCTCTCTATACATGTACCCATGCCAGTCTCTCCTCCATGCCCTCTCTATACATGTACCCATGCCAGTCTCTTCTCGATGCCCTCTCTATACATGTACCCATGCCAGTCTCTTCTCGATGCCCTCTCTGTACATGTACCCATGCCAGTCTCCCCTCCATGCCCTCTCTGTACATGTACCCATGCCAGTCTCCCCTCCATGCCCTCTCTGTACATGTACCCTTGCCAGTCTCTCCTCCCAGCCCTCTCTGTACATGTACCCTTGCCAGTCTCTCCTCCCAGCCCTCTCTGTACATGCACCCATGCCAGTCTCCTCTCCGTGCCCTCTCTACATGGACCCATGCCAGTGCCCTCCTTGTATGTGTACCCATGCCAGTCTCCTTTCCATGCCCTTTCTTTGTGTACCCATGCCAATCTCTTCCCCATCCCTCTCTACATATACCCGTCCCAGTCTATCCTCGATGCCCTCTCTGTATCTGTATCCATGCCAGTCTTTTCTCCATGCCCTCATGTTCCCATGCTAGTCACTTCTCCATGCCCTCTATACATGTACCCATTGCAGTCTCTTCTCAAAGCCCTCTCTACCTGTACCATTGCCAGTCTCTTCTCCATGCTTTCTCGGTACATGTACCCATGCCAGTTGTAGGAGGCTGGCTCAGTATATGGTCTACACCTATTGGTGATTCACCCTGCAATGAGTCCAGGCAACCCTTAGTGATAGTCTAAGAGGTCCCAGATCTGCAACGCTCTCAAGGGGTAGCTGTGTGGAGCAGCTAAGGCTTATCCGGGAGGGTGTAAAGCTAGTGCATACACCACACAAGTCAGTTAGTGACGCTTACACAAGAAAGAACCACACCAGTGTTAGCAGTGTTAGAAAAATACAGTAGTATTTATAATACACCAACACTAAAACTACTTTAGCATATCGCCTACCAGGAGATTTGCATACATGACTGATCAGGGTTCTCATGTCCACGCCTCCGCTCCATTGACTGATCAGGCTTCTCATGTCCGCGCCTCCGCTCCGTTGACTGATCAGGGTTCTCATGTCCGCGCCTCCGCTCCATTGACTGATCAGGGTTCTCATGTCCGCGCCTCCGCTCCGTTGACTGATCAGGGTTCTCATGTCCGCGCCTCCGCTCCGTTGACCGATCAGGGTTCTCATGTCCGCGCCTCCGCTCCGTTGACTGATCAGGGTTCTCATGTCCGCGCCTCCTCTCCATTGACTGATCAGGCTTCTCGTGTCCGCGCCTCCACTCCGTTGACTTATCAGGGGTCTCATGTCCGCGCCTCCGCTCCGTTGACTGATCAGGGTTCTCAGGTCCTCGCCTCCGCTCCGTTGACTGATCAGGCTTCTCATGTCCGTGCCTCCGCTCCGTTGCCTGATCAGGGTTCTCATGTCCGCGCCTCCGCTCCGTTGACTGATCAGGGTTCTCATGTCTGCGCCTCCGCTCCGTTGACTGATCAGGCTTCTCATGTCCGCGCCTCTGCTACGTTGACTGATCAGGGTTCTCATGTCCGCGCCTCCGCTGCGTTGACTGATCAGGGTTCTAATGTCCGCGCCTCCGCTCCGTTGACTGATCAGGGTTCTCATGTCCGCGCCTCCGCTCCGTTGACTGATCGAGGTTCTCATGTCCGCGCCTCCGCTCCGTTGACTGATAAGGGTTCTCATGTCCGCACCTCCGCTCCGTTGACTGATCAGGGTTCTCATGTCCGCGCCTCCGCTCCGTTGACTGATAAGGGTTCTCATGTCCGCACCTCCGCTCCGTTGACTGATCAGGGTTCTCATGTCCGCGCCTTCGCTCCGTTGACTGATCAGGGTTCTCATGTCCGCGCCTCCGCTCCGTTGACTGATCAGGGTTCTCATGTCCGCGCCTCAGCTCTGTTGACTGATCAGGGTTCTCATGTCCGCGCCTCCGCTCCGTTGACTGATAAGGGTTCTCATGTCCGCACCTCCGCTCCGTTGACTGATCAGGGTTCTCATGTCCGCGCGTCCGCTCCGTTGACTGATCAGGGTTCTCATGTCCGCGCCTCCGCTCCGTTGACTGATCAGGGTTCTCATGTCCGCGCCTCCGCTCCGTTGACTGATCAGGGTTCTCATGTCCGCGCCTCCTCTCCATTGACTGATCAGGCTTCTCGTGTCCGCGCCTCCACTCCGTTGACTTATCAGGGGTCTCATGTCCGCGCCTCCGCTCCGTTGACTGATCAGGGTTCTCAGGTCCGCGCCTCCGCTCCGTTGACTGATCAGGCTTCTCATGTCCGTGCCTCCGCTCCGTTGCCTGATCAGGGTTCTCATGTCCGCGCCTCCGCTCCGTTGACTGATCAGGGTTCTCATGTCCGCGCCTCCGCTCCGTTGACTGATCAGGCTTCTCATGTCCGCGCCTCTGCTACGTTGACTGATCAGGGTTCTCATGTCCGCGCCTCCGCTCCGTTGACTGATCAGGGTTCTCATGTCCGTGCCTCCGCTCCGTTGACTGATCAGGGTTCTCATGTCCGCGCCTCCGCTCCGTTGACTGATCAGGGTTCTCAGGTCCGCGCCTCCGCTCCGTTGACTGATCAGGGTTCTCATGCCCGCGCCTCCGCTCCATTGACTGATCAGGGTTCTCATGTCCACGCCTCTGCTCCGTTGACTGATCAGGGTTCTCATGTCCGCGCCTCCGCTCCATTGACTGATCAGGGTTCTCATGTCCGCGCCTCCGCTCCATTGACTGATCAGGGTTCTCATGTCCGCGCCTCTGCTCCGTTGCCTGATCAGGGTTCTCATGTCCGTGCCTCCGCTCCGTTGACTGATCAGGGTTCTCATGTCCGCACCTCCGCTCCGTTGACTGATCAGGGTTCTCATGTCCGCGCCTTCGCTCCGTTGACTGATCAGGGTTCTCATGTCCGCGCCTCCGTTCCGTTGACTGATCAGGGTTCTCATGTCCGCGCCTCAGCTCTGTTGACTGATCAGGGTTCTCATGTCCGCGCCTCCGCTCCGTTGACTGATAAGGGTTCTCATGTCCGCACCTCCGCTCCGTTGACTGATCAGGGTTCTCATGTCCGCGCGTCCGCTCCGTTGACTGATCAGGGTTCTCATGTCCGCGCCTCCGCTCCGTTGACTGATCAGGGTTCTCATGTCCGCGCCTCCGCTCCGTTGACAGATCAGGGTTCTCATGTCCGCGCCTCCTCTCCATTGACTGATCAGGCTTCTCGTGTCCGCGCCTCCACTCCGTTGACTTATCAGGGGTCTCATGTCCGCGCCTCCGCTCCGTTGACTGATCAGGGTTCTCAGGTCCGCGCCTCCGCTCCGTTGACTGATCAGGCTTCTCATGTCCGTGCCTCCGCTCCGTTGCCTGATCAGGGTTCTCATGTCCGCGCCTCCGCTCCGTTGACTGATCAGGGTTCTCATGTCCGCGCCTCCGCTCCGTTGACTGATCAGGCTTCTCATGTCCGCGCCTCTGCTACGTTGACTGATCAGGGTTCTCATGTCCGCGCCTCCGCTCCGTTGACTGATCAGGGTTCTCATGTCCGCGCCTCCGCTCCGTTGACTGATCAGGGTTCTCATGTCCGCGCCTCCGCTCCGTTGACTGATCAGGGTTCTCAGGTCCGCGCCTCCGCTCCGTTGACTGATCAGGGTTCTCATGTCCGCGCCTCCGCTCCATTGACTGATCAGGGTTCTCATGTCCACGCCTCTGCTCCGTTGACTGATCAGGGTTCTCATGTCCGCGCCTCCGCTCCATTGACTGATCAGGGTTCTCATGTCCGCGCCTCCGCTCCATTGACTGATCAGGGTTCTCATGTCCGCGCCTCTGCTCCGTTGCCTGATCAGGGTTCTCATGTCCGTGCCTCCGCTCCGTTGACTGATCAGGGTTCTCATGTCCGCGCCTCCGCTCCGTTGACTGATCAGGGTTCTCATGTCCGCGCCTCCTCTCCATTGACTGATCAGGCTTCTCATGCCCACGCCTCCGCTCCGTTGACTGATCAGGGTTCTCATGTCCGCGCCTCCGCTCCGTTGACTGATCAGGGTTCTCATGTCCGCGCCTCCGCTCCGTTGACTGATCAGGGTTCTCATGTCCGCGCCTCCGCTCCGTTGACTGATCAGGGTTCTCAGGTCCGCGCCTCCGCTCCGTTGACTGATCAGGGTTCTCATGTCCGCGCCTCCGCTCCGTTGACTGATCAGGGTTCTCATGTCCGCGCCTCCGCTCCATTGACTGATCAGGGTTCTCATGTCCGCGCCTGTGCTCCGTTGCCTGATCAGGGTTCTCATGTCCGCGCCTCCGCTCCGTTGACTGATCAGGGTTCTCATGTCCGCGCCTCCACTCCGTTGACTGATCAGGGTTCTCATGTCCGCGCCTCCGCTCCGTTGACTGATCAGGGTTCTCATGTCCGCGCCTCCGCTCCGTTGACTGATAAGGGTTCTCATGTCCGCACCTCCGCTCCGTTGACTGATCAGGGTTCTCATGTCCGCGTCTTCGCTCCGTTGACTGATCAGGGTTCTCATGTCCGCGCCTCCGCTCCGTTGACTGATCAGGGTTCTCATGTCCGCGCCTCAGCTCTGTTGACTGATCAGGGTTCTCATGTCCGCGCCTCCGCTCCGTTGACTGATAAGGGTTCTCATGTCCGCACCTCCGCTCCGTTGACTGATCAGGGTTCTCAGGTCCGCGCCTCCGCTCCGTTGACTGATCAGGCTTCTCATGTCCGCGCCTCCGCTCCATTGACTGATCAGGGTTCTCATGTCCGCGCCTCTGCTCCGTTGCCTGATCAGGGTTCTCATGTCCGCGCCTCCGCTCCGTTGACTGATCAGGGTTCTCATGTCCGCGCCTCCACTCCGTTGACTGATCAGGCTTCTCGTGTCCGCGCCTCCACTCCGTTGACTGATCAGGGTTCTCATGTCCGCGCCTCCGCTCCGTTGACTGATCAGGCTTCTCGTGTCCGCGCCTCCACTCCGTTGACTGATCAGGGTTCTCGTGTCCGCGCCTCCACTCCGTTGACTGATCAGGGTTCTCATGTCCGCGCCTCCGCTCCGTTGACTGATCAGGGTTCTCATGTCCGCGCCTCCGCTCCGTTGACTGATCAGGGTTCTCATGTCCGCGCCTCCGCTCCATTGACTGATCAGCTTCTCATGTCCGAACCTCCGCTCCGTAGACCACCTGAGGGTAAAAGACCCATGGTAGACCAACAACTCTGAAGGTCCCCAAGAACTTAGTGAAGGGGTAGCACTGGCCAGACAGCTACTCAGATTCTAACCCTCACCCCCTGCAAGAGGAGGACTCGGCTGCTTACCTTCCTTCGCCTCGACAGCCGCGGACCCGGAAGCAGTCACTTGTAGATCATGGACGAGTACAATACAGGTCTGTCTATAAAACTAGGAGGGGTATCCGATAATGGTGATGATGATGATGACAAAGATGATGATTGTGATGAAGATGATGGTTGTGAAGATGATCATTAAGATGATGATGATGAAGAAGATGATGATAAAGATGAAGATAATAACAATGATTCAGAATCTCTAACATGCACAGATTCCCCGGGTCTGGGTGTCCTGGCTACAGTGTGTCTTTAATGTCCACATCCCCCCCACTTTCATCCTCGTCTATAGGTGTGGGGTAAGGTTCCTCCCTCCGCAGATGACACAGCTGATCCTTCTGCCTGAAGGAGGACATATCCTCCCTGCAGCTGCAGTTTACCACTCGACTGTCTGAATCTCCTGTTGCGTGAACATGTGACACGGGAACTATTCATACCCTGTCAACAAATAACAAAATAAAGTCTTACTGTGAGGACATACCAATGAAATTACAAAGAATTATGGGGCATATTATCAACAACTAGCGATATTTATCGCTAAATAAGCTCAGCGAATTTTTTTTTATCACCGGGCAACGCCGGATTTTATCGCAGAGATAACGTGCTATTAGCAACGTTTATCTCCAAAGCGATAACATATCTGGCGATAGCGGCGAAATGCGTGAATATCGCTGGAAATCCAGCGATATTCAGGCATTATCGCTAATCGGGACTTAACCTGAATATTCACCTCCCATTGGATATACAAGCTAAGAACTGGTCTGAGCAGGCGTTAGGATTTGGCGATATTCCCTCTTAGCGTGAATATTTTAATCGCTATGCCTGCGTTGATAATAGGCGTTAGCGACGTTAGCGACTGCTTTCAGTCGCTACCAGGTTGGGTACGCCCACTTTGCATGTCATTAGCGATAAATATCGCTGACATGCAAAGCGGGCCCCAAACCGCTCGCTATCACCTAAAAGCTGTCGCTAACTGATGTTAGCGACAGCTTTCTAATAGGGCGATGAAATTATCACTGCTTTGCGGCCGAAAACGGCCGCAAAAGCAGCGATAATTTCATTTCACCTGCCTTAGTAATATGCCCCTTTGTGTCTTGTGTAAGATATGTAAATGGTTGGGAGGCACAAACGCAGAAATAAGGTAAAGCATGTGGCTTACTAAGCAGCGGAGACTAGTAGGCATGGCCACAGCATGCCCGGTCCTGTGCCCGGATGGGCGTAGATGGCCCTGCCTTTGGTGCACCACCTGTGCGCGTCCACCGGCATTAACAAGCTGAAACCCTTTGATAAAGATGACTGTGGGGAGGGTTACTGGAAAGACTATCATGTTCTGGTCACCTCACAGGGAGTAGGAGGCTAGGAAATTGTCTTTGACACGAGCAAGAGGTAAGATCAAGAAAAGGAGCCCGAGTCCTAAATAAAACATGTTTATTTTTACCTAACTCCATGGTACGCATTCTATAAACCTTGGAAGGATAAAAGGTAAGTGGACCCCTCCATCCTGGAATTCAAACCTTTGACCATGAGATCCAGTGGATGCATCAGTCCTCTGGGACACCCGCCTTGGCTTCTTCCTTTTACTGTTTGTGCTGCACTGGGGTCTCCACTCAGTGCCTTTATCTTCCTTTAAGTCTTTCTTCACTGGGCTGAGAACGGCAAGCCAGCCCATTGTCTTCCTGGCTGAGTGACCCTCCCTGCACTGACTGCTCCTTCCCTGTGCCTTGCTTTGTACGTGTCTGTCAGTGACCTGGCAGCATGGTGATTGCCCATCACTGGCCTGAGAGCTCCAAGCTTGCCCTTCCCTTCCAGGCTGAATGTCTCTTACTGTCCTGACTTCTCCATGCCATGCACTTCCTCTCTAGGTAGAGGGACCCCTCTGGCTGGCCATGCCCTTGTCTTCCATAATGAGTGTCCCTTAGTGCCCAGACACCTCCAAGCCATGCCCTTGTCTTCCATGACGAGTGTCCCTTACTGGCCTGACAGCTCCATGCCATGCCCTTGTCTTCCATTACGACTGTCCCTTACTGGCCTGACAGCTCCTCGCCATGCCCTTGTCTTCCATTACGAGTGCCCCTTACTGGCCTGACAGCTCCTCGCCATGCCCTTGTCTTCCATTAC
Source organism: Lissotriton helveticus (assembly GCF_964261635.1). NCBI lineage: Eukaryota > Metazoa > Chordata > Amphibia > Caudata > Salamandridae > Lissotriton > Lissotriton helveticus. The sequence continues at coordinate 2,132,063,725 of NC_136065.1, read as the reverse complement.
GAGTGTCCCTTACTGGCCTGACAGCTCCAAGCCATGCCCTTGTCTTCCATTACGAGTGTCCCTTACTGGCCTGATATTATCAATCAATGCCCTTGTATTCCATGAGGAGCGTCCCTTACTGGCCAGACAGCTCCAAGCCATGCCCTTGTCTTCCATTACGAGTGTCCCTTACTGGCCTGACAGCTCCAAGCCATGCCCTTGTCTTCCATGATTAGTGTCCCTTACTGGCCTGATATTATCAATCAATGCCCTTGTATTCCATGAGGAGCGTCCCTTACTGGCCAGACAGCTCCAAGCCATGCCCTTGTCTTCCATTACGAGTGTCCCTTACTGGCCTGACAACTCCAAGCCATGCCCTTGTCTTCCATGACGAGTGTCCCTTACTGGCCTGACAGCTCCATGCCATGCCCTTGTCTTCCATTACGACTGTCCCTTACTGGCCTGACAGCTCCTCGCCATGCCCTTGTCTTCCATGACGAGTGTCCCTTACTGGCCAGACAGCTCCTCGCCATGCACTTGTCTTCCATTACGAGTGTCCCTTACTGGCCTGAAAGCTCCAAGCCATGCCCTTGTCTTCCATGATGAGTGTCCCTTACTGGCCTGATATTATCAATCAATGCCCTTGTATTCCATGAGGAGCGTCCCTTACTGGCCAGACAGCTCCAAGCCATGCCCTTGTCTTCCATTACGAGTGTCCCTTACTGGCCTGACAGCTCCAAGCGATTCCCTTGTCTTCCATTACGAGTGTCCCTTACTGGCCAGACAGCTCCAAGCCATGCCCTTGTCTTCCATGACGAGTGTCCCTTACTGGCCTGACAGCTCCACGCCATGCACTTGTCTTCCATGACGAGTGTCCCTTACTGGCCTGACAGCTCCAAGCCATGCACTTGCCTTCCATGACGAGTGTCCCTTACTGGCCAGACAGCTCCTCGCCATGCCCCTGTCTTCCATGACGAGTGTCCCTTACTGGCCAGACAGCTCCTCGCCATGCACTTGTCTTCCATGACGAGGTTCCCTTACTGGCCTGACAGCTCCTCGCCATGCCCTTGTCTTCCATGACAAGTGTCCCTTACTGGCCAGACAGCTCCTCGCCATGCACTTGTCTTTCATGACGAGGGTCCCTTACTGGCCTGACAGCTCCTCGCCATGCCCTTGTCTTCCATGACGAGTGTCCCTTACTGGCCTGACAGCTCCAAGCCATGCCCTTGTCTTCCATGATGAGTGTCCCTTACTGGCCTGATATTATCAATCAATGCCCTTGTATTCCATGAGGAGTGTCCCTTACTGGCCAGACAGCTCCAAGCCATGCCCTTGTCTTCCATTACGAGTGTCCCTTACTGGCCTGACAGCTCCAAGCCATGCCCTTGTCTTCCATGATGAATGTCCCTTACTGGCCTGACAGCTCCAAGCCATGCCCTTGTCTTCCATGATGAATGTCCCTTACTGGCCTGACACCTCCAAGCTATGCACTTGTCTTCCATTACGAGTGTCCCTTACTGGCCTGACAGCTCCAAGCCATGCCCTTGTCTTCCATGATGAATGTCCCTTACTGGCCTGACACCTCCAAGCTATGCACTTGTCTTCCATTACGAGTGTCCCTTACTGGCCTGACAGCTCCAAGCCATGCCCTTGTCTTCCATGATGAATGTCCCTTACTGGCCTGACACCTCCAAGCTATGCACTTGTCTTCCATTACGAGTGTCCCTTACTGGCCAGACAGCTCCAAGCCATTCCGTTGTCTTCCATTACGAGTGTCCCTTACTGGCCAGACAGCTCCAAGCCATGCCCTTGTCTTCCATTACGAGTGTCCCTTACTGGCCTGACAGCTCCAAGCCATGCCCTTGTCTTCCATTACGAGTGTCCCTTACTGGCCTGACAGCTCCAAGCCATGCCCTTGTCTTCCATGACGAGTGTCCCTTACTGGCCTGACACCTCCACGCCATGCCCTTGTCTTCCATGATGAATGTCCCTTACTGGCCTGACACCTCCACGCCATGCCCTTGTCTTCCATGATGAGTGTCCCTTACTGGCCTGATATTATCAATCAATGCCCTTGTCTTCCATGATGAATGTCCCTTACTGGCCTGACACCTCCAAACTATGCACTTGTCTTCCATTACGAGTGTCCCTTACTGGCCAGACAGCTCCAAGCCATGCCCTTGTCTTCCATTACGAGTGTCCCTTACTGGCCAGACAGCTCCAAGCCATGCCCTTGTCTTTCATTACGAGTGTCCCTTACTGGCCTGACAGCTCCAAGCCATGCCCTTGTCTTCCATTACGAGTGTCCCTTACTGGCCTGACAGCTCCAAGCCATGCCCTTGTCTTCCATGATGAATGTCCCTTACTGGCCTGACAGCTCCAAGCCATGCCCTTGTCTTCCATTACGAGTGTCCCTTACTGGCCTGACACCTCCAAGCCATGCCCTTGTCTTCCATTACGAGTGTCCCTTACTGGCCAGACAGCTCCAAGCCATGCCCTTGTCTTCCATTACGAGTATCCCTTACTGGCCTGACAGCTCCAAGCCATGCCCTTGTCTTCCATGATGAATGTCCCTTACTGGCCTGACAGCTCCAAGCCATGCCCTTGTCTTCCATTACGAGTGTCCCTTACTGGCCTGAAAGCTCCAAGCCATGCCCTTGTCTTCCATGATGAGTGTCCCTTACTGGCCTGATATTATCAATCAATGCCCTTGTATTCCATGAGGAGCGTCCCTTACTGGCCTGACAGCTCCACGCCATGCCCTTGTCTTCCATTACGAGTGTCCCTTACTGGCCTGACAGCTCCAAGCCATGCCCTTGTCTTCCATGACGAGTGTCCCTTACTGGCCTGACAGCTCCAAGCCATGCCCTTGTCTTCCATGATGAATGTCCCTTACTGGCCTGACAGCTCCACGCCATGCCCTTGTCTTCCATTACGAGTGTCCCTTACTGGCCTGACAGCTCCAAGCCATGCCCTTGTCTTCCATGATGAATGTCCCTTACTGGCCTGACAGCTCCACGCCATGCCCTTGTCTTCCATTACGAGTGTCCCTTACTGGCCTGACAGCTCCAAGCCATGCCCTTGTCTTCCATGATGAATGTCCCTTACTGGCCTGACACCTCCAAGCTATGCCCTTGTCTTCCATTACGAGTGTCCCTTACTGGCCTGACAGCTCCAAGCCATGCCCTTGTCTTCCATGATGAATGTCCCTTACTGGCCTGACACCTCCAAGCTATGCATTTGTCTTCCATTACGAGTGTCCCTTACTGGCCAGACAGCTCCAAGCCACGCCCTTGTGTAGGAAGGTGGATATCTGACTATGGTTACCCCCAACTTTTTGCCTGGTGTTTTGCTGGTTTTTGACTTAGTTGGCCTGGGATCCTGCTATTCAGGACCCCAGGCTTCCTGCTCTCTCTGTTAAAATTGACAACCATGTACTTTAGGTGCATTTACCAATTGGTACTGGGCCACCTTATCAGTCCCTGTACCCAGGGCATAGGTGTACCCAGGGCCTACCAGGGGCTGAAGCATGTATTATGCCACCCCTGGCTGGCCATCTAAATCTGACACAACTGGCTGCATGACAGCTGGGGCAAGGTGGTGTAATCAGCCTTTGCTTTAGATATAGTATTCCTATATCTAACTCTAAAATGGACACATATATTCCTATCAGTCACTCCTATGGAAGGCCTTATAAATCCTGAAGGCAGAGTGCTTGGAATTATGTGAGATGGTGCTCTGGCATGAGCTGAGCCCGTTTGCAGCTTGCGGAACCAAGTCCAAATATCTGTTCCATGATAACGCTATACCATATACTCTTAAGTGCATTATCAACCTCGCGATTAAATGCTAACTCTGGTATAACATTATCAAAACATGTTGAGTAAGGTGTCATACGATTTGGAATACTACCCCCTCGCCAATTCTGGCGACGGGGGTAGCATTCCACCCTTCTAGAGGGACACAACATGTATGTAACTGTGAACCCCGGTTAAAGTTAACTCGAGCCTCAGCATCACAAAATGGATGCTGCCACCACAGACACAAGTCTGACCTCCTGCTGCTGGGAGTCCTTCCAGCGAGGATGGCTTGGACAAAGGGTTTCCTGCCTTGGGAGGTGCTAGCACCACCCCAGACAGGACTTTGTGTATTGAGGTAGGGGGTCCTGAAAGGAATGAGACATGCCTGGGGCACACAAGGTGCCCTGTGAATACACCGGTTCAAACCAGTTGCTGGGGCATCCCAGCCCCAGCTCTGGCGGGAAATCGAACAAAGGATAGGGGGTGTAACCACCCCCCTTCCTGGTCCCACCCAGGGGAAGGACCTAGTCAGTAGTGCAGCCCCCTTTAGGAGAATAAAGGTAGGAGCTGGTCCCATTCCAGTTTAGATTATCCTGAACTATTCAACAAGAAGAAACTCTGGCCTTCGACGTTCTGCTCCACAGAAGACTGAAGAATCTCCCTTGTGGACAAGGAGTGTCCACCCTGCAACTACAGGCACCATCAAGCGGCCAGCGGCTTCACTTTGTCGTCTTCCCTCGAGGATCCAGACTTCAGAGCCCAACGAGACCCGGATTCCCAGACCTCTCCGACCTCAACTCACATCTGCAGCAAAGCTGAGACCCGTGGGTGCGACGAGACACGTGGGACCGGCCATCTTGAACCAACCTGCACTTCGCTTCCAGCACGACTACCGAGGTAAACTCGACCAAGTGCTTTGGGGACTGAGAAGCCCCAGCCCCGAGCAGCCCCTGCACCGAAGATCAGCCCTCCAGCATCCACTAGATCTGCGTGGGGCCCTTCTGCTTGTTTGCTGCTCGACGCGTTGTCTGGTCACTTGCCGGCTGGCTAGTGACCTCCTAGACGACGAACCTTTGAATCTTCACTACTGGTCTGGTTGCTCCAGACTGGCCCTTGCTCCCTTCAAAAAGAGGGGCACCCCGGACTCTCCTAGTCCACACCAGATGCTTTCTTCACTCACCGCGTGGGTTGCCTTTGCCAAGGCCTGTTGACGCCGATTCCGGATCCAACACCGCCGACAGCGAGAGCCTGCGTGGGACAGCTCGTGCCTCCATCCTGGTTATCGAAGACACCTCCTGATCCACGTGGCTTGTGGTAAATAATAATTACCGGTACTATTTTTCTATGCATTAAATGAAAAGGATAGCTCAATAAATGAGAGGCAGAGTCCGTGGTATCTGAGTCATACGGGCTTTAATTAAGTGGCTCGAGCCAATGGACATCGTGTTCCATCACCTACTAAGGTTCAGGAAGGGATATTCAACATTTCATTAACATCATACAATATATATAGTAGAACTGTACAGTTGCATTGAATACAGTAGGCGTAACAAGTGAAAAACGAAAGATAAGAACATATGGGCGTAAAAGAAGGCGTGCACAGGGCGTGCACGGAGGTGTGTGATGTAGACGTCACAGAAATGTCATAGGTGGGTGGACACATGGAGGGGGCTTCATGAGCAGCTGGAACCTTTAACCTACTGGTACGCGCAAAACGAGTCATGACGTGTAACTGAGGAGGGCTGGGGGGCGCTGACTTCTAGCACTAGTAGAGGAGACTAAAGTCTGGGATGTCAGAACGACCTGTACCTATAGCGTATCTGATATCTTGTGTTTGGAGTACATGTTGCTTGATTCTAAAAGTCATCAGGGCAAAAGCTACTTGTCACTAAAGGCTAGTGTAGGCATATATTTCTTTATGTATTACGTGGACTATGGATCTTCTATGGATACTAATTCAGTAAATCACTTGCATGGAGACAGAAAGACTAGACTGTAGATGGATATGTTTATCCTGTTCGTTAGCTAGGAATGTGAATCCGGGGAGCTGAACAGATAACTTGTAGGCATAATATATTCTTGGCAAGCAGGCCAGGCCGAGCCGGGCACCGCGTTGCTGGGCAGGAAGTAAGGGAAGGGTCAGGGATGCGGGCGGGGCAGCATCTCTCGGAGCGTTTCAGGAGGCTTGAGGCCTGGATCTGGTGTCCGGGCCCTGTGGGGCCTTGGAAACGGGTGCATCTCGATGATTTAACGTGCACCATGTAAAGACGTTGGCAACATAGGCCTAAAAGTCTAATTCACGTTGCTTTCAAGGAGGACTGGATAACTAACATATTAACATTGGACGCAACTGTAAATGCGTCTTTATTCTCGGTCATGGAGGGAAAATGCATAGAGATCATGCACATATACTACATGATGGGGAACACGTAGGGGACACATAGCAGGGCAAAATTCAATTTTCCTCATTCCCTCCTTGTTCCCTACGTTCCCTTCAGGAAACATCAATATTCATGAGTCCATCTATCTGTTCATACAGCATCATTTGCTCGTCTTTTTTCATTAGGGCATGGGATTGTGGACGTGGAATACAGGCTGTGGCGCACAAGCCGCAAATCGCTGAGCCACATTGTAAACAGAGACAACAACTGAATATGATCATTACTACTACTCCCAGGAATGACAGTACTCTCCATCCCCATGCAGATATTACACTCCAGAGCCAACCGGACCAAGTCCAGGTGCCTGGATTCTGGTGTAGTAGATGAGCTATTTTATGAAGTCTAGTTATTGCTGAATACACAGACGGTGCGTTATTAGGAATGAAAACACAACAACTAGATCCGATGACTCTACAAGCTCCGCCCCTATCGGCCAGGATGACGTCAAGGACAAGGCGGTTCTGAAGAACAACAAATCTCATAGCAGACTGCTCTTCTGTTAAGTTACCTAGGGCGGAAGTAGTCTCATTCACTACTGCTTCAAGGGTTCTGGTTAACCTGCGTATTAATTTACTATTCTGGACAGGACCAATGAAGAAAAAGAAACCTTTATTGAAATCCGTATACTGTTCCAATGCAGTTTCAGTCTGATCGATAATTGGGGACTCAATCTCCCTCCTATGTCTGACGTGTACTAGATGGGTATTTCGGTGATAATCGGATGGGGCTAGAAAAACTGGTGGCAGTAGGAATGCAATGTAACATGTTCCATCCCAATCTAGGGGTAAACGTACATAAGCGGTCTGACCACATATAAAATAGGAATGACGTGAAGCTTTGAAAGTAGACTTCCCATTGTCACTGTATTCGACCACAGTAGTACAATCACTGTGTCCTAGGTGTACTGAACCATTCTTTCTAACACATAATTCACCTTTCACTGGTAGAACAGTTATAGAAGGCAAGTCTGAATTAGTCTCGGACTGAACATTCAAAACCATGAGGTTAGAGGAAAAATTACCTAGATCATATACTTCATTTTCTAGATCTATCCCTGTCCTATGGGGAAGACCGTCCTTGTCTGGGAAACAGGTTTTATTCATAACTGTATTCAGAAGGGAAACTGTGGACTTATCGTCTAAGGATGACGTCAATGTAAACCATGCTCCACACGAACCATTGTGTGAAAACGGATAGGGAAAGAGTGGCAGAGCTCCCTTCACTGTCTGGTAAGGGGGGAGTCGACCACATACCCAGCAATTAGTGGCATTGCTGGTCTGATGCGAATAGTGTAACATACAAATAAAAGTATTGTTGCGCATTGCAAGTCGATAGGATAACTCGTGAGGGGGTAGTTCACTAAATGTGTGCTCTACAGTATCATTAGAGGAAAGGTGTAAATGTGAACCGAGAGGAGGAAAAAATACATGTAACATACAACTTATACATGTGATCGTAAGACTCAGAATAAACATAAACAATAATGTAACAATGCTTCTGCTTCGGAGATTTTTACAATATTTCGTTTTCTTGAAGTTTCGTCTATCTCTCTCACTATGTGGGTCTATCTCATACATGTCAGAAACCTGTCTAACCGCTTCACCCGAGGGGGACTTAAACAATTAAACGCTGTCTGACTTACTAGACCTCAGTTTCATTTTATACTCCTGTTGCGGAGTTTTCTCTAACAGGGGAAGTTTAGAGTCAGTATCGGGGCAGTCCTTGAAAAAAGTCTTTGGACACGGTCCATGGAAACGCTTGATATGACTTGAATGGAGCCAGCCTTTTCTTCCTTCTAGTTTTACGGCGGTCCTTGTGGTCATCAGAACGAGTTTTGGCTCCTTCCAGCGGGGCTCCAGAGGGCTTGAGCGATCAAAATTTCGAACCAGGACTAGATCTCCAGGAACGACCTCGTGCGGTTTCACCTGGGTGTTGTCCGGGAAGGCAGCCGCGACCTGTGAACGACAAGAGAGTAGTGCAGACATCAAGGAAGCTAGGTAATCTGTCAGCATGTTACTGTCAACGTCGGTGATTTTACGAGGCATAGGTGTACCCCACATGTTTGGGGGACGACCAAAAACAACTTCATATGGTGACAAACCAGATCTAGAGTGGGCGACCATTCGCATATAGAAGAGGGCAACCGGCAGGGCTACCATCCAATCTAAACCTTTTTCTGCACAGACCTTCGCTAATCGTATTTTCAGAGTTTGATTGTGTCGCTCGACGAGGCCAGCTGCCTCCGGGTGTCGTACGCAGTGGAATTTCCACTGGTACCCTAACAGAAGTGATACCTGTTTCATGAGTTCGGATGAGAATGGCTGTCCATTATCTGAATACACGACACAGGGCAAACCATATCGAGGGAAAAACTCACGAACCAGCTGCTTGGCAGTGGTCACGGCAGTATAATCTGAGACTGGATATGCTTCTGTCCATCTGGACAAAGCGCATACAACTACAAGGACATACTTGAATCCTCGACATCGGTCCATCTGTATATAATCCATCTGGAGGACTTCAAAAGGATGGTCAGGAGGATGAAATCCACCTTGTTCCACGGGAACACCTTTACCTGGATTGAACTGACAGCAGATCATGCAGGTACGCACTTTCTGCTTCGCTGCTGCTCGTAAATGCTTGTTAAACCAGAGATTCTGGATGCTGTCTAACATGGCTTTTTCTCCTAAGTGTGCTGGACTATGTGCTGTATTAATGATGACTTGAACCATAGAGTCGGGGAGAAACCATGTGGCTTTTCCCTTAGTCAACCATCCCTGATCTGTCAGGACCCCTCCTTGTTCAGTCCATTTCTTGATTTCGTCTGGAGTAGCATGTGTCTGTATGTCTAGTACATCTTGTGTGGGGTCCTTGACTGTCATGCAAGTCGTCAGGACTGAAACGTCTGTCTTTGTCGTGTCAGCTGGAATGTCTGGAGTCTGAGCTGTAAGCTTGGCTGTTCGATCTGCCAGGTCGTTACCCTGGGAAATGGTGTCAGTGACTCTCGTATGTGCTTTGCACTTCATGATGGCTATAGCTGTAGGTAAATGTATTGCTTCTAACAAGGCTTGAATGAGGGGGCCATGCTGAATCTTGGCTCCATGAGAGGTCATAAAACCTCTTTCCTGCCAGAGGACTCCAAAGTCGTGAACGACTCCGAATGCATAACGTGAATCTGTATATATGTTTACTTTCAGGTTCTTGGCTCGTATGCAGGCTTGGGTCAGAGCGATGAGCTCTGCTGCTTGGGCAGACAGGGTGTTAATACGATGTGTTTCTATAACTTCAGTTTCAGTAGTCACTGCATATGCTGCCACTAACTCTCCTGTCCTTGTTCTCATACATGAACCATCCACATAAAGTGTCAAGTCTGGGTCAGGTAATGCAATGTCCGTCAAGTCTTGTCTTGGCTTCGTCATGGTGTTAATAACTTCCACACAGTCATGTGTTGCATGGTTTGAGGTAATCGAGGGTAACAGTGTAGCAGGGTTTAATATGTTGCAGCGTCTGATCTCTATGTGTGGCTGAAACAGTGTCAGTTCATATCCTGTCAATCGTGCTATGGTCAAGTGCTGAGTCTGTGTTCTGTTTAAAAGAACTTCCACGGAGTGTGGAACCTGTACTGTCAGGGGGTGTCCTAACACTATGGAATCACTTTGTCTGATAGCTAAAGCTGTGGCTGCAACTGATTTGAGGCACGCAGGCAAAGCCTGGGCTACTGGATCTAATGTGCTAGAAAAATAAGCACAAGGCTTGTGTTGTCCTGCTTGATCTTGTGTGAGAACAGATAATGCTGCACCATCACGTTCAGTGACAAAAAGTGTAAAAGGTTTTCTGTAGCATGGCGTCGCTAAAACAGGTGCTTGACATAAAGCTTTCTTTAATTCATTGAAAACAAGTGTATGTTCCTGGGTCCAAGGGAGGACAGTCGATGTCGCTGCCTCCTGTGTTGTCAACTGTATCAGTGGCTTGGCTAGATATGCGTACTGAGGGATCCATTGTCTGCAGTAAGAAGTGAGGCCGATAAAAGCTCGTACCTCCTTCTGTGTCTTGGGCTGTGGAAGATGTGCTATTAACTGGATACGGTCAGGTGTCAGCTGTCTACCCCTCTTGGACAGCAAGTGACCAAGGTACACCACTTGCTGGACACAGAATTGCAATTTCGAAGGGGACACCTTGTGCCCCATTTCTGCCAGAAAATACAAGACTGTCAGTGACGCACGTTCGCAGTCACGTTCTGTACGGGCGGTAATCAATAGGTCATCAATGTACTGAAGCAGGGCAGTGCCAGTTGGCATGTGAATACTATCTAGTTGACGCTTCAGTGCTTGACTGTAAATACTAGGACTTTCTGTGAACCCTTGAGGTGCACGTGTAAATTTATAGCTTCGTCCATTTAAACAGAATCCGAAAAGGAACTGGCTGTCCGGATGGATGGGGACACTAAAGAAGGCGTTCTTGAGATCGATAACAGTAAAGAACGCAGCTTTGGAATCAATGGCAGTCAATAGGGAAGAGATATCTGGAACCACTGGGTACTGGGGTATGATACATTTATTAAGTTCTCGAAGGTCAATCACTAGTCGATAGACTGGAGGTGCATTTGGGTCAGTACGTTTAAGGATCGGAATGATAGGAGAATTACATACATTGGAGTCAGTTTCTACAACCACTCCTTGAGCAATGAGCTCGTCAATGATTTTCGATAAGGCTGCTACAGCCTCAGGTGGCAACTTGTATTGTCGGATTCGCGGTAGTACAATTCCTTGTTTCAGAGTGACACGGTATGGTGTAATGTGCATATAACCTACATCAGTTGGACCTTGCGCCCATAAATGCTGTGGTACATTCAGTAATCTTGGATCAAAATCTCTTAACACATAATGTCCTTTAAAATCACGTAAAAGCAATCTCACTCCTTCCGGAGAACAACAAATCACTGCTCCTAGTTCTTTCAATGTTTTAATACCAAGTAAGTTTTCTGGACATGATTTCGTAAGTAACAAGTCTGTAGTTCGGGACAATGGACAAACTTCTAGGGAAACTGGTTTGGATATCTCATTAATAATAGACTTTCCTGAAAATCCCAGGGAAACATTTCTTTAGCCTGAGAGAGGGGCCCCTGGAACCTCGTCATGACTGATGGTAGTTCTACTTGCCCCTGTATCAATCAGAAATTTTCTGTCTTTCCCTAATACCTGGCTGTGTACATAGGGACCCTCTTGATCTACAGGAACCTCGATAAGAGGCAAGCCAACCTCCCTCTCCAGGCTGTTTCAGGAATACTGCTGATAATCTGGATAATCCGACTGTGCATACTGGTACATCTGCTGTGTAACTTGTTGTGTGGCAGCTATAGGCTGCGGTACTGCTATTGTCTGTTGTGCATTCTGCGGTGGTTGCGTGTTTTGTGGAACATGTTCCTGTCTAGGAGGACGCGGTCTTTCTTTCGTCTTACCAGTAGCTATGTTGTGTTTCAGAACGGCACATTCGTTTATATAGTGACCTGGCTGTTTACAGTAATTGCATGTCCCTTTTACAGGAGCTGCAGAATGACTGGTCTGAGTCGTACCCCTCTTCTGACTATCCACCGGAACAGACTGTGCAACTAGTACTTTCATTTTCGTGTCTTTCATACGTCTCCTTTCGTGTTCTTGCTCTTCTCTGATTCGGTTCTGGTGGTACTGTAACATTTGTAACATTTGAGACGGGGTATTAGCTTGCCAGGTACTCTCAACTTTCAGTACTCGATTTTTAACTTGTGATAAAGAATTCTCTACTAATTTGGTAACAAAAAGATGTGGATACGATTCACTACTTGTTTTCAGACCGCTATTAATAATGAAACATTTCTCAAATCTGGAATAAAAATCACTAGTGTCTTCGTCTTGTTTCTGTTTACAGGCTGAGATAGCATCCCAGTCTTCCTTTTTCGTGGTTAGTAATCTTGGCAAAACTTGTATTAACAACTCGGGCAATGCTTTGGCTTTTTCCCCGAGACCAGTACCAGGAACTCATGTTTTATCTTCGTTCTCTAATTCTGCCCAGTCAATCTTTTTCTCTCCCACCTCCCATTCTTTTTCTTTAAGTTTTTCATATATGCCCGCAGGCAACAGAACCTTTAACATTTTAATGATATCGGGATACGTGTATTCTCCCATGCGGAGCATGTCTTTTAATTCACGGTGGAACCCTGCTGGATCTTTATCGTGACAGGGCACTAACTTTTTCATTTCCAGTAGTTCTATTTTCGTTAAAGGGGTGTAAACAAATACTCGTTCGAGCGCACCTCCCCCTGTCCGAACAGGATGGACTTCTCGCAAGGGATTCTGTCTGTCTATGTAAAATGTCTTCCTTACTGGGGGTGGAACAGGAACAAAATGTGGAGTCAGGAACGTTCTGTATTTGTGACGTTGTTCTAAAATGACGTTAATCAAATCGGTACCTAGGCCTTTCCATCTGTTTAGGAGTAACTCGTCCAATACATTATATAGGGGACCTGGGTCAGAATGCTGACTTTCGTACAGTGTAATGAGGTGTTGGATCATGTACATACCCACCAGTCGCTGTTCGTCTGGGGAAAGTTTCAGAAACGTTTGGGCCACTACTTCGTCTGAAAATGTGCTAGAATTACTAGTCCATTGAACTGCTGATCGGGCTAGTTCCTGTTCATGCATGGTACTAAGCTCACTGTAACCTATTCGTTGTTTCAAAACTCTATCGGTAGCTTGGAATAAATGCTCAAGAGAACACTGTTCTGGTACGGGAGGAAGAAAAGTTTTCTTACTTTCTAGGCGTGTGTGTCTGTCAAAAGGTCTCGCCCTACCTACGTACGCTATTCGATCTGGGTTGTCTGTGTCTACATCTTCGTCTGAGGTGTCGTTCTCTTTCTCGGTTTCTCTTGTTGCTTTCTCCCTTTCGTGTATGCCTAGAATTTCTTTACGAATCTTTCTATACATGGGTTCTATACAACCTTGTTTACTGTGTTTTCCGTCTGCTATGTTGTCACTCCATTTTATCAGGACCTTCATCTCGTCTTTGTTTTTACCTGGCTGGTCTTGTTCTCTTATTAAACAGTTTATCAAAAACTGCAAGATCATATTTTGGGTCTCGACTTTCCTGTGTGCCATAGCCTCGTGAATACTTTCTGGTCTTTCCCCTGTTCTGATGAAATGATATATGTTGTCTAAATGTTCCCTCATTTCTGGTAAGAAAGTCAAATAGTTTGTAACTCGTCGTAGACGTATGGAATATAATATCATCTGATCTTCGCCTGGCACTGGGTCATATCTACAATCAGTAAGGTATTGTTTGAGGGCTGCGTATGTAGCCACTTTTGGCGTGCGTTGTAACGCTGCGTCTCTCAGCGTCATTCGTTTTACTTGAGGCGGGGTGATAGGGATACCTCCCCCTGCTCCTCCTGAAATAGAATCATCAACTAATACTGGGTGTGCCGTCGCTGTTGGTAGTGTGACTGGTAAAGTAGGCATACGTAATGTAGGTTGGTCCTGGGTTACTGGCGGATTAAAAGGATTCCCGGGACCAGTGGCTGGAGGAACAGTAATTGCGTTAGTAACAGGGTTGTGAGGTTGAGCAGGCGGACGAGGATTCGTATTAGCATATTCTGGGACAGTGTCGTCTAAATAGGAAGAAAGGAAAATTTCAGCTGCGGTCGGTTTATGACGTAGCTTAGTCGGGACCAATGGTGGCGGTAAATTACAGGGTGCTTCCGGGGTCGCCTTAGGCAGGCCCTCGGCGAGAAGGGGATACATGCCTTTAATAAGGGCATTTCTTTGTCGATCTAACTGTTCCGCTCTAACTCGTTCACCTTCTTCTAGTAGTTCCCTTTCTTGGGCTTTTTCTGATGATTCCCTACTTAGTTCTGCTTTCCTGAATTCTTTTTCTGTTCTTTTATGCGATTCTTTACGCCACAATTCTATGGCATCTTTCTGGGATTGTCTGGCTTTCTTTTTCCATAATGCTTCCTCTACTCTCATGATGCACTCCGCATCCCAGGTTCCTGAAACAGGCCATCTATATTTCTCTTCCAGATTTTTGGTATAGTCTACCCATAAGTCTAAGTACAGTATGGCATCTAAGCCATGTTTATGATACATGAAATGTCCAGGACTGTCCCTAGGTGGGACGGGAACTGATTCTTCGAGTATCCCTTTTCTGGTTCCTATCTGACGTAACTTTGAAAACAGAGGCATATTTGAACGTACTTGAACTTGAACACAATGAACACAGTAATGAATAGCAAACAAATCATTCATACCACGACATCAAAACACATTAAAAACAGTTCGAACAGATACTACCTAGTACATTGAAAACATAATAATTACTGGATGCACTGCTAAGACAGTACAGAACATACCGGTCTCATAAAGAGACACGTCATACCGTATCCACCTAGGTGAACACGTCGGACCGGATCTGTGTACCCAGACCCGTCTGGACCGGGCATAAATTAATGAACCCATCTAGATGTGTTCCAAGCAATGGTACTCACCGGGAAGCAAAACTGAAGGCCTCGGACTGGACTGGACTGGACTGCTACGACGTCTGGTTACTGCTACGCACTACGCATGCGCTTCGGGCTTCGGAAACAGGTGGGCCTCCGGATACCTCGGACCTTGCTCTCTCGGCTTGGGCTCTGGTCGGGACTCCCCGCATTCCTCACCGCCTCGTCTGGATGCTGGACCGCAGTCTCCGTCTCCTCCGTGGGCCTGAGGGAGTTTAGCAGGAAAACCTGCAGGTGCGCAGAAAGGGTCCGTCACGGCTGTAGAAGGGGTCAGGGGGCCTGCGTTACATCGCCGGCGCGTGGGGAAGGGGACGTCCCTATTCGGGCGCCATTATGTGGTAAATAATAATTACCGGTACTATTTTTCTATGCATTAAATGAAAAGGATAGCTCAATAAATGAGAGGCAGAGTCCGTGGTATCTGAGTCATACGGGCTTTAATTAAGTGGCTCGAGCCAATGGACATCGTGTTCCATCACCTACTAAGGTTCAGGAAGGGATATTCAACATTTCATTAACATCATACAATATATATAGTAGAACTGTACAGTTGCATTGAATACAGTAGGCATAACAAGTGAAAAATGAAAGATAAGAACATATGGGCGTAAAAGAAGGCGTGCACAGGGCGTGCACGGAGGTGTGTGATGTAGACGTCACAGAAATGTCATAGGTGGGTGGACACATGGAGGGGGCTTCATGAGCAGCTGGAACCTTTAACCTACTGGTACGCGCAAAACGAGTCATGACGTGTAACTGAGGAGGGCTGGGGGGCTCTGACTTCTAGCACTAGTAGAGGAGACTAAAGTCTGGGATGTCAGAACGACCTGTACCTATAGCGTATCTGATATCTTGTGTTTGGAGTACATGTTGCTTGATTCTAAAAGTCACCAGGGCAAAAGCTACTTGTCACTAAAGGCTAGTGTAGGCATATATTTCTTTATGTATTACGTGGACTATGGATCTTCTATGGATACTAATTCAGTAAATCACTTGCATGGAGACAGAAAGACTAGACTGTAGATGGATATGTTTATCCTGTTCGTTAGCTAGGAATGTGAATCCGGGGAGCTGAACAGATAACTTGTAGGCATAATATATTCTTGGCAAGCAGGCCAGGCCGAGCCGGGCACCGCGTTGCTGGGCAGGAAGTAAGGGAAGGGTCAGGGATGCGGGCGGGGCAGCATCTCTCGGAGCGTTTCAGGAGGCTTGAGGCCTGGATCTGGTGTCCGGGCCCTGTGGGGCCTTGGAAACGGGTGCATCTCGATGATTTAACGTGCACCATGTAAAGACGTTGGCAACATAGGCCTAAAAGTCTAATTCACGTTGCTTTCAAGGAGGACTGGATAACTGACATATTAACGTTGGACGCAACTGTAAATGCGTATTTATTCTCGGTCATGGAGGGAAAATGCATAGAGATCATGCACATATACTACATGATGGGGAACACGTAGGGGACACATAGCAGGGCAAAATTCAATTTTCCTCAGGCTGCAGAGTCAAGCGTTCACTCTTCACCTGATCGCGACAACGACATCTGGTTCCTTCCTGGTTCCACTCCAGTCACTGGCTAGTGACTGTGAACATTGTCCCCTCTGCTTTCAGGTCTCCTTCTTCAACAATCCACCCTTGGATTGCACCGGACATCTTCCTCCTGGTCGCCTGCAGCATCTTTTCTTTCAGGCTCCATTGACTTCAACGCGAGAACCCGACGCACTTTGACACCTATGCACCCGCGGCCCGTGGGTGAGGTAACAAGAGCATTTCAGTGCTCCAGGGTAGTTTAACTGTCCTAGTGTCCAGTTCCACAGTCGTTTTAGTCCTACCTCGTCAGGATTGTCCGTACTCACCTTTTAACTTGAACTGTACTGTCCATAGACATTGTTACGCATCTCGGGTGTGAGTTCACATTCTGCACACGCGTTCCGTGGGCCTCCTATTACTTACCTGAAGTTAGTGTAGCGTGGTCCCATCGATCCTACAGCCTCTGGACAGCTCCATTCCTTTTATCGACTTTCACATTCCACTTACTTAGTATATGGTTAGTCGTGCCCCTAGGGCACCATTGTCATTTTGTGCAACTTGTAGTATTTTTCGTAAGAGATTGTCATGTGCTTAGCCCTCTGACCTCATAAAGAGTTCAGAGGTGTTGTTATTAATAAATATACTGTTTATTTTCATAACAACCTGTGTGGTGTCCTTTCATTTGGTATTCAAGGGGTTATATTGTGGTAAAACAGCTTGGTTTACATGCCAAAAGAGTTTAGCCTAAGACTGCTTTGTCCATGCTACCATTAGAATAGCTGGTCTATAAGGTTGACTTACAACCAATCACCATAAGGGTTGTTTGGACTAATACAAGGTGATCACTAGAACTAGTGAGCATCATATATCAGGCCAACTTCTCACACCTTGTCTTCCATTACGAGTGTCCCTTACTGGCCAGACAGCTCCAAGCCATGCCCTTGTCTTCCATTACGAGTGTCCCTTACTGGCCAGACAGCTCCAAGCCATGCCCTTGTCTTCCATGATGAATGTCCCTTACTGGCCTGACAGCTCCAAGCCATGCCCTTGTCTTCCATTACGAGTGTCCCTTACTGGCCTGACAGCTCCAAGCCATGCCCTTGTCTTCCATTACGAGTGTCCCTTACTGGCCTGACAGCTCCAAGCCATGCCCTTGTCTTCCATGATGAGTGTCCCTTACTGGCCTGATATTATCAATCAATGCCCTTGTATTCCATGAGGAGCGTCCCTTACTGGCCTGACAGCTCCAAGCCATGCCTGTGTCTTCCATAATAAATGTCCCTTACCCGCCTGACAGCTCCAAGCCATGCCCTTGTCTTCCATTACGAGTGTCCCTTACTGGCCTGACCGCTCCAAGCCATGCCCTTGTCTTCCATTACGACTGCCCCTTACTGGCCTGACCACTCCAAGCCATGCCCGTGTCTTCCATTACGACTGTCCCTTACTGGCCTGACAGCTCCAAGCAATGCCCTTGTCTTCCATTACGAGTGTCCCTTACTGGCCTGACAGCTCCAAGCCATGCCCTTGTCTTCCATGATGAATGTCCCTTACTGGCCTGATATTATCAATCAATGCCCTTGTATTCCATGAGGAGCGTCCCTTACTGGCCTGCCAGCTCCACGCCATGCCCTTGTCTTCCATAATAAATGTCCCTTACTGGCCTGCCAGCTCCATGCCATGCCCTTGTCTTCCATTACGACTGTCCCTTACTGGCCTGACAGCTCCACGCCATGCTCTTGTCTTCTATGACGAGTGTCCCTTACTGGCCTTACACCTCCACGCCATGCCCTTTTCTTCCATGACGAGTGTCCCTTACTGGCTTGACAGCTCCACGCCATGCACTTGTCTTCCATGACGAGTGTCCCTTACTGACCTGACAGCTCCACGCCATGCCCTTTTCTTCCATGACGAGTGTCCCTTACTGGCCTTACAGCTCCACGCCATGCCCTTGTCTTCCATTACGACTGTCCCTTACTGGCCTGACAGCTCCAAGCCATGCCCTTGTCTTCCATTACGAGTGTCCCTTACTGGCCTGACAGCTCCAAGCTATGCACTTGTCTTCCATTACGAGTGTCCCTTACTGGCCAGACAGCTCCAAGCCATGCCCTTGTCTTCCATTACGAGTGTCCCTTACTGGCCTGACAGCTCCAAGCCATGCCCTTGTCTTCCATGAAGGGGGTCCCTTACTGGCCTGCCAGCTCCACGCCATGCACTTGTCTTCCATGACGAGTGTCCCTTACTGACCTGACAGCTCCACACCATGCACTTGTCTTCTATGACGAGTGTCCCTTACTGGCCTGACAGCTCCACGCCATGCACTTGTCTTCCATGACGAGTGTCCCTTACTGGCCTGACAGCTCCCTGTCCTGCCCTTGTCTTCCATGACGAGTGTCCCTTACTGGCCTGACAGCTCAGTGTCATGCACTTGTCTTCCATGAAGAGTGTCCCTTACTTGCCTGACAGCTCCACGCCATGCACTTGTCTTCCATGAGGAGTGTCCCTTACTGGGCTGGCAGCTCCACGCCATGCCCTTGTCTTCCATGACGAGTGTCCCTTACTGGCCTGACACCTCCACGCCATGCTCTTGTTCCTCACATTGCGCGTCTGTTGCTATCTTGCGTCCTCCAAGTTTTACCTTTATCTTCCATCAGGTACTAAGATGGGTGGAAGAAGCGATCCAGGCCTCAAAGGTGCACCTGCTGTCCACAGACCACGAGACGGAGGGCGAGCACACCTGGACCATCCCTTTCGACCCCAGCTTGAAAGAGGTCACCATCTCCCTGAGTGGGCCGGAGCCACACGTTGAAGTCAGAGACCCTTCAGGTTTGCACAGTGGAGGGCTAACACTCTACTCATGGCAAGGGCTGGGGAGGGTGGGTGCCTGCACCATGAGGCAAGTCAGGGCTGTGACCGGAAGCCAGGTCTGGAAAGCCCCTGCTCCCTGTGACAGTCTGGGGAATGAATGAGTGGTTGAATCAACTGTAAACTCATGATGGGTATAGAAACTCATTTAATCGCAATATTAAGTGGGCGTGGACTTATATCATGAGCTATTGTTGGAACTATTTTTCACTTTCATGGATGAAAAGTAGATTTCACTGGGGAAACAAGAGTTGACTCATCTGATAATTGTGGCGGCCATTTTACTTCATCGGTAGCCGTACCGAGTGTTGGGGTTCATGTCACAGCCATGATGGAATGTTGGGCTCTACTGGATACGTAGCGATAACATTGTACGTAGAATTTCCATGAGGGGGCTGTGGATGCTTCTGGCTGACCAGGAGATGTTATTTCATTGTATTATGATATCAAAGGTGAATCACCCCCAAGGTAACTGGGGCTGTGACCATTGGAGATGCGTCAAAAGAGGACGGGTGCCGTTGGGTTGCAATATGAATCTGTGGTTCCCATTGGCTGCTGGGATCAATAACAGCTGATCTGGCAGCATTGCATCCCCACGAGTAAGGCGATGAGGGAGAGGACGCGAATGGCGTACTAGCTGTTGAATTTAATGCCTCAACTTAATAACACTCTCTTTCCCATCCTCTACCGGATATCTCAAGGATCATCTTCGACATCTTTGGGATCTCCAAACATCTTGTTGTTGGTTGACTGTCTTTAGTTGCTGCATGCATCTCCACCAGCTTTCACCTCTATCCATCCAGCTCTTTCCTATATCCTCTCACCATATTGCATTGGTTTCCTCTGCCCTCTTCTCCAGTTATCCTGTTCTGGTGCCTTGCCTCGAGGACCCAGCACCAACACTGAGTAGAAATGTCCTAGTCTGGTTCTGTTTTCTGTTCCAGGGAGAATTCTTCAAAAGGGCCAAGGCATGGAAGAGCTTCTCAACATCCCGAACTCGGCCACCGTGCTGGTGATCAAACCTATCGAGCCGGGACTGTGGACAGTGAAGGTAGGAGACCATCGGTGTACAAGCCTCGTGCTAGTCTACGCGTCATGTGATGTTCCATCAGTATTTAAACTCTGAATCATATCTACCTATAGATCAGTAGCAGCGGACGCCACTCGGTGAGGATCACAGGAGTGAGCACTCTCGATTTCCAAACAAGCTTCTCCACCACGCGAGTCATCGATCCAGCTCGCACCAAAGATCGTCCCCTTCAAGGTAATCCAAACATAGCTTCACATACAAGTACCAAGGCAGGTGCATTATCACGCGGACTAAGATCATTCCTGTACACAAAAAGAGTACAGCAAAATAAAATCATATTTCCACAGCGCCTTGAGACCCTCACGGGTGAGTAGTCGTGCTTTACAAACCACCATTGATTGATTGATCGATGAAACATAAATCCAGAAAAAAACTCAAAAGCATTAAAAACAACATAAGACAAAACTTATAACACTTCAAAAAATCTCTTTTGAGCATTTTTCTGGAGTATTAACTTTTACTCAAAGTATACCATCTTCAAGTTGTCTACAACCCTACTGTTTTTCCCATTACTCAGTTTGTAAGTAGTTCTTCATCAAAGCATTCTGTAATGTGAAAAGCAGGGACGGATCTCTGTGAATCATCGACGCAGCATTGCGGGGGCCCTGGTGGGGAACCCCACATTCTTCAGGACACAACATGAATTTATTCTTCTGATGATGACTTTACAATTGAAATCTACCCATTTAACATCCAACTGCTTTATTAACTCAATAAAAACACACAACAAATAACATGAACTTATTAATACACATGCACAAATTCTAGGTGTGACGCTCATGTATACAAATGCTCACAATTATGTATTGATTGAAATACATCATTTTATATTACTCAACTTATTAATAAAGAACTCTGCAGGGTATGTACAGTGGGGTATAACATTACTACTATATTGAACTAAACGAACCCAGGCCGCTTACTTAGAATACCCGTAAAGCATGTTGCCTGCCTCAAAATCTTTTGTAACGGAAATTGTTCAAATTATTTAAAACATGTTTATTGTTAATGGGTCATATTTACCCAGGGCTATAATTTAATTTCCTTTCATTTCATAAACAACCTCAACAGTAAGTTGGCAATGAGGACATGTTGTGCAGTTATCAAAACATTAAATACATTTTTCCACATTCATGTTGGGAAAATTCCATATTGTTTTATCGATAAATAAATAAAGCAACAGTTACTTGTGACAACTCAGCTTCTCCAACAAGGCATGAGAAATGCTGTCTAAGAAATGTGTCACAGCTGGACTGTCTTGTCAAGGCAGGACTCCTATGCTGTCAATCTAAGAAACGTATCATAGCATAACCGTACTGTCATGACCTGAGTCTTAGGAAGCTGGCTCTGTATATACTATACCAAAGTGAGGTGTAAGGCCCGATTCACAGAACTAACTTAAGACAAAATCCTAAACGTACTACCATATTGGTATTCACAGAGGCACTTACCCATTTTGGTATTCACAGAAGTTAGGAGTCCTAACTTTAGGACTCCTAAAGGCCTTCTGTGAATACCGAAAGTCAGTTTAGGAGTAGTAAAGTTAGGACTCCTAACTTTTGGACTCTTAAACTGAGAAAAATCCTAACTTTAAGACTTTTGGTATTCACAGAAGGCATTTAGGAGTCCTAAAGTTAGGATTCCTAACGTCTGTGCCTTCTGTGAATACCAAAATGGTAGTAAATTTAGGATTTTGTCTTAAGTTAATTCTGTGAATCAGGCCCACAGTGTGCACAGAGGCCAGTGGAACTCCAAAGCTAGACAGAGGTAAAGTTAGATAGCACCTCACTCTCTATTTGTGGTAGTGTGGTCGAGCAGTAATGCAATATCAGAGGACAGTGTTAACCATTTATTGTACACACTCAGGCAAGACATGATGTCACACACTCAAAGACTGAACTCAGACCAAATGTTTGTATCAAATGTATTTCTTTAGTTAGATTATATTTTTAGAACCAAGCAGGACTTGGTACAAGCAAGTGGAATTTTACTTTTCCAAGACGTGTTGATCAAAACAAGCAAGCTGGATGAAATTGACTTAGTTACAGCTCTGTAAGATATTTAAAGAAAATAGGTATTTGTAATTACTTTGTGATTACTTTTCAGATACATTTTTAGAGTACTTTTTTCCTCTCAATGTGATATGCCTAGATATCACACTGGGACATTTCCTAGATAAAGGTAAGTAATACTGTTTGGCATTAAAACACAGTTGCTTAGGTTTCCATACAAACACAACTCAACACTAACTTTTTCAGAGGAAAACAGTCAATGCAATTCTACAGAGAAAAATTAGGTGTTTGGTTTGCAGGTAAGCAATCGGTCTTTGGGGTTGAGTATCTGCGATTAGAAGGAGGGTTGCCCCAGGGTGAAGGATGCACTCAAAAAGCACCCTCGGAGGCACTAGGGTGGACGGGTGCAGAATAGTAGACCCAATGTTAGCCTATGGGGCTATGAGGCCGTTGGTTGGTGGCTGTTCTCCTGCAAGCCACAGCATTGAGGGAGCAACGCTCCTTGGGTTAAGCCCATGGCAGAAGGGGGTCCAAGTTAGCACGCAATGTGCACCCACAGCGGCACAGAGGCGGCTGGGTGCAGGGTGCTGGTTTGACATCAGGTGCCCTGTTGCTTCGATTGGGAGATCTCCAGTCGGAACAAACGCTGCAGGTTCGGGCAGGGAGGCTTCCTGGATGCGACCACCGGTTGGAGAGGTAAGTTGGAATGCAGGGGGTTGCCGAGACACCGTCAATCGGGCCACCTAAGACCGTGGGGCATTGGGTGCAAGGGTGTCTTGAGGTGTCAGGTTTCCTTACCAGCTACGGTCGCGGTCGGGGGGACCTCCAGATAGAGACATGAGTTCTATGCTGTAAATCTAAGGAGTTTATCACAGCATGACTGTCCTGTCAAGACATCAGTCCTATGCTATAAATCTAAGGGATGTCTCACAGCACAACTATCCTGTCATGACAGTAGCACTAAGCTGGAAATCTAGGGGATGTATCACAGCACAACTATCCTGTCATGACATGAGTCCTCTGCTGTAAATCTAAGGAACTTATCACAGCACAACTGTCCTGCCATGACAGTAGTACTATGCTGCAAATCTTTGGAATACTCACATCACAACTACTCTATCATGACTTGAGTTGTGTGTTGTAAATCTAAGGAGTTTATCACAGCACACCCACTCTGTCGTGACATGCACGAGTGCGGCCATGAAAATCTGAGAGTTGCATCAGAGAGTAACCCCTTGGCCTCATATGGGCAGTCGTTTAAATCAAGGAGGGAGCGACAACTCGTGTTTTCCATCATGACATGAGTCCTGCAATGTCAATGTAAAGAATACATCCCAGAATTCCTCTGTCATGACATAATTGTCATCATTTGAAGTTTCATTAGGCACAATGTGTCTTTTATCGCGTAGGTAATCCCAAGTGAACATATGTAGTAGACACACACGCTGTCAGTCAGCACACAGGGTCTGAGATTCATGAACATTTACATGAAGGATAAGGGAGGCGCAGCACTCTGTCACCAGGTCAGCCCCATTTCTCCATTGCATTCTGGGAGATGTAGTTCATAGCATTTTAAATGATTCACAAGTAGAATATCTTTTGCCACCACTGTGCACCAATCAGTGTTTGCAGTGCGGGAAATGTGTTTCTTCAGCAGAAAGTAGCAGAGAGGTTTGTGGGGGTCTAAAATGACTCTTGTATTATATCACGTAAAGCACCCAAGTATGCTGGTGCATTCCATGACTCGCCAACCACATGCCTTTCAAAAGAGCCTCACAAACAGGGGGTGGGGGAGGTGCCATGAAGGAGGGTGGGGGTGGGGGAGGTGTCATGAATGAGGGTGGGGGTGGGGGAGGTGCCATGAAGGAGGGTGGGGAGGTGTCATGAATGGGGGTGGGGGTGGGGGAGGTGTCATGAAGGAGGGTGGGGGTGGGGGAGGTGTCATGAAGGAGGGTGGGGTGGGGGAGGTGTCATGAAGGAGGGTGGGGGTGGGGGAGGTGTCATGAATGGGGGTGGGGGTGGGGGAGGTGTCACGAAGGAGGGTGGGGTGGGGGAGGTGTCATGAAGGAGGGTGGGGTGGGGGAGGTGTCATGAATGGGGGTGGGGTGGGGGAGGTGTCATGAAGGAGGGTGGGGGTGGGGGAGGTGTCATGAAGGAGGGTGGGGGAGGTGTCATGAAGGAGGGTGGGGTGGGGGAGGTGTCATGAAGGAGGGTGGGGTGGGGGAGGTGCCATGAAGGAGGGTGGGGGTGGGGTGGGGTCATGAAGGAGGGTGGGGGTGGGGGAGGTGTCATGAAGGAGGGTGGGGGTGGGGGAGGTGTCATGAAGGAGGGTGGGGGTGGGGGAGGTGTCATGAAGGAGGGTGGGGGTGGGGGAGGGGTCATGAAGGAGGGTGGGGGAGGTGTCATGAAGGAGGGTGGGGGTGGGGGAGGGGTCATGAAGGAGGGTGGGGGTGGGGGAGGTGTCATGAAGGAGGGTGGGGGTGGGGGAGGTGTCATGAAGGAGGGTGGGGGTGGGGGAGGGGTCATGAAGGAGGGTGGGGGTGGGGGAGGTGTCATGAAGGAGGGTGGGGGTGGGGGAGGGGTCATGAAGGAGGGTGGGGGAGGTGTCATGAAGGAGGGTGGGGGTGGGGGAGGGGTCACGAAGGAGGGTGGGGGTGGGGGAGGTGTCATGAAGGAGGGTGGGGGTGGGGGAGGTGTCATGAAGGAGGGTGGGGGTGGGGGAGGGGTCATGAAGGAGGGTGGGGGTGGGGGAGGTGTCATGAAGGAGGGTGGGGGTGGGGGAGGGGTCACGAAGGAGGGTGGGGGTGGGGGAGGTGTCATGAAGGAGGGTGGGGGTGGGGGAGGGGTCACGAAGGAGGGTGGGGGTGGGGGAGGTGCCATGAAGGAGGGTGGGGAGGGGTCATGAAGGAGGGTGGGGGTGGGGGAGGTGTCATGAAGGAGGGTGGGGGTGGGGGAGGTGTCATGAAGGAGGGTGGGGGTGGGGGAGGTGTCATGAAGGAGGGTGGGGTGGGGGAGGTGTCATGAATGGGGGTGGGGGTGGGGGAGGTGTCATGAAGGAGGGTGGGGGTGGGGGAGGGGTCATGAAGGAGGGTGGGGGTGGGGGAGGTGTCATGAAGGAGGGTGGGGGTGGGGGAGGTGTCATGAAGGAGGGTGGGGGTGGGGGAGGGGTCATGAAGGAGGGTGGGGGTGGGGGAGGGGTCATGAAGGAGGGTGGGGGTGGGGGAGGTGTCATGAAGGAGGGTGGGGGTGGGGGAGGTGTCATGAATGAGGGTGGGGGTGGGGGAGGTGTCATGAAGGAGGGTGGGGGTGGGGGAGGTGTCATGAAGGAGGGTGGGGTGGGGGAGGTGTCATGAATGGGGGTGGGGGTGGGGGAGGTGTCATGAAGGAGGGTGGGGTGGGGGAGGTGTCATGAATGGGGGTGGGGTGGGGGAGGTGTCATGAATGGGGGTGGGGGTGGGGGAGGTGTCATGAAGGAGGGTGGGGTGGGGGAGGTGTCATGAATGGGGGTGGGGTGGGGGAGGTGTCATGAAGGAGGGTGGGGGTGGGGGAGGTGTCATGAAGGAGGGTGGGGGTGGGGGAGGTGTCACGAAGGAGGGTGGGGGTGGGGGAGGGGTCACGAAGGAGGGTGGGGGTGGGGGAGGTGCCATGAAGGAGGGTGAGGGTGGGGAGGTGCCATGAAGGAGGGTGGGGGTGGGGGAGGGGTCATGAAGGAGGGTGGGGGTGGGGGAGGTGCCATGAAGGAGGGTGGGGAGGGGTCATGAAGGAGGGTGGGGGTGGGGGAGGTGTCATGAAGGAGGGTGGGGGTGGGGGAGGTGTCATGAAGGAGGGTGGGGGTGGGGGAGGGGTCATGAAGGAGGGTGGGGGTGGGGGAGGGGTCACGAAGGAGGGTGGGCGTGGGGGAGGTGTCATGAAGGAGGGTGGGGGTGGGGGAGGGGTCACGAAGGAGGGTGGGCGTGGGGGAGGTGTCATGAAGGAGGGTGGGGGTGGGGGAGGTGTCATGAAGGAGGGTGGGGGTGGGGGAGGGGTCATGAAGGAGGGTGGGGGTGGGGGAGGTGCCATGAAGGAGGGTGGGGAGGGGTCACGAAGGAGGGTGGGCGTGGGGGAGGTGTCACGAAGGAGGGTGGGCGTGGGGGAGGTGTCATGAAGGAGGGTGGGGGTGGGGGAGGTGCCATGAAGGAGGGTGGGGTGGGGGAGGTGTCATGAAGGAGGGTGGGCGTGGGGGAGGTGTCATGAAGGAGGGTGGGGGTGGGGGAGGTGCCATGAAGGAGGGTGGGGTGGGGGAGGTGTCATGAAGGAGGGTGGGGTGGGGGAGGTGTCATGAAGGAGGGTGGGGGTGGGGGAGGTGTCATGAAGGAGTTTGTGTTGAGTTGTGTTTGTATGGAAACCTAAGCACCTGTGTTTTAATGCCAGACTGTATTACTTACCTCTATCTAGGAAATGTCCCAGTGTGACATCTATGCATATCACATTGAGAGGAAAAAGTAACTCAAAAAGTACTCTAAAAAGTACTCTAAAAAGTAATCTGAAAAGTAATCACAAAGTAATTACAAATACCTATTTTCTTTAAATATTTTACAAACCTGTACTAAGTCTCTTTCTTTCAGTTTGCTTGTTTTGATCAACCTGTAATACAATTCCCTTTACCTGTACCAAGTCCTGCTTGGTTCTAAAAACAAAATACAACTAAAGAAATACCTTTGATACAAACAATTGTTCTGAGTTCAGTCTTTGAGTGTGTGACATCATGTCTTGCCTGAGTGTGTTCAATAAATGGTTAACACTGTGCTCTGATACTGCTCGACAACAGTACCACAAATAGAGAGTGAGGTGCTATCTATCTTTACCTCTACCTACCTTTGGGGTGCTAGCGCCGAATCTTCCAACAAACGTCATTGTAACTGTGAGGTCGCGCACCATGTGTGATCTCAGGCATGTCTTCACGTAACGTTGAATCACCAGAAGCGTCATTCCTGCGTGTGGCTCCCGGGCAGCTTCTAAACAACCCCCAGATCACAGTGTTTGATTCTTCGTGGCCTCCAGTTCTGAGATCTTTCTGACACCGCTCTTGATATTGTGAATGAGTTCAGCGGGGGCTTGGATGAGTGACCATAAGACCAGTACATGTGTGCCTGAGGCACAGGGTCTAAGGCTGGACTGCGGCCCCTCAGTGTGGCTGTCTCGGGCACCCCTCTCGTCCTGCATGAGATCTCATGGGCATCTACTCTCCACATACCTTCCAAGGCTGTCAGCTGGTCCACTTTGAGGTGACGCCATGTGTGACCTGGGGCATATCTCGCAGGGTTCACCGCTGGATCTAGGCCATCTCTTCGTGTGAGACATCCGGCACTTTTTCTAAAGCTCACCTTCGATCATACAATCCATTCTAGCTTTACACAAGAGACACCTCTTCCAAGGCCCCCCCACTTTACGCAATAAATTACTTGCAATTCTCATTTGCGCCTCAAAATGTCCATGCCGTGTAGATAAGGTGCTTCCTGTACCTTAAAGCCCCCCAGAGCTTTCAGGCACCTAGGCATGGATCAGCAAACGCAGACTTCCCTATCTGTATTCCCTTCACAACACTGTGCTGACGTTCTGGACACAGTATTACCTCAGGGTGATATTTAGGTGGTTGAATTAGTAATTTATCATTTTTAGAGCGCTCTTTCACCTGAGGGTGTAGGAAGCTGGCTCTGTATATACTATTCCAAAGTGAGGTATAGTGTGCACAGAGTCCAGTGGAACCCCAAAGGTAGGAGAGGTAAACGTAGATAGCACCTCACTCTATTTGTGGTAGTGTGGGCGAGCAGTAGGCGGCATCAGAAGACAGTGTTGAGCATTTGTTGTACGCACACAGTCAGTAAATGAAGGCACACACTCAAAGACTGTACTCAGACCAATTTGTTTACATAACAAAAAATTATGTAGTTATATTTTATTTTCTAGTACCAAGCCAGGCCTGGTACAGGTAAGTATAATAGGGCCATATGTATCAAGCAAAAATGTGATCGCAAATACCGAAATTCGCAGAATTTTGGCGTTTGCGCTCGCAATTTTGCTTTGTGGTACGTATGAGGCAAATCTGCATGCAAAATAAGGAATCATAAAATTTGCAATTCCATATTTTGCGATTGCATTTAAGGAATCGCACATTTTGCGATTCCTTAAATGCAATATAAGAAGCACCAGAAAAAGTGCAATTTGATCTTAAGGAATCGCAAATTACCACCAACTTACCAGCAGCGCGGGGGCAAACTTTGTCCAGGGTCCTTTCTGCGCCAGCCACCGCCTAACTTGCTCCTGCTCTCCTCCCTCCCGCCGCCGCAGCCCACAGCCACCAGCGGCCGCAGTGCGGAGGGGGGGCATTGCGAACTACTGCTCCCAGACGCCTTAGCGGCACCGGAAGCCGCAGCACGTCATTTCCGCGCCAGGAGGCGCACAAAAAGGGTCACAACATCCGCGTCGCGGGACCGCGCGCGGGCTAAGCCCGGGCAAAGGGCGGGCCCTCTGTGGCCCTCCGAGGACCGAGAAGGACGGGACGGGCCACCCCCCTTGGCGCGCACTAAAGAGGAGGTAGATAGACTTATACAATCACATTTTCAATACCTACCTATTGATTATACCAACGGACCTGACCCTTCATGTATAAACACTCCGACTGTGTTACTACGCCATATTCCCTATAGTGCTAAGTCATAACTAAATCAGACCATGACTCAGCAAGGGTTCACCAATAAAGCTACTCCACAGAGGGGATTCTGCAAAGGGACATTAGATTTTCATTTTAACAGGACAACAGTGCTTACTCCTGATGAAACAGCAGAAAATGATTCTCCCCTGTTCATACTTAGTACACCTGCCACACCCAGCTCACAAGCATCTTCACATACAGCCGATACTACGCAATGTCTAGCACTGTGGGAGGAATTAAATAGCCTGTGTAAAACCAGGTACGTTCCATTGGAACCGTTAAACGAACAAAAAAGCGTTCCATCCTGTACCATAACCAGTGGCTGTACATTAACTATTAATGACTGCCCGCAGGAATCCCCCCTTTCACCTAAAAAAGCTAACACTCAAACCACAGTACTCCCACAGATCTCTTGTGTTAAAAGGAAGCACGATGGAGTTAAACAAAATGGGAACTATCCAAAGTTACTAAAATTGTGCCTAAGCCCCTCTTTGTCTTCTAATAATTCCCCTTTAACCACAGAAACAGTAGTAAAGCTTGACCACACAGTACCTCCTTCAAAGCAGCCTTTACTTTCTCAGATTGAACTACTGGTCAAATCCCTTTTATCACCTTTGTTGGAAAAAATTAACACTCTAGGGGATAGGCTGACGGGAATAGAAGAAAGGCTCAAGGATATCTTCCCACCCACCAAAATTATCAAAACATCAAATTGCTCTCAGCCATTAGCTGCCTCTAAAGAGACCAAGCCAACTACAACAAGCAAAAGTGCTCAAATCCTGTCGCTAGACTCTGATACAACAGTCTCAAAAGCTCTAAGGGTCACTTCAACGCAGCACAACCTTGCTAGAACAGAGACTAAAAAAGTTCCCCATATTCATTTACCCCCAGAGGCTGCCCCATTTGTGTCTGTCCTGGCGGGAGTACCAGCACTCCCATATGGTAAACCCGAAAGTCAGCAAGACTTACTTAACAAGGTCACGTTTTGGCTAGCAAAAAATAGACCCCTTCCACCCGACCTCGATGGACGAATATTGAGTGCTAGAAGGGTGGGCTGGCTGGGTTCCTTACCAAAAGACATTCCCGGTGACCTAGTGTTAGTAAAATTTAGGAACAGATATGTTGTCCCATACTTAAAAACTTGGCAACCTCAAGAAGGAGATGGACTTATATCCACCTGGGACTTATATGACTTTTACCCTAGTGCACAATACATCTCGCCTTTAAGACCAAAGGCAAGGTACAACTATCTGATGGGTAGAACCGCCTGTGCATGGAATGGTAGGGGCCCTTTTGCTTTCAATAGGCCGGAATTACTGTACAATAGTAATAAGAGCGGAAAGCGCTTTTAATTGTTAATATTATGGGATAATTTCCTCCTTTTTTGTAACGATAGATCCATGAATGCTAAACTTTTACGTGTAATTAACAAGGAAGATTAAGTTTAGGAGATCTTTAGAATGGTCTGTGTGATATTGATGCTGTTTTTTAATATTGACTTTTTGACATCTCTTACTTCTGAGTTTTAAACTTTTTTAACTGTGTAATTGATGATTTTAAACTGAAATTTTATGTCTATTTTTATAACAGTTATAATTATGTATGCTTATATGATATTTCTTTTTGAATATCGAATAAAGCTTATTTTGAACCTTTGTACCACCAACTTCAAGTTGGTTGTAATTTGCGATTTCTTTGAAAAATTCACTTTTTTGCATTTTTTAAGGGCATGTATGTGCGCCACATGTGCACTCATACATATTCCAGGGGTGCAACAGGGTGTCCTTTTGACATCCTTGCACCCTTGAAATTGCATTCTCAATTTGCGATTCGCTAATTGCGAATCGCAAATTGAGAATGTCTTCTCATTCATTCCTTCATTCCATCATTCATTAATTGCGAAGCGCAATTTGAGATTCGCAATTAAGGAATATGTAGGATTCGAAAAAAATTTATTGCAAATCCTAGACATTTTGCGATTCTCAAATAGCAATTCGCAAAAAATCGCTATTTGAGAATCGCAAAATGACTTTTTGATACATATGGCCCCACAATACTTTGCAAGATTATGCAGTGAAATACAAGTCGAATGCAGTTTGAATGCAGTTGGATGGTTCACAGGTAAGTCAACAGTCAACATTACTCTTCAGTTACTTTGTAGATTACAGTGTACGTTACTTGTTAGATTACTATTTAAGTTACTTTTAGTACCCAGTGTGATATGCCTAGATATCACACTGGGACATATCCTAGACAAAAGGTAAGTAATTCAGTTTTTATACATATGTAGTTCCTTAAGGTTTTTATACAAACCAACTCCACACCTTAAAAAAGAATGTTCCAAGAAAAGCAGTCAATTTAATCCTATGGGAGAAATTGAAGTTACCGGTTTACAGGTAAGTACTTGGTTGTAGGAATTTGGTTACTGGGGTTAGAACCAGAGTTCCCACAAGGACGAGGATGCACTTTTTAAGCACCCTCAGAGGCACTAGGGTGGCCGGGTGCATAGTGCTGAGGCCAGATGTTATCGAATAGGGGATAGGGGGCCTCCGGTTGGTGGCTGCTTACGAGCAGGTTACTGGGTTGTGGGAGCAAAGCTCCTAGTGTTAACCTCAGGGCAAAGGGGGATTCGATTCAGCACACAAGGTGCACCCGCAGCGGCGCACGGGCGGCTGGTTGCAGTGTGCTGATTGGGCATCGGGTGCCCTGTTTTTAATGGGGATTTTCCGGTTGCACCAAAGACTGCAGGTTCGGGGATGAAGATCTTCTGGAGGAGACCACTGGTTGGAGAGGTAAGTTGGGATGTCTTGGGATGCCAGGACACTGTCCGTTGGGCCACCCAAGGGCGTGGGACGTCGGGTGAAGGGGTGTCTTTTGGCGCCGGGTTTCTCTTACCAGCTCTGGTTGCGGACGGGGTTGGGGGTCCTCCAGAAAGGGGCTGCAGGGGTCGGTTGCAGTCTTAAGACAGGTCAGGGATCACCAGATCCCAGGTCAGGATCACTGGAGAGACCTCCCCGTGGTGTTGGGCCACTCAAACGTGGGCCGTGGGCGTCGGGTGCAGTGTGGTGCAGATTAGGCCAGAGTCTGTGGGTGAACAAATCTAGTGCTCGCAGGAGAAAAAGTCTGGTTTGGGAAGGCAGGTCCTCTGGGTTCTTGGGGGTTGCTGGCTGCAGGACACACCAGGATTTCGCTGGAGCAGGTCGAGGTAGGGACAGGCCCGCATGGCTGGGGACAAGTCAGTTGGTGTCTTCTTCTTCAGCACGGTTCTTCAGTCCTTCTGGTCTGTGGAGGCAAGGTTCAGGGTTTTCCTAAATACAAAATTTAGAGGCGTTACAGGTAGGTACAGGTTGGGACCAATGGGTCCCTTCCTTGGGCTGGGTACACCCCCTATATGCCACCCTCCAGTGGGAGGGGAGCATAAGCCTTACTCTGGATGGCTGTGCCCCCCACCATCTGCAAGATGGTGGGGACTGAGAGTTGTGCTTCACCTTGCCTCCCCCACCTGAGGGGTGGTGTTGGCAAAGGTGGGCACACCTCTCCTCCTAACTTAGTTTTCCTGTCGATTCTCCCAACCAAAGTGAGGGTTAGAACCTGTGGGGGCCCATTGCTGGGAGCAGCAAATGGCTGAGGTATCTCATAACGGCGGCAAGCCTTTGAAGCTTCCCCTTCGTGGACCCTGCCCATCCTGAGGGAGGAGGCTGGGCACCTCGTCCCAGGATGTGCATTGTTTCAGGCCCCAGAGAGCAGCAGGCTCTCGACCCAGGGGTCCAGAAACCTGTCTGTCACAAATCACAGGTGAGTGTGTGTGTGTGTGTGTGTATATATATATATATATATATATATATATATATATATATATATATATATATATATATATATATATATATTCACTGAAAAAACCATAGGTTTGATACCAGTTATAGTTAGGTGGAAATTTTACTCGCATAAAACCATTGAAATGCCCACGTTATAGTTAGTTGGACTCACTATAACTTGCACGTCTGCAATGCACTGCTGATGACGTCACATATTACATCACTCATGACATGGTCAGTGACATCACTCATGACATCACTGATGACATCTCAAATGACATCACTGATGACAACATCCTTGTGACAAAGTGGCAGACCTCCTATCAGCATAAAATAACCTTTGACACACACATTCAAAAATAGAAACTAACATTTTCTTAAAAAAGGAGAAAACAATACCAATTACAACAACTTATTAGGTAATTCCAACATCTACATACACATCCACTCATTCACCAACAGTTCTATATAGTCACTCATGCATGTACTTACTCATCATATGTACTCATACACCTATACATCCTGTTACACACTAATACTCATCCATATAGTTACTCACACACAAATTCACACATGCAAATAAACTATAAAAAAACCATTTACTTGATTATACTGCTATAAAAACACACACCACTACACATACTTCTACAGAAAAGGAAACATATTTACTCTCTTAAACAATCAATTATAAAAACACATACTCACTAACCCACCCATACACACAATCATCCACCCATACAGTCTTGCACACATGCTGTCTTCAAAATACATACAAATAGTGAATCACTCATTCATGCATCTGTGCTCTAAGTAATATCCCCCTCCGAACCATACAGACACTGATACTGATACTCAAAAAAACAACTAATAACCCATATACACACTCATGTAGCTACTCACCAACCCATGCAGCCACTTATACACAAAGTGAGACACAGATACAGATATTTAAATATTTAAACATTACTCGCTAATATATGTATTCACTAAGATACATTTATTAAGTCAGTTAACCAATCAATTTTACACAAAAAAACATCCATTTAGACATTTATTTACCCATTTATTCTTCCATCAACCTTTAGATATACATATATAAAAAATATTTATTTTTCAGAAAGATTCACATTCACTGGATGATGTCATCAGTGATGTCATTTGAGATGTCATCAGTGATGTCATAAGTGATGTCACTGACCATGTCATGAGTGATGTAATATGTGACGTCATCAGCAGTGAATTGCACGCGCAAGTTATAATGAGTCCAACTAACTATAACGTGGGAATTTCAATGGTTTTATGCGAGTAAAATTTCCACCTAACTATAACTGGTGTGAAACCTATGGTTTTTTCAGTGAATTTAATAGGTTTTTTAAATGCTAATTCCTAACTATAACTGGTGTGAAACCTATGGTTTTTTCAGTGAATATATATATATGGCATGTGAGCAAGGGCTTGCACAGCCCGAAACGCGTAATGCACCTTTTTCCAGCTGTATTTGCCGAATAAAGAATACCTGTAACCGATCCTGTGGTCCGTCTCCTATGTAACGCTTCGTTGGTCCAGCTGGATTGAGAGTGGCGTGGAGGAGTTTCCTGCATATATATATATATATATATATCCAGCTCCAAGGTACCAAAATCCTGACAGTACATTTGGAGAAATAACATCTTATGAGAGAATGTACATTACATCTTAGAAACTCTGCTGTAACGGTTGACATGACTTAAGTCACGATTAGGAATGTAAAATGGTACTGTATAGAATTGGTGTAAATAGTCCTTTCCTTTGTCTCTAATTCAATTTACATATTTTCATGGAGTATAAGATTTTGGCCAAAATCTTGAGGTAATATATAAAATATAATACCTATATCTCCTTAACCCACAGTACTATAAGTGTATATATTGTGTGATCATGATTAACGTGGTTCAATGTTCGTTTATATGCAATTTTTGATGGCTGGTGTGGTGCCGATACACGGCTTTATTGTTTTTTCAACACCGGCCCTTAGCGGCCATTTGCTGATACACGGCGAAATTGCTTTACAATTTTTATTTCCAAATGAATGAAATTTGGCGCAGAAATCTTTAGATGCGCATTGGATTATAAAAGTGTATATTTGTATATATTTATATGATGGCCGCGCTTGTTGCATGTTCAAGGTAATGCTTTTGCTATGCCGCTTTCAATGAAATATAGCCAGGAAATATGCGTGATTTGCCATACTGACATGTATTATTGATGGCTGGTGTGGTGCCGATACACGGCTTTATTATTCTTTACACCGGTCCTTAGCGGCCACTTGCCGATATACGGCACAAATGATCTTTTCCTTCATTTATTTTCAATCATATGAAAATTGGCGCAGTAATCTTCAGATGCGCATTGGATTACAAAAGTGTATATTTATACAATGGCCGCGCGTTTTACATGTCAAATGTAATGTTTCTGTTATGCCCTCATTGCTTTCCATGAATTTATGCAATGACGTGTGAATATAACCAGGAAATACGCGCTATTTGCTAGACACTGACGAAGGACTTGACGTCCGAAACGCGTCTGTTTTGTTTGCTGGATTAAAAAGTTTTCTGATCACCCACCTTGGAGTGCTGATACTTTGTTTGGATAATGGAACAAAGTGCTGGAGCTTGAAAAAAAAAAATATATATATATATATATATATATATATATATATATATATATATATATATTGCCACAAATCCTCTTCGAGATCAAAGAAGGGAAGGGACCCAGCGGGGTTCGTTCAGGACATTTATTTAAAACAGAGTCAGCATGACCGGTTTCGGCGTCAAGCCTCTTCAGATGCCGCAGTTCATGTGAGGTGATTTTCCCCTTGGTTTATATCGAGCTCCTCCCATTCAATAATGAGAGGCCCAGCTGCAACACATATTCTTGCCGGCGTCACAGTAGCCTCTGCCACGGACTACTGATCCCGTCGTGCATCATGTTGGTGTCTGATGTGCCGCAGGGAGTAGAAAGACCCCCGAAATTGCAAAAAACAAATGTCCTTGGGTCCCCTACTTCCAAGCCCTCGTAGCGATGTGTCATCGAGGCTGGAGGCGAAGGACAATGCGGACGCCTCTCACCCGGGAAGTCCCAGTCCGCCTATGACAGCAGCTCCTCGATGTTGCCAGTGTGAGGGCGGGCTGTGATATTTCGATTACTCGAATGCTTGAAGTTAGTTGCCCAACGTCCTGTAAGTATCACAGCCCGAATAGGAAGGGGTCCCTTCAAAAGCGCCACAGGATGCACTTGAAATATTGCCACAAATCCTCTTCGAGATCAAAGAAGGGAAGGGACCCAGCGGGGTTCGTTCAGGACATTTATTTAAAACAGAGTCAGCATGACCGGTTTCGGCGTCAAGCCTCTTCAGATGCCGCAGTTCGTGTGAGGTGATTTTCCCCTTGGTTTATATCGAGCTCCTCCCATTCAATAATGAGAGGCCCAGCTGCAACACATATTCTTGCCGGCGTCACAGTAGCCTCTGCCACGGACTACTGATCCCGTCGTGCATCATGTTGGTGTCTGATGTGCCGCAGGGAGTAGAAAGACCCCCGAAATTGCAAAAAACAAATGTCCTTGGGTCCCCTACTTCCAAGCCCTCGTAGCGATGTGTCATCGAGGCTGGAGGCGAAGGACAATGCGGACGCCTCTCACCCGGGAAGTCCCAGTCCGCCTATGACAGCAGCTCCTCGATGTTGCCAGTGTGAGGGCGGGCTGTGATATTTCGATTACTCGAATGCTTGAAGTTAGTTGCCCAACGTCCTGTAAGTATCACAGCCCGAATAGGAAGGGGTCCCTTCAAAAGCGCCACAGGATGCACTTGAAATATTGCCACAAATCCTCTTCGAGATCAAAGAAGGGAAGGGACCCAGCGGGGTTCGTTCAGGACATTTATTTAAAACAGAGTCAGCATGACCGGTTTCGGCGTCAAGCCTCTTCAGATGCCGCAGTTCGTGTGAGGTGATTTTCCCCTTGGTTTATATCGAGCTCCTGCCATTCAATAATGAGAGGCCCAGCTGCAACACATATTCTTGCCGGCGTCACAGTAGCCTCTGCCACAGACTACTGATCCCGTCGTGCATCATGTTGGTGTCTGATGTGCCGCAGGGAGTAGAAAGACCCCCGAAATTGCAAAAAACAAATGTCCTTGGGTCCCCTACTTCCAAGCCCTCGTAGCGATGTGTCATCGAGGCTGGAGGCGAAGGACAATGCGGACGCCTCTCACCCGGGAAGTCCCAGTCCGCCTATGACAGCAGCTCCTCGATGTTGCCAGTGTGAGGGCGGGCTGTGATATTTCGATTACTCGAATGCTTGAAGTTAGTTGCCCAACGTCCTGTAAGTATCACAGCCCGAATAGGAAGGGGTCCCTTCAAAAGCGCCACAGGATGCACTTGAAATATTGCCACAAATCCTCTTCGAGATCAAAGAAGGGAAGGGACCCAGCGGGGTTCGTTCAGGACATTTATTTAAAACAGAGTCAGCATGACCGGTTTCGGCGTCAAGCCTCTTCAGATGCCGCAGTTCGTGTGAGGTGATTTTCCCCTTGGTTTATATCGAGCTCCTCCCATTCAATAATGAGAGGCCCAGCTGCAACACATATTCTTGCCGGCGTCACAGTAGCCTCTGCTATATATATACATTTTCTATGGCAAAATGAACCCCCTCATTTTGTTCCTTTGCAAATTAAATGTTTTAAGTGTTAACACTTTATTCCAATCAAGATGACTTCAGGTGTGCCATACGTTTGTCATAAGTAAGACTGTTAGCGCTCTAGTTGTTCTTTAGAACACTCTGGGACATTCTGTCATTGGGCTATAGTTGGGCTACATCTGGCTGATATTTAGGCTACATTTGTTTTTTTTTGTCTCTGGTGGCCATCTTTGGGCTACATTGGGCTACATTGGGCTGCATTTGGGCTCTAACATATATATAGCCCAATGTAGCCCAATATATATTTTTTCAAAGTTAATTTTCGTAAAAACCACTGGAGCATATATCTTGAGACATAGCAAAGGCACATCGGGGTACCAGTCCCTACAATTTTGACAAGTTTGGTGGAAATCCATTCAGCCGTTCGGGCTAAAAGTGAGTCCAACCGCCCTATGGAAATTAACATGGGGAAAACACGTTTTGGGACCCCCTTTTATCTCTGCCCTCGCTTGATGGATCCCCCCGAAACTTTCAGGGAAGGAGCGGAGCGCAGTGAGGCAAACTTAAGGAAAATTACAGGCAGATCCCTCATTCGGCGCCAAAGTTATTCCCAATAGAATGTTGCGGATTTCCTATGGATCCTAACTATAACTACCTACTGGCGACCGCCAGTAGGTAATATATATATATGTGATCAAGGCCTCTGTGAAGGCTGAAACGTCATGCTGAGGTGTGCCGTCTCCCCGACGAAATAAAATACACTGCTCACCTGCACTTGGGTCTCCTCTCTTCTTCTGCGCTGCGGTATCCAGGATTGGGCTCCAGGTGAGAGTAAGCAGGGACTGTTTCATATATATATATATATATATATATAGGGCCTCTAAGGGTGGCACAAATTATGTTGCAGCCCTTGTAGGCCTTCCCTGGCCAATGGCCTTGGGTACCTATGGTACATTTTACAAGGGACTTACATGTGGCCATAGAGTTGCCAATTGGGTTTAACAACAGTACTGTTTTTGGGAAAGAACATAGGCCCTGGGTACCTGATTGGCAGGAACCCAGGGCACACTCAGTCAAGTTACATCAACATTAGGCAAAAAGTGGCACTTTCCTACAGAGTCGCATCTTGGTGCTAAAGGATCCTGAGATCATGGACTGTAGATGACGTTTTACACTCGACGAGAAGAGACTCTGTAATCAGACACAGGAGGAGGACTAGAGGTTTAGCCAAATAAGGTGGCTTTCAAAGTTTTCTTAATAGCCAAATGAGCTAGGACATATCTCCCATTATGACTATTGTAATAATTAAATTCTTCTCTTGTTTTTTAAAGGTTTTATCTACTGCTTTTAAAAATGTTTTTAATTGGAATGTAATTCTGTGCTATTATGATTTTGTATGCAAAATCGAATAAAGCTATTTTGAATTTGAATAGCCAAATGGGGGTTCTAGTGTTGAGGCAGAGAGGGGGTTGTTCCAGAGTTGAGGCCCAAAGACCGGAGCGAATGCCCACCAAGCCATGCTCTATTAATTTTGGGTACAGTCAGGAGTATCTTGGATTTGTAGCAAAGGCTTCTATCTGGCCAGTAGTGACTGAACCGTTGACTTAGACATGATGTCTTAGTGCTTTAAAGATACTCTTTGCTTGGCGTGGCTTGCGCGCCGCTTCTACATGGCGGGTTGCGCTTGAGCTCCGTAGCGAGTTCGGCCCGTGGAGCGATTTTCTCCGCTTCTGGCTGCCCTTCTTAGCGGAAAAGGCACACCTCACCAGCGGAACATGGGGAGAGTTGCTTGAAACTCTTTTCCTGTCATTTGGCTCACCAGCTCTATGGATTCCGCCGCTCTCTTCACCAGCGCTCGCATTCCTGAGGAGCGGCCGCCATCTTCCCGCTATTGACGTTCCTGTCATTTTACCTCAGAGGCACCGCCATGGATACAATTTTGCAGTTTTGAAGTGCCGCCTGGCTTCCTAATGCGTTCCTTTCATGAGGCTTATTACTGGTAACATTTATATCGTTTTTTCAGTATTTCATTGCTGCTTGGCTGGTTTTTGAAGCTGCTGACGTGCTGCTTATTTCTCAGTGCGCTTCTGTCATACAAAGTGCTGATATTTTTTCCTGCTATTTTACTATTGTGTTTTCCTGCTCTGTGCATTCCCTCGCTGCTAACTTTCCTGGCACACGTGGGTGTGGGCGCCTATTTCGTATTCTCTGTGACATTCTGCGCAATTCCTGTGTACCGTTTTTTTTTTTTCTCAAGTGGTATTCTTGCAGTATTTCACCTCACAATTGCAAATATGAATCGGTCTACGACCGCCAAAGACTTAAAAGATGTGGGCTCGTCGTTGAAAAGACTCAAGTCACTCTCTCCGTCGCCCGAGTCTCCTCAGGCAGACACTGCTTCCACGTTGGATATCATTTTGGCGCGCCTTAATGAGGTACATGATATTGCGCAGTCAACTAAAACTAACACAGACTTGCTACAAGTGGAGGTCTCTGCTATCAGAAATGACTTTAAAGCCCTTTCTCTTCGTGTGTCAGCCACAGAATCACGAATTAGTTCAGCTGAGGATGGTATGCACAAGCAGTCCAGATCTCTCACCCACTTGGAGCGCTCAATGGCGGCATTGCGCAGAGATCTCACTGAGCAGGAGGACCGTAATCGTAGATCTAATCTGCGTATTTTTGGTGTTCCGGAGGATTCGGAGAAGGCTGCTTCTTCTATGATAGAGTTTTTATCTCAGTGGATCCCGGACACTTTACAAATCTCCTTCCACAGAGAGTTTGAGATTGAAAGAGCACACCGTGTTCCTGTAGTGTAGCTCCTATTTTCCCAATAGGCTCTGCGCATTGGAATAGTGCCTACAGCAGTAAAGGCCTAGGCCAGACGTTAACTAGGTCTACTACTGTCGATACTAGACTTAATTTTTGGGTTTGCCAGCTAAGCTCAGAGTTCGCTAGAAACTTTCTCGAATGTTCAAGGAAGGATTAACTCCCCTGATTAGACAAGAAGGGATTTAGTTTCTGACAACCATAGAACATGACAACTTTGCTCTCCCCTAATCAAGAGTCAATCTCGAGAGTCGTGTGAGCACAAGGCAATTATTTTACTCAGTCAGTACGTGCATTCTTAGTCTCATCAGAATGTAGAGAAAAGGAAGAGACGGGCGTGTTCAATAAAAGATGTTATTTATTGATCAGTCTCTTTTCTCGTACAAGAGAAATGGATCGATATTATTGCAATACTTATAGTTAAGTAAAGTGCATACATTAGAAGCAATAGTATAAAATAATACTGTAAAAACATTGATATGGTTTCTGAGCCATATGATGTTTAAAATGATTAAAATATATTTACATACACATATACATTTGACTAAACGTACTCAACTGGTGTTTCTAAATACGCCTACCCCGTGTACCTGACCTAAGTCTAATGCGTGGGCGGGAATAGAAAGTTACAGTTTAGTTTAAGTTTGTTTTTGCCAAGTGAATAACTAAAGAATTCTCTAGGAGGGGTTATTCAGTTCTGTACCTGGAATTTAGGATGAATGAGGAATGGTATCTCTTTCTCTGCTCTCGATATTCCAGGCTGCCTGCGAGGGCTGCCCAGAAGCGCCGGTGCTGGGTCTCTCGGCTTGAGATAGCAGCGCGTCTCTCAGCGCGTCAGGAAGGCGGGGCTGCTGCCTGCGGGGTCTGCTTCTGCTCTCGGCTTCGGCAAGTATGGCTGCTCCGTCTTGTCACCACGCGTGTGTTTGCATAGGGCAAGGTCGGCAATATTTATACCTTAAAGGTGCCGGGATTGACGTAAGGATGGACATAGGTACGTCAATAAAGATGTCATACGACTTGCTCGTTAGCACATTCTTTACTAAAGTTCTCTGTGAAATCAAAACAATGGCCGCACGGATTATCCAGGTTGTCATAGGTTTGATTTGTTATGAGAACGTCGTATGCCTTATCAGGGGCTGGAGGAATGTCGCTTGTCTAATTAGATCTCAAGCGTTATGACCTAATCAGATAACACGTTCCTGTGCCGTAGTGTGACTGCGTCAGATAACGGTATCTGCATCATGGGGGTTTTCTTGCCTCATGGGCTGACTGTTAGTTAACTAGCTAGGTAGCTTAACCAGAATAGGGTCAGGAATAGGGGGATCGATTCAGAACCTATAGAAATACACGACACCCACTCCACGCTAACTATGGTCATATCTACTAATCTATGCATAGTATAACATAGTACAACATACTATAGAGTATAGTGTATACCTTACCACCCCAAAATACATAAATGCATTTTGAAATTTTCAAATATACTGAAAAATTGCAGTCATATATATTGTATGCACTTAAGCTATGAATTAGATGCAAAAGTGAACACGCATTGTTATGCATTATTGATTGTTGGTATATGAGAAATACACATGAAATGGCTCTTAATATGGCTATACAGAAAAAAAGTCGAAACCATTTCATCACATAAAATCTATTGCGAACATACCAGCGGGCAGCTAAAGTCTATAAAGTCTATAAAGTATCTAAAATAGAAATCTTAGTTCTCTAGGAATAGTCTCTTACTTTAAGCAGAAAATCAGTGTCCCGGGAAAAAATATATAGAAAAATATTTTAGGGGCTTGCTGAAAAAAGTTGCTGTCCGTGAACTGGATTGTAATTGTTCATGTGACTTTATTGTTAAAGTTGAAGGCCGAATTCAGGGAACGCCGTGTGCGAGTTTACTCAAAAGTCTCTATTTCTGTTCCGGAGAGAACATCATATCATTCAGGCTTTCGAAAAAACTGTCAACAGCTTCATGGGAAAGTTCCTCTAAGTCGGAAATAGGGGTAACCATGCATTCGTGCGCATGATTGTCTCCATTGACATTCTGATTTGCATTGCTGACAGAAGGTCGTACCTGTTCGATGCTGCTTTCATCTTGAACTTCACTACTCTTCAATCGCAGTGGTGAAGATTCCAGGAATGCCGTCATCAGAATTGGCAGCCTTTGAGGGCAGCACAGTGCGTGAACCTTGGTAGGAACCAACAGTGTATCTGCATCCACCGGCGCATCCGATTGTAGCGTCAGACAGGTGTCTAACACGCATTCTTCTCCGCATAGCAGACACCTTAGTACAGGTAAAACACACCTTTGCCACATTGGTCGAAATGATAGAAACCAAGTCATGTTTAGGTCTCTAAGCCGGGATAGTCCCAGGATTTTTGATATCCGGTCCCGGTATCCAATGGCTAGGATCGTATCTTCCATTGTCGCGAGAGTTTGATCTGTGACATGGGTTGCCATAACGAAAAATAAGGACTAGGAATAGGATTCCTGCAATTAGTCCTAGGATCAGGGGAAGTCCGCCAAAAATCGAATGGACGAAGTCTGGAAAAATACCCAGTATGGCTTTGAATGGTGTTAATGCCATCGAAAATACTGTCTTAAATACCTTTGAGACCCCTGTGGTATCAGAAATATTTAAGATTTCGCTCAGGATTTCCGCGAAATGTACGGGGGAATTAGTTGATAATAATGTATGTATCTCTGCAGTCGTCCTTGCGACTTGTAGATCATTCGTTTCTTTAGATGACGTGAGCCTTGTAGGCGTCTGAAGAAGCACTGTTTTCATTCTGCTTAAAGTGTCTATTCGAATAGAAGTAATTTTCAAACTGGGCCATGCCCTTGCCTCCCTGTCTGGAAAGGAGCTGGGAAACAAAGAACGTCCACAGCACTTGACCTTCGCCGTCGTAGTGACGAGATAAGGAGTCCCGGGCATAAGACTACAGCATCTGCGGTCTACAATAAGAATGTAACTCCCATTATAGAGTCTTTGAAAGAATGGTTCTATTTCAGTTGCAGGTGCGCCTTGCTGGTGACATGAAAGGTTGTATGAATTCCCTTCACAGGCTCCGTGCAAACTAATACCGTTACACAGAAGCGTGCCGCTTAGTGACATAGCACAATTGTTGCCACTAAGAAACACTTTCTGTCCTTTGTTACTGACACATGCATGTGAATAGGGCAGGTTCCATGTTGTTTTAAGGTACCCCTTTCCCAATTTCTCGTACATGCCAGCCTGTATATATTTTTGGCAGTATTGAAACCTGAAGGTTGAGATTGGAATATTTATGATTCCGTGGATTATCCATTCACTGACAGGTCGTTCTGACATTGTCAACGGTAATCTTTCTAGTTTTTCAATGCTCAAGATTGTATAATCAGCACCCTTCTGAGCCATACCGATTTGTCTATCAGTAAGGTTAAAGATTTGGAATAGTGACGTTGTGTTGATTAAACGCCAAGGCACATAGCCTGAACGCAGATTTTGTAACGTCCAGCCAAGCTGTACAATAGAACGCAATTGTGACTGACCATGTTGTAATAACAGTAAGTCTTGCGATAATATATCGATTGCTGAAGACACAATGCTGTCCAATGAAAAAATTCTGGAGGACAGAGTCATTAACCCATTGTCCACTACAGAAAGTGATTTTTCCAAATTAATACGGTCAATTTCCCGTATTCTCTCTGCTGTCTCAATTTGAGTAACCTTCCAGGCCTCATTGTATGCTGCATATACAGAGGCTGCTATGAAACGCTTTTGACGCTGTTTGCGTGGTCCCATTATGAAATCACGCAAGTCAGCACCATCAGTAAGTAAAGTTAGGTGTTGCTTAATTTCAGGCAGTGTGGAAGTTTGTAGCCATTGAAGGCATAATTTGCCCACACTGTAGGTTGTTATTATCCCTGGGTGATGTCTTTGGGGATATCTAGGGTCTGGCCTGGTCATTTTGAAACCCTGTGTTTTATTCAGGAATCTATCTTGACAGTTATTTGTATCTGTGGGCCAGATCAACCATTGTTTCCAATCAGGATGTGTTC
Source organism: Lissotriton helveticus (assembly GCF_964261635.1). Taxonomy (NCBI): domain Eukaryota; kingdom Metazoa; phylum Chordata; class Amphibia; order Caudata; family Salamandridae; genus Lissotriton; species Lissotriton helveticus. The sequence continues at coordinate 2,132,019,427 of NC_136065.1, read as the reverse complement.
TGTTTTGGTTAAGTATATGGTTTATGTCTATTTCTTCATCTGTTTCAGAGTTATTGCTAAACATTGTTGGCTTTGGAATAGACAGGTTATTTAAATCTTTGATTTTGGCTAAGCCAAGACAGGTGGTTTGTTGAACGGTGTCATTTAAAAATATCATTTGTTCTGGGATCATGCAGGCTCTAAACAAGGCTTCTATACCCTGTACTTGCCATTCTTTTGTACCCCAAACACTTTTCAAATCAACATGTTTGTCCCAATAATCAAATCCAAAAGTATTCATTTTTTCAAAGAAAGAATCTGAATATATCAATTTTGTGTTGGTTATCATGGTTTTCATCCCTGTCTTGTTTGACAATTTGTAATAAAATGTTTCAGCATTAGTTATGTTAAAACCTGAAAAATATGAATATTTGTCATACACGGTTCTAGAGCTCCCTCTTGGAGGTGTAGCACAATGTTCCCATTGATTAAAATTTAAAACATTTCTAGGTTGTGCAGATTTATGCAAGAAATGGTTACCATAATGGTTATAGCAGTACATGCTGTCATAATTTGTAGAACCCTGCAAATAATCATGTTTTGTAAATTTAGCAGACATTACTAAGTCAGACATCATATTGTTTATACTTTCAAAGTCCCAATCATCAGCAAATGAGTTTGGTTTTGCAAAGTCACTCAAAGAGATCTTGATTTGGTGTGGATATTTCAGGATCTCGACCGGACCATAAATTTCATAGTCAGTGTTGTCCCAGGCTACCCCACCAGATATTGGAATTGCTGTGAAGTTGGCTGAAGAAAGTTCTGAAGAAAGTTCTCTTTTCTCGACGTGTGAAGATGTGTGTGGTTTGAGGACCAAGTTGATGTTCTGACTTGCTGTGTCCATTTTAGCATATTTTCCCTCAATGAAGCGTCCCAAGGTAAATACCATGATGAGCCAAAGTATGAGGATAAATGCACCAAAACCCACCCAAAATTCAATCCATGGAGAAACTAGATATGTTTCTTTCAGTTGTTTCAAAAGTTCCTTAGCTTTGTCTTTAAAGGATTTTGATGATGGCTGTGTCTTTTGTTCGCTGAAGCCGTCAGAGGAATCATCGAAGTTGATGAAGTAACCGGATGCAGTTCTGTCAATTGTTCCAATTGGTTCAGGATTTTTGTTTCTCGCATTTTCACTTGGTACTTCTGTATAGATTGGTGTGTCTCTGCTAAATGTCTTTATTTGGGTTTTCAGAGGTCTAAGTTCTATTGCATTGTTGCATAGTCCTTGTTGTTCTTCTGTAGGCGTTTCGAATGTGATGAGCCTCTTTGATAGGACCTCTGTACTGGTAGCAAACCTTGGTGTTCTGCTACTTATTGGGAGTCCACTTGGCCTACTGTTGGTTATCGGCCACATGTTGTGGTTTTACCAGGTCGATGGATACAACTCGGTTCTCCTTTTTTCCAGCAAGTGGCGGTAGTACAACTGATCTTGTCCCGTTGACAGACAAGACAGGAACTGCTTTTCTGTAAGAAGGCCCAAATTCCTTCTTTACCGCGATCTTTTCCCTGACTAGATCCCCGACTTTTGGAATCCAGACAGGTCTTGCTGGGACACGTGGTGATTCTTCAGTGGTCGTTGGCTGTTGTTTCAACTGTATGTTGCTCAGGTCTTTTCTTGTTTTGTTTAAGTCCTGCAAAATAGCCAAACGGTCTTTGACATCAAAGCTTTTTTCTATTACCACTGAAGTCTGACTATCAAGGTCAGAGATCAACATCCTAGTTCCGAATAATAATTCGTACGGACTGAATCCCTTCAGAGAATTTCTTGGCAAGTTATTTAGACTACGTTGGACACTTATTAGATGTTTGATCCACCCAGCTCCCGAACCTAATATCCTTTCTATTATAGATTGCTTTCTGTCTTGGTTTTTTCTTTACACCATCCCATACCCTCAGGAAGGAAGTGAGAAGATTCCCGCTGGGCTGTGCTCATTTGGCCATTCTTTCCCCCCCCAGGCTGGATTGCCTGAGAAAAGTAAAAAAAAAATGGTCGAACGTAGCATGCTCTTAGCGTATATGCCATTTAGACTCGCAAATCTTGTATAACAGTCCGGACGTCAGCCGAGTGTTGTGGGTCTACATTATAAGTGGGAACTAGCCTGTATATGTTAATCGCAAGCCATTCTTTTTAGTGGTGATGTTATCTGCCTTGATACGACGAGGTATTAAACTGCTTCTCTCCCCACTGCGATCTCTGTTGCAGTTTGGGCAGTTTTTTACAAACATGGTGTAGTGCAGGCTCATGCCTGGCCACCAGTACCGTGATTGTAATTCTTCCAGAGAATCCTTTAATTTAAGGTGTCTGAGACCCTCGCCCATGTGTGCGTCTGCGATTAACAAGTTTCTCCTGTCCATGTTTGGAATCACTCTATCCCCCACTCCAGGGATTCGAGCAAAAGGAATGGAGTTTGCATCTATGATGTATGTGTAATTGAGTGGATAGTTGATCGGTAACGCCGAGCAGTCGCCTTTTGATGACGTTTTTACTGCCAGCAATGTTTCGCCGTCAATGTATTTTAATGTACGCTTTTTTCGATCTACGGGAGCCGGTTTACTGGCTGCCGCTGCGGCTGTTTCAGCCAATGAATTCCCTACAACGTGAACGCCATCACGCTGGTGACTCAGTGAGTGTGTCACGTGAGTCTTTGGTAGTTCTTTTTTCAAAAGAGCTACCTGTTCCCAGAGAAGTCTCTGCTTTATTGGTGCACCTGTGTCATCTTTGTAACCGTTCTGAATCCATGTCTGCAAATCCTTGTTATATGCTTTGACGCAGAAATATGAATCTGACACTATAAGTGTCGGGAATTCGCGATCCGCATTATCTAGCGCCATTTTCAAAGCTAATATTTCAGTTTGTAGTTCTGAATTAGTTTCTACTGAGTGTGATTTTGTTAATAGAGGTCTTAGTTTACCTCCGTGCCACACTTCTTTTGTAATCTCACATGTGGGATTGTATGCATGTTCTCCCCAAACGGAGGGTTGAGCATGTCCGTCTGTATAGATTACACAGGCGTAATGTCGTAGAGGCAGAATGTCGATTGGCAGAGGATACGTTTTTTCATATTTTAGATTTTTTAATTCTTCTAGGTCTTAAAAGACTGTTAACCAGGCAATACTTGATAATTCATATCCTCCGTACTGGATTTTCAGATGGGCAATTCTGGACTTTTTGAAGTTGAATTTGTAACCCTCTGCAGCGAAACCAAGTATTATGGTGTTCACTCTTTTCAAGTGAGTTTCCAAGTCATCATCTGTTAAGTAAATGTCATCGACATAAGATAATGCTTCATCATCATATAGTTGTAGTAATTCTGTTACTCTTGCTGAGAATACCCCCGGGCTGTTCTTGTACCCCTGGGCTAACCGACAGAATTGTTTTTGAGTGCCATTTACTGAGAATGCAGTTAAATATCTGCTCTCTGGTGCTATGTTTTGACAAAAGAATCCGTTGGAGATGTCCAAGGTTGTTTTGTATTTTTTGCGCACTATGTTATTCATTAGTGCAGCACTGTGTGAGTTTTGCACTGCAAAAGTTTTGCAACATGTGTTAAGGTGTCGGTAATCCAAAACTAGACGGTACGAATTGTCTGGTTTGGAGACCGGAAATAAAGGATTGTTCATTTGTGAGGTGCAAGTTTCAATCACCCCTTGGTATTCTAGCTGATCTAGTATTTCATTTACTTGTTTTTTAGCTTCTTGCTTAATTGGGTACTGCCTTTGTGCAGTAGGTTGTGATTTTAACTGGACTTTGTGAGGAGGAGAATCCTCATCCCATCCTACATGATTTTTATATAAAGCAGGTGCTAAGGCCACTGCCCACTTTCTAGCAAGTGTATATTTTTTATGAATCGGTATTTGATTCGAGAAGGCAGGCATAATTACTTCTTCGCCATGAGGGCACTCCCTGACAAACTCTGGTGGCCAGTCTTTTTCAGCTAGAAGGATGTCATAGCCCTTGGATAGGTTATCCCAAAATAGTCCCCTTATTTTCCTAGTCTTATCTCCCTCTATACGTAATGTTATCTCGTATATTTTGTGGGGCTTGCTAACTCTGGTATCTGCAGTTTCCACTTGAAGGTATTCATTCGTGTCCACTGTCTCCAGATGATTCATAAGGACTTTGCGAGCTATGCTCACCTCTGCTGCGCTGTCTAGCATTGTCTGAGCCCATTCTCCGTTTTTTAGTTGTGTCCTCAGTATTCTCGGCATTGTTAACTACCTTGATACTGGCTACCTTCTTTTTTGGAAATTGTGATTTCTTTTTCAGTTGAGCAGGTTCCTTGTCTTTGGACTTGGCGTGCTCTTCTGATCGTCCTCTTCTTTCCGATTTCTGCGAGGAATTCTGAAAAGATTGAGACGGACGTGTATCAATGTCTTGATATCTATCAGGTTTTTTAATATTATCCCTATTTTTAAGGTTATATCTATTCCCAGAGGGTTCACTCTGAGGTGACCTTTGTCTCGGGTTCGGAGATTTCTCTCTTCGCCTAGGAGACCTTCCTCTGGACTGGAATTTCTTTTCTTTAGGATTGGATTGTTTATTTCCATCCCAGTTCTTTTTTGGTGAATTATTATTAAAAAATATTTTTTCTGGACTTGTAGTCAGTTGCGGTTTTACTGGTATTCCACCTAGACTATCCCTGCCTAGTTCTTCATAGGATTTTTCTATGATTCTGGCAATTTCAGCTGGTTGGTCTGCTATATCTGTCTCTTTTAACCTCTGGCGGATCGCCACGTTTGCTGCTTCACCCTTTATGTTGGCTAGTAATATAGCCGAGACCTGCTTGAAGTCTTTCAGTAATTTCATACCAAGAGTTAAAGCAGGTTCTGGACCGTATTCATCTTGAATTTGTTTTAGCACATCTGGTATCACCGAAATGGATGGGACACCGTGCGTTTTTGTGTAGATGGAAGCAAAGACTGTACCCCAAGTGTCACAGTCCTCAATGTGTGGTGCGATTCCCATTGGGAGACATATAGTCAGAATCCTGTGTTTTTCTAATGGGGTGGTGTCAGGAAACACCGCCTCTATTTGGGTAATTTTCTGTGCCAACCAGAATGGTATTTGTTCCCGTTTAGCTGGAACTTTACCTAGGCAGGATTGGATGTTCTGTGGTGTGATATGTATCCGGCTAGGACCGGCCACGTTGCTCCTGGTCTTCCTAAAGGACCGAGCCTTGTAATGTGATTGTTATGTATTAGGGCGCCATCAAATAAGAGCAAATGCTCTTGGAATTTGAGTGGTACTTCCACCTCCTCGAAAGGAGTGTACGTTTCAGGAGGTTCCTCTACTTTGTAATAGTGGAAGTACTTTGTTACAGCATTTGCTGCTGGAAAATGTATCCATGTATAGTATACCTCTGTCTGCCGATATTCGTGTGCCTCAATTACGAATATGACTGTGCCACCTCTAGGTGTCAGTCCATTTTCTATAAGTTTTAAGGTTATAGATCTCCTTTTAATGACCGGAATAAGTATTATATCCGCGTCTGCTGCTTGCATGGTAGCATCAGCATCTGCTATTTCAGTAGCTAATCTAATTGCCTCTCTTTCTCCATCACTGTCCCCCATTTTACTGACAGGATGGTATTATTTTTGTTTGCAGATCAGGTTTCTTTATGGAAACAGAGATTAGATGCACAATATTTTGGAACTGTTTTATCCTTCAACGTTGACTAGACCAAGAACCATACATAGGAGTTCCCTCCTGCGAGGTTTTGGAGGATATAATAACCTTTCACCCACTCCAGACGTCTTTGGAGTATTTGGGAAAAGGGGTCTGAGTGAGAAAGCACGACTGAGTTACTCTAAATGTCTTACGTTAGTTTTATCGCCCTTTCCAAACGCGTTGGGCGCCATGTAGTGTAGCTCCTATTTTCCCAATAGGCTCTGCGCATTGGAATAGTGCCTACAGCAGTAAAGGCCTAGGCCAGACGTTAACTAGGTCTACTACTGTCGATACTAGACTTAATTTTTGGGTTTGCCAGCTAAGCTCAGAGTTCGCTAGAAACTTTCTCGAATGTTCAAGGAAGGATTAACTCCCCTGATTAGACAAGAAGGGATTTAGTTTCTGACAACCATAGAACATGACAACTTTGCTCTCCCCTAATCAAGAGTCAATCTCGAGAGTCGTGTGAGCACAAGGCAATTATTTTACTCAGTCAGTACGTGCATTCTTAGTCTCATCAGAATGTAGAGAAAAGGAAGAGACGGGCGTGTTCAATAAAAGATGTTATTTATTGATCAGTCTCTTTTCTCGTACAAGAGAAATGGATCGATATTATTGCAATACTTATAGTTAAGTAAAGTGCATACATTAGAAGCAATAGTATAAAATAATACTGTAAAAACATTGATATGGTTTCTGAGCCATATGATGTTTAAAATGATTAAAATATATTTACATACACATATACATTTGACTAAACGTACTCAACTGGTGTTTCTAAATACGCCTACCCCGTGTACCTGACCTAAGTCTAATGCGTGGGCGGGAATAGAAAGTTACAGTTTAGTTTAAGTTTGTTTTTGCCAAGTGAATAACTAAAGAATTCTCTAGGAGGGGTTATTCAGTTCTGTACCTGGAATTTAGGATGAATGAGGAATGGTATCTCTTTCTCTGCTCTCGATATTCCAGGCTGCCTGCGAGGGCTGCCCAGAAGCGCCGGTGCTGGGTCTCTCGGCTTGAGATAGCAGCGCGTCTCTCAGCGCGTCAGGAAGGCGGGGCTGCTGCCTGCGGGGTCTGCTTCTGCTCTCGGCTTCGGCAAGTATGGCTGCTCCGTCTTGTCACCACGCGTGTGTTTGCATAGGGCAAGGTCGGCAATATTTATACCTTAAAGGTGCCGGGATTGACGTAAGGATGGACATAGGTACGTCAATAAAGATGTCATACGACTTGCTCGTTAGCACATTCTTTACTAAAGTTCTCTGTGAAATCAAAACAATGGCCGCACGGATTATCCAGGTTGTCATAGGTTTGATTTGTTATGAGAACGTCGTATGCCTTATCAGGGGCTGGAGGAATGTCGCTTGTCTAATTAGATCTCAAGCGTTATGACCTAATCAGATAACACGTTCCTGTGCCGTAGTGTGACTGCGTCAGATAACGGTATCTGCATCATGGGGGTTTTCTTGCCTCATGGGCTGACTGTTAGTTAACTAGCTAGGTAGCTTAACCAGAATAGGGTCAGGAATAGGGGGATCGATTCAGAACCTATAGAAATACACGACATTCCAACGTTTCGACCTAAGGCAGCGACCCAGCCAAGAGCGATTATTTTTAAGCCTCTACGCCATCAGCACACTGAGTTGATTCTCTCTCATATGCGGAAAGTTAAACAAGTCAGCTGGGAAGGCCATCGCATCTCCATATCACAAGACTTTGCCAGAGACACAGTTATAAGGAGGAAAGGTTTCCTAAATCTGCGGAAACGTCTGTCTGAACTGGGAATTCCTTTTTCTTTTGCTGGTCCTTCAAAATTTCGCATCATTCATAAAGGTCGCACCAGAATCTTCGATGAACCGGCGGACTTGGCTACGTTCCTGGACAACCAGTTGGAGATAGAGATGGAAATCCAAAGAGCAACTTCGCAGTCTCCTGGGTCTTCGGGAACTTGAACTGTTTTTTGTGTGTTTCTGATTGTTTCTCTCTGATAGCCTGCTTCTGATCTTTCTCCAGTTGGTTTCTTAGCCGGTCTTTCCTTCTTGCTTTGTTTTTCTTTTTATGCTACATTAAAGTCCTACTTTTTTCCTTATATATCTGACGTTTTTTACTCTTATCCTATACAGTTATGCCTCTTTCTCATTTATGATGTGCTTTTTGTTCACATGAGTGTATTTTATGCCTTGTATTTATCTAATTGCTCCGATGTATCTTCTATATTTTCAGTGTTCTTCCTTCTCCTACTACTCTTATTCTTTACACATATTTATTCTGCTAAGATATTAGTATATTGTATTTGATATAGTTCTCTTCAGTATTAAGATTGAAATTTATCTCTCTGGTTCCTCTCTTTCTATTCTTTCTCTCTCTACTCGTTTCCGGTACTGTCTTTTGCTAGTCTCTTTTTCATACATCTCTTTTTTCTTTTCTAATTCAACTCCATAGTAATCTAATATGTTGTTAGATTTTGCGCTTTTATTATGTAGTTAGCTTTTATGATTAGTATTTTATTCACGTCAAGGTTTATACTATTCTGGCTTTTTCTCCTATGAGTTTTTGGTTGATATTCATTATATTGCTGTGACATACCTTAGCTAGCTCTTTTGCTAGCTGGTTCTTTTACCTTCTATTGCAATGTGGAACTTTTTCATTATCAATTTTATTCGTTACATTGTGACGCTGTATTTCCGACAGTATTTGTTCCTTATTAACTGCTCTGTTTTTTTGTTGCTATCAGCTGCTCTATTTTAGTACTGGGATACTGTTTTTACCCAATATTGCTCCTTGTTCGGGTCCTTTGCTCGCTTTTTCCACGTTCTCCCTTGCATGATGTGGGTCTTTTTTAGACCTTCCCCTCTCCATCTTTTCTCTCTTCTTTCTATTCTCTTCTCATCTTTTCTTCCTCTTTGTTTCTCCTGGTCCTCCCACAGGCCCGCTCCCACGGTCTTTCGTTTGTTTCATGGTTGGTCCTTTGTCTTTATGTCGTATTTTCTCTTCCTGATATCGATGTCGTCCTCTGTTTACCCTTCTCTTGTTTCATGCCTGGCTTAAATGTGTTATCCCTTAATGTTAAGGGGTTGAACCATCCGGTGAAGAGGTCGAAAATTTTGGACTATTGTAAGTCTCTTTCTGCAGATTTGGTTCTTTTTCAGGAGTCCAAGATTACTATTAGGGAGGCCTTGTTTCTAAAGAAGGATTGGGTTTCAGATGTTTCTTGTTCTGATGCCTCCGGCAAACGGAATGGGGTTGTTACTTTGATCTCGAAGTCCTCTGGTTTATCCATAATTTCTTCTAATCATGATTCTGAGGGTCGGTGGTTGTTGTCTAAATTGTCGGATGGTCAACATGATTTATATGTTATGAATATCTATGCTCCGAATGTGGATGATCCCGCTTTTTGGAAAGCCATTACCAACACCTTGAATAACACCCCTCATGCTGGTAACCTCATTGTTGGTGGCGATTTTAATTTACCAATGGATCCTCTCTTAGATAGGAACTCTTCATTTCAGTTTCGGCCTCCAAAATCCCATAAACAAATGCTTAACATGTGTTCCATCTCTCATCTTCAGGATATCTGGCGCCTTCATAATCCCACTGGCAGTGATTTTTCTTTCTTCTCTTCGCCACACTCTTCCTTCTCTCGTATTGATTATCTCCTAGTTCATTCTTCTCTTCTCTCATCTTCTTCCGCTCCGCTCATACACCCTATTGTGGTCTCTGATCATGCCGCGGTAAGTTTTACGCTTTCATCTTTCGCCCCTAAACCACGTTCTCGTTCCTGGAGATTAAATACTGAAGTCCTATATGATTCTTCCCAGGTTGCTGAATTTTCTACAGCAATAGACACTTTTTTCCGTGAAAATGAAGGTTCTGTCTCTTCTCCGATCGTTTTATGGGACTCTTTTAAATGTACGTTCAGGGGACAGGTTATTAAATGTATGTCCAAGCGTAACTCATCGATTAAAAATGAACTTACAGATTTATCCTGTCAAATCAAAACTCTTGAGGCCTCCTTCCGACATAATAAGAATCCGTCTTGCTTACAACAATTAAAATTCTTGAAGTACAAATATAATACAATTGTTACTAAAAGGGCTCATATTGGTGTCCAAGCTCAAAAGTCTAAAAAACTGCTATTAAAGAATAGGGCTGGGAAACTTCTAGCTGCCACGTTAAAATTTCAAGATAATTCCTTTAAGTCCTCACAAATCTCTTCTATTACGGACCACACCGGATCTAAAAAATTCCAAACTGAAGAAATACTTGAAGTCTTTTGCGACTTCTATAATAAATTGTATACTCCTTCCAATCAATCCTCTTTTGCCCAATGTCAAGATTTTCTAAAATCAATTCCGATTCAGTCAGTCTCTGAGGAAGATCGCTCTATTCTCAATGACCCTATCTCGTCTGAAGAAATAGTGAATGCTATTAAGGCCACACGTTCTGGTAAAGCCCCTGGCCCTGATGGTTATCCCATATTATTTTATAAAACATTTCTTCCCTCGCTTGTCCCTAAGTTACAAGCCGTCTTTAATTCTTTTGTTCAGAATGGTTCGGTTTCTGGTTCGGCTGCTGAAGCCACCATTGTGGTGATCCCAAAAGAGGGGAAAGATCATTCGGATCCTAAAAACTTTCGTCCTATTTCCCTCCTAAACATGGAAGCAAAGATTTTTGCTAAAATCCTAGCTAAACGATTAGAATCCTTTATTCCCCATCTGGTACATCCTTCCCAAACGGGATTTGTAAAAGGCCGTCTGGCAAGGGATAATATACGCACTTTCTGTCACATTATCCGTGCTGGGTATGCACCTGTTACAACGCATTCGTTACTCCGCACTACCATTACAACGCGACTTTTATAACGCATACCATTACAACGCATTGCGCTGGGGGGCGCTATAGGATAGGGAATGGTATAATTTACTATCCAACACCTTCCCTAGGGTCCACGGGGACTGGAGTTAGAATAGTAAATTATACTTACCACTATCCAGCACCCCAAAGCGCTATGCGTTGTAATGGTATGCGTTGTAATGGTCGCGTTGTAATGGTAGGTAGTTGTAACGGTATGCGGAGTAACGTCATACATCCTCGGTGCTGCCAAGCGATCGCATCTCCCTGCTGCGGCCTTGGCCCTTGATGCGGAAAAGGCCTTCGACAAGGTGTCTTGGCCATTCCTTCGAGCTGTTTTATGCGCTCATAACCTCGGAGACTCTTTCATTAATATGGTAATGTCCCTATATTCCCAACCTAAAGCTAATATTAGAGTTAATGGTGCTACGTCTTCGTTTTTTAATCTTCGTCAAGGCACGAGACAGGGGTGTCCCTTGTCCCCTCTCTTATTTTTATTATCTATTGATCCCCTTCTCCGGATGATTGACTTACACCCTGATGTAAAAGGTTTTTCTTTTGGCCCTCATTGTCTTAAAACTGCCGCTTACGCGGACGATGTTCTAATTTTCTCGGATGATATCGCCTTGGCCATCCCTGCTATCTCTGACACCATCTCCTTATTTTCAAAGGTCTCGGGGTACACCCTCAACAAAGATAAGACGGAGATGTTCCCTTTAAATGCCTATTGTTTTCCTGCCCATATGGGTTTGGCTGGTTTTAAATGGCAATCTAAACATCTCAAATATCTGGGAATTTATTTCTGCTCCACTCTTCAGGCCACTGTGGCTTATAATGAGTCCCAGACTCTCCTCAAGGTCCGTAGTCTGTTAGATACATGGTCTCCAAAACACATCTCATGGTGGGGTCGCCTACAAACTTTGAAAATGATGATCACGCCGATCATTAATTTTGTTTCCTCCATGCTCCCGCTTAAATTGTCTGTTTCCTTCTTTCGGGAAATTGATGCTATAACATCTAAATTCCTATGGAATGGCAAACGAGCTCGTTTAGCATATAAGTATTTGCGTCGACCCTGTGATATGGGAGGTTGTAATTTTCCTGATTGGGAGAAGTACCAAACAGCTTTCTTGGCCTCTCAAGGAGCGCTGTGGTTTGCTCTTCCATCTCGGCATGTTCCCTCGTGGTTGCTCGTGGAACAAGATTTGGCGGCACCGTTACCTCTTGCTTCTTTGTGTACTACATCGTCTTTGCATATTCTATTTTCACGGTCTATTATTCTTGATACAATTGCTGCGGTCAAGAAATTAGATAGAAAGATGGCCATTCCTCTACATAAAACTAGATGGTCTTCTATTTGGAGGAACTCCAAAATTAAACTAAATATTTCTCCCACCCTCATGACATATTGGGCAGCAAAAGGTATCTCTCTTGTTCATCATCTGTATAGTGCCTCCGGGGACCCCTTACCGTTCTCTTCCTTGGCGCACACACACTCTTTGACAAATCTCGATTTTTATACCTTTCTTAAAATTAAGGTTGCCGTTTCTAAAGTTCGTCTGCACCCCTCTTCCTCCACCATTTCGATGTTCCACATCTGGATCAAATCTGGGCATGTTGCCTCTAAAATATATAAATTTTTGTCTGCTACCTCGCTTCCTGATCAGACGATTGTCCAACAAAAATGGTTACGGCATTTTGACCATAATATCACGGACCATATCTCTTCCGAAGCTTGGCAATCCATTGGTAAATTGTCTCTTCGTAATAAAATAGCTCCCTCCCTTATGCAATCCAAGTTTTTCTCGATCAATCTCCTCCACTGGACGCCTGTACGTCTTCACTCGCTCATTCTTAAAGAGGATGATCTATGCTGGAGCTGCGGTTTGGAGGCTGGGGATTTCCCCCATATGTTTTATCATTGCTCCTTACTTAAACCTTTTTGGGATCTCATCCAAGAACACTTATCTCTTATTTTTAACATTGAGCTTCATCTCTCCTTTCCCTTAGTTTTATTAGGTCCCTTGGCTGCTCCTACCCCTCTCCCTTTGGACCCTTTGGAATTGCAGCTACTAGATCTTCTTTTGACTGTTGCGGTTAAAATCGTTCTTATGGAATGGAAATCCTTTTCGTCTGTATCTTACCATACGTGGTGGGCATGGGTATCCTTTTTACGTAGTGCCCACACCTCGGTCGATCTAGCACACCTTACACCTTCCATTTCTAAGGGGGTATGGACTGCTTTGGATGAATATATGGAACTTTCCTCGAAGGGGTTAATCCCCCAATTCCCTGTTGCTCTGTCTGTCTAAATATTCTCTGTCCTTGGCTCTAGATTGGGTTAGTCCTGTGGGAATCCTTCTTTTTCTTGTTTCTGCTTTCCTGTCCTCTCTTCCCTTTCATCTCTCTTGCTACTATTTTCTTTGCCTTTCTATTTCTCTTTCTTTTCTTCTGTTCCCTCCCTTGTTCCCATTCCTCAATCAGATGGTGATACGGTCTGTTTTTTGTCCACGGACGCCCTTTATTGGATCAGACCTTTTATTTTTCATCAATTTCATTTGTATCTTATTCGCACATATTGTTCTCACTTATCAAGTGGGGCTCCGATAGGCATTTTTTCAGCTTGTGACTGATTGTATCACTCATATTGTATCTGGTTTTTACTATTTGTATAATTTTCTTTCTCAATAAAACATTCTTGAAATCAAAAAAAAAGATACTCTTTGCTTAACTGGGAGCTGCCTGTGGGGTAGGATCCTGGCTTGGGAGGCACGGCATGACCCTTCAAGAGGAGTCACTTTTCTAGCTGCTCAGTTCGTTGTCCCCTGCAGCCAATATAAGGCCTCTTCTGAGGGCCAGGATAACAGATGCCAAAACAGTCCATTCTGGACTGGACACAGGCAGAAACCCCTGGTGCCTGATATTCCTCGGGCAGGAATGAGACATTTGAGCTGTGTCATGTGGCTAATGAGACTACATTGATCTGAGATTTGATGGAGAGATGGTCGTCCAAGGTTGCCTCCTAGTGATAAATCATCTATTGTAGAGGGGGGCAGGTGGGACGCGGGCCAGATGTTATAGTGGCAATGATATAGGATGTTCCTGACCACCAGAATGTTGGTCCTAATAGCATTTAATTTGAGGAAATTTGGGGAACCTCAAATGTAAATTCCCTTTAAGAACCCATATAAAATTAGTAGTGGAACTGAGGGCTGGGCTATCAAACCAGATATTCAATCGAGTGTCACTGACACCGCAAGACAGCCATGAAGTGATAAACTGAGCGAGAGGTTTGGGATAGACATTCAACAATATTGGAGACAGTGAGGAGCTCTGTGGGACCCCCAAAGACCCCTAACATACACCCTGAGGGTCTGGACCAGTAGGGGGGTCATTCGCTATTCTGACATACGTCCTTCTCAAATCTGTTCTCTCGTGCCCGTTGGTTCTCTCTTTTGTGTCTCACTCGCTCTCTCTTTCCCCGTTATCTGATATCCTTTCTCACCTGCCAGCGTTCTGCATCCTCGCCTTGGCTCACGTGCATTCCTTCCATCTGCAGGTGTCCCCATCTCTGCGCTGATCAACTGCACCGGCCTGCCACCCCCTGGGCAGGTGGAGAACCTGCAGCTCCTTGATGGTTCTGCCCAGACCCTCCTGTCTGTGCCAACCGAGCGCTTCACCCAGGGCGGGTCCCAGCAGCTGTGGTCTGCGTCCCAGTTCCACTCACCCAAGGACAGCTTTTACCTGAAGGTGGCGGGCACCGACCGGGGTGGGCACGCCTTCCAGCGTCTCTCCAGCGTGGCTTACTCCAGCGCCATCCCAGGTGAGTCTTACTATTTCTAGCAGACTGCTCATCCTGTGGTGTTTGCAGATGTTGTTTGTTGTTCTTCTGTTTGTTTACTGGTCAGACCTCCACTCTGGGGTCAGCCCTTGATAATGTTCAGTGGACACTTGACATATTCCATTCTCATCAACCAGCAGAAATCTGTCACTGGCACAAAGCAGAAGGTGTCACCTGTAGGAACTTTTAGGCCCTTTCAGGGATAGCACTGACGAGAACTAACCCCAGCACAAAATGGCGGCTTGAGGAAGAAACACAAAAAGAAAGGATGCGTGAGAACCATAACCACAAGCTGAACCATGCTCTCAGGGCTTGCAGAGTTAATAATGATGAGACATGAACAAAATTGTGCGTTGCACAATTAATGTTAAAATGGTATCTTTGACCAGGGTACAAAATATTGCTAGTGACTGAGTTATCTGTGACTTGTGCTGGGTGAGTCGCCATTATGGGCTGTTCTTGCATGAGAATGCTGGATGGTTAACTATGGTGCATGACTGTGACTTGTGTATGATCACAACTGTAGTTGTATGAGAGGCCTAACAACAAATGGGTGAGCCAACATCTGCCCCTGCCTCTTCTATCCATCTGTCTACCCATCTTGTTGGTACCTCTCTTCTTTTCATCTGTCTACCTTCTCGTTGGTATCTCTATTTTGTCCTTCTGTGCACCAATCTCAGTTGTATCTCTTCTTTCCCTCTGTCTACCCATCTCGTTGTTTTCTCTCTTCTTTCCCTCTGTCTACCCATCTCGTTGGTATCCCTTCTTTCTTTATGCCCGTCTTGTTGGTATCTCTTTTCCTCCCCTCTGTCTACCCATCTCGTTGGTATCCCTTCTGGACTCCCTTCTTTTCCTCCATCTAGCCCTCTCGTTGGCATCTCTATTTTCCTCCGTGTAGCCCTCTCGTTGGCATCCCTTTTCCCCGCCTCTCCCCGTCTCACTAACCTGCCCTCTCTGCCCACAGAGCTGCCTCTGGTCAGCATGCCCAGCAGCCTCCATGGCTTCCATTCACAGCCACTGCAGGTCCCTTGTGCTGTGCAGAGTGACATCGCCTTCCGGCTGCGAATGTCCCAGGATGGAGTGATGCTGGGCGAGGAGCACCATTTTACGTAAGTGGTCCTTTATGCCTTTTTTGCATCATGTGTGGAAGTGCGTACAGGGACCAGGTTATCGGACGAGAAGCCTCTGTTGTTCATGGTGTACAGCTGTGGGGTATGATGCTAGTGGTATTAGCCTCTGGCCTCTAGCTATGTGATAAAATACTAGCTTATTAAATGCCTGATGATGTAGAGCTATTTGATTAAATACTAGCTTATTAAGTGCCTGATGATGTAGAGCTATGTGATAAAATACTAGCTTATTAAACCTGATGATGTAGAGCTATGTGATAATATACTAGCTTATTAAATGCCTGATGATGTAGAGCTATGTGATAAAATACTAGCTTATTAGGTGCCTGATGATGTAGAGCTATGTGATAAAATACTAGCTTATTAAATGCCTGATGATGTAGAGCTATGTGATAAAATACTAGCTTATTAAATGCCTGATGATGTAGAGCTATGTGATAAAATACTAGCTTATTAAACCTGATGATGTAGAGCTATGTGATAAAATACTAGCTTATTAAATGCCTGATGATGTAGAGCTATGTGATAAAATACTAGCTTATTAAATGCCTGATGATGTAGAGCTATGTGATAAAATACTAGCTTATTAAACCTGATGATGTAGAGCTATGTGATAAAATACTAGCTTATTAAATGCCTGATGATGTAGAGCTATGTGATAAAATACTAGCTTATTAGGTGCCTGATGATGTAGAGCTATGTGATAAAATACTAGCTTATTAAATGCCTGATGATGTGGAGCTATTTGATAAAATACTAGCTTATTAAATGCCTGCTGATATAGAGCTATGTGATAAAATACTAGCTTATTAAATGCCTGATGATGTAGAGCTATGTGATAAAATACTAGCTTATTAAATGCCTGATGATGTAGAGCTATGTGATAAAATACTAGCTTATTAAATGCCTGATGATGTAGAGCTATGTGATAAAATACTAGCTCATTAAACCTGATGATGTAGAGCTATGTGATAAAATACTAGCTTATTAAATGCCTGATGATGTAGAGCTATGTGATAAAATAGTAGCTTATTAGGTGCCTGATGATGTAGAGCTATGTGATAAAATACTAGCTTAATAAATGCCTGATGATGTAGAGCTATGTGATAAAATACTAGCTTATTAGGTGCCTGATGATGTAGAGCTATGTGATAAAATACTAGCTTATTAAATGCCTGATGATGTAGAGCTATGTGATAAAATACTAGCTTATTAAATGCCTGATGATGTAGAGCTATGTGATAAAATACTAGCTTATTAAATGCCTGATGATGTAGAGCTATGTGATAAAATACTAGCTTATTAAACCTGATGATGTAGAGCTATGTGATAAAATACTAGCTTATTAAATGCCTGATGATGTAGAGCTATGTGATAAAATACTAGCTTATTAAGTGCCTAATGATGTAGAGCTATGTGATAAAATACTAGCTTATTAAATGCCTGATGATGTAGAGCTATGTGATAAAATACTAGCTTATTAAATGCCTGATGATGTAGAGCTATGTGATAAAATACTAGCTTATTAAATGCCTGATGATGTAGAGCTATGTGATAAAATACTAGCTTATTAAATGCCTGATGATGTAGAGCTATGTGATAAAATACTAGCTTATTAAATGCCTGATGATGTAGAGCTATGTGATAAAATACTAGCTTATTAAACCTGATGATGTAGAGCTATGTGATAAAATACTAGCTTATTAAATGCCTGATGATGTAGAGCTATGTGATAAAATACTAGCTTATTAAGTGCCTGATGATGTAGAGCTATGTGATAAAATACTAGCTTATTAGGTGCCTGATGATGTAGAGCTATGTGATAAAATACTAGCTTATTAAATGCCTGATGATGTAGAGCTATGTGATAAAATACTAGCTTATTAAATGCCTGATGATGTAGAGCTATGTGATAAAATACTAGCTTATTAAATGCCTGATGATGTAGAGCTATGTGATAAAATACTAGCTTATTAAATGCCTGATGATGTAGAGCTATGTGATAAAATACTAGCTTATTAAATGCCTGATGATGTAGAGCTATGTGATAAAATACTAGCTTATTAAATGCCTGATGATGTAGAGCTATGTGATAAAATACTAGCTTATTAAACCTGATGATGTAGAGCTATGTGATAAAATACTAGCTTATTAAATGCCTGATGATGTAGAGCTATGTGATAAAATACTAGCTTATCAAGTGCCTGATGATGTAGAGCTATGTGATAAAATACTAGCTTATTAGGTGCCTGATGATGTAGAGCTATGTGATAAAATACTAGCTTATTAAATGCCTGATGATGTAGAGCTATGTGATAAAATACTAGCTTATTAAATGCCTGATGATGTAGAGCTATGTGATAAAATACTAGCTTATTAAATGCCTGATGATGTAGAGCTATGTGATAAAATACTAGCTTATTAAATGCCTGATGATGTAGAGCTATGTGATAAAATACTAGCTTATTAAACCTGATGATGTAGAGCTATGTGATAAAATACTAGCTTATTAAATGCCTGATGATGTAGAGCTATGTGATAAAATACTAGCTTATTAAATGCCTGATGATGTAGAGCTATGTGATAAAATACTAGCTTATTAAATGCCTGATGATGTAGAGCTATGTGATAAAATACTAGCTTATTAAATGCCTGATGATGTAGAGCTATGTGATAAAATACTAGCTTATTAAATGCCTGATGATGTAGAGCTATGTGATAAAATACTAGCTTATTAAATGCCTCATGATGTAGAGCTATGTGATAAAATACTAGCTTATTAAACCTGATGATGTAGAGCTATGTGATAAAATACTAGCTTATTAAATGCCTGATGATGTAGAGCTATGTGATAAAATACCATCTTATTAAATGCCTGATGATGTAGAGCTATGTGATAAAATACTAGCTTATTAAATGCCTGGTGATGTAGAGCTATGTGATAAAATACTAGCTTATTAAATGTCTGATGATGTAGAGCTATGTGATAAAATACCATCTTATTAAATGCCTGGTGATGTAGAGCTATGTGATAAAATACCAGCTTATTAAATGTCTGATGATGTAGAGCTATGTGATAAAATACCATCTTATTAAATGCCTGATGATGTAGAGCTATGTGATAAAATACTAGTGGATTAAACTACTTGCAGATGCAGAGTTATGGGATCATTTACCGGTGCCATTATCTGCTGATGTAGAGCAGTGATCTTCCAACTTTTTGATGCTGTGACTGCGCTCGAGTAAACACACTTTATAGGGTCTCGCATAATACAAAACAGTTTTTGTGACAATTATTCTATACAATTATCAGCTCTAAACATATTTAACAATTTGAACTTTGCAGTTATGTGAATTTATCCCTTTTAAACCCACTGAAATGCAGGATTGGCAGCAAGCAGCGGGCAGGCTGGTCTCCCATAAGTGTAAATGGATTCACAGTGTGACCCTTAATCAGGAATGGGGGAGAAGCCTGAGGGGATTTGGGGGGATTATTTGGACCACGACACATACTCCCCCCCCCCCAGAACATGAGTCACACCAGGTGACAGTAATTGCCTATTATTTAGTGTCTCACAGCCACTCTATTTTTTCACTATAAACAGAGCCCTGTTTGCAGCACAATCCTATTGGTCAGTGCTTGGTGCTCCCATGAGATTAATTCAGGCCCGTCCACCGTGCGAAAGACCTCGTCGTAGAGCTATGTGATAAGATACAGGTGTTATTATCTGCTAAGTTGAGGAATGTGATAAGCTTCTTATTGTATTATCCTTTTGTATAGAGCTATGTGAGAAGTTGAAAAAGGTATTATCTTCTAGCTAGAGGTATGTGCTAAGGTTCTCATTGTATTATCCCTTGGTGTAGGGCTATATGATAAGATAAGATAAGATAATAACAATGTAGCGGCCACACTCAAGTCAGAAGGGTTGTTGAGGTTGCAAATGGGAACTGGGAACCTAAATCACATAACACTCTACCCAAGGGCATCTGATAGTGTATCACCCCCGCAAACGCCGCCCACTCTTCACGGTACTAGTCTACGACATCCGCTCACAGTACCAATGTATTGTGGTGATGGGGGACTTCAATTTCCACTGGGATCTGATGCCCAAAGATAGCCAGGCCAAAAAATTGGAAGAGGCGTTGACTTTTTTAGAACTCCGCCAACTAGTGAACGGCCCCACTCATGAGAAGGGCCACACACTTTATCTGGTTTGGACATCCCATCTGTTCACCAGTCCCATAGTTATCAGTCCCTACTCTTGGTCGGACCATTTTGTAATTAGCGGCCTGTTCCCACTCATTAAGCAAGCAGCCCATCCACCTCCGGAATGGAAAGTGCTGCGGAGCTGGAATAAAATCAGAGCTGACGACCTAGTTACTATCCTATGTAAATCTACCTCTTCAATAACAACTCAGGGAGATCTTGATGAAAAAAGTGCTTCCCTGTCGACTAGGCTGAAGAACGCTATAGATACGGTAGCTCCAGCACGCAGGGAAAGAACAAGGGATAAAGGTAAAGGGGCCACCTGGTTCAAGAACGCTTTACGAAATATGAAACAAACTCTTCGCCAATGCGAGAGAGCCTGGAGAAAAGCCTATGACCCAGGCGCCCGGTCTGAATACCACTCGATGCTTGCAGTCTATAAAAAGGCTATTCTGACAAGGAAAGCAGAATTTTATGAAGCAAAGATTGCGGCGGCCGACAACACACAAAAAGAGACTTTCCCGATCCTGAAAGAGCTAAGACAAGGTAAGGAACAGAAGCCCTCTTTCTGCCTGGAAGATTGCAATAAGTTCCAGGCTTTCTTTACATCAAAAGTGAAGGACCTTCTGATAGAAATCCATCACCCCCCTACGTTCCCCTGCCTTTTAGCGCCAGTACTCCCGACCCCTATTTTTGATAAACCACTTGCCACTTTCCCCATGCTCACGCACGACTCCCTGGCTCTACTAACAGGGCGGGTGAAATCAGGGTCACCTGCAGATCCCTGCTCACCAAGGATCTTTAAGGTGGCAATTCCCGGGATAAAAAGTGAGGTTCTATCACTCCATAATCAATCCCTGGACGCAGGGTATGTCCCTAATAATTTAAAGGAGGCCCGCGTCATCCCGCTCCTAAAAAAAAACCTGGGGCAGATACGAAGAATTACAAAAATTTCAAACCAATTTCCCAACTCCCATTCCTCGCAAACGTACTGGAACAGCATCTGCTATACTCCATGTCACACCCTCTAGAGGATAACCACCTCTTACAATTTAACCAGGCTGGGTTTAGGGCCCACCATAGCATGGAACTGGTTATGCTGTCTGTACTGGATGAACTAAGACTGAGGGGCCAACAAGAAAAAGCCCTGGTTTTGCTGGACCTGTCCGCGGCATATGACACGGTCAATCATGACCAACTATTGTTGCGGATCTCAGAGCTGGGCATCCAGGGTACGGCCCTTGCGTGGCTTACATCCTTTCTTAGGGGATGTGCTCAGAGAGTAAAGCTGACTGACCATGTGTCTGACCCAGGCATACTCTTGTGCGGGGTACCACAGGGCTCGGCTCTGTCGCCCTCCTTTTCAACGCCTACCTCCAGCCCCTGGTAGCTGCACTGAACCGGATGGAGTGCCGGATCTACAAGTATGCCGACAACACTCAAATTATCATCCAGATAGACAACTCCCCGACCGCCCACTCAAGAGTTCAAAACATTCCAAAATTCACGGTCAACTGGATGACGGCCAATTCTCTCAAAATTAATCCATATAAGCCTCAGGTGCTGGCCGTCAATACTGACGCCAATCCGTGGAACGATCTCTTTTGGCCACAAGAGCTCGGCACCTATCCGGAGCCAGCCTTGGGCGTAAAAAACTTGGGCATCAAAATTGATGCCAAGCTTTCTATGATCCAGCAGGTGTCGGCAGTAGTGGGCACATGTGTCGGCTTGCTGAGACAGCTGCGAAAACTTGCCCCCCTTCTCACCTTCGCCACACTCAGACTGGCTGTATCAGCCATGATATTGTCGAGATCGGATTATGGGAATTCCCTGTACATTTGCCTCCCGGGAAAACTGCTGGCCAGATTACAGGACATCATGAATGATGCCGTCAGACTAATTTTCGGAGTGCCTAGACGAGCTCACGCCACCCCCCTTCTACGTCAGCTGCACTGTCCTCCGGTCAGGCAGAGAACAAAGTTTAAAGGCCTCTGCATTGCACATAAAGCCATCTATGGCCAAGCCCCGAGGTATATCAAAGACCGCCTAGTCAAATACACCCTGAGTAGGATACTACGGCCAGCGAGGCCAGCCTGCTGGACTGCTTCTGCTTGTCTTCCAAAGGAGGAAGAGCTTTCTCACCCTCCATCCCCCAAATTTGGAACAAGTTACCAGAGAATGTACGTAAGGAGCATGCTCTCCTCCGGTTCAGGAAGAAGCTAAAGACTGTACTTGTTTCGGAAGCCTGGGGCACAATCTAATCTTTACCACCTCTGCAGGTGCTAGGGTAGGACTCTCTCACAGCGCTTATAGACCTGAAGGTGATAATGCGCTTTATAAATGAAAATTACAATTACAATAAGATACCAGCCGTATTATCTGCTGATGCAGAGCTATAGGATAAGATTCTCCTGGTGTTATCCCTTCATGTAGAGCTATAAGATAAGATACCAGCCGTATTATCTGCTGATGCAGAGATGTGGTATAGGATGCTCGTGGTATTATCCCTTGGTGAGGAGCTATATCATAAGATACCATCCATATTATCTGCTGATGCGAAGCTATAGGATAAGATTCTCCTGGTGTTATCCATTGGTGAGGAGCTATAAGATACCAGCCATATTATCTGCTGATTCAGGGCTATATAATAAGATATAGTGCAAACTTGACGCGAAGGTATCAGAGCGCTTTACATGAGCACCAGTTGCATTACACAAGGACACATTCATTTTGTTAGGCACGGGGAGATTAAGTGATTTGCCCAGGATCACAGGATGTTGAGCGTCTGTGGCGCGACTCAAACCTGGTTCCTCAGCTTCGAGTTTGACTGCTCTAGCCATTAGGCCACATCCTCTCTCTGCGGATGCAGAGGTATGTTATAGGATTCTCGTGGTGTTATCACTTGATGTAGGGCTGCGTCATATGATACCAGAGGTATCATCTTCTGAGGTAGAGCTATGTGATATTGTTCTGTGCAGTGCTAATAAGGTCTAATATAGCCAGGGAGCATTATCTGTTTTCCAAGGGTGTCTCAACAAGCTATTCCGAGGTTTCAATCACAGATCGGAGTCTCGATTATCCTGTAATGATATTGATCCTGTGATGAGTATTGTGTTGTGGGAGTGTAATCTTGGTGTCAGATCGGTCTGCCGGATGGATTTTAGAATCTTCTGATGCATGGAGGATCTGGAACGATCGTCGGGCAGGGTTAGCCAACCATGCCAATAATCTTACCGTCTTATCACGCAAGTCATGCGTTCCAACAATGTATCAATCAATCAAACATTTGTAAAGCGCGCTATTCACCAATAAGGGTCTCAAGATGCTGAGGGGGTGGGGGAGGGGGAGCAGCTACTGATCGAACAGCCAGGTCTTGAGGAGTCTCCTGAAGGTCAGCAGGTCCTGGGTCTGTCGCAGGTGGGTGTTCCATGTCTTGGCGGCGAGGTCGGAGAATGAACTGCAGCCGGCGGTCATTCTGCGAATTCGTGGGACGGTGACAAGGGCGAGGTTGGCGGAGTGGAGCTGGCGCTTCAAGTGTAGAAGGTGAGACGCTTGTTGAGTTATGCTGGTCCGGTGTTGTGGAGTGCCTTGTGACTGTGGGTGAGGAGCTTGAAGGTGATCTTCTTGTTGACGGGGAGCCAGTGTAGGTCCCTCAGGTGGGCGGTGATGTGGCTGTGGCGGGGGATGTCGAGGATGAGGTGTGCGGAGGCGTTCTGTATGCGTTGGAGGCTCTTCTGGAGTCTGTCAGTGGTTCCTGCGTAAAGGGCGTTGCCGTAGTCTAGCTTGCTTGTGACGAGAGCCTGGGTGACCGTTCTTCTGGTTTCGGTGAGGATCCATCTGTAGATCTTGCGATGCATACGGAGGGTGTTGAAGCAGGAGGAAGAGACGTGTTGGCTTGTTGGGTCATCGACAGAGAAGAGTCTAGGATGAATCCCAGGTTGCATGCGTGGTTGGTGGGAGTCGGCTCAGTTCTCAACGAGGCTGGCCACCAGGAGTCGTCCCAGGCGGAAGGGGTGGAACCGAGGATGAGGACCTCTGTCTTGTCCGACTTCAGTTTCAGGCGGCTGCTCTTTATCCACTCGGCGACGGCCTTCATCCCTAAGCGGAAGTTGGTTTTGACGGTGGTGGGGTCTTTGGTGTGGGAGAGGATCAGCTGGGTGTCGTCGGCGTATGAGACTATGTTGAGGTTGTGCGATCGGACGATGTTGGTGAGCGGTGACCTGTAGACGTTGATGTAGGCTCAATAGGCAAGGATCCAGAGCCGTCCTATCAACGTTAGGAGTTTTTCTCTTTCGAAGTGCAGACAGTCGGGGGTTGCCAGGCGCTTGGAAGCACCAGTTCTGTTAAGAGGTCCTCTTGCCATTTGATCTCAGAATATAACTGGGCTCGGATCCCAACCATTTTAGCAATGCAGTGCGTCCGGATCACCAATCTGAATGCCTCCCGCTACGCAAGGAAAGAAGAAGCTGTACCCTTGTTCTCTGGGAAGTAGTTGCAAATTGTGTCCACAGGTCTGACTGGAAAAAAGAGTTGTCTAGGGCAGTAAATTTAGTTTCCAGTATAGTATGGTGGGGACTGGTGATATCCCAGACTCAGGTCAGCAACAGTGGTTTATGGTCGGAGCAGGTTTTCGTAAGGTACTCAGTTCAAATCATCCGATTGTGCAGTGAATCGAAGCATAAGAATGTGTCCAGGCAAAGAGATAGATCATGCCACTGATCCTTTATGGGTTCCGGACGGGCTACTTGCCAAATTAGCACTTCAACACCCCATCAGAGGTTACAAGCGCTATATAAATGCAAACCTTTTTCCCTCTTCTATCCCTCCGCTATCCTTCTCAATCCAAATAACTGACTAATATCCACTACTCAAATTACTTTCATATTTCACTATTCTAATTCACCACTAATCCTTTATGGTTCCGGAGTAGAGTGCTACTCGCCGACAAAGCGATTTGACACCTCATCAGGGGTAGGAAGCGCCATATCAATGCAATTACAATACAATACAATCTCCCCGGGTCAGTAATGCACTCTGCTTATTGAGCAGGGATGGGCTAGGACTGGTATTGTTGGCTATGTGACATCTTTGTGTTGTGCTGAAATAGGTGATCTGTTTTGTGTGATATGCTGTGTTGATTTGTGCATTGTGTGTAATGAAGCAAATGCAGTTCCAAGCAACTTGGTAGCCACCTATGACATACTGGTGCTGTGTCAGTGTGTGTGTGTGTGTATGTGTGTGTGTGTGTGTGTGTGTGCCATTTCATGGAGGTGAATGCTTGCATATCAGCCACTCGATTTGTCTATGCAGCACAAAACCGGCCAGAAAACCAACATAGGGCTGTGTGTGTTTAGACTAAGAGAGTGTGATCCCCAAAAGCCAGGGCATCTAATGTAATTTGATGGTGACATGATCAGTAGATTAGGAAACCTTTTAATGGCAGGGACAGTGCCTGCTGCTCAGCATTTATGCCAAATGAGCGACAGAACAACCCCCACAAGGGTAGCGTTAATATACTGGCCTTGGGCTGAGAGAGAGCTGTTTCAGCACAGGTTCTGGCCCCATGGCCTCTCATGCTCCCAAAGGCTTCCAAAGGTGGACAATCTCCAGTCGCTGAAGCTCTCGTCTAGCCGTGCCTAAAGTCCCAGCCAGTCTTGCACCCTGCACGTGCCACAGTGAGACAAAAATGCCCACACCAAATCACCTGTTGTCCTCACCCCTTAGACAAGTCCAACATGTGTTTTAAATCCCAAGCACTGTGTGAAAACAAGAAATCCCAGAGGCTCTTGCAGCTCAGAGTGCAAACAAGGAATAATTCTCCTTTCCTGTTGAACCTCCTCCCAGACATGTTTACTGTCATTTCTAGCAATTAATGCCACTCGGGGGTGAGGTAGCACAAGAGCCTCAGCAAAGGGCAGGCAACATTGGGACAAAGGAGCTTACCTCGCTCCCACTGGTTCGATCAGGACCCCAGCATAGCATAGTTTTGTGAGATGGATGGTTTTTGCAGTCACAGTTCTACTGTTCTCCTGCATACGTGGATGCAAAGTCCCTTGGTGATATACTCTGTGATGAGAAGTTGCAAGGTATTGTCCTGGGGTCCTATGGTAGTCACTGGTATCCTGTGCGGGTTCTCTTTTTACACCTGGTGCCCCGGGGCGACAGTAGTGGTGCACTCCAACTGAATAGACAAGTTTCCCACTTTAGGCACTTGACTCTCTCAGACTAGTGGGTCGAAAAGTCGAGCCCCTACCTAAAGTGGGGGAGGAAATTAGAAATATCACTTGTATCTTATCACATAGCTCTACACCAACATATAATACAACAATAATCTTATCAGATACCTCTACCCAGCAGATAATACCTCTTGTATCTTATCACACAGCACTACACCGAGGGATGATACAACGATAATAGTATGACATACCTCAACCCAGCAAATATTACTTCTTGTATCTTATCACATATCTATACACTGAGGGATAATACAATGATAATCGTATGTCATACCTGACCCAGCAAATAATACCTCTTATCACATATTTTTACACTGAGAGATAATACAATGATCATCGTATGACATACCTCTACCCATCAGATACTACCTCTTGTATCTTACCCCTAGCTCTACACTGAGGGATAATACAATGATAATAGTATCACATACCTCTACCCAGCAGATAATACCTCTTGTATCTTATCACATTGCTCTACACTGAGGGATAATACAATTATAATCGTATCAGATACCTCTACCCAGCAAATAATACCTCTTGTATCTTATCACATATCTGTACACTGAGAGATAATACAATGATAACCGTATCACATATCTCTACCCAGCAAATAATACCTCTTGTATCTTATTACATATCTATGAGGGATAATACAATGATAATAGTATCACATACCTCTACCCAGCAGAAAATACCTCTTGCATCTTATCACATATCTCTACACTGAGGGATAATACAATGATAATAGTATTGCATACCTCTACCCAGCAAATAATACCTCTTGTATCTTATCACATATCTCTACACTGAGGGATAATACAATGATAATCGTATCAGATACCTCTACCCAGCAAATAGTACCTCTTGTTTCTTATCACATATCTATACACTGAGAGATAATACAATGATAATCGTATCACATACCTCTACCCAGCAGAAAATACCTCTTGCATCTTATCACATATCTCTACACTGAGGGATAATACAATGATAATAGTATCGCATACCTCTACCCAGCAAATAATACCTCTTGTATCTTATCACATATCTCTACACTGAGGGATAACACAATGATAATCGTATCAGATACCTCTACCCAGCAGAAAATACCTCTTGCATCTTATCACATATCTCTACACTGAGAGATAATACAATGATAATCATATCAGATACCTCTACCCAGCAAATAGTACCTCTTGTATCTTATCACATATCTATACACTGAGAGATAATACAATGATAATCGTATCACATATCTCTACCCAGCAAATAATACCTCTTGTATCTTATCACATATCTATACACTGAGGGATAATACAATGATAATAGTATCGCATACCTCTACCCAGCAAATAATACCTCTTGTATCTTATCACATATCTCTACACTGAGGGATAATACAATGATAATCGTATCAGATACCTCTACCCAGCAGAAAATACCTCTTGTATCTTATCACATATCTATACACTGAGAGATAATACAATGATAATCGTATCACATATCTCTACCCAGCAAATAATACCTCTTGTATCTTATCACATATCTATACACTGAGGGATAATACAATGATAATCGTATCACATATCTCTACCCAGCAAATAATACCTCTTGTATCTTATCACATATCTATACACTGAGAGATAATACAATGTTAATCGTATCACATACCTCTACCCAGCAGAAAATACCTCTTGCATCTTATCACATATCTCTACACTGAGGGATAATACAATGATAATATTATCGCATACCTCTACCCAGCAAATAATACCTCTTGTATCTTATCACATATCTCTACACTGAAGAATAATACAATGATAATAGTATCAGATACCTCTACCCAGCAGATAATACCTCTTGTGTATTAAAATAGCTCTACAGCAAGGGATAATGCCATGAGGTATGACATTGTAAATAATGTTAAATGAAATGATTTTTGTGGTACAATCTTGTCGCCTGTGTGCAATACACTCAAGAAAGTAATGACAAACACTGGAATATTCTAAACGCAGGAGGCACAAAACTACAGAAATCCCTATACTTGTGCAAGTGAGGTAGGAGTTTACAAGACCTGCTAAATCATGCAAGTCCACCTAGGAACAAAAAGTGACAATGTGGTAAATAAATAAATAATACCTCTATTTTTGGATGAATAAATGAATAACAGATAGCTCAATAAATAAGAGTCAAAATTCGAGGTAGTAGGAGTTTTGCAGGTTTAATACAGCATAAGGACAGGAACAGGACAACCTGCATAGGAATAGGATGGCAGGGCCCAGCAGCTGCTGGGGCTGGATCTGGGATGAGCGCGCTAACATTTAATAACCATACACGATCATATATACTAAAACAGTTGTATTACAATACATACGATAGGCGGAGCAGTGGGTGTGGTCAATAGCAGTCGCGAAAGATAAGGGTGAAGGTAGGTGTAACAAGAGGCGTGAACATAGACATGTGATGTAAACGTAACAGAATATGTCATGAATGGGGTGGAAACCATGGAGGGGCTACCTGAGGAGCCGGGACCTCTAACCTGATGGTGCGCGCAAACTGGCAATGACGTATTACTAGGAGAAGCTGGGGGCTTCGAACTCTGTGCTAGGAGCAGAGACTGAAGTCTGGAGAGTCAGGGCGACATGTACCTAAGCAGTATCTAGTATCTGATGTTTAGAGAACATGTTGATATGAACTAAGAGTCAGGAGGGGAGAGGCTAACGGACTCTAAGACTGGAGCATGCATTATTCTACATGTAGTGCGTGATGAAGAATATTAAATGACCATTAAATGCAGTATTTCTCTTACATGGAGACGTAAAGGCTAGACAATGACGGAAACTATTGATGCGATTCAGTAGCTTAGGAATGCAGAGAAGGAGTACTGAACTGATAACTGGAATCATAACATACTCTTGGCAGACTCGTAGGCAGAGCCAGGCTGAACCGGGCACTGTGAGGCAGGAAGTAAGTGAAGGGTCAGGAATACAGGTGGGGGCTGTATCGCTCCTCAGCGAGGCTTCAGGAGACAGGAGACAGGAGCTGAATCTAGTGTCCAGGCCCTTCTGAGGCCTAGAAACGGGGACTTTACAATGGAATAACGTGCACACTGAGAAACGTGGCAACGTAACTTCACATGGGCCTGATATTCGTAGTATTCACGAGAACTGGAAACTGGCATACTAGAGGTGGACACAACTGTAATTGCGTCATTAATCGAACATAGGGAATGCATATGCATATTTAATCATGCACACATAACATATGATGGAGGACGCGTAGGGACACAGAACATGGCAAAATTTACTTTTCCACATTCCCTCCTTGTCACTACGTTTTTCATCAGGAAACATCAATATTCATGATACCATCTATCATTTCATACAGTATCATTTGCTCGTCTCGAATTATCCTGGAACGGGATCTAGAACGGGGCTTGGGACTAGGAATACATGATGTAGCACAAATGCCGCAAATCGCAGGGCCACATTGTATACAGAGGCAGCAGCTGAATATGATCGCTACTGCAATACCTAGAAAGGACAAGACTTTCCATCCCCAGGCAGAAATTATATTCCAGAACCAACCGGACCATGTCCAGGTGCCTGGATCTTGGTGTAACAGATGGGCAATTTTATGGAGTCTGGTTATAGCTGAATAAACAGACGGCGCGTTATTTGGAATGAAAATGCAGCAACTAGATCCGATGACTCTACAGGCCCCGCCCCTATCGGCCAGTATGACGTCAAGGACGAGACGATTCTGTAAAACGACAAATCTCATAGCAGATTGCTCTTCAGTTAAGTTACCTAGAGCAGAGGCAGTCTCATTGACTACAGCTTCAAGGGTTCTGGTTAACCTACGGATTAGCTTACTATTCTGGATAGGTCCTATAAAGAAAAAGAAACCTCTGTTGAAATCTGTATACTGTTCTAGGGCAGTTTCAGTATAATCGACAATGGGGGACTCCCTTCTATGTCTAATGTGTACTAGATGTGTATTTCTATGATAATCAGATGGGGCTAGGAAAACCGGTGGCAGTAGGAAGGCAATGTAACAGGTTCCCTCCCAATCGAGGGGCAGACGAACATATGCGGTCTGACCACAAATAAAATAAGAATGACGTGAAGCTTTGAAAATAGATTTCCCACTGTCACTATACTTGACAATAGTAGTACAATCGCTATGTCCTACATGTACGGAACCATTATTTCTAACACATAATTCGCCTTTGACTGGTAGTACTGAAATAGCAGGTAAGTCTGGAGTAGTATCAGACTGAACATTCAGGACCATGAAATTCGAAGAATAATTACCTAAATTATACACTTCATTTTCTAGGTCTAACCCTGTTCTGTGGGGAAGACCTTGCTTGTCTGGAAAACATGTACTGTTAAGAAAAGACATATCTGTTGAGGATGACGTTAACGTGGACCATGCTCCACACGAACCATTATGTGAAAATGGATAAGGAAAGAGTGGCTGAACTCCCTTCGGTGTCTGGAAAGGGGGGAGTCGACCACACACCCAACAATTTGTGGCATTGCTGGTCTGGTGTGAATAATGTAACATGCGGATGAAAGAATTATTTCGCATAGCGAGGCGGTAAGAGAGTTCATGAGGAGGCAGATCACTAAACGTGTGTTCTACTGTAGCATTAGCAGACTTATTTACATGAGAAACTGAAAAATACAGATAAAATGCATAACTGGTGCAGGAAATCATAATGCTGAGAAATAATATGAAACATAGAAAAACGATACATCGGATTGAGTTTTGACTAACTCTCTCACTATGGGGGTCTATTTTATACATGTCAGAAACAGTCTAACCGTTTCACCTAGGGGAGGACTTAGACAATCAAACTGGCTGACTTATTTTACTAGACCGGAGTTTCAACTTATACTCCTGTTGCGGAGTTTTCTCTAACGGGGAGGGTGCAGTATCATTGTTCTTTGCGGGACAGTCCTTGAGAATAGTACTTTGGCAATCCTTCAAATCCTGGGAAATGTTCTTTGAGACGGGTTTCAGTCCATAAAATTTCTTTACGTGCGAAAGGTGCACCCAGCCTTTGCGTCCCTCCAACTTCACGGCTGTACGGGTGGCGAGGAGGACTTGTCGGGGCTCCTTCCAGCGAGGCTCTAGCGGACTTGAG
The DNA here is from genome assembly GCF_964261635.1 of Lissotriton helveticus. Lineage (NCBI taxonomy): Eukaryota > Metazoa > Chordata > Amphibia > Caudata > Salamandridae > Lissotriton > Lissotriton helveticus. The sequence continues at coordinate 2,131,988,303 of NC_136065.1, read as the reverse complement.
CGGTCAAAATTGCGAACCAAGACCATGGATCCGGGAACGATTTCATGCGGTGCCACCTCGGTATTGTCTGGAAATGCGGCGGCAACCTGTGAACGACAAGAGTTGAGGGCAGACATCAAGGAAGCTAGGTAATCTGTCAGCATATTACTTGAAACATCGGTAATACTTCGGGGTCTGGGTGTACCCCACATGTTAGGGGGGCGGCCGAAAACGACCTCATACGGGGACAGACCTGATCTGGAATGTGCGACCATGCGCATGTAGAACAGAGCAATTGGCAGAGCTACTAGCCAGTCTACACCTTTCTCTTGACAAACTTTTGCGATACGAATTTTCAAAGTCTGGTTATGTCTCTCTACGAGACCGGCTGCTTCAGGATGGCGTACACAATGGAACTTCCACTGGTACCCTAACAAAAGGGAAACATGTTTCATTAACTCTGAGGAGAATGGCTGGCCGTTATCAGAATATACGACCCTAGGGAGTCCGTAACGGGGGAAGAACTCACGAACCAACTGCTTGGCAGTGGTCGCGGCAGTGTAATCTGGAACTGGATATGCTTCTGTCCACCTGGACAAAGCGCATACAACTACGAGGACATACTTGAAACCTCGACATCGCTCCATCTGAATATAATCCATCTGGAGGACTTCAAAAGGGTGGTCAGGAGGTTGGAATCCCCCTTGTTCCACCGGGACACTTTTACCTGGATTAAACTGGCAACATATCATACAGGTACGGACTTTCTGTTTGGCTGCAGCTCGTAAATGCTTGTTGAACCAAATGTTCTGGATACTGTCTAACATAGCTTTTTCTCCTAAATGTGCTGGACTATGTGCGGTATTGATAATGACTTGAACCATAGAGTCGGGGAGAAACCATGTGGCTTTTCCCTTCGTCACCCATCCCTGATCTGTCTGTACCCCTCCTTGTTCAGACCATTTCTTGATTTCATCGGGAGTAGCATGTAACTGGATATCTATGACATCTTGAGTAGGGTCTTTAACTGTCATACATGTAGTCGGATCTGGAGTGTGTGTCGGTGTCTTATTTACTGGAATGTCTGGTGTCTGAGCTGTAAGCTTGGCTGTGTGATCTGCTAGATCATTACCCTGGGAAATGGTGTCAGTAACCTTCGTATGTGCTTTGCATTTCATGATAGCAATGGATGTCGGTAAATGTATTGCATCTAACAGAGCTTGAATAAGGAGACCATGCTGAATCTTGGTTCCATGAGAAGTCATGAAACCTCTCTCCTGCCAGAGCACTCCAAAGTCGTGTACGACTCCAAATGCGTAACGTGAATCGGTGTAAATATTAACTTTCCGGTTCTTAGCGTGTATGCAGGCTTGTGTCAGAGCGACTAGCTCTGCTGCTTGAGCGGACAGGGTGTCAATACGGTGTGTCTCAATAACTTCAGTGTCAGTAGTCACTGCATACGCGGCTACTAGTTCTCCTGTACTAGTTCTCATGCATGAACCATCCACATAAAGTGTCAGGTCGGGATCTGGTAGTGGAATATCTGTCAGATCTTGTCTTGGCTTTGTCATGATGTTAACTATTTCCACACAGTCGTGTGTGGCAGAATTCGAAGTAACTGATGGTAACAGTGTAGCAGGATTTAAAATATTGCAGCGTCTGATTTCTATGTGTGGCTGAAACAGTGTCAATTCATAACCTGTTAAACGTGCAATTGTCAAGTGCTGAGTTTGTGTTCGGTTTAAAAGAACTTCCACGGAGTGTGGAACCTGTACTGTCAGGGAGTGTCCTAATACTATGGAATCACTTTGTCTGATAGCTAGTGCTGTGGCTGCAACTGACTTGAGGCACGCAGGCAGAGCCTGGGCTACAGGATCTAATGTGCTCGAAAAATAAGCACATGGCTTGTATTGTCCTGCTTGATCTTGTGTGAGAACAGATAATGCTGTACCTTCGCGTTCAGTGACGAAAAGTGTAAAAGACTTACTATAGTTCGGTGTAGCCAGAACTGGAGCTTGACATAGGGCTTTCTTTAACTCATTGAAACTGAGTGTATGTTCAGATGTCCAGGGGAGGACAGTCGATACGGCTGCCTCCTGTGTCGTTAACTGTATCAGTGGCTTGGCTAGAAATGCATACTGAGGAATCCATTGTCTGCAATAAGAAGTAAGGCCGATAAAAGCACGTACCTCCTTCTGGGTCTTGGGCTGAGGAAGACTCGCTATTAATTGAATACGGTCAGGTGTCAACTGCCTACCCCTCTTGGACAGTAAGTGTCCTAAGTAGACCACTTGCTGGACACAGAATTGAAGCTTCGAAGGGGACACCTTGTGTCCCATCTCGGCTAGGAAATACAAGACTGTAAGGGATGCTCGCTCGCAAGCACGTTCAGAACGGGCTGTGATCAGTAGATCATCGACATACTGGAGCAGGGCAGTGTCAGTTGGCATGTGAATGTTGTCTAGTTGTCTCTTAAGTGCTTGACTGTAAATACTAGGACTTTCTGTGAAACCTTGAGGAGCTCGTGTGAACATATAGCTCCTTCCATTTAAACAAAATCTGAAAAGGAACTGGCTGTCTGGATGAATGGGAAAACTGAAAAACGCGTTCTTGAGGTCAATTACAGTAAAGAACGTGGCTTCGGAATCGATGGCTGTCATTAGGGAAGAGATGTCTGGGACAACTGGGTACTGAGGAATAATACATTTATTAAGCTCTCGTAGGTCAATCACTAATCGATATACTGGGGGTGCATTTGGATCAGTACGTTTCATGACTGGAATGATCGGAGAATTGCATACATTGGAGTCAGTTTCTACAACCACTCCCTGAGCGATGAGCTCGTCAATAATTTTGGATAAGGCTGCTACAGCCTCAGGTGGCAATCTGTACTGTCTGATTCGTGGTAACACTACACCTGGCTTGAGAGTCACACGATGGGGTGTGATTTGCATATAACCAACATCAGTTGGACCTTGCGCCCATAGATGCGGCGGAACATTGGACAATCTGGGATCAAAATCTCGTAATACATAGTGACCCTTGAAGTCACGTAGGAACAATCGTATTCCCTCTGGGGAACAGCATATAACTGCACCTAATTCTTTCAGTGTTTTAATGCCTAACAGATTTTCTGGACATGACTTAGTAAGTAACAGATCAGTAGTGCGGGACAATGGACCTACTTCTAGAGTAACTGGCTTTGATATCTCATTTACGATAGGTTTTCCTGAAAATCCAAGGGAAACATTTCTTGAGCCTGAGAGCGGAGCCCCTGGAACTTCGGCGTGGCTAATTGTGGTCCTACTTGCCCCTGTATCAATCAAAAACTTTCTGTCTTTCCCTAATACTTGACTGTGAACATAGGGACCTTCTTGATCTACAGGTATCTCGATGAGAGGCAAGCCTACCTCCCTCTCTAGGCTGTTTCATGAATATGGCTGATACTCTGGATACTCGGACTGTGCATACTGGTACATCTGCTGTGTAACATGCTGTGTTGCAGCGATGGGCTGCGGTGCTGTAACTGTCTGTGGTGCATTCTGTGGCTGAGGAATCTGTGAAACTTGTTCTTGTCTAGGCGGACGTGGTCTTTCTTTAGTCTTACCGGTAGCTATGTTGTGTTTCAGAACTGCACACTCGTTTATAAAATGACCTGGCTGTTTACAATAATTGCAGTTCCCTTTAACGGGGGCTGCAGGATGACTGGCTTGATTCGGACCCCTCTTCTGACTGTCTTGAGGAACGGATTGTGCAACTAGTACTTTCATTTTCGTGTCTTTCATACGCTTTCTCTCGTGTTCTTGTTCTTCCCTGATTCTATTCTGGTGGTATTGGAGCATCTGTAACATCTGGGACGGGGTATTAGCTTGCCAGGTACTTTCGACTTTCAAAACTCGATTCTTAATTTGTGGGCTTGAATTCTCGACTAATTTAGTAACAAAAAGATGAGGGTATGACTCACTACTTGTCTTGAGGCCACTGTTTATGGTAAAACATTTCTCAAATCTGGAATAATAATCACTAATATCTTCGTCTTGTTTCTGTTTACAGGCTGAGATTGCATCCCAGTCTTCCTTTCTCGTTGTCAACAATCTGGGTAAAACTTGAATCAATAATTCAGGTAATTCTTTACATTTTGCTCCAAGACCGGTACCTGGTACTCGTGCCTTATCTTCAGCTTCTAGAACTGCCCAATCGATCTTTTTCTCTCCCACCTCCCATTCTTTTTCCTTGAGCTTTTCGTACACCCCTGCGGGCAACAGAACCTTTAACATTTTAATTATATCTGGATACGTGTATTCTCCCATACGGAGCATGTCTTTTAATTCTCGATGGAACCCTGCTGGATCTTTATCATGACAGGGGATTAATTTTTTCATCTCTAGGAGTTCCATCTTTGTAATCGGAGTGTAAACAAACACTCGTTCTAGTTCGCCACCCGTTCCTCTAACTGGGTGGACTTCTCGTAACGGATTCTGTCTGTCCATGTAAAATGGTTTACTTTCTGGGGGTGATACATGAACAAAATACGGGTTCAAAAACGTTCTATATTTGTGACGCTGTTCTAGAATGACACTAATTAAATCGGTACCTAAACCTTTCCATTTATACTGGAGTAACTCATTCAGGACATCGTGTAACGGACCTGGATCAGAATGTTGACCCTCATACAATGTAATGAGGTGCTGGATCATATACATTCCCGCCAGTCGTTGCTCGGCTGGGGGCTTTTTCAGAAACATTTGTGCCACTATTTCGTCTGGAAAAGTGGTAGAATCAGTAATCCATCGGACTGCTGATCGGACCAGTTCTTGTTCATGCATAGTACTCAACTCACTATAACCGATTCGTGATTTCAGAATGTGATCGGTAGCTTGAAATACTTGTTCTAGAGAACCTTGTTCTGGTGCTGGATGATGAAAAATAGACTTGTGTTCTAGGCGTAAATGGCGATCTGGAAATCTAGATTTTCCTATATACGCTATTCTGTCGGGATTCTCGTCGTCTACCTCTTCAGTATCAGAGTTACTTTCTTTCTCGCTTACTTGTGCTGCTTTACGTTGTTCGTGTATCCTTATTATTTCTTTACGAATCTTCTTATACATACTCTCTATAGCACCGATAGTCTTGTGCTTACCCTCGGCTATATTATCACTCCACTTTGTCAGGGTTCTCATTTCGGCTTGATCTTTGGTCGGATAATCTTGTTCTCGTATTAGACAATTAATCAAAAACTTTAATAGCATGAGCTGGACTTCAGCTTTTCTTTGGCACATGACATCACTAATACTTTCTGGATCATTCCCTGTACGGATGAAACGATATATTCTGTCTAGATCTTCTTTCATATCTGGTAGGGTGACTAGATACTCGGTCACCTTTCTTACGCGTAATGAATATAAAACCATACTATCCTCGCCTGGGACTGGATCATAGCCACATTCGTTAAGGGCTTTTCTTATTTCTGCTACAGACTGATGTCTGGGCGTACGCTGTGACGCTTGTGCATGTAATTCGGCTGACGTTAAACGCTTATGTGGCGGCGGGGTTTGAGGAGTACCTCCTCCTGCGGCCCCTAAACTAGAATCGTCGACTGATCCTCTTCGTACTAGTGTGGCAGGAAATTGAAATGCGGGCTGAACTGGTATGGCGGGCTGGACCGGGGGGACCGTAACAGGTACTGCAAGGGGTACCCCGGTGTCTGGAGGAACGGGAAGTGCCTGATTTACAGGGACTGGCGGAGCGCGAACAGGATTTGCATATTCTGGGACTGTGTCGTCCAAATAGGACGAAATAAAAATATCAGCTGCGGTCGGTTTGTGACGTAGCTTGGTCGGAACTAATGGTGGCGGGAAATTACTGGATGCCTCTGGGGTCGCTTTTGGCAGGCCCTCGGCAAGAAGAGGATACATACCCTTAATAAGAGCATGCCTCTGTCTGTCTGACTGTTCGGTTTTAACTCGTTCACCAATCTCGATTAATTCCCTTTCTTGGGCTCGTTCCAAGGATTCTCTACTTAATTCTGACTTTCTGATTTCTTTTTCGGTTCTTTTATGAGCTTCTTTGCGCCATAACTCGATGGCATCTTTCTGTGACTGTCTGGCTTTCTTTTTCCATAATGCTTCTTCTACTCGCATGATGCACTCGGCATCCCATGTACCCGATACGGGCCATCTATACTTTTCTTCTAACTGTTTGGTATACTCTACCCATAAATCTAGATATAATATGGCACTTATGCCATGCTTCTGATACATAAAATGACCTGGACTGTCCCTAGGCGGAACTGGAACTGCTGCTTCCAGCAGACCCTTTCTAGTTTTTAACTGACGTAACTTAGAAAACAAGGGCATGACTGGACTGTAATCTAGACACAATACAATACACAATGAACACGATACTTATTCCCCATTCATACCACGACATTAAAATACATGAAGAACATTTAAAAATAACAGTTCGGACAGAATACTACCTGGAATACGGAACACAGAATACATGAATTTTCTCGGGAACAGAACTGACTGGAACAGAAACTAGATGCACTGCTGAAACAGTACGAAACTTACCGGTCTCATACAGAGACACGTCAGGACCCGCATCCACCCAAGTGGACACTTCGTTTGTGGGTCTGTGTACCACCAACCCACGGACCAGAGTCAATCAGATTGACCCTGTCTAGATACTACCCCAGTAACGGTACTCACCGGGCAGCAAGAACGGAAGGCCTCGGACTGGACTGGACTGCTTCGACGTCGGACGGACGAACCTCGGACTTCTGTTACGGGTGGGCCTCCGGATACCTCGGACCTTGGACTCTCGGATTGGGCTCTGGTCGGGACTCGCCGCGTTCCTCCACCGCCTCGTCTGGATGCTGGACCGCCTCCTCCGTCTCCTCCGTGGGCCTGAGGGATACTTGAAGCAGAAATATCTGCACGTGCACGGTATGGTTCCGTCACGGCTGCAGAGGGTCAGGGGGCCGGCGTGGCTTCACCGGCGCGTGGGGAAAGGGCAAGTACCTATTCGGGCGCCATTATGTGGTAAATAAATAAATAATACCTCTATTTTTGGATGAATAAATGAATAACAGATAGCTCAATAAATAAGAGTCAAAATTCGAGGTAGTAGGAGTTTTGCAGGTTTAATACAGCATAAGGACAGGAACAGGACAACCTGCATAGGAATAGGATGGCAGGGCCCAGCAGCTGCTGGGGCTGGATCTGGGATGAGCGCGCTAACATTTAATAACCATACACGATCATATATACTAAAACAGTTGCATTACAATACATACGATAGGCGGAGCAGTGGGTGTGGTCAATAGCAGTCGCGAAAGATAAGGGTGAAGGTAGGTGTAACAAGAGGCGTGAACATAGACATGTGATGTAAACGTAACAGAATATGTCATGAATGGGGTGGAAACCATGGAGGGGGCTACCTGAGGAGCCGGGACCTCTAACCTGATGGTGCGCGCAAACTGGCAATGACGTATTACTAGGAGAAGCTGGGGGCTTCGAACTCTGTGCTAGGAGCAGAGACTGAAGTCTGGAGAGTCAGGGCGACATGTACCTAAGCAGTATCTAGTATCTGATGTTTAGAGAACATGTTGATATGAACTAAGAGTCAGGAGGGGAGAGGCTAACGGACTCTAAGACTGGAGCATGCATTATTCTACATGTAGTGCGTGATGAAGAATATTAAATGACCATTAAATGCAGTATTTCTCTTACATGGAGACGTAAAGGCTAGACAATGACGGAAACTATTGATGCGATTCAGTAGCTTAGGAATGCAGAGAAGGAGTACTGAACTGATAACTGGAATCATAACATACTCTTGGCAGACTCGTAGGCAGAGCCAGGCTGAACCGGGCACTGTGAGGCAGGAAGTAAGTGAAGGGTCAGGAATACAGGTGGGGGCTGTATCGCTCCTCAGCGAGGCTTCAGGAGACAGGAGACAGGAGCTGAATCTAGTGTCCAGGCCCTTCTGAGGCCTAGAAACGGGGACTTTACAATGGAATAACGTGCACACTGAGAAACGTGGCAACGTAACTTCACATGGGCCTGATATTCGTAGTATTCAGGAGAACTGGAAACTGGCATACTAGAGGTGGACACAACTGTAATTGCGTCATTAATCGAACATAGGGAATGCATATGCATATTTAATCATGCACACATAACATATGATGGAGGACGCGTAGGGACACAGAACATGGCAAAATTTACTTTTCCACAACAACACAGGGAACCTTATGGTCCCTACCAGGGGTGATGGGACCCTTCCCTTGCAGTCTTTGCAGAATTTGTAAATTTATAATATCTGAGTTAGACGAAAGTAATCTTAGCAACAAGGATTACATACAAATTGTAATAGTGATTCTGTAATCTTTACAATCACATGCCCCTTTAATTTACAATACATTTGGATTACACACTGCAAAAATAAGACTGAGAGTTTTGCAATAATATCAAAACAGGAAGGTTAACCATGAAATGTTTAATGCATGACTAGCAAAGGAAGCACCCACAATATATGTTACATTGGACAATCATTGAAATGGTCTCAGAATCCAAAGAAAAATAAAATTTATACGCTTAAACAGGGGCGCATGCTTCTACTTCTACTTGGCACACATTAAAATAGGACTCAAGAATAATATTGCATGGGGTCAACTCTGAACCCAGACCTCGCTTACCCTAGCCACAACCTGTTCTGGGTTAACGTCTCCCGTTAGATTGGTTCAGATGCTCCGTCCATCACCACCCCCTTTTGTACCGCTTTTGGCCGCCATAAGTGTGGCAGGGTATGCTCAGACGTGAGTCCCTTGCTCACTTTGCCACTGGATTCAAGCAAGCCGGGCTGAAGACGGCTGGAATGCCAGAAACCGGTTCTCGGAAGCTTGTTTCCGGTCCAGGGAAGGCATGGCTTGGCAGTTCGGGCTGGACTGTTCCCATGAGGCACAGGGTCAGACTGATTTGCATATAGCCATGTCTGAACTGGGGTGGCAGAGTGGGCTAAAGAACGGTGATGGATCAAACCCAGATCTTTTGACTGGGTGTGAGTGTTTGATTGGTTCAGATGCTCCGTCCATCACCACCCCCTTTTGTACCGCTTTGGCCGCCATAAGTGTGGCAGGGTATGCTCAGACGTGAGTCCCTTGCTCACTTTGCCACTGGATTCAAGCAAGCCGGGCTGAAGATGGCTGGAATGCCAGAAACCGGTTCTCAGAAGCTTGTTTCCGGTCCAGGTAAGGCATGGCTTGGCAGTTCCGGCTGGACTGTTCCCATGAGGCACAGGGTCAGACTGATTTGCATATAGCCATGTCTGAACTGGGGTGGCAGAGTGGGCTAAAGAACGGTGATGGATTAAACCCAGATCTTTTGACTGGGTGTGAGTGTTTGATTGGTTCAGATGCTCCGTCCATCACCACCCCCTTTTGTACCGCTTTGGTTTCCTCACAGGCAGCAGCGGGTCTTCCGCATTGGTGGAGGAGAGTCGCACCAGAGCCAGCAGCTACAAAATGAAGCAATATTTAATTTGAGTTTTGACTAACTCTCTCACTATGGGGGTCTATTTTATACATGTCAGAAACAGTCTAACCGTTTCACCTAGGGGAGGACTTAGACAATCAAACTGGCTGACTTATTTTACTAGACCGGAGTTTCAACTTATACTCCTGTTGCGGAGTTTTCTCTAACGGGGAGGGTGCAGTATCATTGTTCTTTGCGGGACAGTCCTTGAGAATAGTACTTTGGCAATCCTTCAAATCCTGGGAAATGTTCTTTGAGACGGGTTTCAGTCCATAAAATTTCTTTACGTGCGAAAGGTGCACCCAGCCTTTGCGTCCCTCCAACTTCACGGCTGTACGGGTGGCGAGGAGGACCTGTCGGGGCTCCTTCCAGTGAGGCTCTAGCGGACTTGAGCGGTCAAAATTGCGAACCAAGACCATGGATCCGGGAACGATTTCATGCGGTGCCACCTCGGTATTGTCTGGAAATGCGGCGGCAACCTGTGAACGACAAGAGTTGAGGGCAGACATCAAGGAAGCTAGGTAATCTGTCAGCATATTACTTGAAACATCGGTAATACTTCGGGGTCTGGGTGTACCCCACATGTTAGGGGGGCGGCCGAAAACGACCTCATACGGGGACAGACCTGATCTGGAATGTGCGACCATGCGCATGTAGAACAGAGCAATTGGCAGAGCTACTAGCCAGTCTACACCTTTCTCTTGACAAACTTTTGCGATACGGATTTTCAAAGTCTGGTTATGTCTCTCTACGAGACCGGCTGCTTCAGGATGGCGTACACAATGGAACTTCCACTGGTACCCTAACAAAAGGGAAACATGTTTCATTAACTCTGAGGAGAATGGCTGGCCGTTATCAGAATATACGACCCTAGGGAGTCCGTAACGGGGGAAGAACTCGCGAACCAACTGCTTGGCAGTGGTCGCGGCAGTGTAATCTGGAACTGGATATGCTTCTGTCCACCTGGACAAAGCGCATACAACTACGAGGACATACTTGAAACCTCGACATCGCTCCATCTGAATATAATCCATCTGGAGGACTTCAAAAGGGTGGTCAGGAGGTTGGAATCCCCCTTGTTCCACCGGGACACTTTTACCTGGATTAAACTGGCAACATATCATACAGGTACGGACTTTCTGTTTGGCTGCAGCTCGTAAATGCTTGTTGAACCAAATGTTCTGGATACTGTCTAACATAGCTTTTTCTCCTAAATGTGCTGGACTATGTGCGGTATTGATAATGACTTGAACCATAGAGTCGGGGAGAAACCATGTGGCTTTTCCCTTCGTCACCCATCCCTGATCTGTCTGTACCCCTCCTTGTTCAGACCATTTCTTGATTTCATCGGGAGTAGCATGTAACTGGATATCTATGACATCTTGAGTAGGGTCTTTAACTGTCATACATGTAGTCGGATCTGGAGTGTGTGTCGGTGTCTTATTTACTGGAATGTCTGGTGTCTGAGCTGTAAGCTTGGCTGTGTGATCTGCTAGATCATTACCCTGGGAAATGGTGTCAGTAACCTTCGTATGTGCTTTGCATTTCATGATAGCAATGGATGTCGGTAAATGTATTGCATCTAACAGAGCTTGAATAAGGAGACCATGCTGAATCTTGGTTCCATGAGAAGTCATGAAACCTCTCTCCTGCCAGAGCACTCCAAAGTCGTGTACGACTCCAAATGCGTAACGTGAATCGGTGTAAATATTAACTTTCCGGTTCTTAGCGTGTATGCAGGCTTGTGTCAGAGCGACTAGCTCTGCTGCTTGAGCGGACAGGGTGTCAATACGGTGTGTCTCAATAACTTCAGTGTCAGTAGTCACTGCATACGCGGCTACTAGTTCTCCTGTACTAGTTCTCATGCATGAACCATCCACATAAAGTGTCAGGTCGGGATCTGGTAGTGGAATATCTGTCAGATCTTGTCTTGGCTTTGTCATGATGTTAACTATTTCCACACAGTCGTGTGTGGCAGAATTCGAAGTAACTGATGGTAACAGTGTAGCAGGATTTAAAATATTGCAGCGTCTGATTTCTATGTGTGGCTGAAACAGTGTCAATTCATAACCTGTTAAACGTGCAATTGTCAAGTGCTGAGTTTGTGTTCGGTTTAAAAGAACTTCCACGGAGTGTGGAACCTGTACTGTCAGGGAGTGTCCTAATACTATGGAATCACTTTGTCTGATAGCTAGTGCTGTGGCTGCAACTGACTTGAGGCACGCAGGCAGAGCCTGGGCTACAGGATCTAATGTGCTCGAAAAATAAGCACATGGCTTGTATTGTCCTGCTTGATCTTGTGTGAGAACAGATAATGCTGTACCTTCGCGTTCAGTGACGAAAAGTGTAAAAGACTTACTATAGTTCGGTGTAGCCAGAACTGGAGCTTGACATAGGGCTTTCTTTAACTCATTGAAACTGAGTGTATGTTCAGATGTCCAGGGGAGGACAGTCGATACGGCTGCCTCCTGTGTCGTTAACTGTATCAGTGGCTTGGCTAGAAATGCATACTGAGGAATCCATTGTCTGCAATAAGAAGTAAGGCCGATAAAAGCACGTACCTCCTTCTGGGTCTTGGGCTGAGGAAGACTCGCTATTAATTGAATACGGTCAGGTGTCAACTGCCTACCCCTCTTGGACAGTAAGTGTCCTAAGTAGACCACTTGCTGGACACAGAATTGAAGCTTCGAAGGGGACACCTTGTGTCCCATCTCGGCTAGGAAATACAAGACTGTAAGGGATGCTCGCTCGCAAGCACGTTCAGAACGGGCTGTGATCAGTAGATCATCGACATACTGGAGCAGGGCAGTGTCAGTTGGCATGTGAATGTTGTCTAGTTGTCTCTTAAGTGCTTGACTGTAAATACTAGGACTTTCTGTGAAACCTTGAGGAGCTCGTGTGAACATATAGCTCCTTCCATTTAAACAAAATCCGAAAAGGAACTGGCTGTCTGGATGAATGGGAACACTGAAAAACGCGTTCTTGAGGTCAATTACAGTAAAGAACGTGGCTTCGGAATCGATGGCTGTCAATAGGGAAGAGATGTCTGGGACAACTGGGTACTGAGGAATAATACATTTATTAAGCTCTCGTAGGTCAATCACTAATCGATATACTGGGGGTGCATTTGGATCAGTACGTTTCATGACTGGAATGATCGGAGAATTGCATACATTGGAGTCAGTTTCTACAACCACTCCCTGAGCGATGAGCTCGTCAATAATTTTGGATAAGGCTGCTACAGCCTCAGGTGGCAATCTGTACTGTCTGATTCGTGGTAACACTACACCTGGCTTGAGAGTCACACGATGGGGTGTGATTTGCATATAACCAACATCAGTTGGACCTTGCGCCCATAGATGCGGCGGAACATTGGACAATCTGGGATCAAAATCTCGTAATACATAGTGACCCTTGAAGTCACGTAGGAACAATCGTATTCCCTCTGGGGAACAGCATATAACTGCACCTAATTCTTTCAGTGTTTTAATGCCTAACAGATTTTCTGGACATGACTTAGTAAGTAACAGATCAGTAGTGCGGGACAATGGACCTACTTCTAGAGTAACTGGCTTTGATATCTCATTTACGATAGGTTTTCCTGAAAATCCAAGGGAAACATTTCTTGAGCCTGAGAGCGGAGCCCCTGGAACTTCGGCGTGGCTAATTGTGGTCCTACTTGCCCCTGTATCAATCAAAAACTTTCTGTCTTTCCCTAATACTTGACTGTGAACATAGGGACCTTCTTGATCTACAGGTATCTCGATGAGAGGCAAGCCTACCTCCCTCTCTAGGCTGTTTCATGAATATGGCTGATACTCTGGATACTCGGACTGTGCATACTAGTACATCTGCTGTGTAACATGCTGTGTTGCAGCGATGGGCTGCGGTGCTGTAACTGTCTGTGGTGCATTCTGTGGCTGAGGAATCTGTGAAACTTGTTCTTGTCTAGGCGGACGTGGTCTTTCTTTAGTCTTACCGGTAGCTATGTTGTGTTTCAGAACTGCACACTCGTTTATAAAATGACCTGGCTGTTTACAATAATTGCAGTTCCCTTTAACGGGGGCTGCAGGATGACTGGCTTGATTCGGACCCCTCTTCTGACTGTCTTGAGGAACGGATTGTGCAACTAGTACTTTCATTTTCGTGTCTTTCATACGCTTTCTCTCGTGTTCTTGTTCTTCCCTGATTCTATTCTGGTGGTATTGGAGCATCTGTAACATCTGGGACGGGGTATTAGCTTGCCAGGTACTTTCGACTTTCAAAACTCGATTCTTAATTTGTGGGCTTGAATTCTCGACTAATTTAGTAACAAAAAGATGAGGGTATGACTCACTACTTGTCTTGAGGCCACTGTTTATGGTAAAACATTTCTCAAATCTGGAATAATAATCACTAATATCTTCGTCTTGTTTCTGTTTACAGGCTGAGATTGCATCCCAGTCTTCCTTTCTCGTTGTCAACAATCTGGGTAAAACTTGAATCAATAATTCAGGTAATTCTTTACATTTTGCTCCAAGACCGGTACCTGGTACTCGTGCCTTATCTTCAGCTTCTAGAACTGCCCAATCGATCTTTTTCTCTCCCACCTTCCATTCTTTTTCCTTGAGCTTTTCGTACACCCCTGCGGGCAACAGAACCTTTAACATTTTAATTATATCTGGATACGTGTATTCTCCCATACGGAGCATGTCTTTTAATTCTCGATGGAACCCTGCTGGATCTTTATCATGACAGGGGATTAATTTTTTCATCTCTAGGAGTTCCATCTTTGTAATCGGAGTGTAAACAAACACTCGTTCTAGTTCGCCACCCGTTCCTCTAACTGGGTGGACTTCTCGTAACGGATTCTGTCTGTCCATGTAAAATGGTTTACTTTCTGGGGGTGATACATGAACAAAATACGGGTTCAAAAACGTTCTATATTTGTGACGCTGTTCTAGAATGACACTAATTAAATAGGTACCTAAACCTTTCCATTTATACTGGAGTAACTCATTCAGGACATCGTGTAACGGACCTGGATCAGAATGTTGACCCTCATACAATGTAATGAGGTGCTGGATCATATACATTCCCGCCAGTCGTTGCTCGGCTGGGGGCTTTTTCAGAAACATTTGTGCCACTATTTCGTCTGGAAAAGTGGTAGAATCAGTAATCCATCGGACTGCTGATCGGACCAGTTCTTGTTCATGCATAGTACTCAACTCACTATAACCGATTCGTGATTTCAGAATGTGATCGGTAGCTTGAAATACTTGTTCTAGAGAACCTTGTTCTGGTGCTGGATGATGAAAAATAGACTTGTGTTCTAGGCGTAAATGGCGATCTGGAAATCTAGATTTTCCTATATACGCTATTCTGTCGGGATTCTCGTCGTCTACCTCTTCAGTATCAGAGTTACTTTCTTTCTCGCTTACTTGTGCTGCTTTACGTTGTTCGTGTATCCTTATTATTTCTTTACGAATCTTCTTATACATACTCTCTATAGCACCGATAGTCTTGTGCTTACCCTCGGCTATATTATCACTCCACTTTGTCAGGGTTCTCATTTCGGCTTGATCTTTGGTCGGATAATCTTGTTCTCGTATTAGACAATTAATCAAAAACTTTAATAGCATGAGCTGGACTTCAGCTTTTCTTTGGCACATGACATCACTAATACTTTCTGGATCATTCCCTGTACGGATGAAACGATATATTCTGTCTAGATCTTCTTTCATATCTGGTAGGGTGACTAGATACTCGGTCACCTTTCTTACGCGTAATGAATATAAAACCATACTATCCTCGCCTGGGACTGGATCATAGCCACATTCGTTAAGGGCTTTTCTTATTTCTGCTACAGACTGATGTCTGGGCGTACGCTGTGACGCTTGTGCATGTAATTCGGCTGACGTTAAACGCTTATGTGGCGGCGGGGTTTGAGGAGTACCTCCTCCTGCGGCCCCTAAACTAGAATCGTCGACTGATCCTCTTCGTACTAGTGTGGCAGGAAATTGAAATGCGGGCTGAACTGGTATGGCGGGCTGGACCGGGGGGACCGTAACAGGTACTGCAAGGGGTACCCCGGTGTCTGGAGGAACGGGAAGTGCCTGATTTACAGGGACTGGCGGAGCGCGAACAGGATTTGCATATTCTGGGACTGTGTCGTCCAAATAGGACGAAATAAAAATATCAGCTGCGGTCGGTTTGTGACGTAGCTTGGTCGGAACTAATGGTGGCGGGAAATTACTGGATGCCTCTGGGGTCGCTTTTGGCAGGCCCTCGGCAAGAAGAGGATACATACCCTTAATAAGAGCATGCCTCTGTCTGTCTGACTGTTCGGTTTAAACTCGTTCACCAATCTCGATTAATTCCCTTTCTTGGGCTCGTTCCAAGGATTCTCTACTTAATTCTGACTTTCTGATTTCTTTTTCGGTTCTTTTATGAGCTTCTTTGCGCCATAACTCGATGGCATCTTTCTGTGACTGTCTGGCTTTCTTTTTCCATAATGCTTCTTCTACTCGCATGATGCACTCGGCATCCCATGTACCCGATACGGGCCATCTATACTTTTCTTCTAACTGTTTGGTATACTCTACCCATAAATCTAGATATAATATGGCACTTATGCCATGCTTCTGATACATAAAATGACCTGGACTGTCCCTAGGCGGAACTGGAACTGCTGCTTCCAGCAGACCCTTTCTAGTTTTTAACTGACGTAACTTAGAAAACAAGGGCATGACTGGACTGTAATCTAGACACAATACAATACACAATGAACACGATACTTATTCCCCATTCATACCACGACATTAAAATACATGAAGAACATTTAAAAATAACAGTTCGGACAGAATACTACCTGGAATACGGAACACAGAATACATGAATTTTCTCGGGAACAGAACTGACTGGAACAGAAACTAGATGCACTGCTGAAACAGTACGAAACTTACCGGTCTCATACAGAGACACGTCAGGACCCGCATCCACCGAAGTGGACACTTCGTTTGTGGGTCTGTGTACCACCAACCCACGGACCAGAGTCAATCAGATTGACCCTGTCTAGATACTACCCCAGTAACGGTACTCACCGGGCAGCAAGAACGGAAGGCCTCGGACTGGACTGGACTGCTTCGACGTCGGACGGACGAACCTCGGACTTCTGTTACGGGTGGGCCTCCGGATACCTCGGACCTTGGACTCTCGGCTTGGGCTCTGGTCGGGACTCGCCGCGTTCCTCCACCGCCTCGTCTGGATGCTGGACCGCCTCCTCCGTCTCCTCCGTGGGCCTGAGGGATACTTGAAGCAGAAATATCTGCACGTGCACGGTATGGTTCCATCACGGCTGCAGAGGGTCAGGGGGCCGGCGTGGCTTCACCGGCGCGTGGGGAAAGGGCAAGTCCCTATTCGGGCGCCATTATGTGGTAAATAAATAAATAATACCTCTATTTTTGGATGAATAAATGAATAACAGATAGCTTGTGGAAATCTAACTGGGGGGCACTACCAACCAGAATATAAGATCCGTAATTATTGCCCGGCGGTGTCGCCTCTTGAACCCACAAAGAAGTTAAACTATTGAAGAGGCAGGCGCTGGAGACTGGAAGGCAGGAAACAAGGTTTTTATTCGCTCCGGAGGAGAACACAACGAAAACGGACAGAAGGTATCGTTCTGAGGTGCTTGTGGTAAATAAATAAATAATACCCTATTTTTGACTAAGTATATAGCATAACAGATAGCTCAATAAATAAGAGTCAAGATTCGAGGTAGTAGGAGTTTCGGCAGGTTTATTACAGCATAAGGACAGGATCAGGACAACCTGCATAGGAACAGAGTGACAGGGCCCGGCAGCTGCCGGGGCTAGGTCTGGGATGAGCGCGCTAACTTTTAATAACAATACATCAACTTATATACATAACGCAAACACATAGCATTACATTGCAGTAGGCGTAACAGTGGGTGGAGCAGAAGGCGTGACGCGTAGCAGTCGCGAGAGATAACAGTAAAGGTAGGTGTAACTGGGCGTGTACATAGACATGTGGTGCAAACGTAACAGAATATGTCATGAATGGGGCGGAAACATTGGAGGGGGCTACCTAAGGAGCCGGGACCTCTAACCTAATGGTGCGCGAAAACTGGCAATGACGTGTTACTAGGAGAAGCTGGGGGCTATGAACTCTGTGCTAGGAGCAGAGACTAGAGTCTGGAGGGTCGGAGCGACATGTACCTAAACCCTATCTGGTATCTAATGTTTAGAGAACATGTTGATATAAACTAGGAGTCATGAGGGGAAAAGCTAACTTGATTCTAAGACTGGACCATACATTATTCTACATGAAATGCGTGATGAGGAATATTAAATGACCAGTAAATACAGTATTTCTCTACATGGAGACGAGAAGGCTAGACAATGACGGAAACTATTGATGCAGTTCAGTAGCTTAGGAATGCAGAGAAGGAGGACTGAACTGATAGCTGGAACTATAACATACTTTTGGCAGACTCAGAGGCAGAGCCAGGCTGCACCGGGCACTGCGAGGCAGGAAGTAAGTGAAGGGTCGAGGATACAGGTGGGGGCTGTATCGCTCCTTAGCGAGGCTTCAGGAGACAGGAGCTGAATCTGATGTCCGGGCCCTTTTGAGGCCTAGAAACGGGGACTTTATAATGGAATAACGTGCACACTGTGAAACGTGGCAACGTAGCTTTACATAGGCCTGATATTCGTAGTATTCACGAGGACTGGAAACTGACGTACTAGAGGTGGACACAACTGTAATTGCGTCATTAATCGGACATGGGGAATAACATATGCATATTGGTCATGCACACATAACATATGATGGATGAGGCGTAGGGACACAGAACATGGCAAAATTTACTTTTCCACATTCCCTCCTTGTCACTACGTTTCCATCAGGAAACATCAATATTCATGATACCATCTATCATTTCATACAGTATCATTTGCTCGTCTCGAATTATCCTGGAACGGGACTTAGAACGGGGCTTGGGACTAGGAATACAAGAGGTAGCACAAATGCCGCAAATCGCAGGGCCACATTGTATACAGAGGCAGCAGCTAAATATGATCGCTACTGCAATACCTAGAAAGGACAGGACTTTCCATCCCCATGCGGAAATTATATTCCAGAACCAACCGGACCATGTCCAGGTGCCTGGATCTTGGTGTAACAGATGGGCAATTTTATGGAGTCTGGTTATAGCTGAATAAACAGACGGCGCGTTATTTGGAATGAAAATGCAGCAACTAGATCCGATGACTCTACAGGCCCCGCCCCTATCGGCCAGTATGACGTCAAGGACGAGACGATTTTGCAAAACGACAAATCTCATAGCAGATTGTTCTTCGGTTAAGTTACCTAGAGCAGAGGCAGTCTCATTTACTACAGCTTCAAGGGTTCTTGTTAACCTACGGATCAGTTTACTATTCTGGACAGGTCCTACGAAGAAGAAGAAACCTTTATTGAAATCTGTATACTGTTCTAGAGTAGTTTCAGTATAATCGACAATTGGGGACTCCCTTCTATGTCTAATGTGTACTAGATGTGTGTTTCTGTGATAATCAGATGGGGCTAGGAAAACAGGTGGCAGTAGGAAGGCAATGTAACAGGTTCCCTCCCAATCGAGGGGCAGACGAACATATGCAGTTTGACCACAAATAAAATAAGAATGGCGTGAAGCTTTAAAAATAGATTTCCTACTGTCACTATACTTGACAACAGTAGTACATTCACTATGTCCTACATGTACAGAACCATAATTACGGACACATAATTCACCTTTGACTGGTAGTACTGAAATAGCAGGTAAGTCTGGAGTAGTATCAGACTGAACATTCAGGACCATGAAATTCGACGAATAATTACCTAAATTATACACTTCATTTTCTAGATCTAAACCTGTTCTGTGGGGGAGACCTTGCTTGTCTGGGAAACATGTGCTGTTAAGAAAAGACATATCTGTTGTGGATGACGTTAACGTGGACCATGCTCCACACGAACCATTATGTGAGAATGGATAAGGAAAAAGTGGCAGAACTCCCTTCGGTGTCTGGAAAGGGGGGAGTCGACCACACACCCAACAATTAGTGGCATTGCTGGTCTGGTGTGAGTAATGTAACATACGGATGAAAGAATTGTTGCGCATAGCGAGGCGGTATGAATATTCGTGAGGAGGCAGATCACTAAACGTGTGCTCTACTGTAGCATTAGCAGACATATTTACATGAGGAACTGGAAAATACAGATAGAATGCATAGCTGGTGCAGGAAATCATAATGCTGATGAATAATATGAAACTCAGAAAAACGATACATCGGTTTGAGTTTAAACTGACTTGGGGGTCTATTTTATACATGTCAGAAACAGTCTAACCGTTTCACCTAGGGGAGGACTTATACAATCAAACTGACTGACTTATTTTACTAGACCTGAGCTTTAACTTATACTCCTGTTGCGGAGTTTTCTCTAACCAGGGAGGGGTTGTAATAATGTCTTTTGCGGGACAGTCCTTTAGAACAATGTTTTGGCAGTCTTTAGAATCTTGGGAATCCTTGGAAATGTTTTTAGAAACGGGTTTCAATCCATTAAAAAGTTTTACATGAGAAAGGTGGATCCACCCCTTCCTGCCTTCCAACTTGACGGCAGTACGGGTGGTCAAGAGGACCTGACGTGGCTCCTTCCAACGTGGTTCCAGCGGACTTGATCTGTCAAAATTTCGGACCATCACCAAGGAGCCTGGAACGATCTCGTGCGGTGCCACCTCGGTATTGTCTGGAAATGCGGCGGCAACCTGTGAACGACATGAGTTGAGGGCAGACATCAAGGAAGCTAGGTAATCTGTCAGCATATTACATGAAACATCGGTAATACTTCGGGGTCTAGGAGTACCCCACATGTTAGGGGGGCGGCCGAATACGACCTCATACGGGGACAGACCTGATCTGGAATGTGCAACCATGCGCATATAAAACAAAGCGACTGGCAGAGCTACTAGCCAGTCCACACCTTTGTCTTTACAAACTTTTGCGATACGGATTTTCAGAGTCTGATTATGTCTCTCGACCAGACCGGCTGCTTCAGGATGGCGTACACAATGAAACTTCCACTGGTACCCTAACAACAGGGAAACGTGCTTCATGAGTTCAGATGAGAATGGCTGACCGTTATCAGAATATACGACTCTAGGGAGTCCATATCTAGGGAAAAATTCACGAACCAACTGTTTGGCAGTGGTCGCGGCTGTGTAATCTGGGACTGGATATGCTTCTGTCCACCTGGACAAAGCGCATACTACTACAAGGACATACTTGAAACCTCGACATCGCTCCATCTGAATATAATCCATCTGGAGGACCTCAAAAGGGTGGTCAGGAGGCTGGAAACCACCTTGTTCCACCGGGACACTTTTACCCGGGTTGAACTGACAACATATCATACAGGTACGGACTTTCTGCTTGGCTGCAGCTCGTAAATGCTTGTTGAACCAAATGTTCTGGATACTGTCTAACATAGCTTTTTCTCCTAAATGTGCTGGACTATGTGCGGTATTGATAATGACTTGAACCATAGAGTCGGGGAGAAACCATGTGGCTCTACCCTTCGTTAACCATCCTTGATCTGTCTGGACCCCTCCTTGTTCAGACCATTTCTTGATTTCATCGGGAGTAGCATGTAACTGGATATCTATGACATCTTGAGTAGGGTCCTTAACTGTCATGCATGTAATCGGATCTGGAGTATGTGTCATGTTAACTGGAACGTCTGGAGTCTGTGCTGTAAGCTTGGCTGTGCGGTCTGCTAGATCATTACCTTGGGAAATAATGTCAGTGACTTTCGTATGTGCTTTGCACTTCATGATAGCGATAGATGTCGGTAAATGTATGGCATCCAACAGGGCTTGAATAAGGAGACCATGCTGAATCTTGGTTCCATGAGAAGTCATGAAACCTCTCTCCTGCCAGAGCACTCCGAAGTCGTGTACAACTCCAAATGCGTAACGTGAGTCTGTGTAAACATTAACTTTCAGGTTCTTGGCGTGTATACAGGCTTGTGTCAGAGCGACTAGCTCTGCTGCTTGAGCGGACAGGGTATCAATACGGTGTGTTTCAATAACTTCGGTGTCAGTAGTCACTGCATACGCGGCGACTAGTTCTCCTGTACTAGTTCTCATACATGAACCATCCACATAAAGTGTCAGGTCGGGATCAGGTAACGGAATGTCTGTCAGGTCTTGTCTTGGCTTTGTCGTAATGTTAACTACTTCCACGCAGTCATGTGGGTCAGAATTCAAACTAACTGATGGTAACAGTGTAGCAGGATTTAGGACGTTGCAGCGTCTAATTTCTATGTGTGGCTGGAACAGTGTCAATTCATAACCTGTTAAACGTGCAATTGTCAAGTGCTGAGTTTGTGTTCGGTTTAAAAGAACTTCTACTGAATCTGGGACTTGTACTGTCAGAGTATGTCCTAAAACTATGGAATCACTTTGTCTGATAGCTAGTGCTGTGGCTGCAACTGACTTGAGGCACGCAGGCAACGCCTGGGCGACTGGATCTAATGTGCTCGAAAAATAAGCACAGGGCTTGTATTGTCCTGCTTGATCTTGTGTGAGGACAGATAATGCCGTACCTTCACGTTCAGTAACAAAAAGTGTAAAAGGCTTACTGTAGTTCGGTGTAGCTAGAACTGGAGCTTGGCATAGGGCTTTCTTTAACTCGTTGAAACTAAGTGTATGTTCAGATGTCCAAGGGAGAACAGTCGATACGGCTGCCTCCTGTGTCGTTAACTGTATCAGTGGCTTGGCTAGAAATGCATACTGGGGAATCCATTGTCGGCAATAAGAAGTAAGGCCGATAAAGGCACGTACCTCCTTCTGGGTTCTGGGCTGGGGAAGACTCGCTATTAACTGGATACGGTCTGGTGTCAACTGCCTACCCCTCTTGGACAGCAAGTGCCCTAAGTATACCACTTGCTGAACACAGAATTGAAGCTTCGAAGGTGACACCTTGTGCCCCATCTCGGCAAGGAAATACAGGACTGTAAGTGACGCTCGCTCGCAGTCACGTTCAGAACGGGCTGTGATCAGTAGATCGTCGACATACTGGAGCAGGGCAGTGTCAGTTGGCATGTGAATGTTGTCTAGTTGTCTCTTGAGTGCTTGACTGTAAATACTAGGGCTTTCTGTGAAACCTTGAGGAGCGCGTGTGAACATATAGCTCCTTCCATTTAAACAAAATCCGAAAAGAAACTGGCTGTCTGGGTGAATCGGAACACTGAAAAATGCATTCTTGAGGTCTATGACAGTGAAGAACGTAGCTTCGGAATCAATGGCTGTCAATAGGGAAGAGATGTCTGGGACAACTGGGTACTGCGGAATAATACATTTATTAAGCTCTCGTAAATCAATCACTAATCGATATACTGGGGGTGCATTTGGATCAGTACGTTTCATGACTGGAATGATCGGTGAATTACATACATTGGAGTCAGTTTCTACAACTACTCCTTGAGCTATGAGCTCGTCAATAATTTTGGATAAGGCTGCTACAGCCTCGGGTGGCAATCTGTACTGTCTGATTCGGGGTAACACTACACCTGGTTTGAGAGTCACACGATGGGGTGTGATTTGCATATAACCTACATCAGTTGGACCTTGCGCCCATAAGTGCTGCGGGACATTAGACAATCTTGAATCAAAATCTCGTAATACATAGTGACCCTTAAAGTCACGTAGGAACAGACGTATTCCCTCTGGGGAACAGCAAATAACTGCACCTAACTCTTTCAGTGTTTTAATGCCTAACAGATTTTCTGGACATGACTTAGTAAGTAACAGATCAGTAGTGCGGGACAATGGACCTACTTCTAGAGTAACTGGCTTTGATATCTCATTAACTATTGGTTTTCCTGAAAATCCAAGGGAAACATTTCTTGAGCCTGAGAGCGGAGCCCCTGGAACTTCGGCATGACTAATTGTGGTCCTACTTGCCCCTGTGTCGATCAAAAACTTTCTGTCTTTCCCTAATACTTGACTGTGAACATAGGGACCTTCTTGATCTACAGGTATCTCGATGAGAGGCAAGCCTACCTCCCTCTCTAGGCTGTTTCATGAATATGGCTGATACTCTGGATACTCTGTCTGAGCATACTGGTACATCTGCGATGTAACATGCTGTGTTGCAGCAATAGGCTGCGGTACTGTAACTGTCTGTTGTGCATTCTGTGACTGAGGAGTCTGTGAAACTTGTTCTTGTCTCGGCGGACGTGGTCTTTCTTTAGTCTTACCAGTAGCTATGTTGTGTTTCAGAACTGCACACTCGTTTATAAAATGACCTGGCTGTTTACAATAATTGCAGTTCCCTTTAACGGGAGCTGCAAGATGACTGGCTTGATTCGGACCCCTCTTCTGACTGTCTTGAGGAACAGATTGTGCAACTAGTACTTTCATTTTCGTGTCTTTCATACGTTTTCTCTCGTGTTCTTGCTCTTCCCTGATTCTATTCTGGTGATACTGGAGCATCTGGAGCATCTGGGACGGAGTATTTGCTTGCCAGGTGCTTTCGACTTTCAAAACTCGATTTTTAATTTGTGGACTTGAATTCTCGACTAATTTAGTAACAAAAAGATGAGGGTATGACTCACTACTTGTCTTGAGACCACTGTTAATACTGAAACATTTTTCAAATCTAGAATAAAAATCACTAATATCTTCATCTTGTTTCTGTTTACAGGCTGAGATTGCATCCCAGTCTTCTTTTCTCGTTGTCAATAATCTGGGTAAAACTTGAATCAATAATTCTGGTAAATCTTTACATTTATCTCCAAGACCGGTACCTGGTACTCGAGCCTTGTCTTCAGCTTCTAGAACTGCCCAATCGATCTTTTTCTCTCCCACCTCCCATTCCTTTTCCTTTAACTTTTCATACACCCCTGCGGGTAACAGAACCTTTAACATTTTAATGATATCTGGGTAAGTGTATTCTCCCATACGGAGCATGTCTTTTAATTCTCTATGGAACCCTGCTGGATCTTTGTCATGACAGGGAATTAGTTTCTTCATTTCAAGAAGTTCCATCTTTGAAATCGGAGTGTATACAAACACTCGTTGCATATCGCCACCCGCCCCTTGGACTGGGTGGACTTCTCGTAACGGATTCTGTCTGTCTATGTAGAATGATTTACTTTCTGGGGGTGAGACATGAACAAAATGCGGGTTCAGGAACGTTCTATATTTGTGGCGCTGTTCTAAAATGACACTAATTAAATCGGTACCTAGACCTCTCCATCTATACTGGAGTAACTCGTTCAGGACATCGTGTAACGGGCCTGGATCAGAATGTTGACCCTCATACAGAGTAATGAGGTACTGGATCATATACATACCCACCAGTCGCTGCTCGGCTGGGGGCAATTTCAGAAACATTTGTGCCACTATTTCGTCTGGAAAAGTGGTAGAATCAGTAATCCATCGGACTGCTGATCGGGCTAGTTCTTGTTCATGCATAGTACTTAATTCGCTATAACCGATTCGTGATTTCAAAATGTGATCGGTAGCTTGAAATACTTGTTCTAGGGAACCTTGTTCTGGTGCTTGATGATGGAAAATAGACTTGGGTTCTAGACGTAAATGGCGATCTGGAAATCTAGATTTTCCTACATACGCTATTCTGGCGGGATTCTCGTCGTCTTCCTCTTCAGGTTCAGAGGTACTTTCTTTCTCGCTTACTTGTGCTGCTTTACGCTGTTCGTGTATCTTTATTATCTCTTTACGGATTTTCTTGTACATACTTTCCATGGCACTGACGGTCTTGTGCTTACCCTCGGCTATATTATCACTCCACCTTGTCAGGATTCTCATTTCGGCCGGATCTTTAGACGGGTAATCTTGTTCTCTTATTAGGCAATTGATCAGGAACTTTAATATCATGAGCTGGATCTCGGCTTTCCTTTGAGACATGGCATCACTAATACTTTCTGGATCATCCCCTGTACGGATGAAACGATATATTCTGTCTAGATATTCTTTCATATTCGGCAAGGTGACTAGATACTCGGTCACTCTCCTTATTCGTAAGGAATATAAAACCATATTATATTCGCCTGGAACTGGATCATAGACACATTCGGTAAGGGTTTGCCTGATCTCTGTAACAGACTGATGTTTGGGCGTACGCTGTAACGCTTGAGCATGTAATTCGAGTAATGTTAAACGCTTGTGTGGCGGCGGGGTTTGAGGAAGACCTCCTCCCGCGGCCCCTAAACCAGTATCATCAACTGATGCTTTCCGACCTGGCAGGGTCGGTAATTGTAACGTGGGCTGGACTTGTATGGCGGGCTGACCCGGGGGAGCTGTTAAGGGCACCCCGGTGTCTGGAGGCACAGGAACTACCTGATTTACAGGGACGGGCGGAGCGCGAACAGGATTTGCATATTCAGGGACTATGTCGTCCAAATAGGACGAAATAAAAATATCAGCTGCGGTCGGTTTGTGACGTAGCTTGGTCGGAACTAATGGTGGCGGGAAATTACTGGATGCCTCTGGGGTCGCTTTTGGCAAGCCCTCGGCAAGAAGAGGATACATACCCTTAATAAGGGCATGCCTCTGTCTGTCTGACTGTTCGGCTTTGACTCGTTCACCTATCTCGATTAATTCTCTTTCTTGGGCTCGTTCTTGGGATTCTCTACTTAACTCTGACTTTCTGACTTCCTTTTCGGTTCTTTTATGAGCTTCCTTACGCCATAACTCGATGGCATCTTTCTGTGACTGTCTGGCTTTCTTTTTCCATAATGCTTCTTCTACTCGCATGATACATTCGGCATCCCATGTACCCGATACGGGCCATCTATACTTTTCTTCTAACTGTTTGGTATACTCTACCCATAAATCTAGATACAATATGGCGCTTATGCCATGTTTCTGATACATAAAATGACCTGGACTGTCCCTGGGCGGGACAGGAACTGCTTCCTCTAATAAACCCTTTCTAGTTTTTAACTGACGTAATCTTGAAAAGAGCGGCATTGTAAACTTGAATCGGAACACAATACAATACACGAAAAACAATAACAATTGGGAAAACAATTCAGGCATACCACGACATTGGAAATACATTGAACAACATTATAAATAACAGTTCGAACAGAATATTACCTGGAATACTGAGAACAGAAATACAAGAATTTCTCGAGAACGGAACAGACTAGAGTTACTGGATGCACTGCTATAACAGTACGGAACATACCGGTCCCATAAAGGGACGCATCAAGACCCGTATCCACCTAGGTGAACACTTCGTTTGTGAGTCTGGGCACCACCAACCCACGGACCAGGAGTCAATTTAGATTGGTCCTGTCTAGATACTACCCCAGCAATGGTACTCACCGGGCAGCACGGAACGGAAGGCCTCGGACGGGACTGGACTGCTACAACGACGAACTTCGGACTTCGGACTTCAGTTACGGGTGGGCCTCCGGATACCTCGGACCTTGGACTCTCGGCTTGGGCTCTGGTCGGGACTCGCCGCGTTCCTCCACCGTCTCGTTTGGATGCTGGACCGCCTCCTCCGTCTCCTCCGTGGGCCTGAGGGATACTTGAGCAGAAATATCTGCCACTGCGCAGAAGAGTTCCGTCACGACTGCAGAGGGTCAGGGGGTCGGCGTGGCTTCACCGACGCGTGGGGAAAGGGCAAGTCCCTGTTCGGGCGCCATTATGTGGTAAATAAATAAATAATACCCTATTTTTGACTAAGTATATAGCATAACAGATAGCTCAATAAATAAGAGTCAAGATTCGAGGTAGTAGGAGTTTCGGCAGGTTTATTACAGCATAAGGACAGGATCAGGACAACCTGCATAGGAACAGAGTGACAGGGCCCGGCAGCTGCCGGGGCTAGGTCTGGGATGAGCGCGCTAACTTTTAATAACAATAC
Source organism: Lissotriton helveticus (assembly GCF_964261635.1). NCBI lineage: Eukaryota > Metazoa > Chordata > Amphibia > Caudata > Salamandridae > Lissotriton > Lissotriton helveticus. Next base: position 2,131,960,846 of record NC_136065.1, on the reverse strand, counting down.
ATCAACTTATATACATAACGCAAACACATAGCATTACATTGCAGTAGGCGTAACAGTGGGTGGAGCAGAAGGCGTGACGCGTAGCAGTCGCGAGAGATAACAGTAAAGGTAGGTGTAACTGGGCGTGTACATAGACATGTGGTGCAAACGTAACAGAATATGTCATGAATGGGGCGGAAACATTGGAGGGGGCTACCTAAGGAGCCGGGACCTCTAACCTAATGGTGCGCGAAAACTGGCAATGACGTGTTACTAGGAGAAGCTGGGGGCTATGAACTCTGTGCTAGGAGCAGAGACTAGAGTCTGGAGGGTCGGAGCGACATGTACCTAAACCCTATCTGGTATCTAATGTTTAGAGAACATGTTGATATAAACTAGGAGTCATGAGGGGAAAAGCTAACTTGATTCTAAGACTGGACCATACATTATTCTACATGAAATGCGTGATGAGGAATATTAAATGACCAGTAAATACAGTATTTCTCTACATGGAGACGAGAAGGCTAGACAATGACGGAAACTATTGATGCAGTTCAGTAGCTTAGGAATGCAGAGAAGGAGGACTGAACTGATAGCTGGAACTATAACATACTTTTGGCAGACTCAGAGGCAGAGCCAGGCTGCACCGGGCACTGCGAGGCAGGAAGTAAGTGAAGGGTCGAGGATACAGGTGGGGGCTGTATCGCTCCTTAGCGAGGCTTCAGGAGACAGGAGCTGAATCTGATGTCCGGGCCCTTTTGAGGCCTAGAAACGGGGACTTTATAATGGAATAACGTGCACACTGTGAAACGTGGCAACGTAGCTTTACATAGGCCTGATATTCGTAGTATTCACGAGGACTGGAAACTGACGTACTAGAGGTGGACACAACTGTAATTGCGTCATTAATCGGACATGGGGAATAACATATGCATATTGGTCATGCACACATAACATATGATGGATGAGGCGTAGGGACACAGAACATGGCAAAATTTACTTTTCCACATGCTCTAACTGCATCCCTGAGGCCTGGCCTCTTATACACACGTTTATCTGTTTATTGCATGTAACACATTCTCGTTGATACTTTGAAGTACGGAAAGACATCCTCAGAATCCCCCCTTTCCCAGCCCGTTCTCACGCAAGGTTACAGTGGAAGTCCCCGCCCCGTTCACAACAGGTGATGATCATCGCGCAGCTGGGTATTCCGACGATCCACAGTGTGTGTGGGTTTCGATCGGATCTCGTGGGATGGGGGGGGGCTTTGATCATCTCGGGGGTCCTTAGAGGAGGAAAGCTTTCTATTGTACGGGGAGGGGCAAGGGATTGGTTTCGGCAGAGCTGGGTGTCGGCCTGGGAACGGGGAAGACAAACGGGCACACGGGGAAATGGGGTTTGCATCAAAGGGCCGGGGATCATAAATGGGAAGAAGGGAGGTGTCGCGCTGGGAACAGGACGAGGGTATGGGGCAGAGCAGCGCTGAAGAGGGGTTTTATGATTCGCGGCAGGTGCAGGCAGGGGGGTTGTCAGTATGCGGGGGATGCCGGCGAAGTTAGGAATGGGAGAGAGGCGCGCTGGCTCTCGGCGGGAGCAGGGAAGCCATGGTGTTCAAAAATGGCGGCTGTTTTACGCGCACAAAAAGGTTAAGGAGAGCAAGAGGGCGCCGATAATGTTGACGGTTTTAGCCTAACTTTCAACAGTCCTCCCTTTTCAACATATCTAGCCAACTTGCTTACTCAATGTCAATTTTCATCAAATTCCTAACTTCGGTATCATACAATGCTCTCATATGTTCGCTTCCAATGTCCACAGTTTTGGGAAAAATGCAACTCGCACATAAAGAACACATAGGTGGCAAACATTGAATTCCTAAGCATAGGCCACATATTACAACTACGGGAATCAGGATAATGGTGAGCAGTCTCCAGCCCCAGCTTTTGACGGTGTCCCAGAACCAACCACCAAGCGACCATTCTTCTTGCTCTTGGTGAACTTCCGAAGAGAGTCTGTGAAGATGTTCGATGGCTTTGTACACTGAGGGTGAGTTGTCCGGTATGTATGTACAACAGCTGGCCCCAATAATGCGGCATGCTCCTCCACGGTCCGCCAGAACCACATCTAGAACGAGGCGGTTCTGCAGAGCCACCAAACGGACCGCTTGGAGTTCGGCAGTGTTGTTGGCAAAGATGCCCGCTGTGATGTTCATGGTTGTCTCGACTGCCTGAGTCAAATGTCGGATGGCACGGCTGTTTGCCATCGGGCCCCAGAGGGGGACGAGTCCTTTCATAGCATCGAGGAACTGTGCCCCTGTTGAGTCGGCTTGCTCAACGTCTTTGGCTCGTTTTTGCCTGTGGTGATTCGCTGGAGCCACATAAGTTGGAGGAAGGACGAAGGAGATGTAGCAAGTGCCCCCCCAGCCTTTGGGGAGCCAGGTGTAGGCCTTCGTGCCGCAGATGAAATACATGTTTGGAGATGACACAAAGGAAGGTGGATCCGTGGAATCTAGAGTGCTGGTAAAACGACAAGCGCTGCGACCCACCAGCTGTGTCCCAAGTCCTTCTACACACATGTGGCCTGTGACGTTGATGACCGTCAGGGCCACAGTCAGAGTGGCAGCCGTTCGTTTCCGCAGATAGGAGAAGGTGGGTCTGGTTGGATTGTTGAACACCTGCATTTCGATTCGTTCTTTGGCCGGGATGTCCATTTGGATCGAGTCGCTGGGGGTCAGCGGGCAGAAGTGTGTCTTTGTCTTGTTTCGCCCGGCCCCATGAGAAGAATGTGCTGCAGTTCTGCTGGAGGTGGCATTTCCCGTATAGCTCTCTTGCAGGAGGATCAGCCAGGCAAGGCAGGAGCCGTGGACGGAGAAGGGTGAAGGGATGAATGGTATTGAATGTCCAGTGGCATGGGGTAGCAACCCACAGATCCAGCAGTTGGTGGCGTTGGTGGCAAGATTGTGCTGGTGAAGTAGCTGCACGAAAGAGTTGTTCCAAAACTCCTTTCGCCTCTCTCTTAGTTGAGGAGAGAGCGAAATTAGATAATGTTCCTTCATGGTGGTAGGCTGAGCAGTGGTTAGGAATGTTTCGTGAGCAGGTGCGTGTTCTTCCATAATCCAGAGCGTAGTCATGAGGAGAAAACAGAGGAGGATTACGATGAAGAGTGCAATTGTCTTTGAGCTATGGAGTCTGTCTGTTCTCGGATTTCTGTAGTGGGTATTTCCTGCTGTCTCCGTCGGCTTCTTATTTGGCGCTTCCATCATCTTCTTATCTGGCGCTTCCATCATCTTCGTCTTCAAGGTGCTCGGTAGTGGGCAGGACCACAGACTTAGTTTCAGCCTCTCTCCAGGTAACCCTTGGTAGTTTGGGTCACCGTTCTGAGATCCTTTAACCTAGTCCGTGGCCTACTTAGCCGAAGCTCCCTCCTTTCGACGCAGGAAATACCCTTCTCGAGATGGCACAGTGGGGTCAGGATGTTTTGAAAGTTCAAGTGTCTCTGTGTCAGGATAGCAGTTCAACGATGGTCGGTCCTGGTTCAGGAGCTCTTCTTGGGTGTTGACGGTGTCTGTCGTGGCCAGGGTTGGAGAGACCTTTTTGCAGTGATGGGCGTGCAGCCAGTGTTTCTTCCCCTCCACTCGAAGTGCGGTCCGAGTGGTGATCAGCACTTGCCAGGGGCCCGTCCACCGGGGTTCCAAACTCTTTGATCGCTGAAAATTTCGGATCAGCACGAAGTCCCCCGGCTGGATGGCGTGACCCGGACCCCTGGAAGCATCGGGGATGGCCTGCTGCACCTGCTGATGAAGGACAGACAAAGTTTCAGTCAATTTGTACAGATAATCAGACATTAGGACATCCGGAACGTCATGAATGGAAGTTGGTTTCGGGGCAGACCAGACGCTCATGGGTCGACCGAAGACAACTTCATAAGGGGTTAAGTGATGTCGGGTGGGGGTGGAGCGCATCGATAGCAATGCCAGTGGGAGGGCGTCTGGCCATTTCAGGCCCGTCGTAGCCACTATTTTGGCCAGTTTAAGCTTGAGTGTGGCATTGTGTCGTTCGACAAGCCCAGCAGATTGAGGGTGAAAGACTGCGTGGAATTTCTGTTTAATACCCAGCCCATTTAGGATGAGCTGGATAACGTTGGCTACAAAGTGGGGGCCATTATCACTCCATAAAACACGACAGAGGCCATAACGGGGGAAAAACTCCTTTAACAGGACCTTTGCAGTGGCCATAGCGGTGTTGTCACGGGTTGGATATGCTTCCACCCATTTGCTAAATGCGCACACCACGACAAGTACATATTTCAGGCCTTGGCATCTGTCTAGCTGGATGTAGTCCATCTGCAGGACTTCAAATGGGTGGTTTGGGACCCCAAATCCCCCCCGGGGTACTACAGTTCCTTTCCCGGGGTTGTGTTGCAGGCATATTAAACATTGTTGAACCAGGCGTTTGGCGGAATCTGGGATCTTGTCATTGTGCCAAACCCTGGAGACAAGTTCGATCATGGGGGCTGATCCTATGTGGGCAGGGGAGTGTGCCATAGTTAATATGGGAATCAAGTACGAATCAGGTAGCAACCATTTGTTCGTGTCTTTCGTCCGCCAGCAGCCTTCATCGTCTTTCAATCCCACCCGTGTCCATTCAGTCAATTCGTGTTGTGTGCTAGTCGTTTGTATGTCTCTGATCGTGTCCTTGGCGTCAGTCCAGTTTTCTGCTTGTGACCTGGTCACGTACATATGTGTTGTCGTTCTATTTTCAGCTGTCGTTCGGGCGGTGATGTCAGCTAGTGCATTTCCCTGTCCGATAATGTCTGTCACTTTCTTGTGTGCCTGGCATTTGATAACGGCAAGTCTGTTGGGGAGGAGGACAGCTTCGATTAAGGCGGAGACTAAATCCCCGTGCAAAATGGGTGTGCCGTGTGAGGTCAAGTATCCTCTCTCCCTCCAGAGGAGCCCAAAATGGTGAACCACCCCGAAGGCATACTGGCTGTCAGTGTAAATGTTCGCTGTGGTTCCTGTTGCCAGGATGCAGGCTCGTGTCAAAGCAATCAGTTCCGCTGCCTGGGCAGATCGCTGGGTGATGCGGGCTGTTTCTACTACAGTTCGAGCCGTGGTGACTGCATAGGCAGCGGAAGTGGTACCATCGGGGAGTTTGATGCAAGAACCGTCCACCCACAACTCCCCGTCGGGGTCAGGGAAAGCTGTGTCTCTGAGGTCGACCCTACTCCTGGTCTGTTCGTCCGTAAGAGTCACGCAGTCATGTACGGGGCGCACATTGGGATCGTTCTCTGGCAAGGGTAACAGAGTTGCTGGGTTCAGTGTGGTGCATCTTTTCAGGGTGATATGGGGGGCAAGCAAGGTTAGTTCGTATCCAGTCAGTCGTGCACTCGTCAGATGTTGCGTCTTGGTTTGGTTCAGGAGGGTGTCGACTGCATGGGGTACCAGTACCGTGAGGGAATTCGAGAGTACAATCCCCTCACTCTGTCGGATAGAGACTGCAGCAGCAGCTACAGCTCGAAGGCAGGCAGGCAAGGCTCTGGCGACAGGGTCAAGAGTGGCAGAGAAGTAAGCGCACGGTCGTTGCTTAGGGCCGATGGCCTGGGTCAGGACAGATAAAGCGCACCCCTCCCTTTCGTGAGTGTAAAGGGAGAAGGGCTTTCTGTAATCAGGGGTACCCAGGACAGGGGCTGAGCTGTTGCAAACGTTGCTAACCACTTCCTCTACCACTCCTGCGTCTATCAGTGACTGGATAATCATTACCAATGCCTTCTCGCCCTCTGGCGATATCCGATATTGTGGGAGTTTTGGGAGTGTTGCGTCTGGTCGGACAGTAATGTGCACTGGGTCAATTAACATACGCCCTACGTCCGAATCCGCTTTGGCCCACAGATACGGAGGTAGAGTGTCAAGCAGGGACGCGTCAACGTCGGTGATGGAAAACATGTGCCGGGGGGAACAATGTCTAAGCAGAACGGGGTTGTCGTAAAGAAACACTCGAACTCCATCTTGAGAACACCTAATCGTCGCTCGGAAGTGTTTCAGTAAGTCAAGTCCCATAATGGCGTCAGGGCTATTGGAGGAAAGCAAGAACGTGGTGTCGGTGGTGTTGTTTTCTACGTCAAAGAGAATCGGGGCAGACAAAGGGTTGGTGGAGGGCGTTCCATCGAAACCTGTCGATGTTATGAGTGAGCCAGACAAGGGTGCCCTTGGAATCAGTCGTTTAGATAACGCACTACGTGTTGCGCCAGTGTCTACCAGAAATGGAGACTTGGTACCCAGGACCTTAGCAGTGACATAAGGGCCCTGCTGGTCAACATAGAGCTCGACTGGATCCCTCCCTCGCCCTTGGCTGTCCTATGCAAAGGTGTGAGTGTCGTCATAGTCAGATTGTTGATATTGGTTCTGTCTGGGTCGATCGAACGTATTTGGTCTGCTTGATCTGTCGTTCGTTGCGTCATTTGGGGGCCCTCGTGGTGGTCCCTTAGGTCTCGGTCCGTTTGCTACATCCCGGGGGTCTCTGTTTCTGATCATTTCCAGAAGAACTGGGCACTGGGATTTCCAATGGCCAGTCCCTTTGCAGAAAGCGCACTGGTCTTCTCTAAGGTCTGTGCGTCCACTGTAGGGAGTCAGAGTGCGGTCCTGGGGAAATGTAGTCTTAGGGACGTTTGTCTGGTAGTTTCCCCGGTATTGGTCTCGTCCTATAGTCACCCCTTGCAGTTTGGCAATCATCACCCTCTCTTTTAAGTCTTTCTTCTTTCTCTCTGTCGCCCTATCGTTTTCATTTTTCTGATGCTCATAATATTGGGCCATTTGGAGAATCGCTGTAGGTTTGGAGGCCGCCCAACTACTCTCGCTGGCCTGCAGTTTCTGGGAGATTTCCAATGATAGGCCCTTAACATAATTCTGGACAAACAGATGGTGTCCGGTTGCAGTGGTCATGTCCTGGCCGCTGTAATCGGAGAACACCGTTTCAAACCGGGAGAAGTACTCCGATACGTCCTCCTGGGGTTTTTGGCGACAGGCTGTTACTATCGACCAGTCCACTTTCTTTTCTGGGATTTGGGTTTTTAATTTCTCTACGATTTTATCTGGGAGGTCTAGAATGGATTTCAACGGCTTTTGTCCTGGTCCCCGTTGTTTGTCCAGTTCATCGAGTTGTGACCAGGTATGTCCGAACAGCTCAAGGTGGTCGACTTTCCGGATTTGCTTCCACACATCAGCTGGTAGGCATAACCCGAAGAACAAGTCGATGTCAGCCAGGGTCATGATAGTTGAACCCAGGGCTGTCCCCAATTCAGTATAGAAGGCAGTGGGGTTTTTACGTAGGTCGGGTAGAGATTTCCGGAATGTCAGTATCTCTTGCCGGTCCCATGGCTGGTAGACCCAGTTGTATACTACCCTTCCCTTCGCATCTTGGTTGTTTGCATCATCGTGAGTCCCTGTACCCCGAGGAGGAACCCAGTAAGGGGCAGCCTCACGTATCGGCATCATGGTGTTAGATTGCTCGGTTGGTGGTTCGGTCACTACGGGGGCTGCGGATTTAGCTCCCGGCTTTCGTTCAGTGAGGTGGCGGAAAACCTCAAGCGTACGCGTAAGGAGGTCCGACACATCACACTCGCCCTCATCCCCGATATCGACCTTCCGGTACAGAGTCCTTAGGCTCTCGGGACCTTTTTCTCGATATCGGTCCTCGTATGCATTCAAGACATGATAACACAGTCGTACGGTAAAATGTCGTCTGTGACTCCCTGTATACGAGCTGAACATATCTGTGATGTACTCTTCATCATCCTTCCTTTCTACCAGTGTCCTTGCTATTTTGTCGATCCCCGCTCGCTCATCTTTGTCTAGCCTGTTTGTTCTTGCAGGGCCAGCCCCTCGAGTCTCATGGTCGTCTAACGTCGTTGTTGATGTGGGTTTTAATACAAGGGGTTCGGCCGGCACAGAGGCCATTGGGGCCGACGCTGTGGCGGTACCTTTGTTTGTACCTGGGGGTGGCGCGTGCTGCGCCAAGGGTTGAGAAGGGGCATATGGAGGGGGCATGTAGATGATAGGAGGACCTAACAGCAGGTCCTCATTGGCTTGTCGTTTCGAGGGTAAATCAGGGTAGAGCATGGAGGGGGTTCTAACCGGACACTGGCTTGGCGTTTCCCTTTCTAGTTTCTGTTTAGCTTTCTCTCTTTCCTCTATCTCCTTTTTTAGTTTCTGAGCAGCTAGGTGGGCTGCTTTTTGCAGCTCTTTTTCCAACCTACTCTCAGTTTTCTTTTTACGCTGTTCAGTTTCTTTTCGCCACATGCCGAAGCTATCAAGCATAGTAGGTGTTGTCTTGTTTTTACCCAGGGCAGTTTCTAGCGTTTTTATTTTATCATCATCGAAGGATCCTATCAGGGGCCATTGACTTTCTTGACCCTGTTTTGTATATTTATGCCATAGTTTACTATAGGCAATAGCGGTCAATCCATGCATCATGAACATGTCCTTATTAGGGGTGCCTTCCAGTGGGGCTGGATGGTCCATCTCTAATAAGCGGTCCGGGCTAAACAGGCTACTAATCAGTGGGGAGAAGACAGACATGACGGCTCGTAACGAGGGACTAAAAAGTCAGCACTGCCTATCTTATCACTAGGTGCAAAGACTGGACAGAATATTTCTATTCTACGTTGTTTGCAGGCAGTGAATACCTCATGGATCAAAAAACCAAAGACCAATAAATAACAATGGGGAGAATGAGCAGGTCCGCAAAGATTTGCGTTACCTACCCTTTTCACTGTCTGCAAAAAGGGCGGTCTCTTCCCTGTTTGCAGACAGGGAATCTCCAGGAAACAATAGTTTGCGAACAACAGTTCAATTTCAAGTGATTATTGGGCGGGGGAAAAAATAAGCACGGCTGCTGCCCTACCTATCCTCCACTGTTTGAAAAGAGAGAGCCCGTTGTTTCTCCGTTTGCAGACAGTGAATCCCTCATAGATCAAGATAACAAAAGACCGATAAATAACAATGGGGAGAATGAGTAGGTCCGCAAAGATTTGCGTTACCTACCTTTTTCACTATCTGCAAAAAGGGTGGTCTCTTCCCTGTTTGCAGACAGGGAATCTCCAGGAAACAATAGTTTGTGAACAACAGTTCAGTTTCAGGTGATTATTGAGTGGGGGAGAAAATAAGCCGTTTGCAGACAGTGAATCTCCAAATAAACAAAAAAGAGCAATACTAGTATTTTTTAACAAACAGGCAATCAAACAAATTTCGCGACTTGTCGTGGTTACACGACCTTACCCGGACCGCATGGACAGTTTCCTGTCTTCCGAATCCAGCGCCCGATCGTCCTCTCTTCTCCGTTATCCTCGCGGCACTCCTGATGGTTCCCAGTCAGGACCGTAGATCACTCGAGAGAGGTCTGTTCGGACCCAGTGAAGTTCGGATGATCGGCTGTCAGACGAGGGTCTATCGGACAGACGCGTTCCCGATCGTTGCAGTCGTTCACTTTGTCGTCAGGACCTCTCCCACTGGATCCATGGGTCGCTGATGGGCCCCACGCTTGGGACGCCAATTGTGGAAATCTAACTGGGGGGCACTACCAACCAGAATATAAGATCCGTAATTATTGCCCGGCGGTGTCGCCTCTTGAACCCACAAAGAAGTTAAACTATTGAAGAGGCAGGCGCTGGAGACTGGAAGGCAGGAAACAAGGTTTTTATTCGCTCCGGAGGAGAACACAACGAAAACGGACAGAAGGTATCGTTCTGAGGTGCTCTAACTGCATCCCTGAGGCCTGGCCTCTTATACACACGTTTATCTGTTTATTGCATGTAACACATTCTCGTTGATACTTTGAAGTACGGAAAGACATCCTCAGAATCCCCCCTTTCCCAGCCCGTTCTCACGCAAGGTTACAGTGGAAGTCGTGGGATGGGGGGGGGCTTTGATCATCTCGGGGGTCCTTAGAGGAGGAAAGCTTTCTATTGTACGGGGAGGGGCAAGGGATTGGTATCGGCAGAGCTGGGTGTCGGCCTGGGAACGGGGAAGACAAACGGGCACACGGGGAAATGGGGTTTGCATCAAAGGGCCGGGGATCATAAATGGGAAGAAGGGAGGTGTCGCGCTGGGAACAGGACGAGGGTATGGGGCAGAGCAGCGCTGAAGAGGGGTTTTATGATCCGCGGCAGGTGCAGGCAGGGGGGTTGTCAGTATGCGGGGGATGCCGGCGAAGTTAGGAATGGGAGAGAGGCGCGCTGGCTCTCGGCGGGAGCAGGGAAGCCATGGTGTTCAAAAATGGCGGCTGTTTTACGCGCACAAAAAGGTTAAGGAGAGCAAGAGGGCGCCGATAATGTTGACGGTTTCAGCCTAACTTTCAACAAGCTCAATAAATAAGAGTCAAAATTCGAGGTAGTAGGAGTTTTGCAGGTTTAATACAGCATAAGGACAGGAACAGGACAACCTGCATAGGAATAGGATGGCAGGGCCCAGCAGCTGCTGGGGCTGGATCTGGGATGAGCGCGCTAACATTTAATAACCATACACGATCATATATACTAAAACAGTTGCATTACAATACATACGATAGGCGGAGCAGTGGGTGTGGTCAATAGCAGTCGCGAAAGATAAGGGTGAAGGTAGGTGTAACAAGAGGCGTGAACATAGACATGTGATGTAAACGTAACAGAATATGTCATGAATGGGGTGGAAACCATGGAGGGGGCTACCTGAGGAGCCGGGACCTCTAACCTGATGGTGCGCGCAAACTGGCAATGACGTATTACTAGGAGAAGCTGGGGGCTTCGAACTCTGTGCTAGGAGCAGAGACTGAAGTCTGGAGAGTCAGGGCGACATATACCTAAGCAGTATCTAGTATCTGATGTTTAGAGAACATGTTGATATGAACTAAGAGTCAGGAGGGGAGAGGCTAACGGACTCTAAGACTGGAGCATGCATTATTCTACATGTAGTGCGTGATGAAGAATATTAAATGACCATTAAATGCAGTATTTCTCTTACATGGAGACGTAAAGGCTAGACAATGACGGAAACTATTGATGCGATTCAGTAGCTTAGGAATGCAGAGAAGGAGTACTGAACTGATAACTGGAATCATAACATACTCTTGGCAGACTCGTAGGCAGAGCCAGGCTGAACCGGGCACTGTGAGGCAGGAAGTAAGTGAAGGGTCAGGAATACAGGTGGGGGCTGTATCGCTCCTCAGCGAGGCTTCAGGAGACAGGAGACAGGAGCTGAATCTAGTGTCCAGGCCCTTCTGAGGCCTAGAAACGGGGACTTTACAATGGAATAACGTGCACACTGAGAAACGTGGCAACGTAACTTCACATGGGCCTGATATTCGTAGTATTCAGGAGAACTGGAAACTGGCATACTAGAGGTGGACACAACTGTAATTGCGTCATTAATCGAACATAGGGAATGCATATGCATATTTAATCATGCACACATAACATATGATGGAGGACGCGTAGGGACACAGAACATGGCAAAATTTACTTTTCCACAACAACACAGGGAACCTTATGGTCCCTACCAGGGGTGATGGGACCCTTCCCTTGCAGTCTTTGCAGAATTTGTAAATTTATAATATCTGAGTTAGACGAAAGTAATCTTAGCAACAAGGATTACATACAAATTGTAATAGTGATTCTGTAATCTTTACAATCACATGCCCCTTTAATTTACAATACATTTGGATTACACACTGCAAAAATAAGACTGAGAGTTTTGCAATAATATCAAAACAGGAAGGTTAACCATGAAATGTTTAATGCATGACTAGCAAAGGAAGCACCCACAATATATGTTACATTGGACAATCATTGAAATGGTCTCAGAATCCAAAGAAAAATAAAATTTATACGCTTAAACAGGGGCGCATGCTTCTACTTCTACTTGGCACACATTAAAATAGGACTCAAGAATAATATTGCATGGGGTCAACTCTGAACCCAGACCTCGCTTACCCTAGCCACAACCTGTTCTGGGTTAACGTCTCCCGTTAGATTGGTTCAGATGCTCCGTCCATCACCACCCCCTTTTGTACCGCTTTTGGCCGCCATAAGTGTGGCAGGGTATGCTCAGACGTGAGTCCCTTGCTCACTTTGCCACTGGATTCAAGCAAGCCGGGCTGAAGACGGCTGGAATGCCAGAAACCGGTTCTCGGAAGCTTGTTTCCGGTCCAGGGAAGGCATGGCTTGGCAGTTCGGGCTGGACTGTTCCCATGAGGCACAGGGTCAGACTGATTTGCATATAGCCATGTCTGAACTGGGGTGGCAGAGTGGGCTAAAGAACGGTGATGGATCAAACCCAGATCTTTTGACTGGGTGTGAGTGTTTGATTGGTTCAGATGCTCCGTCCATCACCACCCCCTTTTGTACCGCTTTGGCCGCCATAAGTGTGGCAGGGTATGCTCAGACGTGAGTCCCTTGCTCACTTTGCCACTGGATTCAAGCAAGCCGGGCTGAAGATGGCTGGAATGCCAGAAACCGGTTCTCGGAAGCTTGTTTCCGGTCCAGGTAAGGCATGGCTTGGCAGTTCCGGCTGGACTGTTCCCATGAGGCACAGGGTCAGACTGATTTGCATATAGCCATGTCTGAACTGGGGTGGCAGAGTGGGCTAAAGAACGGTGATGGATTAAACCCAGATCTTTTGACTGGGTGTGAGTGTTTGATTGGTTCAGATGCTCCGTCCATCACCACCCCCTTTTGTACCGCTTTGGTTTCCTCACAGGCAGCAGCGGGTCTTCCGCATTGGTGGAGGAGAGTCGCACCAGAGCCAGCAGCTACAAAATGAAGCAATATTTAATTATAGTTTTATTTTTCAGATGCTGGCTAAGACAGCAGTGTGTGCAGGGAGGGGCCGGGCCATGGGGGTGGGAGGGGGGAGTGTTGTGCACTACTGAGTGTACATGCCAGTTTGGAGAGTACTTAGAGGTGGTTTTGGACCAAAGATTTTTCAGTGGTAGTGGCATACATCCAATATCACATGGTTCATTCATATTTCCATTTAGACTACTAGTCCATAAAGTTGAACTTATGCCAGTAGTGTTAGAAGAGTATAGGCTAGGCTGGGTCATTCGTACCAGGCAGGCACAAGGATTCACAATAAATGTGGAAAAATAATCAGCAAACCCATCTTTGGCGAAAGACCCTCTGGTGCCAACATGAACACTCGGAAAGTGATAGTTTCCCCAGGGAGGAGGATTCTAGCACTACAAGAACTAAACCTCCTTTTTCGCGAATCAACACCGTCCTCCCTTTCAGGCTGAAGAGGTTACGGATGACGGCCTCAGTCATTCCACTCACAAGATCACATATGCAACCGTGCAGGAGTGGGTGGCCAATGAATGGTCACAGTAAAAGGCCATTGGAATGATATAATGGTTGTTGCACATCAAGTGCAAAAGGAATTAAGAACTATCACACACCCCAGATAAGGTACATAGATGGGGGAACCTAAAAATACCTAAATAGTACTAGAACTGTCGCCAGACACCTCAGATGTTATGTTATGTTATATTGCGGCTTTTATAGCGCACGGCTACTCAAAAGAGTGTCCCGGCGCTTTATTAACATCCTGAAAAGCAAACATAACAGTCAAAGAGAAAAGAAAAAAAGGGAGGGGAAAATTTAAAATCTAAGAAGCAAACAGCCAAGTTTTTAAGCCCTTCCTAAAAGATAGCAAGTTAGAATTGCTTCGTAACGCGAAGGGCAGAGAGTTCCAAAGCTGAGGAGCCCGGAGCATAAAAGAGCGACCTCCCAGTCGGGCCCTCCTCACACGGGGAACAATGGCAAGGAGCTGCGATTCTGATCTCAGAGATCGCGACGGACAGTATTGCTTAAACCTCTTCTGCAGGTATTTGGCCCCGGTGGAATAGAAGGCTTTATGCGCAAGGGTCAAGGTTTTAAAAGCAATCCGCTGTCGGATAGGCAGCCAATGGAGTGCATGTAGTAGGCCAGAAACAGGCGCTCGCCTATGCAGACCCACAATAGCGCGAGCCGCTGCATTTTGGACCACCTGCATCCGTTGCAGGAGGTATTCGGGCAGGCCAAGATATAAGATGTTAGCATAGTCCAGTCTTGAACCAATCAGGGCCTGCACCGTAATCCTCCTGTGATCCTCAGAAAGCAGCGGGAAAAACTTCCGCAACATGCGGAGAAGTCCAAAGCATGTGCCTGTAAGGGTAAGGATCTGAGATCTGAGGGTAAGGCCGTTGTCAATTTTGACCCCCAGATTCCTCGCTACTTGCGAAGACTGGCTCGGAGGAGACATGCCCGTCGGCCACCACATCTGCCAGTCCGGGTCGGATTGACAACCGAAGAAGAGTACCTCCGATTTAGCTGAGTTGCACTTGAGGCTGTTCAGTTGGAGCCATTTAAAAACAGCCCCAAGGCATTTGCGAATACTCTCTCTGTCGAAATCCTCCCCTTTCCGGCAGGTGAAAAGCAGCTGGGTGTCATCCGCATAGGATACGATCTGGGCTCCTTAAGACTCAGCCAGGGCCGCCAAAGGGGTCATAAAGATGTTAAACAGAGTCGGGCTCAATACAGAGCCCTGTGGGACTCCGACTCCCAGTGGCGGCATCTCGGCAGAAGTCGAGGAAACCCAGACCGACTGTCGGCGACCAGCTAAAAACGATGTAAACCAGCTGAACACCGTCCCCCTCAGACCGATCTCATGGAGTCTGGTGAGCAAGCCCTCATGGGGGACGGTGTCAAAGGCCGCCGACAGATCAAGCATGATCAACATAGCTCTCCCACCCAGACCAAGCATCTCCTTGATGGCCTCAGACACCTCCAACAATGCCGTCTCCGTACTCAGGTTAGGGCGAAAGCCCGACTGAGTGGAATGAAGCAGGTCATTGGATTCCAAAAAATTGGAAAGCACGCTGTGAACATGCTTCTCCAGGGTCTTGGCCAAAGCCGGAAGAAGAGAGATCGGCCTATAATTGGCCAAGACCTCAGGATCCAAACCAGGCTTCTTGATCAAAGGGATGACCATGGCCTGCTTCCATGCCAAAGGGACCTCACCTAGACTGAGAGAACAGTTCAGGAGAGGGTTAACCAACGGGTTTACTACCTCCGCCATCCTCGCCAAAAATTTGGCCGGACATGGATCGAGCGGTGACCCAGATTTCAGATTGGCCAACAAAGCCAAAGATGAGGCCATAGGTAAAGGCGGGAAGTCTGACAGGACAGGTCCCGAGGGGATCGATGGAACAGGGTCAACCTCGGGGCCCGACAGGACAGCCGGCTGCCGCAATGGAAACGACTCCTGTATCACCTTAATCTTCGTGGTGAAGAAGCAAGCCAAATCCGAGGCCCACGTTTGGGTGGAAACAGACTGGGCCACATTCGACCGCGGGGCGATGTATTCCCTAACGATCGTAAAGATCTCTTTGCCGGAGTTCGAAGCATCCTCGATCCTCCTAGCGAAATAGTTTTTCTTCTCGACCAGAATCGCTCGGTGGTAGGCTTTGACCATAGTCCTATATTTGATCTTGGCTTCGGGATTATAGTGGACTCGCCAAGACCTTTCAGCCACCTTACACTGTCTGCGAGAAGCAAGCAGCGCACCCGTAAACCACGGGGCAGAGACCCGCTTAGGTAATAGTCGAGGAGGTCTAACCGGGGCCAGGTCATTTAGCCTCTCCTCAAGCCAGGCCTGCAAGGATTCCAGGTCACTATCCAGATCTCCCGTCAAAGGACACGGATGTTCACATAGTGCTTTGGACAGCAATTCAGGAGTTACCTGGTGCAGCGCCCTAGTCCCTGAACCAAGCTGCCTAGGGCCATTGCGCCGGGGTCTCTCATTAGCCGGTATATAAAACTGTACCAGGCGATGGTCGGTCCACAGCACCGGCAAAAGTGCCGTCACCTCTATGGGGGAGGAGGAAAAGACCTGGTCCAAGGTATGACCTTTGTCGTGAGTAGGTCCAAAGAGAAAAGGGGCTAAGCCCAAGGAAGTCGTAATATCTACTAATTTAATCACGTCTGAGTCCTGGGCATCATCCATGTGAAAATTAAAGTCACCGGCCAGGATGCAATGGTCAGCTCTCATAGCCAGCGAAGACATAGCAGACTGAAGTTCATCAAAGAACGAGCCTGCTGGACCCGGGGGTCTATAGACTAACAAACCTTTCACTGACTGATGCGGCGCCAAAGTTAAAGAAAAAGCAAGGGACTCAGAGCCTTTGATAGCCTCAGTGGGAATGATAGAACACGTAACAGAATTGTTCACCACGATGGCTACTCCACCCCCCCTTCCTACCTGTCTATCCTGTCTGTGGATGCTGTAATCTGACGGGATAGCCGAGACAATATCCGGGTTAGAGGAAGCTCTCAGCCAGGTCTCTGTGAGCATCAAACAAATCGTTTTTTCCAGAGTAAGGAGATCAAAGAGCTCCTGAACATGGCTGCGCACTGATCTGGTATTCAATAGCATACACAGATGCTTCACCGAAACCACCTCCCGATAGGGAGGTGGCCGTGGGCCTGCGTCTTTTGACCAGCCACAGCCAGGGCATTTGCTCTTACCCCGATGACGCCCAGGGAAAACCTTAAAACAACCACATGAGACCATATTCAGCGACCGAAGTTGCGCAGAGGTGTAACTAACCATAGTTATTATGATAGAACCCCGTCGCCCCTAGTCCTTATCAACCGCCGCCCCGACCGCCTCCGGGACGCTGACGGGCGCAGACGGGCAGGACTCTGGCGCGACTCAGGCGCAGAGAGGGCGCTTCCGCTGCGCGTCACCGCTGCGCGTCGAAAGCGGAGCTTTAAATAGGCATGCCCCCGTGTCCCTGAGCGGTAGAACGCTCAAAGATGGCGCCCGCAGAACGAGTCCCTCACAAAAATGGCACTCCCTGCTCCCTGCCTCCCAGTAAACCGGACCCGCTAAAATAGCGGTGGGTAAACGATTACCGTGCAGGTGAGTGGCCAAGAACCCTGTACTAAAATCAGGGGAAATGTAAAACAAACAGAAATGAAATATAAAATGGGGCTTTTAAAATATCAATTACGCGCTAAATACGCTCCAGCAACACACACACCAAGCAGCGCGATGCTGCTACAATCCTTATCTTTGGTTTTCAGGTAACAGAAAGAACAGGTACCGGCTCCGCCTTAAATAGGCATGCCCCCGTGTCCCTGAGCGGTAGAACGCTCAAAGATGGCGCCCGCAGAACGAGTCCCTCACAAAAATGGCGCTCCCTGCTCCCTGCCTCCCAGTAAACCGGACCCGCTAAAATAGCGGTGGGTAAACGATTACCGTGCAGGTGAGTGGCCAAGAACCCTGTACTAAAATCAGGGGAAATGTAAAACAAACAGAAATGAAATATAAAACGGGGCTTTTAAAATATCAATGACGCGCTAAATACGCTCCAGCAACACACACACCAAGCAGCGCGATGCTGCTACAATCCTTATCTTTGGTTTTCAGGTAACAGCTACAGATACATTTTTATTTTATTGCTTTGGTCCAGGAGTAATGGCACCTCCTGAGGACCACTGTAAAAAGAACACTGTGCCACTGGATTCAAGCTATCCTGGCTGAAGAGGGGTGAAACCCCGAAACCGGTCCTAGGATGCTTGTTTCCGGTCCAAGGAGGACCTGGCGTAGCAGTTAGGGCTGGACTGTTCCCATGAGGCACAGGGTAAAGACTGATTTGCATATGGCCAGGTCTAAACTGGGGTGGCATGGTGAGCCAAAGAATGATGGATTTAACCCAGATCTCTTGAATGGGGGTGAATGTTATAATTAGTTCTGCATGCCGTCCATCAATTGTGTGTCGTTTGCTTTCTCGCCCTAAGTGCGCCGGGTATGCCCAGACGAGGGTCCTCGGCTCACTGTTCCACTGGATTCAAGCAAGCCTGGCTGCTGAGGGGTGAAACCCTGAAACCGGTCCTAGGATGCTTGTTTCCGGTCCAGGGATGACCTGGCCTGGCAGTTCGGGCTGGACTGTTCCCATGAGGCAAAGGGCCAAGACTAATTTGCATACGGTTGGGTCCAAACTGGGGAGGCATGGTGAGCAAAAGAATGATTGCTTTAACCCAGATCTCCTGACTGCGAGTGAATGTTTTAATTTGTTCCGCATTCCGTCCATCAATTGTGTGTCTTTTACTTCCGTTGGACCAGTCATACAGTGTCAATGCTACCTGAAAACCTCACCCTAAACACTTTTTCAATGATCAATCTTTAACGTTAAGGTTGCACATGAGCACTGACAACATGAACACTTTAAGTTACCAAGCTTCGGGTATATCAGGAACTGATACTGGAAGAAACCATACACACCCTACATGGGGCTGTCTTTCCACTCCATTGTTGTGTCCCAGACAAGCTTACGGTCTTTCAAGCGTTTGGGTAAATAGCAGGGAAGGTCCCAAAGTCCTAATAGCCTAATTAATTTACTACTATTTAACCAGCGGCGGCTGCCATAACCAAAGGGTGGTGAGGCGGGTGGGGTCGCGTGGGAGGCCTCGAGTGGAGAGGTGGAGGGAATTACAATATTAAAAAAATAAATATGACTTACCTTTTCCTGCTGCAGCCGGCTGTCTCCAGCACTGCGTCGTGGTCGCCGCCTCTCCACTTCTTGGGTCCAGCAGACCCTGGGATCCAGACTTTCATCCAATCCCGTGCTGCAGAGCAGCACGGGGATTGGTCTGAGCAGGCAGGAAAGACACCCTGCTCAGACCAGGGAGGCTGTAGGGTTTCTCCAGCCAGCTGCTCAGTGTAACTGGGCTGGAGAAAACCTAAGTGCGCCTGTGTGTTTTGGTCGGCCTGAGACGGCCTGCCAAAACACAAATGCGCACTTAGGGAGTGAAGTGTACGTAGCACTTCTCCTCCCCCGATCCCATGCCTAAGCCCCGCCCCTCCCAACACCACTGGCTAAGAGCCAGCAAATGTAAAATAAAATTATGCAAGAGCATCGTTTTATTTTACATTTGCTGGCTCTGAGCCAGGCAGTGGGGCGACGCTCCTCCGCCATTGCGGAGAAGCCGCCACTGTATTTAACTTCCGGTCTGGTGTATTTCATGCTTATGAGTCTGCTCAGATGGCATGGATGTGGTATAATCATTTTGCAGATGTCAACTAAAAACTTGGTGCTGTGTGGTCTACAAGTGCTGAGTGCTGTTGTATGAGGTTCTTGTGGTGAGAGTGGTTGCTGCATAGGCTGTTTGGGCTAGGGTTCTGATTGGCTACTAGATCCAGAGTTTCCTATTTGAGATGGGGATTAGGGCTTTGGCTTTGATTGACTGTTAAAGATAGGGCTGTGATTGGTTAATTGGGGCAGGCTTCCCATTGGCTATATGGTTTAGGGTTCTGACTGGTTAGGGCTAGGGTTCCATTGGCCAATAGGGCAATTTTAAGCAAGGGGCTCAGGGCGTCTCAGCCTGTGCACCGATGCTCAGGGTACAGAGGACCTCAGCAGTTGCCTGCTTGGGCTGGGCAGAGAGGACAAGGGCTGTTGCCTGTTTGGGTCGGGCCTAGGGCCAGAGATGCTGCCCAATGTTCACTTTCGAGCTATCACCTGGAGCCCTCCACATCTGCTAACATCCAAACACAATATCAGCAAAGGCATTCTACTCATGCACCCTAAACAAACCTCATACACATTTCAATGTGTATTGAACCACTGCAAAACCCCACAAACCACACCCCCACACAATTCAATCCCCAACTACAACACAATGGCATCTGCATTCTCACACAAAACACATCTCTGTCCTATACTACTAACACATCACCAACACAAAGCCACAGTATATATAACTTCAATGCATCCAGACACACACCCCCTGTTCAAACACAATACCAGCTCTGTCCTCTACTACTTACGCCTAACAGACACCCTTTTATCATGACAAAACCTATACTCAGCCTTCCATCCATTTAACACCCGCCTCCTCTTCTTACCAATTACACACAACCATACAATCCTTACACGCCACTCCACCACACACATATTACCTATTGCAGTGACCAACTCTAACACAAACACTCATAACTCTTGTCCATCCCCTCTTGCACACCACATACTCTTCTACAAAATACATCACCACCCCTCTACATCACCACCCCACTACATCACCACCCCACTACTATACAAATACCACTCACCAGCAGTCCTGCACGTACAAATCGTTCACAGAAAGCCACTACATCAATATCTGCTCTCACTACTCCACAAAAACAAAACACACAAATCTCAATATATTATATTCTTTACACATATTTTCCCTTACTATGTAATCATGTATCTATAAATGTATTATTTCAGTCCTATTGAACAAGAAAAAAGATACTCTCTCGAAAGCTTTGCTCTGTCCTACCATCACCCTTCACCTCTATCAATTTATCCTCTAGTTTCACTCTCTCTAATCCCAAACTCTTTCTACTACCATGATCTCCAAAATAACCCTTTCTAGACTCATCCCTCCTCCTGGCTCACCCCAAACATCAGTTTACTATTATAATCTCCCAAACAACCCCACTAAATTCTCTCTCATGTTATCTCTCATTTGACTCATCTCAAACCTCTTTTATCTACTCTGATTCTCTTCCTCCCTAATCCCTTTCTACAGGCTCTTCCCTCCTCCATCTCTCCTTTACTCGTCCCAGACCTCAATTTACTACTCTGATCTCCCAATGAACACGTCTGGGTTTCTTCCCTCTTCTATCCCTCCATTACACTATTCAATCCAATGAACAGACTCACTTTTCCTCCGCTCAAATTAACTTGTACCACCCAATACTAATACTATACTCATATTTCCTCATACTAATCCACCACTAATCCTTTTGGGTTCCAGAGTAGTGTGCTACTCACAGAAAAGCGCTTTGACGCCTCGTCAGGGGTAGTATGCACTATATAACAACAATTACAATTACTTCGGTTCTGGGGTTGGGCTTTAGGTCTTAGGTGTTACACCAGTTCTGGAGTGGGGCATTAGGCCTAAGGTATTATGTCAGTTCTAGAGTAAGACAGTCGGTCTTATGAGTTTAGTTAGTTCTAGAGTGGGTCATTCGATCTGAGGTGGTCCTTCAGTTCCGCAGCGGGACTCTGGGTTCTAAATATTACGTAGGATTTGTAAATATTTTCTTTTCTTTCATTTATTTTCTATTATAGAGAATCAGGGAACTTCACCTGGGAAATCACATCTGTCTCTGGAAAGCATGAAGGCCTTTATGAATGTGTTGCATTCAGCAGAGCAGGGGCTGGCCATGGCCGCGCCTACCTGTCAGTAACAGGTGAGTTTAACCCATCATGATGTCAGTCCTGGGCACTGACATCTGCAGGTAGAGGTGGATATTTGAAGGCAAATGGATGTTTTTAGGTATCTGCATTTTTAAGCTTGGCCGCCAGCCTCACTGTAGATATGAGACATCTTACCAATAACTGTGGAGCCAACTTCCTGTGCAGTGAAACTTGGATCTATCTAAGCCGGTACTACCTGTCAGTGACAGTGGAATCCAGTCATGCCGGCACTACCTGTGAGTTGTTTGCAAAAAAGGGGACCCCTATATATTGAATAGACTTGCTATACATAGGGAAACAAACTAGTTTAAGAAAAAAAATTCTATAGCTAAGTCAGTCCAACAATTGGACAAAAACACATAAACTGGGTGACATCAAAGTTCTAAATAATTATATCCCACATAGATATAACTAGTGACACAGAAATGGTAGTAAAAAAATAATTCCATTTTATTTATTATTTTTAGTATAGTAAAAAAGGTTAATTTGTTTTATATACTTGAGTGGTCAATGACATGATTTTAACTTCAATTATATAAATGTACAAATTTCATATCAAGACAGGGTGTGATACAAATATTCATATATATATATATCAAAAATTCATTAAAAACAATCAGACACAGTAGACAAGTATTGATAGAGGCAAGGCGGTAGAATAAAAACAGTTTTTATTCTACCGCCTTGCCTCTATCAATACTTGTCTTCTGTGTCTGAAGATGAAATCATGTCATTGACCAATCAAGTATATCAAAAATTGTTGGACTGACTTGGCTATAGACTTTTTCTTAAACTACCTGTGAGTGACAGGTGAATCTAGTCATGCGGGCACCGACCTGTCAGTGACAGCTGAGCCTAGCCATGCCGGCACTGACCTGTCAGTGACAGGTAAATCTAGTCATGCGGGTACCGACCTGTCAGTGACAGGTGAACCTAGCCATGCTGGCACTGACCTGTCAGTGACAGGTGAACCTAGCCATTCCGGCACTGTCCTCTCGGTGAGATGTGAATCTCGTCATGCCGGCACCGACTTGTCAGTGACAGGTGAGTCTAGCCATTCCAGCAGTACCTGTTAATGAAAGGTGAATCTGTTCACACCCCCACCGCTCAGTGACAGGTGAGTCTAGCCATTCCAGCAGTACCTGTTAATGAAAGGTGAATCTGTTCACACCCCCACCGCTCAGTGACAGGTGAGTCTAGCCATTCCAGCAGTACCTGTTAATGAAAGGTGAATCTGTTCACAACCCCACCGCTCAGTGACAGGTGAGTCTAGCCATTGCAGCACTACCTGTTAATGAAAGGTGAATCAGTTCACACACACACCTCTCACTGACAGGTGAGTCTAGCCATTATGGCACTTACCTCTCAGTGACAAGTGAATCCAGCCATTCCTGCACTACCTGTTAATGAAAGGTGAGTCTGTTCACACCCACACCTCTCAGAGACAGGTGAGTCTAGCCATTATGGCACTTACCTCTCAGTGACAGGTGAGTCTAGTCATGCCAGGTGCCTGGTGAACCATTGGCACCATTGGTTTTTGGCTAACCTACACCTAACTTGTGCTGAAAGTTGTGTCTGGCTATGTTCACACATAGGTGTAAGAGGCAGGTGAGTTTAGACATGCCTGTACCTCGTGCTCGATGAAAGGTACAACTTAAACCGCACACACCTGACTGCTAGTGACAGTGTAGCCATACCTGCACATGTGTTTCAAAAGAGGAGTCTAGTTAGGTTCACACCTACCTTGGAGTGACAGTCAAGGCCCCCACACACCCAGATATCCCTGTTAGTGGTTGTTCAGTTGAAGTTCTCTTTCTGCCATTGAGCACTGTTTTTGAAGAGAGAGGAGGGGGTGAGGAAGAAAGAGCAAGTGTGAGATTAGAGATCAAGGCAGCAACCAAAGAGGGAGGGGACTGATGGACTATACCAACTATTCAATGAGGAAGGGGGCAAGTGAAGAGGCAAGAACACTGTAGACAACATTAAGTCAGGAACTGAAGAAGCCTTGCTAATCTGACCTGTAGGGAAGAGGAGCTGGGTTGGTGCGAGAAGCATCTCAGAACCTCTGATCTTCTTCACAGAGCCTCCTCCGAGTATCGCCCCGCTCAAGAACATCACTGCATCACCAGGTGAGCGGATCGTCCTCTCTTGCCACATTCTGGGTGATGTCCGCTACAACCTCACCTGGCTCAGGAATGGGAGGTCCATTGACACCACCTCACAGCGAGTGAAGACCATGCAGAACCTGTCACTGGAGATCCAGGATGTCCAAGTGGGGGACGCCGGCGAGTACCAGTGTGTGGCGAGCAACCTGCATGGCACAGCAAGAGGCCACATCTGGGTCTTTATCCAAGGTGAGAGGGAGCCAAGGGTTCACCTGTGGATCCATCAGAGGGTTGCGGGAGGGAAGCATGATTGCTGATGCCCTTTGTGTCTCAGTAGGAGCACAGTATCCCATATTTGGATAACTATTTACATCTATGCATCTTAGTTGGTGAGATGTGAAGCTTGAAAACAAACACAAGTGCTGAACCTGAGGCCTTTCCTTGGGGTCCTGCAGCATCTAGTGTTTACTAGCCTGGGAGTGTAAAGAATTTACTTGCAATTACTCTGAAGATGAAGTTTGAAACTTCCTCCTTGGCCAAGTGTGGTGAAGTTTTTTCAACTTCCGTCCAACTTTACCCAAAGTGAAATCATTTACCTTAGTCAATAAGGGCCCTGGGTAGTTCCCTTTGCAGTGAGCACAGACTATATTTGACTACTTCCAACTTAAATGAAGATTTCAGCTGTGAGTACATATCAAAGAGAAGCCACTTCTCTATTGGTGTTAGGTCCAAAACATGTTCACAGATCTTTTTTGTTTGTCCACGTCTTAGAAGCCCCGCGGGCCGTTGTTGATGCCAGCCCTCGCCGCTTGCCCCAGGGCGAGGAAGTTCGAGTCCACTGTGAGGCTTCGGGACATCCTGTGCCTGAAATCTCCTGGAGACGAGGAGACGTTGTTCTGAATGAAGACAAGAGGTACCAGTGGTGCAGCTGGGTCTCTGGGAGGTGTGCGACAGTCAGCATGAGCAGTGTGTGCTTAGTAACGTTGAGTGTTGTTTTAGGTACCGCATTGATGATGGAACCCTGATCATTCAGGACGCAAGAGCAGCGGATGCCGGGGACTACAGCTGCCATGCTGTCAATGAGTTTGGCGAGGATGTGCAGTCAGTGACACTGATTTACACAGGTAACCTGACCCCCTAGGATTGTGGACCCTGGGCGGGATGAGGAATTTTCACCAATGAGGTTGGCAGTGGGATGGGCTTGCAGAAAGGTGCCGTAGGGCACTAACTTGTACTCACTCCAATGGGTGATTCTGTCTCTCACCCCCTCACCAGTGCCACATACAGAAGAATTAGAGGGCCAGTAGTGGCAACGGCAATGCCATAAGAAAGAAACTAGAGACACTGAGCTCCACCACTCTGACTCATCACTTCTGCTAGGCACTGAGGTCCTCAAGGCATAAAATCTCAGAAGAAGCTTTCTCTAACAAGTTTAGACCACCTACCTTTGCCAAGCCCAAGGATATAAATATTAAACCTAAGGATCTCCATCAGGCTATAGGGACAGCATTAGACATTCTGGCTCCACTCAAGGTAAGCAGCCCAAATCTCAAAGAAGTACAAAAGGGGGTGGTGATGGACAGAGCATCTGAACCAATCAAACACTCACACCCAGTCAAAAGATCTGGGTTTGATCCATCACCGTTCTTTAGCCCACTCTGCCACCCCAGTTCAGACATGCTCAGACGTGAGTCCCAGGCTCTCCACACCACTGGAGTCAAGCTATCCAGGCTGATGAAGGCTGATAGCCAGAAACCGGTCCTTGGATGCTTGATTCCGGTCTGGGAAAGACATGGCTTGGTAGTTCGGACTGGACTGTTCCCATGAGGCACAGGGTCAGAGCTGATTTGCATATAGCCAGTGTCTAACCCAGGGTGGTGTGGAGTGCACAAAAACGATGCATTTAGGCCCAGATCCTTGCACTGGGGTGAATGTATGACATTGTTCTACATTCTGTCCATCAACTGTGTTTTTTGCAATTTTCACCCCTAGTGTGCTGGGTATGCTCAGACGTGAGTCCCAGGCGCTTTACACCACTGGAGTCAAGCTATCCAGGCTGATGAAGGCTGATAGCCAGAAACCGGTCCTTGGATGCTTGATTCCGGTCTGGGAAAGACATGGCTTGGTAGTTCGGACTGGACTGTTCCCATGAGGCACAGGGTCAGAGCTGATTTGCATTTAGCCAGTGTCTAACCCAGGGTGGTGTGGAGTGCACAAAAACGATGGATTTAGGCCCAGATCCTTGTACTGGGGTGAATGTATGACATTGTTCTACATTCTGTCCATCAACTGTGTTTTTTGCAATTTTCACCCCGAGTGGGCTGGGTATGCTCAGATGTGAGTCCCAGGCTCTCCACACCACTGGAGTCAAACTATCCAGGCTGATGAAGGCTGATAGCCAGAAACCGGTCCTTGGATGCTTGATTCCGGTCTGGGAAAGACATGGCTTGGTAGTTCGGACTGGACTGTTCCCATGAGGCACAGGGTCAGAGCTGATTTGCATATAGCCAGTGTCTAACCCAGGGTGGTGTGGAGTGCACAAAAACGATGGATTTAGGCCCAGATCCTTGTACTGGGGTGAATGTATGACATTGTTCTACATTCTGTCCATCAACTGTGTTTTTTGCAATTTTCACCCCGAGTGGGCTGGGTATGCTCAGACGTGAGTCCCAGGCTCTCCACACCACTGGAGTCAAGCTATCCAGGCTGATGAAGGCTGATAGCCAGAAACCGGTCCTTGGATGCTTGATTCCGGTCTGGTAAAGACATGGCTTGGTAGTTCGGACTGGACTGTTCCCATGAGGCACAGGGTCAGAGCTGATTTGCATATAGCCAGTGTCTAACCCAGGGTGGTGTGGAGTGCAAAAAAACGATGGATTTAGGCCCAGATCCTTGTACTGGGGTGAATGTATGACATTGTTCTACATTCTGTCCATCAACTGTGTTTTTTGCAATTTTCACCCCGAGTGGGCTGGGTATGCTCAGACGTGAGTCCCAGGCTCTCCACACCACTGGAGTCAAGCTATCCAGGCTGATGAAGGCTGATAGCCAGAAACCGGTCCTTGGATGCTTGATTCCGGTCTGGGAAAGACATGGCTTGGTAGTTCGGACTGGACTGTTCCCATGAGGCACAGGGTCAGAGCTGATTTGCATATAGCCAGTGTCTAACCCAGGGTGGTGTGGAGTGCACAAAAACGATGGATTTAGGCCCAGATCCTTGTACTGGGGTGAATGTATGACATTGTTCTACATTCTGTCCATCAACTGTGTTTTTTGCAATTTTCACCCCGAGTGGGCTGGGTATGCTCAGACGTGAGTCCCAGGCTCTCCACACCACTGGAGTCAAGCTATCCAGGCTGATGAAGGCTGATAGCCAGAAACCGGTCCTTGGATGCTTGATTCCGGTCTGGGAAAGACATGGCTTGGTAGTTCGGACTGGACTGTTCCCATGAGGCACAGGGTCAGAGCTGATTTGCATATAGCCAGTGTCTAACCCAGGGTGGTGTGGAGTGCAAAAAAACGATGGATTTAGGCCCAGATCCTTGTACTGGGGTGAATGTATGACATTGTTCTACATTCTGTCCATCAACTGTGTTTTTTGCAATTTTCACCCCGAGTGGGCTGGGTATGCTCAGACGTGAGTCCCAGGCTCTCCACACCACTGGAGTCAAGCTATCCAGGCTGATGAAGGCTGATAGCCAGAAACCGGTCCTTGGATGCTTGATTCCGGTCGGGGAAAGACATGGCTTGGTAGTTCGGACTGGACTGTTCCCATGAGGCACAGGGTCAGAGCTGATTTGCATATAGCCAGTGTCTAACCCAGGGTGGTGTGGAGTGCAAAAAAACGATGGATTTAGGCCCAGATCTCTGTACTGGGGTGAATGTATGACATTGTTCTGCATTCTGTCCATCAACTGTGTTTTTTGCAAATCTCAAAGAAAGCATGCAATTTGGCTTGTACCAGAACTTCGTAGGGAGAAATCTAAGTGTAAAAAGCTGGAAAAAATCTGGCGTAAAACCCAAAAGTCAGAGAAAGAAATATATATTGAAATCAATAATAACCTCCTATCATAAAAACATTAAGTTAACTCGGAAAAGACGTATTTATGCGTATTAAAGCGAAGCAGGGAATTCCGCGAAGGAACTTTATATGATCCTTAAATCATTTACGTCTCCAACTGCCTGCGCTAACCCTATCCCTGTTTCGCAGATTTTATGTGATAATAGCTCCAGTTTTTTGATGAACAAATTGATACAATCTACGGTAAATGTCCCAGAGACGCCAGTATCTCTGCCACTCTCATTCCTCCTTCTACAGCCTCTAGAAAGAAAGATGTTGTTCTAGCTGGCTTCCCCCCCTGCAAGATTCAAAAGTAGAAGAGATGCTAAAAACAGCTAAATCAGGTTCCCCCATGGACATCTTGCCAGCTAGACTATTTTCCTTGCTGGCAAAGTATCTCGCCTCTCCAATATGCACTCTATTTAACTACTCCCAGTGTGAGGGGAAAGTGCCTCTGGCCTAGAAATCTGCTCCTATCCTTCTGATTTGCAAAAAGATGAATGTGCCTCCGGCAGAGTATCAAACTATCGCCCTATTTCTCTGCTTCCTCTCATGAACAAACTTTTGGAGGGCTATATCAACTCACAGCTTATGGAATATATTGAAGTCCAAATATGTCTGGACCCCTCACCGTCTGGTTTTAGACCTAGACACTCAGCCGAATCCACCCTTACGGGTGTGACAGACTATATTAAACTCTCTTTAGAAATATTAAGGCAGTATCATTAGTGCTGCTGGATTTGTCTGCAGCTTTTGATACTGTAGCTCATCATAGGCTACTGCAAAGACTGACGGAAATTGGTGTGGTTGGGCCGGCTCTTCAATGGATTTCCAGCTTTTTAGAGCAGCACACGCAAACCGTTAATCTGGGTCCCTTTCGTTCTGGGGCTAAATCCCTGACGAAGGGCGTTCCTCAGGTCTCGTGCCTCAGTCCTACCCTTTTTAACTTATATGTGGCCCCTCCTTGCAAATAACATCAGAGACCATGACTTTGTTCCCTTTTCATATGCGGACAACACGCAACTTCTTTTTTCGTTTGATAATAATACGATGGCGACAAAACAGCTCTTTGCAGACGGTATGCAAGCTATCTCTAACTGGATGACAACGAATTTTCTCCAGTTGAATGCTGATAAAACGGAAGTTCTTCTGTTCGGCAAAGTGCACGTTCTGTCATCCCCCGATTGGTGGCTGCCAAAATTAGGTCCTGCCCCCACCCCTACAACCAAAGCAAAAAATCGTGGTATGTATCTGAACCTATTTTTATCTATGAAAGACAAAGTGGCTGTCATTTCAGGCTCCTGTTTTCATATGCTGAAGCTCCTTTGGAGAGTTTTCTACCTTCTCCCCCATCCGTTCGTAAGACCCTGATCCAGGCTCCAGTAGTCTGTCGACTTGACTACTGCAATGCACTTCTGGGTGCTGCAAACGAGGCTGTGTTAAACAGGTTGCAAGTAGTTCAGAATACGGCAGCGCAGCTGGCTCTTAATATGCTTCCCAGATCAGCATCTCTGTCGTTATTGAAACGCCTTCACTGGCTCCCCATCCGTGACAGAATGAAGTGTAAAAGCTGCTGCTTGGTCCACAAAACAATTAATGACAGGGGACCCAGATATCTGGCGGAAAAACTCGTCCATTACCCTGCTAGCAGATCTCTGCACTCTGGAGAGAAGGCCATACTAGTCGTCCCTCGGTTTAATAAACTTTGAACCAGTGGCAAATGTTTTGCCTACTTTGCCCCATGTTTTTGGAACTCGCTCCTCATTGCCTTACACAAGTGCCCTAGCCTTCTTAAATTCAGGAAACTATTGAAAACTGAATTATTTAATAACTGAACATCTCACTATCCTCTATTTCCTCCGCTGTCAGTGCGGAGATACCCCTTAGGGGGTGATTCCAGCACTTTACAAATTCTTCATTCATTCATTCATTCAAGGCACGCGGCCGTTTAACGGAACTAACTGATAGCTGTAGGATACTGACCATATGAGTCCTACTGTCACACTGAAGAGATATGCCTTCAGTGATATATTTGTGTAACCAGCTCTTTGCATTCTAATGTAGAACTTGTTATTTCTGAAATAAGAGGAAACGAGTTTACAAATATTAGAGGTGGACAGAAATCGTGGATTTTCACTCTGCGGAATTCCGTTGAGTCACATCAAAAATGAGTACGAATCCTGCAGAGTCCTTCAACTGACAGAAATATTCATTTCACACTGCTTGCCCTGCAGTTTAGCGCCAGTAGCGTGAGTAGCGCAGAAGAAAATCAGCGTGAATGGCACCATACGGTGCGCAAGAGCGTGCCGCCATTCAAGTTGATTTAACTGCTGTTTGAGTAGAAAATCTACTCGAACACCAGCAAATCTACTCGAGAAGCAGTGAATCTACTCAAGAAGCAGTGAATCTACTTGAGAAGCAATGAATCTACTCGAGAAGCAACTCTCTGACTGTGACTGCTCGCGACTGCCGCAACCACCCGCATTCGAAAATGACACTAAGGGACGCCAAATCTCGCTTGAATTTCTTCAGCCTTGGGGGAAAAAGATTCACCATTTCATGATTGGCAGGATTTAACCATAACTCTGCCTTACAAGAATAATGCTGAGTTGCTGAATTCGATCAATTCCCTGGGCGGAATGAAACATTCCACCCACTTCTAATAAATATATGTTCATCTACACCTATGAGTAGTACAGTGACATCAACCTTCCTTACTGTGCCCTCTCAGGGGAAGATGAGTTTTAGTTTCTACATGGCCTGTGTGCCTCTGCATGTGATTAGGATGTATGACATTACAACGCGTGCTTTTACATCGCATGCCTTTACAACGCTGGTTTTACAATGCATGCCTTTACAACGCATAGTGCTTTGGGGCGCTGGATAGTGAATAGTTTAATTTACTATTCCAACTCCAGTCCCCGTGGATAGTAGGGAAGGTGTTGGACAGTAAATTAAACCTATTCCCTATCCTAGAGCGCCCCCCAGCACAATGCGTTGTAATGGTTTGTGTTTTAAAAGTTGCGTCATAAAGGCACTGCGTGGTAAAAGTTGCGTTGTAAAGGATGTTTCCCCTCATGCATTGACAGAGATGCACTCCTAGAGCAACCATAGCTCTAACGTAAGAGTCTTTCCTCTTCCCTCACATGACAATCCTAAGTGCAGACAGCAATTCTATAATCTTTTTCAAAGTTTGAGTTAAAAGTTCAAATTAATTCAAAGTGTGTTTTCACAACATGACAGCTTTTAGAACGCTTCTCTGTATTCCCAATGTCTTTCAAATTCAAATGCACAAGAAAACTATAGTTTTTGCAAAGGAAATGCAAGATCTGTTTAGTAAGTGCCGCTGCTGCAGCAACAACGTATCACAATTGACCAGCAAAGATGCTTGAGCCGCGAGGAAATTTATACCAGAAATCCAAGATGGCCACCACATCGTGGTAGCCCGTGACCGGCTTGGAAATGTAGTTTGTTGTTGGGACACTGCTCGCAGTGCGTTCTCCATGAACATAAAGCCTCTCTCAACACAGTGCAACACTGTGCTTGAACAGGCAGCCTTTTTTTTTCTCCGAGAGGAACTTTGAGCGAGCGGATTTGGAGTATCTCTCTTCCATGGTCGCCAAGTCTTCACTGGTACGCCATCTCTCCATCCGTAGCCTAGCTAGGATGGTAGGATTTAGTTCCATAGGTATGGCACCAGGACATTCTCTGTGTACCCAAACTCCCGCTTGAACGCGCACTCTGGGTCTCGCCTCTTCTCAAAGACATTTTGAACACCTGTAGACTTTGTCAACTCATGCTTCACTGTAGACAGGTAAATATTTAATGTGGTAAAGATTGGGGCTATGTGCTGTGTTTCAGGTATTAACCAGTTGTAATTTCAGTGGCAATTAATAGCTAAATACCCCCACAAACATGCATTCTGTTCAAATCGTTTCTGGAATCGAAGGGGACATGGCTGGAGCGCGTATGCCGCCAGAGGGAAGTGTGTGGCAGGATGAGCAATGCCAAAACAGGATCCATGGAAACAAACTCAAGCCAGGAACGTCTGGGTTTGCAAAGTTTGCTCCTGGGAATCAACTTTGTTTGAGAGACTGCTGCCTGTCCCATCAATCTCTGGTACGCAGTTTATTTAGAAAATTCAATATTACCTGCAACCTGGGATAAAAGGACAGGATACCTTAGCTACTTGGCACATACCTTCATGGCTACACAATGTATTATCATTCTGAGGCATCCACCCAGCCCTTTCTGGTTGAGTAACCTTCCTGTAGGCAGAGATGATTTTTCCTGTAAGGTCTTCCCCTAGAAGTAGAAGGTGCGTGGCAGGAGATTCCGAATGCAGGCACTCTGGGTTGCTTGCAAACCGGAGACGTTGCATCAACTGCTAGGATTTAGTGTGGGCGTCCATCTGCTTGACACAAAGGACTTCTGTGTGGTGCAGTTCTGGGGTAGAACTTGCATATGCTTTATTCATGATAAAAACCCAACTATTCACATTTGTTATGCAATGATTCAATTCATTACTGAATTCACAACCAGGTGTAATTTACTATAGGAGTAAAGTGTGTGTCGGTTTCGCTATTCTGTTTGTGAGATTTCAACATATGTGTTTGTTGGTATTTATGTAGGTTGTTCATAATTTTCTCTTATCCATGATATCTCAAATACTGAGGCATTTGTCGAGGACTTGTATGTCTTTCGCTGATGTGTTTTATGTTTTACGTAAAGCAGTAATAAGTTCTTCTAAAGGCAGCCCCTCTGGCCTCTCATTTTGACTCGTATGTGAAGTCCCCAAACTCCATTCTGCACAGAGCCCAGCGCTGCGCGATAATGCACAATGTAGACACACCAAAGCCACACAAGTCCATACCAAAGTCAGAATTTTGATGTACAAATGTGTGGCAATCATGGGCCGGGTCTGGTTGCTCCTGGGCTGCGACACTAAGGAATTTAGCCCATCGTCCCCCGAACGAGTCATACTTCAGTTTGAACCTTGTTCTTCTCCCAGGTCAAATCTCATTGTGAAAGTAAAGCTACACCTATTGACCCATGGTCAGGGGCTGAATGACACATGCAACGGAAGCCGGCAGAGCAATACCACAGTCAATAGTTCGATGCAATGAACTTGTCGCTATTATCGAGCGGAGACCACTCTTCGGGGTCTTGTGTGTCCGAAGGGTCTGACGCTCTTCTGGGTGGTTGAAGATGACTCAGTGGCTCCACACAGACTCTCTCTTCTTCTTCCTCTTCAGAGCTTCCAAGCGTCATCGCAGCGAGCCCGTTGGTCCAGGTGTCCTTGGGAGAAGTCGCCACGCTGGAGTGCCAGGCTTCGGGAGTGCCCACCCCTCATGTCACGTGGTTCAGAGGTACAGTAGGGTTTGGTTGTGAAGATTGACCTTGTTTTTCATTTTTGTGCACAGTTCATGCCCTGTAAAGAGTGTTAATGAAAGTGAAACGTCATGATGTCAGGGGATGATATCAGGAAAAACTGACCAGTAGTAACTGGTTGGATGGAAGTGCGTAGCAGGTAAACTTGCTCAGCATAAACTATTTAGAAGGTTGAAAACATAAACATTTGAAGGAGTAAATGTGCTGTGGTGCTAGGGAGCCTTGCAAAAGGCACACACTGGTGAGAAGTTCTGGTGTCTCTGATTGTGGCTGCAGTAGGTTTAGTGTTTCAGTTACACTTATTAACTAAGTTACTAATCCGAGTTACCACAACCTCTAAAGCTCCTCAGCAGTGACAGAGGAATTGTCTTCTAATGTGACTCAAACAAGCGCCGCAGCGCCTCTTCTGCAATCACCAAGCGGGGTGCTGCGCTGGGGTGTCTGAAAGGACTGCAGGACTTTAATTGCACTTAGGTTCACAAGAGTCATCGTGTCCCCCTTCTAGTACTGGGTGCCACAGAAACCCCAGTAGAGCATTACTAATGTAAAAGCCTCACCCAAGATGGCGGCACTCTGGCAAGGTATTTATGGGAAATGAAGTTTTCATAACATAATAACAATCTTTAGAGGGCCTCATAAAGTTTTTTAATATCGAAAGAGGATTTTCTTTTTGTTAACTTCCCTTACAGTAATTTCTGTACAACCGATCAACACCTTGTTAACGTCTAGTTTATATTTTAGTACTGATTCTTACAACCTAAAAAATGCATGGACCATCTATTGTTGCTGCTCTCAGTAGAGTTATTTTAACAATTGGTGTCCTCAGAACCTTTCATTTAATACATATTTTAATATCTTACTCAATGAACTCTCCCAGCTGACCAGGAGGCACTCAGGTGATTAACAGGTTACCAGCCCTTAAACCTGCTTGTATTCTGAAATTGTTTAGTACGAAAAAGAAATAAAAACATCTCCACCATACGTCAGTAAATGCTTCTCAGCGCTTTTAGGTCATTGCTACTAACTGCAAGGGTCACCCACTCCTTACGCCGTTCCTGTTACTCACAGACGAGTTGTTTTGATTCTTTAGATGCAGTCAGAATTTATCAATGAACTGGACTGGGACGCGTCATCCTTGTGGGCATCTTCTTTGCTTTACAACAGAAAACAAAATAAAAAATATTGTAGATATCGACACTGACAATAAAAAATAAATGAAAACGACATCAACAGACAATCCGATGCTCATGGTCCTTGGATAGCCCTGTGGACGCCTCCTCAGCGGATCATTCGTTAATGCCGATAAACATTCAATAGAACTGCATTCAGCGCCCTCATAGACAGTTGCTAGAGCCATAAAAGTCATGGATATCTCTAAGCATGAATACAATAATCAACAAGCGTTGTCAATCCTTGTAAAGGAACATGCAAATACTTTTTACTTCTAGTAACGAAAATAACAAAATCCAAATGTTTCTCCAAGCTTTTCACTGTTGGTTTATTCTGTACCCTGACACTTCCAGCAAAAATCAGCCAACACGTGTTTCATCTTTTAAAGACTTTTTCAAGGCTGGAAATATAGATATAATACATGTTTTTTGATGTTTGTACACAAATGGTGGCTACAGATACTTGCAAATTCATAAGTTAATATTCTAAACATATATAGAAGTAATCCGTCAATTCTAATACACAGAAAAAGAATTAAATTTCCTGGAAATAAGAGTATACATAGAATGAGAGACGGAGCAGAGATAGACCATTGACCGAAGATTTTACACAAAAAAAATCATTGATTGTAAAGTCAAACCTTCACCAAAAGTAGTGACTGACGTTTCAAGGTGATTCCACCCCATTGTGGCACTTTTAATAGTATAACCAAACACCCACCAGCTCTGTATTCCTGATCCTAATTATCTTCATGTGTTGTAGCAAATAGCCATGAATGGCCATCATAACCATTATATCTCTATTTCCAGCCTTACATCTCATTCATTGCTCTGAGTATCGTCGTAGCAGCTTTCTTCACTATTACATCTCAGTTATAGCTCCGAGTATCGTCATAGCAGGCTTCTTCACTATTACATCTCATTCATTGCTCCGAGTATCGTCACAGCAGGCTTCTTCACTATTACATCTCATTCATTGCTCTCAGTATCGGCGTAGCAGGTTTCTTTACTATTACATCTCATTCATTGCTCTCAGTATCGGCGTAGCAGGCTTCTTCACTATTACATCTCAGTTATTGCTCTCAGTATCGGCGTAGCAGGCTTCTTCACTATTACATCTCATTTATTGTTATGGTATCGACGTAGCAGGTTCCTTCACAATTACATCTCAAACATTGCTCCGAGTATCGGCGTAGCAGGTTTCTTTACTATTACATCTCATTCATTGCTCTGAGTATCGACGTAGCAGGCTTCTTCACTAGTACATCTCATTTATAGCTCCGAGTATCGGCGTAGCAGGCTTCTTCACTATTACATCTCATTTATTGCTATGAGTATCGACGTAGCAGGTTCCTTCACTATTACATCTCAAACATTGCTCTGAGTATTGGCAGAACAGGTTTCTTCACTATTATGTCTCATTCTTTGCTCTGAGTATTTGCGTAGCAGGTTTCTTCACTATTACATCTCATTCATACCTCTGAATATCGGTGTAGCAGGTTTCTTCACTAATACATCTCAGTCATACCTATGAGTTTTGGCATAGCAGGTTTCTTCACTATTACATCTCTTTCATAGCTCTGAGTATTGGCGTAGCAGGTTTCTTCACTATTACATCTCATTCATAGCTCTGAGTATCTATGTAGCAGGTTTCTTCACTATTACATCTCTTTCATAGCTCTGAGTATCTATGTAGCAGGTTTCCCCACTATTACATCTCTTTCATAGCTCTGAGTATCTATGTAGCAGGTTTACTCACTATTACATCTCATTCATAGCTCTGAGTATCGTCGTAGCAGGTTTCTTCACTATTACATCTCATTCATAGCTCTGAGTATTGGCGTAGCAGGTTTCTTCATTGTTACATCTCATTCATAGCTTTGAGTATCGGCGTAGCAGGTTTCTTTACTATTACATCTCATTCATAGCTCTGAGTATCGTCGTAGCAGGTTTCTTCACTATTACATCTCATTCATAGCTCTGAGTATCTATGTAGCAGGTTTCTTCACTATTACATCTCATTCATAGCTCTGAGTATCTATGTAGCAGGTTTCTTCACTATTACATCTCATTCATAGCTCTGAGTATCTATGTAGCAGGTTTCCTCACTATTACATCTCTTTCATAGCTCTGAGTATCTATGTAGCAGGTTTCCTCACTATTACATCTCATTCATAGCTCTGAGTATCTATGTAGCAGGTTTCTTCACTATTACATCTCATTCATAGCTCTGAGTATCTGTGTAGCAGGTTTCTTCACTATTACATCTCATTCATAGCTCTGAGTATCTATGTAGCAGGTTTCTTCACTATTACATCTCATTCATAGCTCTGAGTATCTGTGTAGCAGGTTTCTTCACTATTACATCTCATTCATAGCTCTGAGTATCTGTGTAGCAGGTTTCCTCACTATTACATCTCTTTCATAGCTCTGAGTATTGGCGTAACAGGTTTCTTCACTATTACATCTCAGTCATAGCTCTGAGTATCGGCGTAGCAGGTTTCTTCACTATTACATCTCATTCATTGCTCTGAGTACCGACATGACAGGTTTCTTCACTATTACATCTCATTCATTCATTGCTCTGAGTATTGGCGTAGCAGGTTTCTTCATTGCTACATCTATTCATAGCTTTGAGTATCGGCGTAGCAGGTTTCTTTACTATTACATCTCATTCATTGCTCTGAGTATCGGCGTAGCAGGTTTCTTTACTATTACATCTCATTCATAGCTTTGAGTATCGGCGTAGCAGGTTTCTTTACTATTACATCTCATTCATTGCTCTGAGTATCGGCGTAGCAGGTTTCTTTACTATTACATCGCATTCATTGCTCTGAGTATCGGCGTAGCAGGTTTCTTTACTATTACATCGCATTCATTGCTCTGAGTATCGGCGTAGCAGGTTTCTTTACTATTACATCTCATTCATTGCTCTGAGTATCGGTGTAGCAGGTTTCTTCACTATTACATCTCATTCATTGCTCTGAGTATCGACATGACAGGTTTCTTCACTATTACATCTCATTCATTCATTGCTCTGAGTATCAGCGTAGCAGGTTTCTTCATTGTTACAACTCCTCCATTACTTTGAGTATCGACGTAGCAGGTTTCTTCACTATTACATCTCATTCATAGCTTTGAGTATCGGCGTAGCAGGTTTCTTTACTATTACATCTCATTCATTGCTCTGAGTATCGGCGTAGCAGGTTTCTTTACTATTACATCTCATTCATAGCTCTGAGTATCTATGTAGCAGGTTTCTTCACTATTACATCTCATTCATAGCTCTGAGTATCTGTGTAGCAGGTTTCTTCACTATTACATCTCATTCATAGCTCTGAGTATCTGTGTAGCAGGTTTCCTCACTATTACATCTCTTTCATAGCTCTGAGTATTGGCGTAACAGGTTTCTTCACTATTACATCTCAGTCATAGCTCTGAGTATCGGCGTAGCAGGTTTCTTCACTATTACATCTCATTCATTGCTCTGAGTACCGACATGACAGGTTTCTTCACTATTACATCTCATTCATTCATTGCTCTGAGTATTGGCGTAGCAGGTTTCTTCATTGTTACATCTCATTCATAGCTTTGAGTATCGGCGTAGCAGGTTTCTTTACTATTACATCTCATTCATTGCTCTGAGTATCGGCGTAGCAGGTTTCTTTACTATTACATCTCATTCATAGCTTTGAGTATCGGCGTAGCAGGTTTCTTTACTATTACATCTCATTCATTGCTCTGAGTATCGGCGTAGCAGGTTTCTTTACTATTACATCGCATTCATTGCTCTGAGTATCGGCGTAGCAGGTTTCTTTACTATTACATCGCATTCATTGCTCTGAGTATCGGCGTAGCAGGTTTCTTTACTATTACATCTCATTCATTGCTCTGAGTATCGGTGTAGCAGGTTTCTTCACTATTACATCTCATTCATTGCTCTGAGTATCGACATGACAGGTTTCTTCACTATTACATCTCATTCATTCATTGCTCTGAGTATCAGCGTAGCAGGTTTCTTCATTGTTACAACTCCTCCATTACTTTGAGTATCGACGTAGCAGGTTTCTTCACTATTACATCTCATTCATAGCTTTGAGTATCGGCGTAGCAGGTTTCTTTACTATTACATCTCATTCATTGCTCTGAGTATCGGCGTAGCAGGTTTCTTTACTATTACATCGCATTCATTGCCCTGAGTATCGGCGTAGCAGGTTTCTTTACTATTACATCGCATTCATTGCTCTGAGTATCGGCGTAGCAGGTTTCTTTACTATTACATCGCATTCATTGCTCTGAGTATCGGCGTAGCAGGTTTCTTTACTATTACATCTCATTCATAGCTTTGAGTATCGGCGTAGCAGGTTTCTTTACTATTACATCTCATTCATTGCTCTGAGTATCGGCGTAGCAGGTTTCTTTACTATTACATCACATTCATTGCTCTGAGTATCGGCGTAGCAGGTTTCTTTACTATTACATCTCATTCATTGCTCTGAGTATCGGCGTAGCAGGTTTCTTTACTATTACATCACATTCATTGCTCTGAGTATCGGCGTAGCAGGTTTCTTTACTATTACATCACATTCATAGCTTTGAGTATCGGCGTAGCAGGTTTCTTTACTATTACATCTCATCCATTACTTTGAGTATCGACGTAGCAGGTTTCTTTACTATTACATCTCATTCATTGCTCTGAGTATTGGCGTAGCAGGTTTCTTCATTGTTACATCTCATTCATAGCTTTGAGTATCGGCGTAGCAGGTTTCTTTACTATTACATCTCATTCATAGCTCTGAGTATCGTCGTAGCAGGTTTCTTCACTATTACATCTCATTCATAGCTCTGAGTATCGTCGTAGCAGGTTTCTTCACTATTACATCTCATTCATAGCTCTGAGTATCTATGTAGCAGGTTTCTTCACTATTACATCTCATTCATAGCTCTGAGTATCTATGTAGCAGGTTTCCTCACTATTACATCTCTTTCATAGCTCTGAGTATCTATGTAGCAGGTTTCCTCACTATTACATCTCATTCATAGCTCTGAGTATCTATGTAGCAGGTTTCTTCACTATTACATCTCATTCATAGCTCTGAGTATCTGTGTAGCAGGTTTCTTCACTATTACATCTCATTCATAGCTCTGAGTATCTATGTAGCAGGTTTCCTCACTATTACATCTCTTTCATAGCTCTGAGTATTGGCGTAACAGGTTTCTTCACTATTACATCTCAGTCATAGCTCTGAGTATCGGCGTAGCAGGTTTCTTCACTATTACATCTCATTCATTGCTCTGAGTACCGACATGACAGGTTTCTTCACTATTACATCTCATTCATTCATTGCTCTGAGTATTGGCGTAGCAGGTTTCTTCATTGTTACATCTCATTCATAGCTTTGAGTATCGGCGTAGCAGGTTTCTTTACTATTACATCTCATTCATTGCTCTGAGTATCGGCGTAGCAGGTTTCTTTACTATTACATCTCATTCATAGCTTTGAGTATCGGCGTAGCAGGTTTCTTTACTATTACATCTCATTCATTGCTCTGAGTATCGGCGTAGCAGGTTTCTTTACTATTACATCGCATTCATTGCTCTGAGTATCGGCGTAGCAGGTTTCTTTACTATTACATCGCATTCATTGCTCTGAGTATCGGCGTAGCAGGTTTCTTTACTATTACATCTCATTCATTGCTCTGAGTATCGGTGTAGCAGGTTTCTTCACTATTACATCTCATTCATTGCTCTGAGTATCGACATGACAGGTTTCTTCACTATTACATCTCATTCATTCATTGCTCTGAGTATCAGCGTAGCAGGTTTCTTCATTGTTACAACTCCTCCATTACTTTGAGTATCGACGTAGCAGGTTTCTTCACTATTACATCTCATTCATAGCTTTGAGTATCGGCGTAGCAGGTTTCTTTACTATTACATCCCATTCATTGCTCTGAGTATCGGCGTAGCAGGTTTCTTTACTATTACATCGCATTCATTGCTCTGAGTATCGGCGTAGCAGGTTTCTTTACTATTACATCGCATTCATTGCTCTGAGTATCGGCGTAGCAGGTTTCTTTACTATTACATCGCATTCATTGCTCTGAGTATCGGCGTAGCAGGTTTCTTTACTATTACATCTCATTCATAGCTTTGAGTATCGGCGTAGCAGGTTTCTTTACTATTACATCTCATTCATTGCTCTGAGTATCGGCGTAGCAGGTTTCTTTACTATTACATCACATTCATTGCTCTGAGTATCGGCGTAGCAGGTTTCTTTACTATTACATCTCATTCATTGCTCTGAGTATCGGCGTAGCAGGTTTCTTTACTATTACATCACATTCATTGCTCTGAGTATCGGCGTAGCAGGTTTCTTTACTATTACATCACATTCATAGCTTTGAGTATCGGCGTAGCAGGTTTCTTTACTATTACATCTCATTCATTGCTCTGAGTATCGGCGTAGCAGGTTTCTTTACTATTACATCTCATTCATTGCTCTGAGTATCGGCGTAGCAGGTTTCTTTACTATTACATCTCATTCATTGCTCTGAGTATCGGCGTAGCAGGTTTCTTTACTATTACATCACATTCATTGCCCTGAGTATCGGCGTAGCAGGTTTCTTTACTATTACATCTCATTCATTGCTCTGAGTATCGGCGTAGCAGGTTTCTTTACTATTACATTGCATTCATTGCTCTGAGTATCGGCGTAGCAGGTTTCTTTACTATTACATCGCATTCATTGCTCTGAGTATCGGCGTAGCAGGTTTCTTTACTATTACATCTCATTCATTGCTCTGAGTATCGGTGTAGCAGGTTTCTTCACTATTACATCTCATTCATTGCTCTGAGTATCGACATGACAGGTTTCTTCACTATTACATCTCATTCATTCATTGCTCTGAGTATCAGCGTAGCAGGTTTCTTCATTGTTACAACTCCTCCATTACTTTGAGTATCGGCGTAGCAGGTTTCTTCACTATTACATCTCATTCATAGCTTTGAGTATCGGCGTAGCAGGTTTCTTTACTATTACATCTCATTCATTGCTCTGAGTATCGGCGTAGCAGGTTTCTTCACTATTACATCGCATTCATTGCTCTGAGTATCGGCTTAGCAGGTTTCTTTACTATTACATCGCATTCATTGATCTGAGTATCGGCGTAGCAGGTTTCTTTACTATTACATCGCATTCATTGCTCTGAGTATCGGCGTAGCAGGTTTCTTTACTATTACATCTCATTCATAGCTTTGAGTATCGGCGTAGCAGGTTTCTTTACTATTACATCTCATTCATTGCTCTGAGTATCGGCGTAGCAGGTTTCTTTACTATTACATCACATTCATTGCTCTGAGTATCGGCGTAGCAGGTTTCTTTACTATTACATCTCATTCATTGCTCTGAGTATCGGCGTAGCAGGTTTCTTTACTATTACATCACATTCATTGCTCTGAGTATCGGCGTAGCAGGTTTCTTTACTATTACATCACATTCATAGCTTTGAGTATCGGCGTAGCAGGTTTCTTTACTATTACATCTCATTCATTGCTCTGAGTATCGGCGTAGCAGGTTTCTTTACTATTACATCTCATTCATTGCTCTGAGTATCGGCGTAGCAGGTTTCTTTACTATTACATCTCATTCATTGCTCTGAGTATTGGCGTAGCAGGTTTCTTTACTATTACATCACATTCATTGCTCTGAGTATCGGCGTAGCAGGTTTCTTTACTATTACATCTCATTCATTGCTCTGAGTATCGGCGTAGCAGGTTTCTTTACTATTACATCTCATTCATTGCTCTGAGTATCGGCGTAGCAGGTTTCTTCACTATTACATCTCATTCATTGCTCTGAGTATCGACATGACAGGTTTCTTCACTATTACATCTCATTCATTCATTGCTCTGAGTATCAGCGTAGCAGGTTTCTTCATTGTTACAACTCCTCCATTACTTTGAGTATCGACGTAGCAGGTTTCTTCACTATTACATCTCATTCATAGCTTTGAGTATCGGCGTAGCAGGTTTCTTTACTATTACATCTCATTCATTGCTCTGAGTATCGGCGTAGCAGGTTTCTTTACTATTACATCGCATTCATTGCTCTGAGTATCGGCTTAGCAGGTTTCTTTACTATTACATCGCATTCATTGCTCTGAGTATCGGCGTAGCAGGTTTCTTTACTATTACATCGCATTCATTGCTCTGAGTATCGGCGTAGCAGGTTTCTTTACTATTACATCTCATTCATAGCTTTGAGTATCGGCGTAGCAGGTTTCTTTACTATTACATCTCATTCATTGCTCTGAGTATCGGCGTAGCAGGTTTCTTTACTATTACATCACATTCATTGCTCTGAGTATCGGCGTAGCAGGTTTCTTTACTATTACATCTCATTCATTGCTCTGAGTATCGGCGTAGCAGGTTTCTTTACTATTACATCACATTCATTGCTCTGAGTATCGGCGTAGCAGGTTTCTTTACTATTACATCACATTCATAGCTTTGAGTATCGGCGTAGCAGGTTTCTTTACTATTACATCTCATTCATTGCTCTGAGTATCGGCGTAGCAGGTTTCTTTACTATTACATCTCATTCATTGCTCTGAGTATCGGCGTAGCAGGTTTCTTTACTATTACATCTCATTCATTGCTCTGAGTATCGGCGTAGCAGGTTTCGTTACTATTACATCTCATTCATTGCTCTGAGTATCGGCGTAGCAGGTTTCTTTACTATTACATTGCATTCATTGCTCTGAGTATCGGCGTAGCAGGTTTCTTTACTATTACATCGCATTCATTGCTCTGAGTATCGGCGTAGCAGGTTTCTTTACTATTACATCTCATTCATTGCTCTGAGTATCGGTGTAGCAGGTTTCTTCACTATTACATCTCATTCATTGCTCTGAGTATCGACATGACAGGTTTCTTCACTATTACATCTCATTCATTCATTGCTCTGAGTATCAGCGTAGCAGGTTTCTTCATTGTTACAACTCCTCCATTACTTTGAGTATCGGCGTAGCAGGTTTCTTCACTATTACATCTCATTCATAGCTTTGAGTATCGGCGTAGCAGGTTTCTTTACTATTACATCTCATTCATTGCTCTGAGTATCGGCGTAGCAGGTTTCTTTACTATTACATCGCATTCATTGCTCTGAGTATCGGCTTAGCAGGTTTCTTTACTATTACATCGCATTCATTGCTCTGAGTATCGGCGTAGCAGGTTTCTTTACTATTACATCGCATTCATTGCTCTGAGTATCGGCGTAGCAGGTTTCTTTACTATTACATCTCATTCATAGCTTTGAGTATCGGCGTAGCAGGTTTCTTTACTATTACATCTCATTCATTGCTCTGAGTATCGGCGTAGCAGGTTTCTTTACTATTACATCACATTCATTGCTCTGAGTATCGGCGTAGCAGGTTTCTTTACTATTACATCTCATTCATTGCTCTGAGTATCGGCGTAGCAGGTTTCTTTACTATTACATCACATTCATTGCTCTGAGTATCGGCGTAGCAGGTTTCTTTACTATTACATCACATTCATAGCTTTGAGTATCGGCGTAGCAGGTTTCTTTACTATTACATCTCATTCATTGCTCTGAGTATCGGCGTAGCAGGTTTCTTTACTATTACATCTCATTCATTGCTCTGAGTATCGGCGTAGCAGGTTTCTTTACTATTACATCTCATTCATTGCTCTGAGTATCGGCGTAGCAGGTTTCTTTACTATTACATCTCATTCATTGCTCTGAGTATCGGCGTAGCAGGTTTCTTTACTATTACATCACATTCATTGCTCTGAGTATCGGCGTAGCAGGTTTCTTTACTATTACATCTCATTCATTGCTCTGAGTATCGGCGTAGCAGGTTTCTTTACTATTACATCTCATTCATTGCTCTGAGTATCGGCGTAGCAGGTTCCTTCTCTATTACATCTCATTCATTGCTCTGAGTATCGGCGTAGCAGGTTCCTTCTCTATTACATCTCATTCATTGCTCTGAGTATCGGCGTAGCAGGTTCCTTCTCTATTACATCTCATTCATTGCTCTGAGTATCGGCGTAGCAGGTTCCTTCTCTATTACATCTCATTCACTGCTCCGAGTATCTGTGTGACAGGTTTCTTCTCTATTACATCTCATTCATTGCTCTGAGTATCGGCGTCGCAGGTTTCTTCACTGTTACATCCCATTCAGAGCTATGAGTTTCGGCGTAGCAACTCATCTCACCAATGCATCACTATTGCATAGTATCGATGTAGCAGGTTTTCACTATTGCATCTCAATCGATGCTATGAGTATTGGCATAGTAACTCATTCATTGTGATAGGTTTCAGTGGAGTAGCATACGTCATTATTGCATCTCATTCGTAGCTCTTAGTATTGGCCCAGTAGCTCATTCATTTAATTAGGTTTCGGTGCAGCAGCATACGTCATTATTGCATCTCATTCGTTGCTATGCGTATCGGCATACCACCTCGTTTATGTCTTTTGGATCCAGTGGAGCAGCATACGTCATTACTGCATCTCTTTCTATTTCCATTCACCCTTGCATTTGTTTTTTGATAAATTCAATTGATAGTATGCTTTGTCCCGGTGCCTGAGATATTCTATTTCTTTTCTACCTTAGTTGTCATATTCTCACCCTAGGGACTCGAATCAGATGTGTAGCGCTTGCCTTCCTGCTGGAATACGTCTCTAAGCACTTGAGCTGCAGAAAGAGTCCGCTCCTTGGATGGTTTTGGAATTCATATGTGGCTACGAGACCTAATATCCGTATATGTTAACCATTTTAATGAATATATTTCATTGAAAGTGCTCCCTGGCGGAAAATTAATACTTGTGCGGTGGCGTATTCGTGGTTTAGTGGTGATATCTTTCCACATGTGCCCC
The DNA here is from genome assembly GCF_964261635.1 of Lissotriton helveticus. Taxonomy (NCBI): domain Eukaryota; kingdom Metazoa; phylum Chordata; class Amphibia; order Caudata; family Salamandridae; genus Lissotriton; species Lissotriton helveticus. Next base: position 2,131,915,978 of record NC_136065.1, on the reverse strand, counting down.
CTACCCCCGCTTCTTGCCTATAGCTCTTCTGTAGCGTCCATAGCGCTTGGACGATTAGGCACTAGGAAATAGTGCCTGATATTTTGTCAATGTTTTGAGTATTAATTTCCAGATGTGTTCACAGCTACCTAAAGTCCATGGTTTATATTAAAAAAATATCAGCGGATGCATCTGTATCTCATTAAGTGTAAATAACTTGTGATTGAAGCGTCGGCAGTGCTGGCAGTGAGTTGAACCAGTAGTGTCAGACCGTGGGGGTTACTATGAAAGCAAAAACAATGGTTCTGCTGGGTATGTGTAGCTAATTTCTTGTACAAGTAATTTAATTATCTTTATTTCTTATTTATAATCCTCAAATTGTAACACCAAAACAATTTTATCCATAGGGAACACACGAACACACGAAAAAACACAGGTTAATGGGTAATAAGTAGTTTTATATAAATTGCATCATTTATATATACCCATACTTCAATAAAAAGCTTTCAACAAGGTGAAGAGTTAAGGTGAAAAGTGATCAAGTGACATATTGTGCTCAGTGATACAGTTGAGTGCGTATTATGTGCAGGGTGATTAAAATAAGTACAAGGGAATGACAGTCAAGACTGAAAACAATGACTCTGCTGCTAATCCACTTTTAGTGCACAAAGCCTTGATCTGGACCAAGAGGTAGCGTCGACGTTTCAACCCAATCTATGCACTATATAGTGGTCAATGTGGGTCTTCATCAGGACAATGGGCAGGGGATGGATGGCAGCCTGAAAATTTAGACAGAACATGAGTTAGGCGTGTTCCATTTAGATATGTTCCAAACAGCCACCAAAATGGATTAGGCAGTGACTCACCTAGGGCAATCAGAGTGAATCCTGGGTGGTTGAACAATTGTGCTCAGGTCTGGTGGTTACTAGGCCGCTCTGTCCATGCACTTTATTTGTAGTATAATATGAAACTAGTGAAAAGGGCGCTGTTCTACGAGTCGGGACAGACATCTGTTGCTGGTGTCTGCTCAGGAAGAAGATTATAACTTCAAATAATAGAGAACTTTCTCTTATTGATGCGCAGTTTATAATTTATCGTGCCCAACCCTATTGTTTTGAACTGTGCAGGAGGCGAGAGTAGTATCCAAATAACACAAATGGCAAAAAAAAAAAGGTCAGATTTGGAGTTTGGCGCTAATGAAACCGCCTTTGGTTTCTGAAGGAAGCGCTAGATTTACAGCTGAATCCTCTGGCTGAATGTCCTTCATCTTAGCTGTGGTACGGTGGGGGAGATGCCGCTGGAGGATTGACAGGGATTTAACTTACCTCAGTACTGAGGGGTGGGAGCAGGACTTGTGGGGCAGCTGTGGGGCCACAGCTCTTTGAGTAAAGACCTTTCCTCTCTCGCCTTTGTTTGGAACCAGGTGAGCAGGAGCTGATCCCATCGCTAGGTACCCAAGAAGGAACCCTCAAGATCCACGGAGTGCGCGCGTCGGATGCCGGAGAGTACACCTGTCTGGCCACCAATGAGGCGGGGGTGTCAGACGAGGTCATCAGGCTGGAGGTGGGAGGTAAGTCTGCTAAGAAAATGCTGGGATGAGTGAGATGGACATTGGACTCACAAGAGGGGCTGTGATCGCTAAGAATGGCTTTGGCGTCCAAGATCCGTCTGAGCGCAGAACACTCCCAGCCTCAGTTAGAGGAGGGCGGTAAGAAGATAGACACTCTCAAAAGCCGTTCAGGAAAATCCACCACAGTGGCAGGAGGATTTACTGCCAATTAATTGTAATTTGCGGCTCAACTTATATTTGGGTGGACCACCCATTGTTTAACCAGGGCGATATACTCCGTCACCCTGGAGCGACAGATTAAATGACTTCATCACCCTGGCGGAAGAACCACTTGCCAGATTTTTAAATGACGGCCAAGCTGACAGTAAATTATCCCCCAGGTGCATCAAAGTTATGTTTTGCGAGTCCTTAATAGCGAATTTTAAGGATTCGCTATTAAAGACGCAATGTTATTTGCGATTCCTTCTGATTCCCTATTTGCGATTTGCTAATTGCTAATCGCAAATAAGGAATGGCTTTCCCATTCATACCTATGGGCCTAAAGGCCCATAGGTATGAATGGGGAGTCATTCCTTATTTGCGATTAGCAATTAGCGAATCGCAAATGTGCCGCAATTTCAAGGGTGCCAGGGGTGTCCAAAGGACACCCTGTTGCACCCCTGAAATGGTAATGTTCACTGGTGTTGCGCACACACACGTCCAAAGGACATGTCTGTCTTGAATATAAAACTTAGAAAAATGAACTAAAGTGCATATTTCTAAGTTTTTGCTATTTACCACGTAGTTTGACTTCGCGGTAAATAGCGGCCCCAGATTGCGAATTCGCAATCTTGGAATGATTCATGCACAGCATTTAAGGAATCGCAAATTGTGATTCCTTAAATGCGATCGCAATTTGAGAACTCGCAATTATTTGCTCATTCTTAAATTGCCAGTGCATGAACCCTTGATGCATCTCAAATGCCATTTTTGCGGGCGCAAACGGCCGAATTTTGCAATTCGCACCGTTTGCGCTCGCAAAAATGCTTGATGCATCTACCTGCAAAAATCATTGACAGGATCTGCCTTCACAATGGGTCCTATCAATGCATTTAATGTTTGTTACAAGGCTCCGTCAGCAGGACGGAGCCCTGCACCAAACAGTTTTCATTTTTATTTCCAAAAAGAAAATCTCACAATGGCATTTTCTTTTTGAAAAAAATAAATGCAATACTCCACTCAGGCCAGAGCAGGTGGGCGTTCTTTTAGGTGGTTAGCTCCCGCCCTCTGGAACTCCCTCCCTATCCACAACCGCAGCACGCCTGACCACCCACCTTACCTTCAGAAGGCTGGTGAAGACATGGCTATTCACCCAATGCTAATCTCTCCTCTGTTCTGTTGTCTCACTCGGTGTTCATCTTAGTGCTGGGACGCCCTGCTGCTGGGGCAGCCATGCGCTCTACAAATACCTTAACATAACATAACAAAACATAACACTCGCCATGGGACTCTTCTCGCGTGGCGAGGGGAGTATTTATCAGTTTTCACTGCCCCATGCTCTAAGGTTTGCCTGGCGATGACAGACAGTTAAAACTGACACTAATTCCACCCATGTAAATCAGGCGGGTGGAGTTAAAGATCTGCTTCTGACGGCCCTTACTCTGCAGGGCCGTTGGAGGAGTTTTACCTCGTTGGAGATGAAGTAGTCCCTGCTGTGACCAAACCTAAGGTTCTCCCACACATAAATCTGGTGAGCGGATCACTATGTTGACGGGGAGGGAACTCGGTCACTGTTGCGATGGAGTTCCTATCTGCGAACATATAAATCGGAACCTAAGACTCATTGTTTATATCCGACGAGGAGGTTTATTAATAGTACTTTGTAGCATTAGCGCTCCTCCGAGGCTAAGCTCCTAGTCTGCCCCCGCTCTCGACTGGTCTCTCTCAGAGGCAGAGCTTTCTCCACCATCATTCCACAGATCTGGAATAGGCCACCCGATAACATTCGGAAAGAACACTCCCTGCTACCTTTTAGGAAAAAATTAAAGACCATAGTCTTCCAAGAGGCTTGGGGCACACAGTAAAGTACTCTCTCCCCATCACCAACCTAATGCAGATTTTCCTCTCTTACAGCGCTTAGAGACCATTGGTGATAATGCGCTATATGAATACAAATTACAAATTATTGAGATAGTCGTAGTATGTTCCAGCTGGAGAATACACCAGTGGAATTTTTGCACATTAATGGTACCAGAGTACCTGTCTTTTAAAAAAATGTTTTAGAGCAGGGTGCAACTGGAAGAGATTTTTTTAAATATAATGTTATTTTTCTTCTGCCGATTGAGATCCCTGCATTGGGTGGATAATCTAACATCTGGGCGAGGATGCACACAAGACCCCTCCCTCACTAGGTTAACAGATGTGATGGAGTGTAGAGGGTAGAGGACATGGGCTGCATGCTATGACACAGGTGGTATAGCTATATCAAAGAACAACGGTTCCTGTGGTATAATACTTATTAATATATACTTAATATGTAGCTTAATAGCAATTAACACTAACACAGAGGATTGACAGGGATGGCGGAAAGGAATACACATCCAATTATACACATCTCAAGAATGTTTTTAATTCATTATCGTATTCAATCATATTTAAATTGTCACACAGTCATGTGAATGTAAAGACACAAACGAAGTGCACAGTGTCCCAGGTGTACATGTGAAACCAAAATAACATATAACATAAACTACATAAGGGCACAGTGGTTTCTTATTGGATACACAAGAAAAGGAAAATGACCAAACAAAGCATCAATAATTATTATAGTGATTCTACACAATCGTAGGCACTATTTCAATGGTTCGATTCCTTGTGGCGTCGACGGCGTTTCGACCCTCAGGGATACGGGTCTCGTCAGGACAGGGCATTGAGGGACATCTGGATAATATCTTGTATTCACCCATGCATGGTGAAGAATAAAAACTCCCTTACAGGTAACCCAGCCGAATATACATGTAGTGGTCAAGGAACTGGAATGAAGTATATGCACACAATGGTGCTTTCAATATTTTCACACGACAATGCCTGAGCACATGGAATTGTGCCAGATAACATAGAATGCACCCGCGTCTTCAATGGCGGTCCATTCGATATATTACACAGGACGATGCCTGTATGGTGTGGCGCCCGATCGCGTGTCACAGTTTTCTCAATCGATGAGTTGAAAAGGTGGTATAGCAACACAAAAAAATGGTGGCCGGAATGCTGAACATTGTCAAACGCCCACCCCAGTACAGAGTTCTGGGTCTAAATCCATCGTTCTGTTGCTCACCATGGCATTTCAGTTTGGGCCCAGCTATATGCAAATCAGTTTTGGCCCTGCTCCTCATGGGTACAGTCCAGCCCAAACTGCCCGGCCAGGTCCTCTCTGGACCAGAAACAAGCATCATGGGACGGGTTTTGGAGTACCTCCCCTCATCAGCCAGGCTAGCTTGAATCGAATGGCACAGTGAGCAAGGGACCCACGTGGGATGGATGAGACGGACGCCAGACTCAAAAGAGGAACTATAATCGACAACAATAACTTCTGATGTCTAAGACTCCCTCTGGGATCCATCTGAGCACAGAACACTTCTATCCTCAGTTACAGGAGGGCATACCCTTCCCAATTTGGGCGACTATGCCAACACAAAACAAGCATTTGCAATGCAATAGGTCTCGTATTTGAGCCATTGGCATTGGAAAGGTCAATGCCTTTTATGTTTGTGTTAAGAAAACCCCCAAAGTTCAAAGTGCGTGTTTATACACTGCTTCTTGCAGGTTTTTACAATGCCAATAGCTCTTTTATGTATTATAGTTGGAGCTGCTTTATGAATGTTTATGTTATAGCATGTTTAAACACCAACTTCAGTCACACAAATATTGCTGAGTTAGGCTAGAACCCCTTAGAGCTACCACAGGCAGGATTGAGGTGCACTGGGAGAGCTGTGTGTGGCTTACATGATTAGACTACAACGCAGGAGGGGTTCTGTGAGGCAGCACTGAGGAGCACTGGGAGAGCTGTGTGCGGCTTACATTACTAGGCTAGAACCCCTGAGGGGTGCTGCGGGTCAGGACTGAGGCGCACTCGGAGAGCTGTGTGTGGCTTACATTACTAGACTAGAACCCCTGAGGGTTGCTGCGGGTCAGGACTGAGGCCCACTGAGAGAGCTGTGTGTGGCTTACATTACTAGACTAGAACCCCTGAGGGGTGCTGCGGGTCAGGACTGAGGTGCACTGGGAGAGCTGTGTGTGGCTTACATTACTAGACTAGAACCCCTGAGGGGTGCCGCGGGTCAGGACTGAGGCGCACTGCGAGAGCTGTGTGTGGCTTACATTACTAGACTAGAACCCCTGAGGGGTGCCGCGGGTCAGGACTGAGGTGCACTGGAAGAGCTGTGTGTGGCTTACATTACTAGGCTAGAACCCCTGAGGGGTGCCGCGGGTCAGGACTGAGGCACACTGGGTGAGCTGTGTGTGGCTTACATTACTAGACTAGAACCCCTGAGGGGTGCCGCGGGTCAGGACTGAGGCGCACTGGGAGAGCTGTGTGCGGCTTACATTACTAGACTAGAACCCCTGAGGGGTGCCGCGGGTCAGGACTGAGGCGCACTGGGAGAGCTGTGTGCGGCTTACATTACTAGGCTAGAACCCCTGAGGGGTGCCGCGGGTCAGGACTGAGGCGCACTGGGAGAGCTGTGTGCGGCTTACATTACTAGACTAGAACCCCTGAGGGGTGCCGCGGGTCAGGACTGAGGTGCACTGGGGGAGCTGTGTGCGGCTTACATTACTAGGCTAGAACCCCTGAGGGGTGCCGCGGTCAGGACTGAGGAGCACTGGGAGAGCTGTGTGTGGCTTACATTACTAGACTAGAACCCCTGAGGGGTGCCGCGGGTCAGGACTGAGGTGCACTGAGAGAGCTGTGAGTGGCTTACATTACTAGACTAGAACCCCTGAGGGGTGCCTCGGGTCAGGACTGAGGCGCACTGGGAGAGCTGTGTGCGGCTTACATTACTAGGCTAGAACCCCTGAGGGATGCCGCGGGTCAGGACTGAGGCGCACTGGGAGAGCTGTGTGCGGCTTACATTATTAGACTAGTACCCTGAGGGGTGCTGCGGGTCAGGACTGAGGCGCACTGGGAGAGCTGTGTGCGGCTTACATTACTAGGCTAGAACCCCTGAGGGGTGCCGCGGGTTAGGACTGAGGCGCACTGGGTGAGCTGTGTGTGGCTTACATTACTAGACTAGAACCCCTGAGGGGTGCCGCGGGTCAGGACTGAGGCGCACTGGGAGAGCTGTGTGCGGCTTACATTACTAGGCTAGAACCTCTGAGAGGTGCCGCGGGTCAGGACTGAGGTGCACTGGGAGAGCTGTGTGCGGCTTACATTATGAGGCTAGAACCCCTGCGGGGTGCCGCAGTTCAGGACTGAGGTGCACTGGGAGAGCTGTGAGTGGCTTACATTACTAGACTAGAACCCCTGAGGGGTGCCGCGGGTCAGGACTGAGGCGCACTGGGAGAGCTGTGTGCGGCTTACATTACTAGACTAGAACCCCTGAGGGGTGCCGCGGGTCAGGACTGAGGCGCACTGGGAGAGCTGTGTGCGGCTTACATTACTAGGCTAGAACCCCTGCGGGGTGCCGCAGTTCAGGACTGAGGTGCACTGGGAGAGCTGTGAGTGGCTTACATTACTAGACTAGAACCCCTGAGGGGTGCCGCGGGTCAGGACTGAGGCGCACTGGGAGAGCTGTGTGCGGCTTACATTACTAGACTAGAACCCCTGAGGGGTGCCGCGGGTCAGGACTGAGGCGCACTGGGAGAGCTGTGTGCGGCTTACATTACTAGACTAGAACCCCTGAGGGGTGCCGCGGGTCAGGACTGAGGCGCACTGGGAGAGCTGTGAGTGGCTTACATTACTAGACTAGAACCCCTGAGGGGTGCCGCGGGTCAGGACTGAGGCGCACTGGGAGAGCTGTGTGCGGCTTACATTACTAGACTAGAACCCCTGAGGGGTGCCGCGGGTCAGGACTGAGGCGCACTGGGAGAGCTGTGTGCGGCTTACATTACTAGACTAGAACCCCTGAGGGGTGCCGCGGGTCAGGACTGGGGCGCACTGGGAGCGCTGTGTGCGGCTTACATTACTAGACTAGAACCCCTGAGGGGTGCCGCGGGTCAGGACTGAGGCGCACTGGGAGAGCTGTGTGCGGCTTACATTACTAGACTAGAACCCCTGAGGGGTGCCGCGGGTCAGGACTGAGGCGCACTGGGAGAGCTGTGTGCGGCTTACATTACTAGACTAGAACCCCTGAGGGGTGCCGCGGGTCAGGACTGAGGCGCACTGGGAGAGCTGTGTGCGGCTTACATTATTAGACTAGTACCCTGAGGGGTGCTGTGGGTCAGGACTGAGGCGCACTGGGAGAGCTGTGTGTGTCTTACATTACTACGCTAGAACCCCTGAGGGGTGCCGCGGTCAGGACTGAGGCGCACTCGGAGAGCTGTGTGCGGCTTACATTACTAGGCTAGAACCCCTGAGGGGTGCCGCGGGTCAGGACTGAGGCACAATGGGAGAGCTGTGAGTGGCTTACATTACTAGACTAGAACCCCTGAGGGGTGCCGCGGGTCAGGACTGAGGCGCACTGGGAGAGCTGTGAGTGGCTTACATTACTAGACTAGAACCCCTGAGGGGTGCCGCGGGTCAGGACTGAGGCGCACTGGGAGAGCTGTGTGCGGCTTACATTACTAGGCTAGAACCCCTGAGGGGTGCCGCGGGTCAGGACTGAGGCGCACTGGGAGAGCTGTGTGCGGCTTACATTACTAGACTAGAACCCCTGAGGGGTGCCGCGGGTCAGGACTGAGGCGCACTGGGAGAGCTGTGTGCGGCTTACATTACTAGGCTAGAACCCCTGAGGGGTGCTGCGGGTCAGGACTGAGGCGCACTGGGAGAGCTGTGTGTGGCTTACATTACTAGACTAGAACCCTGAGGGGTGCCGCGGGTCAGGACTGAGGCGCACTGGGAGAGCTGTGTGTGTCTTACATTACTAGACTAGAACCCTGAGGGGTGCCGCGGGTCAGGACTGAGGCGCACTGGGAGAGCTGTGTGCGGCTTACATTACTAGACTAGAACCCTGAGGGGTGCCGCGGGTCAGGACTGAGGCGCACTGGGAGAGCTGTGTGTGGCTTACATTACTAGACTAGAACCCTGAGGGGTGCCGCGGGTCAGGACTGAGGCGCACTGGGAGAGCTGTGTGCGGCTTACATTACTAGGCTAGAACCCCTGAGGGGTGTAGCGGTCAGGACTGAGGCGCACTCGGAGAGCTGTGTGTGGCTTACATTACTAGGCTAGAACCCCTGAGGGGTGCCGCGGGTCAGGACTGAGGCGCACTGGGAGAGCTGTGTGCGGCTTACACTACTAGACTAGAACCCCTGAGGGGTGCCGCGGGTCAGGACTGAGGCGCACTGGGAGAGCTGTGTGCGGCTTACATTATTAGGCTAGAACCCCTGAGGGGTGCCGCGGGTCAGGACTGAGGCACAATGGGAGAGCTGTGTGTGGCTTACATTACTAGACTAGAACCCCTGAGGGGTGCCGTGGGTCAGGACTGAGGCGCACTGGGAGAGCTGTGTGCGGCTTACATTACTAGGCTAGAACCCCTGAGGGGTGCTGCGGGTCAGGACTGAGGCGCACTGGGAGAGCTGTGTGCGGCTTACATTACTAGACTAGAACCCCTGAGGGGTGCTGCGGGTCAGGACTGAGGTGCACTGCGAGAGCTGTGTGTGGCTTACATTACTAGGCTAGAACCCCTGAGGGGTGCCACGGCTCAGGACTAAGGTGCAGTGGGAGAGCTGTGTGTGGCTTACATTATTAGACTAGTACCCTGAGGGGTGCTGCGGGTCAGGACTGAGGCGCACTGGGAGAGCTGTGTGTGGCTTACATTACTAGACTAGAACCCTGAGGGGTGCCGCGGGTCAGGACTGAGGCGCACTGGGAGAGCTGTGTGTGTCTTACATTACTAGACTAGAACCCTGAGGGGTGCCGCGGGTCAGGACTGAGGCGCACTGGGAGAGGTGTGTGCGGCTTACATTACTAGACTAGAACCCTGAGGGGTGCCGCGGGTCAGGACTGAGGCGCACTGGGAGAGCTGTGTGTGGCTTACATTACTTGACTAGAACCCTGAGGGGTGCCGCGGGTCAGGACTGAGGCGCACTGGGAGAGCTGTGTGCGGCTTACATTACTAGGCTAGAACCCCTGAGGGGTGTAGCGGTCAGGACTGAGGCGCACTGGGAGAGCTGTGTGTGTCTTACATTACTGGGCTAGAACCCCTGAGGGGTGCCGCGGGTCAGGACTGAGGCGCACTGGGAGAGCTGTGTGTGGCTTACATTACTAGGCTAGAACCCCTGAGGGGTGCCGCGGGTCAGGACTGAGGCGCACTGGGAGAGCTGTGTGTGGCTTACATTACTAGACTAGAACCCCTGAGGGGTGCCGCGGGTCAGGACTGAGGCGCACTGGGAGAGCTGTGTGTGGCTTACATTACTAGGCTAGAACCCCTGAGGGGTGCCGCGGGTCAGGACTGAGGCGCACTGGGAGAGCTGTGTGTGGCTTACATTACTAGACTAGAACCCCTGAGGGATGCCGCGGGTCAGGACTGAGGTGCACTGGGAGAGCTGAGTGCGGCTTACATTAATAGACTAGAACCCCTGAGGGGTGCTGCGGGTCAGGACTGAGGCGCACTGGGAGAGCTGTGTGTGGCTTACATTACTAGACTAGAACCCCTGAGGGATGCCGCGGGTCAGGACTGAGGCGCACTGGGAGAGCTGTGTGTGGCTTACATTACTAGGCTAGAACCCCTGAGGGGTGCCGCGGGTCAGGACTGAGGCGCACTCGGAGAGCTGTGTGTGTCTTACATTACTATGCTAGAACCCCTGAGGGGTGCCGCGGTCAGGACTGAGGCGCACTCGGAGAGCTGTGTGTGTCTTACATTACTAGGCTAGAACCCCTGAGGGGTGCCGCGGGTCAGGACTGAGGCGCACTGGGAGAGCTGTGTGCGGCTTACATTACTAGGCTAGAACCCCTGAGGGGTGCCGCGGGTCAGGACTGAGGCGCACTGGGAGAGCTGTGTGCGGCTTACATTACTAGGCTAGAACCCCTGAGGGGTGCCGCGGGTCAGGACTGAGGCGCACTGGGAGAGCTGTGTGTGGCTTACATTACTAGACTAGAACCCCTGAGGGATGCCGCGGGTCAGGACTGAGGCGCACTGGGAGAGCTGTGTGCGGCTTACATTACTAGGCTAGAACCCCTGAGGGGTGCCGCGGGTCAGGACTGAGGCGCACTCGGAGAGCTGTGTGTGTCTTACATTACTACGCTAGAACCCCTGAGGGGTGCCGCGGTCAGGACTGAGGCGCACTCGGAGAGCTGTGTGTGTCTTACATTACTAGGCTAGAACCCCTGAGGGGTGCCGCGGGTCAGGACTGAGGCGCACTGGGAGAGCTGTGTGCGGCTTACATTACTAGGCTAGAACCCCTGAGGGATGCCGCGGGTCAGGACTGAGGCGCACTGGGAGAGCTGTGTGTGGCTTACATTACTAGACTAGAACCCCTGAGGGGTGCCGCGGGTCAGGACTGAGGCGCACTGGGAGAGCTGTGTGTGGCTTACATTACTAGGCTAGAACCCCTGAGGGGTGCCGCGGGTCAGGACTGAGGCGCACTGGGAGATCTGTGTGCGGCTTACATTACTAGGCTAGAACCCCTGAGGGATGCCGCGGGTCAGGACTGAGGTGCACTGGGAGAGCTGTGTGCAGCTTACATTACTAGACTAGAACCCCTGAGGGGTGCCGTGGGTCAGGTCTGAGGCGCACTCGGAGAGCTGTGTGTGTCTTACATTACTACGCTAGAACCCCTGAGGGGTGCCGCGGTCAGGACTGAGGCGCACTGGGAGAGCTGTGTGCGGCTTACATTACTAGGCTAGAACCCCTGAGGGATGCCGCGGGTCAGGACTGAGGTGCACTGGGAGAGCTGTGTGCGGCTTACATTATTAGACTAGTACCCTGAGGGGTGCTGCGGGTCAGGACTGAGGCGCACTGGGAGAGCTGTGTGCGGCTTACATTACTAGGCTAGAACCCCTGAGGGGTGCCGCGGGTCAGGACTGAGGCGCACTGGGAGAGCTGTGTGTGGCTTACATTACTAGGCTAGAACCCCTGAGGGGTGCCGCGGGTCAGGACTGAGGCGCACTGGGAGAGCTGTGTGTGGCTTACATTACTAGGCTAGAACCCCTGAGGGGTGCCGCGGGTCAGGACTGAGGCGCACTGGGAGAGCTATGTGCGGCTTACATTATTAGACTAGTACCCTGAGGGGTGCTGCGGGTCAGGACTGAGGCGCACTGGGAGAGCTATGTGCGGCTTACATTATTAGACTAGTACCCCTGAGGGGTGCCGCGGGTCAGGACTGAGCCGCACTGGGAGAGCTGTGTGTGGCTTACATTACTAGACTAGAACCCCTGAGGGATGCCGCGGGTCAGGACTGAGGCGCACTGGGAGAGCTGTGTGTGGCTTACATTACTAGGCTAGAACCCCTGAGGGGTGTAGCGGTCAGGACTGAGGCGCACTCGGAGAGCTGTGTGTGGCTTACATTACTAGGCTAGAACCCCTGAGGGGTGCCGCGGTTCAAGAATGAGGTGCACTGGGAGAGCTGTGTGTGGCTTACACTACTAGGCTAGAACCCCTGAGGGGTGCCGCGGGTCAGGACTGAGGCGCACTGGGTGAGCTGTGTGTGGCTTACATTACTAGGCTAGAACCCCTGAGGGGTGCCGCGGGTCAGGACTGAGGCGCACTGGGAGAGCTGTGTGCGGCTTACATTACTACGCTAGAACACCTGAGGGATGCCGCGGGTCAGGACTGAGGTTCACGGGGAGAGCTGTGTGCGGCTTACATTGCTAGGCTAGAACCCCTGAGGGGTGCCGCGGGTCAGGACTGAGGCGCACTGGGAGAGCTGTGTGCGGCTTACATTACTAGGCTAGAACCCCTGAGGGATGCCGCGGGTCAGGACTGAGGCGCACTGGGAGAGCTGTGTGCGGCTTACATTACTAGACTAGAACCCCTGAGGGGTGCCGCGGGTCAGGACTGAGGCGCACTGGGAGAGCTGTGTGCGGCTTACATTACTAGACTAGAACCCCTGAGGGGTGCCGCGGGTCAGGACTGAGGCGCACTGGGAGAGCTGTGTGTGGCTTACATTATTAGACTAGTACCCCTGAGGTGTGCCGCGGGTCAGGACTGAGGCGCACTGGGAGAGCTGTGTGTGTCTTACATTACTAGGCTAGAACCCCTGAGGGGTGCCGCGGGTCAGGACTGAGGCGCACTGGGAGAGCTGTGTGCGGCTTACATTACTAGACTAGAACCCCTGAGGGGTGCCGCGGGTCAGGACTGAGGCGCACTGGGAGAGCTGTGTGTGGCTTACATTACTAGACTAGTACCCCTGAGGGGTGCCGCGGGTCAGGACTGAGGCGCACTGGGAGAGCTGTGTGTGGCTTACATTACTAGACTAGAACCCCTGAGGGGTGCTGCGGGTCAGGACTGAGGCGCACTGGGAGAGCTATGTGCGGCTTACATTATTAGACTAGTACCCCTGAGGGGTGCCGCGGGTCAGGACTGAGGCGCACTGGGAGAGCTGTGTGTGGCTTACATTACTAGACTAGAACCCCTGAGGGGTGCCGCGGGTCAGGACTGAGGCGCACTGGGAGAGCTGTGTGTGGCTTACATTACTAGACTAGAACCCCTGAGGGGTGCCGCGGGTCAGGACTGAGGCGCACTTGGAGAGCTGTGTGCGGCTTACATTACTAGGCTAGAATCCCTGAGGGGTGCCGCGGTTCAAGAATGAGGTGCACTGGGAGAGCTGCGTGTGGCTTACATTATTAGATTAGAACCCCCGAGGGATGCCGCGGGAAGGACTGAGGTGCACTGGGAGAGCTGTGTGCGGGTTACATTACTAGGCTAGAACCCCTGAGGGGTGTAGCGGTCAGGACTGAGGCGCACTGGGAGAGCTGTGTGCGGCTTACATTACTAGGCTAGAACCCCTGAGGGGTGCCGCGGGTCAGGACTGAGGTGCACTGGGAGAGCTGTGTGTGGCTTACATTACTAGGCTAGAACCCCTGAGGGGTGTAGCGGTCAGGACTGAGGCGCACTCGGAGAGCTGTGTGTGGCTTACATTACTAGGCTAGAACCCCTGAGGGGTGCCGCGGTTCAAGAATGAGGTGCACTGGGAGAGCTGTGTGCGGCTTACATTACTAGGCTAGAACCCCTGAGGGGTGCCGCGGTTCAAGAATGAGGTGCACTGGGAGAGCTGCGTGTGGCTTACATTATTAGATTAGAACCCCCGAGGGATGCCGCGGGAAGGACTGAGGTGCACTGGGAGAGCTGTGTGTGGCTTACATTACTAGGCTAGAACCCCTGAGGGGTGTAGCGGTCAGGACTGAGGCGCACTGGGTGAGCTGTGTGTGGCTTACATTACTAGACTAGAACCCCTGAGGGGTGCCGCGGGTCAGGACTGAGGCGCACTGGGAGAGCTGTGTGCGGCTTACATTACTAGGCTAGAACCCCTGAGGGATGCCGCGGGTCAGGACTGAGGCGCACTGGGAGAGCTGTGTGTGGCTTACATTACTAGACTAGAACCCCTGAGGGGTGCTGCGGGTCAGGACTGAGGCGCACTGGGAGAGCTGTGTGTGGCTTACATTACTAGACTAGAACCCCTGAGGGGTGCCGCGGTTCAGGACTGAGGCGCACTGGGAGAGCTGTGTGCGGCTTACATTACTAGACTAGAACCCCTGAGGGGTGCTGCGGTCAGGACTGAGGTGCACTGGGAGAGCTGTGTGTGGCTTACATTACTAGGCTAGAACCCCTGAGGGGTGCTGCGGGTCAGGACTGAGGCGCACTGGGAGAGCTGTGTGTGGCTTACATTACTAGGCTAGAACCCCTGAGGGGCGCCGCTGGTCAGGACTGAGGTGCACTGGGAGAGCTGTGTGCGGCTTACATTACTAGACTAGAACCCCTGAGGGGTGCCGCGGTTCAGGACTGAGGTGCACTGGGAGAGTTGTGTGCGGCTTACATTATTAGACTAGTACCCTGAGGGGTGCTGCGGGTCAGGACTGAGGCGCACTGGGAGAGCTGTGTGTGGCTTACATTACTAGACTAGAACCCCTGAGGGATGCCGCGGGTCAGGACTGAGGCGCACTCGGAGAGCTGTGTGCGGCTTACATTACTAGGCTAGAACCCCTGAGGGGTGCTGCGGGTCAGGACTGAGGCGCACTGCGAGAGCTGTGTGTGGCTTACATTACTAGACTAGAACCCCTGAGGGGTGCCGCGGGTCAGGACTGAGGCGCACTGGAAGAGCTGTGTGTGGCTTACATTACTAGCCTAGAACCCCTGAGGGGTGCCGCGGGTCAGGACTGAGGCGCACTGGAAGAGCTGTGTGTGGCTTACATTACTAGCCTAGAACCCCTGAGGGGTGCCGCGGGTCAGGACTGAGGTGCACTGGGAGAGCTGTGTGCGGCTTACATTACTAGACTAGAACCCTGAGGGGTGCCGCGGGTCAGGACTGAGGCGCACTGGGAGAGCTGTGTGCGGCTTACATTACTAGGCTAGAACCCCTGAGGGGTGTAGCGGTCAGGACTGAGGCGCACTGGGAGAGCTGTGAGTGGCTTACATTACTAGACTAGAACCCCTGAGGGGTGCCGCGGGTCAGGACTGAGGCGCACTGGGAGAGCTGTGTGCGGCTTACACTACTAGACTAGAACCCCTGAGGGGTGCCGCGGGTCAGGACTGAGGCGCACTGGGAGAGCTGTGTGCGGCTTACATTATTAGGCTAGAACCCCTGAGGGGTGCCGCGGGTCAGGACTGAGGCACAATGGGAGAGCTGTGTGTGGCTTACATTACTAGACTAGAACCCCTGAGGGGTGCCGTGGGTCAGGACTGAGGCGCACTGGGAGAGCTGTGTGCGGCTTACATTACTAGGCTAGAACCCCTGAGGGGTGCTGCGGGTCAGGACTGAGGCGCACTGGGAGAGCTGTTTGCGGCTTACATTACTAGACTAGAACCCCTGAGGGGTGCTGCGGGTCAGGACTGAGGTGCACTGCGAGAGCTGTGTGTGGCTTACATTACTAGGCTAGAACCCCTGAGGGGTGCCACGGCTCAGGACTAAGGTGCAGTGGGAGAGCTGTGTGTGGCTTACATTATTAGACTAGTACCCTGAGGGGTGCTGCGGGTCAGGACTGAGGCGCACTGGGAGAGCTGTGTGTGGCTTACATTACTAGACTAGAACCCTGAGGGGTGCCGCGGGTCAGGACTGAGGCGCACTGGGAGAGCTGTGTGTGTCTTACATTACTAGACTAGAACCCTGAGGGGTGCCGCGGGTCAGGACTGAGGCGCACTGGGAGAGCTGTGTGCGGCTTACATTACTAGACTAGAACCCTGAGGGGTGCCGCGGGTCAGGACTGAGGCGCACTGGGAGAGCTGTGTGTGGCTTACATTACTTGACTAGAACCCTGAGGGGTGCCGCGGGTCAGGACTGAGGCGCACTGGGAGAGCTGTGTGCGGCTTACATTACTAGGCTAGAACCCCTGAGGGGTGTAGCGGTCAGGACTGAGGCGCACTGGGAGAGCTGTGTGTGTCTTACATTACTAGGCTAGAACCCCTGAGGGGTGCCGCGGGTCAGGACTGAGGCGCACTGGGAGAGCTGTGTGTGGCTTACATTACTAGGCTAGAACCCCTGAGGGGTGCCGCGGGTCAGGACTGAGGCGCACTGGGAGAGCTGTGTGTGGCTTACATTACTAGACTAGAACCCCTGAGGGGTGCCGCGGGTCAGGACTGAGGCGCACTGGGAGAGCTGTGTGTGGCTTACATTACTAGGCTAGAACCCCTGAGGGGTGCCGCGGGTCAGGACTGAGGCGCACTGGGAGAGCTGTGTGTGGCTTACATTACTAGACTAGAACCCCTGAGGGATGCCGCGGGTCAGGACTGAGGTGCACTGGGAGAGCTGAGTGCGGCTTACATTAATAGACTAGAACCCCTGAGGGGTGTTGCGGGTCAGGACTGAGGCGCACTGGGAGAGCTGTGTGTGGCTTACATTACTAGACTAGAACCCCTGAGGGATGCCGCGGGTCAGGACTGAGGCGCACTGGGAGAGCTGTGTGTGGCTTACATTACTAGGCTAGAACCCCTGAGGGGTGCCGCGGGTCAGGACTGAGGCGCACTCGGAGAGCTGTGTGTGTCTTACATTACTATGCTAGAACCCCTGAGGGGTGCCGCGGTCAGGACTGAGGCGCACTCGGAGAGCTGTGTGTGTCTTACATTACTAGGCTAGAACCCCTGAGGGGTGCCGCGGGTCAGGACTGAGGCGCACTGGGAGAGCTGTGTGCGGCTTACATTACTAGGCTAGAACCCCTGAGGGGTGCCGCGGGTCAGGACTGAGGCGCACTGGGAGAGCTGTGTGCGGCTTACATTACTAGGCTAGAACCCCTGAGGGGTGCCGCGGGTCAGGACTGAGGCGCACTGGGAGAGCTGTGTGCGGCTTACATTACTAGGCTAGAACCCCTGAGGGGTGCCGCGGGTCAGGACTGAGGCGCACTGGGAGAGCTGTGTGCGGCTTACATTACTAGACTAGAACCCCTGAGGGGTGCCGCGGGTCAGGACTGAGGTGCACTGGGAGAGCTGTGTGCGGCTTACATTACTAGACTAGAACCCCTGAGGGGTGCCGCGGGTCAGGACTGAGGCGCACTGGGGGAGCTGTGTGCGGCTTACATTATTAGACTAGTACCCTGAGGGGTGCTGCGGGTCAGGACTGAGGCGCACTGGGAGAGCTGTGTGCGGCTTACATTACTAGGCTAGAACCCCTGAGGGGTGCCGCGGGTCAGGACTGAGGCGCACTGGGAGAGCTGTGTGTGGCTTACATTACTAGGCTAGAACCCCTGAGGGGTGCCGCGGGTCAGGACTGAGCCGCACTGGGAGAGCTGTGTGTGGCTTACATTACTAGGCTAGAACCCCTGAGGGGTGCCGCGGGTCAGGACTGAGGCGCACTGGGAGAGCTGTGTGCGGCTTACATTACTACGCTAGAACACCTGAGGGATGCCGCGGGTCAGGACTGAGGTTCACGGGGAGAGCTGTGTGCGGCTTACATTACTAGGCTAGAACCCCTGAGGGGTGCCGCGGGTCAGGACTGAGGCGCACTGGGAGAGCTGTGTGCGGCTTACATTACTAGGCTAGAACCCCTGAGGGATGCCGCGGGTCAGGACTGAGGCGCACTGGGAGAGCTGTGTGCGGCTTACATTACTAGACTAGAACCCCTGAGGGGTGCCGCGGGTCAGGACTGAGGCGCACTGGGAGAGCTGTGTGCGGCTTACATTACTAGACTAGAACCCCTGAGGGGTGCCGCGGGTCAGGACTGAGGCGCACTGGGAGAGCTGTGTGTGGCTTACATTATTAGACTAGTACCCCTGAGGTGTGCCGCGGGTCAGGACTGAGGCGCACTGGGAGAGCTGTGTGTGTCTTACATTACTAGGCTAGAACCCCTGAGGGGTGCCGCGGGTCAGGACTGAGGCGCACTGGGAGAGCTGTGTGCGGCTTACATTACTAGACTAGAACCCCTGAGGGGTGCCGCGGGTCAGGACTGAGGCGCACTGGGAGAGCTGTGTGTGGCTTACATTACTAGACTAGTACCCCTGAGGGGTGCCGCGGGTCAGGACTGAGGCGCACTGGGAGAGCTGTGTGTGGCTTACATTACTAGACTAGAACCCCTGAGGGGTGCTGCGGGTCAGGACTGAGGCGCACTGGGAGAGCTATGTGCGGCTTACATTATTAGACTAGTACCCCTGAGGGGTGCCGCGGGTCAGGACTGAGGCGCACTGGGAGAGCTGTGTGTGGTTTACATTACTAGACTAGAACCCCTGAGGGGTGCCGCGGGTCAGGACTGAGGCGCACTGGGAGAGCTGTGTGTGGCTTACATTACTAGACTAGAACCCCTGAGGGGTGCCGCGGGTCAGGACTGAGGCGCACTTGGAGAGCTGTGTGCGGCTTACATTACTAGGCTAGACCCTGAGGGGTGCCGCGGTTCAAGAATGAGGTGCACTGGGAGAGCTGCGTGTGGCTTACATTATTAGATTAGAACCCCCGAGGGATGCCGCGGGAAGGACTGAGGTGCACTGGGAGAGCTGTGTGCGGGTTACATTACTAGGCTAGAACCCCTGAGGGGTGTAGCGGTCAGGACTGAGGCGCACTGGGAGAGCTGTGTGCGGCTTACATTACTAGGCTAGAACCCCTGAGGGGTGCCGCGGGTCAGGACTGAGGTGCACTGGGAGAGCTGTGTGTGGCTTACATTACTAGGCTAGAACCCCTGAGGGGTGTAGCGGTCAGGACTGAGGCGCACTCGGAGAGCTGTGTGTGGCTTACATTACTAGGCTAGAACCCCTGAGGGGTGCCGCGGTTCAAGAATGAGGTGCACTGGGAGAGCTGTGTGTGGCTTACACTACTAGGCTAGAACCCCTGAGGGGTGCCGCGGTTCAAGAATGAGGTGCACTGGGAGAGCTGTGTACGGCTTACATTACTAGGCTAGAACCCCTGAGGGGTGCCGCGGTTCAAGAATGAGGTGCACTGGGAGAGCTGCGTGTGGCTTACATTATTAGATTAGAACCCCCGAGGGATGCCGCGGGAAGGACTGAGGTGCACTGGGAGAGCTGTGTGTGGCTTACATTACTAGGCTAGAACCCCTGAGGGGTGTAGCGGTCAGGACTGAGGCGCACTGGGTGAGCTGTGTGTGGCTTACATTACTAGACTAGAACCCCTGAGGGGTGCCGCGGGTCAGGACTGAGGCGCACTGGGAGAGCTGTGTGCGGCTTACATTACTAGGCTAGAACCCCTGAGGGATGCCGCGGGTCAGGACTGAGGCGCACTGGGAGAGCTGTGTGTGGCTTACATTACTAGACTAGAACCCCTGAGGGGTGCTGCGGGTCAGGACTGAGGCGCACTGGGAGAGCTGTGTGTGGCTTACATTACTAGACTAGAACCCCTGAGGGGTGCCGCGGTTCAGGACTGAGGCGCACTGGGAGAGCTGTGTGCGGCTTACATTACTAGACTAGAACCCCTGAGGGGTGCTGCGGTCAGGACTGAGGTGCACTGGGAGAGCTGTGTGTGGCTTACATTACTAGGCTAGAACCCCTGAGGGGTGCTGCGGGTCAGGACTGAGGCGCACTGGGAGAGCTGTGTGTGGCTTACATTACTAGGCTAGAACCCCTGAGGGGCGCCGCTGGTCAGGACTGAGGTGCACTGGGAGAGCTGTGTGCGGCTTACATTACTAGACTAGAACCCCTGAGGGGTGCCGCGGTTCAGGACTGAGGTGCACTGGGAGAGTTGTGTGCGGCTTACATTATTAGACTAGTACCCTGAGGGGTGCTGCGGGTCAGGACTGAGGCGCACTGGGAGAGCTGTGTGTGGCTTACATTACTAGACTAGAACCCCTGAGGGAAGCCGCGGGTCAGGACTGAGGCGCCCTGGGAGAGCTGTGTGCGGCTTACATTACTAGGCTAGAACCCCTGAGGGGTGCTGCGGGTCAGGACTGAGGCGCACTGCGAGAGCTGTGTGTGGCTTACATTACTAGACTAGAACCCCTGAGGGGTGCCGCGGGTCAGGACTGAGGCGCACTGGGAGAGCTGTGTGTGGCTTACATTACTAGGCTAGAACCCCTGAGGGGCGCCGCTGGTCAGGACTGAGGTGCACTGGGAGAGCTGTGTGCGGCTTACATTATTAGGCTAGAACCCCTGAGGGGTGCCGCGGGTCAGGACTGAGGTGCACTGGGAGAGCTGTGTGTGGCTTACATTACTAGACTAGAACCCCTGAGGGGTGCTGCGGGTCAGGACTGAGGTGCACTGGGAGAGCTGTGTGCGGCTTACATTACTAGGCTAGAACCTCTGAGAGGTGCCGCGGGTCAGGACTGAGGCGCACTGGGAGAGCTGTGTGCGGCTTACATTACTAGCCTAGAACCCCTGAGGGGTGCCGCGGGTCAGGACTGAGGCGCACTGGAAGAGCTGTGTGTGGCTTACATTACTAGCCTAGAACCCCTGAGGGGTGCCGCGGGTCAGGACTGAGGTGCACTGGGAGAGCTGTGTGCGGCTTACATTACTAGACTAGAACCCCTGAGGGGTGCCGCGGGTCAGGACTGAGGCGCACTGGGAGAGCTGTGTGCGGCTTATATTACTAGATTAGAACCTCTGAGAGATGCCGCGGTTCAGGACTGAGGTGCACTGGGAGAGCTGTGTGCGGCTTACATTATTAGACTAGTACCCTGAGGGGTGCTGCGGGTCAGGACTGAGGCGCACTGGGAGAGCTGTGTGCGGCTTACATTACTAGACTAGAACCCCTGAGGGGTGCCGCGGGTCAGGACTGAGGTGCACTGGGAGAGCTGTGTGCGGCTTACATTACTAGACTAGAACCCCTGAGGGGTGCCGCGGGTCAGGACTGAGGCGCACTGGGAGAGCTGTGTGTGGCTTACATTACTAGGCTAGAACCCCTCAGGGATGCCGCGGGTCAGGACTGAGGTGCACTGGGAGAGCTGTTTGTGGCTTACATTACTAGACTAGAACCCCTGAGGGGTGCCGCGGGTCAGGACTGAGGCGCACTGGGAGAGCTGTGTGCGGCTTACATTACTAGGCTAGAACCCCTGAGGGGTGCCGCGGGTCAGGACTGAGGCGCACTGGGAGAGCTGTGTGTGGCTTACATTACTAGACTAGAACCCCTGAGGGGTGCCGCGGTCAGGACTGAGGCGCACTCGGAGAGCTGTGTGTGGCTTACATTACTAGGCTAGAACCGCTGAGGGATGCCGCGGGTCAGGACTGAGGCGCACTGGGAGAGCTGTGTGCGGCTTACATTACTAGGCTAGAACCCCTGAGGGGTGCCGCGGGTCAGGACTGAGGCGCACTGGGAGAGCTGTGTGTGGCTTACATTATTAGACTAGTACCCTGAGGGGTGCTGCGGGTCAGGACTGAGGCGCACTGGGAGAGCTGTGTGTGGCTTACATTACTAGACTAGAACCCCTAAGTGGTGCCGCGGGTCAGGACTGAGGCGCACTGGGAGAGCTGTGTGTGGCTTACATTACTAGACTAGAACCCCTGAGGGGTGCCGCGGGTCAGGACTGAGGCGCACTGGGAGAGCTGTGTGCAGCTTACATTACTAGACTAGAACCCCTGAGGGGTGCCGCGGGTCAGGACTGAGGCGCACTGGGAGAGCTGTGTGTGGCTTACATTATTAGACTAGTACCCTGAGGGGTGCTGCGGGTCAGGACTTAGGCGCACTGGGAGAGCTGTGTGTGGCTTACATTATTAGACTAGTACCCTGAGGGGTGCTGCGGGTCAGGACTGAGGCGCACTGGGAGAGCTGTGTGTGGCTTACGTTACTAGACTAGAACCCCTGAGGGGTGCCGCGGGTCAGGACTGAGGTGCACTGGGAGAGCTGTGTGCGGCTTACATTACTAGACTAGAACCCCTGAGGGATGCTGCGGGTCAGGACTGAGGCGCACTGGGAGAGCTGTGTGCGGCTTACATTACTAGACTAGAACCCCTGAGGGATGCCGCGGGTCAGGACTGAGGCGCACTGGGAGAGCTGTGTGTGGCTTACGTTACTAGACTAGAACCCCTGAGGGGTGCCGCGGTCAGGACTGAGGCGCACTCGGAGAGCTGTGTGTGGCTTACATTACTAGGCTAGAACCCCTGAGGGGTGCCGCGGGTCAGGACTGAGGCGCACTGAGAGAGCTGTGAGTGGCTTACATTACTAGGCTAGAACCCCTGAGGGGCGCCGCGGGTCAGGACTGAGGTGCACTGGGAGAGCTGTATGCTGCTTATATTACTAGATTAGAACCCCTGAGGGGTGCCGCGGGTCAGGACTGAGGCGCACTGGGAGAGCTGTGTGCGGCTTACATTACTAGGCTAGACCCCTGAGGGGTGCCGCGGGTCAGGACTGAGGCGCACTGGGAGAGCTGTGTGTGGCTTACATTATTAGACTAGTACCCTGAGGGGTGCTGTGGGTCAGGACTGAGGCGCACTGGGAGAGCTGTGTGCGGCTTACATTACTAGGCTAGAACCCCTGAGGGGTGCCGCGGGTCAGGACTGAGGCGCACTGGGTGAGCTGTGTGTGGCTTACATTACTAGACTAGAACCCCTGAGGGGTGCCGCGGGTCAGGACTGAGGCGCACTGGGAGAGCTGTGTGTGGCTTACATTATTAGACTAGTACCCTGAGGGGTGCTGCGGGTCAGGACTGAGGCGCACTGGGAGAGCTGTGTGCGGCTTACATTACTAGGCTAGAACCCCTGAGGGGTGCCGCGGGTCAGGACTGAGGCGCACTGGGAGAGCTGTATGCGGCTTATATTACTAGATTAGAACCCCTGAGGGGTGCCGCGGGTCATGACTGAGGCGCACTGGGAGAGCTGTGTGTGGCTTACATTACTAGGCTAGAACCCCTGAGGGGTGCCGCGGGTCAGGACTGAGGCGCACTGGGAGAGCTGTGTGTGGCTTACATTACTAGACTAGAACCCCTGAGGGGTGCCGCGGGTCAGGACTGAGGTGCACTGGGGGAGCTGTGTGCGGCTTACATTACTAGACTAGAACCCCTGAGGGGTGCCTCGGGTCAGGACTGAGGTGCACTGGGGGAGCTGTGTGCGGCTCACATTACTACGCTAGAACCCCTGAGGGA
The DNA here is from genome assembly GCF_964261635.1 of Lissotriton helveticus. Taxonomy (NCBI): domain Eukaryota; kingdom Metazoa; phylum Chordata; class Amphibia; order Caudata; family Salamandridae; genus Lissotriton; species Lissotriton helveticus. The sequence continues at coordinate 2,131,892,703 of NC_136065.1, read as the reverse complement.
TGCCTCGGGTCAGGACTGAGGTTCACGGGGAGAGCTGTGTGCGGCTTACATTACTAGGCTAGAACCCCTGAGGGGTGCCGCGGGTCAGGACTGAGGCGCACTGGGAGAGCTGTGTGCGGCTTACATTACTAGGCTAGAACCCCTGAGGGGTGTCGCGGGTCAGGACTGAGGCGCACTGGGAGAGCTGTGTGTGGCTTACATTACTAGACTAGAACCCCTGAGGGGTGCCGCGGGTCAGGACTGAGGTGCACTGGGGGAGCTGTGTGCGGCTTACATTACTAGGCTAGAACCCCTGAGGGGTGCCGCGGTTCAGGACTGAGGCGCACTGGGAGAGCTGTGTGCGGCTTACATTACTAGACTAGAACCCCTGAGGGGTGCTGCGGTCAGGACTGAGGTGCACTGGGAGAGCTGTGTGTGGCTTACATTACTAGACTAGAACCCCTGAGGGGTGCCGCGGGTCAGGACTGAGGCGCACTGGGAGAGCTGTGTGTGGCTTACATTACTAGACTAGAACCCCTGAGGGGTGCCGCGGGTCAGGACTGAGGTGCACGGGGAGAGCTGTGTGCGGCTTACATTACTAGGCTAGAACCTCTGAGAGGTGCCGCGGGTCAGGACTGAGGTGCACTGGGAGAGCTGTGTGCGGCTTACATTATGAGGCTAGAACCCCTGCGGGGTGCCGCAGTTCAGGGCTGAGGTGCACTGGAAGAGCTGTGTGCGGCTTACATTACTAGGCTAGAACCCCTGAGGGATGCCGCGGGTCAGGACTGAGGCGCACTGGGAGAGCTGTGTGTGGCTTACATTACTAGACAAGAACCCCTGAGGGGTGCCGCGGGTCAGGACTGAGGCGCACTGGGAGAGCTGTGTGTGGCTTACATTACTAGGCTAGAACCCCTGAGGGGTGCCGCGGGCAGGACTGAGGTGCACTGGGAGAGCTGTGTGTGGCTTACATTACTAGGCTAGAACCCCTCAGGGATGCCGCGGGTCAGGACTGAGGTGCACTGTGAGAGCTGTGTGTGGCTTACATTACTAGGCTAGAACCCCTGAGGGGTGCCGCGGGTCAGGACTGAGGTGCACTGGGAGAGCTGTGTGCGGCTTACATTACTAGGCTAGAACCCCTGAGGGGTGCCGCGGGTCAGGACTGAGGCGCACTGGGAGAGCTGTGTGTGGCTTACATTACTAGGCTAGAACCCCTGAGGGGTGCCGCGGGTCAGGACTGAGGCGCACTGGGAGAGCTGTGTGCGGCTTACATGATTAGACTACAACGCAGGAGGGGTTCTGTGAGGCAGCACTGAGGAGCACTGGGAGAGCTGTGTGTGGCTTACATTACTAGACTAGAACCCCTAAGTGGTGCCGCGGGTCAGGACTGAGGCGCACTGGGAGAGCTGTGTGTGGCTTACATTACTAGACTAGAACCCCTGAGGGGTGCCGCGGGTCAGGACTGAGGCGCACTGGGAGAGCTGTGTGCAGCTTACATTACTAGACTAGAACCCCTGAGGGGTGCCGCGGGTCAGGACTGAGGCGCACTGGGAGAGCTGTGTGTGGCTTACATTATTAGACTAGTACCCTGAGGGGTGCTGCGGGTCAGGACTTAGGCGCACTGGGAGAGCTGTGTGTGGCTTACATTATTAGACTAGTACCCTGAGGGGTGCTGCGGGTCAGGACTGAGGCGCACTGGGAGAGCTGTGTGTGGCTTACGTTACTAGACTAGAACCCCTGAGGGGTGCCGCGGGTCAGGACTGAGGTGCACTGGGAGAGCTGTGTGCGGCTTACATTACTAGACTAGAACCCCTGAGGGATGCTGCGGGTCAGGACTGAGGCGCACTGGGAGAGCTGTGTGCGGCTTACATTACTAGACTAGAACCCCTGAGGGATGCCGCGGGTCAGGACTGAGGCGCACTGGGAGAGCTGTGTGTGGCTTACGTTACTAGACTAGAACCCCTGAGGGGTGCCGCGGTCAGGACTGAGGCGCACTCGGAGAGCTGTGTGTGGCTTACATTACTAGGCTAGAACCCCTGAGGGGTGCCGCGGGTCAGGACTGAGGCGCACTGAGAGAGCTGTGAGTGGCTTACATTACTAGGCTAGAACCCCTGAGGGGCGCCGCGGGTCAGGACTGAGGTGCACTGGGAGAGCTGTATGCTGCTTATATTACTAGATTAGAACCCCTGAGGGGTGCCGCGGGTCAGGACTGAGGCGCACTGGGAGAGCTGTGTGCGGCTTACATTACTAGGCTAGACCCCTGAGGGGTGCCGCGGGTCAGGACTGAGGCGCACTGGGAGAGCTGTGTGTGGCTTACATTATTAGACTAGTACCCTGAGGGGTGCTGTGGGTCAGGACTGAGGCGCACTGGGAGAGCTGTGTGCGGCTTACATTACTAGGCTAGAACCCCTGAGGGGTGCCGCGGGTCAGGACTGAGGCGCACTGGGTGAGCTGTGTGTGGCTTACATTACTAGACTAGAACCCCTGAGGGGTGCCGCGGGTCAGGACTGAGGCGCACTGGGAGAGCTGTGTGTGGCTTACATTATTAGACTAGTACCCTGAGGGGTGCTGCGGGTCAGGACTGAGGCGCACTGGGAGAGCTGTGTGCGGCTTACATTACTAGGCTAGAACCCCTGAGGGGTGCCGCGGGTCAGGACTGAGGCGCACTGGGAGAGCTGTATGCGGCTTATATTACTAGATTAGAACCCCTGAGGGGTGCCGCGGGTCATGACTGAGGCGCACTGGGAGAGCTGTGTGTGGCTTACATTACTAGGCTAGAACCCCTGAGGGGTGCCGCGGGTCAGGACTGAGGCGCACTGGGAGAGCTGTGTGTGGCTTACATTACTAGACTAGAACCCCTGAGGGGTGCCGCGGGTCAGGACTGAGGTGCACTGGGGGAGCTGTGTGCGGCTTACATTACTAGACTAGAACCCCTGAGGGGTGCCTCGGGTCAGGACTGAGGTGCACTGGGGGAGCTGTGTGCGGCTCACATTACTACGCTAGAACCCCTGAGGGATGCCTCGGGTCAGGACTGAGGTTCACGGGGAGAGCTGTGTGCGGCTTACATTACTAGGCTAGAACCCCTGAGGGGTGCCGCGGGTCAGGACTGAGGCGCACTGGGAGAGCTGTGTGCGGCTTACATTACTAGGCTAGAACCCCTGAGGGGTGTCGCGGGTCAGGACTGAGGCGCACTGGGAGAGCTGTGTGTGGCTTACATTACTAGACTAGAACCCCTGAGGGGTGCCGCGGGTCAGGACTGAGGTGCACTGGGGGAGCTGTGTGCGGCTTACATTACTAGGCTAGAACCCCTGAGGGGTGCCGCGGTTCAGGACTGAGGCGCACTGGGAGAGCTGTGTGCGGCTTACATTACTAGACTAGAACCCCTGAGGGGTGCTGCGGTCAGGACTGAGGTGCACTGGGAGAGCTGTGTGTGGCTTACATTACTAGACTAGAACCCCTGAGGGGTGCCGCGGGTCAGGACTGAGGCGCACTGGGAGAGCTGTGTGTGGCTTACATTACTAGACTAGAACCCCTGAGGGGTGCCGCGGGTCAGGACTGAGGTGCACGGGGAGAGCTGTGTGCGGCTTACATTACTAGGCTAGAACCTCTGAGAGGTGCCGCGGGTCAGGACTGAGGTGCACTGGGAGAGCTGTGTGCGGCTTACATTATGAGGCTAGAACCCCTGCGGGGTGCCGCAGTTCAGGGCTGAGGTGCACTGGAAGAGCTGTGTGCGGCTTACATTACTAGGCTAGAACCCCTGAGGGATGCCGCGGGTCAGGACTGAGGCGCACTGGGAGAGCTGTGTGTGGCTTACATTACTAGACAAGAACCCCTGAGGGGTGCCGCGGGTCAGGACTGAGGCGCACTGGGAGAGCTGTGTGTGGCTTACATTACTAGGCTAGAACCCCTGAGGGGTGCCGCGGGCAGGACTGAGGTGCACTGGGAGAGCTGTGTGTGGCTTACATTACTAGGCTAGAACCCCTCAGGGATGCCGCGGGTCAGGACTGAGGTGCACTGTGAGAGCTGTGTGTGGCTTACATTACTAGGCTAGAACCCCTGAGGGGTGCCGCGGGTCAGGACTGAGGTGCACTGGGAGAGCTGTGTGCGGCTTACATTACTAGGCTAGAACCCCTGAGGGGTGCCGCGGGTCAGGACTGAGGCGCACTGGGAGAGCTGTGTGTGGCTTACATTACTAGGCTAGAACCCCTGAGGGGTGCCGCGGGTCAGGACTGAGGCGCACTGGGAGAGCTGTGTGCGGCTTACATGATTAGACTACAACGCAGGAGGGGTTCTGTGAGGCAGCACTGAGGAGCACTGGGAGAGCTGTGTGTGGCTTACATTACTAGACTAGAACCCCTGAGGGGTGCCGCGGGTCAGGACTGAGGTGCACTGGGGGAGCTGTGTGCGGCTTACATTACTAGACTAGAACCCCTGAGGGGTGCCGCGGGTCAGGACTGAGGTGCACTGGGGGAGCTGTGTGCGGCTCACATTACTACGCTAGAACCCCTGAGGGATGCCGCGGGTCAGGACTGAGGTTCACGGGGAGAGCTGTGTGCGGCTTACATTACTAGGCTAGAACCCCTGAGGGGTGCCGCGGGTCAGGACTGAGGCGCACTGGGAGAGCTGTGTGCGGCTTACATTACTAGGCTAGAACCCCTGAGGGGTGCCGCGGGTCAGGACTGAGGCGCACTGGGAGAGCTGTGTGCGGCTTACATTACTAGACTAGAACCCCTGAGGGGTGCCGCGGGTCAGGACTGAGGTGCACTGGGGGAGCTGTGTGCGGCTTACATTACTAGACTAGAACCCTGAGGGGTGCAGCAGTTCAGGACTGAGGTGCACTGGGAGAGCTGTGTGTGGCTTACATTACTAGGCTAGAACCCCTGAGGGGCGCCGCGGGTCAGGACTGAGGTGGACTGGGAGAGCTGTGTGCGGCTTCCATTACTAGGCTAGAACCCCTGAGGGGTGCCGCGGGTCAGGACTGAGGCGCACTGGGAGAGCTGTGTGCGGCTTACATTATTAGACTAGTACCCTGAGGGGTGCTGCGGGTCAGGACTGAGGCGCACTGGGAGAGCTGTGTGCGGCTTACATTACTAGACTAGAACCCCTGAGGGGTGCCGCGGGTCAGGACTGAGGCGCACTGGGAGAGCTGTGTGTGGCTTACATTACTAGGCTAGAACCCCTGAGGGGTGCCGCGGGCAGGACTGAGGCGCACTCGGAGAGCTGTGTGCGGCTTACATTACTAGACTAGAACCCCTGAGGGGTGCCGCGGGTCAGGACTGAGGCGCACTGGGAGAGCTGTGTGTGGCTTACATTACTAGGCTAGAACCCCTGAGGGGTGCCGCGGGCAGGACTGAGGCGCACTCGGAGAGCTGTGTGCGGCTTACATTACTAGGCTAGAACCCCTGAGGGGTGCCGCGGGTCAGGACTGAGGTGCACTGAGAGAGCTGTGAGTGGCTTACATTACTAGGCTAGAACCCCTGAGGGGCGCCGCGGGTCAGGACTGAGGTGGACTGGGAGAGCTGTATGCGGCTTACATTACTACGCTAGAACCCCTGAGGGGTGCCGCGGTCAGGACTGAGGCGCACTGGGAGAGCTGTGTGTGGCTTACATTACTAGACTAGAACCCCTGAGGGGTGCCGCGGGTCAGGACTGAGGTGCACTGAGAGAGCTGTGAGTGGCTTACATTACTAGACTAGAACCCCTGAGGGGTGCCGCGGGTCAGGACTGAGGCGCACTCGGAGAGCTGTGTGTGGCTTACATTACTAGACTAGAACCCCTGAGGGGTGCTGCGGGTCAGGACTGAGGCACAATGCGAGAGCTGTGTGCGGCTTACATTACTAGACTAGAACCTCTGAGAGGTGCCGCGGGTCAGGACTGAGGTGCACTGAGAGAGCTGTGTGCGGCTTACATTATTAGACTAGTACCCTGAGGGGTGCCGCGGTCAGGACTGAGGCGCACTCGGAGAGCTGTGTGCGGCTTACATTACTAGGCTAGAACCCCTGAGGGGTGCCGCGGGTCAGGACTGAGGTGCACTGAGAGAGCTGTGTGCGGCTTACATTATTAGACTAGTACCCTGAGGGGTGCCGCGGTCAGGACTGAGGCGCACTGGGAGAGCTGTGTGTGGCTTACATTACTAGACTAGAACCCCTGAGGGGTGCCGCGGGTCAGGACTGAGGCGCACTGGGAGAGCTGTGTGTGGCTTACATTACTAGACTAGAACCCCTGAGGGGTGCCGCGGGTCAGGACTGAGGTGCACTGAGAGAGCTGTGAGTGGCTTACATTACTAGACTAGAACCCCTGAGGGGTGCCGCGGGTCAGGACTGAGGCGCACTCGGAGAGCTGTGTGTGGCTTACATTACTAGACTAGAACCCCTGAGGGGTGCTGCGGGTCAGGACTGAGGTGCACTGGGAGAGCTGTGTGCGGCTTACATTACTAGGCTAGAACCCCTGAGGGGTGCCGCAGGTCAGGACTGAGGTTCACTCGGAGAGCTGTGTGCGGCTTACATTACTAGGCTAGAACCCTGAGGGGTGCAGCAGTTCAGGACTGAGGTGCACTGGGAGAGCGGTGTGTGTCTTACATTACTACGCTAGAACCCCTGAGGGGTGCCGCGGGTCAGGACTGAGGTGCACTGGGAGAGCTGTGTGCGGCTTACATTACTAGGCTAGAACCCCTGAGGGGTGCCCTGGGTCAGGACTGAGGCGCACTGGGAGAGCTGTGTGTGGCTTACATTACTAGGCTAGAACCCCTGAGGGGTGCCCTGGGTCAGGACTGAGGTGCAATGGGAGAGTCCTGTGCTGCTCAGGTTACTGGACTAGCACCCCTGAGAGGTGCTGCGGGACAGCCCTGAGAGGTGCATTAGGAGAGGTGTGTGTGGTTCACATTACTTGACCCAGCTTTGTCACATACCTGCCTCTTCCCCCCAAAGACCCCTCACCCAGAGGCAGAGATTCGAGAGCCTTTACAGAGGCGCAGGGAGCTCTCTGGAGGGAGAAGCAGTGAAAGCCCATGAAAGGGGCATGGGAGGGTGGGGGGGGGCTATGGCACAGGGACATGTGGGGGTCACAGGGGCTCAGTACAGTTGAAAAACTCTCTGCAAAGGCTCTGAATTTGGATGCTCAAGGCTCATCATTGCAGTCCCAGCTGCCCATGGATAATGTTTGTGATTTTAGGCACATCGCCCTATCTGACTCTGTCCAAGTCACACCAGCTGCGCTTGTTTCACGCTTCTAGTCTGGCTCTGCTCACGACGGGCATGGCTGCCATGTGTGGACAGATCAGAGATGCCTTTTGGCACGTGGTCACCCAGACAGCCGGCACTGAGCGATGCCAGCCTGGGGCTCCTAACTGCAGCCGGGCATCGGTGCCAGGCTCTCACGGATAGGAGGCACCATGCTTGGAAGCCCTGGGTCCGGCTGGGCGGGTGGATTTATTTGAGAGTTTTATACAGGGCGAACAAGATCTTTGCAGATATCAGAGCGCTTTACAAGTAAAAATACAAAGTAAAAATACAAGGTAAAGAAGCGTATATACAAAGTGATATATGAGGTAGTTAGGTACAAGGTGCTAGTTACATGGGTAGGTCAAAGGACATGAGGTAGGTCACAGGTGTGGTAGTGTCGGTACACTGAGTATAGACAAACAATTGTGTCAATAGCATAAAGTGCAATAACAAGGAGCATATACTTGCTTAAGAGTGTTTAGAGTATTTAAAGTTTAAAGGTGGGCCTAGTTGAGGTGGGTGTGTGCAGGATGTATAGTCCCACAGGTGCGACAGTAGAAGGGAAGTAAGGATCGTTGAGGTGGAGAGGGTAAAGTGTGTAAAGTCAACCAGGTGCGTCAACAATATAACAATATACATAATCAACCAGGTGCATCAAACATTATAACAAAATACAAAGATTGAGCGTATACAATTACGTAATTTCGATAATACAGGGTACAGATTCATGTGATACTCATGTGACATTCATAGTGATACGTAGAATAGGTCATGTGTATTTTGCCATGAGGATCGCTTTAACTTCATTCTTAAAGATTGTGTTGGAGGGGATGAGCCTTGTTTCAGGAGGGAGTGAGTTCCAGATCCTGGGTGCCATACCTGAAAAGGAGCGTTTATAAGTTTTTTCCTTCCGAAATCTTCGAGGTTTCAGCAAAAGATTGCTTGTGCTCCTAGTAGTTCGGGAGCCACCCGAAATTGTCAACTTTTGAGTGAGGTAGGCGGGTGAATTCAGATGCACAGCCTTGTGAGTCATGCCTGCGATTTTCAGTTGTATTCTGGCTTCAAAAGGTAGCCAGTTCAGTGATTTAAAGTCCGGGGAGATATGCGAGTGTTTTTTTGAGCCTGTGACGAGTCTCGCTGCGGCATTAAGGGACGCTCTTAGGGGTGCCGTTGTAGTTAGGGGGAGCCCGCAGAGGGCGGTGCTACCGTATTCTATGTGCGGGATGACTATAGATTGTACTGCAGTTTGGAAGTCTTTGGCCGGAAGGAAGGGTTTAAGTTTTCTCAGGGTATTGATTTGGAAGTTCGCTCCTTTGGTTGCCTTGCTGATGTGCTGCTGCATGTTGAGATTGGTGTCAAGTGTTATGCCTAAAGATTTTGCTGAGTCTACTACGATGGGCTGTACATTTAGAGCCGTTAATTGCTTAAGCCATGATTGAGCCGTGGATATTTTAGCGGGAGGTGAGATCAGGAGGAACTCGGTCTTCAGAGCATTGAGTTTGAGGTGATTCTCTGCAAGCCAGGATTGGGTGTTTTTGATCGTGGTGTTCAGCAGCATGATGTCCTTGGGAGATTGTATTTTGAGATAAAGTTGGGTGTCGTCGGCATACATGTGAAAGTGCACATTAGAAGCCTGTAGCAACGTGGTGAGAGGTTCCATAACTAGGTTGAACAGTGTTGGGGAGAGGGAGGATCCTTGAGGGACGCCTAGCGATACAGGTACCGGAGAGGACAGCAGGTTGTTGCTTTTGAATCTTTGTGTCCGGTTGTGTAGAAATGAGGTGAACCACTTTAGAACAGTCCCAGATATGCCCATTCTTGTGTTTAACAGTTCGAGTAAGTTCTCATGTTTAACTGTATCGAATGCTGAGGAGAGATCCAGAAGGATGAGGAGACAGGTATCGTTTTGGTCTAGGATTTGGAGGGCATCGTCCACTATGTGAGTCATGGCAGTTTCGGTACTGTGCCCTGCTCGGAAGCCTGACTGATGAGCGTTTAGGAGATCAAACTTATCTATGTGTTTAGTCAGTTGTAGTTGTACGCATTTTTCCAACAGTTTAGCGAGAGTGGGAATGTTTGTAATAGGGCGGTAATTGTTTAGATCACTGTTTAGATTCTGTGCTTACCCTTTGGCCCACCAGCACCTCGGCGACTTCTCCCTCGCGCTGGGTCCAGACAATACAGACTCAGCGGCCAGACTGACCCTCAACCTGCCCAAAGGGACCCACATCACCCAGCACCTGAGAGACCTCCACTGGCTCCTCATCCAGAAGAGATGCCAATTCAAACTACTGCCCCACGTTTACAAAGCTCTCCATGACCAAGGGCCTGCATGCATGAACCACCGACTGAACTTACACCAACCATCCAGAAACTCCGCTCTGCCTCCCTCGCAAGACAACGCACATCCACCGTTGCCACAGCGGAGGACGCTCCTTCTCCTACACCGCCGAAACGTCCTGGAACGCCCTCCCCCTCCGAACATCTCCCTCGCTGGTGGACTTCAGGAAGAAATTCATGACCTGGCTCGCTGACTAGGCCGGCTTCACAGTGCCTAGATACCCTCACGGTGATAAGCTGCGCTCTACAAGTAGCAATTGATTGATTGATTGATTGACACCCAGGTGTGTGTGAAGGAAAAGCTGTTTTTCCCCAGACTGTGTTACAGACAACGGCTCAGGCCTCATGCGTTTCCAATGGGCTGTGGGGACACAGGGCCCGATTCACAGAACTAACTTAAGACAAAATCCTAAACTTACTACCATTTTGGTATTCACAGAAGGCACTTACTCATTCCTGTATCCACAGAAGTTAAGAATCGTAACTTTAGGACTTTCGGTATTCACAGAAGGCATTTAGGAGTCTTAAAGTTAGGACCCCTAACTTCTGTGAATACCGAAATGAGTAAGTGCCTTCTGTGAATACCGAAATGAGTAAGTGCCTTCTGTGAATACCAAAATAAGTAAGTGCCTTCTGTGAATGCCAAAATGGTAGTAAGTTTAGGATTTTGTCTTAAGTTAGTTCTGTGAATCGGGCCCACAGAATGTGCAGCCCATGTATGTAGGCTTGGGAACCCCACTTCCACAGAGTCACCCCCCAGAGACACACCATCTCACCAGCACCCGAATGCCCTGTATTGCAGATTTTCATGCCTCGACTCAAATCTTGCATAGCTCCAGAAACATGGACTCCTGGTGTTTGGAACAGCAAGCTGGATTTATGGAAGTCTACACAGGTGTTGAGTCCTTTCATGTCTGTTTTAAGGAGCATTTAGTGCTGTAGTGTGTGGGCCCTAGGCCTGTATGATGGCCGAGTACATATGGAGTGAGGGCACATGTGAAAATTACAAAAAACACAGTTGATGGACAGAATGTAGAACAATGTCATACATTCACCCCAGTACAAGGATCTGGGCCTAAATCCATCGTTTTTTTGCACTCCACACCACCCTGGGTTAGACACTGGCTATATGCAAATCAGCTCTGACCCTGTGCCTCATGGGAATAGTCCAGTCCGAACTACCAAGCCATGGACCGGTTTCTGGCTATCAGCCTTCATCAGCCTGGATAGCTTGACTCCAGTGGTGTGGAGAGCCTGGGACTCACGTCTGAGCATCCCCAGCCCACTTGGGGTGAAAATTGCAAAAAAACACAGTTGATGGACAGAATGTAGAACAATGTCATACATTCACCCCAGTACAAGGATCTGGGCCTAAATCCATCGTTTTTTTGCACTCCACACCACCCTGGGTTAGACACTGGCTATATGCAAATCAGCTCTGACCCTGTGCCTCATGGGAACAGTCCAGTCCGAACTACCAAGCCATGTCTTTCCCAGACCGGAATCAAGCATCCAAGGACCGGTTTCTGGCTATCAGCCTTCATCAGCCTGGATAGCTTGACTCCAGTGGTGTGGAGAGCCTGGGACTCACGTCTGAGCATCCCCAGGCCACTTGGGGTGAAAATTGCAAAAAACACAGTTGATGGACAGAATGTAGAACAATGTCATACATTCACCCCAGTACAAGGATCCGGGCCTAAATCCATCGTTTTTTTGCAATCCACACCACCCTGGGTTAGACACTGGCTATATGCAAATCAGCTCTGACCCTGTGCCTCATGGGAACAGTCCAGTCCGAACTACCAAGCCATGTCTTTCCCAGACCGGAATCAAGCATCCAAGGACCGGTTTCTGGCTATCAGCCTTCATCAGCCTGGATAGCTTGACTCCAGTGGTGTGGAGAGCCTGGGACTCACGTCTGAGCATCCCCAGCCCACTTGGGGTGAAAATTGCAAAAAACACAGACATGTGCCCAGACCCCTTTTATTAGCAGGGTCACCTGATTGGATGAACTTGGGTGAGTGTAGGGACAACCTTCTGGACAGGGCTACCTATGACGTGTTCTCAGGACACTACAAATGTGTCATCCAATGGGGTGGGGGCGTACATTTGTAGCTGAATGCCTATTTCAAACCTTGTGGTTGCAGCTTTCGGGTCAGGTGACCTGGATTTTGATTAATAAATCCGAACCACTGTGAAATCTTACAACTTTTATCATCTAAAAGTACAGGTTTATGGCTAGGACCACATGGCTGGGTCCATACGGCTGGGTCCTATCTGAGGTGGCAAAGTGGGCAACATAACGAAGGGTTGGAATGCTACCCTGTGCAATTGCCAGGGGTTGGACTTACAGCGAGCAGCCTCCTATCACCATTTGTGTGTTTCTTGTACTGCCCTAAGTGGCCACGGGTATACCTATCCATGGCTCCCATGCTCACTGAGCCACAGAGAGCCTCAATTAGGGTGAAACCGACCCTCGGTTGCTTTTGTTCCCATTCAGGGAGAACCTGATTTGGCAATTCGGTCTGGTCTGTTCCTATTGGAGCAGGGTCAACATTGATTTGCATATGGCTGGGTCTAAAGTGCAGTGAAACGGTGGTCAAAAGAATGATGGGTTGGGATGCTACCGCAAGTGATTGCCAGTGGTTAGACTTATTGCAAGCATTCCTCCCATCAACTTTTCTATTATCTGGCTTGGCATCTCAGCTGTCGCCCAACAATGATGTGAGCATCGCTAGATGTGCTTTAGCTCCTCCCACTTATTGGAGGCCAGGTGTACATGTTTTGATTGGGCAGAAGTTGTGTGCTTCCACAAAAAAGTGTTTTCCCTCCACAGCTGTGATCATTTTGTTTATTTATCCAGCTGCCTGAGGTTGAACTCTCAGGGTCACACATGTGACATTGTGATGCTATTAAAGTCTCTTAGATAGCTGGAGAATTTATGGTGTCTGTTCTCCTCTGTATACAGCACTGATGGGAGGAGGGCCGTCATTAACCTACCTGGATGCTTAGGTCTGGCTTGATAGTGCAACGGTCACCGGCCCTTTTAATGTACACCAATATTATTTTAAGCTCTTTGCTTCCACACAAATACATATCCATTCCCACGCTATTTGCCTGAAACGCTTTACATTACCATACAACATTCTTAGAAAGCCATAGCTATTGGCGTGGCTTATGCTTATTTATATTTGTAGGACCATAAAAAGACATCATTGGGACAGTAAGCAGAACAGCTGTAAAAATACGGACATACATTGCATGTGGTTAGAGGTGCTGGCGTATGATTATGTGATAATTAGCCTGAATTTTGCTTCTACAATTTGTCTCTGAAAGGGGCCTACTTTGTCATAATCAGACCTCCTTCACCCTGTCTTTGATCCTCCCCCACTGCATATAAAGAGGATTCCCGTAGAAATCATAAAGGAATACTAAATAGTACGTGGTCCTCGATTGCTCACAGCTCGCAAATACCATGGCCTTATTTATGAGCCCTTTATGTTGCTGTTGCATCACTTTTTGTGACGCTGCGGCGGCTTAAAATATGGGCCACACTGTACCATATTCACAAAATGATGCATCTAGGTATATGCGTCACTTTGAAAACCCCTACGCTACATTATACCAGCGACAGGTATAATGTATGCAGGGTGAGCGTTCCGGTGCAGAAAAGACACGTAGAAGTGTGGCACGGAAATCTATGCGGTTTCACTTCTCCCCTTCTACAGCCTAGCTGCGTCAAATCCTTAAACCTGCTTGAAGTAGTCGCAAGGGGTGACGCAGTCCTTTTCACATGGGGCTTGCCCCATGTGAAAGTACACATTACTGGAGTTGCATCTGTTTTCAGACACACCCCAGCAATAGGCAACTTTTACGTCTACAGATCCGTTAGGAACACTGATGTATCTGTAAATCCTTGTGACATTGAGCGCCGCACAGTAAATACGGCTCATCCAGGGTGTCGCAAAGGAGGGTGGAATGAAAAGTGTTGCCTCGCCATTTTCACGCAGCGATGCGACACATTTCATAAATGAGGCCACAATCTTTTCTTGTCATACCAGCTTCATATCCTTTGCCTGATTGAAACCTGGTCCATCCATCACTCTGAACCTTTCTTTTATGCAGTAATCTCTACTAACTGTAAAACTATTCATAAAGACTGCGCGGGCAAGCAAAGCGATGGAGCAGCCCTGACTTACCATGAGCATTAAAAAACATAACTAGAGCGTTTTGAGTCTACATCACATGGGGACTACCTTACCTTTTCTTGAAATATTTCAAGCAAGGATTCTCAATTTTGTTTATTTATACCCCTCTTCTTAATTCATTAACCCCTTAAGTGCTGCCCACGTTCAACGGACGTCGCGTGCACTACCTCGGTAGTGCTGCGCATGTCCGTTGAACATCGCGGCCCCGCCCACGCAATAGAACGTTCCGCACCATTGCGGAACGTTCAGCGCAGGCAAGGTGTTAACAGAATATATTTTGATCTAACTGGTTTTGTAGCTTATTGCAAGAATAAAAACAACTTAACCATCCTTTGGGATCTTGTTTTTTGCAGAGTGAATCTTCCCTGCAGTTGTATGGTGTGATTTATTCTGCCATCTGTAGTTGGGTCTGGAAGTGTCTCTTTTGCTCTCTCGGCGGCGTCCACCATTGGAGTGCCCATGTCACACCCCTATGATATCAGACGCACGCCCAGAAAGGTCCTGTGCACGGTCGCTATATTCAGATTTAAGCCTAAAAAGAACTGGGGTTTTTTAGAGTTTAGGGAAATACTAGGCGCACTGCACACGGTAGTGTAATGATACTGATAGGTCAGGGTGCAAATAGGTGAGGGGATAATTGCCCTAAACCCCTCCAAGTGTGTGCAGAGCACACAACATACAAAGACAACAACGAAAACCTAATGCACACCAATATTAGAAAGTATAGAGAAAGATGTCTCAATGGACATTAGTATGTACAAGTTACAACATTCGCAGAAAAAGAAAACGAAGGTGATGCGATTCCTCTTTTATTGCATAGATGGCCAGCCGACACGTGTTTCGTCGTCAAGCGGTAACAGTGCTTGCACGACTCCTCAGGGCTGTAGCGCGACGGTAATGAACCACAGGTCGCTTTGCCGGTGATATTTCCGACCCGGCCCCCGCTCGAGACCAGGTTAAATCTTTTCGTGGAACTTATGTGTAGCTCCAAATTTGTTATAGGTTCGTATAGTAATGGTGCTTTACGTAAAGTAAATAGTGCTCTGACCGCCTGTAGTTCGTCGGTGTCACACAATGGTGATGAGCATCCACTATGAGGTTCTTGATTGTAAAGGATTATTAACTCCGCATTTGTAACTGAAAGTCCTGTAGTTACTTTCAGGAATATGATCCGTTTGAGTAGCGAAAGCCGGCAGGACGAGTAATCCCACGTGAAGGTTCCGGGTGCTATATTCAGATTTGTTTTTCTGCTGTTGGGTGCAGAAGCAGATTTCAACGCTTCAAAAAGGACATTGAGTAGATGCCAAAGAAAACCAGGGAAACATCGAAAGAAGGGGTTTCTACTCTGAAGCTGATGACGACCATTGAGGAACATGGAGAAGCACCGAAGGACACAGAGAAAAAACCCTGGATTGAAAGCACCTTCATTATAATCTCAACTACTTGGGTCCCAGAATGAATGCTCGGGCTGGAGCTGTTCTGAAACATGGAAGACAGCCCTTGTAGACTTCACCCCGATAATGCCCTCTTGCCGGAAGGACAACACGAGGGTGAGTAACTTCTGCCTTCCCAGGACCATATCTCTGACCAGTGCAAGGCCTGTGAGGAGTTCCTCCAGAGAGCCCTTCAGGTAAGCGAGAAGCAAAGGTGGGCCAGTTATGCTATAGCGCAGTGACTGATCAAGTAAGGCGCTTGGCCTGTTCACCGGGAGGTTACGCCAGAAGAAACAGAAGAGGCACAAGGCAAGGGCTCTGACGTCGAAGAGGCCTTTGTTAACCTCAAGATAGAGAAAGTGCCAAGAAAACCTTTCAAGGACACAAAACTTACAAAGAAGCAGAGGACAGGAGACACAAATGACAGATCAAGGATGGAGCTAAAGCTATTGGACCCCAAGTCCACAAAGACACCCCAGCACCACAACACCCAACCAGAAGCCAAAGAGAAGCACAGATAAATAATAATAATAAATAAATAAATAATAATAATTATTTCAGATCCAAGATCCAAAGAGCACCAAGGGGTGAAGCACAGATACACCCCTGGGGCGAGCCTTCCAAGGCCTACATGACACCAAGGGATTGTGGGAAGGAAAAGGAGATGAAGGGAAAGGATGTTTTGATCCTAGAGAGAAAGACCCTCTTAATGCCAACAACGCGTACTCAAGATCGAGACAAAAATGCAGCAAGTCGATGCTGATATGGCGGACCTGCTGCAAAAGAAGGAGTTCACTCCCTCAGGACAGTCAAGATCCCTTCCAAACTAACGAATGGCAGACCCGGGGGAGGAAATTGGGCATCTGGAACCACCCAACACTTCAGAAATCCATCAAGCGGAGCAGCAACTCTTCTGCGAAGAAGAGGAACAGTTCTTGCAAAGGGGAGCGTGAAAGTGCTGCCGGAGGGGGCTGTGAAGACGTGGGGACACACTTTTCTGTGTAATATATAGACTCATACCCATCCAGACCCTCAACACCATATGGCACGTCAGTGCACAATGCCATTATTAAGAGAGCAGCAGACAGCTACGAGGTACAGTTCGAGGAAGAGCAGAGTGAATCTTGCTTCCTTCTGGAAACACTGGTCCTGGTGCAATAGAGAAACCTCTTTCTGCCTGTCCTGATAACTGTATCTGACCATGGAAGGGAAGCCTTCAATAAACTGGCCTCAGCAAAAGCCACAAAATCTGGGTAGAGAAAAACTGAGATTGTCTACAGAGAACCTGGCATAAATCAAGGCCAACACCCCGGAAGACGCGGGTATAATCTCCAACGTCCCTAAAAGAGACAATGCGCTGTCATCCACAAGGCCCCCAACTGAAAGAGAAAGTAAAACAAACAATATGGCAGGGAGGAAAGTGGAGAGGTGTGTTGCAACTTAACATCACAGCAAATTCTAGTGCCTCCTCAGCAGATGGGCACCAACAATTGATGGTACACTCCCCGACCAATGCAAAAACAGAGAAAAGGTGATCATGCAGGAGGGAAGAATAATTTCTTATAACGTGCCTAGAGTTGGCCCTTAATGTGACAGGCACAGGCCGCAAACAGATGTGCATCATCACAACACTCCGGAGACATGCATGACTGAGGGGTTCCCGCCTCAAACAAGAAGTTCGATGATCAGCATGCCTTTCACACTAGGAAAGTTATTGGATCTGCTGTGGACGGATCCCGACAGCCATTGGAAAAAGATAACGAGCCAGGTCAATGCGGGCTCTACAATTCAGAGGCACTTTAAATTGGCATGACGCCCTGCAGAAGGCTAAGGAGTACAGAAAGCTCCCAACCAGACACTCAGCAAAATGCAGGTCTACAAAGGAGTACTGTCCAGTCAATAGTTGTGTCATGGCAACCACAACAGTACCAGAAAGGTCTGTTTGCAGCAGGTCTGGAGGGAAGGGCCAAACCATCTTAAGGGCGGCCGCCTCAGCAAAGCGACCGAGCACAAGGTTGGCCACGACATCAAACATCTGTAGGGGGCAGATTAGGAGGTTTCCTTCCGGAATGGAGGAAGATCACCTCCTGCAAAATGGTGCTTAACTTCATAAAATAGATATAGTCCATAGAACTACAAGAAATGTGGTCAAAACAAAAAACCAAAAAGGTTTTCTTTTACAGAGAAGAAACACTAGTGCTCCTGCAACCAAAGATAAAGGAAGTACCACAGACAGAGGCCATAGAAGAGGTCTCCAGGAGGGAGCACAACCAAGGAGTATTCTCCATGTACTTCCTTGCCCCAGAACAGTGCTTATCCCTGAGACCAGTCATGAGCTCAGGCCCCTGGACAGGTTCATCAAGACGCAGATGTTCAAAATGAGCACACCGCAATAGATCATACCGGGGATGAGGTAAAGTGACTACAATGCAACAGTAGACCTCTGGGACGCCTACTTCCATATCCCGATGAACGAAAAGCACAAAAAGTACCTTCGGTGTGTCGTCAACAACTTATGTCATCATTCCGACTACTGCGGTTCAGCTTAAAATCTGCCCCGAGGATACTTTTTTGTGTTTAAGAAGCTTTATTGAGATAGTTAAGAACAAAAGTACAACAGTACTGAAACCGTTATAATAAGAAAGTGAAAACAAACGGGCAGAATAAAGATCATAGGAGAGATAAAAACGGATAAGAACAACCCAGGTCAAGAAACTAAACCGGAAAATGGAAGCATAATGAAAAGTTGCACCTTAAAACAAATAGCATTGTATGGTATTTTGGATAAGAGAATAGAAAAATAATGATAGGAAAAGAAGGGAGGAAAGGAAAGAAAAGAAAAAGGTAAAAGGAAAAAAAAAGAAAAGAAAGAAAGAAAAAAAACAGAAAAGAAACGAAAGAGGGAAGAAAAAAAGGAAGCAACATCCCGAGGATACTTTTGACAAAATGGTTTGCAGTGATTCCGGTCTATCTAAGAAGGCATGAAATCCACGTATACCCCACCTAGACCACTGGTTCGGGAAGGCAGCTCATTAAAGCACTGCAAAGCAGCATGTAGGCGCTGAGGCAAACCCCGCACAGTCTAGGGTTCTACCTAATATGGAGAAATCATCCCTAAAACCCAGAGGGACAACGTCTTCCTGGAGATGGCTCAGAACTTAGTAACTGGGGGGAGCTTCCCTTTACGAATTAGATTCCATTGGATGCAACTTCTTACCATCTGTTAAAGCTATTATTCTGATGGACATCTTCAAAGTAGACAGCAGAGAAAAGGTTCAGCCGAGTCCATCGCAGCCCGGCTTAAACAGATTTGTAGCAACCCTTTGGAGACTCGCAGCGAGTGTTAACGTTGGGGCTTAAACTTTGTCCAGACTTTGGTTAACACTTTGAGCTTGTTTAGTGTTTTAAAGAAATGTAAAATCTCTTCCATGAAACAGGTTAAGCATTGGTTCTCGCCTGAACTCGGCAGACTTAAACTCAAAACAGACAGGCAAAAAGGCTCTGGAGAAAATCCGTCCAATACTAGCCTCTGTACCGCTAAACTGAAAATGAATAAATCAAAATTAAGTGAAACAAAATATGGTATCAAAATAAGAGGGATTACATGCCCCCAATCTAAGAAAGGAGTTATTTAAACTTATTAATGAACTCCAGGCTCCCGAGGCGTCTCCAAACAGTATTCGCATTCCGACAGCTTCTGTGATGACTTGGCCAAGCGTTTCTATAACAAAATTGCTAGGATCTGGATTACATTGAAGCTAAAGGGATTTCTATGCCTTTATTGTTTGCTTCTTTTATCCTGCAGCAACCCTGCACCAGAGCGCTTTCCAATTTTGTTCTCATTTCCAAAGAAGTCCATTGAAAACTATTACCAAGAACCGCTCCTCGACTCCTTTCAGACCCAGCACCAGAAAATGGCTTTGCTCTTTTAGTTTTGTCTACTAATATTAGACAAGTTGTTAACTATCTTCAATGCACCTCTTATGTCAGGTACTTTCCCTAATACAAAGAAAACATCAAAGGTTAAACCTTTGTTGAAAAAACCTTCTTTGCATCCTCTGTCGTCAACAACTTCCGACTAATTTCTCTCCCTCCTTATTGGTCTAAAATCCTTTCTAAAGTTGGCTTTTCACCAGATTCAAGACCTTGTTTATTTATTTATTTATTTTGAAAGTTTTATAGAGCGCGAACAAGATCCTTACAGATATCAGAGCGCTTTACAGACAGTGTGAATGAGCATGCAAATAACTAATGATTAAGCAAAAACGTTTGAGAAAATAGATGTAAATGGTTACAACATAAAGAAAAACAATGTAAGGAGGTAACGATGCAAGGAGGTCAATATACATACAAATTTGCAGACACGACCCATCTGCTTTCAGTTGAAGCTGCTTTGAGACCTCGAAGCAGCTCTGACGTTGTAGTGGTGGCGGTCCTAGATAATTCCCAGGGGCTAGCCGACAGTCGTTGGCCAAAGTGGGGCATTAGCCCTTCTAGACGCATCTCTGCGGTCGATACTTGTGGCTAATCACTGTTCCCTAGAATTGAGATTGAGACAGCTGGAGTTACAGTTACTGTAAAGAATTGGATTATTTCTCATCTGACAAGGCTCCTTTAGAGTGTCACCACTTCTCAATTAGAACCTAAAATGACCCTCTTACCTAAGTTGTCCCTCAGGCTCAACCTCTTGCCGCCTTTTCATTCGATATCTATCTGCCTCCACTTACCCAACGGTTCTCCTCGCCGGCGCTAGATTTTATAAGTATGCCGATGATGCTTAGATGGTTTTTGGGTTTGATCGGTGCTCACTTCAGTCTTCCACTATGTCTCATAGTCTTCATTTCATTCGGTGGTGGATGGCTCAAAATGAGCCCCATTAAAACAGACCTGTCAATCATGCCTTACCTATAGCGGTTGTCCCACCTCCTCTCTGCGGTTCAGCACCTGGGCATTTACTTGGATTCTATCACTCTCTCCATGTCTCCATGGTGCCAAACGTGACTAGTTCCTTTGTTTTTTCATCCTGTAGCACTCTGATAATATTTATTTTTTGAAAACAGATTTAATGTCCCGGTCATCAGTGCTTTGGTACAATAGTGGTCGGACTCTGCCAGTTCTGTTGCCATACCCACTCTTAGCTCATGAATCAAGCACTCAAGCTGATTCAGATCCCGGCAGCCTGATTGGTTGGTGAGAAGCGTCAGCTTGAACTCCTTACCAAGACAACTCCATCAGCTGCTGTCCGAAACCGGGCTCTGTCACACCAGTGGTGGTCGTCCACAGAGCCACGCACCAATCGCGTCTGGAGTTCATGGTTGCCAAACTCAATTGGCAAAAATTGTCCCAATGACAAATTTTCTGTTGTCCAAACTAAAACGTCATCCTTTGGCGACCGACCCTGCCTGACCAAGCTCTCCCCTGTCAATCTTTTAGGAAACTGTTACAAACTTGTCTGTTTATTAGTTGTTTTCTGCTGCTGCATCCAGACTGGTTCCTTCAGCTGCAAGAAACTAAGGGGGAGCATGTACTTGATAAACAACCAGAACAAGAAAGTATCTATTCCTCCAATGGCCAAATTATACATTTAATTATTTAGATTTAGCAGGCGGCAGCTGCCTGTTAAACGCAACCAGCGTCCAAAATTCACATTATTTTTAAGCACCCATGACGAATCCTTTTTAAAGAGCGATGACATTTTAAGTTGCGCTTTTGTCTCTTTTTCTTGAACTCCTCTCTGTGTTAGTGGAACATTTAAAAGTTCATGTTGAGCACAAATACCCGGGTTCAAGAGACTGAGGGACTGGAAACACGCCGAGATCAACCCCCTCCTGAAGAAGCCCTCAGCGGACCCCAACGACCTCAAAAACTACAGACCCATCTGCTCCTGTTCCCAGCTAAAGTAATTGAGAAAGCCATCAACAGCCAACTCGCCTCTTTCATCGAAGAACACAACATCCTCGACTCGTCTCAATCCGGCTTCAGTAAAAAACACAGCACAGCAACCCCCCCTCCTCGCCGCAACAGACGACATCCGCTCCCTACTGGACAAAGGAGAAACAGTAGCCCTCATCCTCCTCGACCTCTCAGCGGCCTTCAACACGGTATCCCACTGCAACCGAATACACAGACTCCACGAAGCAGGTATTCGGCACAAGGCCCTCTACTGGATCCGCCCCTTCCTCTCCAGCAGAACGCAGCGGGTCAGACTCCCCCTTTTCTCACGGACCCTACACCTACCACCTGCAGAGTCCCCCAAGGATCCTCCCTCACCCCAACGCTCTTCAACATTTACATGGCTCCACTTGCCCCCATCGTCAGAACCTACGGCAAATATCACCTTCAAGATCCTCACCCACGCACACAAAGCCCTCGACAACACCAGATCAGCATACCTCAACAGCCGGATCAATTTCCACGCACCCCAAAGAACCCTACGATCAGCCCAGCTCTCCTATGCCGTGGTTCCCCGCACCAGAAAGACCAGATCAGGAGGCCGCTCCTTCTCCTTCCTCGCGGCCAGAGCCTGGAATGCCCTTCCGCTCCACCTCAGACTGATAACATCGCTCCTCATCTTCACAGGAAACATCAAAACCTGGCTCTTCAACAAACCCCCTCCTTGATGGACTGGAATCTGCACCCCTCTTCCCCCAGCACCTTGAGACCCTTACGGGTAAGTAGTTGAACTCTAACAAACTCATGATTGATTGAAAAAATACGGATTATTATATGTTCTGATTGTTTTGACACTTTTGAGGGTCAACCAAAGGTGTCTCCCCCCAACGAATTACATCTCTTTGGTAAATTGCACCCACCTTGACGTGCTGACTTTGACCAGTATCCCACAGTAGGAAGCTGAGTTGGGCGTCTATAGCGCCTGGATGTTTCAGACTTGTAGCGCTAGATAAGAAGTATAAACCCAGGGAGACGTGTGTATTTCCCCCCACAGTGCATTTCACTGCCACCAGATGTTGCTGACGTTCCTCTCTCTGTCTCTGCTTCTCCCCCAGCTCCCCCCAAGTTCACGAATTCCCCCTCGGACATCTCTGTGGCGGTCGGGGATGGCGTCACTCTTCTGTGCCAGGCTGAGGGAACCCCCACCCCGAAGATCACCTGGGCCAGGGCGGACGGGGCACCCATCTGGTCTCAAGGGGGCGCCCAGCAGCTGGAGGTGGGGCACCTCTCATTGGAAGGTAAGAGTGGGTGCTGCTTGCCAATGTGGGTGTCGTCTGAGGGGGGTGCACTTGTACATATGCGTGCCACCTAAGGGGGCTCTGACTGTACATATATGTGCCATCCGAGGAGTGCCAGCAGTTGTACATATGTGTGCCATCTGAGGGGGCTCTACTTGTAAATGTGGCACCCAAGAGGGCTCGGACTGTACATATGGTACACCTAACAACACGTCCTCCACACCTCCTACTCGCCTCATCACACATCTTTCCCCACATTGGACTTCTACCCCCTCTTGCAATACCACCAATCGCCCCAGACGCACCACCAACACGATCTCTGACCTTGACGTACACACCCTTCTCCACTCTTACGACCTGGCTCCCCAAAAGCCACTAGCTACCAACAACATGTCCATCCCAACGATTATATCCAACCACCTCAGGCACCAAAAGGATAACAACAGAGGCACTGTCCCCAACAACCTCACTAATGTACCCCTCGTTTTGGAATCATCCTCCACCCTTTGCACCCCTAGCCTTAAATGCGTACTTCTCAACTGCAGATCGGCCCAAAGACATTCCATGGAGGTCGCCGACCTCATCACGTCCCGGGAACTGGACCTAGCCATTCTGACTGAAACATGGCTGTCTGATTCCTCTACACCTATACTGGATATCCTAGTCCCCCCCAACTACTGTATCATTAGACTTGACAGGGCCAAAAAGATAGGCGGTGGAATTGCCTGCATCTACAGAAGCAACCTCTCAGTCTCCAAAGTGGCCGTCCCCTCTCTTACTTCCTGTGAATACCTTTGCCTCGATATCATCAGCGAAAGCAAACCGGTATGCTCACTACACATTATATACCACCCACCTGGGGACAATCTCTCCTTCGTCCAACAACTCATGGACACAATTACAGCCAACTCAGGACGACAGCACACCCAAATTTTCCTTGGCGACTTCAATCTCCACTGGAATGACAACAGTGACACAGTGGTAAACAGCCTCAAAAGCTTTCTCAACGCACTTGATCTCAACCAATTATGCAACAGCCCGACCCATAAGAGAGGTTCTACCCTTGACCTCATCATCTCCAAAGAGGGCGCTATTCAACTGGAGTCAATCCAACCTTGTGACTGGTCAGATCACCATATTGTCTCCTTCATCATCAAGGAAAAAACCAGACTTAACTCAGTTCAACCACCTAAGCACAAAGTGTGGAAAAGAGACTTGAAGAAACTCAACCCAAACACCCTACCACCTAACAGCTGCAATCGCCTACTTCCCCCCTCCCGGCGTTACAGACGTTCAACTTCTGACTGACTACTATCTCAATACTATGTCCACAATAATCAATGAGGCGGCGCCCATGCAACTGAAAAGAGTCTCGTCCAAGAAGACTTTCAACCCATGGTATGACGGAAGCCTCAATGAGGATAGACTGGCCATGCGAATGGCAGAGCGCACCTGGAGGTCAGCCCCTTCTGCAGTGCACCTAAAAAGTCTAAAGAAACAGAGAAACGCCTACTTCAGGAAAATAAAACGCTCAAAAAGAGACTTCTTCAGCCTCCAGCTCGCCCAGGCTAAAAACCGTCCAAGAAGGCTGTTTGAGTTGGTCAGAACACAATCCAAAGAGCATCCCCAGACAATCAGCCCCATGGTCGTTTCTCCTTCCTGCGAAGACTTCTCTGCCTTCTTTATCCAAAAAACTGAGAGAATAAGAAGTGATCTCCTCAATGACGCTATCCTGTACTCCAACCCCCGACACACAGCAATGCCTCAACCAAAGAACAATGCCACTTGGTCATCCTTTGACACTTACTCCGTAGAAGAAATTGGCAGACTGCTCAGCGCCTTGAAACCCTCCAATCACCTCTCTGACCCCCTTCCAGCTAACGCTGTAAAAGACTTTTCCCCTTGGCTTCTCCCACTCTGGTCTAAGATTATCAATAGCTCTCTCAACAAGGATCCATCCCCAACGCCCTCAAAGTAGGGCAAGTCAAACCGCTACTAAAAAAACCAACAGCAGACCCCACTGATCTAAACAATTACCGCCCTATTACAAACATTCCCACTCTCGCTAAACTGTTGGAAAAATGCGTACAACTACAACTGACTAAACACATAGATAAGTTTGATCTCCTAAACGCTCATCAGTCAGGCTTCCGAGCAGGGCACAGTACCGAAACTGCCATGACTCACATAGTGGACGATGCCCTCCAAATCCTAGACCAAAACGATACCTGTCTCCTCATCCTTCTGGATCTCTCCTCAGCATTCGATACAGTTAAACATGAGAACTTACTCGAACTGTTAAACACAAGAATGGGCATATCTGGGACTGTTCTAAAGTGGTTCACCTCATTTCTACACAACCGGACACAAAGAATCAAAAGCAACAACCTGCTGTCCTCTCCGGTACCGGTATCGCTAGGCGTCCCTCAAGGATCCTCCCTCTCCCCAACACTGTTCAACCTAGTTATGGAACCTCTCACCACGTTGCTACAGGCTTCTAATGTGCACTTTCACATGTATGCCGACGACACCCAACTTTATCTCAAAATACAATCTCCCAAGGACATCATGCTGCTGAACACCACGATCAAAAACACCCAATCCTGGCTTGCAGAGAATCACCTCAAACTCAATGCTCTGAAGACCGAGTTCCTCCTGATCTCACCTCCCGCTAAAATATCCACGGCTCAAACATGGCTTAAGCAATTAACGGCTCTAAATGTACAGCCCATCGTAGTAGACTCAGCAAAATCTTTAGGCATAACACTTGACACCAATCTCAACATGCAGCAGCACATCCGCAAGGCAACCAAAGGAGCGAACTTCCAAATCAATACCCTAAGAAAACTTAAACCCTTCCTTCCGGTCAGAGACTTCCAAACTGCAGTACAATCTACAGTCATCCCGCACATAGAATACGGTAGCACCGCCCTCTGCAGGCTCCCCCTAACTACAACGGCACCCCTAAGAGCGTCCCTTAACGCCGCAGCGAGACTCGTCGCAGGCTCAAAAAAACACTCGCATATCTCCCCGGACTTTAAATCACTGAACTGGCTACCTTTTGAAGCCAGAATTCAACTGAAAATCGCATGCATGACACACAAGGCTGTGCATCTGAATTCACCCGCCTACCTCACTCAAAAGTTGACAATTTCGGGTGGCTCCCGAACTACTAGGAGCACAAGCAATCTTCTGCTGAAACCTAGAAGATTTCGGAAGGAAAAAACGTATAAACGCTCCTTTTCAGGTATGGCACCCAGGATCTGGAACTCACTCCCTCCTGAAACAAGGCTCATCCCCTCCAACACAATCTTTAAGAATGAAGTTAAAGCGATCCTCATGGCAAAATACACATGACCTATTCTACGTATCACTATGAATGTCACATGAGTATCACATGAATCTGTACCCTGTATTATCGAATTACGTAATTGTATACGCTCAATCTTTGTATTTTGTTATAATGTTTGATGCACCTGGTTGATTATGTATATTGTTATATTGTTGTCGCTCCTGGTTGACTGTGCACACTTTACCCTCTCCACCTCAACGATCCTTACTTCCCTTCTACTGTCGCACCTGTGGGACTATACATCCTGCACACACCCACCTCAACTAGGCCCACCTTTAAACTCTAAATACTCTAAACACTCTTAAGCAAGTATATGCTCCTTGTTATTGCACTTTATGCTATTGACACAATTGTTTGTCTATACACAGTGTACCTACACTACCACACCTGTGACCTACCTCATGTCCTTTGACCTACCCATGTAACTAGCACCTTGTACCTAACTACCTCATATATTACTTTGTATATACGCTTCTTACCTTGTATTTTTACTTTGTATTTTTACTTGTAAAGCGCTCTGATATCTGCAAAGATCTTGTTCGCGCTGTATAAAACTCTCAAAATAAAATAAATAAATAAATAAAATATGTGTGCTATCTAAAGAGGGGCTACACGTGTACATGTGAGTGCTATCTGAGGGGTTCTGTCTGTAAATGTGCATCTGAAGGGGCTCTGACTGTGCATATGTGTGCCATGTAAGGGGGTCCACTTGTACATGTGTGTGCCCTATGAGGGTACTCAGCCTCTAAACATGGCATATAAGGGGGCTATAAATATGTGTGCACTCTAAGGAGGGGCTGCACATGTACATGTGTATGCCATCTAAGTGGGGTTCTGACTGTAAATGTGTGTACCATCTAAGAAGGGCTTAGCTTAAAATCTTTGTGTGCCATCTTGGGGGGGCTCCATCTCTGACTGTGAGTGCCAATTAAGGGTGACCAGAGGCTCCCCTGAAATGAGAGCGCCTTCCAACTTAGTGAGTGCGTCCCGCCTGTACACGTGTGTGCCATTTGTCTCTCCTTCCTCCTCCTCCAGGTGTGATGCTGGAAGACCAGGGCATATATGTCTGTGAAGCCCAAAACACCTTTGGGAAGATCCGCGCTGAGGTTCGTCTCACGGTCACCGGTCTGGGTGAGTGCCTCGTACTGGGGTGGGATGCTGCGGCAGCCTCACCAGATGCATGCTAGCTGGCTCCCTGAGTCAAAAGGTCCATTTCACTTCTTTCCTTCCATCTTTCCAGCTTTCTTTGTACAATTTCTCTTTCTGAACATCCTCTTGTTTGTCCCAGTTTCTTTTGTTAGCCCTTTCCTTCCTCCCACCGCCTGTATCTTTCCAGCTCA
Source organism: Lissotriton helveticus (assembly GCF_964261635.1). NCBI lineage: Eukaryota > Metazoa > Chordata > Amphibia > Caudata > Salamandridae > Lissotriton > Lissotriton helveticus. Next base: position 2,131,865,644 of record NC_136065.1, on the reverse strand, counting down.
AGATGCAGGTCCAGAGACCTTATACTCATTGTCCATTCAACAACCATGGGCTTGATTTCAAGTTTGGCAGACGGGGTACCTGTCGCATCGGTGGCAGGGTACCTGTCCACCAGACTCTGTATGAGGCCTCTACATCTAGTGAAATGAGAACAAGGTTTATAAATGCCACATAAGGGGCCCTATTCACAAAGTTAGCCTTACCCTTCTGTGTAAGCTTACAATAGTTTGCTATACACAAAGGAATTTTATTAGTGGTATATTTATGACTGCGGTGTCACATTAAAAGAAGGGCATGTCCTATATTTTTATGTGTGGAGACTCCGCAGTCGTAAAGATACTAGTTGTAAAATACCTTTGTGAATTGCAAACAATCGTAAACTTACACACAAGTGTAAATTTGCTTTGTGGATCAGGCCCAGTGTGTCCCCAGAAGCCCCCTTTGCAGACTCATCGTACGCCTGCCTGAAGAAGGGTCTAACCGAGGATGAATTCCTGTTCGTCACAAACTATCCACATATATGACAGCAAACTTTCTAAACACTTATCACACATACGTTTTCAGAAATGTACAGCCCAATGGGCCAATCCTGCCTCGGGTTAAATGACAAAAGCTAGTCATCCTTCAAAGGGGCCTTCTGCAGCCTGAGGAAAGCCAAAGTAATTTTCCACTTGCAGAACCATCTTTAGTTGTTACCACCTTAATCCGCCCAGGAGCATTGCAGATCAGTTCCCGAGCTCAAGGCTATGGATGCAGTGGTCAAACCGGCCTGACTCAGTGCCTCAGATACCGAAGACCTTCTTAACAGCCTCTACCACCAACCTTGGCTCCACACTCAATATCCTGGCCTCATCAAGAAGAAAGCTCAAGCCAAGTACTAGAGCCATCAACCAGTGTTTGTGCAGTGTGGAGCGGGCAAGATAAAACATCAGCCGCCATTTTGAATGCCAGTGGTAGCATGTCATTGGTCAGCAGAGACAACGTCCACTGCAAGAGATCTACCTCAAAGCTATTCAGAGCCAATAAAGCTGACAGATTAAAATCGACCGGTGACACTTCCTGCCAAACAAGGGGATCTGCAGTATTTATTGGTACTATCTAAGCCACATCCCTCATACAATAAACTTTGCCCTGTGAATGACACAACAAAAACACCTCTCTTATTATTTATTTATTATTTGAGAATTTTGTAGAGCGCGCAGCGGCCCCTACGGGGCGTCCCGGCGCTGATACTCTGAAAAACTAAAAGGCAGGTCAGAGGGGCGGATATCCAGGTTTAGGATGGGAATAGGTGTGTTTTCAAGGATTTACGGAAGACTGATTCAGTCTGTATGGCTAAAGGGAGTTTGTTCCAGCACTGGGAGGCACAAACCTCAAAGGTCTTGCCTCCTGCCCGAGATCGTTTAAAGCGAGGGGTAACCAGGAAATGTAGGGAATTGGACCGAAGAGTCCTGGAGTTGGCATAGGGACGAAGGGTGTTTTTCAGGTGTGCCGATCCCTTGCCCTTTAAAGCTCGAAAGGCCAGTATCATGGCTTTAAACACACATCTTTTTTCCAAGGGCAGCCAGTGTAGCTTACGAAGGTGAGGGGTAATATGGTGTCTGGCCGGGATTCTCTCAACCAGCCGGGCGGCAGCGTTTTGGACCATCTGGAGTTTATGGCAGAGGCCCGCTGTGATACCAAGGTAGAGGGCGTTGGCGTAATCAAGGTGGGATATGATCAGGGCCTGGATCACAGTCTTACGGCAGTCTGCTGGCAAGTAGTTGATGAGGCGTTTTATAGTTCTGATCTTGGCGAAACAGGAGGTTGCTACTGTTTGCACCTGATTTTTGAAGCTAAGTTGAGTGTCCCAGCGGACTCCGAGATTTCTCACCGAGTCTTTAGGGATGGGGCCAGGCACAAGTCTTCTGGCCACCATATCCTGGAGTCCAGGGGGGATGGTGTGTTAAAAAAAAGAATCTCAGTTTTTCCGGCGTTGAGCCGAAGGGAGTTGGTATCCATCCAGCTCGAGATGTCCCTGAGACAGGATTTCAGAGGATCAAAGGCAGAGGGGGAGTGGGAGTCGAAAGTGAAAAGAAGCTGGATGTCATCAGCGTAAGAAGTAGATTTGATCCCTGTTTGTGCAATCAACTTGGCTAAAGGGGTGAAATACACATTAAAAAGGAGCGGGCTCAGAGAAGAGCCCTGTGGGACTCCCCATTTGAGCGGTCTGGCCAACGAGGAGAAAGGGGGTGTAAAGACCTGTTGCGTGCGGTCCGAAAGGTAGGATGAAAACCAATTCAGGACAGCGCCGCCCAGCCCGAGGTCCTCCAGTCTGTCCAGCAGGATTTTGTGAGAGACGGTGTTGAATGCTGCCGATAAATCTAGCAGCACCAACACCGCCCTCGATCCTTGATCAAGCGTCCATCTCACCGAGTCGGCCATTTCAATAAGGGCCGACTCGGTGCTATGGCCCGATCTAAATCCATGCTGGGAATCATGGAGAAGACCATTGGTTTCAATGTATTTCGACAGCTGAGAGTGTGCCAGTCTTTCCAAGATCTTAGCTGGGGCAGGCAGGAGAGAAATAGGCCTGTAGTTGCTGGGGTTGTCTGGATCCAAGTAGGGTTTTTTTAGAATGGGAACTAAGGAGGCATGTTTCCATTTGGCAGGGAAACAGCCCGTTCTAAGTGAATGATTCCAGATGAGATTCAAGTAAGGGTTAAGGAGGGATGCGTGTTTTTTATATTGCTTGGCAGGCCAGGGGTCTTTAGGTGAGCCTGATTTGCATTTGGTTAGTTCTGCCAGAGAATCTGCTATGGTAGAAAATTCGAATAGAGTGGGTAACTGGGACGAGAGGGTGATGAGGTTCTTTTTTTTCCCTGCAGTGTTGGGGAGGGGAAAGGAGGAATAAATGGCCTCGATCTTATCCTCAAAGAATTTAGAGAGTTTGTCGCAGAGCGACTGGGAGGCAGGCTGAGTGCGAGTCAGCGCAATAGGGTTTGTGAAGGATCTCACGATGTTAAAAATGTCCCTAGGGCCATTACTGGCAAGTTGAATACGGGATGCCAGGTAATCACGTTTGTGTTTTTCAATCAGTCTGCGATATTCTTTGAGGGCGGATTTATAAGTAGTTTTGCTGTCCGGGGAGAAGTTGAGTCTCCAGAGGCGTTCGAGGGATTTACAGGAGGCCTTTTTCTGCCGCAGCTCCTCAGAGTACCATGGTGCGGAGGGGGTCGCCCTGTAGGTTTTTATGGGTTTGCTGGGGGCTAGGGCATCCAATGCCTGAGTGATCCATGAGTCCAGGTGGTCAATCAGTGTGTCCGGATCGGACGACAAACAAGGAGGAAAGTTTTTGAGGTGTCCCAGGAGTGAATCAGGGGTGATGCAGCTCCAGTTTCTACCCGATAATTTAGGGGGGATGACGGGTCTGGCGGGGCTGAGGATGTCAATCTCGAAAGGGATAAGAAAATGGTCCGACCATATAACCGGGATGGGAGATGTAACCCGGATAGAAGGTAGGTTGGAACAGATCAGATCCAGGGTATGACCCGCTTTGTGTGTAGGTAGGGTAACTATTTGGGCTAGCTTACAGGTCGCTAGTGTCGAGATGAAATTACTGCTCTAAGGGCAGGAATCACTGTCGACATGAAGATTGAAGTCTCCTAGGGCGGTGAAGTTGGCATATCGTGTGCTGAGCTGAATAAGATGGTCCGCTAAAGCCAGTAGATGAGAAACATTGGAGTGCGGGGGGCGGTAAATAAGAATTCCAGAGCAAGAGGAGGAAGGGGAAATTTGGACGTTGAAGGGCAGGCCTTCGATGATGTCAATTTGATCAGATGGGGGAAGGGAAACCGTCCATTTGGATTTGTGAATTAGCGCAACACCACCTCCGGATTTACTATTGGGTCTGTTTGCACAGATGATGTTGTAACCCTCCGGTAGTGCGAGGGTGATGGCGGGATTAGTGGTGTCATTTAGCCAGGTTTCGGTCAGGAAAAGCAGATCCCATTCGTTGTCTCGAAGGGACTGCCAAATGTCGATGACGTGCTTACTCAGGGATCTGCAGTTGATCAAAGCAGCTCGGAGAGTCCGGGGGGAAGGTAAGCTGCGTGAAGGGGGGGAAATCAGGGCGTGAGTCGTCCTGATAGTGTAGCCGGGAGAGGGAAGAGAAAAGTTACAGCCAGAGCAGGCGTGAGCCATGCCTTGAGCATCAGAAGAAGGGAAAAGGCATATCAAGCACTGGGGGGGTTTTCAGAGACAGCAGCTCCGTTCGAGTATAGGCAGCGAAAGAATGGTTAGGGGGTCGGGGATAGCTACCGGCCCCGGACGCGTCCTGATCGCGGACGAGCGCAGACGAGCTTGCCTTAAGCCATCGTCGCGCCCGCTGCGCTCGTCCGCTGCGCTCGTCCGCTGCGCTTCCGGTATATGCACATTGTTATAGGGGCGAGAAGGGGGAGAGGCGTGGCCTCGTAGGGGGCGTGGCCAAGTCCGGCCGTGGGCAATGGCGCTTAGAGCAGGGGCGCCGATTAGAGCCTTTCCAGCGCTCGTTTTGTTAAAAAACGGGGTGCCTGCACACAGCAATCGTGTGGAGGAAGGGTAAGTGCAGAGATTAAAAGGGCTTTAAAAAAGCTTTCCAAAATACAGGTTTACATAAAACACAGTGCAACCAACACAAAGTAGAGTCTGCTCCCGGCTGTGCCTCAGGAGTTTTGCCAAAGTTATTAAGAGGAGTTTTTCAAAAATAAACATAAATTTCATCATTGACTTGCATTGAAATGGGGGTAATATCAGGCAAAAGAAAGCAATAATAAGTCAATTTTTGCCTTTAGAAATCAGGAGTCTCACATCTGTGTTAGCATGTGTGCCTCCTTTCACACAGAGATATGTGTCATGTTGTTACCTTGGGACACCTTCTCTCAGCGCTAGACTTGTCCCTCATCTTGTTATCTTCTCTGACACCTTCTGGCAGCTGCAGTGTCTCATGTTGTTACTTTCTGTGACTCCCTCTTTCAGCCCTAGACATGTGTCTTATGTTTTTACCACCTGTGACACCTTTTCAAAGCCCTAGACACGTCCCTCATGTTGTTACCTTCTGTGACTCTTCCTTTGGGCCTTAGACATGTGTCTCAGTTCGAGCATTTCTCCCGGACAGCTCGGTTTGGCGTTCATATCCAGATCGCTGAGTTTAACTGCAGATAAATACTGCATCGAGGGTTGACCAACGGGCTACCTTCTGGAAACTTTCACTATTTGACCGATCCCCGTCCCTCCCTCTGTCTTGATAAAGACCCGCCGCAACCACCAACTGGGGTGCAGCGAGGGTCGAAACGTCGACGCTATTACCTTGGCCAAGTTCAAACTCCAGGAACTTGGATATTAACCATTTTGTTTTCCTTGGAATATCTACTTGCAAAAAACTGGCCGCATAAACGGCAAACAATACCTCGTTTTCCTCCCCCACCAAACCAACCCCCCCACCGCCCCTGGTCATTTCTCATTAGGGTTTTATTGTAAATAATTGTTGTGTATATAAATGTCACTGTATACATTACACTTGTCACCTTAATCACTACTGTCACTTTTTCACAAAGTTAACGCATTTACTAGCAATGTAACGGAATGAAGTAATTCCACGATATTGTTTCTTGTTCTGTTTTTAATACATATAAAAACTTTGTCTATCAGAGAGGTTGTGCTTGTTGCTTGTCTTTTGAGCTGTTCTAAGCCTCTACCAAAGGAATTGTCTTTGCTACCCAACAGAACCATTTTGTTTGTTAATCGTATATACCCAGGTTCTGAGGGACACAGGGTTACCCCTTTTTATAAATCATGTTGTTACCTTGGGACACCTTCTCTCAGCGCTAGACTTGTCCCTCATCTTGTTATCTTCTCTGACACCTTCTGGCAGCTGCAGTGTCTCATGTTGTTACTTTCTGTGACTCCCTCTTTCAGCCCTAGACATGTGTCTTATGTTTTTACCACCTGTGACACCTTTTCAAAGCCCTAGACACGTCCCTCATGTTGTTACCTTCTGTGACTCTTCCTTTGGGCCTTAGACATGTGTCTTATGTTGGTACTGTCTGTGACTTCTCTCAGCCAAAGACTTGTGTCTCCTATTGTTACCTTCTGAGACACCGGCTCTCAACCTTAGATGTACGTCTTGTGTATTTACGTCTTCTATTACAGATTCTCACAGCCTCAGACATGTTTCATGCTTTCCTTTTGGTTCTTTTTCCACAGTTGGTCCTGAAGTGGCAGTGGGGTCCCCAGTGGTCAGCGTTCTGCACGGTCAGTCCGTCTCACTTCCTTGCACCATCCTGGCAGGAACACCTGCCCCTGTCCGCCGCTGGACCAAAGATGGCCGCCCGGTGAGCGTAACACTGGACATTCAAACCAAGAGCTGCTCTTCCTTGTCCCACTTTTCATCACTTCACAAACCAAACCAGGAAATGTTTACTTAATGCAGCATTTAGGTTATATTTTGAATTTTATAGAATAGAAAACACCTTAAAAAGTTCTGTCTTCAATGGGCACAAGCAATGGGTCACCACACATTCATGAGTTTTCAAAATGATAGTTTCGGAGGACTGCCTGACCTCTCACCAACCCTGAATGTTCAGGTCACCATTTCCCTGTAGGATCGAATTCTTCTTATGGCACCCAATACGGGAAGCGGTCAGTGGATGGAGGGGCAAAGCCAATAAGCTGCATCTTTGAAGGCAGACCTGATGATTCAGAGAAAGAAGGCCCTGTGGGCTTTAGAGAACAGCCATGCCCTCTAGCATGGAATATAGGGACCATCTATAGAAAGACCTTCCTTAACCATCTACCGTCTTTTCCCTAGCTGAAGCCAAGCAGTCGCGTCTCGCTGCGCAGCGATGGAACCCTCCGTATAGACATGACATCCCAGGAGCATGCTGGGAAGTACACCTGTGAGCTCACCAATGCAATCGGCTCTGCCAGTCAAGATGTGATTCTTAATGTCCACGGTAAGCGTGTGTGATCTTACAGTGCAAGGGTGACCTGCTGAAAGGAGTCACCTTTTCAAACAACCGTGTCATTGCATTAAAAAGGGCACCCCATCAGTAGCTGCCACTCACGTCTCACTTATCGCAGCCCAAGGTACAGAATACCTCCAGACAGTTCCCACTGTGTCACAACATGGGTTAGAACATTAGAGCATGTTTGTCTGGTCATGGGTTTTTGCTGGTCTTCGATGCAGCATTATTAGGATGGTTTTCGAGACTGAGGCACATCAGCCCCTGATAGACGCATTTTGTATGAAAGGTGCATTGGCCAATGAAGCTGTCGGAGAGGGGTCCTCTGTTATGAATGAAGAGCGGCCCGGCCTGAATCTTGGAGATGTCGCCACACCGTTACTTGTATTTACACTTTTACTCTTGTGTTTGTGTCTGTAGAAGTTCCCAGCATTCACCCTGGACCCGTGAATTACACTACTGCAGAGGGTGAGGCGGTCACCCTCCTGTGTGCTGCAGACGGGCACCCCCGCCCACACATCATCTGGACCAAGGTAAGTCCCTTTGGAGAAGGCCTCTACTCCATCACCGCGAGGAGCATTGACTTACTTCTGTTCGACACTCCATCTCCCTGCCTGTCTCCGTTCCCTCCTGTAAGCCACACCCTGTCGTAGTAACCTATATACTTTGTTGTGCATGCCACCCTCTGACTTCAGTGTGTGACACCAGTGTGCCATGCACGTGTCTGCGTGCTGCCCTCTGACCCACACTTTGTATCCAGTGTGCTTCCACCTTGACTCCAGTGTCCTGTGTGCCTTTTGTGTCCTGGTTGCCACGCCATGTGTGCCACTTCCTGGCTCCAGTACGGCAAGCCCCGAGTCTGAACTGCGACTCTCGGACGCTGTGTACACTGGGCCATGCTCGCATTCCATTGTGGAACACCTTTGATCCTGGGTAGAGCAGTGTGATCAGTTGTGCCACTGTATGTATTGTGTGTACTGCACACATGGCCCACTGCGGCAGAATGTGGAGTGTGTGTGCCATCCCCTGGCTCCACTGTGCCAGCCTCTGGCTCCTGAGAGATGCAGTGTGATACAGGTGTGCTCGTTCATGTGTGCTGTACACTGCATTCAGGTCCACTGTGGCAGAATGTGAATCATATGTCTCCAGTGTGCCATGCCTGGATCTTGAGTGGCATTGTCAGGTGCAGGTGTGCACCTGTGTGTCTCCTGGGTGGGCCACACACTGCACCTAAGGTCCACTGTGGCAGAATGTGAATACTCTGTGCTCTGGCTCCAGTGTGCCACCCGCTGGATACTGAGCAACGCAGTGTGGTATAAGTGTGCCCTTATGTGTCTCCTGTGTGCGCCATACACTGCAATCAGTGCCATCCTCTGGCTCCAGTGGGCCATGCCTGGATCCTGAGTGAAGTGGTGTGGTACAGGTGTGACCCTATGTGTCTCCTGTGCACTGTTCACTCCACTAAGGATCCACTGTGGCAGAATCTGGGCCCTCCGTGCCATCCTCTGGCTCCAGTGTGCCTCACCCTGTGTAAGGAGCAAGCCATGTACATGTAGATGCTGCCAAGGCTGGATCTCATCCAGCTGCTGATGTACATAAACCTCAGCACTCCAATCAGTTCAGTATTGATTCATAGTACAGTGATCCTCCTGTCAGGCGTTGGACCGGCAGCTGACATATATTAATAGGCGAAAAAACATTGATGACCTACTTGGAACGGCCTCGATACACGGCGGAATGCTTATGGACAGGGGCATATCATAGCCCTACGTTTTCCGCCTATTAATATAAGACTAGTATTGGATCCATTTGAAACTGTGGGCGCAATTTCCGTTCCGGGTAAAAAATATTATTTTGAATAGGGACTGATCATCTTCACTGGAAGATCTTGAATGTCTACGGAATACTTCTGGGACTTATCCATTATTTATTGAAGCCTTGAAAAAGTTACTCTGTAACGAAACACGTGTCGGCTGCCGGTCCAACGCCTGACAGGAGAATCACTGTACTATGCCCTCCATCTTTGAAACATAGTCTTATTGCTTCTAAATATATGGTCAAAGCTGTATGTTTCATATATATATTAAATTGTACAGCAAGTAAAATATTGTTTGCTGGTTTGTCCAAATTGATTTGCACAGAGTATAATTTGTGAATCAATACTGAACTGATTGGAGTGCAGAGGCTGATTTACATGTTTTGACTTTGTCACTGGGTTCTCCTGAGCCACAGTGGGTTGACACCTTAGGTAGTGGGGTGTAGATTTTTAACTTTGAGGTGCACCAATACTGTAATGTCAATATATAATGCACACCGAGAGTGATGTGGTACCAATAAGACCACCGCTACCATTTGTAAATATGATATCAGGAGTGACAGTGAGGCGTACATGAGTGATGCCATGTCCTGCGGAATCGGGCATCACAGAACATTGCGATGCAGCGGGTACGGTGTCGCTACCATCTTCGCACATACATTACTGCTTAGTAAGTGCTGCCTGAGCCCTTCCCTCTGTTTTCAGGGATAATGCCAAACTTCCTGAAGTCCCACACTACTATCCAAGCTCTGTCCACCATGTGTCTGCCTATATCCTCCCATTCTTTACCTTCTCTCTCTTATGTTTCTATTGACATCAAATTCCTCGCCTTAGCCATCCCTTGTTCTTCCTTTTACAGGGGAACGATGTGATGTCCCTGCGGAGCCCGTTTCATCAAATTAACAGAGACGGAAGCCTGCTCCTGCCCCTGCCCTCTGCCAGTGACTCCGGGGTCTTCACCTGCACAGCCACCAACGTGGCCGGGGTCTCCCGGCAGGAGGTCCGCCTGTCCGTCTACAGTAAGAGAGTTTCAAGCATGGCGTCTGCAGCATGTATGGAGCATGAGCATCAAATGTGTAGAAGTATAGAAATGATGCATAGTGTTGATAAGAATGAATGTTATTATATTTTAATGAAAAATATGGTGACATTCATGTTTACACTTAAAAATTACATATTTAAATATTTTATAATAAATATGCACTTTTTTAACATTAAATTATATTTATTTATATTTTTCGCTTATTTTAGATAATTGTTTTTTTCTCAACAGTATTGGCGATGGGGCTTTATTTTAATTTCCTACCTCCATTATTTTCTGTGGGAGGGTGTTGCAATACCGGTGGGTGCCATGTGTAGTGCTGGACTTACTACTGTTTTTTTTACACACTCAGTGACTGATTGGTAATCTGAGCGCCAGGATACCCTTGGGGTGACAGCTGCGCTATACAAGTGCTCCTTACATTACATATAGTGATTTACTCTCGTATTTTGTGAATAAGCAAAAAGCAGTAAACACTCAAAATTCTACTTTACTCAAAAGTGTAATTTACCTTTGTGAATCAGGACCATTGTTTTTGACGGCACATCTAGCCACCTTGACAATATATACAATTCTACATTTACATATACATATTTCCCTTGATGATGTAGTGGTTAGTTGATGACTATAAGACAGGGCATAGAGTTGAGTCTGTGACCCCCCCATCGATGGACACGCGCCATCGCTGTAGACCATGCTGACCGCAAGACCTGATGTGTAACTCTGCGCATGTTAGTGGCCCAGGAATGGCCCATCTGGCTTATGATGATTGGCTTGGCTAATAGTCAAGGCCACTGGAATTATGATATTATGTGGCACGGTGATTATGCATAATTATAGTTTTGCAGCGTGAATCTTTCTGGATTCACTATGCTGTGCATTATTCCGCGGTCTTGTGGTTGGGTCCGGATTCGTAGTCTTTTCTTTGTGTTTTTTTTTTTTTTTTTTTCTTTGCCCAGGTGGGCGTCGGCGTCACACCCCCTTTGGGTGTATTTCCGGTGACGTCGGCATGCTTCCTGCGGAAGCTCCCACTCTTGGGCGCCATCTTCAGATTCTTTTTTTCCGCGGTCGGGTCTGGATCGTTCCCGTTTGGGCTCCAGACATTTTTGGAGAAAGAAGAAAGAAAATACAGAAAAGACGAGGAGAAGTCATCTGAAGACTCCAGGGGACTTCACCGACGAAAGACAAGCAAAGATAAGGCGTTTTCCATCCAGATCTTCGACGACCGTCGACGAACACGCGACCAGAGAGGCCCTGGACGCTCGAGGATGGACAACACGCCGTTCAAGTTCTGCCGTAACTGCCACCACAAGTACGCGCAGAAGGACCAGCACCCGGTATGCAACCTTTGCCTACCGGTGGACCACGAAAGCGGAGACTGCAACGCCTGTTCCGCCTTCACCCCGAAGACCCTTCGTGTGAGAGAGAGGCAGAGGGTAGCACACGCCGCCCTGCAGGGGAAGGCCCCGACCCCGTCGCTCTACGAGCTGGGGATGTCCTCCGAGGAAGAAGACAACGCTGCCGCCGAAGACGACAGCTACACGGTCGTAGAGACCGATTACACGAAGACTTCTGACAAGGTAGGAGACTCTTCGGCCCCCAAGAACCCGAGAGACTCTGAGTCTCGAAAAATCGAGGGCAAGACCCCGAAAGCGCCAACGCCAAAAAAGGCGGCGTCCGCGACTACTCCCAGGCCCAGCGGATCCTCAGAGAAGGAGTCCCCGGCGCCGAGAGCTGCTGATCAGCAGAAGACGTCGAAAATCGTCCCCGAAAAGGATCGATCGACGAGGGAGAAAGACCCGAAACTGTCGACGACGACCAGAGACCCGATATCCGGTTCGACGTCGAAAACTTCGACTCCGAGAGGCACGGCGACGAGCCATCCGTCGAAGAGAGCGGCGGAACCATCCGACGCGGAACACGCGGCCGAGATGGAAAAGAAAAGAAGGCGCCTCGAGGCAGAAATGGAGAACTTCATGCAGCGGAAAAAAGATTTCGACGCAAGGATGAAGGCCTTCACGATCCCTCACAAGACCAAGCCACCAGTGCTGGAGGCGGTCGAGGAGGAAGAAGAAGAGGTCGCCGAAGTCACCGAGCAAGACCAGGACGTCGAGGTGTTCGACGACCAGGAGGAGTACGAGAATCCCCACGAGAGCTACAGCTATGGGGAGGAAGATGAGGGCAGGACAGACACAGAGTCGGCGCCCTATGACCTTCAGGAGGTAGATTACATCGATGTCGACACCGACAGCCCGGAGGAGGTGGTCGACACCTACCCCTCGAGGCCCTCGCCGCCGGACGACATCGGGGCCTACAACGCGGTGATACAATCTGCTGCAGCAGCTTTCAAGCTCAAGCTCGACGAAGAGAAGCAGAAAGCAGACTTCCTTCTGGAAACATTGCTCCCAACACAAACGAGGAGCCAGTTCCTCCCGATGCTCGAGAGCGTCTTGGCTCAGGGGAAGGAAGCTTTCAGGGAGCCCGCAACATGCAAGGCAGTAACTCCCAGAACTGAGAAGAAGTACAAGCATGCCGCAAAGGACCCGGCCTACATTCAGGGCACGGTCTCCGCAGACTCCATTATCACGGCCACAGCAAGGAGGAGGGCTAACGTACCCACTACCTCGGGCCCGCCACCGGATAAAGAGAGCAAAAGGATGGATCTGGTGGGCAGAAGGATCGAACGGAATGCCGCGACCCACTGGCGCATGGCTAATTCCAACGCCCTGGTAAACAGACACATGTACCAAATCATGGAGGGACTGGGGCAGTTGGTGAAGGACTTGCCCCAGGATGCCAAGCAGAAAGCCGAAAAGCTAATTGAAGAGGGGAAGAATGCTGCAAATTCTTGCCTTAAGACGGCCCTGGATGGGGCAGACACCGCCAGCAGGCTCATGATGATGGGCGTCACGGAAAGGAGACACGCCTGGCTCAGGATATCCGGTTTCAAACCGGAGGTGCAACACAGCATCCTGAACACACCGTTCAACGGCAGTACGCTTTTCGGACAAACAGTTGATGAGCAACTCAGCCAACTTAAGAAGGATAACGAAACAGCAAGATCCATGGGAGCATTGCAGTTCAGAGGGAACAAGAGGGGCACCCCGTCACGGAGGCCCGGCGGAAGAGGCGGAAACCAGCCAGGTACATCACACCAGGCTTTCCAGCAAACGCACCAGGCAGACTCGCAGGGTCAGCAGGGCCATCAGAAACAGCCCTGGCAGTACCAACAAAGAGGCCAGTCCTTTCGAGGGAGAAATGGACGGGGACAAAATAGGAGAGGGGGCCAGCAGCCCACCTCCAAGTGACTTCAAAAAAATCCGTGTGCCCACCCACAAAAAAGATCCCAGGGGGCAGCACGTACAGATGGGTCAAGACAAACTAGACACCTACGACCACAGGACACCAGTGGGAGGAAGATTAAGATTCCACCTCCAGGAGTGGAGAGGAATCACATCAGACAAATGGATCCTCAACATTATCCAATTCGGATACTGCATAGAGTTGGAGGCGAGGCCAACAAGCAGAAAACCAAGAAGAAAGCCGCTAGCAAGCAAGCAGCTGCAGTGCCTTCAGGAAGAAGCAAAAGAACTCCTGCGGAAGCAGGCCATAGAAAGGGTACCCTTCAAGGAAAGAAACACAGGAGTATACTCAACATACTTCCTGGTACCAAAAGTAGACGAGACAATGAGGCCCATTCTCGATTTACGGTTCGTGAACAAATTCATAAGAACGCAAAAATTCAAAATGACCTCCCTGCAAGAGGTGCTCCCACAGTTGCAGACCGGGGACTTCATGGTCACTATAGACCTCAAAGACGCATACCTGCACATCCCAATGAACAGGAAGCACAAGCACATGCTCAGGTTCACCGTCGGAGAAAGCCACTACCAGTTCACGACACTGGCCTTCGGTCTAAAATCGGCACCAAGAGTTTTCACAAAGTGCCTCGCAGCAGTCGCAGCGCACCTAAGAAGGCAGGGAATACATGTATACCCTTACCTGGACGACTGGCTGGTGAAAGCAAACTCATACCAGAAATGCAAGCTGCACGCACATACAGTGACCAGCACGCTCATAAACCTGGGGTTCTCCATCCATTGGAAGAAATCATCAATGGAGCCGGAACAAGTGAAGATCTTCCTGGGAGCACAGATCAACACCTTACAGGGCAAGGTGTTCCCCAGCGAGAAGAGGGCGAGGGCGCTGGTGAAGGAAACTCGCCTCTACCGGAAGGGACAAGCTCGGACAGTGAGGACGGCGAGCAAGATCATGGGGATGATGGCATCATGCATCCACCTGGTACCGAATGTACGACTCCACATGAGACCCATTCAAGAATGGCTACAGGAGCAATGGTCACAAGCTACAGGCAGTTGGGAGGATCTAGTGGTTGTAACGCACGCAGTGCAGAAGGAGATGACATGGTGGACCATGGAGAACATAGCAAGGGGAAAGCCTCTAACGCCCCCAACGCCAACAGTGACCATCACCACAGACGCATCCCTGAAGGGATGGGGCGCTCACATGGAGGAGCTCAAGGTGAGGGGACTGTGGACACCGACGGATGCCACAAAGCACATCAATTACTTAGAATTGAAGACAATCTTCCTTGCACTGAAGGCCTTTCAAACAAGACTGTACAAGCACAAGGTATTGATACAAACAGACAACACCACTGCGATGTTCTACATCAACAAGCAGGGGGGCACACAGTCCGCACCGCTTTCAACGCTGGCGCAGGAGATATGGAGATGGGCCATCCCTCTCAAGATAGACCTGCTAGCCATACACCTACCAGGGAAGGACAACATACAAGCCGATTGGCTCAGCAGGCAGACATTGGCATCCCACGAGTGGGAGCTCAATGCTCAGGAGACAAGATACCTGTTCGACAGGTGGGGGACACCATCGGTGGACCTGTTTGCCACACGCCAGAATGCAAAATGCCAAAACTTCGCATCCAGGCAGCCCGAGGAGGGGACACTGGGGAATGCCCTATGGATAGATTGGTCAAGGACATTTGCCTACGCCTTTCCCCCGATACCACTGATGCACAGAGTACTGAGCAAATGCAGAGCGAGCAACATGACACTGATACTGGTCGCACCGCAGTGGGCGAGGCAGACCTGGTACTCGCAGATCATGGAGATGACACAGTGTGCACCCCACAGATTCAGCAGGAGGAAAGATCTACTGTCCATGCAGAACGGAGAGGTACTGCATCCAGAGCCGGAGAGCATGAGCCTAGTAGCGTGGCTCCTGAGGACATAGAGTTCGCACATTTGAGACTACCAGAAAGCACCCTGAGGGTACTTCGGGAGGCACGAAGGCCCAGCACTCGAAAGTGCTACGTTGCGAAATGGAAAAGATTCACAATATGGTGCAGACAGGAAAGACTCCACAATAAGATGAAGAGGGACTCCACAGTGCTAAGGTACCTGACGCACTTACTGGAGAAGAACCTTAGCTCATCCTCGTTAAGAGTTCACTTGGCAGCGATAGTAGCCTACACAAGGGGAGAAACGTGCAGGAGCTTCTTCACATCACAGGTGGTGAAGAGATTCCTAGAAGGAGCGAAAAGGATCGCGCCACCCAAGCGGGTGCCGCCACCTGCATGGAACTTGAACACAGTCCTAACGGAACTCATGAAAGAGCCCTTTGAACCACTTCACAAGGCCTCCCTAAAGATGCTAACTATGAAAACAGCCTTCCTGGTTGCGATAACGTCCTTACGCAGAGTAAGCGAGCTTCAAGCGCTGACGCTACAAGAACCATACATACAAATACACAACGATAGAGTTGTGATGAGGACTGACCCACACTTCATGCCGAAGGTGGTATCCAATTTTCACATGAACCAGTCTATACAGATACCGAGTTTTTTCCAAAAACCCACAACCAGCGCAGAGAGAGCTCTGCACACCCTGGACGCCAGAAGGGCAGTCATGCACTACATTGAAAGGACAAAGGGGCACAGGAAAACGAAACAGTTTTTTGTGTCCTTCGCAAACAGCTTCATGGGCAAAGCAGTAACCAAAAGGACCATTGCACGATGGATCGCACAAACAATCCAACTCTGCCACAAACGGGCAGGACAGGAACTGGCTGAGGGGACACGTGCCCACTCCACCAGGAAGAAGGGCGCTACAATAGCCTTCCTGGCTAACACACCCATAGAGGACATATGCCTGGCGGCAACATGGGCTTCGGTGCACACGTTCACGAAGCACTACTGTGTGGACATACAAATGAACAAGGAAGCTCAAGTGGGACAGAAGGTGCTACAGCACATATTCAACACCCAACGCTCATCTTCCACCCAGCCGCCACAGAGATGAGAAACCGCTACAAAATCTATGCACAGCATAGTGAATCCAGAAAGATTCACGCTGCAAAACGAATAGTTTTCTTACCTGTCGGTGTAGTTTTGCAGCTTGAAGATCTTTCTGGATTCACTAGCGAACCCACCCACCTCCGCCAGAAAGATGAGGCTGGAGAGAGAAGAGGTGGTTAACTAAAGAATAGACTTTGAAAGTACAAAGCGGTAAATACAAACTAAGAAGAACATTGCCATTACTTCGGAAACGAAAGAAACACGGAAAAAAAGAACCCGAAGATGGCGCCCAAGAGTGGGAGCTTCCGCAGGAAGCATGCCGACGTCACCGGAAATACACCCAAAGGGGGTGTGACGCCGACGCCCACCTGGGCAAAGAAAAAAAAAAAAAAAAAAACACAAAGAAAAGACTACGAATCCGGACCCAACCACAAGACCGCGGAATAATGCACAGCATAGTGAATCCAGAAAGATCTTCAAGCTGCAAAACTACACCGACAGGTAAGAAAACTATTCGATTTGCCGCATTTGACACATAACCCATCATCTGCCACTTAATCTGCTGATATTAACAAAATAAATGGTTTCTAGCTCAAACAGTTCGAAAGTTATAAGAACGCAGAGACACGTATCGCCGTGCAGTGAAAGGCTCTTTGCAAAGCTGAACTTGTCACCTTTTTGCTTCTTATTGCTATATTTGGGTATTGAAATGACAGTAATGAGGTACAGCCAATGCCCAGACAGTGTTCCCAAGTTTCAAAATGACGAAATAATGTAGTAATACTATTACAAAGTGTGCTGCATTATGCCGCATAATGTGTCTTTCCTTGCCGCATAATTTACTTAACCCTGCCGCACAATCTGGCCCTCTCCTGCCGCATGATCCCAGTGGCCCTGCTAACAGTGTTGGATGCCCACATGGCATGGCCGCCGGGCACATGATGCAGGCAGAGTGGAGCCCCAGCCTCTGTAGTACAGGGGGGTCACGCCCAGACCTTCAGACCTGCACGTCAGTGGCCTAATCCATGTGCCCATTGTTTTTCTCATTGTTTTCCTCTTCTAGCCAAACCGAGGATCAGCGGCAGCCAATCGCAGGACGTGCAAGAGGCGCCAGGGCCGATCAAGCTGGTGGGAGTGCTGGGGATGCAGATTCTGCTGCCCTGCGAGGTCCAGGGGTCACCTGCCCCCCAGGTGGTCTGGAAGAGGGGTGGCCTCCCTCTGCCCATCACTTCACCCAGGTGAGAGCTGCCTCCACGCTGTATGGGGATGGGTGTTAGGAGGTCGGGACGGGGGCCTCACTTGCACAGTGTGGACAGTGTCTGGGTAAGCACTGCCTGGTGATGTATACATATGTAAATCATGATAAATGGCCGCCCTGGCAGTTACAGGTAAGCTGCTGCTCACATGTTTAAACAGTGCTTTGTTGGTAAAAAAAGGAATAAGTGTCAGCCGGAATGTTTTTTTCAGAGCACTGAGCATGCAGCAGGTGTTGGCCTTAGTGCCAATATCAGCAACATACCCATCCCGCAAACACAGCAATCTCATAATTAACCCCTTTAGTGCTGCCGTCGGCCAACGGTCGCCGCAAGCACTACCTTGCCAGTGCTGAGCATGTCCGTTGGTCGACGCGGCCGCACCCGTTTCTTAGAACGTTCAGCACTGGCGCAGAACGTTCGAAGCAACAAACGGGTTAAGAACACACAAGACACATTGATGGAGAAAACATTGCTGCAGGTTTATTTGCATAATAAATATGCCAACATGGCGGGTCAACTTACGGGCGATCCAAGCGCAGGCAGCAGTGACACCCCTAAGCTGCCCTGCCCACCTGAAGAGCCAAATTGCAACGTGGCCCTAACCAATCGGTGCTCACCATTTTGGGGGATTACCCCTAACATTATGTGTACCACCAGTCAACCCATTTACTCACGCCCCTTGATGGGGCGGAGCGTATCCAGGCAAGTCCCCGGTTGCTCAGGTGTACGGAATGTTTTTTTCAGAGCACTGAGCATGCAGCGGGTGTTGGCCTGAGGCAGGAGTGTAGAGGGAGTTACATTTTATCTTTTTCTCCATTTATTTTTTGTCATGCATACAAGCATCTTCTCCCAGAGCTCTCTTTCGATTCAACATTTGTCCCCGCCATGGAACAGCATGCACACCGTCTAGGAGGAAGCCCTTCTTTTATTTCCATTACGGTTTGTAGAAATAGAAGACGGGCTGCCAGTACAACAGATGGCAGTGTATGACTGTATTGGCTGTCTTTCTATCACTGTGGGCCATTGTGGAGTAAATAAAGGGAGTGAGAGATGTGCCTGAGTGATCTGTTCTTTTGTAATGTTTCTCATTATGTTTAATTTCTGTTCCTAATTGTGAAGCGCTCTGACGCCTTCGGGTAAAGTCCGCACTATATAAAAATGTATAAATAAATAAATAAAAATAAAAAAAATCTATCTAGTGCTTGAGCGCTTAGCCCTGTGACTGAGAACTGTTTCTGGTTCCTGAATCTTCTGTCCAGTCCCTTAGAGCTCTGCACACTGCCTGAGAGCTCAGACCAGTGCCTGAGAGATTCACCTAGTGCCGGAGAGCCTAGCCCACTCCTTCAGAGCGCTCCCCGTGGCGGGATCTCTCTACCAATGGCCTGCGAGCTCTTGCTTGTGCCTAGATGTTAGGCCTGATGCCTAAGAGCTATGTGTGTATGTATGTATGCCTGCATGTATGTATGTGTGTATGCCTGCATGTATGTATGTACGTATGAATGCATGTAGGTATGTATGTATGCATTCATGCATGTATGTATGTATGTATGTGTGTATGCCTGCATGTATGTATGTATGTATGTGTGTATGCTTGCATGTATGTATGTATGTGTGTATGTGTGTATGCCTGCATGTATGTATGTATGTAGGTATGTATGTATGCCTACATGTAGGTGTGTATGTATGCATGTGTGTATGTATGCATTCATGTATGTATGTGTGTATGTCTGAATGTGTGTATGTAGGTATGTATGTATGTATATATGTGTGTATGCTTGCATGTATGTATGTATGTATATATGTATGTATGTGTGTATGCCTGTATGTATGTATGTATGCATACATGTAGGTGTGTATGTATGCATGTGTGTATGTATGCATTCATGTATGTATGTATGTGTGTATGCCTGAATGTGTGTATGTAGGTATGTATGTATGTATATATATATATATGTGTGTATGCTTGCATGTATGTATGTATGTATATATGTATGTATGTGTGTATGCCTATATGTATGTATGTATGTATGTAGGTATGTATGTATGCATACTTGTAGGTGTGTATGTATGCATGTGTGTATGTATGCATTCATGTATGTATGTATGTGTGTATGCCTGAATGTGTGTATGTAGGTATGTATGTATGTATGTATATATGTGTGTATGCTTGCATGTATGTATGTATGTATATATGTATGTATGCCTGCATGTATGTATGTATTTATGCCTGTATGTGAGGCACTGATTTCCATGCACTTGATACCTCCCTCCTGTGCCTCAGACCTCCTCACGGTGCCATGTAACTCTGGTTCGTGCCGGAGAGCTCACCCCATTGCCTGCTGCTTCCAAAGCCGGATCGCTCTCCCTGTTGCCTGAGCGATCTACGCATGGAACAATTTGTCGACCAAGTGCCTGCCAGCTCCTTCCGGTACTTAGGGTCCAACTTATGAAGGTTCTAAATGTGGCACTTGTTTACTTGTTATGTTTACAGAGCTTTATGTTACCATTTCCATAAGTGTTAGCTTTTGTTACAGAAGCATACGTAACACAGTCCTTTTGATGACAGGACCAGCAATGTCACAGAAAACAACCAGATGTAGATATTGAAACAATTCATGAACAAGAAAGTAAAATTTCATTGGTTTCTAAATAAGGCTTAAAATTTAGAACATTAATAGCTACAAGTACTTAGGTGATGTGATTCGTGAGGAACCTGTCGGGGAAAAAGCACATTGATTCGATGCAGTTTCTTCAGTAGTGGTACTCAAGAAAATTGATAAAATGTATGGGGGTCCCTCTCTAGGACCGGTATTGTCGGCCTATTAGGGGATGATACGGCCACAGGTCCAATTAGGCCTGGGCAGTGACCTTCGCTCCGCTCCGTTCATGGAGTTTGTGGAGTTTTGGGCACCCTAAACCACTTCCCAGCGAGATTTCTCAACGCAGGTGCTCGCGGATGGTCGCAACAGCTCGTGTTGAGAAACCATCCGTTTGCATTGAGGAAGCTGCCGCTCGAATAGAAAATCTACTCGAGCGTCAGAAAGAAGCAGCGCCCTCTTTGAGCAGCGCATGGTGTCGTTTGCGCTGATTTTCCAGCGTGGGACAAACACCCGGTGCTAAAAATCAGCACGAACGACGTGACCTAACACACTCCACCGCTTGCCGAACTCTGCAAGGCGTGGCGGAGGTTTTTACTCACTTTTGCGGAACTCTCCAACCTGCGCCCAGGCCTAGTTTCAATATGGTGTGGAGGTACTCTGTATACGTGGGATAAAAAATCGGGTTCTCAAAGAGGGTACATGTTTAAAAAGATTACTCTCCCTCTACTATGATCCAGGCTATTAGGACAGAAATTTCCCAAACTGCTTGGAGCTATTTAGCTTCTGCGGAAACGCTAACATTCTGGTCCAGAATAGATAGGGCTTAGCTCCCAAAAATATCGACACCTTGTGAAACCGAAATTATTCAAAGCGAGTTATATTGGGCAAAATCTACCAGGGCAAGGATCGATGATCTATGCAAGAAATTGGCAATATAAAGCTGTGTGACCGACCCATCAAAAGTTCGTGAAGCCGAGATTTGAACGCTGACAAAAGCATGCCCCGGATGGCCACCTGAGATATCTACAGAACAAGAAATCTTCATCCCCTCCGATGACCTCGAGGCTGTAGGAGGAAACAGTCCTCTATTTACCAAATGCAGATCTGAGATCGAGCCTCCTAAAATGTAGATGCGGCATTAATCAGGTTTCCATTTCTCAAGCACAGGGTTCTTTTTAAGACGAGGACAAAATGTGTCAGTGTGGTCTTAACATAAAAGGAGATTTAATGCACATTTTACTATATTGTTTGTGGATTTTACACAACAAAAAAGATTGTTGAGACCAATTTTACAAAAATAGGGTATCAGAGAAAGGTGGCAAGAGCCAATTTACTATTGAACATGCATTCTTGGGGCGATTTTTATTGTCTGTGAGCACATTTTTAGCAAGTGTCTGAGCTTTTTTTTGGTGTACATATCTGATGGAATCTTAGGCTACCCGCTGTGGGTATAGATATGGTTTTATAATTTTTATGTAATAATTCTATTTCATACAAAACTTTTATACTGTGTAAACGTTTAAAGACTAAGGTCTAAATAAACACATATTTTGACCCAACAACTGACTGACAGACAGATGCTGCTACAGTTGTTGTCGAAGCCCACTTTGGTAGGGATGGGTATAGCTGACACATGTTTCGTCTAAGATACTTTTTCAAGGCTTTTGTGTACCAGGTGCAACTTGTCAGAAAGAAGTAGTTAACATTGATATGAACATCGAAAAACATCATTTGTCAGAACTAAGTGAATGCACAAGAAATTAGAGGTGAAGGGAAGCGCACAGTGACAAATTAAACTCACCACAAAATGCTTGCCATGATTTTAAACTGTCACAGCTGAATTGCTAGAATCATCAGTGCTGTACTCCAGAAATCATTCAAATCCGAATTATTTAAAAAAAAGCAGTAAGCAAAGACCTGTTAATAGCAAAGATGTGCACACAAGACCCCAATGTTAGTGCGTTTCAGAGTACGTGATATAAAAGTTACTGGCAAGCGCAAAGACGAGCTCAAGCCTATTACCAAGGTGGCGGCTGAAGACACTGCGGTGAAAGCGATCATAACTAAGGAAAGGGAGAAACTAGGAAACAATGAGGTGCATGTCAGAGCGATAAGAGTGGATGAAAAAGGAAGTACAAGTGCATTTACCTAGAAAAGCAAATAATGAGAAGAAAAATAGAAACAAATAAGCATGTATCACAACAAATAAGAGAATATGTACAATTGGATACACTAAAATAACAGAAAAGGATTTAAGAAGAGAAAACAAGAAATACAAACGTGAGACAATAGAAGGACAATGTGTGAAACAGCACCTATGAACGGTGAAATAACATCAGTGTCACCAGCGTCGATGCGCTGCAAAGTGAGGAAGAAAGCATAACAAGCTGTACATTCAGGAGACCACCTCCATTTGACAAGTAAGACCTCCTGACGTTAGGTCCACGATAGGAGAAGTGGAGATACAGATTCCATCTCTATCTTCAACCAACCTGCGAAAGGTGCACTCATGAGAGGCCAAAGCCTTGTTCATAGATTTCATGGAAGATAATAGGGAAAAGCTGTTGTCCACGAATTCATCACAACAAATAGATACATAAAAAAGCTAAATGAATACTTCCAACCCCAAAGTAATACTGATTATGAACGATATGTTTTAATGCAGTGTGTCAAGAACAAAATTAATCTGTGAATGACTTTGCAACATTATTGTGAAAGTTGGCAATGCATTGTTAGTTTCATAAGTTTAACAATGTGTAAGCAACAAGAACGCATGGTTGAAGAATGTCGGACCACCGCGTTCAAGACAAAGTTACCGATGGAGCTGAAGCACATGCCAGAGGTATGGAATCTGGAAGAATCAGGAAGACACAAGAAATGTGACTCATGAAGTGAAGGAGAAGGAAAGTCCAGAAATACCCAGAAGACCATAGCAGGAGAACACAATGTGCTAGAAAAAGGGGTTAACATTTCCACATCCAGGAACCTGTTGGGCAAAGGCACAAGAATGCAGCAAGTGTCTGTATGTAAGACCAAAGGAGTGTTTGAGAAAATAACAGAAAACATGCGGTATGGCAAAGAAGCAAGAGGAGATATTCAATACAGAAGGCAAGTGGAAAGTGACATGGAAGATGTGTTGTCAAATTAACCATATAGAGCGTCTTTATTTGATAGAAGATGAAGAGGAAGAACAGATTCATTTAATGTATTGGAGTAAAGAAAAAATATCTTCTGCGAAATTACAAACAGGACAACATAATGCAAAGTTTGTGTTAGACCATGTAAAGGAATGGACAATAAACCATCTAACATTAATGTTTCCAACATTACGGCAAAGTTTGTGTTAGACAGTATGAACGAATGGACAACACACCATCTAACATTAATGTTTTCAACATTACGGCAAAGTTTGTGTTAGACATATGAAAGAATGGACAATAAACCATCTAACATTAATGTTTCTAACATTACCGCAAAGTTTGTGTTAGACAGTATGAAAGAATGGACGATACACCATCTAACATTAATGTTTCTAACATTACGGCAAAGTTTATTTTAGACAGTATAAAAGAATGGACAATACACCATCTAACATTAATGTTTCCAACATTACGGCAATGTTTGTGTTAGACAGTATGAAAGAATGGACAACACACCATCTAACATTAATGTTTCCAACATTACGGCAAAGTTTGTGTTAGACAGTATGAAAGAATGGACAATAAACCATCTAACATTAATGTTTCCAACATTACGTCAAAGTTTGTGTTAGACAGTATGAACGAATGGACAACACACCATCTAACATTAATGTTTCCAACATTACGGCAAAGTTTGTGTTAGACAGTATGAAAGAATGGACAATAAACCATCTAACTTTAATGTTTCCAACATTACGTCGAAGAGGTGTGGCGCCGCGGCCAGGGCGACTGACGCTGGAATCTGGGGACCACGGTTCGATCCCCGGCTCCGGCGGCAGGTTAGCCCAGCACCATGTGACTCTGGGCAATAGCTCGCTTAATCTTCCCGACGGCCCCCCAGCGCCTAGAGACCCTTACGGGTGATTGTGCGCTTTACAAATGTGGACTTTACTTTACGTCAAAGTTTGTGTTAGACAGTATGAACGAATGGACAACATACCATCTAACATTTATGTTTCCAACATTACGGCAAAGTTTGTGTTAGACATTATGAAAGAATGGACAATAAACCATCTAACTTTAATGTTTCCAACATTACGGCAAAGTTTGTGCTAGACATTATAAATGAATCGACAATAAACCATCTAACATTAATGTTTCTAACATTACGGCAAAGTTTGTGTTAGACAGTATGAAAGAATCGACAATAAACCATCTAACATTAATGTTTCTAACATTACGGCAAAGATTGTGTTAGACAGTATAAAAGAATGGACAATAAGCCAATTAACAATGTTTTCCAATGGGGGGCAAAACATACGGTTGAGAATCGGGGCACATTTCAAGAAACAGTAACTCATGCAAAGGTGGCATCTGAAGTACAGATACATGTACTCAGAGGCGACATACCAGGTCTGGGCCTATTAAAATCTGCACACCTTATGGGACTCAGTGATGTGACATTCAAAATACCTGAGGAACATCAGATAATACAGTAATCTCCACAACTCTTCTTTCAAGGCCTGGGAAAATTAAAGGATTCACAAATAAATTTGCATAACAATGAAGTAGTTCATCTAGTAGCTCAAAGCCTCAAACTTCTACCAATACATCTTTTGAAAAAAGCAGCGGAAGAATTACAGAGTTTATTGGAAGAGGATACAGTTTAGACAGCATCGGGGCCAACACCACGGGTCTCCCCAATAGTTGCAGACCCAAAAAAAGGAAGTTACAAACTTTGAGACTGTGTTGATCTTCGCGCCCAAAACACGGCATTAGAGAGAGAAGGTTTATTACTAGGAGACATTAGAAGCTTCCTGCAACTAGAGTCAGACGAACAATCATGGTACATAACCGTCTTCATAACGGTGTGAGCATTATTTTACTACGGAAGAGTGGATTTTCATACATCATCAACCGCAGACAATTTCCAAGAACCTATCAGGGAAATAACAAGACCTGTAAAAAACACCCTGCGTTATAGTGAGATATACAATAACCTCATATCTAGGAAGACGCAAGAGGAATGTGATATGCAATAAATGAAGTGCGCCGAAGGCTCCTGAATGCAGGATTAACATTGAATGAGGAAAAGCGGGAGGTTGAAAAGAAAGAGTTGGCATGTTTTGGGCACATATTTTCAAAGGAAGGAATGAAACCAGACCTGAGTAAAGTATAAACAATTGAGGAAATTGAAAGGTCAAATGATGTATCTGATATATGTTCTATTTTTTAGCAATGCAAAATTATGGTGCGAGATTAATACCCCAATGTGTCGCAATTAGCGCACCGTTTAGATAACAGCCGAAGAAGGGACATGTATTCAGCTGGACTGAAGGGTGTAATGAAGTGTTGTACGAGATAAAAGAGCCGGATTCATCTGCAAAGCCCATGGCTTATTTTGATCCGCAGCTGCGCCAAAGACTGACTGTTGATGCTAGTCCAGTTGGCTTTGGAGCAATACTGGCTCAACATAGACCAGGCAGAGATTCGCCAAGATGCATCCTTCGATACGCAGGACAGAGTTTGACTGAACAAGAGAACGCTTCCTCTCAAGCGGAAACAGAAGGTCTGGCTTTGGTAAGGGCTTGTGAATGTTATCATCTATTTATTTATCGGAAGCCATAGTAACAGGCAAGCAAACACTGCTCACAAGGCCTGGAAACACAAAGAATGGCCTGCCACCAAGGCTTAATGGCCATGACTATAAGATCATTCATCTGATAATGCGTCACGTCATCCACCGCCTTACGATAGAGACGAGTCAGAGAAAAATCAAACGCCAGCAGAAGAGCACATACATTCCATACTCCGAGAGTCAATCGCAGAAGGAATGAGAGGATGCGGAGAAGAAAATAAAGATGTTGCAACCATACAAGAAGTAATTATAAAGTAATTCACACAAAGAAATGGAGACATGTTAACTCTGCCACAAAATTTGAGAAAGGAGTGAGAAATAGTATCTTGTGAGTTGTATGAGCATCAATCACTTAAAAACTACCCCAGTTTCCCTCAAACAAACAGCACTGTTGAGTAATGTATGGCTTTCATTGAAAAGCCTAGACAAAGATCAAAATGGCGGCAATTCTTGCGGCACCAGTCAGGGTGTCCAATGTTGTATAGCTACCGAGTGCCTCCTCATACAACCACAGGATTCAAATTAATACTTGAGCTACTATTACAACAAAGCCTCTATAATTCTAAGCCAATAAGCATAACGAAGCAGTAGAGCTTGACAGAAGAGCCAACGAATGAAAGATTGTTCCGATTCCAGACGCCGCTAACGTCTCGGAATCGGGCCAAGAGATTCGGTGCTGGTGCAGCAGCCGCAGTTGAAGAAGACAGATGCAGGTTTAGAAGCACCCCGTTACAAGTTCCTCGGATTAAAAGAACCATGGTGACTCCAACTGATGAAACAAAGAAATCTCTAACATAGAATGTTTCTCATTTTAAACGAGTCGTAATCGAATTTGCTGAGGTCAAATGAGCGAGAACCAGCAACTAAATCTTAATTTGAAATCTCCCTAAGCTTAGGTATAGGGAAAATTAAAAAGGTTTATTAAATGTGAAAAACAATATTACAAATATTTAAGTGAAATATTATTATAAATTGGTATGATATATTTATTTTAATGGTAGAACAGCATTTAAAAAAAATGCTACAGCATTGTTAACTTAATTTTTAAAGAAATAATTAATTAATTTAAGTATATTAAATTCCCATTCGTTTTTTAAAGATTTATTATAAAGATTTATCTATATAAAATCACACCTAAATAAAACGTTTATTCATTTATTTTATATTAAAAGTTGCAAAAAAGGTATGTATAGAGCAGTGATACGCAAAGTACGGCCCAGGGGGCGCTGCGGCCCTCTTGACCTTTACATGTGGCCCCCCTGATGAACAGCAGCACAAACTTCTGTTTAGTTGTTGAACACTAATATTCAGAAAAAAAAAGGTTAAATAAACAGGCAGGCATTTATTAACATGCAAGTAAATGCTTGCCTGTTTATTTCACATATTTTGAGACCTCCTTAACAATCCCTGACCCACCCAGACCCCCAACCGCCACCCTTCTGGCATCAGTGCGGCCCTCGGTCTCCCTGGTGCCTGCCACTCTCAATGACATCTTAGAGATGTTTCTGATTCCTGTCACTCTCACTGACACCTGAGGGCTGTCACTGATTCATGTCACTCTCACTGACACCTGAGGGCTGTTTCTGATTCATGTCACTCTCACTGACACCTGAGGGCTGTCTCTGATTCATGTCACTCTCACTGACACCTGAGGGCTGTTTCTGATTCATGTCACTCTCACTGACACCTGAGGGCTGTTTCTGATTCATGTCACTCTCACTGACACCTGAGGGCTGTCACTGATTCATGTCACTCTCACTGACACCTGAGGGCTGTCACTGATTCATGTCACTCTCACTGACACCTGAGGGCTGTTTCTGATTCCTGTCACTCTCACTGACACCTGAGGGCTGTTTCTGATTCCTGTCACTCTCACTGACACCTGAGGGCTGTCACTGATTCATGTCACTCTCACTGACACCTGAGGGCTGTCACTGATTCATGTCACTCTCACTGACACCTGAGAGCTCTCTCGGGATCCTGCATCTCTCCCTGCCAACTGAGGGCTGTCTCTGATTCCTGTCACTCTCACTGACACCTGAGGGCTGTTTCTGATTCCTGTCACTCTCACTGACACCTGAGGGCTGTTTCTGATTCATGTCACTCTCACTGACACCTGAGGGCTGTTTCTGATTCATGTCACTCTCACTGACACCTGAGGGCTGTTTCTGATTCATGTCACTCTCACTGACACCTGAGGGCTGTCACTGATTCATGTCACTCTCACTGACACCTGAGGGCTGTCACTGATTCATGTCACTCTCACTGACACCTGAGGGCTGTCTCTGATTCATGTCACTCTCACTGACACCTGAGGGCTGTTTCTGATTCATGTCACTCTCACTGACCCCTGAGGGCTGACACCTGAGGGCTGTCTCTGATTCATGTCACTCTCACTGACACCTGAGGGCTGACACCTGAGGGCTGTCTCTGATTCATGTCACTCTCACTGACACCTGAGGGCTGACACCTGAGGGCTGTCACTGATTCATGTCACTCTCACTGACACCTGAGAGCTCTCTCGGGATCCTGCATCTCTCCCTGCCACCTGAGGGCTGTCTCTGATTCCTGTCACTCTCACTGACACCTGAGGGCTGTTTCTGATTCATGTCACTCTCACTGACACCTGAGGGCTGTTTCTGATTCATGTCACTCTCACTGACA
Source organism: Lissotriton helveticus (assembly GCF_964261635.1). Classification (NCBI taxonomy): domain Eukaryota; kingdom Metazoa; phylum Chordata; class Amphibia; order Caudata; family Salamandridae; genus Lissotriton; species Lissotriton helveticus. The sequence continues at coordinate 2,131,837,173 of NC_136065.1, read as the reverse complement.
CCTGAGGGCTGTTTCTGATTCATGTCACTCTCACTGACACCTGAGGGCTGTCTCTGATTCATGTCACTCTCACTGACACCTGAGGGCTGTCACTGATTCATGTCACTCTCACTGACACCTGAGGGCTGTTTCTGATTCATGTCACTCTCACTGACACCTGAGGGCTGTTTCTGATTCATGTCACTCTCACTGACACCTGAGGGCTGTCACTGATTCATGTCACTCTCACTGACACCTGAGGGCTGTCTCTGATTCATGTCACTCTCACTGACACCTGAGGGCTGTTTCTGATTCATGTCACTCTCACTGACACCTGAGGGCTGTTTCTGATTCATGTCACTCTCACTGACACCTAAGGGCTGTTTCTGATTCATGTCACTCTCACTGACACCTGAGGGCTGTCACTGATTCATGTCACTCTCACTGACACCTGAGGGCTGTCTCTGATTCATGTCACTCTCACTGACACCTGAGGGCTGTTTCTGATTCATGTCACTCTCACTGACACCTGAGGGCTGTTTCTGATTCATGTCACTCTCACTGACACCTGAGGGCTGTTTCTGATTCATGTCACTCTCACTGACACCTGAGGGCTGTTTCTGATTCATGTCACTCTCACTGACACCTGAGGGCTGTCTCTGATTCATGTCACTCTCACTGACACCTGAGGGCTGACACCTGAGGGCTGTCTCTGATTCATGTCACTCTCACTGACACCTGAGGGCTGTTTCTGATTCATGTCACTCTCACTGACACCTGAGGGCTGTTTCTGACTCATGTCACTCTCACTGACACCTGAGGGCTGTCACTGATTCATGTCACTCTCACTGACACCTGAGGGCTGTCACTGATTCATGTCACTCTCACTGACACCTGAGGGCTGTTTCTGATTCATGTCACTCTCACTGACACCTGAGGGCTGTTTCTGATTCATGTCACTCTCACTAACCCCTGAGGGCTGACACCTGAGGGCTGTCTCTGATTCATGTCACTCTCACTGACACCTGAGGGCTGACACCTGAGGGCTGTCTCTGATTCATGTCACTCTCACTGACACCTGAGGGCTGTCACTGATTCATGTCACTCTCACTGACACCTGAGAGCTCTCTCGGGATCCTGCATCTCTCCCTGCCACCTGAGGGCTGTCTCTGATTCCTGTCACTCTCACTGACACCTGAGGGCTGTTTCTGATTCCTGTCACTCTCACTGACACCTGAGGGCTGTCACTGATTCATGTCACTCTCACTGACACCTGAGGGCTGTCACTGATTCATGTCACTCTCACTGACACCTGAGGGCTGTTTCTGGTTCATGTCACTCTCACTGACACCTGAGGGCTGTCACTGATTCATGTCACTCTCACTGACACCTGAGGGCTGTCACTGATTCATGTCACTCTCACTGACACCTGAGGGCTGACACCTGAGGGCTGTCTCTGATTCATGTCACTCTCACTGACACCTGAGGGCTGACACCTGAGGGCTGTCACTGATTCATGTCACTCTCACTGACACCTGAGAGCTCTCTCGGGATCCTGCATCTCTCCCTGCCACCTGAGGGCTGTCTCTGATTCATGTCACTCTCACTGACACCTGAGGGCTGTTTCTGATTCATGTCACTCTCACTGACACCTGAGGGCTGTTTCTGATTCCTGTCACTCTCACTGACACCTGAGGGCTGTTTCTGATTCCTGTCACTCTCACTGACACCTGAGGGCTGTCACTGATTCATGTCACTCTCACTGACACCTGAGGGCTGTTTCTGATTCATGTCACTCTCACTGACACCTGAGGGCTGTCACTGATTCATGTCACTCTCACTGACACCTGAGGGCTGTCACTGATTCATGTCACTCTCACTGACACCTGAGGGCTGTTTCTGATTCATGTCACTCTCACTGACACCTGAGGGCTTTTTCTGATTCATGTCACTCTCACTGACACCTGAGGGCTGTTTCTGATTCCTGTCACTCTCACTGACACCTGAGGGCTGTTTCTGATTCATGTCACTCTCACTGACACCTGAGGGCTGTCACTGATTCATGTCACTCTCACTGACACCTGAGGGCTGTTTCTGATTCATGTCACTCTCACTGACACCTGAGGGCTGTCACTGATTCATGTCACTCTCACTGACACCTGAGGGCTGTCACTGATTCATGTCACTCTCACTGACACCTGAGGGCTGTTTCTGATTCATGTCACTCTCACTGACACCTGAGGGCTGTCTCTGATTCATGTCACTCTCACTGACACCTGAGGGCTGTTTCTGATTCATGTCACTCTCACTGACACCTGAGGGCTGTTTCTGATTCATGTCACTCTCACTGACACCTGAGGGCTGTCACTGATTCATGTCACTCTCACTGACACCTGAGGGCTGTCACTGATTCATGTCACTCTCACTGACACCTGAGGGCTGTCTCTGATTCATGTCACTCTCACTGACACCTGAGGGCTGTTTCTGATTCATGTCACTCTCACTGACACCTGAGGGCTGTCACTGATTCATGTCACTCTCACTGACACCTGAGGGCTGTTTCTGATTCATGTCACTCTCACTGACACCTGAGGGCTGTTTCTGATTCATGTCACTCTCACTGACACCTGAGGGCTGTCTCTGATTCCTGTCACTCTCACTGACACCTGAGGGCTGTTTCTGATTCCTGTCACTCTCACTGACACCTGAGGGCTGTCACTGATTCATGTCACTCTCACTGACACCTGAGGGCTGTCACTGATTCATGTCACTCTCACTGACACCTGAGAGCTCTCTCGGGATCCTGCATCTCTCCCTGCCACCTGAGGGCTGTCTCTGATTCCTGTCACTCTCACTGACACCTGAGGGCTGTCACTGATTCATGTCACTCTCACTGACACCTGAGGGCTGTCACTGATTCATGTCACTCTCACTGATACCTGAGGGCTGTTTCTGATTCATGTCACTCTAACTGACACCTGAGGGCTGTCTCTGATTCCTGTCACTCTCACTGACACCTGAGGGCTGTCTCTGATTCCTGTCACTCTCACTGACACCTGAGGGCTGTTTCTGATTAATGTCACTCTCACTGACACCTGAGGGCTGTTTCTGATTCATGTCACTCTCACTGGCACCTGAGGGCTGTTTCTGATTCATGTCACTCTCACTGACACCTGAGGGCTGTTTCTGATTCATGTCACTCTCACTGACACCTGAGGGCTGTTTCTGATTCATGTCACTCTCACTGACACCTGAGGGCTGTTTCTGATTCATGTCACTCTCACTGACACCTGAGGGCTTTCACTGATTCATGTCACTCTCACTGACACCGGAGGGCTGTCACTGATTCATGTCACTCTCACTGACACCTGAGGGCTGTTTCTGATTCATGTCACTCTCACTGACACCTGAGGTCTGTCACTGATTCATGTCACTCTCACTGACACCTGAGGGCTGTCACTGATTCATGTCACTCTCACTGACACCTGAGGGCTGTTTCTGATTCCTGTCACTCTCACTGACACCTGAGGGCTGTTTCTGATTCATGTCACTCTCACTGACACCTGAGGGCTGTCTCTGATTCCTGTCACTCTCACTGACACCTGAGGGCTGTCTCTGATTCCTGTCACTCTCACTGACACCTGAGGGCTGTTTCTGATTCATGTCACTCTCACTGACACCTGAGGGCTGTTTCTGATTCATGTCACTCTCACTGACACCTGAGGGCTATTTCTGATTCATGTCACTCTCACTGACACCTGAGGGCTGTCTCTGATTCATGTCACTCTCACTGACACCTGAGGGCTGTTTCTGATTCATGTCACTCTCACTGACACCTGAGGGCTGTTTCTGATTCATGTCACTCTCACTGACACCTGAGGGCTGTTTCTGATTCATGTCACTCTCACTGACACCTGAGGGCTGTCACTGATTCATGTCACTCTCACTGACACCTGAGGGCTGTCACTGATTCATGTCACTCTCACTGACACCTGAGGGCTGTCTCTGATTCATGTCACTCTCACTGACACCTGAGGGCTGTTTCTGATTCATGTCACTCTCACTGACACCTGAGGGCTGTTTCTGATTCCTGTCACTCTCACTGACACCTGAGGGCTGTTTCTGATTCATGTCAGTCTCACTGACACCTGAGGGCTGTCACTGATTCATGTCACTCTCACTGACACCTGAGGGCTGTCTCTGATTCATGTCACTCTCACTGACACCTGAGGGCTGTTTCTGATTCATGTCACTCTCACTGACATCTGAGGGCTGTTTCTGATTCATGTCACTCTCACTGAAACCTGAGGGCTGTCTCTGATTCATGTCACTCTCACTGACACCTGAGGGCTGTCTCTGATTCCTGTCACTCTCACTGACACCTGAGGGCTGTCTCTGATTCATGTCACTCTCACTGACACCTGAGGGCTGTTTCTGATTCATGTCACTCTCACTGACACCTGAGGGCTGTTTCTGATTCCTGTCACTCTCAATGACACCTGAGGGCTGTTTCTGATTCATGTCACTCTCACTGACACCTGAGGGCTGTTTCTGATTCATGTCACTCTCACTGACACCTGAGGGCTGTTTCTGATTCCTGTCACTCTCACTGACACCTGAGGGCTGTCACTGATTCATGTCACTCTCACTGACACCTGAGGGCTGTCTCTGATTCATGTCACTCTCACTGACACCTGAGGGCTTTTTCTGATTCATGTCACTCTCACTGACACCTGAGGTCTGTTTCTGATTCCTGTCACTCTCACTGACACCTGAGGGCTGTTTCTGATTCCTGTCACTCTCACTGACACCTGAGGGCTGTCACTGATTCATGTCACTCTCACTGACACCTGAGGGCTGTCTCTGATTCATGTCACTCTCACTGACACCTGAGGGCTGTTTCTGATTCATGTCACTCTCACTGACACCTGAGGTCTGTTTCTGATTCCTGTCACTCTCACTGACACCTGAGGGCTGTTTCTGATTCATGTCACTCTCACTGACACCTGAGGGCTGTTTCTGATTCATGTCACTCTCACTGACACCTGAGGGCTGTCACTGATTCCTGTCACTCTCACTGACACCTGAGGGCTGTCACTGATTCCTGTCACTCTCACTGACACCTGAGGGCTGTCTCTGATTCCTGTCACTCGCACCGAAGTCTCTGCTCTGCCAGCTTGGCCCACAGCTCGAGGGGGTCTGTCCGTCGGAACATCTGCCCTCGATTAATGATATCTTAAAAAAATTCACAGGTGCTCAGGTGACATTACAGATGCCAAAGCACAGGTACAGATCAGTCCAGAGAGAGATCATGTCCCTCGCTATACCACTGGGAGTCACATAAGATATGATATGATGGGAGATGATATATGATATGTTATGTGATATGATATATGATATGACATGATATAATATGATATGATATATATGATATGTTATAGGATATTGTAAAAAAGTGGCTCTGTATATACTGCATCAAAGTAAGGTACAGTGTGCACAGAGTCCACAGTCTCCAGAGGTTTGACAGAGGCTAAAGTTAGATAGAACCTTACTCTCTACAGTGGTAGCTTGGTCGAGCAGTAAGGCAGTATCAGAGGACAGTGTAAAGCATTTGTTGTCTCACACACTCAAGAATTGAACTGTAGACCAATTGTTCTGTATATAAAAATATATTGTCGTGTTATTTTAGAACCACAAATAGGTATAAAAGTACTTTCTTAGAATGAGATGTTGCAATTGAGTACTTAGCAATAGACGTTAGAATGCAATAGATACAGTTGTTGTAATATGCAACACAAGTTAAAAACAATATAACATTGAGCTCAATGGGACGTTTTAAGTAAATACAATAAAGTCACTTTACTAATGTTTTTCTTACTCAGGGCGGGATCCTGGATTCAGCCCTGGTGCATTTCCTGTAAACAGTTGAAAGAAATCGTTTTTGTTACACAGGCGATTTTTAAGGAATATTTGTATGTTCTGAAAATCAACACTTAGAAAAAATTCTGGTTAAAGCCAAGCATTGTTATCCTATGGAAGGAAATCAGGTTATTGGAAAATCACAGTTGTAATTACTTTTGCAGGTCAGTGCTGGGCACAAAGATCCATCACTGGGATCTCTCCTGGTAACAGGTGAGTAATTTCGTTTTTGTTGATCGGATGATTTTTAAGGAATATTTCAAAGCTGCAAAACTCAACACAGATGAATTTCCAAGTGAAACCTAGCCAATGTTACCCTAAGGAGGAAATCAAGTTATCGGTCTTTGGGTAAGTACTCGACTGGCAGAGTTAAGGTTCTGGGGTAAGACTCAGTGGTCTCCCAGGGTCAGGTAAGTACAGTTGTTACACCCTCAGCGGCACAGGGGCCGCCGGGTGCAGAGAGAGTAAGCCCAATGTTATCCTATGGAGGATAGAGGGCCCTTGGTTAGTGGCTGCTAGTAGGCAGGCCACGCGGCTGTGGGAGCTGGGCTCCTGGACACTTACACAGGGAAAGTGGGAAGTAAGATAGGACAGATGCTACACTCCCAGTGGCACTCGGGGGGTGGGTGCTGGGTGCTTTTGGGCCTTCGGGCGCCTAATGTATTTCAACGGGAAAGCTGCAAAACGAACAGGAGCTGCAAGCTCGGGACGGAAATTCTTCAGGTGCCACCACCACTTCGATAGGTAAGTTGGGAAACTGTAGGTTAGGTAGCCACCCAGGAGTTGTGCACAGGGAGCCGTGGGGCACCGAGTGCCGGGGTGTCTTATGGTGTCAGGAAATCTTACCCTCAGCTGGTCGTGGTTGGAGGGGTCCCTGGCTGTCAGGATGCAGGCGTCGTCAGGTGCATCGAGGAGGGTCCTTGAGTGCTGGATTTGTGTTCATAGTCACCGGGGGGACGTCCTTGTGGTCTTTGTTCACTCAGGCACAGGCCGGGCTCGGCGGGTAAAGAGTGTGCTGGATTCACGGTTCTTGGCTGGCACCAGGGGTTGTTGCTGTTTGAGCAGAACCACTGCTCGTGGGAGTCCCAGTCTTTAGAAGAGCAAGGCAGTCGGGTCCTGCGGGGTTTTCGAGGTTGCTGACCACAGGAGATGCCGGGTTTAGCAGGAGCAGATTCGAAGGTCGACAGGCCTGTAGGGCTGGGGCCAAGTCAGTTGGTGTCGTCCTCTTGTTAGTAACTGCACGGCAGGTCTTCTTTCTTCTTGCTCATCTTCTTGTTTCAAAATCGGGATCTGAGGAAAGAAGGTTTAGGGAGCCCCTAAATACTAAATTTAGGGGTGTTACAGGTAGGGAAAGGTCAGGGACCAATGGGTCCCTTTCCTGGGGTGAGTGCACCCCCTATCCTGTCACTCTTTAGTGGGAGGGGGCAGGGGCCTATCTCTGATTAGATAGGGCTTCCCATGCTCAGGATGGCAGCAACCCGGAGTTGTGCTTCACCTCGCCTCCCCCACCTGAGCGGTGGGGTTGGCAGAGGCTGGCACACACCACTTTCCTCACTTGGGTTTTCCCACCAGTCTTCCTGCCAGAGTGGGGGGTCAGAACCGGTGGAGACCAGTTGCTGAGTACAGCAAGTGTTCTGGAGAGGCTCACAAAGGCGGCGGGCCTTTGATGCTTCCCCTGCCCATCCTGAGGGAGGAGGCCTTGCACCTCGCCCCAGGATGTGTATTGTTGCAGGCCCATGAGAGCGAATGGCTCTCTACCCAGTGGCAACCTAAGCAGCCTCTCAGTCAGGATGCAGGTTGTGGGTTAGTTTCAGGGTGCAACTCTAAGTTGCCCTCTGTTGTGCATTTTACATTAAATCCCACCGTTTAATGTGCTGAGAAGTTTGATATCAAACTTCTCAGTCTTCAGTGTAGTCATTATGGTGCTGTGGAGTTCGTGATGACAACCTTCCAGCACCATATACTCTTTAATGGCAGCACTGCACTAACAGTGCCCAGGAATGGACCTGTGTACTGTAGGGGTGCCCACAGCACTGGCATAGTGCACCCAGCTAGATGGGTGACTGAGGTATGCCAGGGCAGTGGGTTTGTGGGCATGGCACACAGGGATGTCTGCCATGTCGACTCTTTACTTTGTTTTGCACCAAAACACGCAGCCTGCAATGGCAGTGTGTGAGTGTCAGGGCACTGGGTCCCTAAGGGTGGCACAATAAGTGCTGCAGTCCTTAGAGGTCTTCCCTGGTCACAGTGCTCTGGGTACCTGTGGTGCCATTTACCAGGGGCTGACGTTTGGCCAGAGATGCCAATTTGGTTTTGGGGAAAGAACACAGGCCCTGGGAGTCTGATTGGCAGGGACCCAGGGCACATCAAGTCAAAGTGCATCAGAAATCCAGCTAAAAAGAAAACCAACTTTCTCACAGATATGATATGTGATATGACATGATATGATATGCCATGCACTGATATATGATATGATATTATGATATGAGGTATATGACCTGAGATTATATATGATATGTTATGATCTGATATATGATATGAATTTGTATTATATAATATATGATATCATAGGATATATGTGGTGATATATGATATGATAAGTTATATGGCATGATCTGATATGAAATGTATATTATATGACATGCTATGAGATATATGATATGATATAATCTGAAATGATATACAATATGATATATGTTGTGATATATGATATGTTATATGATATGATCTGATCTGATATGATATGATGTAGAATGTGGGGGGTGGAAGCAGTGTTGATAGAAAAGGCTCCGCCTCCTGTATGAGACTTTCTTTTATACCGCGAATGATCAGCGAAAATTAATTTTAAGACTTGAAGATGCAAAGAGGTTTGTAGAGGGCAAGAGAAGTGGACAGATAGGTTTTGATTGGATTGGGATCAATACCATATGACTCACAGAGTGCCTTGAAGATGACGCAGGTTTTAAATTGGAAGCCAGTGTAACGGTCAGCGGCGTAGCTTTTGAATGTTTAGGAGCTGTAAGGATCAGGCCTGCATTAGCATTTTGTATAAGTTGAAGCTTTTGAATTGAAAGGGCTGGGAGGCCAGTCTATAACTGTAGGAAAGCGCCCCTTTTTGCATGGTTATCCCCACTTTTTGCCTGACTCTGAATGCAACTTTGACTGAGTGTGCCCTGGGTCCTGCCAATCAGGTTTCCAGCGCCTGTGTTCTTTCCCACAACTTACCTTTGTTTCCACGATTGGCACACTTCTGGCCCACATGTAAGTCCCTTGTAAAAGGTGCCCCTGGTACCAAGGTCCTTGTGACCAGAGAGAGTCTCTAAGGGATGCAGCATGTATTGTGCCGCCCTCAGAGACCGCACACCAAACGCATGCACACTGCCACTGCAGACTGCGTGTTTTGATGCAGCCAATACTGAAGAGTCAACATGGCACACATCACTGTTTGCGATGCCTACAAACTACTGCCTGTGGCATAGGTAAGTCACCCCTCTAGCAGGCCTCACAGCCCTAAGGCGGGGTGCTCCATACCACAGGTGAGGGCACAACTGCCTGAGCAATATGCCCCTACATTCTTAAGTCAATTCTTAGACATTGAGAGTGCAGGGAAGCCGTATGAGTGCATGGGCTGGGATTTTGTCATCATGAACTCCATAGCTGGGAAACATCCTTTACAACGCAACTTTTACCACGCAGTGCCTTTACGACGCAACTTTTACAACGCAAACCATTACAACGCATTGCGTTGGGGGGCGCTCTAGGATAGGGAATACGTTTAATTTACTGTCCAACACCTTCCCTAGTCTCCACGGGGACTGGAGTTGGAATAGTAAATTAAACTATTCACTATCCAGCACCCCAAAGCGCTATGCGTTGTAAAGGTTTGCATTGTAAAAACCACGTTGTAAAGGCATGTGATGTAAAAGCATGCGTTGTAATGTCATACATCCCCATAGCTACATGATGGCTTTACTGAATGCTAGGAAGTTTGATATCAAACTTCTCAGCATAATAAACCCATACTAATACCAGTGCTGGATTTATTGTAAAATGCACTCGGAGGACATCTTAAAGCTGCCCCCTGAAAAACGACCAATTCTCTTGTGTGCAGTTGACCGGTCTGCACCAGCCTGCCACTCCCAGACATGTTTCTGACCCCTGAGGTGGGTGCTTTGTGCTCACGTGGGTCAGAAATAAAGCCTGTTTGGGGTGGAGGTGCTTCTCACATACCCCCAAGCAGGAACCGCATTCAGGATAGAGGCCACAATCCTGCCCTTTGTTATGCTAGCCAGGGCCTCACCAGCTAGTGGAGATGCCTGCCCCCCCCAGACCAAGCCCCACTTTAGGTGGGAAGGTCAGTTGGAAAATGATGAAGCATGAGAGGTGTGTCCCCTCTCAGCCAGGACCACCCCTAAGGTGTCCCGAGCTGAAGTGACCCCCTCCTAAGAAAATCCTCCATGTTGGATGGAGGGATTTTAACCAATAGGATTAGGGGATGCCCCAGCCCCAAAAGGAGGGGTCATACAAAGGGTGTAGACACCCCAAGGGTAAGTAGCCCATTGGCTACTACCTGCAAGTACCTGTAACTCCCCGAAATTCAGTATTTAAAGGCACTTCTGAACCTCGATCCTCAGATTCCTGGCAACCTGAAGAAGAAGAACGACCGAAGAGCTGTGCAAAGGTGAAGGCTCCAGATGACAACTGACTTGGCCCCAGCCCTGCCACCTTCACAACCCTGGGAGGACTGCCTGCCTTCCCTAACGACCAAGAACTCCTGAGGACAGGGCCCTGTACTCAAAGAAACCAACAGCAAGGACTCCCTTCCCATCTGGATCCACAAATCCTGCCCACTCTGCACCTGACGCCCATGGCCCGAGTCTGAGTGGCCCACCAGTCCAGTGAAGTCTCCCCAGCAATCCTGACCTCAAAACCATCAGTGACTGACCTCTCCTGGACTCCACGAAGATGCTTACAACCTCATCACGAAGGGACCCCTGACTGCGATCGGCTCCGGTGAGGATTTCCCGTTGCCTAAAGGCACCCCTGCATCCTCAGCCCCCCCACCCTTGGGGAGCCCAGTCGATGTTGCCCCAGCATCTGCCGACATCCTAACTTATCTGCCTAGCTTGCTGGTCACATTTGCCCAGCCTTCTGGTCCGAACCTGCTGCCTCTTTGTGAAGCTGAGTTCCCCCATCTGCTTGCATTGGGTGCACAACCCTGTCTTTGCACCCTGCACCCGGCCGCTCCTTGTGCCACTGGTGGTGTATGCTTGGTCCTGCCTTGTGGTCCCCCCTGTGCTTGCTTGAACCCCTGGTGCCTGTACCCTGAAACCGCGGGTACTTACCCGCAAACCATGCGAACCCAAACACCCCCAGTCTCCAAAGATTAACATTGGTTAACTGGTGTCCAATTGAACCTTGCCATGTGTTGGTCCAAACCCCGAGGACTGGGATTGTAAGTGTGTACTTGTTAATGTGCATAACTGTTTCCTTCCATAGGATGACATTGTATTTCTAGCTATTTGCTCTAAGGGCCTGATTACGAGCTTGGCCGTGTCCGCCCCGCCATCGCAGTGCCAAACCTGTGGTCGGGCCGCCCGCCAGGTTACAAGTGTTTCTCGTGTCTGGAAGGCTTTTTTTAATGTTCGCACAGGGGTGCCTCAGAAAATGGGCACCGCAATGGGATCGCCAAAAACAGTTCCTGCACGGCACTGCAGTCCATGAATTTTGAATTTGAATTTAAAAACATTTGTACAGCGCGCTTCTACCTAGCGGTTTCATGGCGCTATTGCGTTACGGAGGGTAGCAGCAGTAGGAGAAGGTTAAACAGAGTAGGCTTTAGTGAATAGGAAGGTTTTAAGATCCTTCCGGAACTGGGTGTAGGAGGGCGAGGTGCGGAGGGTAACGGGAAGGGAGTTCCAGAAAGTTGGGGCCAGGACAGCGAACCTCGCTCCACCAGCCCTCTGTTTCTTAAATCGGGGGATGGCTAAGAGGGCCGCATGGGAGGAGCGAAGCTCTCTGCCAGGGAGATAAGGGATGACAGCAGAGCATAGAAATTTGGGGGCAGTCCCTGATCTGGCCTGAAAAGTGAGGCAGCCGAGTTTAAAGAGGGCACGCTCCCGCACCGGCAGCCAGTGTAGAGCTTTTAGTAGTGGGCTGGCCCGGTGGTATTTGGGAAGGCCGTGGGTCAGGCGCGCAGCCTGGTTCTGTACCAGCTGCAAGCGGTGGATCGCGTAAGCGGGGGCCCCGTTGTAAATTACGTTGCAGTAATCGATACGGGACAATACCAAGGCCAGCACAATAATTTTTAAGGCAGGGAGAGAAAAGAAGCGGGAAACTTTCCTAATTATTCTTAAAGAAAAAAAACAAGAGGAGACGACTGAACTGATGTGTGAGTGGATAGAAAGTTGTGAGTCCAGAAAAATCCCAAGAGTTTTGACTTTAGGTACAGGAGAAGGGGGGACACCAAGTGAGGGGGGCCAAAAGGAAGGGGACCACGGACTGCAACCACCTCCAGTCAAGACCAGCTCAGTTTTGTCTGGATTGAGTTTGAGGTGATTGCAGTTCATCCAGTCCTGGATGAATCTCATCACTGACTGGACGTTCTGGGCAGATGAGGGGGAATGGGAGAGGTTAAAAATTAGTTGGAGGTCATCGGCGTAATTGAACACCGTGACCTCCAGCTGCTGTAACATAAAAATGAGGGGGAAGATGTATAAATTAAATAAAAGGGGGGAGAGTGACGAGCCCTGGGGGACCCCACACTCAACCTTACGGGAGGCCGCAGCAAAACCGGTTAGGTGAACCGCCTGGGTTCTCCCGGCTAGGAATGACTCAAGCCACGAGAAGGCCAAGCCCTCAATGCCCGCCGCCCTGACACGGCTGAGAAGAATGGAGTGGTCCACCGTGTCAAAAGCGGTGGACAGGTCTAAGAGTATCAGGGCTTGAGGTGTCTTGGTATCAATGCCTTCCCGTAGCCTGTCCATCACCGAGATCACCACTTTCTCCGTAGAGTGCAGGGGTCTGAACCCGGCTTGGCGGGAGGAGAGGCAGTCATTAGCCTCTACATGGGCACTCAGAGTGGTCGTGACGTGAGTCTCGAGGACTTTTGCTAGATAGGGCAGAAGGGAAATGGGGCGGTAGTTGGCAGGGGAGGATGGGTCAGCGCCCGTTTTTTTTATAATTGGGACAACAACTGCTGATTTGTGTAAACTAGGGACAGAGCCCAATATAAGTGAGTCATTGAGAAGAGTCAGGGGCGGGATAGGACAAGCTAAGTAGATTTCCCTAAGGATGTGAGCCGGGGCGAAGTCCAAAGGGGAGCCTGACTTGACTCGGACCAACAACGGAGGAAGAGAGTCAGTAGTTAACAAAGGGAAGGTAGTCAGTTTGGGACCCGTGGGGGGAGGGGAGGGATTGACAAATGTAGGGGGGGGAGGGGGAATGTTAAGTTTAATTTTGGCAACTTTGTCAATAGAAAACTCGTTGAGTGAGTTACAGAGGGACTGGGAAGGGGGGATGGTAGGCGTGGCTCGGCCAGATGAAGCCAGTTCGTGAACAGTAGCAAATATTTCCTTGGAGTGAGACTCTGCTGCCATCACCCTGTTCGTGTAGAACTCAGTTTTGGCTTCGAGAATGCCCTTTTTAGGTTTTGCCTAGCGAAAGCTGCGCTCTGCGCAGCTTTTTCGCGCAGGCGAAATCCTGTTGAGAACTGTAGGGTGCTTTGGGTCGGCCCTCGTCATTGATTGGCTGGCTCCGTAAACGGAGCCTTGCCATTGGACGAGGGGCCTGTCCGTCAATGCCGGACCAGACACGGGGGCGTTCCTGACATTCTTTCCCTTTTGCCGACGTCACGGGACGCCGGGAACGCCCCCGTGTCTGGTCCGGCATTGCCGGCACTTCTGCGTCTCTCCTAACCCCGTGACTGGCCGGCCGGCCAATCCTAGCGCGGCCGGCCGGAAGTGCCCGCCCCCCGCAGCCCGGGGAAGGAGAGGAAGACGGCAAGCACTATGGCGGCGCCCGCGGGGAGACCGGAGAAGTGCCTCTCCAACCTGCCGCTCTGTCTGGGCTGCCCAGCCTGTCGCTGCTCGCCTCCCAGACCGATCGAGAAGTGCCGCCGTCGCAAGGTGCAGGTGAGTCGATTTATTTGTTTGTTTTTTTCCCTCCTCCCCTACCCTCCGAGCCCCTGCCCCAACCTGTCTTCCTCCTCGTGGCCGGGGCTATGTTTAGGGGCGCTAGGCCGCCCGCATGGCCGGGCTTTGTGTGCCGGTTACGGGATGCCTGGGAGATCCACGGAGGCTCTTGAGCCCCTGCGGGGGGATACAGGGGGTCCGCTTTGTGTCCCACCGCTGGCTGCAGTCTGCTCGAATGTTTTTATTGCTGCCCGCATTGCCCCTGCAGCTTTCTGCTGATGTGTTGGCTTTGTGTGCCGGTTACGGGATGCCTGGGAGATCCACGGAGGCTCTTGAGCCCCTGCGGGGGGATACAGGGGATCCGCTTTGTGTCCCACCGCTGGCTGCAGTCTGCTCGAATGTTTTTATTGCTGCCCGCATTGCCCCTGCAGCTTTCTGCTGATGTGTTTTACAGCTGGGAACCGGCGCTCGCTGGTCACATACCGAAGAGGGGGTCCGCTTTGTGTCCCACCGCTGGCTGGTGCAATAACACTAAATTGCTGAAAGCTCATTTGTACTGCTGACGCGGCCATCATTTTGTTTTCATGTAACCTCGGTGCCCGGTAATGGCCCATAAATAAAGCTTTGACATCCCAGGTGACGCATGCCTCGATTCCGGGTGGCTCCGTCTCCGCCGTGTGCCTTCATGTGGAATTTTCAAAGACGGGTCATCTTTGGGTGTAAGCCGACCTGCTCTCCTCTGTTGTGTTAAGGGGCACCTTGTGTGTGTGATTGTAGCTGCCGGGGCACTCTCTGTGCAGGAGGGAACTTCGAAAATCACCCTGCCTGGCTCCAGTCGAGCAGCCCTGTCCTTCAGCAGATAGAATGATTGCTTTCAGTGCTAATGACAGGTTGGTGTTATTAACTGTTCCATTTGTTAACTGTATCGAGCCCGGGTAACATTCCGGCATTTTTAAATATTTATCGCGCTGCCTGTGCCTTGGTACTGCACAGAAACGTGCAATAACACTAAATTGCAGAAAGCTCATTTGTACTGCTGACGCGGCCATCATTTTGTTTTCATGTAACCTCGGTGCCCGGTAATGGCCCATAAATAAAGCTTTGACATCCCAGGTGACGCATGCCTCGATTCCGGGTGGCTCCGTCTCCGCCGTGTGCCTTCATGTGGAATTTTCAAAGACGGGTCATCTTTGGGTGTAAGCCGACCTGCTCTCCTCTGTTGTGTTAAGGGGCACCTTGTGTGTGTGATTGTAGCTGCCGGGGCACTCTCTGTGCAGGAGGGAACTTCGAAAATCACCCTGCCTGGCTCCAGTCGAGCAGCCCTGTCCTTCAGCAGATAGAATGATTGCTTTCAGTGAAAATTGGTATTCTGTTGCCCTTTGTACATCTGTTAATCCTTATCGTCATGACAAGGGGAGGGAACGGTGTATCATCTATTAATAAGCGATCTGGAAATTAATGTCTGTGCTCATATTTTACTACACGTTTAAATATGCCTATATATCACCGTATTTATATTTTTTATATAAATGTATGTGCATTTTCTTGTATATATACACATATACCCCCCCCCCACACACACACACATACATATATCTATATCTTATATATGTACACACACGTGGTATGTATGGCAGGTGTATGTAACATTTATCATCCCGTATGATCGTCAGTTTCCTAATAAATGTAACCCACTTCTCTTGACGTTAAAAATATCGTTACTAAGGTTGACGAGTTAAATTAATCCAGTTGATAACTGGTTTAACGAAGGGAAAGCTTTGTGAGTATACCTTCAGTGAATATTCATTTTCTACATTTTATAGTGCTTCTTAGACTGCTTTGGAGATTACGAAGGGAGGAGCTTTATTCTAAAAATCAATATGCATCATATTCAGGCTGCAACTTTATTGCAGAATTTTGACGTGATAGACCGATACATTTTGCCAACGTCACCGAGGGGCAGCGTTTTAAGGAAATCATTTTCCAGAATGGATGTGAGCAGAAAAAGCCCGTGTGTGGTCAATGAAATCGGAAACACAGCGATGTAATTGTTCTGTTCTCGCCGAGAACGAGAATTACTCTTCATTTTGCTGTGCCAAGGACTTTTTAAATCGTTAACCTGATGACTTGTTACCGTTGCCATAGAATCAAAAGATGGATGTATTTTGAGAATGATCTGTAGACTGAGTAATCTCCAAGCAGCGATCACCCTCGAACAGGGAAGGACGACCATGCTTCCCAGTAAATTGGACCTTTACCACAGAGGTTAATAGAAAATAAATTACTTTCCCTGTTGGTGCAAACTTTATGTACGCGGTGAAATACATATTCATCACGGGGGAAGAGATGGCCTCCTACCATCCAGGTGAGAGGCAGGCAGGCTGTGGGAGCACAGTAAGGTCCTGTTTGTTGCAATAACATCTGTAGCACATTAGAACAGAACCTGATGTCTCGGAAGATCAGCAGACTCCTCACGAGAGAAGCACTAATACAGGCTGTCTTAGCCATGGTGATCTCTCATTTAGACTGTGCCAATTCTCTATACTTTGGCATACCACTGTATCTCACCAGAAGACTGCAGCTAGTACAGAACCAGGCTGCTAGGTTGATCTTTTGGCAACCCAGATCCCTCTGATGTGCCGTTCCAGTCTTTCTGTTCTACACTACAAAGTTTGGTTGGTCAGTTTCTTCCTTCCTCTCGTTTTTATCCTTTATTTCAGCATTGCGAAGATTTGGTTGACTTTGGGCGGCACATCTTTACTTTGTTTGTGGAAAAGAGCGATATTTATTAATTTGTTGACTGCTGTGCCCAGAGTCGATGACTTTTCTCACAGTGCATGTTGTACATTATTTTGAGAGAAAACATTGTTCATGAAGTTTTGGGATCCCACCCCTGCTCAGAGCGTTGTTTGTTGTCAGGTGTTCACAGCTTAGCAAATTTAGGAATTTAATTGGTCTCATGTCCTGATAGGGGTAATAATACTGGGGGTGTGCTACCGCGCTATCCAACCACCGTACGTCCTTTGTTCTGCAGTGAGGAGCAGTGAAGAATTTCGGGGTCCAGAACGTAATATAATGTTTCTACACTCCGTGTGCCCCTGTTGCCTGCTTGTGCTGTGTGGGTGTGTGTGGAGGGCTCTGTGTAGCTGTGTGTGTGGGAAGCTTTGTGTGGCTGTGTGTGTGGGGGGCTGTGTGGGTGTGTGTGGGGGGGCTCTGTATGGGTGTGTGTGTGGGGGGGCTCTGTGTGTGTTTGTGTGTGTCATTTGCGAGAGATAAAGCTAGTGGCATTGTAAATGGCAATGCCATTTATTTATGTTAAAAAAACATAAATAAATATAATGTCAAGAGCAATGCCAATAGCTCTAACTTTAACAAAGGCAAAACCATTGCATTGTAAATGCTTGTTATAGACTTGTAACACGGACAAGTAAGCTGTCTTCTGCTCAGGGCTGTAAGTTCTTCTCCAGACTCGCTCAGCCCTCCGTGCGGCCAACTTCAGTTTTTTTAATTCCGGGGTGAGTCCATGCCGTGCACAAATAGACACACAAGCAGGGGTGCAGGTTTCCGACAATCAGGCTGGCAAATAATGTTTAAATACATTATATGACAACAAAGGTGCATAAGAGCGGCCTAAGGGGCATTGGAATGGAGAGGAATGCGGTTAGGTAGGAGCACTAACAGAGAAAACACAATATTTTTTTTAAATAACCAATATTTTTGTGGACTTTCAAAACAGAGAGGGAGAGAGTGTGTGTGCGCTTTTTTGTCTGTGTGTATGCAAAAAATCCTGCTGAAATCCGACTGGCATCTCACAATACCCCACTGAAAGCACCCGTACCCAACTCATTTTCAGAAAAAAAGCTCCCCCCTAACCCCCCCCCCCCCCCGTAGCTATGCTCCTGCAGACAGGTAGCTGGGGGATAGCTTCAGGAGAGGTGTTTGGGGTGTGACAACCTTAAAAATGCATTTTTATCTTGGTAGTCCAGTTTGGGGGCCCTGATTCAGGTCTGCTATGTCTGTGTGTGTCAGTGCACCGGAAATATAAAACAAACAGAGACCTGTGATGTCAATGGGAGAGGGGGAGGGGCAGGGATGGGGGGGAGAGAGATAGAGAGAGAGAGAGAGAGAGAGAGAGAAGAGAGAGAGAGAGAGAGAGAGAAGAGAGAGAGAGAGAGAGAGAGAGAGAAGAGAGAGAGAGAGAGAGAGAGAGAGAAGAGAGAGAGAGAGAGAGAGAGAGAGAGAGAGAGAGAGAGAGAGAGAGAGAGAGAGAGAGAATGTCATTTTTCTCTTATCACATTTGAGCACACTTTTAAATACCTGAGTTCAGGATGTGCGCTGTACAAACACTTCTTATATCTGCTCCCATAGACTGTAATTCGCTCCATTTATAATACAAAACTAGGACATATTTAGGGTGTACATGACTCCTGATTTGCGAGCCATAAATGTATCAGAAAAATTATCCCCTTCAATAAACTATTTGTCTATGCAGTGATATCATCTGATGTACCAGGGTGAAACACTTCCATATGTTAAAGTAATAAATTTTATCGAATTTTGAAGAGATTGTATCATATCTGGTCATTATGCTTGCTGCGTGATACTCAGGCCAAACGTTTTCAGGGCTCGGCTCGTGCATGGCTCTTAGAGCCAAGCCAGACCCATGGCTCAGTTCTGGCTCGGCCTGCCTTATTAATCTGCCTGTGCGCCTCCTCCATTTGTGGCTAGGGATTAGTACATGGGGCCATCAGCCACTTGATAAAATGATTTGTAAAGGCGAGAACCAGAAACACGGGGCCCCGCCCACATGTGTCGATTTGACAACTCTTCCGTCAAGGTTGTTGCAGCAGAGACGAAGAAGAGTGCGTGCAGTGAAAACACATTTAACCCCTACCACGCTTGTGACGGAACCGTTCCGTCACGCCCCTCGGGTGGGCTGTGCTGGTGACGGAACGGTTCCGTCACGGCCCGCTGGCCGCGCCTGCGCGGCACTGATTTCACGCCTGCGTGTCGCGTTCTATTGAGCGGGCGGGGCCGTGACGGAACCGCTCCGTCACAAGCACAGCTCACCCTAGGGGCGTAACGGAGCGGTTCCGTCACCAGCGCGGGAGCGCCGCAGGCCCCCCCCCCGCCCCTTAGCACTGCGGCGGAATAGCCGCCGCAGTGAAAGGGTTGAAATAAGCGATCCCAGGGCAGCGAGTCCAGGCTTTGTGTTTCTCTTTGTGACCCTAGTCATCATTTCCCAGAGAAACCTACGAGGCCCAGGTGGGACGGGCAATGGTGTGGCTTCGTCTTGGGGGTTTGGAGTGTGACTCCCCTCGAATGCATCCGTGGTTCGGCCGGTGGGTCAGGGGGCCCGGAGTCGGTTCTGCTTTGTCATGTCGGTTTTCTCGTCATTCTGATTTCACTGGGAGGTTTTATCTTGTTCATTTTTTTGATTGTGATCTTAAATATATATAGTAACCGGTTTATGTTCACCCATGGAAGTGCTTCATAAGCGGGTGAAATGTACTTCTTTTTGGAATTCACAAACATTGGCAGGAGTAGGCTTGGAAAGCTGCTCCAGTCTCAAGTTTCCAGGCACGCTACAGTGAATCAGACATCCAAAAGATGACGGGTGAATGGTGGCAAAGAGTCTGACCAGTGCCTTGGTCATCCCAGCCCCCACCCTTGGAAATCTGAGATTCACCTCCCCCCCCCCTGAATTTCACGGAGCAAGCTACGCCCGTGACAAGTGCACTCAGAAATACAGACATCCCTACACACACACTTTCAGTTTCTCTCCCTCTCGTTCGCTCCCTCTCTCTCTCCTCACTCTTTCACTCTCCCTCCGCCTCGTTTGCTTTGCCTGTTTTCCCCTCCCCTGTCTTTCGCCTCTCTTTCTCTCCACCCCCCTCTCGCACTCCCTTTTGCTCTTTCTCAGTCCCCCCCTCTCTCTCTCTCTCTCTCTCTATTTCTCTCTGCCCCCCTCTCCCTCTTGCACTCCCTTTTGCTCTCTCTCAGTCCCTCTCTGTGTGCCTCCATCTCTCTCTCTTTGTCCCATTTCTCTCCCTCTCCTCTCTCTGTCCCTCTCTCTGTCCCTCTCTCTGTCCCTCTCTCTCTCTCTCTGTCCCATCTCTCTCCCTCTCCTCTCTCTCTCTCTCTCTGTCCCTCTCTCTGTCTATCTCTCTGTCCCTCTCTCTGTCTCTCTCTCGGTCCCTCTCTCTCTCCCACTCTGTCCCATCTCTCTCTCTGTCCCCCTCTCGCTCTCTCTGCCCCCATCTTTCACTCTGCCTCCATCTCTCTCCCTCTCCCTCTGTCCCTCTGTCTCCGTCTCTCCTCTCTCTCCCCCACACCCTCTGTGCTGATGAGTTTCTAGGTGCCCGGCAGGGGGCACACCTCACCCCCCTCTTACACCCCCCCCCCCCCATGCAGACATCTGGAGCTCCCTAAGTAGGGCCTGTCCTTTGCCAATGGGGCTTAGAGCCGGAGCCGGCGTCTGACATGACCGAGGGGCTGGGAAGCTGGGGCTCCTCTGAGCGCCTCACAGACGCTTCTGAGCGCCTCATAGACGCTTCTGAGCGCCTCACAGACGCTTCTGAGCGCCTCACAGACGCTTCTGAGCGCATCACAGACGCTTCTGAGCGCCTCATAGACGCTTCTGAGCGCCGCACAGACGCTTCTGAGCGCCTCATAGACGCTTCTGAGCGCCTCACAGACGCTTCTGAGCGCATCACAGACGCTTCTGAGCGCCTCATAGACGCTTCTGGGCGCATCACAGACGCTTCTGAGCGCCTCATAGACGCTTCTGAGCGCCGCACAAACGCTTCTGAGCGCCTCATAGACGCTTCTGAGTGCATCACAGACGCTTCTGGGCGCCTCGCGGACGCTTCTGAGCGCCTCACAGGCACGTGCTGGACTCATGGGGGGTGGGGGGGAGGGGGAGGGTACTCCACTCTCCTGGACTGCCGGTCTGTCTCTGTTCACATGTTATCGTCCCTCTATTCATTCTGCTGGCTCCTCTGAACCTGCCCATCCTTGGCCTCTCCGCTTCACCTTGTCCCCATCTGACCCCCCTGTATTTTCTCGCTCCTGCTTCCTCTCTCCGCCTCTGATGGTCACTTCTAAATCCTTGTAATTCCCATTTCTCGCTCCTTTGCTTCAGCAGGCCTCTTAGGCTCCGCTCCCCAACACCCTTCCCTTGTGTGGCCTCTCATTCGCTCTCACATGCCCCCACCCCCGTCCCAGGTGCACCTCCCCCTCTTAGCTCCCCTACATACCATCGCCGCTCCTCTCCTGACTACGCCCCCCCTTTCTACCTCTGCCCCCCTCTCTACCTCTGCCTCCCCACCCCTGGGGTCTCCCCACTGCACGCGCCCCTGCGGCCGCAGGGGTCCTGGTTAGCTCCGCCACCTCTTGTGCACATAAAGAAGTCTGAGGTGTGTATTTCAGAAACAAAAATCACCCTCCTCCCTCACACACCTCCCCCTCCGTCAGTCCGTTGAGGACACTGTGGGTAAAAAATCCAAGGAAAGCTTCACAGGTGAGGTCACTGCGGTAGGGGGGGGTTGTGCAGGCTGTGACAGGGACAGTAGGGGGGACCAGGCCCGGTTCTAGCGGGTGGGCCCGGCCCACCCAAACAGGAGCCTTGGCCCTCGCAGTGAGGGCTTGAAGGCAGGCGCAATGCGCAGGTCGTGTGTGTCAGCCCGGGCCGAGACAGCTTCCTGGGCGCACACACAGACACAGTTTTAGAGATGATCGTAGCCGTACCCGAGTACTTCACAGGTCTTTAAAGACCATGTACATGTTAACGAGGCTTTGTTTACTTTTTCACCCCTTCATCTCTGCAAGGCGAAAGGCGACAAATCCTTTCTTTGACAAAGGTAACCTTTGGTAACCTTTGCCTACTGTCCTGCTGCGTTCATATTTCTTTTTCTATGCAGCACAGCGGAAAGTGGTCTGTTTATTCCTAGTCACCCCCTGACCCCTGCAGCTGCTTATCACATCAGGCTGTGACACAAAGTATGACTAATGGAGTAGGTAAGAGAATGTGTTACAAAAAAAATTCTTTTTAAAATCTGCACAGGCCCAGCAGGACGCATACTTCGTATGTGCTTCATTTAAACAGTTTTTATCATTTCATCATAGCCGATGCTGGTCAACAATAAAACAATACAAAATGGCAATGCCCAGATAAAGTTGGTGATTAATGATCCTGCTTTAGAGCAATCGTTTGTCTGTTAGTATTTTTTAAATGCAGACGCACTGTATTTGATGTGGATAGCTCAGTGGGTTACTGCCTTTGTCACAGAGATCCTTGTGTTACTTCAGAAGTTACGAGGAAGAGGTCAATAGGGGGGCCATGGGGGGATGAGGGGCACTGTTGGAAGGTGGTAGTAAAGGTATTTATGGAGAAAGAGGTTATTGGTGCGGTGCCAAAAAAGACTTTTGCATCAGCGCTGAAGCCGGCCCTGTCATGGCCTTTCTGTTTTTGTTTATTTAATTAGCAGTCGGGCCATAAGGGCTACTGTGGAACATACTTTAAAGTGCGTGCTAATTATATTTATTGCTCTATTCAATGTTTTAAGTATGAAGGGGATTTTACTAATGTTTTTACCGGGAGATGGTGTCTGACATGGGGCGGGGCCCAAGGTCATCTGTGAGATAAGGTGCACTGGAGAGGAATAGTGGCTAATCAAGCCTGTAAGGGAGTGCGCTGCAGAGTCCGGGGTCAGGTGGAGGTAGTAATGAAGAGGGATTCTCCCTGAAGGCTCGCACAGAGGGAGACCACGGGGTGTCACTTGCCTGATACTCCCACCTCAGAAACCTCCTCGTCCCATCAAAGGAACATTACATAGAAAAAACACTTTTTGAGAGTGATAACATTAAAAAGAGATTTGGAAAAGAGTGAGTTTTACTGGGCCTTGTAAGAATAAGAAGAGGTAAAGGAGGGCCCTGAAGCAGGCCTGCCTAGACATATATGCGACAAATCGAGCCCGCAGTGGCCCACCCAAATGCGTCCTTGGCCCACCCAATTAAAAATTCCTGGAGCCGGGCCTGGGGGGGACTCAGGGGAAGTGATGAGCAGAGACTGATCTGTGTTTCAACCAGGGGCGGGTGAGACAGACGTACACCGCGGAGGAAGGCGAGATGGGTGGGGCTGAATAGGGGTGTCCGGCTGGGGGGGCTCAGATACAAGCATGTTACAGACATGAGACTGCCCCAGGGTCCTGTGACGTCTCCCTGCCCCTTCAACAGAGCAGCACAAATGAACACCATCCGCAGGTGTCATATCCCAGCCAGAGTGGATAGATGGGACCGCTAGTGGCTCTCGGGGTGGGGGAACAGCACCCGCAGATGGTGCTGCACCTGCCCAAGGCAGGCCGCATCACAACACGTGATGCAGGCACCCCAGCTCAAGCTGCTATAAACTCCCTTCGCATGAGGGGTGCCAGCATGTAGTCCTTCTTTTGTGTCTCTTCAGGTGCATCCAGCTGCTACTGTGGTAAATAACATCCGTTTTCACACACCTCATTTCTAGGATAGCCTAATAGCCCGCCGTAGTGTGCTATACAGGCTATTAAAGACCCGCTCCCGCGTTAAAGGCCCGAGCCAAAGGCAAGGACTTTAACAAGGGAGCGGGACTTTATTAGCCGGTATTGCCCTGCTGCGAAGGGCTATAAGGCTAATAGAATATTCTGCAACTAGAGGGCAGAATGTTCCAACAAATAAAACAAAGGTTTAAATCCCCTCAAGCTCCGAGAGGCCTTTGTAAAACATTGGAATGTTGCTCTGCGGGCCTTTACCGGCCCATAGAAGCAGGGAGCACTCTGGAGCTCCCGACATTCCAATGTTCTAATGAGTGTTAATGTTCGCCCTTTATAAGGGACTAGCTCTTATTATCCTTTAACATGCTGCCCTCAACTGCCAGAACTGGAGAAGCTGTTACACATGACACGCAGCCACCCTTGAGTTATGTTTCACATTTTACAGAGTCGTCCAGACCAGCACAACAACTGCTCGTTTCACAAAAAAACACTAAAGTAAACTCATTTCGTGAGAGTTCACTCATTTCATGAATGGTAAAAGCAGACACGTTGGACTCATACTTAAAAGAAAGACAAAGCATCAGCACTGACTCTTTTACAAAACAACAATTCAAGAATACTCTAACTCAGCCTATCCGTTCCTTCCAACACATCTCACACAATGAATTTATGAACCTGGTCAAAGCAAGCAGGCCTGCCGGCAGCCCTTCTGACCCGTGTCCACCGCAAACCTTCAAGACAATTCTTTTAACAACCTCTGCTGCCACTCCAGTAAGAAGAATCATCAACGATTCCTTAACTACTGGAATATTTCCAGAAGAACTCAAAAAGTCATACATACGCCCTTTACTGAAGAAAACAAACTTGGACCCGCTGAACCCCGACAACTACAGACCCATTACAAATGGACCGTTCCTGGGCAAACTGATAAAAAGAGCAGCATGCGCCCATATGCCTCAATTTATTGAAGATAACTCCATACTTTCAGACTTCCAAACAGGATTCTGTCCGGGAAGACGCACAGAATCTGCCCTCCTTGCCGTCTGGGATGACCGGAGGAACACAGTTGATCGCAACGGGGTTGCTGCGCTACTCGGACCTCTCGGCCTCCTTTGACACGGTTGACCATGACACTCTTATACAAAGACTCTACGAACCCGGCATCGAGAGGACTGCTCTAGACTGGATCGCATCCTACATTTGCAACAGAACTAACATCATGCATACCCCCACCTGTCTCGTTCAAACCGTACTCCGCAAAGGCAGGGGTCCCTCAAGGCTCTATCATCTCGCCCATGCTTTTCAACATCTACTTGAAGTCATTACCGGCACTGATCAATCAATTTCACCTCACGTGCTATAACTATGCAGATGGCACGCAAATACTCCTTCCACTGGAATGCCCGAAGATATCGGAAACTCACCAATTTTCAGTTGTCTCAAAGCCGTGGATCAGTGGATGACTTGGAGCCATTTCAAATTAAATGCTTCCAAAACGGAAATACTCACGTGTGGCGATTGGAAACATTATGACCAGCTTGCCGCTTGGCCTGATGAACTGGGATCACTGCCTAAAGTATCGAAGGAAGTAAGAAACCTCGGAGTAACCATGGACTCCAAGCTATCAATTAATGCCCAAGTGGACAAAACTAACAAGATCAAGCTTTGTTACTATAAAAACTCTGCGACAAATCTTCCCCCATTTGGGGTTTCCACAGAAGGTCCAGGCTACCATCTCCCTTGTTCTGTCCAAAATCGATTACGCCAATAGCCTCTACCACGTAAATACAAACCTTTTTTCACTCTTCTATCCCTCCACTATCCTCAATCCAAATAACTAACATTTCCACCACTCAAATTACTGTCATATTTCACTATACTAATTCACCACTAATCCTTTATGGTTTCTGGAGTAGCGTGCTACTCACCTAAAAAGTGATTTGACGCCTCGTCACGGCAGCTATTTTTGTGCCTGTGCAGGGGTGAGTACAGGAATGCGCTGTATAGTTGTAAATACGGTGCATTCCTATACTTTGAAAATGACGCCGCTCGGTGAAGCAAAATTGCTTGCAGCACTGCGCGGCGTCATTTTCTTGTAAATATCCCCCATAGATTTTACTGGTATCGCACTGCCACAAGGTTATATAAAATAAAGGTCAAACAAAAGACCCAATTCTCTCGTATATCAACATGTTTCGGTGCTTGAGTGTTGCCCCTTGTGGTCAGGAGTCTTCCTCTGGACTATAGGTATATCACATCAAATATTGTGAAACAGCAACAGAAGGGCAGGTGGAGCATACTTCTCTAGGCTCCTCTGCTTGAATAAGCCTTGTGTGTGCACAGGAAAACAGGCCATTCCCAGGCGCTGCCGGCCACGTGCTCTACACCAGGTGCAATCTTTTAAATTAAAGTGTATTTTGCATTTATTCACATTCTTCCCCCTTTCAGCCCTGATGAAAATGTTGTTAGTGACCGAAGTTGTCTTGTGCCTCCCAAACAAGGCGTTTACTGTTATTGTCGGTGAAGTAGCATTGGGGTCTATTGAACTACGTTCTCAATATATCCTGTACGTCCACTCTCTTATTCACCCTAAACCCCATACCACTACTATGTTCCCCAAAATAACCATTTCTAGACTCTTCCCTCCTCTATCCATCCTTGCATCATCTCATACCTCTTTTACTATTCCGATCTCCCAAACAAGCCTTTCTAAACCCTTCCCTTCCCGTAGAGTTGAAGTTTTTGTGCAGTGCTTAGCCCAATCTGAATTATTTCAAGGTGCTCTCAAATGTGATGATCACAGAAAAGAAGCGCACTGAAGAAAAGTAATTGCCCAGAGTCACACAGTTGGGTCAAGTTGGGAAGCCGGGATTGAAATCAAAGCTACACGTTCAATTCAATACGTCTTAAAAGTAACTCTCTGCACAGCCCTCTGTGTCATCCTTGCACCCCAGTCCTTATGTCTTGGTCACTGCTTCACACTCACCCCATCCTCACCCATGTGAGCATCAAAGTCAATCTCAAACCTCTCACCTTTACAATCAACTATCAGAATTATTGCTACATGTCAACAGTGCCTAGAGGCCACCCTCTTCGTCGAGGTGCTCTGCAAATATTCATATGGTATTCATTGTCAAGGTGTCTACGCGGGATGAATGATGCTAGTGACAGGGTGTCCACGCGGGACGAATGATTCTAGTGTCAGGGTGTCCACGCGGGACGAATGATGCTAGTAACGGGGTGTCCATGCGGGACGAATGATGCTAGTGTCAGGGTGTCCACGCGGGACGAATGATGCTAGTGAGAGAGTATCCACGCGGGACGAATGATGCTAGTGAGAGAGTATCCACGCGGGACGAATAATGCTAGTGACAGGGTGTCCACGCGGGACGAATGATACTAGTGACAGGGTGCCCATGCGGGACGAATGAGGCTAGTGTCTAGGTGTCCACGCGGGACGAATGATGCTAGTGACAGGGTGCACACGCGGGACGAATGATGCTAGTGACAGGGTGTCCATGCGGGACGAATGATGCTAGTGACAGGGTGGACACGCGGGGTGAATGATGCTAGTGACAGGGTGCACATGCGGACGAATTATGCTAGTGACAGGGTGTCCATGCAGGACGAATGATGCTAGTGACAGGGTGTCCACGCGGGACAAATGATGCTAGTGACAGGGTGTCCACGCGGTACGAATGATGCCAGTGACAGGGTGTCCACACGGGACGAATGATGCTGGTGACAGGGTGTCCACGCGGGACCAATGATGCTAGTGTCAGGGTGTCCACGCGGGACGAATGATGCTAGTGACAGGGTGCCCACGCGGGACGAATGATGCTAGTGACAGGGTGTCCACGCGGGACGAATGATGCTAGTGACAGGGTGCCCACGCGGGACGAATGATGCTAGTGACAGGGTGCCCACGTGGGACGAATGATGCTTGTGTCAGGGTGTACACGCGTAATGATGCTAGTGACAGGGTGCCCACGCGGGACAAATGATGCTAGTGACAGGGTGCCCACGCGGGACGAATGATGCTAGTGACAGGGTGCCCACGCGGGACGAATGATGCTAGTGACAGGGTGCCTACGCGGGAAGAATGATGCTAGTGACAGGGCGCACACGCGGGATGAATGATGCTAGTGACAGGGTGTCCACGCGGGATGAATGATGCTAGTGACAGGGTGTCCACGCGGGACGAATGATGCTAGTGACAGGGTGCACACGCGGGGTGAATGATGCTAGTGACAGGGTGTCCACGCGGACAAATGATGCTAGTGACAGGGTGTCCACGCGGGATGAATGATGCTAGTGACAGGGTGTCCACCCGGGATGAATGATGCTAGTGACAGGGTGTCCACACGGGACGAATGATGCTAGTGACAGGGTGCACACGCGGGCTGAATGATGCTAGTGACAGGGTGTCCATGCAGGACGAATGATGTTAGTGACAGGGTGTCCACGCGGGACGAATGACGCTAGTGACAGGATTCCCACGCGGGACGAATGATGCTAGTGACAGGGTGCCCACGCGGGACAAATGATGCTAGTGACAGGGTGCCCACGCGGGACGAATGATGCTAGTGACAGGGTGCCCACGCGGGACGAATGATGCTAGTGACAGGGTGCCTACGCGGGATGAATGATGCTAGAGACAGGGTGCCTACGCGGGATGAATGATGCTAGTGACAGGGATGAATGATGCTAGTGATATGGTCTCCACTCGGGACGTATGATGCTAGTGACAGGGTGTCTACGCGGAAGAATGATGCTAGTGACAGGGCGCACACGCGGGATGAATGATGCTAGTGACAGGGTGTCCACGCGGGATGAATGATGCTAGTGACAGGGTGTCCACGCGGGATGAATGATGCTGCAGCAAGAGGGCAGTGCCAAGGCTCTCACTATGAGGGGTGCCCTTTATATCTGTAATATGAACAACTGGTCTGGCATTAGAAATCATCCCAGGCAAACATTATAAACCAGCCCCACAATGCACTGCGCATGTGAGTGCAGTGTGGGGCTTTCTCCCTCACTCGTGGGCTTGGGACAGGCTCTTCCTGAAAGATATTGTTGAAAGAAATTGCTAAAAAGAGTGCATTTTATTAGAGTCTAATGTGTCACATACCCGTGCAAGGAGCATAGGATTTACAGGCTGTTCTGAAGTTGAAGTAATAAAGGATTGCAATCCTTTAGGGTGTGCCACAGTTGCCATGAGCAACAGTTTACCAAACAAAATAACTCAAGTATGAGCTTATAAATAATTTGAGAGCAAATGCAAACAAGCATTGGTGTTGTCAATTTTTGATTTGTGTTGTCATGTTTTTTTTCCCAAAACTTTATTGTTGGGGAAGTTGCTGGGCCCTCATCAATCCATCAAAAAATTGTGTCAAGAATGAAAATAATTATTTGGTTAAAATAAAAAATAATTATTTGGTTTAAAAAATCCTGCATTGCCATAGCAGTGTCCTGCTCTGAAAGTAAATCCTTTGCAGTGGCGTCACTAGTCAAGTCAAGTCAGAAAATGTATATAGCGCGCTACATACCCAGAGGGTCTCAAGGCGCTTGAAGAGGGGAGGGGAATTACTGGTCAAATATCCACGTTTTAAGTTGCTTTCTGAATGCTAGGTGGTTCTGAGTAAGGCGAAGGTGAGTGGGAAGTGAGTTCCAAGTTTTAGCTGCCAGGTAGGAAAAGGATCTACCTCCCATGGTGGTTTTGTTGATGCGGGGTACAGTGGCCAGGGCTTGGTTGGATGATCGTAGCTGGCGTGAGGGGGTGTAGAAGGACAGTCTTGCGTTGAGGCATTCTGGTCCGATTTCGTAGAGTGCTTTGTGTGCGTGGGTTAGGAGCCGGAAAGTGATCCTCTTATTGACGGGGAGCCAGTGGAGGTTTTTCTGGTGACCAGAGATGTGTTTGTTGCGCGGGATGTCTAATATGAGCCTGGCTGAAGCGTTCTGGATTCGTTGGAGTTTTTTCTGGAGTTTAGCGGTAGTACCGGCGTAGAGGGTGTTTCCATAGTCCAGTCGGCTCGTGACCAGAGCGTGGGTGACCGTTTTCCTAGTTTCGGTGGGGATCCAACGAAATGTTTTTTTGAGCATGCGAAGAATGTTGAAGCAGGATGAGGAGACGGCGTTGACTTGTCTGTTCATTGAAAGTGAGGAATCCAGGATGACGCCCAGGTTCCGTGCGTGGTCTGTCGGGATGGGTGCTTTTCCAAGGGCCTCTGGCCACCAAGAGTCGTCCCATGCGGAGGGGGAGGTACCTAAGATGAGGACTTCTGTTTTATCTGAGTTCAGTTTCAGACGGCTGTGTCTCATCCAATCGGCTACTTCTTTCATACCTTCGTGTAGGTTAGTTTTGGCGGTGCTAGGGTCATTGGTGAGTGATAGGATCAGTTGAGTGTCATCCGCGTAGGAGATGATGTTAAGGTTGTGTTGGCGGGCGATGGCCGCGAGGGGGCTCATGTATACGTTGAAAAGGGTGGGGCTGAGTGAAGATCCTTGTGGCACGCCGCAGATGACTTCAGTGGCCTCTGACTTGAATGGTGGAAGGCGGACTCTCTGGGTTCTTCCGGTGAGGAACGAGGTGATCCATTCTAGTGCTTTTCCTTGGATTCCGATGTTTCTGAGGCGTTGTAGAAGGGTGCTGTGGCAGACTGTGTCAAAGGCTGCGGAGAGGTCGAGGAGGATGAGGGCGACTGTGTCTCCATTGTCCAGTAGGGTTCGAATGTCGTCTGTTGCTGCGATGAGGGCGGTCTCAGTGCTGTGTTTAGCTCGGAAGCCGGACTGTGAGGAGTCGAGGGATTTGTTGGCTTCGAGGAAGGTGGCGAGCTGGTTGTTGACAGCTTTCTCGATGACTTTGGCCGGGAATGGAAGGAGCGAGATGGGGCGGTAATTTTTGAGTTCGGTGGGGTCCGCTGTGGGTTTTTTCAGAAGGGCGCTGAGTTCAGCGTGTTTCCAGCTTTCCGGGAAGGTGGCGGAGTTGAGGGAGCAGTTGATGACGTCTCGGAGGTGCGGTGCTATGATGGAGTCTGCTTTGTTGAAGATGTGGTGAGGGCATGGGTCTGTGGGGGATCCTGAGTGGATGGAGTTCATCAGGCGGATGGTGTCCTCAGTGGAGATTGGGTTCCAGTCATTAAGGATGTTCGAGGGGGGTGAAGGTCCAGCAGATGGTTGGGTGGGTTGGTCTCCGGGTTGGTCGTCGAAGCTGTTGTGGATGTCTGCAATTTTGTTGTGGAAGAATGAAGCTAGGGAGTCGCAGAGGGCTTGAGAGGGGGTGATGTCGTTAGAGTTGGCCGAGGAATTGGTAAATTCCTTGACGATGTTGAAAAGTTCCTTGCTGTTGTGGGCGTTGTTATCTAGTCGGTCCTTGAAGGCGGTTTTCTTGGCCTTTCGGATCAGTTGGTGGTGTATGCGGGTGGCGTTTTTGAGGGCGTCCTTGGTGTTGGTGGTTGGGTCTTTTTTCCAGGCCTTCTCAAGGAAACGGCAGAGTTTCTTGGATTTCTTAAGATCATCGTTGAACCATGAGGCCTTCTTGCTGCCAAGTTTGCTTTGTCGTTTTTTCAGTGGTGCTAGGATGTCGGCGCTGTTGGATAACCATCGGGTGAGGTTGGTGGCGGCTTGGTCGGGGTTTGAGGAGTGGGCTGGGGGGTTTAGAAGAAGCGATGAGGAGATCTGGTCGATGGTGATTTTGTTCCAGTTTCCTTGCAGAGTTGGTTGGGGGTGGTTGTTGGGTTTGGGCTTGTTGTAGGTAAAGTGAACGCAGCTGTGGTCAGTCCAGAGGAGAGCCGTAGTGTGGCTAAAGGAGACATGGTTGCTGGAGGTGAAGATAGGGTCGAGAGTGTGACCGGCGATGTGGGTGGGGGAAGTGACCAGTTGTTTAAGTCCGAGGTTGGCGAGGTTGTCCAAAAGGGTGGTGGAGTTGCGGTCGTTGTTATTTTCAAGGTGAAAATTGAGGTCTCCCAGAAGGATGTAATCTTTGGAGGGGAGCGCGTGTGGAGTGATGAAGTCCGAGATGTCCTCACTAAATTGTGCGCGGGGACCTGGTGGCCTGTAAAGGAGGGTGCCTCTGAGTGTGGTATTGGGGTCGGTGTGGATCTGGAAGTGAAGGTGTTCGGAGTTGGCGAGATTGACGTCAGAGCTGGTTGAGATGTGGATGGATTTCTTATGGACGATAGCGATTCCTCCTCCTGTGTGGCCGGTACGGTCCTTGCGTATGATCTTATAATTTTCTGGGATGGCAATGGTGATGTCTGGGGCGGAGGAGGCGTTCATCCATGTTTCTGTTAGGAAGGCGACGTCCGGAGAGATGGTGTCTAGTAGATTCCATAGGTCAATGGCGTGCCTGTGGACCGATCGGGTGTTGAGCAAGATGCATTGTAGGTGGTTGGGGTCGGGAATCTGTGGTGTGATCGTAGCGGAGTTGGTGACGGTGCCGATGAATTTGCAGGAGTAGCATGAGAAAGGTACATGGGTGTGTCCAGGAGCGGCTTGGACGCAGTTGGGGTAGCGGCCGGGGTTAAGGGCTAGGAGGGTGGTGGCATCGTAGGTAATGCGGGAGGGCTGGGCAATGCGAGGGCCAGGGGGTCTGGCGCTGGGCGCGGGCCAGGCGCGGACGGGCGTAGACGGGCTTACCTTTGGCGCACCTTCGGCGCGGATTGGGCGCGATCGCTGCGCGTAAACGCTGCGCGCGGGACCGGCTTTCATATATGGAAAGTGGAGGGGGAGGGGCGAGGGCGGCTCAGCTGGGAGGCGGGGCGGGTTTACTCGGACCACAACAACAAACAAAATGGCAGCGGAGCGCTGGGGGATAACGCGCAAACACAGACAAAGTTACACTGGCAATTAATAATGAAAACAGAGCAAAAGCGGCAATGTAAAATGTCTACAGAGCAAAACGCGGCAAGCAAGGCAGATTGCAGGCAATAACAGCGAGGCGCTGCACAACGATACCAGGTGTCGTCAAAGACACTGGGGAGCGACCACTCGGCTCGAGAGCGAAGAGCGAGTCACTAGGGGAGTGCGGGGGGAGCGGACCGCACCGGGTGATACCAACACTTGGGGTGACACCAATCTGCACTGCAGCCTCGCCTCTGCTCTCACCTTTACTGTCGCTCCCTGTGCAAGCTTGTTCCTCATGCTGTTTACACTCGCCAGCGTCTCGCAGGAGATCTGCATGCTTGACTGCAGTTTTCTTTGCTCACAAGGCAACGCTATAGCAGCCTCGCTCATCTGAGGGTGCATGGTTTCCTATTTTTCAGTATCTTGCACAGTCTTCAGTTTTCCAGTGAACCAGTTCCAAATCTCAGCTTGCTCTTCACTACAGTGCCACCTGTTGCTCGCACTCTTGTTTATACAAATCCAGATGGAGTACGAGAGAGTGGGAGCTACAGGGAGTAATACAGAGAGAGAGAGAGAGGGAGACAGAGGGAGTAAGACAGAGAGAGAGGGAGACAGAGGGAGCTAGAGGGAGTAATATAGAGAGAGAGGGAGACAGAGGGAGTAAGACAGAGAGAGAGAGAGAGAGAGGGAGACAGAGGGAGCTAGAGGGAGTAAGACATAGAGAGAGGGAGATAGACAGAGAGAGGGGGCTAGAGGGAGTAAGACAGAGAGAAAGGGAGCTAGAGGGAGCAAGACAGAGAGAGGGAGCTAGAGGAAGTAAGACATAGAGAGAGGGAGCTAGAGGGAGTAAGACAGTACCTAGCGCCGTACATTTCCGACAGAGGTGGTTCATGGGGTAAGTCGTGAGGGGGTGACACCATGAGTTACCCGCACCGGGTGACACCAACCCCAGTGACGCCACTCATCCTTTGCGTGTGTATGTGCTTGTTGTGAAAGGGAATAATGCCATCACTCCCAGTGAAGTTATCCAGTGACTGAAGTGGGCTTACCCATTGCTGTCTCACTGCCCTATGCTGCAAGCTGTAGTGTGTGGAAATAACATTTGAAAGTCCCAATAACAGACCAATAAACGAAGAGGGCTGGCTGAAAGCCCTTATAAGTAAGAATATTACAGGTAATTGTAGTAAAATTGAAAAAGTCTTGGCCATCGCCATACCTAAAAGAGGATGGGGAGAGGATGTGGCCTTACGGCTAGAGCAGTCGATGTTGAAGCTGGGGAACCGTGGCGAGTCTCGGCAACGACGCTCAACATCCTGTGATTGTGGGCAAATCACAATCTCCCCGTGCCTAAGAAAAACAAATGTGTCCTTGTGTTACGAAACTGGTACTATATAAAGCGCTCTGATACACGATTTCCTGGGTCTAGTTCGTGCTATATAAACCCCCCCCAAAAAAATTATACATCATATATTGAAGAATATATATATATATATATATATTATAGTTGGGACCAACTTCTCCCGTAGATGAAGCATTTTTGTTTTGTTAATAACTTTGGTGCTGTTTGACAAATCTTTACAACATATTTAAAAGTAGTTTGTCACCCACTTTAGGTGATGTGAGGAAAGTTTATTCCATAATATACATACTTACTATGAACCACAGAAATTTAACAGTTATTGCCCAGTAACTCTTGAATGCCCTGGGGTCCTAAGAAAAGGCCTCACAAGTGCCCCCATTGTATCATTTGAATGACATGACCCCTCTTTCTGAGTTCCCCTATTATGTGAGCCTTCCTCCGTTCCATGGCATTAACCCAAGCTCTGCTCTCTGTAGGTTCGGTGTCCTGCCCTCCTGGACCCTCCGCCTGTCCGAGCTGAGGATCACCGACAACGGCGAGTATACCTGCATCGCATCCAACCCGGCCGGCAACGCCTCCCGGACCTACGTCCTGGAGGTGCAAGGTAAGGAGGCCTCATTTATGCACTGCTGTCCACAGGCCCCAAGGAGTGCAGGCTGGGTCTGCAGCCTGAATACACAGGGCTCTGGGTGGCCTTACACAGGGTAATGGAATGTACTGTGCATCCTCATGTGCTAAGATACACCTGGGAAACCCCTCACCTGTGTGGGGATCTCCTGGCCAAGGGATGAAGGTAGTTGGTGAATCATGACAAAAGTTCTGAAGATGTCGCAGCGGGCAGGAAATGTACAAGCAGACTGTCCAGATGTGGACAGAACATATTAGAATCCTAAAATAGCCATAGAAGGCCCAGACAGCAATCCAGATGAAACTGAATAGGGCTTATGAAACATTTCAGAACCATAACCCACTTTTGAGAACGACAAACTTTCACGACCCACCTAGCATTATTGGACATGAGGCGGGGCGATTTCGGAATGCAAACTAAAGCATTGTGTGGTAGCGCACGGCCATTTACAGACGGCACCTTTTCCATTAAAACGGGCACTACATTTGCACAAACATACAGTTTTACTGATAAAACTATATTGTACATGTAGGAAGGTTGATCCCTGACTATGGTTGCCCCCAACTTTTTGCCTGGTGTTTTGCTGGTTTTCTGACTTAGTTGACCTGAGGCCCTGCTATTCAGGACCTCAGGCCCACTGCTCTCTCTGTAAAATGGATTCCATGTACCTTAGGTACATATCTAAATTGGATACTGAGCCACCTTATCAGTCCCTGTACAGTGTACCTTAGGTACCCAGGGCATAGGTGTACCCAGGGCCTACCAGGGGCTGCAGCATGTATTATGCCACCCCTGGCTGGCCATCCAAATCTGACACAACTGGCTGCTTGACAGCTGGGGCAAGGTGGTGTACTCACCCTTTGCTTTAGATATAGTATACCTATATCTAACCCTAAAATGGACACACAGATCTCCTATCAGTCACTCCTATGGCAGGCCTTAACCATCCTGAAGGCAGAGTGCTTGGAATCGTGTGAGATGGTGCTCTGGCATGAGCTGAGCCTGTCTGCGGCTTTCGGGATCCATCCCTTAGCCGTTTCCATGATATCGCATACCATATACTCTTAAGTGCATTATAATCCTCGCGGTTGAATGCCAACTCTGGTATCGCTTTATCAAAACATGTCGAGTAAGGTGTCATACGAATTGGAATACTAACCCCTCGCCAATTCTGGCGACGGGGTTAGCATTCCACCCTTCTAGAGGGACACGACATGCAGGTAACCTATAACCCGGTTAAAAGTCAGACAGAGCCTTAGCATCCACAAAATGGATGCTGCCACCGAGACACAAGTCTGCCCTCCTGCTGCTGGGAGTCCTCCCAGAGCAGGAGATAAGGACAAAGGGTTTCCTGCCAGGGGCGGTGCCAGCACCGTCCCAGACAGGGTTTTGTGTATTGTAGGTAGGCAGGGCTTTAGAGGAAGGTGACTGCACGTGGCACCCCGGTGCTCACTGTGCATAGGCTGGCTGGAACCAGTTCCAGGGTCACTCCAGACCCTGTGCTGGGGAAAAGCCCGCCAAGGAAGTGGGTGTAACCACCCCCCTCCTAGTCCCACCCATAGGGCAGGACTTAGTCGCGTGCCAGCCCCTTTTTACAGGATAAAGGTAGAGACTGGCCCCCTTCCAAATCAGATCATCTTTGAATCCTGAAACTACTTTCTGCGAAAGGAACTCAAGACTTCTTCCTAAGATTTCTCCCTTGTGACTAAGGAGTAGTCACCCTGCATCCGCAGGCACCATCTAAGAACACTGCGGTCTGCTGCAAGTCCTTCCTCCGGAATCCGACTGCCCAGCTCGACGAGAACCGGCTTCCCTGGCACCTCTGACCTCTACCCGCCTCTACAGCCCAGCTGAGAACCATGGGTGCGACGAGACCTCAAGGGACCGGCCATCTGCAAGACTGCACGACTTCTTTCCAGCAAGCCCGCCGAGTGAATTCCTGGTGAGTGCTTTGGGGTCCGAGAAGCCCCCACCCTGAGCAGCTCCAGCACCGAAGAGCAGCCCCCCAGCATCTCCACGATCTGCGTGGGGCCCTTCTGCTTTTTACTGCTCACCGCGTTGTTTGGCTACTAGCCCGCTGGCTTGTGGCCTTCCTGACGACGCCCGACGACATTTCTGCTGCTGGTCTGGTTGCTCCAGACTGGCCCTTGCTTCCCTCCATTGGAGAAGTACCCTGGACCCTCCTGGTCCGCCCAAGACGCCATTTTAGGTCCACCCCGTGGGCCTTGCATTTGCCAAGACTTGTTGCCCAATCCTGGGTCCAGCGACGTCGACAGCAAGAACCTTCGTGGGACAGCTCGCACCTCCATCCTGGTCGCCGACAACGCCTCCTGGTCCGAGAGACTGCAGAGCCCAGCAGCGCCCACTCACCTGACTGCGGTGACTTCGCCCAGTGCCATCCTGGTGCCCACTTAATCACTGGCTAGTGATTCAAGAACTTGGTCCCCTCTGCTTTCAGGTTTCCTTCTTCCTTGATCCAGGCTTGGATCCATCGAACTTTTCTTCACTGGTCGCCTGCCAGCAACTTCTTCCTTCCAGGCTCCTGGTCCGGCAACGAGATCCCCGACGTCTTTTCAGACCTATGCAGCTGCAGCCCCTGGGCTAGGTAACTTCGGCACTTCGGTGTCCCAGCATAGCCTCACTATCCTAGGGTCAGGATCCACTGTCGTTTTCTTCCTACCAGGTCGGGTTCGCCCGTGAACACTAACTTTGCCTTTACTAGCCTCCATAGACTTTGTCCCGCATCCCGCGTGAGAGTGCACACTCTGCACCCGAGTCCCCTGGGTCTCCTAGTAGTAATCTAACGATTCCCTAGTCCAGTCCTAGCGATTCCAAAGCCTATTAGAACTGTTACTTACCTGCTAGTAATTCGCATTCCACTTTTTAAGTATATGGTTTTTCGTGCCCCTCGGGCATTTGTGTATAACGTGCTAACTTAAGTATTTTCGTAAGAGTTTTGTTGTGTGCTTAGCACCCTGTCCTCATAAAGAGTACAGGGTTGTTGTGATTCTAATAAATACATTGTTTATTTTCATAACACTTGTGTGGTGTCCTTTCACTGGGTGTTCAAGGGGTAATGTGATGGTAAAACAGCTGGCTTAACACGCCCTCTAGAGTCTTAGCCTTAGACTGCTCGTATCCATGCTACTAGGATAGCTGGTCTATAAGGTTGACTTACAACCAATCATCAATAAGGGTTGTTTGGACTGATATATAGTGATCACTAGAATAGTGAGCACTGCACATCAGGCCAACTTCTCACATTGGTGAGCAGCGGTTGGGATTTGAGCTTGCTGTTGTTTTACCACACATGCCCTAAGAATATCTTGTGAAAGATCACATAAGTACTAAAGGTACATATAACTTAGCTTAGAATACTCTGAGTTCTACTGAACCAGCTGTTGTAGCTCCTAGGGCCTAGCACACCCTAAACTACAAACTCTAGCAAGGGATCAGTAGGCAAACATATAGTGTAGGTAAGTGCACCACTTACACCTCACTAGAAAAGCATGTCGACTCAGGGGGACTCTACTGAGACTCCCCTGGTCAGTGTTGACCCTCCACAGGTCACTTCAAGATATGCAGCTCTCAGTTTCCAGGAGATGAGACAAATCTGTGTCTCCAGAAAACTGAAGCAGGGGTCTAACCCCACCACTCCCTTTCTGATAGGTCTCTTAGAGACATATGATGCCAGAAAGCTTTCTCAGTTACATGAGAACATGCCAGCCTTAGAGGGAACCTCTGGGGATCCAGATCTCCCCAACACTGATTCAGCAGTTGAGGAGGAGGATCAGGAGGTACTCTCTGGGGATGAGGTAGACAAAGGTCTTGAGGTAGTCAGAAGGCTAACTAGGACCAACTTAGACTTACTTGGGCTAGGATCTGGGGGCCCCCCAGTACTAACCCGAAGTGGGCCTAACCTTGGAGTTAGGAGAGATAGATCTCTTTCTAGGGACTCCAATAGATCTCTGCACTCTAATGCCTCTTCTCAGGGAAGGAGGAATCCTCCACAGAGGAGGTTTACTTCCCCTCAGAGAAGGGAGCATGAAGCTAGGATGAGACAAGCTGAACTGAGGATTGAAAGGGAAGAAATTGCCCTGGCCAAAGAGAAGCTTGCCCTGGCAAGAGAGCAGCAGATGAGTGGGCTAGCTCCCACTGGTGGCAGCAATCTCCCAAGAGATAGAGAGAAGGGTTTAGATACTAAACACCTGACTAAAATAGTGCCCCCCTTTAAGCAAGGGGATGATATCCAGAAATGGATGGCTGCTCTGGAGAGGGCCTGCACTGTGCAGGGCATTCCCCAGAGTCAGTGGGCAGCTATACTGTGGCTCTCCTTTGATGGTAAAGGTAGAGATAAGCTCCTCACTACTAGAGTTGAGGATGCTAACAATTACCAGGTCCTGAAAAATGCACTGGTTGATGGGTTTGGTTTAACCACTGAGCAGTACAGGTTGCTGTTCAGAGACACCCAGAAAACTCAGTCTCAGGACTGGTCTGACTTTGTTGATTGTGCCACTAAGGCTTTGGAAGGCTGGCTACTGGGTAGCAAGGTTACTGACTTCACAGGATTATATAATCTTATTATGAGAGAGCAAGTCTTAAATAATTGTCAGAACCAGTTATTACACCAGCACCTGGTAGACTCTGATCTGACCTCTCCACAAGAATTGGGTAAGAGGGCAGACAAATGGGTCAGAACCAGGATTAGGCCCAAGAACCAAGGTGGTGACCAGAAAAAGGAATCAACCAAGCCTCAAGAGAAGGGTGGGAATAAATCTACAGATCAAACCACATCAGGGCCCCAAAAATCCTCTGAGGGGGGTGGGTCCCAGAATCCTTCCAACAACCAGAAGAAACCTTATTGTTATCCCTGTAAACAGGTGGGTCATTTAAAAACTGACAGCAGTTGCCCAAAGAATAACAATAAGGAAAACATACCCCCAAGTAACATTCCCAAACCTCCTGTTACTACTAGTAGTAATCCCCCAGGTGGTGGGAGTGCCCCCAGGAATTTGGGTGCATTTACTTTGGGAGTTCCTGGGGACTCTGGCCTAACCAGGTCCCCAAACTTAGACACTCTTGTCTGTGAGACTGGCATGGGGTTTGCCAACTTCACAACTTGTCCCAACACTTTGGGCAAGTACAGACAGGAGCCCCTCATCAATGGTATAAAAGTTGAGGCCTATAGAGATACAGGGGCTAGCATCACTATGGTGACTGAGAGCCTAGTCCCCTCAAGGCAACTTTTACCTGGTGCCACATACCAGGTGACCAATATTGATGGAGTACAGAGAGATCATCCCATGACAGTGGTCAATCTCAGCTGGGGAGGTGTCACTGGCCACAAGAGAGTGGCAGTGTCACCAAACTTGCCTGTAGATTGCCTACTGGGGAATGATTTAGAGCTCTCAGCCTGGGCTGAAGTAGAGCAAGAAACCCATTCTAGAATGGTAAACATCCATGGTAAGGGCAGTGGGGCAGTGGTAGCCACAGCCCCAGTCCAAGATATCCTCCCTGAACAGGTCAGGAGGGTTGTGCCAGTCACAACCCAATCTCAGACAACTTCCTTCCCAGAACAGGTTGTCAAGGCTGTGATGGTCACAGCCCACACCCAAACTGAGCCCCCTCCTGAAAAGGTTGGGAGAGTTGTGATGGCCACAGCTCAAACTCAGACAGATGACAGTGTTGTGAAGCCTGAAACTATGGATCACTCCACTCAGACAGAGAGTATTGAGGAGGAAGAGAAATCTCCCTCCCACCAGACTTTAGGAAAGGATCAGCCTCCTCAGGGAACTGATCTGACCCCTTGTGAAGAAACTGCCACAGAGGTAGTCAGGCCTAGCCTGGCAGAACCCCTGATGTCAGTGGACCCTTCCAAGATGGGACCCAGTCTGGAGCAGGTAACCTGCCCCTCTCTACCCTGCCTCAGTCAGCCCAGGGCTGTAGAGGTCAGGGAGGCCAGTGTTGTACCCCAAAGGGCCCCCTGTCCAAAAGAATTTCCCAATCAGCAGATTAAGGGCACTGAAGCTAGTAGTCCTAGCCAAGTGAAAATAAAACATACTCCTGAGGGATCCCCCTTAAAATTAGTTAGGGACCTCCCACAGATGGACACTGTTGGGCACAGCCAAACTTGGGACCTGAGGGCCCCAGACCTGACCTGTCCCTCCAGTAAGCCAAACAGAGGGACCCAACCTCCAGCTGTAGGTAGCCAGAGGTTGACCCTGAGAGCCCAAAACAACTCAGTCTTGGAAAGAAAGGCCTAT
Organism: Lissotriton helveticus; assembly: GCF_964261635.1. Taxonomy (NCBI): domain Eukaryota; kingdom Metazoa; phylum Chordata; class Amphibia; order Caudata; family Salamandridae; genus Lissotriton; species Lissotriton helveticus. Next base: position 2,131,796,521 of record NC_136065.1, on the reverse strand, counting down.
ATGGTGGAAAATGATTGGAGGAAGCTGAGCCCAAAATTAGTGGAGCCTCACTTCAGTACTCCATTTCAGCATCAGCCTTTTTCTTTGACAAAACACACCACAGGTAGAGATTCCCTATGGTGGAGACCCTCAGACACCCTTAGGGTGAGGGATTGCTTAGTGGACCATGACCTAGGGGGTAACCATGCCAGTGCTGGTACTTCCTTAAATGGCCACTTAGGCAATATAGGCTTACCTGGACAAGGATAGCCTTATCTCCTTTCGTTTGGGGGGGGGGTTATGTAGGAAGGTTGATCCCTGACTATGGTTGCCCCCAACTTTTTGCCTGGTGTTTTGCTGGTTTTCTGACTTAGTTGACCTGAGGCCCTGCTATTCAGGACCTCAGGCCCACTGCTCTCTCTGTAAAATGGATTCCATGTACCTTAGGTACATATCTAAATTGGATACTGAGCCACCTTATCAGTCCCTGTACAGTGTACCTTAGGTACCCAGGGCATAGGTGTACCCAGGGCCTACCAGGGGCTGCAGCATGTATTATGCCACCCCTGGCTGGCCATCCAAATCTGACACAACTGGCTGCTTGACAGCTGGGGCAAGGTGGTGTACTCACCCTTTGCTTTAGATATAGTATACCTATATCTAACCCTAAAATGGACACACAGATCTCCTATCAGTCACTCCTATGGCAGGCCTTAACCATCCTGAAGGCAGAGTGCTTGGAATCGTGTGAGATGGTGCTCTGGCATGAGCTGAGCCTGTCTGCGGCTTTCGGGATCCATCCCTTAGCCGTTTCCATGATATCGCATACCATATACTCTTAAGTGCATTATAATCCTCGCGGTTGAATGCCAACTCTGGTATCGCTTTATCAAAACATGTCGAGTAAGGTGTCATACGAATTGGAATACTAACCCCTCGCCAATTCTGGCGACGGGGTTAGCATTCCACCCTTCTAGAGGGACACGACATGCAGGTAACCTATAACCCGGTTAAAAGTCAGACAGAGCCTTAGCATCCACAAAATGGATGCTGCCACCGAGACACAAGTCTGCCCTCCTGCTGCTGGGAGTCCTCCCAGAGCAGGAGATAAGGACAAAGGGTTTCCTGCCAGGGGCGGTGCCAGCACCGTCCCAGACAGGGTTTTGTGTATTGTAGGTAGGCAGGGCTTTAGAGGAAGGTGACTGCACGTGGCACCCCGGTGCTCACTGTGCATAGGCTGGCTGGAACCAGTTCCAGGGTCACTCCAGACCCTGTGCTGGGGAAAAGCCCGCCAAGGAAGTGGGTGTAACCACCCCCCTCCTAGTCCCACCCATAGGGCAGGACTTAGTCGCGTGCCAGCCCCTTTTTACAGGATAAAGGTAGAGACTGGCCCCCTTCCAAATCAGATCATCTTTGAATCCTGAAACTACTTTCTGCGAAAGGAACTCAAGACTTCTTCCTAAGATTTCTCCCTTGTGACTAAGGAGTAGTCACCCTGCATCCGCAGGCACCATCTAAGAACACTGCGGTCTGCTGCAAGTCCTTCCTCCGGAATCCGACTGCCCAGCTCGACGAGAACCGGCTTCCCTGGCACCTCTACAGCCCAGCTGAGAACCGTGGGTGCGACGAGACCTCAAGGGACCGGCCATCTGCAAGACTGCACGACTTCTTTCCAGCAAGCCCGCCGAGTGAATTCCTGGTGAGTGCTTTGGGGTCCGAGAAGCCCCCACCCTGAGCAGCTCCAGCACCGAAGAGCAGCCCCCCAGCATCTCCACGATCTGCGTGGGGCCCTTCTGCTTTTTACTGCTCACCGCGTTGTTTGGCTACTAGCCCGCTGGCTTGTGGCCTTCCTGACGACGCCCGACGACATTTCTGCTGCTGGTCTGGTTGCTCCAGACTGGCCCTTGCTTCCCTCCATTGGAGAAGTACCCTGGACCCTCCTGGTCCGCCCAAGACGCCATTTTAGGTCCACCCCGTGGGCCTTGCATTTGCCAAGACTTGTTGCCCAATCCTGGGTCCAGCGACGTCGACAGCAAGAACCTTCGTGGGACAGCTCGCACCTCCATCCTGGTCGCCGACAACGCCTCCTGGTCCGAGAGACTGCAGAGCCCAGCAGCGCCCACTCCCCTGACTGCGGTGACTTCGCCCGGTGCCATCCTGGTGCCCACTTAATCACTGGCTAGTGATTCAAGAACTTGGTCCCCTCTGCTTTCAGGTTTCCTTCTTCCTTGATCCAGGCTTGGATCCATCGAACTTTTCTTCACTGGTCGCCTGCCAGCAACTTCTTCCTTCCAGGCTCCTGGTCCGGCAACGAGATCCCCGACGTCTTTTCAGACCTATGCAGCTGCAGCCCCTGGGCTAGGTAACTTCGGCACTTCGGTGTCCCAGCATAGCCTCACTATCCTAGGGTCAGGATCCACTGTCGTTTTCTTCCTACCAGGTCGGGTTCGCCCGTGAACACTAACTTTGCCTTTACTAGCCTCCATAGACTTTGTCCCGCATCCCGCGTGAGAGTGCACACTCTGCACCCGAGTCCCCTGGGTCTCCTAGTAGTAATCTAACGATTCCCTAGTCCAGTCCTAGCGATTCCAAAGCCTATTAGAACTGTTACTTACCTGCTAGTAATTCGCATTCCACTTTTTAAGTATATGGTTTTTCGTGCCCCTCGGGCATTTGTGTATAACGTGCTAACTTAAGTATTTTCGTAAGAGTTTTGTTGTGTGCTTAGCACCCTGTCCTCATAAAGAGTACAGGGTTGTTGTGATTCTAATAAATACATTGTTTATTTTCATAACACTTGTGTGGTGTCCTTTCACTGGGTGTTCAAGGGGTAATGTGATGGTAAAACAGCTGGCTTAACACGCCCTCTAGAGTCTTAGCCTTAGACTGCTCGTATCCATGCTACTAGGATAGCTGGTCTATAAGGTTGACTTACAACCAATCATCAATAAGGGTTGTTTGGACTGATATATAGTGATCACTAGAATAGTGAGCACTGCACATCAGGCCAACTTCTCACAGTACACAAATTATAACGTTTGCAAATTGCTTTTCAGTGAATATTTGTCATTTGTGCATCACCAAGTAAAGTGCCTTGATTTGTGTCAATCCTAATAAAACTCTTTGTTTCCATCACACCTCAAAATTACAAAAAAAGTGTTTCATGTTTGCTTTCCTATCTGTTGATTGTGTACAGTCCATTTGCAGGAATTTACATTTTGTTGTGTGTTACAAAAAATTGCATCCTACTGCCTTTCTTTTCACAGTCGCTGTATCTCAGCAAGATTGTCTCATAATTCACTTTACTTTTCTTTCTCTGACTGCAAAGTGAGAGGAGTTTGTAAACATAAGCAGCAGTTTGTCAGAAGACACAACCTGACTGTGATTTAAACCTCTACAACTGGATTAGTCAAGGAAAAGTTCTAGCTTGTTACAGTAATAGTTCCATCCTACTAGGTTTCTCTATTCTGCATGGTCGCTCAGTGCAGTCCCTGATGTCCCCTGCACAGACCTCGCCTTGCTCTGACAGTCCACTCTCCGGACACCAGTCCACACCGAGTGTAAGTTAGCTTTGTCACTTATTTTCCAGTTCCAAAATCGAATCTTCACCTAGTTTAGTGCCAGACCAGTTACACCTGGTCTACTGGTCTGTGTTACCAGAAGACTCCTCTGATGCTCTTGGAAGGCCTGGAAGACTTAGCACTGGCAGGGCCGGACTGGCCATAGCAGGCACCGGGCGTTTCCCCGGTAGGCCGCTAGGGTGGGGGCCGGTTTTGGACCCTGGGGGGCCATGTTGTTACCGGGGATCGGCAATATCGGCCCCAGGTAACAAAATCGGCCAAAACCGGCCATTGCAAACTGCTCGGCTGCACTCCCCCTCACCCCAGGGGCTGGTGGGGCAGCTGAGCAGTTTGCCATGGCCTGTTTCTGTTCCCAGTCCGGATCTGAGCACTGGGCATCAGCCCACACTGACCCTTTGGAGAGCAAAACAAACTAGACTTGGCCACTCCCACCCACAGTTCAGCAGTCTCACACACACTAACATGTGTGCATCTATCTGTCTTCTTAGACCTCCAACTGCTCTCTGCCCCTTGAGACCACCTGAGTCTGGGATCAGTGGCTGACCGGCCCCACACATCCTTGCCCCACTTCAGAGGATCTGTGTCTGAGGGATGTATGACATTACAACGCATGCTTTTACATCGCATGTTTTTACAACGTCGGTTTTTACAACGCATACCATTACAACGCATAGTGCTTTGGGGCGCTGGATAGTGAATAGTTTAATTTACTATTCCAACTCCAGTCCCTGTGGATAGTAGGGAAGGTGTTGGACAGTAAATTAAACATATTCCCTATCCTAGAGCGCCCCCAGCGCAATGCATTGTAATGGTTTGCGTTGTAAAAGTTGCGTCGTAAAGGCACTGCGCGGTAAAAGTTGCATTGTAAAGGATGTTTGCCGTGTCTGAGCCTCATAAGCAAGTGGCAGCCGGTGGACGTTTGCCTATTTCACATTAATGCTGATGCTTCGATCTGAAACACCATCAGATATAGCGCCTAGCAGATGTGTGCTCACACTATATGACAGGCTCTGACTTAGAGTAATAAAAACTCAGTGAGGTGAGAGGCCAAATCGATGCGTTGTCTTGCTCTGCGCAAGGGAGGCGTTCTATGGGCGTTGCGGTGGGTGTTCCCGTGCAACTCTCATGGTTTCTGACGCATTCCAGGTTTACAAGGACTTGTAAACCCGGGTCTGCATCAAAATCTTATGCATCCCCAGGTGAGGCATAACGAGAAGAAATATGTTTATTACTCCTACTTTTTGTCCCTCTTTCTATGTTTGCTGCATTCTGCTGCACACGTAGGAAGAGGACAACGCCTCTTGGGCTTGTTTTTCTGCAGGAAGGTGCCCCTTACTACACAGAAGGAATCCCTCCCACAACACAGGCACCCTTGCACCACTGTGCAAGGCTGCGTGCGTTGGTGCTAGGCTGCTGAAACTGCACCAGTGCAGGGGAAAGGACAGGGATGCACCGTATTGGATAAATATGGCGCGTTACTGCCCTTTCCCTGTGATGCAGGGCAGGCAGCGAGGCAACTTGGTGCACTGCCCTGAACCATCGTTCTGGTTAATATGCCCCAGAGTACGGTATGCATCACTCTAGGCTGAGTGCCGGATCCACCATAGATACAGTGTTTTGTGCACTGCCGTAGACAGCGTGCACCATAGGCTACTGTATGCCGTCCACCCTTCTAGACTACGCACCGCTATTGAACCAGTGTCCACGCATCACTGTAGACATTAATTCAAAACCAGGCTGCTCGGCTGATAGTTCGGCTTCCAAGAGGCGGTTCTATCACGCGGGTGACTAGGGACCTGCATTGGCTGCCGTTGGCACAGAGATGCAGATTTAAGGCAGGCGGCACGGGGTTCAAGGCGCTGCACTTCAGATGCCCGGGCTTTGTGAAAGCTCGCATTGTAAAATACTGTCCGACGAGAGAACTACGATCAAGTCACCTTCTCTACTTGGTCACCCCACCTACAAGAAACTCAGGATTGGCGGTCGTTGGTTCTCTATCGCAGCCCCACGCCTCTGGAACACAATTGGAAATGAGGCAGGCATCTGTCTACACCAAATGTAGGCAACTTCTAAAGACGTGGCTGTTTACACAGGCTTATAAATAGTAGAAATCCCTGACTTTTCATTACATAGCGCCAAGAGACCTACCCAGGTGATCGTGCGCTCTATAAATAACCAATAACATAACATTAAGTTTTATGCACCATCGTAGAGCTGTGTGCCCCACTGTGGACAACGACCCTCGGTTACAATTTGACATGAGCAGGGTACACCTACCATGTCCACCCAACAAGTAGTCTGCCAATCTATGTAGAGTCAGGGCGACCATCATGTTTCTACCGATGGTGCCCCACTCGCCCCACTGATGGGAACCCTACACCGATGAGCTTATGGCGGTCGGTGTAAGTAACACCTTTTGGCTGCCCTATTTACGGAAAATGTTCTAACATATTTTGTCTGGATTGGAAAGCCTGGCAGCCCTGGACAGAAAAATAAAACAAGCATTGGACAAGCCAATTGCTGTCTTCTCCTGGACTTCTTACCTGTGCAATGTCATTTAGATATGGTGAATAGCACTGGCGAGATGCTCTGCAGAAAGGTGAAAAGCTCAAATAAAAAGTTTAAAAAAGGCAATTATGCAGCTACATCAGTTTTTAGGCAACCTCATGCTTTGTTATACATGCATGCCTACAAAATGACAGAGGCACCATTTTTTTAATTTATCAATGATAGATGTACCAGTATATAAAAAATGTAAAAGTTGCACAAACGCGCATTTAAGGACACAATTTTGTCTGCAAAACAAAAAATTATAATAATTTAAAAAAAGACTGCCGGTGGGGAGAGTGGGCAACAATGGGAAACAGGAGGAGGTTAGGGACACAACGGTGAGAGGGCAGAAGAGGATAAAAGCATCACTCGAGGGAGCGAAGGTGAAATGCATGAGAGAAAGGAACATGGAGGGAGAAGGACATAAGGGAGAGGGCAACACGTAAGGGTAGCGGGGAGAAGCACATGTGCTATAGAGAGCAACACGGAGTGCAGCGTAGGAGGACAAGAAAGTACACCGGGGACACAACTGAAAACACATGGAGGGCTTAACCAAAAATAAAAGTTCCCAAAAAGTAAGCAGTGGAAGGACACAAGTAAAGAGGCTGAGCTCCAGGGGAGGGACAAACACAGAAGAGGAAGGAAGGCCCAGGCAAGGCAATGAATGAAAAGCAGGCTAATGAGTGACAATGAAGCAAACCAGTGGTAAGCAAGGGGCGGGATCTAAGCCCTCTGTACGTTCACAGTACGTTTGAGCACCCAGCTTGTGCTGTCTGGTTGGCTCAACCTTAGACTTGCTCCCAGACTCTCAAAGAAAACTCCTATATTGTCAAGGTCGTTATTTTTTGTGTTTCATAAACAAACTCGACTGTGGGATGTTTGCTAAGTGGCCGCAAGAAACAAAATTTTGACTTCGCGGAATTCCACGTAGTCACAAAAAACTCAACGAGATTCCGCGGCGTTCTGCCAATGGGCGGAGATAGGCACGTCGTGCTGCTTGCGCTGTGATTTAGCTACGGGGACGCCTTTCAGAATGAAAAATCAGCTTGAACGGCACCACACAGAGCACCAGAGAGCGCAGTCACTCGAGTTGATTCTGCTGCCGCTCGCATCGATTTTCTACTCCAGCGGTTGCCGCCTTTTGACCACGAATGGTCAAAATCGCCCTTGCACGAAAAATCTCATCAGATGTCCTTTTAGCGACTGAAAATTGCACTAGGGGACGCCAAATCTAGCTCGCCAATCTGCCATTTTGGCCCAAGCAAGAGAAAAAATTCTGCCATGCAGCGATTGGCGGGATTTGGTCAGAACTCCGCCAATTTTGCCGGCAGAATGGAATATGTGACCCGCCCCTAACAAGGTGGCCACTCAGCAAACTTTCAGTGCCTTCTGGGGAGACATGGTGGGCAGGCATACCTACTGCTAGGCACAGAGCTTTGCCTGCTGCTTGTGGATGGCTTCTATGTGGATATCTATGACCGTACATAGCTTTCAATCTTTGTGCGCAGACACCTTTGTGAGTTTCCCCCACAGTGTTTTAAAGACAAGTATATAAACAGAGCAGGGTAAATGTAACATTATTGCTATGAACAGAGACACAGTGCTGAGTTCATCATGATACATGCGGTACTGTGAGCACAGGCCCTCTGCAGACCCAGGGCCCCCAGGGCCCGGAGCTGTGATCACTGGGCGGCCGCAGACGCCACCTGTGCTCTTCGCAGACGCCACCTGTGCTCTTCGCAGACTCGCAGATTGTTTCTGGTGGTGAGTGAGTCATTCCGATGAGATGATCGCAGACAGCAGCTGCTCCCCATCACCCCCACACTCTCAGCACCCTGCCAGACACTGCCGCCCCCCTGTCTGAGGGAGGACGCCCCCTGCAGCGTCTCAGCAGCACAGACACCCGCGGCTGTGCGCCTCATGGCTGAGGTGTGAATCACGTCTGACTGCTGAGGCGGCAGACACTGCGAGGAGCAGGCCCGAGAAGAGCACATCAGACATTAACTAAGGTGGGGGGGGCTGTGTGCTGCTCCACCCCACACAATGTGCCCTACCTCACCCCGTGCTGCCCCAACACTAGAATATACTCACGCCTGTGACCTGCAGAGGGTCTCACACACAGCTCTGCCCGTGCGCCTCAGTCCTGCCCTGCTCTGCCCTGTAATGCTGCAGCACTGAGGCCCACACTCAGCTCTGCCAGTGCACCTCAGTCCTGACCTGCTCTACCCTGTAACACTGCAGCACTGAGGCCCACACACAGCTCTGCCAGTGCACCTCAGTCCTGACCTGCTCTACCCTGTAATGCTGCAGCACTGAGGTCCACGCACAGCTCTGCCAGTGCACCTCAGTCCTGACCTGCTCTACCCCGTAATGCTACAGCACTGAGGCCCACACACAGCTCTGCCGATGCGCCTCAGTCCTGACCTGCTCTACCCTGTAATGCACAGCACTGAGGCCCACACCCAGCTCTGTCAGTGCGCCTCAGCCCTGACCTGCTCTACCCTGTAATGCTGCAGCGCTGAGGCCTACACACAGCTCTGCCAGTGCGCCTCAGTCCTGCCCTGCTCTACCCTGTAACACTGCAGCACTGAGGCCCACACACAGCTCTGCCAGTGCACCTCAGTCCTGACCTGCTCTGCCCTGTAATGCTGCAGCACTGAGGCCCACACACAGCTCTGCCAGTGCACCTCAGTCCTGACCTGCTCTACCCTGTAATGCTGCAGCACTGAGGTCCACGCACAGCTCTGCCAGTGCACCTCAGTCCTGACCTGCTCTACCCCGTAATGCTACAGCACTGAGGCCCACACACAGCTCTGCCAGTGCACCTCAGTCCTGACCTGCTCTACCCCGTAATGCTACAGCACTGAGGCCCACACACAGCTCTGCCAGTGCACCTCAGTCCTGACCTGCTCTACCCCGTAATGCTACAGCACTGAGGCCCACACACAGCTCTGCCAGTGCACCTCAGTCCTGCCCTGCTCTACCCTGTAACACTGCAGCACTGAGGCCCACACACAGCTCTGCCAGTGCACCTCAGTCCTGACCTGCTCTACCCCGTAATGCTACAGCACTGAGGCCCACACACAGCTCTGCCAGTGCAACTCAGTCCTGCCCTGCTCTATCCTGTAATGCGCAGCACTGAGGCCCACACTCAGCTCTGCCAGTGCACCTCAGTCCTGACCTGCTCTACCCTGTAACACTGCAGCACTGAGGCCCACACACAGCTCTGCCAGTGCACCTCAGTCCTGACCTGCTCTACCCCGTAATGCTGCAGCACTGAGGCCCGCACACAGCTCTGCCAGTGCACCTCAGTCCTGACCTGCTCTACCCCGTAATGCTGCAGCGCTGAGGCCTACACACAGCTCTGCCAGTGCGCCTCAGTCCTGCCCTGCTCTACCCTGTAACACTGCAGCACTGAGGCCCACACACAGCTCTGCCAGTGCACCTCAGTCCTGACCTGCTCTGCCCTGTAATGCTGCAGCACTGAGGCCCACACACAGCTCTGCCGATGCACCTCAGTCCTGCCCTGCTCTACCCTGTAATGCTGCAGCACTGAGGCCCACACACAGCTCCGCCAGTGCGCCTCAGTCCTGCCCTGCTGTACCCTGTAATGCGCAGCACTGAGGCCCACACACAGCTCTGCCGATGCGCCTCAGTCCTGACCTGCTCTACCCTGTAATGCGCAGCACTGAGGCCCACACACAGCTCTGCTGATGCACCTCAGTCCTGCCCTGCTCTACCCTGTAATGCTGCAGCACTGAGGCCCACACACAGCTCCGCCAGTGCGCCTCAGTCCTGCCCTGCTGTACCCTGTAATGCGCAGCACTGAGGCCCACACACAGCTCTGCCGATGCGCCTCAGTCCTGACCTGCTCTACCCTGTAATGCACAGCACTGAGGCCCACACCCAGCTCTGTCAGTGCGCCTCAGCCCTGACCTGCTCTACCCTGTAATGCTGCAACACTGAGGCCCACTCACAGCTCTGCCAGTGCACCTCCGTCCTCCCCTGCTCTACCCCGTAATGCTGCAGCACTGAGGCCCACACACAGCTCTGCCTGTGCGCCTCAGCCCTGACCTGCTCTGCCCTGCAATGCTGCAGCACTGAGGCCCACACACAGCTCTGCCAGTGCGCCTCAGTCCTCCCCTGCTCTACCCTGTAATGCGCAGCACTGAGGCCCACACACAGCTCTGCCTGTGCGCCTCAGTCCTGACCTGCTCTACCCTGTAATGCTGCAGCACTGAGGCCCACACACAGCTCTGGCAGTGCGCCTCAGTCCTGCCCTGCTCTGCCCTGTAATGCTGCAGCACTGAGGCGCACACACAGCTCTGTCAGTGCACCTCAGTCCTGACCTGCTCTGCCCTGTAATGCTGCAGCACTGAGGCCCACACACAGCTCTGCCAGTGCACCTCAGTCCTGACCTGCTCTACCCTGTAATACTGCAGCACTGAGGCCCACACACAGCTCTGTCAGTGCGCCTCAGTCCTGCCCTGCTCTGCCCTGTAATGCTGCAGCACTGAGGCCCACACACAGCTCTGCCAGTGCGCCTCAGTCCTGCCCTGCTCTGCCCTGTAATGCTGCAGCACTGAGGCCCACACACAGCTCTGCCAGTGCGCCTCAGTCCTCCCCTGCTCTACCCTGTAATGCGCAGCACTGAGGCCCACACACAGCTCTGCCTGTGCGCCTCAGTCCTGACCTGCTCTACCCTGTAATGCGCAGCACTGAGGCCCACACACAGCTGTGCCTGTGCGCCTCAGTCCTGACCTGCTCTACCCTGTAATGCTGCAGCACTGAGGCCCACACACAGCTCTGGCAGTGCGCCTCAGTCCTGCCCTGCTCTGCCCTGTAATGCTGCAGCACTGAGGCGCACACACAGCTCTGTCAGTGCGCCTCAGTCCTGACCTGCTCTGCCCTGTAATGCTGCAGCACTGAGACCCACACACAGCTCTGCCGATGCACCTCAGTCCTGACCTGCTCTGCCCTGTAATGCTGCAGCACTGAGGCCCACACACAGCTCTGCCAGTGCGCCTCAGTCCTGACCTGCTCTGCCCTGTAATGCTGCAGCACTGAGGCGCACACACAGCTCTGCCTGTGCGCCTCAGTCCTGACCTGCTCTGCCCTGTAATGCGCAGCACTGAGGCCCACACACAGCTCTGCCTGTGCGCCTCAGTCCTGACCTGCTCTACCCTGTAATGCTGCAGCACTGAGGCCCACACACAGCTCTGGCAGTGCGCCTCAGTCCTGCCCTGCTCTGCCCTGTAATGCTGCAGCACTGAGGGGCACACACAGCTCTGTCAGTGCGCCTCAGTCCTGACCTGCTCTGCCCTGTAATGCTGCAGCACTGAGACCCACACACAGCTCTGCCGATGCACCTCAGTCCTGACCTGCTCTGCCCTGTAATGCTGCAGCACTGAGGCCCACACACAGCTCTGCCAGTGCACCTCCGTCCTCCCCTGCTCTACCCCGTAATGCTGCAGCACTGAGGCCCACACACAGCTCTGCCGATGCACCTCAGTCCTGACCTGCTCTGCCCTGTAATGCTGCAGCACTGAGGCCCACACACAGCTCTGCCAGTGCGCCTCAGTCCTGACCTGCTCTGCCCTGTAATGCTGCAGCACTGAGGCCCGCACACAGCTCTGCCAGTGCGCCTCAGTCCTACCCTGCTCTACCCTGTAATGCTGCAGCACTGAGGCCCTCACACAGCTCTGCCAGTGCACCTCAGTCCTGCCCTGCTCTACCCTGTAATGCTGCAGCACCGAGGCCCACACACAGCTCTGCCAGTGCGCCTCAGTCCTGACCTGCTCTGCCCTGTAATGCTGCAGCACTGAGGCGCACACACAGCTCTGCCAGTGCACCTCAGTCCTGCCCTGCTCTACCCTGTAATGCTGCAGCACCGAGGCCCACACACAGCTCTGCCAGTGCGCCTCAGTCCTGACCTGCTCTGCCCTGTAATGCTGCAGCACTGAGGCGCACACACAGCTCTGCCGATGCACCTCAGTCCTGACCTGCTCTGCCCTGTAATGCTGCAGCACTGAGGCCCACACACAGCTCTGCCAGTGCACCTCAGTCCTGACCTGCTCTACCCTGTAATACTGCAGCACTGAGGCCCACACACAGCTCTGTCAGTGCGCCTCAGTCCTGCCCTGCTCTGCCCTGTAATGCTGCAGCACTGAGGCCCACACACAGCTCTGCCAGTGCGCCTCAGTCCTGCCCTGCTCTGCCCTGTAATGCTGCAGCACTGAGGCCCACACACAGCTCTGCCAGTGCGCCTCAGTCCTCCCCTGCTCTACCCTGTAATGCGCAGCACTGAGGCCCACACACAGCTCTGCCTGTGCGCCTCAGTCCTGACCTGCTCTACCCTGTAATGCGCAGCACTGAGGCCCACACACAGCTCTGCCTGTGCGCCTCAGTCCTGACCTGCTCTACCCTGTAATGCTGCAGCACTGAGGCCCACACACAGCTCTGGCAGTGCGCCTCAGTCCTGCCCTGCTCTGCCCTGTAATGCTGCAGCACTGAGGCGCACACACAGCTCTGTCAGTGCGCCTCAGTCCTGACCTGCTCTGCCCTGTAATGCTGCAGCACTGAGACCCACACACAGCTCTGCCGATGCACCTCAGTCCTGACCTGCTCTGCCCTGTAATGCTGCAGCACTGAGGCCCACACACAGCTCTGCCAGTGCGCCTCAGTCCTGACCTGCTCTGCCCTGTAATGCTGCAGCACTGAGGCGCACACACAGCTCTGCCTGTGCGCCTCAGTCCTGACCTGCTCTGCCCTGTAATGCGCAGCACTGAGGCCCACACACAGCTCTGCCTGTGCGCCTCAGTCCTGACCTGCTCTACCCTGTAATGCTGCAGCACTGAGGCCCACACACAGCTCTGGCAGTGCGCCTCAGTCCTGCCCTGCTCTGCCCTGTAATGCTGCAGCACTGAGGCGCACACACAGCTCTGTCAGTGCGCCTCAGTCCTGACCTGCTCTGCCCTGTAATGCTGCAGCACTGAGACCCACACACAGCTCTGCCGATGCACCTCAGTCCTGACCTGCTCTGCCCTGTAATGCTGCAGCACTGAGGCCCACACACAGCTCTGCCAGTGCACCTCCGTCCTCCCCTGCTCTACCCCGTAATGCTGCAGCACTGAGGCCCACACACAGCTCTGCCGATGCACCTCAGTCCTGACCTGCTCTGCCCTGTAATGCTGCAGCACTGAGGCCCGCACACAGCTCTGCCAGTGCGCCTCAGTCCTACCCTGCTCTACCCTGTAATGCTGCAGCACTGAGGCCCTCACACAGCTCTGCCAGTGCACCTCAGTCCTGCCCTGCTCTACCCTGTAATGCTGCAGCACCGAGGCCCACACACAGCTCTGCCAGTGCGCCTCAGTCCTGACCTGCTCTGCCCTGTAATGCTGCAGCACTGAGGCGCACACACAGCTCTGCCAGTGCACCTCAGTCCTGCCCTGCTCTACCCTGTAATGCTGCAGCACCGAGGCCCACACACAGCTCTGCCAGTGCGCCTCAGTCCTGACCTGCTCTGCCCTGTAATGCTGCAGCACTGAGGCGCACACACAGCTCTGCCGATGCACCTCAGTCCTGACCTGCTCTGCCCTGTAATGCTGCAGCACTGAGGCCCACACACAGCTCTGCCAGTGCGCCTCAGTCCTGACCTGCTCTGCCCTGTAATGCTGCAGCACTGAGGCCCACACACAGCTCTGCCTGTGCGCCTCAGTCCTGACCTGCTCTGCCCCGTAATGCTGCAGCACTGAGGCCCACACACAGCTCTGCCTGTGCGCCTCAGTCCTGACCTGCTCTGCCCAGTAATGCTGCAGCACTGAGGCCCACACACAGCTCTGCCAGTGTACCTCAGTCCTGACCTGCTCTGCCCAGTAATGCTGCAGCACTGGGACCAGCACCCGGCCTTGTACACATCACCGTAAACGCACTCCTGCATCCACCCTCTGCTGGCTGGGTGACACTAACCACACTGTAATATGAGTGCCTGCCACACACCTCACAACCGTCACAGCAGCTCTGCACACTCTGTCTGGACTGGCCTCAGGTGCCACAAATGTGATCACATCTCCCCCACCCTGCTCTCAGTGAACTGACTTCAAACACAGCAAGGACCCTTTCCAAGTGAGCATCCATCCCCCAAAGGCTCGCCCGGGTGTGTTCAAGACACCCCATGACTCAGGGTCCCCCATCCGGCAACTCAGGGGAGGAGGAAACCACAACAATGACATCACCCTTCCAGGGAAGGCCCTCAGGACAAAGAATTCAATACCCCAAGAGATAATAAGAGAAAAGACCTAAGACCTGTTAGTCTGAACATCAGCGGCCTGTGGTCGGTTGTCTCATCACCCCAACAAAAGACACTGTAGTGAATCCCGCAGAGAGTTTATCACTCCGCCCCCCCCCCCCCCGCTGACCGCATTGGATCCAGTGCCCCCCCCCTGCTGACTCCATTGGATCCAGTGCCCCCCCGCCCTCCTCTTCCTTCAGTCCCTCCTCTATGTTTTATCCTTCTACCCTTTGCAAATGTGAAGCGCTCGGACACCCCAGGTGCTTGTTCGAACTATAGAAATCAAATCGATATATACAAACAGGGGGCCATATTATCAAGAAAGGGTGATACATTATCGCCACTTTTATCAGCAGGAAACTGCCGTTAAAGCAGCGATAATGGGCTTGATAATATGCCCTTGTGAATTCCCATAGAAGCCCAGGTTAACACCAGAACCTGGACTTCTATGGGATTTCACAAGGGCATATTATCAAGCCCATTATCGCCGCTTTAGCGGCAGTCTCCTGCTGATAAAAGCGGAGATGATGTATCGCCTGTCCTTGATAATATGACCCTAAATTCCTTGCTGGCCTTACATCCTAAGACCAGTAGGTGGTTCCAGATTTCTTTATTAAAACCAAGTAGACGCGACATTTCCTTTCTCAGTACTGGTTAGTAAGATTGGTATCAGTTGCAAGCCTTTTTAATTGAATCTGTTCTCTTTCCCATTGGTTGATGTCTCCTAGCAAGAGAGAGTGGACTGACGTCATTCAAGTTGGTAACATTAACATCCGCCATCACAGTGTGTTAAATGTTATACGTGTTGATTTTGTTGATGGCATTACACCTGCCCCTTTACAGTATTTAGTGGAGTGGTGTGGCTCACTGGTTAGAGGCGGCAGACCCAGAAGCAGAAGTCGGCCCGGGACCAGGGTTCGATTCCCGTCGTGGCAGGGTCGTAGACTTGGGTCAGCGGACTCGATAATTCTCGCCTCGGTGCCCACTCTAATCAGGGGTCCCACTCTGCAACTCTGGGCATTAGCTTGCCCAATCTCCACAACGGCCCCATCAACGCAGGGGATGCCTGGCTCCCCTTTGGGGATTCCCAGCAGGGACCATCCCACAGGGAAAGCCAGGACGGGTTCCCCAGCGGTATACAGCGCCAGGACGCCGGCTGGCAATAGTGCGCTTTACAAGTATACACATTAATTTTTTTTACATTTAGTGATGTTTAAACCATAATGGATGTCATATGTGGCACGACTCTTTGACACACTGTCATATTGTGCGATTACAATTCTCCTTTAGCCACTTCAACATTCGCAGGCTCAAGAAAAATCAATTTGCATCCCTCGTCCGGCTGCTTTCTAACACGATAAGGCTCATACCGGGGGTCCTGCTTTTTTTTGTGTGTGTGTGGGGGTGTGGGGGTGTGTGTGGTGTGTGTGTGTGTGTGTGTGTGTGCGTGCATGCGTGTGTGTGTGTGTGTGTGTGCGCAGAACTCAAGCCAGACAGAGTCAGAATTCAAGATGGAGTTAGAGCAAGTGAAAGCGAATAGGTAAAACTTCATTTCCCAATATACAACATAATGGACATTTGTGCACCATTGCCTCCAGCACTACAATCCGAGACAGAGAAGTACACTCCACACATTTCTCTCTCTCACGCTTTCAAAGGCCCATCCCACACGTTCTGTTCCAGGCAAAGCTTTTTCACTCTGTGCTGAGGAGAAGATAAACCCTCTACTCTGAAACTATAGGGAGACAAAATGCAAGTGCACAAAAAATGATGTCATACAATCAAAATAGAGTAAGTTAAAACACGTAGGGGCAGATTTACAAGAAAGTAACGCATCTGTAAAGATGCGTCACTTTCCCTGCGCCACCCTGAGAAACGCTTGCACCACAATGGATGTGCTGTATTTACAATACGGCGCAAGGATTGACAGATGCGTCAGAAATTCTGACGCATCTGTTGATGCAAAAGTCACACATTACTGGAGTTGTGTCACAAGCACGACGCAACTCCAGCAATGCAGGGGGAGGCCTATCCTCCTTGTGCTGTGCCACTACTTACGCCTGCTTCAAGCAGGCGTAAGAATTTGACGCAGTGGCGTCCTAGAAGTGGCGCAGTGAAATCTTGTAGATTTCACTGCATCACTTCTACAAGGCTTTTTTGTGTTGGAAACCCCCCCTGCATACATTATACCTGACGCTGGCTTTACAACATAACGCATCTCCCTAGATGCATCACGTTGTAAATGGGCTACATTTTTATGCTGCTTCTGCGTCACAAAAAGAGACGCAACGGCGGTGCAAAAAAGACACAACGGCGGCGCAAAAATGACGCAAGAGTCAATAGAGTCAATTAAAACAATGGTAGTCAAGGGTCATCACCTGGTCCCAATACATATGCGTGCATATAGCAGTAGACCAGGTCCAATGTCGATTTGGGTCTAGTCACCGGGGAAATATGCCATTTCTAATGGCAAAAGTGTCCTACACTTAAATGTAATGGACCCTCCCTTGTGGGCAGGAAGGTGCACTTAGGGGTAACTTATTTAAATATTTAAACGCATGTTTTTCCACCTGTCAAAAGGGTGATTTTGACAGGTCTGTGCAGCAGGGTTCTGGCTGCTGCTAAAACCCCACACAGGGTAGGCCTGAAGTCTTGTTTCCACTGTCACTCTATGGCTGGCACGAAAGGCGCTGCAGTCCACAGGTGGCATTTAGCTTTCCATGCCAGAGGTGTATTTCTGCACATATGCAAAAGCTTTAAAGGCAGGGACATACTGCAGCATTTTTTTTAATAGTAGTACTGCTTTGTTTTGTAATGTTTACAAATGGTAACAATATCTGGGCAAATGTTTCACATCATTAGAACTGGTTAATAATAAATAAATCCGTATTTGTAAAGCGCAAACTACTCACCCTTACAGGTCTCAAGGCGCTGGAGGCCGCTGTGGAAATTAATTGAGCTGTTGCCCAGAGTCACACGGTGCTGAGCTGAGCTGCCGCCGGAGCCGGGGATCGAACCCTGTGCTCCGGAGTCAGCTGCCCTGGCTGCTGGTTTGACTTTCTAATATAGCAATTAGCAACAGAAAGATGACCAGTCAGCCTTTGTGAAGGGTCTTCAACTCTGCAGCAACACGTGTTGCCCTGTTTTAAGGGACCTTTGATCCATTGGATCTAGAAGCCTTTTTTGTAAAAATCTGCAGTTTATGCAGCAGATGGTGGATTATATAGCAAATGCGGCAAATCCATAATTATGTGGAAAATGCCCCAGCCGAATAATCACACAATTCCAGTGGCCCTCTTTATAGGAAATGATAATGTGCCAATCAGGTTTCAATCTGAGTTTGACATGTGTTAGGGGTCGGAGCACAACCACAGAGCAGGTGAGTTCCAAAAATGTTTTAAAAAGTGGGGCTAAACACCCACAAAGGCGTCACCAGTATCATTTTAAGGAGTCTGGAGGCCCCGGGCAGAACTCTTGGGGCCCCAAGAATGGAACAATTTTTAATGTATTACCCATTCCCTGATAATCCAAGCCTACATCACGTCAAGCAATACTAAATTATTATTTTTATTTTACAGAATTTTATATAGGCAAACTTGACCCCAATCGGGTATCAGAGCGCTTTACATAGCACCAGTTGCGTTACGTGAGGACACATTAATTTTTGTTAGGCACCAGGAGATTAAGTGATTTGCCCAGAATCACAGGATGTTGAGCGTCATTGCCGAGACTCGATCCCGATTCCCCAGATTCTAGGTCGACCGCTCTAGCCGTTAAGCCAACTCCTCTCCCTAGATGTTAAACTTTTAACAGGACCACACACAAAAACAGTTGGAATATGTCTTCCCTTAGACAAAAAAAAATCCTTAGGATGCAACTGGGTAAAGAGACAGAGTCAGAAGTAGAGGAAGGTGGAGAGTGAGAGGGGTTTAGATAAAAAGAATTGACAGGGATCAAAGAGAGAGAAAGTTAATTTTCTCATGGGGGCCCTTGGAAGATGAGGGCCCTGGGTAATTGCCCACTCTGTCCCTGCCTTTATATATCTCTGGGGGTCGCTTTGCAACAGGGAGGCCTTTACCTCCAGCCTCCCTGGAGTTCTCTGTATCGATAAGGCGCGGTCACATCGTAAGTATTGACGAGGACGAGTAGGACTAGGAGTAATGAAGATTATCGGTAAGTAACCAGGCCTTTACTAATGCCCTGCAGGAAGGAATGGTGAGTCTATCCTTAGGCAGCGGTGAATAACAATTCACCAGTCTTTTATATCTAAGGGACAGTCGGCATAGGGACAAACTGCACCTCTTAATTTTAAAGAAGGCATTAACCTGTGTTTGGTTTTTTTAAATCTTCAATGAACCTCTGGTCTCACTTCAGGCGTCTCCTGCTTCCACTGGTGTAGAACTGCCATTTTCCTCATGTCCCCTATCCTTGCCCCTCAGCCCCCCATGTCTGCCTCACAGTGGCCCCCCCAGCACTGCTCCTTTGCTCTGCACTGTTTCTTCATCCTCCTGAAATCACATTTGCTTTAGATGGTGATATCTGTATAAAGGTTCACATATGTCTCCCAAGAGTAGAAGATGACTTCTGAGGTCCCAATATGCAGGTCTTAAAAAAAATAATATGACAGAGACCTCTCTTCCCCTCTAATACTGGCGAGATGGGGTTGCAAATGAACAAAACTAGTTACTCTCTTGGGACTAGATTAAAACCAACTTACTGGTCACCTTTTTTCAGGTGCCTCGTTTTAAATTTTCAATTATTACAGGAATTTGGGGTAGCAAATATATTGTGTCACATTAATAGATCAGGATACATAAGAGCATATCATTTCATCTTTACTTTAGATTGTGTGCTATATCAAAAAAACACTTTATTCCTGTGTTCTAGATAAAACCTTTTTACAAAGAAAGACTAATCATGTAGCAGCCCTTGAGGCTGTACATGTACATAAGGTCAGATTCTCAAGCCACAGATTTAGGTAGAGGCTTAAAAAGTCTTAACTACAGTCCATGTATTTTCTATTGGCATAGTTTCCAGCCATAGTATTGCTCCATAGTTGTATGTTATTTATTTCCACAAGCCTCCATATAGTGTCGATAGGTTTCGGCCTTCTGAGTTTGTTGAAAGTCTTCATCAGGACAAGCAGCAATGACCTGCAATCAAACATACACTGTAATAAATGAGATCCATTTACTTTGTCTTTATATACCTAAGCATGGCACTTGACTCTTTAATTATCCTATATCTATACCATAACCCAGAGGACAAGTACACAACATCCTAGTGACAGCAATAGCATTGTTCAAAATTATGCACACACTGTCTGTATGACCAGCTTATTTACTTTATCCCTATGCATTTTTCTCATCCAGTGCCTCCTACCATACATAAGCAATCAGTTTTGTTTGTTTCCTGGATCATACATGTAATAAGTGCTTCTTGTACAATCATATAGTGAAAGATATCTGACACTGACTGTACGCATCACAACTTTTTAATATTCTACAAATGAACAGTATGCATGCAAACAAACTAGATCAAAGTCAAATTCGCATAGGATGACTGCTTTGTTGCTGTCATCGGTTTATCTTCTAACCTTGCACAAGGTATACCCCCATTTTGTGCAGCAAATGGAGTTTATCATTTGGATCAGGTCATTTTAACCAATTGGCACAACTAGTCAATTTAAGATATTCGCCCTACACATCCACACCATGATGCTGGGCAGTCCCTGGGGGTCAGCCTTGTCCACTTTACTTTTCAATATCTGTGTTCAACAAATAGCAAATTGCAAATGGAAAGTCCTCTGATTTCTGGGGCAATTGATAAATCTGTTGGCAAATCCAACCCTGAAATTTGGACCCTCCCACCCCAATACTATCTCTATGTCGGAGGAAATTCCTCTGTTGGATTCTACCTTTGAGTTACCTCCTTCTCCAGAAATAGGAGGGGGCACCTGATCTCACAGGGCCTGATTCACAGAACCAACTTAAGACAAAATCCTAAACTTACTACTTTTGGTATTCACAGAAGGCATTTAGTAGTAGTAAAGTTAGGATTCTGTCTTAAGTCTGTCTTAAGTCTGTCTTAAGTCTGTCTTAAGTCTGTCTTAAGTTGATCTTAAGTCTGTCCTGAGTTTGTCTTCAGTTTGTCTTAAGTTTGTATTAAGACTGTCTTAAGACTGTCTTAAGTCTGTCTTAAGTCTGTCTTAAGTCAAACTTAAGACAAAATCCTAACTTTACTACTACCAACTGCCTTCTGTGAATACCAAAAGTAGTAGGACAGACTTAAGACAGACTTAAGACAGACTTAAGACAGACTTAAGACAGACTTAAGACAGACTTAAGACAGACTTAAGACAGACTTAAGACAAACTTAAGACAGACTTAAGACAGACTTAAGACAGACTTAAGACAGACTTAGGACAAACGTAAGACAGACTTAAGACAGACTTAAGACAGACTTAAGACAAACTTAAGCCAAACTTAAGACAAACTTAAGACAGACTTAAGACAGACTTAAGACAAATTTAGGACAGACTTAAGACAGACTTAAGACAAAATCCTAACTTTACTACTATTAAATGGCTTCTGTGAATACCAAAAGTAGTAAGTTTATGATTTTGTCTTAAGTTAGTTCTGTGAATCGGGCCCCACGTGCCTATGTTCCTGTATCTAACCTCTTGTACCAACATCAAAAGCTGGGTTCATCCAGGCTCTTGAGCTGACTGCTCTTCACTCTCTTTCCTGTTTCAGTCCCGCCTCGAGTCCGCCGAGGGCCAAAGATCCTTAAAGCTCTCTTGGGGCAGAACCTGGTCCTGCCCTGTGTGGCCCAGGGCGACCCGATGCCCACCCTCCGCTGGTACAAGGATGGTGTCGCCGTGTCCGTGGGGTCGGAGGAGCACCTGGATGGCCCAGATGGCTCCATCACTGCCGAGGGTGTCCAACACTCGGATTCTGGGCTCTATCGATGTGTCGCCACGAACAGCGCCGGGCAGGATGCGTCGGAGTTTGTCCTGGAAGTGTTAGGTAAGTGCTGGGTCAATACCCTTGGGAGAAGATGTGTGCATTGGCTAATTCCTCAATAGGCAGCAAGGGAAGGAGAGCCAAGGTGAAGACGGATTAACGGGGGATGAGGACCCACTGTGCCAGATGAGCAGGAGAGTAGAGAGGGGAGGGCTTGGGTAGTGAGTGTACGGGCCACCGTGCTGCTTGGCTAACTGTCTGTTCCTTCTTCGGTCCACAGAGCCCCCTTCTTTCCTCGATGGAGCCGATGTCCTGCTGGAGAAGCTGGTTCACGACAGGGTAGAACTCGCCTGCCCCGTGCAAGGTAAGAGCCAATCACCCAGCAGTGGCGGTATTGGTGGGGTACTCACCAGAGAGATGGCTTACTCAAAGGAGAGGTACTCACATAAGGGCAGCTATACTGACAGGAAGGTACCCCACAAGGCAGCTTATCACAGGAGAAGGGGGTACTCAAAGTGAAGCAGATGTACTGGCGAGGGATACTCACAGGAGAGGTACTGCCAGAAGATTTCACATACTCACATGCCGGTGAGCGTACTCACAGGAGAGAAGAGCTATTCGAAGGTGATGGGACATACAGGATAGATGTAGTGATCAGGGAGCAGCATTCTTGTATTTCTTGGGGTTGCAGAGGTCGATAAGATATACTTATGCAGGAGATAAGTATGTAGTTGGCATACACAGGGAGGGCGGGCATTCTCCCAGTGAAGGGGACCAACTCTCATTGGAAGCACTTCCGAAAGAAGGGGGGGTGAGAGGGGGGGGGGGGTCAGACTTAATCCAGATCTGATTGGCTGTAGGATACACCTATGAGTAATAAAGGTATGTTGTAGTTATTGATACTGCCCAAGGCTTTGCAGGCTGTCGGTCGTAAAGGTAATTCAAGGCTTCCTTGGTTTCCTTGAGACTCCAAGGTAGCTTTGGCCGAGGAGTCTAGCTTTACTCAGAGGATGCGGTGTGAAATGTTGGTTTTGGATATGTAACAGAACTTATCACACTTTTAAAAGGAGTATATTCTTAACACATTCAGATAAATTGAGCAGCAACAATTTGTTCTAATGGTAGAAACAGGACTGTGAGTCTGCAGATATGTACCCCGAATAAACAAAATTGTGCCTGTGGCCTTAACTTTGATTAGGGCTATGTGAATGTATGGGCTATGCGAATGTGGGGGCTATAGAGTCTATGATCTTTCGATTCTATAGCCAATGTGAATCTGTGAGCTTTGTGAATCTATAGGATTTGTGAATCTCTGGCCTATGTAAATGTATGGGCTGCGTGAACCTATGGGCTTTGGGCTTTGTAAACCTATGGGCTTTGTGAATCTATGGGCTTTGGGAATCTATGGGCTTTGTGAACCTATGGGCTTTGTGAATCTATGGGCTTTGTGAATCTATGGGCTTTGTGAATCTATGGGCTTTGTCAATCTATGGGCTTTGTGAACCTATGGGGTTTGTGAATCTATGGGCTTTGTGAATCTATGGGCTTTGTGAATCTATGGGCTTTGGGAATCTATGGGCTTTGGGAACCTATGGGCTTTGTGAATCTATGGGCTTTGTGAATCTATGGGCTTTGGGAACCTATGGGCTTTGTGAATCTATGGGCTTTGTCAATCTATGGGCTTTGTGAACCTATGGGGTTTGTGAACCTATGGGGTTTGTGAATCTATGGGCTTTGGGCTTTGTAAACCTATGGGCTTTGTGAATCTATGGTATTTGGGCTTTGTAAACCTATGGGCTTTGTGAATCTATGGTCTTTGGGCTTTGTAAACCTATGGGCTTTGTGAATCTATGGTCTTTGGGCTTTGTAAACCTATGGGCTTTGTGAATCTATGGGCTTTGTGAATCTATGGGCTTTGGGAATCTATGGGCTTTGTGAACCTATGGGCTTTGTGAATCTATTGTCTTTGTGAACCTATGGGCTTTGTGAATCTATGGGCTTTGTGAATCTATGGGCTTTGGGAACCTATGGGCTTTGTGAATCTATGGGATTTGTGAATCTATGGGCTTTGTGAACCTATGGGGTTTGTGAACCTATGGGGTTTGTGAATCTATGGGCTTTGGGCTTTGTAAACCTATGGGCTTGGTGAATCTATGGTCTTTGGGCTTTGTAAACCTATGGGCTTTGTGAATCTATGGGCTTTGTGAATCTATGGGCTTTGTGAATCTATGGGCTTTGGGAATCTATGGGCTTTGTGAATCTATGGGCTTTGGGAATCTATGGGCTTTGTGAATCTATGGGCTTTGTGAATTCATGGGCTTTGGGAACCTATGGGGTTTGTGAATCTATGGGCTTTGGGCTTTGTAAACCTATGGGCTTTGTGAATTTATGGTCTTTGGGCTTTGTAAACCTATGGGCTTTGTGAATCTATGGGCTTTGTGAATCTATGGGCTTTGTGAATCTATGGGCTTTGTGAATCTATGGGCTTTGTGAATCTATGGGCTTTGTGAATCTATGTTTTTTTTAATCTATGGGCTTTGTGAATCTATGGGCTTTGTGAATCTATGGGCTTTGGGAATCTATGGGCTTTGGGAATCTATGGGCTTTGGGAATCTATGGGCTTTGTGAACCTATGGGCTTTGTGAATCTATGTTTTTTTTAATCTATGGGCTTTGGGAATCTATGGGCTTTGTGAATCTATGGGCTTTGGGAATCTATGGGCTTTGTGAATCTATGGGCTTTGGGAATCTATGGGCTTTGTGAATCTATGGGCTTTGGGAATCTATGGGCTTTGTGAACCTATGGGCTTTGTGAATCTATGTTTTTTTTAATCTATGGGCTTTGTGAATCTATGGGCTTTGTGAATTCATGGGCTTTGGGAACCTATGGGGTTTGTGAATCTATGGGCTTTGGGCTTTGTAAACCTATGGGCTTTGTGAATCTATGGTCTTTGGGCTTTGTAAACCTATGGGCTTTGTGAATCTATGGGCTTTGTGAATCTATGGGCTTTGGGAATCTATGGGCTTTGTGAATCTATGGGCTTTGGGAATCTATGGGCTTTGTGAATCTATGGGCTTTGGGAATCTATGGGCTTTGTGAACCTATGGGCTTTGTGAATCTATGTTTTTTTTAATCTATGGGCTTTGGGAATCTATGGGCTTTGTGAATCTATGGGCTTTGGGAATCTATGGGCTTTGTGAATCTATGGGCTTTGGGAATCTATGGGCTTTGTGAACCTATGGGCTTTGTGAATCTATGGTTTTTTTTAATCTATGGGCTTTGGGAATCTATGGGCTTTGGGAATCTATGGGCTTTGTGAATCTATGGGCTTTGGGAATCTATGGGCTTTGTGAATCTATGGGCTTTGTGAATCTATGGGCTTTGTGAATCTAGGGGCTTTGGGAATCTATGGGCTTTGTGAACCTATGGGCTTTGTGAATCTATGTTTTTTTTTAATCTATGGGCTTTGGGAATCTATGGGCATGGCTCTCCATCACTTGCAAAAACCTGCCCCGGTATGTGACTTCTTGTCTTTTGAAGTCATAGCTTTTCTTTACTATTTGTGAGTCAGTTGGTTCCCTGTAGCATGGCGGATAACAGAATGAAAGGGCTCCATACAGTGTGGACAGTAATGTATTAATATCCCGTGGTGGCATCGAGGCAGCTCGGTGTTTCTGCTGCTGTTCAAAGAGAGATCTGGTCCTGTCATAGCTTCTTGATTAGAAAGAGGCTTCATGACTTCAGATTCAATTCTGTTGTAGACATTCAGAGTGTCGATTGCTCCTTTGGGTCCTCATGGTTAGGATACGGCTACGAATTGGACAAAACGCGCCGCTTCTCAAGACTGTCCCAAGTCATGTTTGTCTTGTCATTAGTTTATTTACTATTTGAAAGACTTATTTTTACTTCATGACAACAATCACAGACCATGTTTACATGATATAAAATGAATTCATTTTGGTCCTTATGTTCTCATTACTAAATCACTTATTGCAGTTATGTTTCATTATTCGTGTAGAGGAACGAAATTATTTCTCAATTTCAAAATCTAAATAAACTATTGTCACTGAAAATAAACAGGGATCAAAATGATGAGGATTTCTTAACTCGGCCAGTCCTGGAAGTTTACAGACCGGAGGCTGTGTTAATGTGTGATGGGCAAGCGGAGAACTCAGGGCTCGACTTCCTAGAGGCTTTATTGATAAATCACACCAATCATGGTCGAAAGATACCTGTGCAAGGTACGCAAGCATTAGGGCGAAGTAGGGAATGATGGTTAGTGATGGTAGAGCTGAATAAGAGGTATCACAGGGCTGGGATGAGGTAGGGCTAGAAAGGGAATGGAAGATTGTGCAGACTAGATCAGGGCAAGTAAGGCAGTGCTGGCAGGACAAAGTGGCGCATACCACAGGACTATGGGGTTGTGCAGGTGAGGAGGGCAGAGTGGTGTATACCACAGTAGGGTGGGTTTGTGAAAGTGAGGGAGGCAGTGTATGGTGGCACAGAGAGATGTATCCCACAGGTGGGTGGGGTTGTGTAGGAGAGGGATACAGCAGTGGTGGTGAAGGCAGTAAAATATTACAGATTCATAACTTTTTATGAACACAAGGTCTTGGGAAGTGGGGTTGATGAAGGCTGTGTCTCCTTGGCGTGGCTCCATGGCAGCGGTGTCTCCTTGGCATGTGTCCATGTCAATGGTGGTCTCATGACCTGGGTCCATGGCAGCTGCGGCTCCATGGCAGCGGTTTCTCCTTGTTATGTCTCCTGCCTCTTATGCCTCTCCACCTCCACAGGCTGCTCCTGTCCTGAATCTCTGCCTTCACATGCCTATCCTACCTCCCCTGTTTTACCTTTTTCCCAGGCTGTCTCTGCCCGTCTTGTGAACCGCCCTCTGCTGCTTCTGCCATCTTCTGCATGTCCCTGGGCTTCACGCCTTCTCCCGACGTCTACACGTGCAGCACCAGCCAACACAGCTTCACCCCCGGCACCTCTTAATGTTCCCAATCTACCCACTTCTCCACCCGTTTCTCATATGTAACTCCCATCCACTCTACTCCACTCAGCTCCGAGGTAAACACCCTTGATCTTTTACCTGACCCTTTCCGTTTCCACAGGCTCTCCCAGACCACTGATTCGCTGGATGAAGGATGGGGCGGAGCTTTCTGGCAGCCACTCAGGAATCAAGCAGCTAGAAGATGGATCCCTGCTCATTAACGCAGCCTTGCCCAATCACGGCGGTGACTTCATCTGCACAGCAACCAACGAGGTGGGATCTGTCAGGAAGAGAACACGGCTTGTGGTCTATGGTGAGTACCTGCTCGCAGGTTCTGTCTGCAGAGCAGATAATCCCTAAGATTTGCTTGACGATCGTCAAGCTGTTCCTTTTGCAGTGTGAATCTTTCTGGATTCACTATGCTGTGCATTAATCCGCGGTCTAGTGGTTGGGTCCGGAATCGTAGTCTTTTCTCTCTTTTTTTTCCCGTACTACACCGACAGGTAAGAAACTATTCGTTCTGCCGCTAATATTAAGAAAACACTCAGGGTGTACTGAATGCTGATAAATGCTGCTTTTCCTTCTGATGATAAGATAATATCCAATGGTTCACTTTCAATCAATCAATCACGATTTATAAAGCATGGCTAGTCACCCGATAAGGTATCCAGGTGTGTGCAGGTCCCGGAGTCCTATTCGTACAGCCAGGTCTTGAGGACCATTTTGAATTCCAGAAGTGAGATGTTGGTCCGGCGGTGCGTGGGGAGGCTGTTCCAAGTCTTTGTTGTGATGTGGGAGAAGCTTCGTCCTCCACTTCTGCCACGGTAGATGCGGGGAGTATGGGCAAGCGAATGGGAGGCGGTGCGTAGTCTTCTCGATGGTTAGTGGACAGATAGCCCCACTGGACAATGTGCTTGCGCTGTTGTAGATGGCTTACCTCCATAACAACCTTCTTAAATGTCGGAGAAACTTCACCCAGTGGTTGGTTCTTCTAGACGGGACATTATCTCCATCATGATGATGTCACTGGGGCTCGGGAACATTCTCGTCAGCTTGCAGACTGCGTGCCCATTTGTTGACGATGCAATATCCACTGTGTGAAGTCGGCTGTAACATGCCCCCACATGCATCATTGTAGGATTTTGCACTTCCTAAATTGCGAAAATTAAGGAATCGCAATTTAGGAATTGCAAAATCCTATGCATCAAGAAATCCTAAACGTTTTTAGGATTTCTTAATTTTCGGAAATTGCGAATCCTTAATTGCGAATCGCAATTAAGGAATGGCCCTGTTCCCACATCTAAGCCTCATGTTAAAAATCTAGGGGTTAAGATTGACCAAAAATTGACCCTTAAGGAGCATACCAATCACATTGCTGGATTATGCTTCTATACCATTGGCCTCCTAAGACGAGTATTTCCATATCTTCCTGATACTTACAGGAAGACACTCGTGCAGGCCCTGGTAACTAGCCGCCTGGACTACTGCAACGGCCTGCTGACGCTAGCAAATGCTGATGCGGTAGGTTGTTTGCAGATAGTCCAGAATACGGCGGCTAGGTTGGTCATGGGTGCGCCGGCTAGGACTCCCTCTAAGCCTTTGTTGGTGGAGCTACACTGGCTCCCGATACGGCAGCGCCCTATACGGCAGCGCATCAGCTTCAAAATATGCTGCACGGTCCACAAATGCTTATATGGGGACAGTCCTAAATATCTCTCTCAATCTCTTGAACTGTACCAACCTAGCCGGTCACTTCGTTCAAGTAATCAAGCACTCTTGAAACCCCCTACAACAAAAAGAGCTAGGCAGGGAGACCGAGCATTTTCATCGGTTGGTCCTGCCTTATGGAATAAACTTCCCACAGAAATGAGGATGAACACCAACCACCTATCCTTTAGAAAGGCCCTGAAAACATTCCTTTTCCAGGAGGCATTTCAGCCCCTTTAAATGCACTTTATAGACTACGATAACCTTTGGCTGGCAAAGCGCGGAGATACCCTTATGGGATTGATTCCAGCGCGATACAAGAAATTAAATAAATAAATTACATTGATTCCTAGAGGCCCATAGGAATAAATGCCGTTTTGCATTTTTTTTTTGCACTCGCAATTTGTTGATGCATTGCAAGGGTGCAGAGGGGGGGTCCAAAGGACCCCCCCTGCACCCCTGAAATGTATTTTAAAGTGCATGTTTCACACACACATGTCCTAAGGACATGTGTGTCTGTAACATGAAAGTTTAAAAAATGCATTTTTTCGCTTTTTTTAAGATTTTCGCAAATTAACACGAGGGTCAACCTCGTGTTAATTTGCACTTCCTATTTCAAAATTCGCAATTTTTTATAAATTTATGCATTGCATTTAAGGAATCGCACAAATGCGATTCCTTAAATGCATTCGCATTTTTAAGAAATGCAAAAAATAGCGAATTTTGAAACTCTGTTTCATGCATCCAAAAACGTATTTAGGAAGCGCAAACGGCCGAATTTACCGATTCGCACCGTTTGCACTTCCTAAATAGGTTGATGCATGTGCCCGCAAGTGTTTCGTTACTGTGGGTGGAGTGATACCTCCATCAGGTTAGGTTCTATTGTCTGGTACCTGCATGGTGTGTAATGGTTGCTGTTGTGATGATTGTCAGCTCAGGGATTACATGCAGATCGGAGGTTTGGTTTTGAGTGGTATGCGACTGTAGTATGACAAATGCAGAAAGAGGTGGATGACGCGCGTAAGGTCCAGAGAAGTTGTCTGGTTGTGTTACATCAAGTTTGATGCTACCGATATACATGCAGATGTGTATAGGGCTATGTGAGAGGCCTCTGATGTGTTTTATGTAGCATTTATTTACACTACGTATCGGATGTAAAAGTAGTAGCATGCATGGTAGGTGTGTTATCCCCTGCTACTCTAGGTGGCACTTCCCTAATGGAGTAAATGAATGTCCCCGTAAAAGAGTCAACGGACTCTGCCACGAAGCATTGAAGGTGCAACCTCAAGGTAAGGCGTTTTATGTGGAAGGGGAGAGGAGAGGGAAGGACGAGTCGGACTACGGTAGTGAAGTGACACTGAACAGGTTAAAGGCGGAGGGGGAGGAGGGAGTGGGGGGGCTGGGGGTGTATGTGAAATCATCCCGGACAGTCTGAGACGGAGCTGAGTGGATGTCTCTGGTGAGTAACATCTTAGGACCGAGTGATGGGGAGGAAGGATGCACTGACATCTGTTTGGTTGCATGCGCAGAGGGAATGGACCAGTGTGTCAGAGAAGAGGATGAGGCCCAGGGCTTTCTGCGAGCAGGATTGTGCCATATGGTGCTCGCTACAGAGCTCGGAGAGGAGTTTCCTTTTAATGCTTGGCAGGGCTTTAAGTGGGGAGAAAAAACTGGGCGTTCTCTAAAAGGGGCGTGGCAAATTTCTTAAAGGGGTGTGGCCTATCCGAGTAAGGGCGTGGTCTAAATCAAGATAACTAGCATTGTGTGCTTAAGAAAATCATGAAGTCGCATCCAGCAAAGGATAATAAAATACCCAAAAAGGTATATTTATTAAGTATAAGCCATAACATACCAAACATCAGAGCAGGGTCACACTGGTTGCTGGAGGAATCTTGCTGCAGGCCGTAAAAGCGGGGTCGTGCCGGTTCTAACCAGCTGTTGTTGTGCCGATGGCTGGCACGATGACGTAGGTGGCGCTGCGTGTTCAAAGAGCAGGGAAATCCCGAGCGTCTCTCTTCAAAGGATTTCCCTTCCTGCTACAATGACGTCATGCCTTAAGCAGTGCGAGCGCATGCTCACCCGAAACACCAACAAAAACCGGGACGTCTGGTCACCCTACCTTTGACCTTTGAGGCCCGAAAATAGAGCCACCTAGAGCCCCCTTTCGAGGCCTCCCCAAAAAAAACTGGGGGTGCTCAGACCCCCACAGACCCCCTAACCCCCCACTTAAAGCCCTAATGCTTGTGCCGGTGTGGGACCAAGTCCTCAAGGATTAGAGTGGATTGTCAGACCACAGTGAGTCCAGTATAGCGCCTGCGTCAGTGATGAATGAACCAGTGGCCCCAGGATTGCAGAGTTGTACCAGGATGCTAGCACCTATGTCAGTGATGACTGGTGCAGCGTGTGGTGCTGTAGGCGCTGATTTTACAGCGCGGGACAAGCTCCCGGCGTCAAATATCAGCACGAGTAGCGTGATATGCTGAAATTCCACCAGTTCCGGAACTATGCAGAATCCCGCTGAGTTTTAATGTAACTCTGCAGAATTCCACGGAGTAAAGCTCTGGGAGTTTCGCCCACCCCTACCCTGGACTTTCTGTAGCTTTCACAATGTGCTCTTCCCTAATTTCTGGAAATTAAAAAGAGGGTCGTTGTGGGGTTAAGGATTGAATAATTGGCAACCCTGTGATGTCATTGGGGTCAATTTGTGCTTGATGTCACTCCCACTACCCCTGTAATTCTGGTGAATTCATCTCTAAGCTCAGAAACGACTTGTAGTTGAGGGTTCTTTGACCCTCTGTCTGATGATGAAATCGCAGCACAGGCCGGATCGGGGTTCTCGTAAATCGAGTGTCTTCCTCCTTTGTCGTGTTTCAAAGATACACAAGACCAGACAACACTGGATTGAATTAACTGCCTGAATGTATAATTCTTGGGGCAGATGTACAAGCCATTTGCGCCACTTTTGCGTCACTTTTCCCATGTTAAAAACGACGCAAAAGTGGCACAAGGGCCTTGTAAATAAGCCCCTTGTGTTTAAGGAAGTGTAACGATTTGGCGGTGCTGCTTGGGTTTAAATAGTTTTGAATTGGTGACTTGTTTCTATACCTGAGCCTCAACGGGTCCCAGGTGACCTGGGCTGTGAGCTGTCTTCCTGTCGCCTTCACAGGTGTGCAGTTTACGCATAGAGTGGGACGTCATGGGGATTACAGGAAACGCTGAGGCTTTCCCAGGGAAGCAGGTCTGGCTGTGAAATGTGACACCTGGCTCGTAAACGCAGACTCTATGCTGCTCTCCCCCTTTGAAGGGCTACTTTCAGCAACAAAGTATGTTCAAGCATGTGTGATCCTCGGGGAATGTCCTAAAGCCCTCTTTAAAGTGAGACAATGTTTCAAAGCTTGTGAAACCAGTGAAATGGCAGGCTGAGACTAACCAAAGGTGTCCTGACACGTCCCTGCTCTGTGGGCCAAGCATTCCTTGCAGCCTGACATGTCCAAGGGTTTACTGACAGGAAATGAGGTCTCTCCTCCCTCTGCTGCACATCTCAGGATGGTTCAAAGATATCCTTGAGGTAAAACCCACAGGGAATCAGTTACCGACACCCCAATGTGGACTGCATCATTTGTGGAAGCGGTCAGCGAGGGACACCTTCCATTTTGTGGATGCCAACCGCTGGTATTTGGAGGGGCAGCGGTGGTTTTAGGGACCACGCCGTGCTCCTGGAATACATTCACAGAACACTTATTTTAATTTCTGACCGCGGCCTTTGCATAATGGACAGGTGCTGCAATAAAAACAGTAGGCGTTTTGCAAATGTAGGGATGAAAATTTGCTGTCCCTCAATTCCCAGGAGATTCGGAAGGTTTTGAAATCGGTTGTTTGCCTCATTACAATTAATAGGGCAGCGTTATGTAAATGTTTCTGAATGATCATTTTGCCCTGCAGGGGATTAGTATGCTGCGTTGCAAAATGAAATCCGGATGGATACTCCTAAACGCAGATTCCTCGCCAGACCGGATCCGGAAATGCTTCCTTGAGCAGTGCTCCTGCATGCCACTAGGCGATGCCGTGACGTATCGCTTGGGGTCCACATCACCTAATAAGTGACCAAATGCACCCTCCTATAAGCGCCTTCCCTGCCCTGACGTCAGTTCCTGTCTTCCTGTCCCTTCCAAAGCGGATCCAGAGCTCCAATCCCAGTTTCTTGAGCCTTTCAACAACTTTAAAAAAAGATTTACAGTATGCTAGGGAACAATTTCTATACCCAAAACTACAGATGTGAAATCATGCAGCAATTGCAGAAAGCAGTTGTTCATCATGGACTCGCACATGGTGTGTCTCTGGCGTCTGGGCTCGGGCCATGATTAGAAGTTGTGCGACAAATGTGGTCTAAGGCACTCGAAGGACTTCCACGCACCCCAAAGGACCCTACTATCAGCCCAACTCTCCTACGCCGTGGTCCCCCGCACCAGAAAGACCAGATCGGGAGGCCGCTCCTTCTCCTTCCGCACGGCCAGAACCTGGAACGACCTTCCGCTCCACCTCAGACAGACAACATCGCTCCCCATCTTCGCAAGAAACCTCAAAACCTGGCTCTTTGACAGACCCCCTCCTTGATGGAAAGGAACCCGCGAACCCCGTCCCCCCCACACCCCCAGCACCTTGAGACCCTTACGGGTGAGTAGTCACGCTCAACAAACACCTGATTTGATTTGATTTCAAAGCAATCTGGGATTGGGAGGCAAAGCAGTACATTGCTGAACACAAAAAGTTGTGGCCTTTGTGTAAGTCCTGCTCGCACTTAAATTTGCAAGGGTGAACTCGGTACCGATCCTGAAGCTGTTCCCATAAGAGGTGAACATCACACTCAGAGTGCTCTGGTATGTGTAATCAAAGTCCAAGGGTAAATATAAAAAAGCAAAACGAACCCCGTCCAGCTACTCTTTATCAAGACGGGAAGGTGCAAGATCTCATGATGTGAGTCATTGACTTTCAAGGGCTCCGGTCACAGGGATGGTTCCTTAACTGGTCCGGGTGTGCCCTGCGCTTCCCAGGCCAGTTGAAGCCTTGAAGGGTGCTATGGTGAAGATTTATGCCACCTTTCCATTTCCCTCTGGCATGCCTTCAGGCCCCTAAGAACCACATGTGCCCCCAGCTGGGTTACAGCCGGTGGTCCTCTCCTCAGCACCATCAGACCCCTTTGAAGTCTCTTTGCCCCTTACCAACACCGGCACAGGCTTCCACTCTGGCTCCAGGACCTGTGCCAGGCCCTTCCACGTCCAAGCCAGCAGCTCCGGAAGAGGATCCAGTACTGATACTGGCGTTGGACCCTTGAGCACTTTCTCGACTGATGTCACGCAATGAGATTACAAACTCACGACCGGTTGCTTTACACCCAGGCTCTGAACAAGAGTCCCTACCAGGAAGTGTATGTCATTGGAGGCTACATTATCTTATTGGCTGTAATTCAGATTAAGAGACAGGAGGTGATGGTTGGGGTGATGGGGCGGGAGTTCCCTCACCTCACTGCAAAGATGAAGCTCTTTCCATGGATTTGCAATAATCCAGTGGCCAAGACACATCTCCTGAGGCAGAGCTTGACTCGATACCAATGGCAGCGGTTTCCTCCTTTGCAGTGGTGGTCCGGAGGGCAGCTGAGGTCAGTCGAGATCAAAACTTTTGTCCTGACAGAAATTTAACAGCCATGGCCAGGCACTTCTGAGCCCTTGCTTCCTTTTAATGAGGCCGCCACCGATACCATGATGGCCACGTTATCAAAGCCCCATTCTTGCCCATCAGTGGATGGGCAGATGGCCAGGTGTTACTCGCCGGCCTCTGGTGACCTAGATTTTCTTACTAAACATTCTACTCCAGAGATCCCTGGAGTTCAGGCCTCGACCAGTGAAGTGAATCCCAGATCACTCCCCACAGCTCCTTCCAATAGGGAATCTAAGAGGAGTGAGGCTTTTGGCAAGCATGTATTTTCCTCCACCACTATGGTATTACGGTCAATTCATGTTTTTTGATTGCCGGATCGTTATGCACATGGCCTCTGGGATATGACCTGTGAGATCTTGCTGGCGGTCCTGGGAAACCTTATTGCCTTTTTTAGCTCAAATAATGTATAATGGACAGGACACAGGCAAGTATGTTCTCTGGACCGGTCCAGAGGCTACTGACTTCCTGGGGAGGGCAGTGGTCAGGAGTGTTGTACTTTGTCAACACGCATGAATGCACGCCACAGGATGTCCCGGCGAGGTGCAGCCTCCCTTTTGGATGGGTCTTTTGATGGGTCACTCCTTACAGTGAGGAGACAGGCCGGAGCGCTTTAAAGACAGTAGAGCTATTGCGTGCTGCTTGGGTCTGTTGCCACTTACCAAGATCTGAAGTTTCCCCACCAATTCATAAAGTTCAGAGGCTATTCCAGGGGACTGCTGTATAACCAAAGACAGCCTTCTCAACCGGTACAGCAGGTACCCCAGTCTTGTTGCAGCAACTGACTAAGTTTGATCTGCCTACCGAAGTGGTGATGTCTAGGGGTGGGCGGAATTTGCGTAATCGCGTTACGCAAATCTCCGCGAAAGAGTAAAAAATCTCTACAAACAGGCAGAATTGTTGGGAAATATCTCGCGAACACGCATTTTGAGAACGCGAACAAGCAATAAATGTTGCTAAGTCGCGGAACGCAGAATTTTGGGCAATTTCATGTTCTCCCCGGAATTCGAAATTACCCAAATTCCGCAAATTCCGCGAGGGGAACGGATTTACCACCCAGGCCTAGTGATGTCATCCTGGTCACTTAGTGCCCTGTCATGAAATCTATTTACGTCATGTGCTGGTGTGGAATTGGTCGGACTGACCCCTTACAAGCAAAGCTCTCGGACATACTGCTGCTTGTCTTATCTTTGGTGCAGCACGGCCTTGCTGTGGGCACTTTTAAAGATTGTCAGCCTTTTCCTCTTTCTACTTTGACTGGACCAAATGTCCTTGTTTAAATCACCTGTTGTGATGCGATTTATTAACCCCTTCCCTGCTTCCGTCGGCCGTTGGCCGTCGCGAGCACTACCTTGCTGGTGCTGTGAATGTCCAACGGCCGACGCGGCACCGCCCACTCTTCAAAGCCACCGCACTGCCACGAAATAACGGCCACAGCTAACGGGTTAAAGGTTTCAAACTACTTCCCCCAAGCCGTCATTGGATCCATCCAAGATCTTGGTCTTTCTCATACATACATCCTTTGAGCCGATGCATAGTTGCTTGCTGTATATCCTGACTTTGAAGACTGACTTCCTTTTCATGATTACGTCAGCTCATTGCCTGAGTGAATGCCAGGAACTTTGTCAGCCACCCAACATCACCTTTTATCCCAGCTAAGGTAAAGCTGAGGACTTGTGACATTCTTGTCAATAGTCATGACTCGCTTCCACATCAACTTGACAAACTAATGCTTTGTTTTGTAAAAGCGCCCCGTACTGCGCTTTCACTTTATTTGCAGCTATGCACCTTTCTGTAGGCGCAGCTTGTCTAAAGAAAGGGGCGCGACAGCCTTTAAAGTAAAACCACAGCGTGAGGTGCTTTTACAAAATAGCATTTGCAATGCAATAGGTCTCGCATTTGTGAGAGTTTAAGCTATTGGTATTGTAAATGACAATGCCTTTTATTTATCTGTTTTGAAAACCAACACATAAATAAAAGTCATTGTCATTTACAATGCCTATAGTTCAAACTCTCGCAAATGCGAGACTCATTGCATTGCAAATGCTTGTTGTGGTAAGGGATCAGGCAGCTCTGTCAGCTAGGGATGGTACTCAAGGAAGCTGTTACTAGAGATAACTTGAAGTTGCCATGTTGGAATGTCCCAGAATGCTGCTTAGGAGGGTTAGGACAGGGGCGGGATGAAGATGTGGTATCCTAGGATTGGCCAAGGATGCCTGACTCTTAGAACTTCCCGTACCGCAAAGCTATTGAAATCCATTTTCTTTATTCTGATTGGAGGTTGAAATATGCAGCTTCTACTCTCCTTGTGGGAGGTCTGCTGGTGTCGCTTGCCCGTCCAGGGGTGGCTGTGCCCAGGCCCTCCCTTGTCCTGGGGTAGCCTAGAATGTCCCTCTTCTGTGTTTTATTGGCATATCAATGTGCCCTTCCACCATGAGTTGTGCCATCTTTAAGGTGATGCGAGTAGATCAGCCTTAAAAATAGCAAAGACTCACTCTTACAACTTAAGAACCACTCATCATGCCGGGATTAAGGAAGGACTCAAGCCCTGGCTGTACCGGTCCCAGGATGCTTGTTTCCGGTCCAGGGAAGACCTCGCTTGGCAGTTCAGGCTGGACTGTTCCCATGATGCACAGGGTCAAGACTGATTTGCATATGGCTGGGTCTGACCTGAGGTGGCGAAGTGATCTAAAGAATGATGAAAGATTCAACCCAGATCTGTGACTGGGGTTGAGTGTCTGAAAAGTTTCAGCGCTCCGTCCATCATCTCCTTATGTTTGCCAAAAGGACAGATCACCATAAAGCAGCTCCAGCGCCTTGATTTGCCGTGATTTACAAATCCCTGATTGATTGATTGATTGATTGACTGTTGCCCTTTAATTTGAGTCGATACTGTTCGTTGATGCTGCCCTGCAGGAATTTTGGGGCCTCTTGTCTTAGGCCTTGAAACCCCTTTTTTTGGCATCAGACTTAATTTTTCAAATAAAATTCGGCATATTTTTGCTAAAAATAAGTATGGAGTGTTCTTGAACTTGAATCTCCACCTTCGAAGGTGTGTTGATGGTCAGACGCCAAGGGTCATACCCTGTATCCAGTCAGATGACAGGTCGCCAGGGGTCATACTCTGTGTCCGGTCAGACTACAGGTAGCAAGGGATCATACTCTGTCTCCGGTCAGACGACAGGTCGCCAGGGGTCATACTCTGTGTCCGGTCAGACGACAGGTCGCCAGGGGTCATACTGTATGTCCGGTCAGATGACAGGTCGCCAGGGGTCATACTCTGTGTCCGGTCAGACTACAGGTAGCAAGGGGTCATACTCTGTCTCCGGTCAGACGACAGGTCGCCAGGGGTCATACTCTGTGTCCGGTCAGACGACAGGTCGCCAGGGGTCATACTGTATGTCCGGTCAGATGACAGGTCGCCAGGGGTCATACTCTGCCTACATTCAGACGACAGGTTGCCAGGGGTCATACTCTGTATCCGGTCAGACAACAGGTCGCCAGGGTTCGTACTGTGTGTCTGGTCGGACGACATGTCACCAGGGGTCATACTCTGTCTCCGGCCATTCCCCTGGTTCCAGAAGAGGCTCTTTTAGGAAGTTACCTGACACAGCTGTAACAGGATCCTGACCCCTGCTGATCTGGACATTATCCAAAAACATGAAACCTACATGATAACATTATGTAATGTGTGGTGTGCGTGGTGTGCAGCTGGTGGTGCCACAGATATTAAAGATGTGTACTTCACGTGTTTGTTTCCTCCTAGCTCCACCTGAGATCCGACAGGATGGCCAACCGATGAACGTCTCCGTGATGGCCAACCAGCCATTGACCCTGGGTTGTGAAGTCACAGGCGTACCCCCTCCGGCAGTTTCTTGGTACAAAAACGGACAGCTGGTAAGTGTAGGAAGACATACCAACCTCGGTGGTCTGGGATACCAACCCCCTGAGCGGGTGAGGCTGCGGCCTGTTTTTAAACTCATGCCTCGTTTGCCTCCACTTGCAACATTGTGAATGCCTAGAAGACTTATGGTCCAAAGATTTACTAGTGACTGATGGATACATTTTATATAATACATTATACACAGCAGAAGTTCAGCTGACCCACACACAGTTATTTGAATAAAACAATGTCTTGTGTGGTCTCTGATAAGATAGTCCCTGAGGGAGGAGGTGAGCGCCTAGAACAGATTGAGAAACGCAAGGGTGGTTCGGTTACTAGTGCTTTTCTCTCCCCCCCTAAACTCTTGTTCTCTCTCAAGGTTGGGGATTCTGGCGTGAGCCCTTCTCTCAACGCGAGCCACCCTCTGGTGTTCCACAGAGCGCGGAAGGAAGATGCGGGCTCCTACAGCTGCCGGGCCACCAACAAGGCAGGGGAGGCGCAAAGGCGCTACGTTCTGCTGGTTCTAGGTATGTACTTGGGAGGCGCAGAGGCGCTATGTTGTGCTGTTTCTAGGCATGTACTTGGGGAGGCGCAGAGGCGCTACGTTTTGTTGGTTCTAGGTATGTACTTTGGGAGGCGCTACATTCTACTGATTCTAGGTATTTACTTGGGAGACGCAGAGGCAATACCTTCTGCTGGCGCTAGGTTCCCAACTTGGGAGGCGCAGAGGCGCTACGTTCTGCTGGTTCTAGGTATGTACTTGGGAGGCGCAGAGGCGCTATGTTGTGCTGTTTCTAGGCATGTACTTGGGAGGCGCAGAGGCGCTATGTTGTGCTGGTTCTAGGTATGTACTTGGGAGGCGCAGAGGCGCTACATTCTGCTGGTTTTGCATCGTGAACCCTGTTCTGGATTCACCTGCTGTGCATCATTCCACAATCTAGTGGTTGGATCCGGAATAGTTTTTTTTTCTTTCTTTTTTCTTCGTGTTTTGGGCGTCTTTGACCACCAATTGGTGCCTGGTCCTTCCCTTGCGTGACGTCAGACGGCGTCTCGGATGTTGTTGTGCGTAGTAGCCGCCTTCAGATTCTTTTTTCTGCCGATGGGTCTGGAGGCAAGAGGGTAAGCTCCGAAGAATTTCTGAAAATCCTCTAAAAAACTCAACATTTAAACAAAAAAGTTACATTGGACATCAACTACGCAACCGGAGAACACATCAGGACTCCGTAGACGACGTCTTCGATACTGAACACCTCCACAATGTGCATATTGACAAATGGCAAGGTAGGGACAATGGAAAATACCCCATTCAAATGTTGCCCCAAGTGCCACCACAAGTTCGCACAACGCACTCCACACAACGTATGCAAGCTCTGTCTACTCAAGGATCATAAGGACAAGGATTGCAAGGCCTGTGCGGTGTTCCTGTCGAAGACTCTCTGGGCACGCCAAAAGCAAAGAGAGGGCCACTATGCAACAATGTCCCAAGGATACAAGAAACCTTCATTGAAGGTCTCTCCAGCGATGACGAGGACCAAAGGTCCCCAGAAGAGTCGACGCACAAAGGATCGGATGTTGAATTCTCGAGAAAAATAGCACATTGAAAAAATGGTGAAAGACTCTGAGAAAATGATGGACATTGTAAGACACTCACAACCGTCGGAACTGAAGGGCCATGAGAAAAAGACACAGTCTAAGGCAGTCCTGACGCAGAAGGTAAAGGTGATCGAAGGTCCGCCATGATCCAAAGAATCCCACAGAACCTTCCCGAAGGACTCCGACGAGGGAAGATCGCATGCGGCATTGAAACCGAGGATCGAGCATGAACCCACGAATGGAACGACGTTGATCTCGAAATCAGACTCTACCACTACAAAGAAGAGGAAATCTCTGGTCTCCGATGCTGAGAGAGCCCTCATAGTCGAAAGAAAGAAAAAAACGCCTCAATGCAGAAATGTTTAAAGAAATTGGGCCAGCAAGGGATTTTATTTGAAACTCTCAGTATCAGCAAAAAAGGGGGCTCAGGTTAAATGGGGTACCCACACTGCCGTTGGTTAGTGGCTGAATGTAATTTCTCTAATACAGATCAATAATGTTACCACACTAACACATTGAGATGAGAAAATACAAAATACAAAAACCAGGTTGTTGATTCAAATGATTATTATTTTCTTTAGAAAAGATGAATTCAGTCAATAATAAAAATAGGGTACAATGAGATGCATTTGAGACATAGAAGGAGTATCATATGTGCTCCAATCTAACATCACAAAAAAGTCTAAACTGCTGGTAAATAATGACACAATGATTTCAAATCAATACAGGAAAATCAATGATAACTGATAAGTAGTAAGCAGGATTAGACTTAGTAGTCGACGTTTCGGTCTTTTGGAAAGTCGTTTCATAAGACCATCATCAGGACAAAGACTTTATGCATTGTAATTGATGACCCTAAAGAAAAATGGATTAGGATAAAACAACATACACCTCCAAGGATGGTCAGTGATGCTTGGTGAAGTTAATCGAAGCAACAGGGAAACTTTGCCAATTATCAGGTCAGAGGTTTAAAGCAACAGCATTGCTTGTGCTATGATATCTGATACACAGCAGAATCATGCGGGTATAGAAGTTGGCTTCATTGGCAGCTGGTGAAGGATCACGACTTTCAAGAGAGGAACGGAGCAGCGAAATTACGACCTCGGCGGCAGCAGCACATCAGTTTAGGAACTGCTGATGAAGCTCAATGCAGAAATGGCGGCACTCACCCAAAAGAAGAAGGAGTTTCACAAAGCGCTCAAGGGATTCCGTATCCCTGTGGTTCCCACCACCGAAACAGAAAATGTTGATGCTGAAGGCACAGAGGACGCCGAAGAGGAAAATGAAATCCTCGAATCACCTCAAACCCCCAAACCACGTGCAGAGGGCATCGAAGAATACATCGACGCCCCAGAGGGTGAAGATGCCTCTGAGACTTTTGGGGATCAACGGAACAACCTTGACACGGAAAGCCCAGAGGAGGAGATATGCTGCTGTCCCTCAAAGGCATCACCTCCACATGACATTGCCTTCTATAACAGTCTTGTGAAGAGAGCAGCTGACGCTTTCAGGGTCATCCTTGAAGAAGAAAAGGAGGAAACCTGCTTCCTCTTAGAGACTCTAGCCCCTGCAACAAGGGCACACAGTACCTTCCCGTGCTGCCAAGCATCCCGGACCAAGGCAAGGAAGCCTTCAAGGAGCCAGCCTCAGCCAAAGGAGTTACACCAAGGGTCTAGAAGAAATATAAACCCTCCTCAAAAGACCCTAAGTATATACAGGGAAATACTGTGCCAGATTCAATTATTGTTACCACAGCAAGGAAGAGGGCCGACTCCCTTTCCAACACTGGTCCACGTTCAGAAAAAGAGAGCAAGAGGAAGGGCATGGTAGGCAGAAAAATAGAAAAAGAGGCAGCGACACAATGGCGCATTGAAAATTCAAACGCCCTGTTAAACAGATATGGTCACCAGCAAGGGGACGACATTGAGAAACTCATCAACAAGCTCCCAGAAGAGGACAGGAAAAGAGCAAAATCAATTGTCCGGGAGGGCAAAAATATTGCAAATGCATGCCTAAAGTCAGCACTCGACGCAGCAGACACGGCCAGCAGGCAGATGTGCACAGGCACCACATTAAAGAGACATTCTTGGTACGTATTGTTCAAATACAGCAAAATGTGACTCACACTTGTGAGTCTGAAAACATTTTGATTATTTCAGGTAAATCATTTCTTGGTATAATAAAAGCACTCTGGGCCTCAGACTCCCCTTATGACATGTATCCAGCAAGTTGGATGAAAAGGCTGGTATTACTTCGTTCAATAGCATTTCTCCATCTGTTGAATAATTCATTAGAAGCAGGAATAGTGCCTAATATCTGGAATACAGCTTTAGACAAACCATTTCTGAAAAGCCAATTTGGCTCCTAAAATACCCAGTAATTATCGTCCCATCTCTCTACTTGCACTTCTTGGCAAAGTGTTTAAAAAATCATTTATATACAACTGCCAGAATTTGTGGAAATTAGTTGTATCTGAAGTGCTTTTCAAGCTGCTTTCGATCAGTTAGAAGCGCTGAACGTGCTTTGTTCTCAGCTATCAATTATCTCCATCTGATTGTTGAGGAGTGAGCACTCTAATATTATTGGATCTTTCGGCAGCCTTCAACACTGTGGATCATGCGATCATGGCGACGAGGCTAGCTGAGATAGGACTTCCTGGCCAAGTTCTGGAGTAGTTTCTTCTTTTTCATCAGATTGTAAGCAAACAATCGTTACCCCTCCCTCTGGACCGAAGGCGAGAACTCCCAGCTGACATATTAAAGGGCTACATTCCATTTTACCAGACATTGATTCAGCTCATCATGTTTCAATCTAGAATGCTGTGATGCACTCACGGCTTCGTTACAGGAGTGTCATTTATTTGGCTCCTCCGTACACTTCTGCATCAACTTCAGCTGCTCCACAATGCGGCCACCCCATTGATTCGCCATGACTCTATAAGGTACACATATCACTTGTTCTGCGCCGGCTCCACAGGCTGCCCTTGGCAATGCCCTGTATCTGGGAGCCCCAGACTATACCCTCCAGAAACTCCAGATAATTCAAAACTGCGCTGCGCGTACATTGCTCCAGCTTCCCCGTAGACTCTCAGTTAAGCCTGGACTGAAGAGCCTCCATTGGCTTCCTGTCAGAGGGAGAGTTAATTTTAAATCTCTGTGTATTGCGCAACGGGCCTTTTGGAAAACAGGCCCAGTGATTAATCATTCTTTAATTACTCCATATCATCCGACGAAACAGTTGCGCTCGTCTAACTCCTTTCTTGCCACAGTTCCTAAAATAAGGAAATCCAGAGCAGGAGGTTGGTCATTCTCCTATAACGTGGCCAAGATGTGGAATTCCCTCCCTCTGCATTTGAGGGCCAACCCCAATTTATTTTCCTTTCGGAAACAATTAAAAACCTTCCTGTTTAACAGATAGAATCCCACTCCCCTCGACTTAGGATCCCCTTTAGCTAGCGCCGTCCTTCTTTCTTTTCTTCTCAGCGCTTGGATGCCTCAGGGCAGCAATTCGCGCTTTATGAAACGCCTATTCATTTCATTTAATTTCAAAGTAGGGTTCTGTTTCAGGTCAAGATTGTTGTTGATCACAGTTTTTCATTGCACTCCAGAATACTTAGCAAAGCCTTTGTTATTCTCCACCCTAGCACGAGTGGTC
The DNA here is from genome assembly GCF_964261635.1 of Lissotriton helveticus. NCBI lineage: Eukaryota > Metazoa > Chordata > Amphibia > Caudata > Salamandridae > Lissotriton > Lissotriton helveticus. Next base: position 2,131,753,614 of record NC_136065.1, on the reverse strand, counting down.
AGCTCGCTGGGTCTACCTTACTATCCACGTTTCACGTCTCATTAAATTTGGAGACAGAGCGTTCTCCATCGCTGCAGCTGCAGTACGGAACTCTAGTTTATTTTCTTAAAGGAAAGCAGTAAAAACATATTTATTTGAACTCTTTTACATTTCAGATTTGAGAACGATTTTAAGGTTCGAAGTACTTGGGCAAACGTGCACACTCAAAGTAACATACTACTGACCATAGACCTTAGGGGAGGGGCAGAGGTGGTACGTCCTTCTGGTTCTAGGTGTGTTCTTGAGGTGCCTCGAAGGCAGGGTAGGCAAATAGTATGTTCTGCTGGTTCTAGGTATGTACTCAGGAAGGTGCAAAAACAGCACATTCTGCTGGTTCTAGGTATGCAATCAGGAAGGTACAGTGATAGTGCATTCTGCTGGCTCTAGATATGCACTTAGGAAGGTATATGGCTCGGTAGTGGGCCCACTGTGTTTGTAGGACCGCCTCTGATTGGAGGCCATCATCTGGTCATAGCTGGTTATTGGGCCCGCTGTATTTGTAACACCTTCTCTGATTGTAGGCCAGCATCTGGCCAGGCCTGGGTATTGGGCCCGCTGTGTTTGTAGGACTTTCTCTGATTTGAGGCCATCACCTGGCAATGGCTGGGTATTGGGCCCGCTGTGTTTGTAGGACTTTCTCTGATTGGAGGCCATCATCTGGCCATGGATGGGTATTGGGCCCGCTGTATTTGTAGGACCTTTTCTGATTGGGGGCCATCGCTGGCCATGGCTGGGTATTGGGCCCGCTGTATTTGAAGGACCTTCTCTGATTGGAGGCCATCATCTTGCCATGGATATGTATTGGCCCGCTGTGTTCTGATTGGAGGCCATCATCTGGCTGGGTCTGGGTATTGGCCCGCTGTGTTTGTAACACCTTCTCTGATTGGAGGCCATCATCTGGCCATGAATGGGTATTGGCCCTTTGTGTTTGTAGGACCTTCTCTGATTGGAAGCCATCATCTGGCCCGGGCTGGGTATTGGACCCGCTGTGTTTGTAGGACCTTCTCTGATTGGAGGCCATCTCCTGGGTATGGCTGGGTATTGGGTCAAGCTCTATTTGTAGGACCTTCTCTGATTGGAGGCCATCATCTGGCCGGGGCTGGGTATTGGCCCGCTGTGTTTAATTCTAACACCTTCTCTGATTGGAGGCCATCATCAGGCCATGAATGGGTATTGGGCCCACTGTGTTTGTAGGCCCTTCTTTGATTGGGGGCCATGGCTGGGTATTGGGCCCGCTGTGTTTGTAACACCTTCTCTGAATGGAGGCCATCATCTGGCCAGGGATGGGTATTGGCCCTGCTGTGTTTGTAAGACCTTCTCTGATTGGAGGCCATCATCTGACCATGGATGGGTATAGGACCCGCTGTATTTGTAGGACCTTTTCTGATTGGGGGCCATCATCAGGCCATGAATGGGTATTGGGCCCACTGTGTTTATAGGACCTTCTCTGATTAGAGGCCATCTACTTGGTATGGCTGGGTATTGGGTCCCGCTCTATTTGTAGGACCTGCTCTGATTGGAGGCAATCATCTGGCCGGGGCTGGGTATTGGGCCCGCTGTGTTTGTAGGCCCTTCTTTGATTGGGGGCCATGGCTGGGTATTGGGCCCGCCGTGTTTGTAGGACCTTCTCTGATTGGAGGCCATCATCTGGTCATGGCTGGGTGTTGGGCCCGCTGTGTTTGTAACACCTTCTCTGAATGGAGGCCATCATCTGGCCAGGGATGGGTATTGGCCCTGCTGTGTTTGTAAGACCTTCTCTGATTGGAGGCCATCATCTGACCATGGATGGGTATTGGGCCCGCTGTATTTGTAGGACCTTTTCTGATTGGGGGCCATAGCTGTCCATGGCTGGGTATTGGCCCGCTGTGTTTGTAGGACCTTCTCTGATTGGAGGCCATCATTTGGCTGGGGCTGGGTATTGGCCCGCTGTGTTTGTAACACCTTCTCTGATTGGAGGCCATCATCTAGCCATGGCTGGGTATTGGACCCGCTGTGTTTGATGGACCCTCTCTGATTGGGGGGCCATCATCTGGCTATGGCTAGGTATTGGGACCGCTGTGTTTGTAGGCCCTTCTCTGATTGGAAGCCATCATCTGGCCATGGCTAGGTATTGGGCCCGCTGTGTTTGATGGATCCTCTCTGATTGGAGGCCATCATCTGGCCATGGCTGGGTATTGGGCCCGCTGTGTTTGTAGTACCTTCTCTGATTGAAGGCCATCATCTGGCCATGGCTGGGTATTGGGCCCACTGTGTTTGTAGTACCTTCTCTGATTGGAGGTCATCATCTGGCCATGGCTAGGTATTGGCCCCACTGTGTTTGTAGTACCTTCTCTTATTGGAGGCCATCATCTGGCCATGACTGGGTATTGGCCCCGCTGTGTTTGTAGTACCTTCTCTGATTGGAGGCCATCATCTGGCCATGGCTAGGTATTGGCCCCGCTGTGTTTGTAGTACCTTCTCTGATTGGAGGCCATCATCTGGCCATGGCTGGGTATTGGCCCCGCTGTGTTTGTAGGACCTTCTCTGATTGGAGGCCATCATCTGGCCATGGCTGGGTATTGGACCGGCTGTGTTTGTAGGACCTTCTCTGATTGGAGGCCATCATCTGGCCATGGCTGGGTATTGGCCCCGCTGTGTTTGTAGTACCTTCTCTGATTGGAGGCCATCATCTGGCCATGGCTGGGTATTGGCCCCGCTGTGTTTGTAGGACCTTCTCTGATTGGAGGCCATCATCTGGCCATGGCTGGGTATTGGCCCCGCTGTGTTTGTAGGACATTCTCTGATTGGAGGCCATCATCTGGCATGGCTGGGTATTGTACCCGCTGTGTTTGTAGGACCTTCTCTGATAGGAGGCCATCATCTGGCCATGTCTGGGTATTGGCCCCGCTGTGTTTGTAGGACCTTCTCTGATTGGAGGCCATCATCTGGCCATGGCTAGGTATTGGGCCCGCTGTGTTTGTAGGACCTTCTCTCATTGGAGGCCATCATCTGGCCATGGCTAGGTATTGGGCCCGCTGTGTTTGTAGGACCTTCTCTGATTGGAGGCCATCATCTGGCCATGGCTGGGTATTGGACCGGCTGTGTTTCTAGCACCTCCTCTGATTGGAGGCCATCATCTGGCCATGGCTGGGTATTGGACCGGCTGTGTTTCTAGCACCTCCTCTGATTGGAGGCCATCATCTGGCCATGGCTGGGTATTGGTCCTGCTGTGTTTGTAAGCCCTTTTGTTTCTCATGATACAGCTCAGTTTGGGGGACTCACACTCTGTAGAACCTTCTCTGACCATGGCTGGGTTTTGAACCCTTTTCTTTACACTGAAGCTCACTTTGATGATGGTGCAGTATTTCCTGTTCTTCCCACCACCTCACATGGCTCTATGCAATGACAGCTGATACCTGGAGGGGGAGGGAGGGGCAGCGCCCACGTGTAAATATGAAAAAATTAAACTTACCCTAACCGACGTCTTCCGCTCTGGACCTCTTCCGATGTACTGGATGCTGCTGTGTGGGCACCAATCCTGACACTGCTCTCATGCTGTGAGAGCAGCTCCCTGATTGGAGGGAGTGGCCTCACCCGGTGCTCCACAGCGCCCTGGAGGCCGGCCGTTACTCTATCCCAGATGTCTTAAGACAGCTGGGTTAGAGGTTTCAAAGTGCGCATGTCTGACTGGCCTTCGCAAGACAGCCGGCCAACGGGACATGCGCACTTTGAAAAGTGCACAAACAGCCCACCCTCCTCCCTGCTGCTGCCATTCCACAGCGGCCCGCCCCATTCTGACGCTTGGTGCAGGGTGGGAGGATGACAAATTAAGTAGTGATATACTACCATTTTATTTTTCATCTTTGGGGGTAATTTAAGTGGGGCGACACTCCTCCGCTCCACCGGAGGCTCCGCCCTTGGCTCTCGCTGGTTTTGAAGGACACTCTTCACTCCTCTGCTGCTCTTGGGGGACCCTTTACCCACCTGTCTGCTGGTTTCTCCACAGTGCCACCGGCGCTCTCTGGGTCGGGTTCCTCACAGGACGTGTCCGCCTTGGCCGGCTCTGAAGTGGAGCTGCGGTGCCGGAGCAGCGGGGTCCCCACGCCACAGGTGGAGTGGACAAAGAACGGGAGGTAAGTCTCACCCCTTCACTCACCCTTCTGTGCTGACATTTATAATACTAAGCGCAATAACATGACTTTATATGCATCTCGCCCAGGTGGCTTTGCAGCATGGTAAACCATGGGTTGTATAATGACTGAGAAGGTTTGCCTAACTTTCAGAAGGGAGGTTGGTGCACATTAAATGTGTCTCCTTTATGTCTGCCTCCCGGTCCACACATGTGGGGTCCCTCAGGGATCAGCAGGGGTCCTCTTCTGTGCACTGATTACATGAGACCCCTACCATCCCTGATCAGATAGGAGGGATGTAAGCCCATCCCCTATGGAAAAGATTGAGGGCTGTCCATTGAGGGCTGTCTATTGAAGGCTGTCTACCGAGGGCTGTCTATTGGGGGCTGTCTATTGAGGGCTGTCTATTGGGGGCTGTCCATTGAGCGCTGTCTATTGAGGGCTGTCTATTGAGGGCTGTCTATGGAGGGCTGTTTATTGAGGGCTGTCTATTGAGGGCTGTCCATTGAGGGCTGTCTATTGAGGGCTGTCCATTGAGGGCTGTCTATTGAGAGCTGTCCACCGAGGGCTGTCTATTGAGGGCTGTCTATTGGGGGCTGTCCATTGAGCGCTGTCTATTGAGGGCTGTCTATGGAGGGCTGTCTATGGAGGGCTGTCCATTGAGGGCTGTCCATTGAGGGCTGTCTATTGAGGGCTGTCTATTGTGGGCTGCCCATTGAGGGCTGCCCATTGAGGGCTGTCTATTGAGGGCTGTCCATTGAGCGCTGTCTATTGAGGGCTGTCCACCGAGGGCTGTCTATTGAGGGCTGTCCACCGAGGGCTGTCTATTTATTGAGGGCTGTCTATTGAGGGCTGTCTATTGAAGGCTGTCTATTGAGGGCTGTCTATTGAGGGCTGTCTATGGAGGGCAGTCTATGGAGGGCTGTCTATGGAGGGCTGTCTATTGAGGGCTGTCTATTGAGGGCTGTCTATTGAGGGCTGTCTATTGAGGGCTGTCTATTGAGGGCTGTCTATTGAGGGCTGCCCATTGAGGGCTGTCTATTGAGGGCTGTCTATTGAGGGCTGCCCATTGAGGGCTGTCTATTGAGGGCTGTCTATTGAGCGCTGTCTATTGAGGGCTGTCCACCGAGGGCTGTCCATTGAGGGCTGTCTATTGAGGGCTGTCTATTGAGGGCTGTCTATTGAAGGCTGTCTATTGAGGGCTGTCTATGGAGGGCTGTCTATGGAGGGCTGTCCATTGAGGGCTGTCCATTGAGTGCTGTCTATTGAGAGCTGTCCATTGAGGGCTGTCCATTGAGGGCTGTCCATTGAGCGCTGTCCATTGAGCGCTGTCCATTGAGCGCTGTCTATTGAGGGCTGTCTATTGAGGGCTGTCTATTGAGGGTTTTCTATTGAGAGCTGTCTATTGAGAGCTGTCTATTGAGAGCTGTCCATTGAGGGCTGTCCATTGAGGGTTTTCTATTGAGGGCTGTCCATTGAGGGCTCTCTAGTGAGGGCTCTCTATTTAGGGCTGTCTAGGGCTGTCTATTGAGGGCTGTCTATTGAGGGCTGTCTATTGAGGGCTGTCTATTGAGGGTTGTCTATTGAGGGCTGTCCATTGAGGGCTGTCCATTGAGGGCTGTCCATTGAGGGCTGTCCATTGAGGGCTGTCTATTGAGGGCTGTCCATTGAGGGCTGTCCATTGAGGGCTGTCCATTGAGGGCTGTCTATGGAGGGCTGTCTATTGAGGGTTTTCTATTGAGGGCTGTCCATTGAGCGCTGTTTGGGCTGTCTATTGAGGGCTGTCTATGGAGGGCTGTCTATGGAGGGCTGTCTATGGAGGGCTGTCTATTGAGGGCTGTCTATGGAGGGCTGTCTATTGAGGGCTGTCTATTGAGGGCTGTCCATTGAGGGCTGTCCATTGAGGGCTGTCCATTGAGGGCTGTCCATTGAGGGCTGTCCATTGAGGGCTGTCCATTGAGGGCTGTCCATTGAGGGCTGTCCACCGAGGGCTGTCTATTGAGGGCTGTCTATTGAGGGCTGTCTATTGAAGGCTGTCTATTGAGGGCTGTCTATTGAGGGCTGTCTATGGAGGGCAGTCTATGGAGGGCTGTCTATGGAGGGCTGTCTATTGAGGGCTGTCTACTGAGGGCTGTCTATTGAGGGCTGTCTATTGAGGGCTGTCTATTGAGGGCTGTCTATTGAGGGCTGTCCATTGAGGGCTGTCCATTGAGGGCTGTCCATTGAGGGCTGTCTATTGAGGGCTGTCTATTGAGGGCTGTCTATTGAGTGCTGTCTATTGAGTGCTGTCTATTGAGAGCTGTCTATGGAGAGCTGTTCATTGAGGGCTGTCCATTGAGGGCTGTCTATTGAGGGCTGTCCATTGAGGGCTGTCCATTGAGGGCTGTCTATTGAGGGCTGTCTATTGAGTGCTGTCTATTGAGAGCTGTCTATGGAGAGCTGTTCATTGAGGGCTGTTTATTGAGGGCTGTCCATTGAGGGCTGTCTATTGAGGGCTGTCTATTGAGGGTTTTCTATTGAGGGCTGTCCATTGAGCGCTGTCTATTGAGGGCTGTCTATTGAGGGCTGTCCATTGAGGGCTGTCTATTGAGGGCTGTCCATTGAGGGCTGTCTATTGAGGGCTGTCTATTGAGAGCTGTCCATTGAGGGCTGTCCATTGAGGGCTGTCCACCGAGGGCTGTCTATTGAGGGCTGTCTATTGAGGGCTGTCTATTGAGGGCTGTCCATTGAGGGCTGTCTATTGAGGGCTGTCTATTGAGGGCTGTCCATTGAGGGCTGTCCATTGAGGGCTGTCCATTGAGGGCTGTCCACCGAGGGCTGTCTATTGAGGGCTGTCTATTGAGGGCTGTCTATTGAGGGCTGTCCATTGAGGGCTGTCTATTGAGGGCTGTCTATTGAGGGCTGTCCATTGAGCGCTGTCCATTGAGGGCTGTCCATTGAGTGCTGTCCACCGAGGGCTGTCTATTGAGGGCTGTCTATTGAGGGCTGTCTATTGAGGGCTGTCCATTGAGGGCTGTCTATTGAGGGCTGTCTATTGAGAGCTGTCCATTGAGGGCTGTCCATTGAGGGCTGTCCACCGAGGGCTGTCTATTGAGGGCTGTCTATTGAGGGCTGTCTATTGAGGGCTGTCCATTGAGGGCTGTCTATTGAGGGCTGTCTATTGAGGGCTGTCCATTGAGGGCTGTCCATTGAGGGCTGTCTATTGAGGGCTGTCCATTGAGGGCTGTCCATTGAGGGCTGTCCATTGAGGGCTGTCCATTGAGTGCTGTCTATTGAGAGCTGTCTATGGAGAGCTGTTCATTGAGGGCTGTCTATTGAGAGCTGTCCATTGAGGGCTGTCTATTGAGTGCTGTTTATTGAGTGCTGTTTATTGAGTGCTGTTTATTGAGGGCTGTCCATTGAGGGCTGTCCATTGAGGGCTGTCTATTGAGGGCTGTCTATTGAGGGCTGTCCATTGAGGGCTGTCCATTGAGGGTTGTCTATTGAGTGCTGTTTATTGAGTGCTGTTTATTGAGTGCTGTTTATTGAGGGCTGTCCATTGAGGGCTGTCTATTGAGGGCTGTCCATTGAGGGCTGTCCATTGAGGGCTGTCCACCGAGGGCTGTCTATTGAGGGCTGTCTATTGAGGGCTGTCTATTGAGGGTTGTCCATTGAGGGCTGTCTATTGAGGGCTGTCCATTGAGCGCTGTCCATTGAGGGCTGTCCATTGAGGGCTGTCCATTGAGGGCTGTCTATTGAGGGCTGTCTATTGAGGGCTGTCCATTGAGCGCTGTCCATTGAGTGCTGTCCATTGAGGGCTGTCTATTGAGGGCTGTCTATTGAGGGCTGTCTATTGAGGGCTGTCCATTGAGTGCTGTCTATTGAGAGCTGTCTATTGAGAGCTGTCCATTGAGGGCTGTCCATTGAGGGCTGTCTATTGAGGGCTGTCTATTGAGGGCTGTCCATTGAGCGCTGTCCATTGAGGGCTGTCCATTGAGGGCTGTCCATTGAGGGCTGTCCATTGAGGGCTGTCCATTGAGGGCTGTCCATTGAGTGCTGTCTATTGAGAGCTGTCTATTGAGAGCTGTCCATTGAGTGCTGTTTATTGAGTGCTGTTTATTGAGTGCTGTTTATTGAGTGCTGTTTATTGAGTGCTGTTTATTGAGGGCTGTCCATTGAGGGCTGTCTATTGAGGGCTGTCTATTGAGGGCTGTCTATTGAGGGCTGTCTATTGAGTGCTGTCTATTGAGAGCTGTCCATTGAGGGCTGTCTATTGAAGGCTGTCCATTGAGGGCTGTCCATTGAGGGCTGTCTATTGAGGGCTGTCTATTGAGGGCTGTCTATTGAGGGCTGTCTATTGAGGGCTGTCTATTGAGAGCTGTCTATTGAGAGCTGTCTATTGAGAGCTGTCTATTGAGCGCTGTCCATTGAGCGCTGTCTATTGAGCGCTGTCCATTGAGCGCTGTCCATTGAGTGCTGTCTATTGAGGGCTGTCTATTGAGGGCTGTCTATTGAGCGCTGTCTATTGAGGGCTGTCTATTGAGGGCTGTCCATTGAGGGCTGTCTATGGAGGGCTGTCTATTGAGGGCTGTCTATTGAGGGCTGTCTATGGAGGGCTGTCTATTGAGGGCTGTCTATTGAGGGCTGTCTATTGAGTGCTGTCTATTGAGCGCTGTCTATTGAGGGCTATCTATTGAGGGCTGTATATTGTGGACTGTCTATGGAGGGCTGTCTATGGAGGGCTGTCTATTGAGTGCTGTCTATTGAGGGCTGTCTATTGAGGGCTGTCCATTGAGGGCTGTCCATTGAGGGCTGTCTATTGAGGGCTGTCTATTGAGGGCTGTCCATTGAGTGCTGTCTATTGAGCGCTGTCTATTGAGGGCTATCTATTGAGGGCTGTATATTGTGGACTGTCTATGGAGGGCTGTCTATGGAGGGCTGTCTATTGAGTGCTGTCTATTGAGGGCTGTCTATTGAGGGCTGTCCATTGAGGGCTGTCCATTGAGGGCTGTCTATTGAGGGCTGTCTATTGAGGGCTGTCTATGGAGGGCTGTCTATTGAGCGCTGTCTATTGAGTGCTGTCCATTGAGTGCTGTCTATTGAGCGGTGTTTATTGGGGGCTGTCTAAGGGGTGGTGGGCTGCAGCGAAACATGGGTGTGATGGAGGACGTCGACTCCCTCTCGACGCCCACTCACGTCTCCGACACACTGTCCGTAACCATCACATATGGACAGCAGCGCCACCAAGCGTGAGGACAGAGTGAATGCTCCGGGCTGGGTCTGGATTCAGACCTCAGTCCAGCCCCGCAGACTGGAGTCAGACCAGAGGTGCTGGTTGAGGCTCCCTCAGCCGCAGACTGGAGTCAGACCAGAGGTGCTGGTTGAGGCTCCCTCAGCCGCAGACTGGAGTCAGACCAGAGGGGCTGGTTGAGGTTCCCTCAGCCGCAGACTGGAGTCAGACCAGAGGTGCTGGTTGAGGCTCCCTCAGCCGCAGACTGGAGTCAGACCAGAGGTGCTGGTTGAGGCTCCCTCAGCCGCAGACTGGAGTCAGACCAGAGGTGCTGGTTGAGGCTCCCTCAGCCGCAGACTGGAGTCAGACCAGAGGTGCTGGTTGAGGTTCCCTCAGCCGCAGACTGGAGTCAGACCAGAGGGGCTGGTTGAGGTTCCCTCAGCCGCAGACTGGAGTCAGACCAGAGGGGCTGGTTGAGGCTCCCTCAGCCCCGCAGACTGGAGTCAGACCAGAGGGGCTGGTTGAGGTTCCCTCAGCCGCAGACTGGAGTCAGACCAGAGGTGCTGGTTGAGGCTCCCTCAGCCGCAGACTGGAGTCAGACCAGAGGTGCTGGTTGAGGCTCCCTCAGCCGCAGACTGATGTCAGACCAGAGGTGCTGGTTGAGGCTCCCTCAGCCGCAGACTGGAGTCAGACCAGAGGTGCTGGTTGAGGCTCCCTCAGCCGCAGACTGGAGTCAGACCAGAGGTGCTGGTTGAGGCTCCCTCAGCCGCAGACTGGAGTCAGACCAGAGGGGCTGGTTGAGGTTCCCTCAGCCGCAGACTGGAGTCAGACCAGAGGTGCTGGTTGAGGCTCCCTCAGCCGCAGACTGGAGTCAGACCAGAGGTGCTGGTTGAGGCTCCCTCAGCCGCAGACTGGAGTCAGACCAGAGGTGCTGGTTGAGGTTCCCTCAGCCGCAGACTGGAGTCAGACCAGAGGGGCTGGTTGAGGTTCCCTCAGCCGCAGACTGGAGTCAGACCAGAGGGGCTGGTTGAGGCTCCCTCAGCCCCGCAGACTGGAGTCAGACCAGGGGTGCTGGTTGAGGCTCCCTCAGCCCCGCAGACTGGAGTCAGACCAGAGGTGCTGGTTGAGGCTCCCTCAGCCGCAGACTGGAGTCAGACCAGGGGTGCTGGTTGAGGCTCCCTCAGCCGCAGACTGGAGTCAGACCAGAGGTGCTGGTTGAGGCTCCCTCAGCCGCAGACTGGAGTCAGACCAGAGGTGCTGGTTGAGGCTCCCTCAGCCGCAGACTGGAGTCAGACCAGAGGTGCTGGTTGAGGCTCCCTCAGCCGCAGACTGGAGTCAGACCAGAGGTGCTGGTTGAGGCTCCCTCAGCCGCAGACTGGAGTCAGACCAGAGGGGCTGGTTGAGGTTCCCTCAGCCGCAGACTGGAGTCAGACCAGAGGGGCTGGTTGAGGCTCCCTCAGCCGCAGACTGGAGTCAGACCAGAGGGGCTGGTTGAGGTTCCCTCAGCCGCAGACTGGAGTCAGACCAGAGGTGCTGGTTGAGGCTCCCTCAGCCGCAGACTGGAGTCAGACCAGAGGGGCTGGTTGAGGCTCCCTCAGCCGCAGACTGGAGTCAGACCAGAGGTGCTGGTTGAGGTTCCCTCAGCCGCAGACTGGAGTCAGACCAGAGGTGCTGGTTGAGGCTCCCTCAGCCGCAGACTGGAGTCAGACCAGAGGTGCTGGTTGAGGTTCCCTCAGCCGCAGACTGGAGTCAGACCAGAGGTGCTGGTTGAGGCTCCCTCAGCCGCAGACTGGAGTCAGACCAGAGGTGCTGGTTGAGGTTCCCTCAGCCGCAGACTGGAGTCAGACCAGAGGTGCTGGTTGAGGCTCCCTCAGCCGCAGGCTGGAGTCAGACCAGAGGTGCTGGTTGAGGCTCCCTCAGCCGCAGACTGGAGTCAGACCAGGGGTGCTGGTTGAGGCTCCCTCAGCCGCAGACTGGAGTCAGACCAGAGGTGCTGGTTGAGGCTCCCTCAGCCGCAGACTGGAGTCAGACCAGAGGTGCTGGTTGAGGCTCCCTCAGCCGCAGACTGGAGTCAGACCAGAGGTGCTGGTTGAGGTTCCCTCAGCCGCAGACTGGAGTCAGACCAGAGGGGCTGGTTGAGGTTCCCTCAGCCGCAGACTGGAGTCAGACCAGAGGGGCTGGTTGAGGTTCCCTCAGCCGCAGACTGGAGTCAGACCAGAGGGGCTGGTTGAGGCTCCCTCAGCCCCGCAGACTGGAGTCAGACCAGGGGTGCTGGTTGAGGCTCCCTCAGCCCCGCAGACTGGAGTCAGACCAGAGGTGCTGGTTGAGGCTCCCTCAGCCGCAGACTGGAGTCAGACCAGAGGTGCTGGTTGAGGCTCCCTCAGCCGCAGACTGGAGTCAGACCAGAGGTGCTGGTTGAGGCTCCCTCAGCCGCAGACTGGAGTCAGACCAGAGGTGCTGGTTGAGGCTCCCTCAGCCGCAGACTGGAGTCAGACCAGAGGTGCTGGTTGAGGCTCCCTCAGCCGCAGACTGGAGTCAGACCAGAGGGGCTGGTTGAGGCTCCCTCAGCCGCAGACTGGAGTCAGACCAGAGGGGCTGGTTGAGGTTCCCTCAGCCGCAGACTGGAGTCAGACCAGAGGTGCTGGTTGAGGCTCCCTCAGCCGCAGACTGGAGTCAGACCAGAGGGGCTGGTTGAGGCTCCCTCAGCCGCAGACTGGAGTCAGACCAGAGGGGCTGGTTGAGGCTCCCTCAGCCGCAGACTGGAGTCAGACCAGAGGTGCTGGTTGAGGCTCCCTCAGCCGCAGACTGGAGTCAGACCAGAGGTGCTGGTTGAGGCTCCCTCAGCCGCAGACTGGAGTCAGACCAGAGGTGCTGGTTGAGGCTCCCTCAGCCGCAGACTGGAGTCAGACCAGAGGTGCTGGTTGAGGTTCCCTCAGCCGCAGGCTGGAGTCAGACCAGAGGTGCTGGTTGAGGCTCCCTCAGCCGCAGGCTGGAGTCAGACCAGGGGTGCTGGTTGAGGCTCCCTCAGCCGCAGACTGGAGTCAGACCAGGGGTGCTGGTTGAGGCTCCCTCAGCCGCAGACTGGAGTCAGACCAGAGGTGCTGGTTGAGGCTCCCTCAGCCGCAGACTGGAGTCAGACCAGAGGTGCTGGTTGAGGCTCCCTCAGCCGCAGACTGGAGTCAGACCAGAGGTGCTGGTTGAGGCTCCCTCAGCCGCAGACTGGAGTCAGACCAGAGGTGCTGGTTGAGGCTCCCTCAGCCGCAGACTGGAGTCAGACCAGGGGTGCTGGTTGAGGCTCCCTCAGCCGCAGACTGGAGTCAGACCAGAGGTGCTGGTTGAGGCTCCCTCAGCCGCAGACTGGAGTCAGACCAGAGGTGCTGGTTGAGGCTCCCCCAGCCGCAGACTGGAGTCAGACCAGAGGTGCTGGTTGAGGCTCCCCCAGCCGCAGACTGGAGTCAGACCAGAGGTGCTGGTTGAGGCTCCCTCAGCCGCAGACTGGAGTCAGACCAGAGGTGCTGGTTGAGGTTCCCTCAGCCGCAGACTGGAGTCAGACCAGAGGTGCTGGTTGAGGTTCCCTCAGCCGCAGACTGGACTCAGACCAGAGGTGCTGGTTGAGGTTCCCTCAGCCGCAGACTGGAGTCAGACCAGAGGTGCTGGTTGAGGTTCCCTCAGCCGCAGACTGGAGTCAGACCAGAGGTGCTGGTTGAGGCTCCCTCAGCCGCAGACTGGAGTCAGACCAGAGGGGATGGTTGAGGCTCCCTCAGCCGCAGACTGGAGTCAGACCAGAGGTGCTGGTTGAGGCTCCCTCAGCCGCAGACTGGAGTCAGACCAGAGGGGCTGGTTGAGGTTCCCTCAGCCGCAGACTGGAGTCAGACCAGAGGGGCTGGTTGAGGTTCCCTCAGCCGCAGACTGGAGTCAGACCAGAGGTGCTGCTTGAGGCTCCCTCAGCCGCAGACTGGAGTCAGACCAGAGGTGCTGGTTGAGGCTCCCTCAGCCGCAGACTGGAGTCAGACCAGAGGGGCTGGTTGAGGCTCCCTCAGCCGCAGACTGGAGTCAGACCAGAGGTGCTGGTTGAGGCTCCCTCAGCCGCAGACTGGAGTCAGACCAGAGGGGCTGGTTGAGGTTCCCTCAGCCGCAGACTGGAGTCAGACCAGAGGGGCTGGTTGAGGTTCCCTCAGCCGCAGACTGGAGTCAGACCAGAGGGGCTGGTTGAGGTTCCCTCAGCCGCAGACTGGACTCAGACCAGAGGTGCTGGTTGAGGCTCCCTCAGCCGCAGACTGGAGTCAGACCAGAGGTGCTGGTTGAGGCTCCCTCAGCCGCAGACTGGAGTCAGACCAGAGGGGCTGGTTGAGGTTCCCTCAGCCGCAGACTGGAGTCAGACCAGAGGTGCTGGTTGAGGCTCCCTCAGCCGCAGACTGGAGTCAGACCAGAGGGGCTGGTTGAGGTTCCCTCAGCCGCAGACTGGACTCAGACCAGAGGTGCTGGTTGAGGTTCCCTCAGCCGCAGACTGGAGTCAGACCAGAGGTGCTGGTTGAGGCTCCCTCAGCCGCAGACTGGAGTCAGACCAGAGGTGCTGGTTGAGGCTCCCTCAGCCGCAGACTGGAGTCAGACCAGAGGTGCTGGTTGAGGCTCCCTCAGCCGCAGACTGGAGTCAGACCAGAGGTGCTGGTTGAGGCTCCCTCAGCCGCAGACTGGAGTCAGACCAGAGGTGCTGGTTGAGGCTCCCTCAGCCGCAGACTGGAGTCAGACCAGAGGTGCTGGTTGAGGCTCCCTCAGCCGCAGACTGGAGTCAGACCAGAGGTGCTGGTTGAGGCTCCCTCAGCCGCAGACTGGAGTCAGACCAGAGGTGCTGGTTGAGGCTCCCTCAGCCGCAGACTGGAGTCAGACCAGAGGTGCTGGTTGAGGCTCCCTCAGCCGCAGACTGGAGTCAGACCAGAGGTGCTGGTTGAGGCTCCCTCAGCCGCAGACTGGAGTCAGACCAGAGGTGCTGGTTGAGGCTCCCTCAGCCGCAGACTGGAGTCAGACCAGAGGTGCTGGTTGAGGCTCCCTCAGCCGCAGACTGGAGTCAGACCAGAGGTGCTGGTTGAGGCTCCCTCAGCCGCAGACTGGAGTCAGACCAGAGGTGCTGGTTGAGGCTCCCTCAGCCGCAGACTGGAGTCAGACCAGAGGTGCTGGTTGAGGTTCCCTCAGCCGCAGACTGGAGTCAGACCAGAGGTGCTGGTTGAGGTTCCCTCAGCCGCAGACTGGAGTCAGACCAGAGGTGCTGGTTGAGGTTCCCTCAGCCGCAGACTGGAGTCAGACCAGAGGGGCTGGTTGAGGTTCCCTCAGCCGCAGACTGGAGTCAGACCAGAGGTGCTGGTTGAGGTTCCCTCAGCCGCAGACTGGAGTCAGACCAGAGGTGCTGGTTGAGGTTCCCTCAGCCGCAGACTGGAGTCAGACCAGAGGTGCTGGTTGAGGCCGCAGACTGGAGTCAGACCAGAGGTGCTGGTTGAGGTTCCCTCAGCCGCAGGCTGGAGTCAGACCAGAGGGGCTGGTTGAGGCTCCCTCAGCCGCAGACTGGAGTCAGACCAGAGGGGATGGTTGAGGCTCCCTCAGCCGCAGACTGGAGTCAGACCAGAGGGGATGGTTGAGGCTCCCTCAGCCGCAGACTGGAGTCAGACCAGAGGTGCTGGTTGAGGCTCCCTCAGCCGCAGACTGGAGTCAGACCAGAGGTGCTGGTTGAGGCTCCCTCAGCCGCAGACTGGAGTCAGACCAGAGGGGCTGGTTGAGGTTCCCTCAGCCGCAGACTGGAGTCAGACCAGAGGGGCTGGTTGAGGTTCCCTCAGCCGCAGACTGGAGTCAGACCAGAGGTGCTGGTTGAGGCTCCCTCAGCCGCAGACTGGAGTCAGACCAGAGGTGCTGGTTGAGGTTCCCTCAGCCGCAGACTGGAGTCAGACCAGAGGTGCTGGTTGAGGCTCCCTCAGCCGCAGACTGGAGTCAGACCAGAGGTGCTGGTTGAGGTTCCCTCAGCCGCAGACTGGAGTCAGACCAGAGGTGCTGGTTGAGGTTCCCTCAGCCGCAGACTGGAGTCAGACCAGAGGTGCTGGTTGAGGCTCCCTCAGCCGCAGACTGGAGTCAGACCAGAGGTGCTGGTTGAGGCTCCCTCAGCCGCAGACTGGAGTCAGACCAGAGGGGCTGGTTGAGGTTCCCTCAGCCGCAGACTGGAGTCAGACCAGAGGTGCTGCTTGAGGCTCCCTCAGCCGCAGACTGGAGTCAGACCAGAGGGGCTGGTTGAGGTTCCCTCAGCCGCAGACTGGAGTCAGACCAGAGGTGCTGCTTGAGGTTCCCTCAGCCGCAGACTGGAGTCAGACCAGAGGTGCTGGTTGAGGTTCCCTCAGCCGCAGACTGGAGTCAGACCAGAGGTGCTGGTTGAGGCTCCCTCAGCCGCAGACTGGAGTCAGACCAGAGGTGCTGGTTGAGGTTCCCTCAGCCGCAGACTGGAGTCAGACCAGAGGTGCTGGTTGAGGCTCCCTCAGCCGCAGACTGGAGTCAGACCAGAGGGGCTGGTTGAGGTTCCCTCAGCCGCAGACTGGAGTCAGACCAGGGGTGCTGGTTGAGGCTCCCTCAGCCGCAGACTGGAGTCAGACCAGAGGTGCTGGTTGAGGCTCCCTCAGCCGCAGACTGGAGTCAGACCAGAGGTGCTGGTTGAGGTTCCCTCAGCCGCAGACTGGAGTCAGACCAGAGGTGCTGGTTGAGGCTCCCTCAGCCGCAGACTGGAGTCAGACCAGAGGGGCTGGTTGAGGTTCCCTCAGCCGCAGACTGGAGTCAGACCAGGGGTGCTGGTTGAGGCTCCCTCAGCCGCAGACTGGAGTCAGACCAGAGGTGCTGGTTGAGGCTCCCTCAGCCGCAGACTGGAGTCAGACCAGGGGTGCTGGTTGAGGCTCCCTCAGCCGCAGACTGGAGTCAGACCAGAGGGGCTGGTTGAGGTTCCCTCAGCCGCAGACTGGAGTCAGACCAGAGGGGCTGGTTGAGGCTCCCTCAGCCGCAGACTGGAGTCAGACCAGAGGTGCTGGTTGAGGCTCCCTCAGCCGCAGACTGGAGTCAGACCAGAGGGGCTGGTTGAGGCTCCCTCAGCCGCAGACTGGAGTCAGACCAGAGGTGCTGGTTGAGGCTCCCTCAGCCGCAGACTGGAGTCAGACCAGAGGTGCTGGTTGAGGCTCCCTCAGCCGCAGACTGGAGTCAGACCAGAGGTGCTGGTTGAGGCTCCCTCAGCCGCAGACTGGAGTCAGACCAGAGGTGCTGGTTGAGGCTCCCTCAGCCGCAGACTGGAGTCAGACCAGAGGTGCTGGTTGAGGCTCCCTCAGCCGCAGACTGGAGTCAGACCAGAGGTGCTGGTTGAGGTTCCCTCAGCCGCAGACTGGAGTCAGACCAGAGGTGCTGGTTGAGGTTCCCTCAGCCGCAAACTGGAGTCAGACCAGAGGTGCTGGTTGAGGTTCCCTCAGCCGCAGACTGGAGTCAGACCAGAGGGGCTGGTTGAGGTTCCCTCAGCCGCAGACTGGAGTCAGACCAGAGGGGCTGGTTGAGGTTCCCTCAGCCGCAGACTGGAGTCAGACCAGAGGTGCTGGTTGAGGTTCCCTCAGCCGCAGACTGGAGTCAGACCAGAGGTGC
Organism: Lissotriton helveticus; assembly: GCF_964261635.1. Lineage (NCBI taxonomy): Eukaryota > Metazoa > Chordata > Amphibia > Caudata > Salamandridae > Lissotriton > Lissotriton helveticus. The sequence goes on along the minus strand of NC_136065.1, from coordinate 2,131,736,610 downwards.
TGGTTGAGGTTCCCTCAGCCGCAGACTGGAGTCAGACCAGAGGTGCTGGTTGAGGCTCCCTCAGCCGCAGACTGGAGTCAGACCAGAGGTGCTGGTTGAGGCCGCAGACTGGAGTCAGACCAGAGGTGCTGGTTGAGGTTCCCTCAGCCGCAGGCTGGAGTCAGACCAGAGGGGCTGGTTGAGGCTCCCTCAGCCGCAGACTGGAGTCAGACCAGAGGGGATGGTTGAGGCTCCCTCAGCCGCAGACTGGAGTCAGACCAGAGGGGATGGTTGAGGCTCCCTCAGCCGCAGACTGGAGTCAGACCAGAGGTGCTGGTTGAGGCTCCCTCAGCCGCAGACTGGAGTCAGACCAGAGGTGCTGGTTGAGGCTCCCTCAGCCGCAGACTGGAGTCAGACCAGAGGGGCTGGTTGAGGTTCCCTCAGCCGCAGACTGGAGTCAGACCAGAGGGGCTGGTTGAGGTTCCCTCAGCCGCAGACTGGAGTCAGACCAGAGGTGCTGGTTGAGGCTCCCTCAGCCGCAGACTGGAGTCAGACCAGAGGTGCTGGTTGAGGTTCCCTCAGCCGCAGACTGGAGTCAGACCAGAGGTGCTGGTTGAGGCTCCCTCAGCCGCAGACTGGAGTCAGACCAGAGGTGCTGGTTGAGGTTCCCTCAGCCGCAGACTGGAGTCAGACCAGAGGTGCTGGTTGAGGTTCCCTCAGCCGCAGACTGGAGTCAGACCAGAGGTGCTGGTTGAGGCTCCCTCAGCCGCAGACTGGAGTCAGACCAGAGGTGCTGGTTGAGGCTCCCTCAGCCGCAGACTGGAGTCAGACCAGAGGGGCTGGTTGAGGTTCCCTCAGCCGCAGACTGGAGTCAGACCAGAGGTGCTGCTTGAGGTTCCCTCAGCCGCAGACTGGAGTCAGACCAGAGGGGCTGGTTGAGGTTCCCTCAGCCGCAGACTGGAGTCAGACCAGAGGTGCTGCTTGAGGTTCCCTCAGCCGCAGACTGGAGTCAGACCAGAGGTGCTGGTTGAGGTTCCCTCAGCCGCAGACTGGAGTCAGACCAGAGGTGCTGGTTGAGGCTCCCTCAGCCGCAGACTGGAGTCAGACCAGAGGTGCTGGTTGAGGCTCCCTCAGCCGCAGACTGGAGTCAGACCAGAGGTGCTGGTTGAGGCTCCCTCAGCCGCAGACTGGAGTCAGACCAGAGGGGCTGGTTGAGGTTCCCTCAGCCGCAGACTGGAGTCAGACCAGGGGTGCTGGTTGAGGCTCCCTCAGCCGCAGACTGGAGTCAGACCAGAGGTGCTGGTTGAGGCTCCCTCAGCCGCAGACTGGAGTCAGACCAGAGGTGCTGGTTGAGGTTCCCTCAGCCGCAGACTGGAGTCAGACCAGAGGTGCTGGTTGAGGCTCCCTCAGCCGCAGACTGGAGTCAGACCAGAGGGGCTGGTTGAGGTTCCCTCAGCCGCAGACTGGAGTCAGACCAGGGGTGCTGGTTGAGGCTCCCTCAGCCGCAGACTGGAGTCAGACCAGAGGTGCTGGTTGAGGCTCCCTCAGCCGCAGACTGGAGTCAGACCAGGGGTGCTGGTTGAGGCTCCCTCAGCCGCAGACTGGAGTCAGACCAGAGGGGCTGGTTGAGGTTCCCTCAGCCGCAGACTGGAGTCAGACCAGAGGGGCTGGTTGAGGCTCCCTCAGCCGCAGACTGGAGTCAGACCAGAGGTGCTGGTTGAGGCTCCCTCAGCCGCAGACTGGAGTCAGACCAGAGGGGCTGGTTGAGGCTCCCTCAGCCGCAGACTGGAGTCAGACCAGAGGTGCTGGTTGAGGTTCCCTCAGCCGCAGACTGGAGTCAGACCAGAGGTGCTGGTTGAGGCTCCCTCAGCCGCAGACTGGAGTCAGACCAGAGGTGCTGGTTGAGGCTCCCTCAGCCGCAGACTGGAGTCAGACCAGAGGTGCTGGTTGAGGCTCCCTCAGCCGCAGACTGGAGTCAGACCAGGGGTGCTGGTTGAGGCTCCCTCAGCCGCAGACTGGAGTCAGACCAGAGGTGCTGGTTGAGGTTCCCTCAGCCGCAGACTGGAGTCAGACCAGAGGTGCTGGTTGAGGCTCCCTCAGCCGCAGACTGGAGTCAGACCAGAGGGGCTGGTTGAGGTTCCCTCAGCCGCAGACTGGAGTCAGACCAGAGGTGCTGGTTGAGGCTCCCTCAGCCGCAGACTGGACTCAGACCAGGGGTGCTGGTTGAGGCTCCCTCAGCCGCAGACTGGAGTCAGACCAGAGGGGCTGGTTGAGGTTCCCTCAGCCGCAGACTGGAGTCAGACCAGGGGTGCTGGTTGAGGCTCCCTCAGCCGCAGACTGGAGTCAGACCAGAGGTGCTGGTTGAGGTTCCCTCAGCCGCAGACTGGAGTCAGACCAGAGGTGCTGGTTGAGGTTCCCTCAGCCGCAGACTGGAGTCAGACCAGAGGGGCTGGTTGAGGTTCCCTCAGCCGCAGACTGGAGTCAGACCAGAGGTGCTGCTTGAGGTTCCCTCAGCCGCAGACTGGAGTCAGACCAGAGGTGCTGGTTGAGGTTCCCTCAGCCGCAGACTGGAGTCAGACCAGAGGTGCTGGTTGAGGTTCCCTCAGCCGCAGACTGGAGTCAGACCAGAGGTGCTGGTTGAGGCTCCCTCAGCCGCAGACTGGAGTCAGACCAGGGGTGCTGGTTGAGGCTCCCTCAGCCGCAGACTGGAGTCAGACCAGAGGGGCTGGTTGAGGTTCCCTCAGCCGCAGACTGGAGTCAGACCAGAGGTGCTGGTTGAGGTTCCCTCAGCCGCAGACTGGAGTCAGACCAGAGGTGCTGGTTGAGGTTCCCTCAGCCGCAGACTGGAGTCAGACCAGAGGTGCTGGTTGAGGCTCCCTCAGCCGCAGACTGGAGTCAGACCAGAGGTGCTGGTTGAGGCTCCCTCAGCCGCAGACTGGAGTCAGACCAGAGGTGCTGGTTGAGGCTCCCTCAGCCGCAGACTGGAGTCAGACCAGAGGGGCTGGTTGAGGTTCCCTCAGCCGCAGACTGGAGTCAGACCAGAGGTGCTGGTTGAGGCTCCCTCAGCCGCAGACTGGAGTCAGACCAGAGGTGCTGGTTGAGGCTCCCTCAGCCGCAGACTGGACTCAGACCAGAGGTGCTGGTTGAGGCTCCCTCAGCCGCAGACTGGAGTCAGACCAGAGGTGCTGGTTGAGGGTCCTTCAGCCGCAGACTGGAGTCAGACCAGAGGGGCTGGTTGAGGTTCCCTCAGCCGCAGACTGGAGTCAGACCAGGGGTGCTGGTTGAGGTTCCCTCAGCCGCAGACTGGACTCAGACCAGGGGTGCTGGTTGAGGTTCCCTCAGCCGCAGACTGGAGTCAGACCAGAGGTGCTGGTTGAGGTTCCCTCAGCCGCAGACTGGAGTCAGACCAGAGGTGCTGGTTGAGGCTCCCTCAGCCGCAGACTGGAGTCAGACCAGGGGTGCTGGTTGAGGCTCCCTCAGCCGCAGACTGGAGTCAGACCAGAGGGGCTGGTTGAGGTTCCCTCAGCCGCAGACTGGAGTCAGACCAGAGGTGCTGGTTGAGGCTCCCTCAGCCGCAGACTGGAGTCAGACCAGAGGTGCTGGTTGAGGCTCCCTCAGCCGCAGACTGGAGTCAGACCAGAGGTGCTGGTTGAGGCTCCCTCAGCCGCAGACTGGAGTCAGACCAGAGGTGCTGGTTGAGGCTCCCTCAGCCGCAGACTGGAGTCAGACCAGAGGTGCTGGTTGAGGCTCCCCCAGCCGCAGACTGGAGTCAGACCAGAGGTGCTGGTTGAGGCTCCCCCAGCCGCAGACTGGAGTCAGACCAGAGGTGCTGGTTGAGGCTCCCTCAGCCGCAGACTGGAGTCAGACCAGAGGGGCTGGTTGAGGTTCCCTCAGCCGCAGACTGGAGTCAGACCAGAGGTGCTGGTTGAGGCTCCCTCAGCCGCAGACTGGAGTCAGACCAGGGGTGCTGGTTGAGGCTCCCTCAGCCGCAGACTGGAGTCAGACCAGAGGGGCTGGTTGAGGTTCCCTCAGCCGCAGACTGGAGTCAGACCAGAGGTGCTGGTTGAGGTTCCCTCAGCCGCAGACTGGAGTCAGACCAGAGGTGCTGGTTGAGGCTCCCTCAGCCACAGACTGGAGTCAGACCAGGGGTGCTGGTTGAGGTTCCCTCAGCCGCAGACTGGAGTCAGACCAGAGGTGCTGGTTGAGGTTCCCTCAGCCGCAGACTGGAGTCAGACCAGGGGTGCTGGTTGAGGTTCCCTCCGCAGACTGGAGTCAGACCAGAGGTGCTGGTTGAGGCTCCCTCAGCCGCAGACTGGAGTCAGACCAGAGGGGCTGGTTGAGGCTCCCTCAGCCGCAGACTGGAGTCAGACCAGAGGTGCTGCTTGAGGTTCCCTCAGCCGCAGACTGGAGTCAGACCAGAGGTGCTGGTTGAGGTTCCCTCAGCCGCAGACTGGAGTCAGACCAGAGGGGCTGGTTGAGGCTCCCTCAGCCGCAGACTGGAGTCAGACCAGAGGTGCTGGTTGAGGCTCCCTCAGCCGCAGACTGGAGTCAGACCAGAGGTGCTGGTTGAGGCTCCCTCAGCCGCAGACTGGAGTCAGACCAGAGGTGCTGGTTGAGGTTCCCTCAGCCGCAGACTGGAGTCAGACCAGAGGTGCTGGTTGAGGCTCCCTCAGCCGCAGACTGGAGTCAGACCAGAGGGGCTGGTTGAGGCTCCCTCAGCCGCAGACTGGAGTCAGACCAGAGGTGCTGGTTGAGGCTCCCTCAGCCCCGCAGACTGGAGTCAGACCAGAGGTGCTGGCTGAGGCTCCCTCAGCCGCAGACTGGAGTCAGACCAGAGGGGCTGGTTGAGGCTCCCTCAGCCGCAGACTGGAGTCAGACCAGAGGGGCTGGTTGAGGCTCCCTCAGCCGCAGACTGGAGTCAGACCAGAGGTGCTGGTTGAGGTTCCCTCAGCCGCAGACTGGAGTCAGACCAGAGGGGCTGGTTGAGGCTCCCTCAGCCGCAGACTGGAGTCAGACCAGAGGTGCTGGTTGAGGCTCCCTCAGCCGCAGACTGGAGTCAGACCAGAGGGGCTGGTTGAGGCTCCCTCAGCCGCAGACTGGAGTCAGACCAGAGGTGCTGGTTGAGGCTCCCTCAGCCGCAGACTGGAGTCAGACCAGAGGTGCTGGTTGAGGCTCCCTCAGCCGCAGACTGGAGTCAGACCAGAGGGGATGGTTGAGGCTCCCTCAGCCGCAGACTGGAGTCAGACCAGAGGGGATGGTTGAGGCTCCCTCAGCCGCAGACTGGAGTCAGACCAGAGGTGCTGGTTGAGGCTCCCTCAGCCGCAGACTGGAGTCAGACCAGAGGTGCTGGTTGAGGCTCCCTCAGCCGCAGACTGGAGTCAGACCAGGGGTGCTGGTTGAGGCTCCCTCAGCCGCAGACTGGAGTCAGACCAGGGGTGCTGGTTGAGGCTCCCTCAGCCGCAGACTGGAGTCAGACCAGAGGGGATGGTTGAGGCTCCCTCAGCCGCAGACTGGAGTCAGACCAGAGGTGCTGGTTGAGGCTCCCTCAGCCGCAGACTGGAGTCACACCAGAGGGGATGGTTGAGGCTCCCTCAGCCGCAGACTGGAGTCAGACCAGAGGTGCTGGTTGAGGCTCCCTCAGCCGCAGACTGGAGTCAGACCAGAGGTGCTGGTTGAGGCTCCCTCAGCCGCAGACTGGAGTCAGACCAGGGGTGCTGGTTGAGGCTCCCTCAGCCGCAGACTGGAGTCAGACCAGGGGTGCTGGTTGAGGCTCCCTCAGCCGCAGACTGGAGTCAGACCAGGGGTGCTGGTTGAGGCTCCCTCAGCCGCAGACTGGAGTCAGACCAGAGGTGCTGGTTGAGGCTCCCTCAGCCGCAGACTGGAGTCAGACCAGGGGTGCTGGTTGAGGCTCCCTCAGCCGCAGACTGGAGTCAGACCAGAGGTGCTGGTTGAGGTTCCCTCAGCCGCAGACTGGAGTCAGACCAGAGGTGCTGGTTGAGGTTCCCTCAGCCGCAGACTGGAGTCAGACCAGAGGTGCTGGTTGAGGCTCCCTCAGCCGCAGACTGGAGTCAGACCAGAGGTGCTGGTTGAGGTTCCCTCAGCCGCAGACTGGAGTCAGACCAGAGGTGCTGGTTGAGGTTCCCTCAGCCGCAGACTGGAGTCAGACCAGAGGTGCTGGTTGAGGCTCCCTCAGCCGCAGACTGGAGTCAGACCAGAGGTGCTGGTTGAGGCTCCCTCAGCCGCAGACTGGAGTCAGACCAGAGGTGCTGGTTGAGGCTCCCTCAGCCGCAGACTGGAGTCAGACCAGAGGTGCTGGTTGAGGTTCCCTCAGCCGCAGACTGGAGTCAGACCAGAGGTGCTGGTTGAGGCTCCCTCAGCCGCAGACTGGAGTCAGACAAGAGGTGCTGGTTGAGGTTCCCTCAGCCGCAGACTGGAGTCAGACCAGAGGTGCTGGTTGAGGTTCCCTCAGCCGCAGACTGGAGTCAGACCAGAGGTGCTGGTTGAGGCTCCCTCAGCCGCAGACTGGAGTCAGACCAGAGGTGCTGGTTGAGGCTCCCTCAGCCGCAGACTGGAGTCAGACCAGAGGTGCTGGTTGAGGCTCCCTCAGCCGCAGACTGGAGTCAGACCAGAGGTGCTGGTTGAGGCTCCCTCAGCCGCAGACTGGAGTCAGACCAGAGGTGCTGGTTGAGGCTCCCTCAGCCGCAGACTGGAGTCAGACCAGAGGTGCTGGTTGAGGCTCCCTCAGCCGCAGACTGGAGTCAGACCAGAGGGGCTGGTTGAGGTTCCCTCAGCCGCAGACTGGAGTCAGACCAGAGGTGCTGGTTGAGGCTCCCTCAGCCGCAGACTGGAGTCAGACCAGAGGTGCTGGTTGAGGCTCCCTCAGCCGCAGACTGGAGTCAGACCAGAGGTGCTGGTTGAGGCTCCCTCAGCCGCAGACTGGAGTCAGACCAGAGGTGCTGGTTGAGGTTCCCTCAGCCGCAGACTGGAGTCAGACCAGAGGTGCTGGTTGAGGCTCCCTCAGCCGCAGACTGGAGTCAGACCAGAGGTGCTGGTTGAGGCTCCCTCAGCCGCAGACTGGAGTCAGACCAGGGGTGCTGGTTGAGGCTCCCTCAGCCGCAGACTGGACTCAGACCAGAGGTGCTGGTTGAGGCTCCCTCAGCCGCAGACTGGAGTCAGACCAGAGGGGCTGGTTGAGGCTCCCTCAGCCGCAGACTGGAGTCAGACCAGAGGTGCTGGTTGAGGCTCCCTCAGCCGCAGACTGGAGTCAGACCAGAGGGGCTGGTTGAGGCTCCCTCAGCCGCAGACTGGAGTCAGACCAGAGGGGCTGGTTGAGGCTCCCTCAGCCGCAGACTGGAGTCAGACCAGAGGTGCTGGTTGAGGCTCCCTCAGCCGCAGACTGGAGTCAGACCAGGGGTGCTGGTTGAGGCTCCCTCAGCCGCAGACTGGAGTCAGACCAGAGGGGCTGGTTGAGGCTCCCTCAGCCGCAGACTGGAGTCAGACCAGGGGTTGCTGGTTGAGGTTCCCTCAGCCGCAGACAGCGCCCCGCGTCACGCCTTACACGGGTCTCCTCCAGTCTAAGGTGCACCTTACGCAGTGGCTCAAAATGCAGCTGTTCGACTCATCTTTGGACTTAGAAATGAGGCCACGTCTCTGACCTCAGGTCTTTAGGCTTCCCATGGATGCCAGAGAGAGCCTGAACATCTTATAAATGTCTACATTGCTTGAGACCTCAGCAGGGCTCACCCTGCCCAGGTGAAGCCCCCCTGTCACCCAGGGTTCCCCCCCAGCTCTGGCCTGTACGAGGAGTCGTTCTCAGAGGGGACAGAGCAGATGTGGAGTCTGTGCCTCAGGTCTGGGGGTGCACACTCAGGTCAGCGGGGGGCGCTCCTTGGAAATGTATCTGACACTGGTGCTTCTGCTGACCAGGGTAGGATGCTGGGTGTGGCCTGGCAGTGGTGTGGCCAAACACAAACACCCCCCTCACCCCAACAACACACATACACACAAAACACACACACACATCTATACATATACCACACATGCACACCACACATGCACGCACACATACATATATACACATACGCACACACACCACACATGCATGCACATGACACACACGGACACACACAAATACATGCACACACACACACACATACACACATGCACACTAAACTCACATACGCATGCACACACACATGCAAAAACACACACACGCACACACACATACCACATACATGCACACACACACAAGCCCACACACCACACACAAACACCAGATACACACCACACACACACACATATATATTTCCATCCCCATACACACATATAAGAAATTGTATAGACCTTAAATTAATGACTCGCATTTTATTGATTTTCAAAGGATGAAAAGCTGGTTTGGGCAGGTGGGGGTTCAAACATATGACCTTCTCATTCCTCCCAGCTTCTGCTGCAAACACTTTACCCCACTGAGCTATTTTACGTGATGTCCCCTTCCACGTGTGCCCTCACTGCTGTGGCAATAGCTTGTAACTCCTCTTCTGCACACCATTGTGTCATGTACCCTGCTGACCTATTGAATCACAACCCGCCGTACACCTCGCCTCTTACAATGGCTAGAAATGTGTCTTATGCGATAACGAATTAGATGTGTCGTTGCCACGGTTCCAGGCTGCAGCTCTGAAAAGGATGATGGGAAAAAGGCTCCCTTGGCCAATAGGATCTCTCTTTTTATTTAATTCCCGGAATCATGCATAATTCAAGAATCCCAAATAGCAGAGATATTAAAAAATGTTAAACCTTTTAACCGCATCGCTGCAGCGGTTTTTCCCGCTGTGCGCGGCATTTTTAAAATTACCGCGTTACATGACGAGCTCAGCTCGTCATCAGCGTACGGCAGGTTACGCTCATGACGAGCTGAGCTCGTCTTATATAACAAAACAAAAGCCAATGCTGAGAAGCCCAATTATCAACCGATAATTCACCAAAATAGCTGTTGTCGAATCAAACAAAAACAACCTGCTCATAATATAGCATCATGTGAGATTTATTCTCTTTTGTAGAATTTTCACTTTTTGCCACAATATTTTTAGTGCATGGGAGTACAAAGATTTTTATATACAATATATACAAACATAAGCATGAATCACAAAAGACATTTTACACATTACATACACACTTGGCCATTCAATCATACAAAAAACATACACACAAATGGCAAAAAAAGAATATGTCCACGTATTGGTAACGAGTAGACGGAAATAATCCTTTCGTGATAGTCAATTTCTAGAGTCTGTATAATTCACAGTTCTACCAGAGAGTCTCTTGTATCAAATTAAGGAACTGATATACAGCATCAATAATACACCAAATACGGGACAGGGCTGGTCGACGCGTTTCGAACCCCTGTATGTTCTTGGGGTTCTCCTCAGGACCGGATGGGTTCTTGAGATAAATGTCGATAAATCACAGTCAATCGTGAAATGAGTAGGTATCCCAACTACGGAGTTAGATTTGTATCCCACAGGAGAAGTATTCACGGGGACCGCTACTGTGACGGCTTCTTGCTTGCCGGCATGTCCTCGTTTGTAAAGAGCGGCCGCTCCTTTGCGATAGAGGGAAAAGGCGTCCGTCCTTCTCTCAGGATTGATTGAATAGTTGACCATTCAATCAATCCTGAGAGAAGGACGGATGCCTTTTCCCTCTATCGTAAAGGAGCGGCCGCTCTTTACAAACGAGGACATGCCGGCAAGCAAGAAGCCGTCACAGTAGCGGTCCCCGTGAATACTTCTCCTGTGGGATACAAATCTAACTCCGTAGTTGGGATACCTACTCATTTCACGATTGACTGTGATTTATCGACATTTATCTCAAGAACCCATCCGGTCCTGAGGAGAACCCCAACAACATACAGGGGTTCGAAACGCGTCGACCAGCCCTGTCCCGTATTTGGTGTATTATTGATGCTGTATATCAGTTCCTTAATTTGATACAAGAGACTCTCTGGTAGAACTGTGAATTATACAGACTCTAGAAATTGACTATCACGAAAGGATTATTTCCGTCTACTCGTTACCAATACGTGGACATATTGTTTTTTTGCCATTTGTGTGTATGTTTTTTGTATGATTGAATGGCCAAGTGTGTATGTAATGTGTAAAATGTCTTTTGTGATTCATGCTTATGTTTGTATATATTGTATATAAAATTCTTTGTACTCCCATGCACTAAAAATATTGTGGCAAAAAGTGAAAATTCTACAAAAGAGAATAAATCTCACATGATGCTATATTATGAGCAGGTTGTTTTTGTTTGATTCGACAACAGCTATTTTGGTGAATTATCTGTTGATAATTGGGCTTCTCAGCATTGGCTTTTGTTTTGTTATATAAGATTTGGTTGGACTCAGCCCTGCTGAGTTAGGAGTCAAGACCCTTTTTTGATTCTTTGAGCTGAGCTCGTCATCAGCGTGGAAGGCCCACACTGCAACTTTTTAACGCGCTAATATCTCAAAAGCGAATGAATGGATGTACTCAAACCCCATGGAAGCTTGATTTCTGGGCTAAGTTCCACTTTCATGCAAAGTTTGGTGTAAGTCTATTCAGCCGTGGCAGGCTGTAGGTGTGAGAAAAGATTCCTAAGGGAGCTTAATTGGACTTTTTTTTCAACCCTCCTTCACTTTTTTCTCTGAACTGATCTGTATGAAAATGGCCGTCTCAGACCTCAACGCACTAACTTAATAATTTGCCAAATTTTTCACAAATCCGTCCACATGGTCAATAGTTAGTTATAGGCAAATCAAAAAAAAATATTTTCAATGGAAATTGCTTCTTAACCATGACTACACTGTGGGAACAATCACTGTGTTTTTAAATATATTTATAAAAGTTAACTCCCTTGCTAAGAACAGACCTCCTGCCTCGTGGCGGCTTTGCTTCGGTAGCAGGGTGAGACCCCTGTGTGCCATAAATGAATAAACACCAAACAGAAAAGAAGCAAACCCGACATTTTCATTGAGGTGCGGCACACAGCGCATTAAGGCCTGATTTGGAAATGAGGAATTGGCGTAGAGCAGCGCCGCAAGTCCTCTTGCGGCGCTATCCTCGCCCTGCACTGGAGCAGAATTAGCTGCCTACCGCCAATGTAGGCACCCTTGCCCCATGGTGCAAGGGGGCCTGCGTTGTAAACAGAAATGTTTTTGTGCCGGCAAGGTCTCCTTCATGCACAAAAAGAATCCCAAGAGGTGTCTACCTCTGTCTATGTGAGCTGCAGAATGCAACACACACGGAAAGAGGAAAAAACAAGGAAAAAAAAAATATTTGTCCTTGTTACGCCCGCTCTGGGGAGGCGTAAGCTTTTGGCGCTGCCGCAGGTTGATGTGATGAAGTAAACCTTCGGGCATCAGCAAAATCCATGGCTGCAGCGTGGGAACACCCACCGCAACGTCCATGGAACGCCACATTGATGAAGAGTGAGGCAACGCAGCGACTTGCGCTGCTTTGTCTTTTTCCATATCTACCAGCCCTCGCAGAGTGGCTTTGCGTCGTCTCATAGATATGATTGAGAGGCGTGCGCTGCCGGCGCGTCATAAAAAGGGACGCTTCCGCGGCGCAGGGCTCTCATAAAGGAGCCCCCTCGTCTGAATAGCCTATCTCTCTTCATATTCGGCAAAAACGCATCACAGGCCTCATTTATGAGAAATGACGCATCGCTGCATGAAAGCAGCGATCCGTCACTTCTCAGTGCGCACTCCTTGCGTCATGATTGATGCGTCATATTTATAATGTGACGCATCATGTCGCAAGGAGTTACAGATACGTCAGTATTTCTGACGTATCTGTAGGCGCAAAAGTGACGCATTGCTGGAGTGTGTCACAAAAGTGACGCAACTCCAGCAATATGTACTTTCACATGGGCAAGACCCATGTTGTTAGTGCTTGCGTCAGTCTTACGCCTGCCATCAAGCAGGCGTAAGATCTTGATGCATTAGCGGCCAAGAAATGGCGCAGTGAAATCTTATAGATTTCACTGCGGCACTTCCATGACCCTTTCTTGCGTCAAAACGCCCCCCTTGCATACATTATACCTGGCGCAGGTATAATGAGGCGCAGGGGTTTACAAAGTGACACATCTACCTAGATGCGTCACTTTGTAAATATGGCGCAACAAGGCGCATTTTTTACGCCACTGGTGCGTCACAAAAAGTGATGCGCCAGCGGCGTAAAAGTGACGCATAGCCTCATAAATGAGGCCTCATGTTTCTACAACCACACTCATAAAATCACATTCATACGTTTATAACTTAGAGCGAAGGTGAAATTCCACATTAAACCTCAGTCCAGCTTAAGTAGCAATAGAAAAACCCTGCTTTCCACCCGACAGATCGCGTTACAACGACTTTACTCCATGGAAGAGCTGTACTAGCAGCCCCAAGGCCTCTCACCTGTGGTTTTACAATAGTCTAAGTAGCTGCCTGCACCCTGGATCTGGGTAAAATACCCTTTAGAAAATACAGACACACAAACAAACGCCTTGGCATAAACCCTATGTGCAGCTACGCAGAGTGTCATATACTTATCTTTTATACTCTTCGCCTTTGCATTTACTCTGTACTACATGTGATATGGTTAAGAACCTACCTGTTTAAACTTCCCTTCACAGTATTAAGTGAATCAATAGTCTGACTCCATTATTTGTAGGACAATATATAACGCACAAAATTAGTAAAGGCACTTAGCTGATATGCATTTTCCTCATGCTGCCACATGTGTAGTGACCAGACTTGGTTTTCCAAGAACAGTACAACAGCGCCATCGTGTGGTGAGTCTGGGATATTATTATTATTATTATTTTTATTATTTATTGAATTTGTATTGCGCACAGCTACCCGCAATGGGCTTCCCGGCGCCAGGGACAGACTAGAGAAGAAGACAAGCAATTGCTGAGAGAGAAGAGAAAGAGGAACAGAACTAAAAACTCAGGGGCAGATTTATGTTGGGAATGCGCCACGTTTGCGTCACGCAACTGCGACGTAAACGTGGCGCATCCCTACGACCCAATTACAACGTGACGCATCTAGGCAGATGCGTCACGTTGTAAAGCCCTGTGCCACTTGTGGGCGTTCCGGCGCAGGGTGGGCGTTACGGGGCAGGTGCGCCTCGCAAATGTGGCTGAGTGAAATCTATAAGATTTCACTCAGTCACTTTCAGTCCAATGCTGCGGCAAAACCCTGCGCCTGCTTGAAGCAGGCGTAGGTCTTGACGCACCATTGGTCAGATAGGGCACCCCCGAGCCTTGCTGGAGCTGCGTCGCGCTTGCGACGCAACTCCAGCAATGCGCCACCTTTACGGCACAGATGCGTCACGCATCTGTGCCGTTTTTGCCCCATGGTGCGCCGCATTGTAAATGCGGCGCACCATGGGTGGCGGAGCAGCGGCGCATGATAACTGGCGCATCCCTGGGGATGCGCCAGTCATCATAAATCTGCCCCTCAAAACAGAAAAGTCTTCAATTTTTTGCGGAAAACCAGAAGATTAGTTTCTGTTTTTAGTGCCAGCGGGAGAGCATTCCACATCTTCGGTCCTAAGTGTGCGAATGAACGGCCTCCCATTTTTGCCAGTCGGATTCTTGGAATCGCGAAATTGCCATTATTAGATGACCTAAGAGAGCGACTAGGCTGATATGGCTGGACAAGATTGTGCAAGTAAATGGGAGCAGAACCCTGACGAATCTTAAACAGGAGACACAGAGTTTTAAAGACCACACGATCAGAGATTTTTAACCAGTGAAGGTCACACAGGGATTGCATTGCGGACGTTCTCCGTGGAACATTGCACAGAAGGCGGGCGGCTGAGTTCTGTACAACCTGGAGTTTATTTATTGTAGCTTTATCAGCTCCTAGATAAAGCACATTGCCATAGTCGATACGGGACATCACAAGGGCCTGCACGACAGTTCTTCGAGTGGACTCAGGCAACATCCATATGATCTTCTGCAACCAGCGTAAGGTATTAAAACAGATTGCAGCAACCTTAGTTGCCTGCTGTCTCATCGAGAGTTTCTCGTCGATTAGGAAACCGAGGTTACGAGCAACTGGCACGGGGATAGGTAGCGGACCCATGTCACTGGGCCAGTGTCTAGAGCCCCACAGATCTTTGTGTTTGCCTAGTATGATAACCTCAGTCTTTTCTCCGTTGAGCTTCAGCAGATTAGCCTGCATCCAAGCTGCAACGCGAGAAAGGCCAGTTTTTAGGGCAGAAGTGTCCTGAGCCCTGCTGCTAGACAAAGAAAACACAATCTGCGTGTCGTCTGCATATGAATATATGGACAGACCGGCGTCCTCTACGATAGAAGCAAGTGGTCTGATGTAAATATTGAACAACAAAGGGCTCAATATAGACCCTTGAGGGACGCCGTGAGCAGATGAATGAATCGCAGATTCAGCTTTGTTTGAAAAAACCTGAAATGTGCGCTCATTAAGAAATGAGGCCACCCAGGCAAGCGCTGGTCCAGCAACACCAAGGGAGCGGAGGGACTCCAGTAGGATGGAATGAGGATGCATGCTGTGCGCAGCTACTGTCTCTTTCTTCTCCTCTTTGGAGCAGCTTCACTCACCATCGGATGCATTCTGGGGAGGAGTGTTTCTGTTTCCTAATATTTCTATGCCCCTGGCAGCGCTGCTTGATATGTTTTATCAGCCTGGGCTAGCTTCTCAGCAGACAGAAGCACACGCATGCGTCCCTCAGCACGCACAATGATTTCTGAGACCGCTCCAGGGCCTATGTCCAATTTCTCAGGAATCACTCACTTGAGAGTGGCGGGCGCTGCCGAGTATGACTTTTGTGGTGGCTGAACAGCACCACGTACATGTCCTGCCTGTTGGTTACACAACGATTCTCTTTTTCTCTTTTGCATTTTTTTTTACACATAATACAATACATTGAATTCTGCGACCCCTCTATAAAAAGTAATCCACACCTCATTTCTTTATGATCGGTGACTTCTCACATACCCAGTCACAGACTATCAAGAAAAGACACAGAGGTTGACTGTAATAACTTATTACAGTTGAGTCTGGCCTTACAATGCTCACTGCCAGAGCGAGCAGCAAGGGCGAGAGGCGTGTCACTGTCACAGAGGATATTTGCAGCTGCAATTTATACAAGGAAAGCAGGATCGGGCTTCTCTGTGTTCTGATATGATTTTCTAAAACGAAAAGCATTTAGAAGAAAGGAGAAATGTATAGCAAAATGTGTTATAATCTTTCTGCATGTTTCTACACATTCTGAGCTACTGTGCATAAAAAAATGACTTGTATTAAACTGATTTTATTATCTTTTTGCAACTAATATCTTATAGCTTTTTTGATGTGCTTAATTTTCCTCCATTGCTTGTTTCTGTGCAGGAGGGACACCTTCCTGCACAAAACAATCAACCCTAAAATGCTGACACCCTTGCACTGGGGCTTGGCAGCCATTTGTGCGCCAGCGCTGGAGGAAAGGATAGGAATGGACCGTATCTGATAGATACAGCACATTCCTGTCCTTTTCTATTGGCGTCGGGCAGCGCAGCAGGAAGGCTTGAGGCTCTGCTCTATGCCACAAGATCATGAATGAGGCCCTCTGCTTTTAATCTTCATGTTTGCAAACATGCGCTCTTTTTCATATGAAAGAACTTCACACCGAGTATTTAAGCGGTTTGTGGGCACGGTGATGGTGTCTCCGTTTGTGATGAGGAATAAAGCACCCCCTACCCTACATGGTTAGTATATTGAGGTCACCTCAGAGTACCATAACCTTATTACGGAACTCTTCCTCAGCCGCTTTCTTCTATATGGTCATGGAACTTCTCAATGGCTTGCAATATCCTTATAATGTATGACAGGCGGTACTTTATCCCATAAGTAATTTAAAAAAGAAAGAGAGACACCTTATAACCAACTGGGGCCTTCATTGATACAATTACCCACTATACTGCAATGATTCACTTAGTAATTCAAGGACTCATTTATGATGTTTTGGTGCAGGGAAGCCCCTCAAGGAATCTTGCTGCACTGCCCTGCGTCAAAAGAAAAGGGCAGGAATACGCCATGTCTATCAGATATGGCGCATTTCTGATCTTTACTGTAGGAAAGTGGGTTTCTGTTGAAGTAGCCCCCCCCACTTTTTGCCAGACTACTGATGCACTTTGACTTGATGTGCCCTGGGTCCCTCACAATCAGAATCCCAGGGCCTGTGTTCTTTCCCCAAACCTAACCCAATTGGCATCTCTGGCCACAGGTCAGCCCCTGGTCAATGGTACCACAGTTACCCAGGGCACTGTGACCAGGGAAGACGTCTAAGGGCTGAAGCACTTGTTGTGCCACCCTTAGAGGCCCTGTACCCTGACACCCACACACTGCCTTTGCAGGCTTCGTGTTTTGGTGCAAAACAAAGTGAAGAGTTGACATGGCACACATCCCTGTGTGCCATGCCTACAACCCACTGCCCTGGCATAGATCAGTCACCCCTCTAGCTGGGTGCACTATACCAGAGGTGAGGGTACTGGTGAATGAGCCCTGGATCCCAACAGGGTCTAAGTCCACTCTTAAAAAATCAATAGTTCAGCCCTGAACATTGGGTTGAATCACCCTGGGCACAATCTTTTGCCGTCTCTGAATAAAGGGTTTAAGTCCTTTTATGTTGTGCATTGAAAAAGACAATAGTCAAGGTTTGTAATCCAATGAATTTATTTTATATTTATTTATTTTGAAAGTTTCATATAGCGCAAACAAGATCTTCGCAGATATCAGAGCGCTTTACAGAGGAGGGGAGCATATATAAACAGATACATCAATAGTGTTAAACGTACAGTTAAGTGATATCATAAACAATCAAGTAAGTCAATTTCAAAGTCAAACAAAAATGCAAAGGGTTCGAACAAGTAGTACAGATCAGTATCGAGCCTTTGAAGTTAACCCCCAGTAGTAGTTCAAGTGCATTTAGCCATGAGGATAGCTTTTACTTCTTTCTTAAAGAGTATGGTAGAGGGGATGAGCCTGGTTTCAGGGGGGAGTGAGTTCCAAATCCTGGGTGCCATTCCTGAGAAGGAGCGTTTATAGGTTTTTTGCTTGCGGAATCTTTTAGGCTTTGGCAAAAGATTGTTTGTGCCTCTAGTGTTTCTGGAGCCTCCAGAAATCGTCAGCTTCTGAGCGAGGTATCTAGGTGAGCTCAGGTGGACAGCCTTGTGCGTCAAGCAAGCGATTTTCAGATGTATTCTGGCTTCAAAAGGCAGCCAGTTCAGGGATTTGAAGTCAGGGGAAATGTGTGAGTGTTTTTTTGATCCAGTGATGAGTCTCGCTGCGGCGTTTAAAGAGGCTCTTATGGGTGCCGTAGTAGCTAGGGGGAGACCGCAGAGGGCGATGCTGCCGTATTCTATTCGAGGTATGACTAGTGATTGTACCGCAGTTTGGAAGTCTTTGGCTGGAAGGAAGGGTTTAAGTTTCCTAAGGGTGTTGATTTGGTAGTTCGCTCCCTTAGTTGCTTTGTTGATGTGTTCCAGCATGCTGAGATTGGTGTCAAGTGTTATGCCCAAAGATTTTGCTGAGTCCACGATGGTGGGTTGAAGATTGAGTGCCGTTAGGTGTTTAAGCCACATTTGTGCGGTAGTGATCTTCGCGGGAGGTGAGATCAGCAGGAACTCTGTTTTAAAGGCATTGAGTTTGAGATGATTAGCGGCCAGCCAGGATTGGGTGCTTCTGATCGTTAAGTTCAAGAGCGTAATGTCTTTGGGTGATTGTAGTTTGAGATAAAGTTGGGTGTCATCGGCATACATGTGGAAGTGTACATTGGATTCTTGTAGCAAGGTGGTAAAAGGTTCCATAACTAGGTTGAACAAAGTTGGGGATAGGGAGGATCCTTGTGGTACGCCTAGCGATACAGGTCTTGGCGAGGACATCAAGTTGTTGCTCTTGAATTTCTGCGACCTGTTATTCAGAAAGGACGTGAACCACTTGAGCACAGTTCCAGATAGACCCATTCTTGTGTTTAATAGTTCGAGTAAATTCTCATGTTTGACGGTGTCAAATGCAGAGGAGAGATCAAGAAGGATGAGGAGACAGGTATCGTTATGATCTAGGATTTGAAGGGCGTCGTCAATTATGTGAGTCATAGCAGTTTCAGTACTGTGATTTGCTCGGAAGCCTGATTGATGAGAGTTGAGGAGATCAAACTGATTAATGTGTTTAGTCAATTGTATTTGTGCACATTTTTCCAACAGTTTGGCAAGAGTCGGAATATTGGTAATGGGGCGGTAGTTGTTTAGGTCAGAGGGGTCGGCTGTAGGTTTCTTTAGCAAAGGTGTGACTTGTCCAACTTTGAGGGAGTCGGGAATGGTCCCTTGTTGAAGTGAGCTGTTATAATGAACTTCAATTCAATCCATTAATATGTCATTTCAAAGGCCATCATCTTGACCCTTTCAATTATCCAATATCCAATGCATTTCGGGCAGGGTGCCCTGCAACAGGGACCACTCTATAATTAAACAAAATATGCTGTAAAGCATCTATGAAATCATCATTAAATTCAAAGTAAATGGGATGGTTATCTCACAGTGCGGGGGTTCTATTTTAGTTAATGGTATCTAAAAGAGACACGTTAGTGATAGATTCCTTACCTTAGAATATCTCCAGGCGTCAGACTGGATCCGGAAAATTTTGCGTAGCAATACCCCTGCGCGCCGGCAGGCGTCGTCCGTGGCTCCGCGTCCGTCGTCCGCGTCGTTAGCGCCGGAATGACGACGCTGGAGTACTTGGACGCCGCCCTTGCACTCTGACGTCAGTTCTTCTTTTTTCCGCGCCAGCTAGCGCACATCCGGAGAAGCTCTACCCCTTAGTCATTTTTTGACTAAACTTTTTGATCATTTTGATAATTTTTCTACTCGAGTCTTCGACTCCTACGGTGCCGGTAGGGATGCCCGGGTTCAAACCCTGCTCCAAGTGCAGCCGACTGATGTCGGTTACCGACCCCCATCGCCGGTGTCTTCAGTGTCTAGGCCTCGACCACAACGACCGCACCTGCTCCGCTCCAGGTCCTGGTCCCACAGGAGGTCGAGGGACCGGTCGTGTGCTTCGGCTCCGACGCCGTCGTGTGCTTCGGCCCCGGCGCCGCAGGCCCTCGCTGGATCCGGTTCCGGATCCGGGTCATCGCCGGTCGACATCACGACCTCACCGGCGCCGGCACTGCGGTGTCGCCCCCGGCGCCGCCTACGGGTGCCGTCCCTGGTCCTGCCCTCGATTCGGTTCCGGCACCGGAGCGGCGCCGCCGGGCGCCGCTCTCGACGTCGTATGGAGATTTCTATTTCCATGAACCGGCCCCATCTGTTGAACCTGACTTGCTGGAGATGGGTGACGAGGGTGATTGGGAGGTTTCTGTGGACCCTCTGGCACAGGAGTGCCAGTCTCAACAGGACTGGACATATGAGCTTGGGGAGGCCAGTGGAATTGACACTTCGCCAGACACTGGATTTGTCTCCCCTCCCACCGTGGCTTCGGAGGAGGGGGCTGCCTACAGTGTAGTGTTGACGCAGGCGGCCAAGGCCTTGGGCCTGACGTTCCCCGTTGCGGCCGTGAGGACTAACCTCCTCACTGAGGTCCTTAAACTGCAAGCATGCTCCACTGAGCCTCTGCTGCCGTTGACGTTCTTTTGGGCACTTGGTCCAAGCCCGCTACAGGTCAGCCTGTGGATAGGAACGTGGCCAGACGCTAGCGCCCGACCCTGGGTGACCCTTGCTTTTTGTCCACCCATCCCACCCCCGAGAGCCTGGTCATCCAGGCCTCCACTTCTCAGACCGCATTCCCGACGGCTCCGCCCGATTGGGAATCCAAGAGGTACGAGCAATTCGGAAAGACAGTGTTCTCGTCCCTGAGTTTGGGACTGCGGTTAGTCAATACCGCATGCCTCTTGCGCCGCTACACCCACACCCTGTGGGACACGGTCGCGGACGTGCTGCCACAATGTCCGGAGGAGGCCCTGACTAAATTCGCCCAGGCCCTTGCGGAGGGTCGAGATGCAGCGCGCTATTCCATCCGGTGTGGGCTGGATACCACCGACTCACTGGGCAGAGAGATGGCAACGACGGTGGCGGTTCGACGCCACGCCTGGTTGAGGTCTGCCAACTTTTCGGCCGATGTCCAGGCCACACTTCTGGACATGCCGTTTGATGGCCGTCGCCTCTGTGGCGACAAGGCAGACCATGCGCTTGAGCGTTTTAAGGACTCCAGGGCTACGGCCAAGTCCTTGGGCCTCTCGGCCCCACGCCAGCAAACGGGTGCCTTTCGCTCCTTTTGTGGCCAAGGAAGGGGCGCTCCCACACGTGCTGCCAGCCAATCACCGCAGAATGCTACACAGCGCGGTGGCGGCCGTGGAGGCGGTCGGGGACAACGGCGAGGCCAGTCCACACCTTCCCCTGCAGCACCCGTCTCAAAACCCTCCTAGTCCGTGCTTTCAGGCCCATGTGACGCCAGTGGGGGGCAGGGTTCGCCATCACCTCTTCCACTGGCGCACTGTCACGTCGGACAGGTGGGTGCTGCAAATCGTCCGAAGGGGCTACTCCCTCCCCTTCGAGACGACCCCTCCAGCCATGCCACCGCCATTCCACCGCGTGTCGGGGGATCACTTGCAACTTCTGCATGAGGAAGTTACGGCCCTCTTGGCCAAGGGGGCCATCGAGCGCGTTCCTGAAACCAGAAGTAGGGTGTGGTTGTTACTCCCACTACTTTCTGGTACCCAAGAAGGGCAAAGGGGGCCTACGCCCTATCTTGGACCTACGGAACATCAACGGCTTCCTCCGGAAGGAGAAGTTCAAAATGCTGACACTGGCTCAGGTCTTAGCTGCCCTGGACCCAGGAGACTGGAAGGTAGAGTTGGACTTGCAGGACGCTTATTTTCACATCCCCGTCCTGCCGGCCTGCCGGCCCTCCGGCGTTACCTGCGGTTCACGGTAGGCCACGAGCACTTTCGGTTTACCGTGCTCCCCTTCGGCCTTACCAGCGCCCCACGGGTGTTCACAAAGTGATGGCGGTGGTCGCAGCTCATCTGCGCAGGTTAGGGGTTTCAGTCTTCCCCTACCTCGATGACTGGTTGTTGAAGGCGGGCTTGCCCCAGACAGTCATCAGCCACCTCCTGACTACGGCCGATCTCCTGCACCTGCTGGGGTTCTCCATCAATGTCCCGAAGTCACACCTGTGGCCCTCTCAGAAGCTCCTCTTCATCGGAGCAGTTCTAGACTCGGCGCAGTTTTGGGTTTATCCTCCCGAACAGCGGGTTCGGGATAGTCAGGCTCTGATTCCAATCTTTCAGCCTTTATCCCGAGTCTCGGTCAGGTTGACGCTGCGGCTTCTGGGGCTGATGGCCTCCTGCATCCTTCTGGTGCATCGCGCCAGGTGGCGGATGCGGGCTCTGCAGTGGGACCTGAAGTTTCAGTGGACCCAGCATCAGGGCAACTTGTCCGACCATGTCTTGATCTCGGAGGGCACTGCAAGACAGTTGCAGTGGTGGCTCACGGACCGCGATTGGGTCAGTGGCAGATCCCTCTCCCTACCCCAACCGGAGCACGTAGTTGTGACGGACACGTCCCTCCTGGGCTGGGGGGGCCACATGGGAGAGGCGGAGATCAGAGGCCTCTGGTCTCCAGCGGAGTCCCAACTCCACATCAACCTTCTGGAGCTGCGGGCGATCCAACTTGCACTGAAGGCATTCCTTCCCTCTGTCCGGGGGAGTGTAGTGCAGGTGTTCACGGACAACACCACCGCCATGTGGTACTGCAACAAACTGGGCGGAGTGGGGTCGTGGACCCTTTGCCAGGAGGCTCTGCGCGTCTGGCAGTGGCTGGAACAGCAGGGCGTGACCCTGGTGGTTCAACACCTGGCAGGTTCTCTGAACACCAGGTCGGACAAACTCAGCCGTCGGTGCATGATGGATCACGAATGGCGTCTGAACTCGGACATGGCGCAAGGTCTCTTTCAGCAGTGGGGAGAGCCTTGGTTAGATCTATTCGCCACAGAAGAGAACGCGCAATGTCATTAGTTCTGCGCGTGGGAATTTCCAAGGCGGCACTCGCTCGGAGACGCTTTTCGTCTCGAGGGGAGTTGCGGTCTATTGTACGCCTTTCCGCCTATACCACTTCTGCCCAGAGTGCTGCAGAAGATCAGGCACGACTGGGCCCAAGTCATCCTTGTGGCTCCGGACTGGGCTCGAAGGTACTGGTATCCAGAGCTACTCAGTATGTCAGTCGATCCCCCGATTCGTCTGCCTTTTTCAGGAGGACCTTCTGTCGCAGCAGCAGGGGACTGTCCTCCACTCAAACCTGTCCAGTCTCCACCTACAAGCTTGGAGATTGAGCGGCGACAGTTGAGGCCATTTGACTTTCTTCCTGAAGTCTGTAATGTCATTCTGGCAGCCAGGCGTCCCTCCACAAAGTCGGTATACGCCTGCAGGTGGAACAGATTTGTGGCATGGTGCACAGCAAAGGCTGTGGATCCCCTTTCTGCCCCTCTCTCCGAGGTTCTCCTCTTTCTTCTCTCTCTTGCCCAGCAGGGCTCTGCTCTGGGCACTATCAAGGGCTACCTTTCTGCCCTTTCCGCCTTCTTAAGGCTACCTGATCAGCCATCTTTGTTCAAGTCCCCAATTGTAAATAGGTTTTTGAAGGGGATCACACACATGTTTCCTCCTGTTCCTTTCGTGATGCCCCAGTGGGACTTGAACCTTGTACTTACTTATCTAATGTGTGCACCCTTTGAGCCGCTCCATAACTGTCCTCTCCGTCTTCTTACTTTGAAGACTGCTTTCCTGGTTGCCATCACCTCTGCCAGGAGAGTGAGTGAGCTCCAGGCTCTTTCTTCCACACCTCCTTTCCTCTCTGTCCATCCGGACAAGGTTGTGTTGCAGACGAGACCCTCTTTCCTGCCCAAGGTTGTCACGGCCTTCCACATCGGGCAGTCCATCACCTTGCCCACCTTCTTTCCGCCTCCGCATCCCTCGAAAGAGGAAGAGAGGCTCCACCGTCTGGACCCAAAACGTGCACTCTCTTACTATCTGGATCACACACGCCAGTTCCGGTTGGATGACCAACTCTTTGTTGGTTACGTGGGCGCTAGGAAGGGGTGGGCGGTGCACAATCGGACCATCTCTCGGTGGATCATCTTGTGCATACAGGCGTGTTACTCCTTGGCTAAGAAGGAACCTCCTGTTGGGCTGAGGGCTCATTCCACTCGGGCCACGGCGACTACGACTGCCCTGGGCTGAGGAGTGCCCTTGCAGGACATTTGTCAGGAAGCTACGTGGGCCTAGCTGCACACGTTTGCAAGACACTACTGCCTGGACAGCCAAGTCCGGAGGGATGGCTTCTTTGGCCGTTCCGTCCTCCAGGACTTTCTGGTGTTGGTATTGCTGGGGTATCTATTCTAAGGTAAGGAATCTATCACTAACGTGTCTCTTTCAGATGCACAAGTTACTACTTGTGTAACGATATATCTGTAAGAGACATTAGTTAGTGATAGATTCCTTACCGACCCACCCATCCTCCCCGTTCTGCGAACCGATATCTAGGGTTAAGGTCATCCCCTTTCAGGGCCCTAGTTTCATGGTACCAGTGTTGGTTCTATCATGGCTCTGCGTATCTGGCTCGGAAAAGCTGTGTATCAGAACTGACGTCAGCGCGCGAGGGCGGCGTCTAAGTACTCCGGCGACATCATTCCGGCACTAACGACGCCGACGACGGCCGCGGAGCCACGGACGATGCCTGCCGGCGCGCAGGGGTATTGCTACGCAAAATTTTCCGGATCCAGTCTGATGCCTGGGGATATTCTAAGGTAAGGAATCTATCACTAACTAATGTCTCTTACAGATATATCGTTACACAAGTAGTAACTTGTGCGTTAGGTTTACCATGAGCGTTTACTGTGAGCGGTACCGGACGAGGTATATACAGCGGAGTTATGACCCAAAAGTGCACGTTATAAGATCAATATGATAGAATCCCATGATATTTATCTAGTGACCCGGATACTTGCAAAAAAGTGATATGAAAACAAGGTGGCCGTGTTAGAATGGAGAAAATATTAGTGCGATCGTGCTTGGAGAAGATAGCATAACTTAATTACAACGTGACTAAAATGATACGACGACTTGTGTTGAGCGTCAATGAAAACATGCTGAAGTTTCGGGCTGCTGTGTAATCGAATGAAAATAATGTGATATAATAGTGATATAGCTACGTTGAATCAAGCGTCAGTCGAAACATGCTTATGAGCATCTCAGATCATTTCCTGAGCAAATTACTTTCATATTTCATCATACTAATTCACTACTAATCCTTTATGGATTCCGGAGTAGTGTGCTACTCACCAAAAAAGCACTTCAACACCCCATCAGGGGTAACAAGTGCTGTATAAATACAAACCTTTGTCATCCTCTATCCTTCTGCTATCCTTCCGAATCCAAATAACTCACTAACATATCCACCACTTAAAATTTACTTGCATGTTTTACTATACTAATTCAACACTAATCCTCTATGGGTCCCGGAGTAGAGTGCCGAAAAGCACTTTGACACCTCATCTGGGGTAGTAAGCGCTATACAAATGCAATTACAATACAATACATTGTAAGTGCAGTGTTGCCATTAGGAGTATATTCTGTTGGGAGCTTGTCATTACGAACTCCACAGCACCATAATGGCTACACTGAAGGCTGATAAGTTTGATATCACACTTCTCGGCTCATTAAACCCACACTGATGTCAGTGAGAGATTTCATGGAAAATGCACACAGAGGGAATCTTAGAGATGGCCCCTGAAAAACAACCAGTCTATGGTGGGTTCCCTGACTGAAACCAAGCCTTTCCTGGGCGGAGGTGTTCACACCTCCCCCAGGCCAGGAAGAGCCATTTGTGGCAGGGAAGCTTCAAAGGCCTGGCAGGCTTTGTAATGCGACCCCCAACCTCTCCTGCTATCAGGAGCAGGCCCCCTTCCTGTCTAGCGTCCTTTTCGGTCGGAAGACAGGCGGGAAAAACTAGCCAGCCCAGAAGGTGTGCCCACCTCTTCCAACTCCTCCCCTCAGGTGGGGGAGGCGAGGTGAAGCTCACTCTTCAGTGCCCGCCATCTTGCAGATGGCAGGCACTCTCCAATCAGTGTTAGGGATTGTGCCCACTCTCCCACGTGGGGTGAGCACACCAAGGGTATAGTCCCCCTAAGGTCCGTAGTCTATTGGCTACTGACCCCAAGACCCCTAAAAGCCCCCTAAATACAGTATTCAGGGAGCAGCCCTAAACCAAGAAGGCAGATTCCCGCAACCTAAGAAGAAAAAGGATGAAAGAAGACGCAAGCAGAGGAGACTGCAGAGAACAACTGACTTGGCAACAGCCCTACCAGCCTGTCTGCAGTTTCCGGAGATCCTGCACCAAAAATCATCTTGTCCTGCAGCCAGCGACCTCCTGAACTCCCAGGAGGACTGACTGCCTTCAACAAAGACCGGACCTCCTGTGAACAGCAGCCCTGTTCAAAAGAAACTCCGAAAACAGAGATTGAGCCTGCTGAGGACAAAGAAACCCAATGGCTGGAGCTACCACTGCACCCGACACCTACTGCCCGAGTTCATGTGGCCCACCGGTCCTAGCGAGATCACCCAGGGCTCCAGAGTTCGAGCCTGTGGGTTGACCCCTCCAGGACTCCCCAACGTCGCCTGCAGCCTCTGCATGGAGACACCCTCAACCGCGAGTGGCCTGCATCCAGCCGCTATGTGCCCTGGAGAAAGGAACCCGAGGTGCACAATATTTTGGTCTGAAGTTCAGTCTTTAGTGTGTAAAATCCTTGTGTGAAATCCTTGACTGAGTGTGTACAACAAATGCTTAACACTGCCGTCTGATAAAGCCTTACTGCTCGACCACACTACCACAAATAGAGAGTGAGGTTCTATCTATCTTTACCTCTCCTACCTTTGGGGTTCCACTGGACTCTGTGCACACTATACCTCACTTTGGTATAGTATATCCAGAGCCAGCTTCCTACATTGGTGGATCGCTTGTGGGATATACAACTTTGCATTTGTTCTAGGTTACTACCTGATTACACGACAGAACTCTTAAATGGTCTTTAGAATTCAGATTTTTTTCAAATTGGCATTTTTTGCAAAACTTCTAAAAGTCTTGTTAGGGCCTTGGTTAAGTCCCTTTAGAATTTTAGAAAAATAAAAAAGCCACTTTAGCCAGGGATTAGAGGGGTTAGAGTTTTGTTTTGACAATGTCTCAAAACAAGAACGCATCTGTTAGTGAAAATAACCACAATGACTTAGAGGACAGGGTTGAGGAGCTCGACCTCACCCCTTACCATCACTTGTCTTTCAAGGAAGTAAGGTCTCTGTGTAAACTTAAAAACATAGCCATGGGTCCCCATCCCACCCAAAAAAAGCGCCAGGAGCTGTTGGCTGGGTATGCTGAGGACCACCCATCTGAAAATGGTGATGACCAGTCAGATGGAGAAGGAGTGGAAGAGGATGACCAGGTAGTTCAACACCCTCCACTGCTTAGGGAGAAAAGGGCCCCAGTGGCCCTGACTCCAAGAAACAGTCTCTTAGTACCTAGAAGCCACACGGGTGGATCGGGTACTACTGAGGACATTGAGGACAGCCTCAATGAGGAGGACAACCTGCTAGCCAGACTGACCAAAAGATGTGACCCAGAGTCCAGACTCCTGGCTCTAGAAAAAGAAAGAGCAGAGATGGGTCTCAGACCCATCAATGGTGGCAGCAATTTAAAAAACATAGAAAAAGAAGGATCCTATGATCCCAAAATCCCCAAAGGGATTGTCCCTAAATTTGAGGATGGTGATGATATCACCAAGTGGTTCACAGCCTTTGAGAGGGCTTGTGAAGCCAGAAGGGTGACAAAACTCACTGGGGGCACTCCTTTGGGGACTGTTCTCTGGTAAGTGCAGATACAGATTCCTGACCCTTACAGGGGAAGACGCTTGGTCTTATGACCTCATGAAGAGAACTATGATTGAGGGATTTGAACTCAGTACTGAGGAATACAGAATTAGATTCAGGGGGGCTCACAAAACCCAAAAACAATCCTGGGTTGACTTTGTTGACTACTCAGTTAAAACACTAGGTGGCTGGTTAACTAGAAGTAAAGTGAAAGATTATGATGGTCTTTATAATTTGTTTAGGAAAGAATGCATATTAAGTAATTGCATTGATGAAAAGTTGTATCAGTATCTGATAGACCTAGGACCAATTTCTCCCCAATAATTGGGAAAGAAGGCGGACCATTGGGTCAAGACAAGGGAGACTAGGACGTCCACTGGGGGTGACTAAAAGAAAGGGGTTACAAAACCTCCCCAGAAGAAAGACAGTGAACCACTTAAAGATAAAAGTAAGGAGTCCCAGGTAGACCCCCACAAACCTGACCAGGAGGGAGGGCCCAAAGACACCTCACAAATTAAAGTGGGTACCAAGGTAAGAATTGGGATTCCAACAGGGTATGGTGTCACAACTGCCAAAAGACAGTACACCACACCAAGGACCCTAGCTGTCCTAGAAAAATGACAGCCCTAGTGTAGCTCCGGGGGTTGCCAGTCTAGCTTTAGAAGGTGATTCCTCAGATGAGGAAATCCTCCTAGCCTTCAACTGGAAAATGGGCCCAAAAGGTGAGTTGGAGATTCCAGAGGGGAGTAGACACTTCCACCACCTACTGGTGAATGGAATCCCGGCCATTGCCCTGAGAGATACCTGTGCCAGTCACACTGTTGTGCATGACAGGTTGGTTCTCTCAAACCAGTATGTCCCAGGGAAAATAAAAAGAGTATGGACTGACCCAGGGGATGTCACTGTTAGACCTGTGGTTGTAGTGCTCATAGAAATAGCTGGGAACCTTAGATGGAGAAAGGTGGTAGTCAGTAAAGACCTCACTCTTGATTGTCCCCTTGGGAATGACCACTCAGACGTTGGGCTGTGCCAAAAAGAGGTACTGGTCCAATGCCAGGCGTCACCCAAGAAACCTGGTGGGGCTCAACCTGCAGTTAGTGCAGCTCAGCCCCAAAATAAATAGAAGAAGCAGTGTATGAAAGGTGGACAACTGTTAGTCACAGTTCCAGTGAGCTAGGGAGATTCTATCCCAGTAATGGGATTCAAAGAACGACTAGACAACAACACCCACAACAGCAAGGAACTCTTCAACATCATCAAAGAGCTCTCCAAACCCAGCGCCAGCAACAACGACATCACACGGTCACAAGAACTCTGCAACTCCCTCGCCACGTTCTTCCACCGAAAGATGGCAGATATACACGACAGCTTCGGACCCCAGACCCCACCTCCAGTCACCGAACCAGCGACTCCCACCACCACCCTCAGCGCCTGGGCCCCCATCAGCTCTGAAGACACCACCCACGTCATGAACACTATCCACTCCGGCTCCCCCTCTGACCCTTGCCCCCATCACATCTTCAACAAAGCCGACACCATCATCGCACCCCATCTCCGGAACATCATAAACAGCTCGTTCACATCAGCCACCTTCCCCGAGAGCTGGAAGCACGCAGAAATCAACGCCCTGCTGAAAAAACCCACAGCGGACCCCAATGACCTGAAGAACTTCCGCCCCATCTCTCTTCTTCCCTTCCCGGCCAAAGTCATCGAGAAGATCGTCAACAAACAGCTGTGACAGCATTCCTCAAGGCAAACAACTCGCTCGACCCATCCCAGTCCGGATTTCGAGCCAACCACAGCACCGAGACCACCCTCATCGCAGTCACCGATGACATCAGGACCCTGATGGACAACGGAGAAACAACCGCCCTCATCCTCCTGGACCTCTCGGCAGCCTTTGATACCGTATGCCATCGCACCCTAATAACCCACAACTTCAACACTGGGATCCAAGGAAAGGCCCTGGACTGGATCACCTTGTTCCTCTCCGACAGAACCCAGAGAGTCTGCCTCCCTCCCTTCCCCTCAGAAGCTACCAAGATCATCTGCGGCGTAAAGGTGTGGTTCTGGACACTGACAGCTGTCAGTAGGCTCTGCTGGGCGTTGGCCTTCATGGCAGCATTGTTCTTGGCATGGCGGCCTAGCCCCCTGCCTATTAGCAAGTTAGGCCCCCTGACCCTGTTGGTCATGGTGGGGTTGCTAGAGCTGTGGGTGACCTCTGTGGGTAAGCTGGACTTTGCTTTATCTAAGTTCGAATTTGCAGAGATAGACACCTCTGAACCCAAACTAAAAAGATGGGGTACTGGCGACAGGCACCGCCACCGTCAGAACAAATTCAAGAGTTCACTGAGGGAGGGCCCTCAGGCGGAGCACTGCCACAATAAGTACAAACTCAAGAGTACACTGCGGGCGGGCCCACTGGTGATGGGCACTGCCCCCTTCAGTACAAACTGGAGAGTACACCGCGGGAGGGCACCTGGCGCTGGGCACTGCCCCCTTCAGTACAAACTCGAGAGTACTCTGCAGGAGGGCCCCTGGTGCCGGGCACTGCCCCCTTCAGTACAAACTCGAAGGTACACTGCAGGAGGGGCCCTGGCGCCGGGCACTGCCACCTTCAGTACAAACTGGAGAGTACACTGCGGGAGGGCCCCTGGCGCTGGGCACTGCCCCCTTCAGTACAAACTCGAGAGTACACTGCAGGAGGGCCCCTGGCGCTGGGCACTGCCCCCTTCAGTACAAACTCGAGAGTACACTGCAGGAGGGCCCCTGGCGACGGGCACTGCCCCCTTCAGTACAAACTCGAGAGTACTCTGCAGGAGGGCCCCTGGTGCCGGGCACTGCCCCCTTCAGTACAAACTCGAGAGTACACTGCGGGAGGGCACCTGGCGCTGGGCACTGCCCCCTTCAGTACAAACTCGAGAGTACTCTGCAGGAGGGCCCCTGGTGCCGGGCACTGCCCCCTTCAGTACAAACTCGAAAGTACACTGCAGGAGGGCCCCTGGCGCCCGGCACTGCCACCTTCAGTACAAACTCGAGAGTACACTGCGGGAGGGCCCCTGGCGATGGGCACTGCCCCCTTCAGTACAAACTCGAAAGTACACTGCGCAAGGACCCCAGGTGCCAGGCACTGCCACATACAGTACAAACTCGAGAGTACACTGCGGGAGGGCCCCTGGCGCTGGGCACTGCCCCCTTCAGTACAAACTCAAGAGTACACTGCAGGAGGGCCCCTGGCGCTGGGCACTGCCCCCTTCAGTACAAACTCGAGAGTACTCTGCAGTAGCGCCCCTGGCGCTGGGCACTGCCCCCTTCAGTACAAACTCGAGAGTACACTGCGGGAGGCCCCTAGGTGCCAGGCACTACCACATTCAGTACAAACTCAAGAGTACACTGCAGGAGGGCCCCTGGTGCTGGGCACTGCCCCCTTCAGTACAAACTCGAGAGTACACTGCAGGAGGGCCCCTGGCGCTGGGCACTGCCCCCTTCAGTACAAACTCAAGAGTACACTGCGCGAGGGCCCCTGGCGCTGGGCACTGCCCCCTTCAGTATAAACTCGAGAGTACTCTGCGGGAGGGCCCCTGGCGCTGGGCACTGCCCCCTTCAGTACAAACTCAAGAGTACACTGCGGGAGGGCACCTGGCGCAGGGCACTGCCAACTTCAGTACAAACTCAAGAGTACACTGCAGGAGGGCCCCTGGCGCTGGGCACTGCCCCCTTCAGTACAAACTCGAGAGTACACTGCGTGAGGGCCCCTGGCGCTGGGCACTGCCCCCTTCAGTATAAACTCGAGAGTACACTGCAGGAGGGCCCCTGGCGCTGGGCACTGCCCCCTTCAGTATAAACTCAAGAGTACACTGCAGGAGGGCCCCTGGTGCTGGGCACTGCCCCCTTCAGTACAAACTCGAGAGTACACTGCGTGAGGGCCCCTGGCGCTGGGCACTGCCACATTCAGTACAAACTCGAGAGTACTCTGCGGGAGGGCCCTCCGGCTATGGGCACTGCCCCCTTCAGTACAAACTCAAGAGTACACTGCGGGAGGGCCCCTGGCGCTGGGCACTGCCCCCTTCAGTACAAACTCAAGAGTACACTGCGGGAGGGCCCCTGGTGCCGGGCACTGCCCCCTTCAGTACAAACTCAAGAGTACACTGCAGGAGGGCCCCTGGTGCCGGGCACTGCCCCCTTCAGTACAAACTCAAGAGTACACTGCGCGAGGGCCCCTGGCGCTGGGCACTGCCCCCTTCAGTACAAACTCAAGAGTACACTGCGGGAGTGCCCCTGGCGCTGGGCACTGCCCCCTTCAGTATAAACTCGAGAGTACACTGCGGGAGGGCCCTTGGCGCTGGGCACTGCCCCCTTCAGTACAAACTCAAGAGTACACTGCGCGAGGGCACCTGGCGCTGGGCACTGCCCCCTTCAGTACAAACTCGAGAGTACTCTGCGGGAGGGCCCTCCGGCGAGGGGCACTGCCCCCTTCAGTACAAAGTCAAGAGTACACTGCAGGAGTGCCCCTGGCGCTGGGCACTGCCCCCTTCAGTACAAACTCAAGAGTACACTGCAGGAGGGCCCCTGGCACTGGGCACTGCCCCCTTCAGTATAAACTCGAGAGTACACTGCGGGAGGGCCCCTGGCGCTGGGCACTGCCCCCTTCAGTACAAACTCAAGAGTACACTGCAGGAGAGCCCCCTGGTGCTGGCCACTGCCACCTTCAGTACAAACTCAAGAGGATGCCCAGGGAGGGCCCCTGGCACTGGGCACTGCCACCTTCAGTTCAGACTCTAAAGTACACTGTGGGAGTCCCCCTGGCAACGGGCACTGCCACCTTCAGTACGAACTCAAGAGTACACAGCGGGGCACAGACACCTGAAACCAACCATCCCTGGAAGCCTCGATGTACCGATTATGCCCCTCTAGGCGCTATAAACAACTGAGAGTGGTGTTAATAAGATGTGTTTCTGCATCTGTCCCAGCACAACCTGTCCGGGCAGAAGAGGCCTCGCCGGGGTAGGCGTCAAGTGAACCAGGTGCCCGGTGCTCGCTCATCCTGTAAACCTGTCGCACACCAGGTGTCAGAACCGTGCTTTAAAGGTGGTTTTACGCGGTTTACCACCTGTCACTCCTGACTCTGGAGACAAAAATGCAGTAATGACACCTGGGAGGGAGATGTGCCCCCCCTGCAGCCCCCCCCGAGAGCCCTCACTCAGCCAAGTCTGTTTACTTTGTAGTCTGGGAGTTTCAAGCCCCCACCCTGGGAATTCTGACAGCACCCTTCAGAAGAAACATGGTGCCCCCCCCCCACCAGCAGTCCCAGACCCTCTGCTGAAAGAAATCCTTGTGGAGCACTTGAGCACACCTGGGACAGCTGTGCCCCCCCCCCCCCACTCCCACCCCACAGCAAGGATGATCCTGCAGTTTATGGGAAGAGGGAAATCCACTAAACCCCTCCTCAACCCTTAACTTTAAATCCAGCTCACCTGCTCGTCAGCAAGGTCCACCCTTCTGGGGTAATTTTATTTGTACATCTGCCGCATAATCTGCTGATTTCAACAGCAAAAAATCATTTCTAGGAGAAAATATCAAAAGTTTTAAAAAATGCAGCCACATTAGTTGCTGCGCTGTGGAGGGCCCGGTGCAAAGCTGGACTGGTCGACTTTCTGTTGCTTATTGCTATATTTGGCTGTTTAACAGGTACTAATGAGGTGCAGCCAATGCCCAGACTGTGTAAACAAGTTGCAAAATGATAAAATAATTAAGTAATACTATTACAAAGTGTGCAACATTATGCAGCATAATTTGGCTTTTTTTGCCTCATAATTTACTCAACCCTACCACATTATTTGCCCTCTCCTGCTGCGTAATTCCAGTGGCCCTGTCTATAACTATTCGCATCACTCCGTGGACTTCCTCTTAGAGGAAATATCTCTCTTCATGGTTAGTGGTGAACCAGGTAACATTGAAACTGGGGGAGGTTGTGAACCAGGCCACGCGGAAGCAGCTTCTTGTAGAATGGGAGAGCAATAGTAGTCGGCCCCTGGAACACCAGTGGTAAACACTACCCAGGAGAGGTACTGCCCACTAACCACTGTCTCCCCAGGCATCCTGAGAAGGCCTCACAACCTTTCATTTAAGTGGGTTAGTCAGCTGTCAGCTTGTGCTCTGTAGAATTCAGTGGTATTTTGTGAATGTTTGGTATGTCTTGTGGGATGGCCGCCTGCCTTCCATCTGGGTTGTCTATGGATCCCTTGGTCTTTCTTGAGTTGGCAGGTCTCGGCTGACATCTGTAGGTCTTTGTTCTTGCCATAGATACTGTGTTCTATCCCAGTGGGAGTGTGTAGTATTAGCACTCGCACGCAGGATAGTGTTGATAGAGAGCTTAAATGTAGTACAGGTGATGCGAAGCAGCTCACGCTTAAAACATTCAAAAGATCGTTAACATTTCAAAATACCATTCTATTTAGAATCAAGAGAAAGAACACTGACAGAGCATTGAAGGAGTTGTTGTCTTTCAGGACGATGTTTCGATTCATGGGGTTACTTGTGAAGTGCATGATGAGATCCTAAGAAGAGTGTTGGAGGCTTTACGTAATGGTGGTGGTGTTCTGAAAAAGGAGGAGAAGTGCGTGTTCAGAACGCGTAAGGTAGAATATCTTGGCCATGTTTTGTCAGAAAATGGCGTGGAGCCAAGACCTGGTTTGGTGAAAGCAATTGTAGATAGTTCACCTCCTAAGGATAAAAGTGGTTTGAAATCATTTATTGGTTTATGTGAATTTTGCTCACGTTTTATTCCTGACTATGCGACCAAGGTGCAGCCCTTGTCGCACATGCTCAAAAGGGAGATTCCTTTTGTTTGGGATGCTAGATGTGATTCTGTTTTCGCCTGGATTAAACAACAATTAGTTAGTTCAAAAGTGTTGAAGCCTTTCAATCCCAATGCCATGTGTACTATTACGGTGGATGCCAGTGGATTGGGATTGGGAGCCGTTTTAACTCAGGTAGTAAATGGTTCATAGCAAACTTTAGGTTATGCTTCTAGAGTGCTTCGTGGTTCAGAATTTAATTTTGCTGTGATTGAAAAAGAATTTTTGGCGTGCTGGTGGGCGATAAGGAAGTTCAATCCTTATATCTGGGGAAAACATTTCCAGTTGAGGACTGATCATAGCCCGTTGGTTTCAATTCTTGCAGGTCATAGGGTGAAAGAGCATTCACCAAGGATAGCTAGACTTTCAACGAAATTACTTCAATATGATTTTGAGATAACATATATCCCTGGAAGCAAAAATATAAGAGCCGATTACTTTTCTAGAAATCCCGTTGTATCTGATTCTGAGCATGATGATTTTGAGGAGGATTATGATGAGGAAGATTGTTTTGTTGCTTCAGTTGGTATGGATGATATGTTCTCCATTAGTGAGGCGGAATGGAGGGAACATCTATCTAAGGACGTTCTCCTTAACGAAGTTTTAAGATGTGTAAAAGAGGGTTGGCCTAGAGAGAAAAATGTTCATGTTTCCCTACAAACGTTTGTGAAGGTTTCTAGTGAACTTTCCATTGAAGGTGGGCTGTTAATGCGTGGCGATAGATTGGTTCCTCCAGATGATCTTAGGACCAGAATTGTCAAAGGTGCTCATGAGGGTCATCTGGGTAAAACTTTGACAAAAAGAAGGGTCTGTGAGCATTTCTGGTGGCCGCAGATGGATCAGGATATTGATACAGTTGTTGAGAAGTGTGTGATTTGTTCGAGTGCTGAAAGAGTTTGAAAGTACGTTCTCCACCTTTGCAACCTATTGCTTTTCCTGATAGACCCTGGGAGAAAATTGGTATATATTTTTGTTTTTTTTGTTTTTTTGTTCCTCATCTCAACCATGGCAGGTCCTTCAGTACAGCGGACCTGGAAAAGTGTGACTTGAGAAATAGACATGCTGTCTCAGTGCAGGACTGGTAAGGGTCAATCTTTACGGGGGTACGCCAGGACCCAACAGCAAAGTCAGTTTCACAGTATATCACAGGCCCTTTTATACTCCTGGAATGATGCTTGCCATTAGCCAAATTCCACCATCTACTCATACCACAAATTGACCTTAATTGTAAAGGACAAACATGAGTGAGCAAAAGGGGTGCGACATGGCTTCGTAATCATTGGAACTGGGGGAAAAAAACAACAAAAAAAAACCCAGTCTTGACTATTGAGACCAATCAAATTTAAGCCAGAAAGCTCTTTTTTCTGGTTTGCCACCACAAGAAAGATCTAATTTCGATATAGAAAGTATGGAGGAACTCCAGTCTTGTGTCGGGGGGGGGATGCCTCTTTCCAGCGCCTACAAATCTCCCCGTCGAGCCACCAGGATTGAGTAGAACAGGAGGTTATTATTTGCGCTGCGTTTTTTGTCCGTCACTCCAAAAATTACCAGGCTTAGATCAATATTCACAGTAGTGCCTGTTGAAGATGTTAGTTTGCTGCTTATTGATTGCCAATAGGATGTTAGGTGTGGGCAATCGTAAAACATATGAGCATCAGAGGCTGCCACCTGACCACAACAGGGGCAAACTACTGGAATGCCTGATGAAAATTTGGACAGCCTCTGAGGAGAATAATAAGCCCTGTGGAGGGTGAAGAGATGGTTTCTTCGCAACCAGGCTGGTTTAATAATGTCCCATAGTACAGTGAAGGATGACTTCCATAATTCTTTTAGATTTACCGCCGGCAACAATGATCCCCATAATTGGTCGGGAAGATGTAACACTCCATCTATTTCCTCTAAAATTAGGTTATAGAAATGAGAAACCTGTTTTTTTGTTAAGGAATTATCCAATAAAGAAGATTCTAGCTGACTATTGTCTCCCAATAATTGTTGTTGACGGCGAGTGGAGCCGGATGTTTGTGCAGTCGCCCAGCTAGAGATCTGCAGATATTTAAGTCTAGAGAGATTGGGACCTACCTTACTCACTAGATGTTCCCAGGAGAGCATTTCTCCCTCAAAAAACAAATCTCCCCAAGTTAAGATCCCAGCATCTTTTAGCGGGCTTGTCAGAGCATCTTTAGTCCACTCCGGTGGAGCCGGAAGATCCCATATGGGAGAGCCGTTAGAATAATAGCCTATTTTGGTAATGGTTCTAACATTGTACCAAGTTTTTGCCAGGCCTTGCAATGTCTTCAACTTAATTTTCTTAAAGAATTTTGGGTCTCCAAACTTAAATAAGAAACCTGTCTGATTTAAACCTTCACATTTTAGCAGTGTTGAAAACATATGGCCGACTCCCTGATCTGATGGAGTTTTAAATAATATTCGGGCGTGTGTCAGCTGAAATGCCCAGGCATAAATTTGAATATCAGGGCCGGCCAAACCCCCCTTCTCCCTACGACGCCTCAACTTATTCCAAGAAATTCTTGCTGTCTTGTTCCTCCATATGAATGAGGTGATGTCACTCTGCATCTTTGTTATCATTTTCTTTTCAAAATATAGTGGCAAACTATTGAAAACAAAGGTCAATTTAGGCAAAATGGACATCTTGACCAGATTAGATAGGCCTAGGAGCGTCAGTGGAAGATGGCTCCAAGAGTTCATTAAGTTCCTACAGTCTTTGGCTGCTAATGTAAAGTTTGTGTGGGCAATCTGGTTGATGTCTTGTAAGATTTTTATACCTAAATATTTCATGCTGTCCCGAGTTTGTACTGGGGGTGGCGCATTTATACTATTCCATGCCATGATCTCAGTCTTTGTGGCATTAATTTCGTAGCCTGAGATATTGCCGAATTTTTGTGCCAAATTAATAACTGATGGAAGCGTTGTGTTAATGTCCGATGTTAAGATCATGAGATCATCAGCATATAAGGCCACTTTTTTTTCCCAATCTCCATGTCTAAATGGAGCAATGCTGACATCTTCGCGGATCGATTGGGCGAAAGGCTCCATATAGATATCAAAAAGTAGGGGTGAGAGCGGACAGCCCTGTCGGGTACCTCTTGTGATGGTAAAAGGCTCAGATAGTCCGCCGTTAACCAAAACCGAGGCTGAAGGTTCATGATATAATAATTCCACAGCCCGACAAAAAGCCCGCCCCACCCCAAATTTTTCCAAGGCCCCCGACAGGTATTTCCAATTAACC
Source organism: Lissotriton helveticus (assembly GCF_964261635.1). Lineage (NCBI taxonomy): Eukaryota > Metazoa > Chordata > Amphibia > Caudata > Salamandridae > Lissotriton > Lissotriton helveticus. The sequence goes on along the minus strand of NC_136065.1, from coordinate 2,131,699,573 downwards.
CTGTCGAAAGCCTTGGCGGCATCTAAGGTAAGAATAGCTAAGGGCTGTGATGAATTAGTTGCCATGTCAATTGCGCCTATCAAGTCATAAATTAACTCGTAGAGTTGGCGGCCCTTAACGAAGCCCTTTTGGTTTGGATGTAATACTAAAGGGGCTACTTGTCCCAATCGTTTGGCTAGTATAGATGCAAAGATTTTATAATCAGCGTTTAAAACTGAAATTGGGCGATATGATCCACAGGCAGTGGCATCTTTACCTGGTTTCAATATTAACGTAATGGAAGCTTTGCTCCATGATGAGGGAGGCAAATCCCCTTCTACCAGTATTTGGTTAAATAGCGTGGTGAGAAAAGGCGCAATATCTGCTGCAATATATTTATATAACTCAGCTGGAAGGCCATCCGGGCCCGCCGCCTTGCCAGATTTACTATTTAATATAGCAAATGCTACCTCCTCAACCAAAATTGGAGTATCCAATGTAGTTGCCTGTTCTTTAGAGAGTACTGGTAGGGAAATTTTGTTGAGCCAATTTGCTACATCAATAGAGGTGATGTTGTTATCCTCTCTATAGATAGCCTGAAAAAAATCTTTGAGAACTGACCTTATTTCTGTGTCCGAAGATGCTATACCAGAATCAGAGATTATAGAGCTGATGTTATTGCGTGTTTGGTCTGTCCTAGATTTCCAGGCTAATAATTTGCCTGCACCTTCCCCAAATTCAAAATTGGCTAGTTTACTAGCTTCCCACTTCTGCAATATGCGCTGATTCAATACAGAAGCCATTTGCCCTTTAAGTTTTGTTAACTGCTCCTGTTTTGCATGTATAACATGATCTGGGCTGTGATTTAAGTTTTCGAAGTCTGATTGAGCTTTTAATATGTTGGCCTCTATTAATGAAACCTCTTTGGTGTATTGTTTCTTACGGAATGAAGTTTTATTTTTAACAATCCCTCTCAGAGAGCATTTATAAGCGTCCCATACTACACTAGAGCGCACCGACCCAATGTTGATTTTAAAAAATTCTTGCGTCTCCACCTTAATATATTCCAGATCCTCAGAAGATGTAAGAAAGGATCTGTCTATTGTCCACGATCTTGTCGCGGTTTGAGACTGTAGTTCGAGATTTAAGAGTACGGCCGAGTGGTCGGACAGGTGTGATGGTAAATATGTTATATCCTTCACTTGCTTGCCCAAGCTTTTGTTGACCAATATGAAATCAATCCTTGATCTGTGGCGGTACTTATAGTTTCGAAAAGAGAAGCCGGACTTCTGACCCGACCTTGCCCTCCAAATATCAATAAAACAGTATTGCTGCATATTTTTAATTAGTAGATCTCTAGATTTCGAATGTGGCTGTTGGCGGCTGGAAGTAGATTTATCCAACTTCGGGTCCAGCACAATATTAAAATCTCCCGCTATAATCATGGGTTCTGGGAAATGAAGCAACTCAGAGAACAGCGTGGCCAAGACCGAGGGGTCGTCGCAGTTAGGCCCGTAATAGCCTACCAATGTAATATTTGACCCCCCGATCGTTACTGCCGCGATAGCCCATCTGCCATGAGGATCAACCCTTGCTTTCAAGAGCTTTGTTGTGATAGTTTTTTTAAATAAAATAGCAACCCCTCTTGTATTAACTGTCTGGGAAGTAGAAACTGACAGACTTATCCATCTATTCTTTTTTACCAAGTCTAGTATTTCTGCTTCAACCAGGTGTGTCTCCTGGAGGATAATGACCTGAGCATCAAAATCCCGAATGTATTGTATAATTGTATTAGCTCTAGGTTTGGTGCGCAGGCCATTCACATTCCAGGAGAGAATCTTAATGGTATTTATAATTGGTGGATCTATTGGTATTGATTAAGGGTCCAGTCGATGCATTTAGTTTGATATTACAAAAATACGAGAAACTAGTCCAATGTTTATTTACAAAATTATCGACCGCCATTTTAGAAGTGAGAAACATTTTATTTTTTATTTGCCTTACCCCTTCCCCTCGTGAAAACCTCCCCCCCACCTCTGAGGAACCCCTAATTATCCAACCGGAAGATATCCGGTTTATGATACCCCTGATACTCTATCCGGGCTCGGGCGAGACTTATTTAACATTTAGGGCTGAATGTATCTAAATCTGTTAAGCCTTTTATTAGAAAAGCACAGTGTGAAAATTTGACTAAATAACTTAAAGTGGTGACTATAGAGTCTTATTGGGGGAGAAAAAAAAAGTTCTTACACTAGTGCTCTGGAATTTCCTATTAGGTGGTGTGTGTGTTTATTTATTTATTTATTTATTTATTTATTTATTTATTTTATTTATTTTTTTTTCCCTTTTTTTATTCCCCCCCCCTTTTTTTTCCCTTTTTCCTCCCTTCTCCTTTCTCCTTTTTACCCTTCATTTTTTTTTTTTTTTAATAGGACCTTCAAGGTTTTTAAAGTATATAAATGCGCTTTTTTTTTCCTTTTTTTTTTTTTTATTTCTTCTCAAGTTGACTATTCTGTTTTCCTTCTATTTGCTTCGTTATACTAAGTCATTTTTAGCCGTATAGTGGTCGGTCAAAATCAAACACTGTAAACTCTGTGAACTGGTTTATAAGGAGAGCCACCAAGAATTACTTTTTTGAGGCGCCCAAACTTAGTAATAATTAATCTGCTGCTAGGACTGTTCGAACGTTGAACATTTTGTTGTTTAGCATGATTTTGAGGGCTGCAGGAAAACTTAACTGGACTGATGCTCCCAGATTTCTGAATGCCTCCATCCTTCGGCCTAGCTCCCACTGTCTGTCAAGGGTCGCCCTTGACAAGTCAGAGCGGACTTGGAAGGAAAAACCATCACCTGTCAGGGATTTTTGTTTTAATGCTAGATTTAAGATATGGTCCTTAAGTTGATACGTGTGGAAATTCACTAGAATCTTACGGGGCTTTGTACGTTGTTGATTACGCCTGAATGGATCCCTGTGAATTCGCTGAATGTCAACATTAAGTTCCTCCTCTGTGTGTTTTAAATTTAGAGTTTTGATTAGGAGTTGGATAATGTAAGCCTTTATGTCGGTGCCTTCGTTAGCTTCTGGGACATTCAGGATGCGAATATTGCATCGCCTCGCGTTGTTTTCCAAATGTTCTATTCTTTCTGCCAGCGCTGTGTCTTCTCTTTTAAGCTTCAGTATCTCCTCCTTAGCGTTGTCAAGTTCAATGGACATCACTGCTGTTGTCTCCTCCAAGGCCCCTGTCCTTGAATATAGGCCATCGATTTTGCTGTCTAACGATTCGCAGTAGGACCTAATCTCTCTCTGGATTTTGGATGACTCCTCAAACCCCCGTTTAACATCAACTGCTAAGTTCGAAATCATAGTTAGTACTGCAGAGAGGTCTGAAGGTGGGGTAGTGATAGCGACTACAGGACTGAGAGGTTGAGATATTTGATTTACTTGCGGTATAGTACCCTGAGAAGTCTGAGAGCTATCAACTGAAGTTGGCAAATCTTCAAGTGCTTGAGCTGGTTCTACTCCCTGATAGTCCTTTGTTGCATGATTGTTACCATTGTCGGGGAGGCCAAGGTCTGCCGGTTCTATGGTATTAAGTGAGACAGCCATTTTTATGTTGGACTGGAGTGCGACATTATCCTCCTTAGAGTTTACAGAGCTTTCTAGTGTAGCAGTTGGTTGCCTATTATCCATGTTTGGAAGCTCAGAGACCGCGGCCATATAGCCAACTTTTGGTGAGCTAAGGCTTAGGCTTGCCTCAGAATGGGGTTCAGTGGAGAAATGGCTGGCATGTGCGAGACTCAGGACCTGTGGGATTGCCTTAAAATATGAGCGCAAGGAAGGTGTTATCTTTGTGCCCGGGTCCAAAACCGTTTTCTTTAATTTAGTTCTCTTAGATTTTTTGGGCTTGGCTTCTACTGATAGGTAAGAGGAGGACTTGGAAAGCGTATTTTTTGTACCGTCACTAATACTAGAAAACGTGGTAGGCGTTAGACTAGCTAAGCTAGCTGGGACTATTACTTTAAGGTCCTCAGTAGCGCTAACCTGGGCCTCCTGTACAGTAGACTGAGAAGACTCCAGTATTGGGGCAGAAAAACAGTTAGATTTTCCTAAGGCTGACCCACCTCGGTTACTCAGTACACTTCCTGTTTTAGTTGGTTTTCCAGTTCTACGACCTTTTCTGCGCGATTCTAGGACTGATTTTTTCCTTACTTCGGGCTGGGTGGTTGCTCCACTTCTTAGAAAGTAAGGCTTTTTTACTAAACAAACAGCCTGGTCTACGACCTCAAACGTCGAGCTTATGCTACCCTGAGGGTCAGAGTATACAACTGAGGGGGAGAAAATTGGTATTGATTTAGTTGGACCTTTTTATTTGCTTCCTTCATCCTCTAGGTTTGCCATAGTCGCTGTCGACTATTATTCTAAAAGGCCGGAGGTACGTTTTGTTGGTGATCCCAATTCAAAAAATATTATTGACTTTTTAAAAGATCTTTTTCTACGGGAAGGTTTCCCATCCTCGATTGTGAGTGATATTGGTGTTCAATTTGTTAGTCAAGAGTTTAACACCTTTTTGTGCCAAAGTGGGATCAATCATTTCAAAAGCTCCCTCTATCACCCACAAACTAATGGTTTAGTGGAGCGCATGAACAGGGTCTTGAACAATTGTGTGCAATGTGCTATTACTCAACGTTGTCATGTTCCTAATGCTGTCAGATCCATGTTGTGGTTCTATCGTACCACTCCACATTCCTCAACTAAAGTTTCTCCTTACGAATTACTACGAGGAAGAAAACCATGCTCTAAGATTTATCCTGGTTGGATGTCTCAATGGGTGAAGTTAAATTCCCTTAGCAATATGGATGAGACGGTTAGGCGTAATGCCACAAATGCTCAGTCTAAACAGAAGCTTAATTTTGACTCTAGGAAAAGAGTTGTGACACAACAGTTTTCTGTTGGTGATAGGATTCGTATCAAGTTACCTGTACATACCACTAAGGGCAGTGGAAAATTCTCTGAGCCTTTCATCATTGATAAAGTTTGTGGTAATGCAGTGAGAGTGAATATGAAGAACTGGCGGAATGTTGCCAGAGTTGTTAAAGCTAATGTTGGTGGGGAAAAAAAAATCTTCTCACTCTTCTTAGGATCTCATCATGCACTTCACAAGTAACCCCATGAATCAAAACATTGTCCTGAAAGACAACAACATTAGGATCTCATCATGCACTTCACAAGTAACCCCATGAATCAAAACATCGTCCTGAAAGACAACAACTCCTTCAATGTTCTTCAAAAGATTAGACATGATTCTTTGAAATACTGCCGCTGCAGAGGCTAATCCAAAAGGCATGCGACAGTATTGGAAAGAACCTACAGGGGACACAAAAGCAGTGAGGTGTCTTGAAGCAGGATCTAAAACAACTTGGTGGTATGCGGACGCTAGGTCAAGTTTGCTAAACCACTTCGAACCATTGATAAGCGAAAGCATATCAGGAATTTTTGGAAGAGGAAAAGAATCTATCCAAATGTTCTTATTTAGGCTGCGTAAATCAACACAGACGCGAAGCTCGCCATTCTTTTTCTTAGCGACAACCAAAGGGGAAAGCCAAAGCAAAGATTCAATAGGTTCTATTATCCCTTTCTTGCAAAGACCATTCAATTCCGTTTCCAACTGTTCCCTTACACTAAATGGGACATTCCTTAACCTGTACTTAACAGGAATGGCATTGTCTTTGACTCTAATGGTGTGCTTAAACCCCTTCACCTCGCCCAGTCCGTTACCAAAAACTGTGGGAAAACACTCAACCAACTTGTCACCAAAAACATCAGTTTGTACAACAGAAATGGGGTCTTTTGTGTCTGGTCTGAGAATCATTTTATCACCAGTTTGCACAACTGAAATGGGATCTTTGGTGCCTGGTCTGAGAATCATTTTAAACAACCCTTGATGAAATCATCCGAGGATGTTTAAACCTTTGATGGATACATACATTTTACCAAAGATCCTTCTCCCTCTAAATTCGAGAGTATCCTCAAAGTACCCTTTCAGCTCTATCCTCCTACCTTCGTAAGAAACAGGGGATCTGTCAGGAGGAAATAATTTACGGTCTCCCCACACCTCTTTAAAAATTTCTTGTGTCAACATGGTTATCCTCGCTCCTGAGTCTACTAACAGGCAGACTACTTTATCACCAATACCAATATCAGTGTAAGGATCAACACATTCAAATTCTGATTCAACCTCATTACCCATATCCCCCACAACAACAACCATATCTCTTAGATCATCCTGAATGTTAATAGTGTCATCTTGGTTGTATTCAGAAACATTAGCTACAGAAGATGGACTGGGGTTACTCCATTGTTTGTTCAATTGTACTTGTGATACATTACGCTTAACATTCTGACACACTTTAGCGAAATGTCCTAATCTTCCACACAATCTACACGTAACATTTTTAGCTGGGCAAGGACGTCCAGACCTGAAATGTGGAAAATTTCCACATTTAAAACAAATATTACTTTGCTGAAAAAACTTATTTTCTGTACGTCCCCCAGAGTTAACTTTACTCTCATAAACCTTCACAACATTAATACTTTCTTCCTTAGAAATAGAAGGTGACATTTTTTCATCAAGTTCTTTGACAGATAGTTTAGAGAATTAAATACTTTTTGCCACACGTACAGTTTCTTCAAGTGACGGATTACTCAAAGAGAGTAATTTCTACTGAATACTTTTATCTGCACATTTACAAATATACTGATCTCTGATCATTTGATCTCTAAAATTTTCAAATTGACACTCTGCACTCAGTATTCTCAGGGCAGAAATAAAATCCTCTACCTTTTCTCCTTGTTTTTGCTCACGTTTGTAAAATTTATGTCTGACTACAACCAAACTGGGTTGAATATCAAAACGTAACTCTAACATCTTGACTGTTTCTTCGTAAACATCTAGGTCTTCTTCTTCAGGAGGACGTACCAAAGGAGGCAAATGTTTGAAAATCGATCGACCCTCAAACCCAAGAATATTTAACAATAGATATTTCTTTCTCTCTGCTCTGTACCTAGAAGCTCCTATAACTCCTAGATAAGTGGTAAATGCGTCAAACCACTTCTTCCAAACAATAGGAGGTTCACCTGGTAGATCAAGAAAAGGAGGTGGTGGCGAAACAGCTTGCATGTTTAAACTCCTTTCCAGAAATTCAACTAAAAATAAGTTTTGTAATGATAAAAGTAATAATGTACCTCCTAAAGAAATCACGAAGAAAAAGTGTCTGAAAGATAATAATAACAGAGAATTAAAAAAAAAAAAAAGTCCAAAACGATCTTTACCTCTGTGAAGAAATCCTTTTAAATAACGAATTGCCAAAGAACAAACGCGCATCACATGACAGTATGCGTAGTTACTCTTTTATGCACTTCACAAAAGCCGGGTGTGCATATCACCGTAGACGTTTTAGTTAAACTAAATGCGTGAAGATATTTTTTTTTCCGATAATATAAAATGGATGCTCACGTAACGTTGCGCTTCAAGGAAAGAAAAACCTCATGCGTTTCAAATTGCCTAAAATGGCATCCACGTTCCTCACCGTACGTCGCGTTTCAGGCAAGTTGGTTGCATTCCACCTTCAGCTGTTACGTCAGCAGAACTCTCGACACACAAGATGGCCCCCGTCTAACAGCTAGAACGTAACTTGCAGACGTAGGCTATACGTCACTTTTGATGGTAAAATTTTACCAAGGCGTTTTTGCTGCTGCCGGACAAAAATAAAACACAGTACCTTTACTTATCGAAGACCGTAACCATGAATCTCTTCATAGGATCGAAGAAAGATGCTGGGACATCTTCGAGGTACTGTTCATTTGTTTTCCAATATTTTCGGTACACGGATGCTTCTTCGGTTTCTCAAATTATCTCGCATGGGTAGCATACACCTGTAGATCGTTGCCACGTTTTTCTGTTTTATTAGCACTCGCACGCAGGATAGTGTTGATAGAGAGCTTTAATGTAGTACAGGTGATGCGCAGCAGCTCACGCTTAAAACATTCAAAAGATCGTTAACATTTCAAAATACCATTCTATTTAGAATCAAGAGAAAGAACACTGACAGAGCATTCTGAAAAGACTAGAACATAACATTACAGAGTGTTTGATATGGACAATCTCCATTGTATTAGAGTGGTTTGTCAGTCACTGTCGAGCAGCTCACCTATATATTGAAGAGTTGCTATAGCCTTCTGGGAGTACAAAACTTTAAGAACTTATTTTAAGTGTTTATGTAACCAGTCAACATTGTAACTTAGGGCCCGATTCACAAAGGTAATGTTAGACCAAAAGTTTAAGTTTTACTTATTCACAAAGGGATGTAACTACTAGTAACTTTACTACTAGTAATTCCACTAGTCATAACTTTACTGCTAGCAATTTTACTAGTCATAACTTTACTATTAGTAGTAAAGTTATGATTAGTAAAATTACTGAGAGTAAAGTTACTAGTAGTAACATACCTTTGTGAATACTTAAAAGTAGTAAAGTTAGACTTTTGGTCAAAGTTAGACATTTAGTCTAATTTCACTTTTGTGAATAGGGCCCTTAGACTTTAGGTCTAAACTTAGACTTCATGTGTAAAGTTAGACTTCAGGTGTAAAGTTAGAGTTCAGTTGGAAAGTTAGACTTTAGATCTCAACTTAGACTTCTAGTGTAAAGTTAAACTTCAGTCATAAAGTTAGACTTTAGGTGTAAAATTAGACATTGGTCTAAACTTAGACCTCAGGTGTAAAGTTAGACTTCAGGTGTAAAGCTAGACTTCAGTTGTAAAGTTAGACTTCAGGTGTAAAGTTAGACTTCAGGTGTAAAGTTAGACTTCAGGTGCAAAGTTAGACTTTGGATCTAAACTTAGACTTCAGGTGTAAAGTTAGACTTCCAGGCATACAGTTAGACTCCAGGTGTAAAGTTAGACTTTAGATCTAAACTTAGACTTCAGGTGTAAAGTTACACTTTAGGTGTAAAGTTAGACGTCAGGTCTAAAGTTAGACTTCAGGTGTAAAGTTAGACTTCAGGCATAAAGCTAGACTTCAGGTGTAAAGTTAGACTTTAGATCTAAAGTTAGACTTTGAGCATAAAGTTAGACTTCAGGTCTAAGTTTACCTTTGTGAATCGAGCCCTCAGTCTTTAGCTGTTCATCAGTCACACAAAGTTCCTGCACAAAGACAATCTCTCTAAAGTTAGCTTCTGTGCTTCCAATCTTATTCAAACATCAACTGGTTTAAGGGGATGACATCTCTTGTGCTAGCCCGCCTTTACCCACTGTGGATGATTGACTTAATGTGCTCGGCTTGAAGACTATAGTTTGTTACTCAGAGTGGGATCTTGGCTCCTTCCCAAGCACCAGACGTCCTCCTGGGATACCGGATTTAGGTGGGATATTTCTGATCTTGCTAAATGTTAATCTGATGTCTCTTTTTAGGCCTCTGTCTCTTGAGGACACTCGCCTGGAGGTCTCAGAGGAGGGTCAGCTGCTACGAATCCATCACAGCCAATCCGGAGACCAAGGGAGCTATCGGTGCCTGGCCTTCAACCTCGCCGGCCAGCAGGCCAAGGACTTCCGGCTAACCATCCACAGTGAGTCCCTTTCATCGAACTACATTACCCACACACCCCTGGGCTCAGCAGCAGTCCTAGAACAACCTCCACTGACGTCATTGAGATGCGCATCAGCAAAACCCACTCATTTTCATGTGCTGCCCTGAAAATCAACACATGCATTTGTGTTTCTGGTCTTTATTTATCACTTGTGAACTCCTGAACCACTGAACGGTACCTTTAGCAGAAATAACATAGCATGAGTACTTATAGAGCACACATTCACTACTGAGAGGGTCTCTGGGTGCCTTGGACAGATGGCAGAAGATTATTGGTACCCAGTAGAGTTGTATTTATTTTATCAACCTTAAGCTATCCCTTATCAATAACGCAGAATATGCCTCCTTTGAATACCTTGTAGCCGAACTCAAAATACAGGATTCCCCCCCCACCCGCCTTCACAATATATATAATCCGCCTGGAAATCACTACCCATTCATCGACGAGCTATCTAACCTTCTTACGCAATCCTCAATTTCCAAATCTAAAAACATCTTCCTGGGAGACTTTAACCTCCATTGGAATGATACTAAAGATCCCTCAATCTCCCTCCTGTATGACCTTCTCGAAATTAATGACCTCAAACAAATCTGTCAGTCACCAACCCATTCCAAAGGAGCCACCCTTGACGCTATCATTACCAGCAAAGATCTAGCCCTCCTATCTAACATCATTCCGATTGACTGGTCCGACCATCACCTTATCCTGTTCTCCATAAACAACTCTGCCTCCACCCCTCCGTCCAAAACTATTAAACCCATGAAACTGATCAGAAATCTCAGTCATATCCCTCCCGACTTACTTGAATCCAAACTTCAGGCCCAGCTTCTCGCTATCCCTCCTTCCCTCAACACGAACGAACTAACCGAACAATATAACAGAGCTGTCACTGCTACCCTTGACCTTCTAGCACCACTCAAACTCAAATAACAAAGAAATATCCCCTCCAAATCATGGTTTAACACAGACCTAAACATTGAAAGACGTAAACTCAGACTGTCTGAAAGATTATGGAGACAGCACCCCTCTCCTTCTAACCTGGCCAACCTCAGACTTACTAGATCGTCCTACAAAAAACACATCTTTAGACAAAAAACTTCCTTCCTCAGATCACAACTAGATCGAGCTCAGAATAGGCCAAGAGAACTATTCAACATTGTGCGCAATCAAACTGCTTCCGCTCCCCCTGTCCCACTTGCCTCGAAGACTAGATGTGAAGAAATAGCCCTCTTTTTTTCAGACAAAATTAAACTAATTGAGCAATCCTTCCTCTCTACTGCGATCCCTACCACCAATCCGAACACCTCTCTTAATATCCCACCCTCCATCAGAACTCCCCCTACACCCTCTACGGCCCATCATAACTCTGATCTCCCTTACCCCTCCTTGCCCCCCAATTTCCTGGACTCCAATCATCCTAACTCTCTTACTAAAAATAATGCCGCTTGGCTTAACTTCCAGCCAGTCACGGAAAGAGACGTCTTTAACATCATTTCCAAACTCAAGCCTTCCTCCCGCACCAAAGACCCTCTTCCATCCAAACTTGTCCAAAACCTCAAACATATCATCACCCCTACCTGGACCTCTATTATCAACAGCTCCCTTGCCACCGGTTGTGTCCCCAACTCATTGCAACTAGGCCAAATCACCCCCATTATCAAAAATCCTTTGCCAGACCCAAACGACCTCAATAACCTTCGTCCAATCTCCAACCTTCCCCTTCTTTCTAAAGCCCTGGAAAAATGTGTTCTTCTCCAACTAGAGAGACACATTGAACACTTTAACTTACTAGACCCCTTCCAATCTGGCTTTAGGAAAGGATGCAGCACTGAAACCGCCATGCTGAACATTATTGACGACATCCACCACTCACTCGACAATGGTGAATCTAGCCTTCTGATCCTCCGTGACCTCTCTGCAGCGTTTGATACTGTTAACCACTCTACTCTACTCAATGTTCTTAGAGATCGATTCGGCCTAAATGGTATGACACACAAATGGTTCGTCTCATACCTACAACACCGTTCTCAACAAATCAAAATCCAAAATTGCCTATCTAACCCTACCTCCATCTCCTTAGGAGTTCCGCAAGGATCTATCCTCTCTCCCTCTCTCTTTAACCTTTTCATGGAACCCCTCACACTCATTCTTAAACAAGCCGGGATCAACTACCATCTCTACGCCGATGACACCCAACTCTATTATAAGATTAAAACCCATGCTGACATCCTTCTCCTCAACAACACTCTCATCAAGATTCAAGCCTGGTTCCACACTAACCACCTCAAACTCAACCCTAAAAAAACTGAAATAATTATTTTTTCCCCTAAAAACAACCAGCTCCCTATTCAGAATTGGATCTCTGACCTTAATGCCCTCAACTGCTCCTTATCTTTGTCCTCCTCAGTCAAATCACTAGGTATCTCACTTGACGACCTCAAACCCTCAAAACACACATCAATAATTCTGCCAAAGGAGCCCTCTTCACTCTCTGCCACCTTAAGAAAATCAAGCCCTTCATCCCTATCGATGATTTCAAACTAGCAGTCCAATCCCTTGTTCTTTCTCGCATCGACTATGGCAATGCCATTCTCACCGGGATTCCCAAGATCCACCTCGCACCGCTTAAATCTGTGCTGTACCTTGCAGCTAGGCTTACCTCTGACTGCAAGCGATTCGACCACATCTCCCCTACCCTTAAAATCCTTAAATGGCTCCCCATTGAAGGTAGATCCACGTACAAAACAGCCTGCATTACACACAAAATTCTCCATCAGAATACACCGACCTACCTCGCTAACAAACTCACAAAAGCCGGTTGCTCCCGTTCCTTGAGAAGCACAAACACCTTCCTTCTTATCCCCCCCCTTCAAAAAAAGAAAACCACCCAGTCTCGGTCCTTTTCCGGCAACGCTCCATGCATTTGGAATGCCCTTCCAACTGACCTTCGTTGCAACCCTTCCTACCCTTGCTTCAAAAAAGAACTCAAACTACATCTCCTCAATAAATATTGGGGACCATAATCCATATCTGCCATCTTCCACTGGCCACTTCTGTCCGACCTCAGATACATCTGCCTCCCTTCTTTTCAGCCTTACTTCGCCCTTCCTCCTCGTCACTTCCACCTCCCTGTTTACCACCTTCACTCCACCCTGCACCCCCCCTTCCCTTGTCCTCCGTCTGCCCTTATTTCTGACCCTACAGCTCTCGTCCTTACAAACCCAATCTGACCACCAACCTCCCCATCCTCCTCTGCAATTTTCAATGTATGCCTGGTTATTTTTGATTATCACATCTCCCACTTTTCGGTGTTCTTATTTCCCATATTTATCATTTTGAAATATGTATGGCGGAGACTTATATGTTGTTTATACTCATTTATGCTATGTATGACCCATGTCTTACTGACCTTCTTGTCTCAAAAATGTAAAGCGCTCTGATACCCCTGGGTCCAGCCAGCGCTATATAAAACCTCTAAAAATAAAAAATAAAAAATAAATAAATAAAAAGAGAATGAAAGTCTGAGAGCACCCCTGTGACCACAGGATCGAACACCAGTTCCTGCAGTGGAATTATTAGTCGCTTCCTTCCACCTCCTCGTCACTTCCTCCTATGTGTGTGGTGAAGGCTCAGGAGTACCTCATTCTCTGCTTCTTTCTCTTTCTTTACAGGTCCCCCCACTATCCGGGCAGCAGATGGGGTGACCGAGGTGCCCGTGCTGTTGGGGCACGCGGTGGTGCTTCAGTGCGAGGCGCGTGGATCCCCTGCTCCCAGCATCACCTGGTTCAAGGATCTACGCCCCATCGTCTCCAGCCCCAAGATGGCCTACAGAGAGGGTGGGCGCGCCCTGGAACTCAGCAAGGCCCAGGTGTCTGACTCCGGCGCGTACACCTGCCGCGCCACCAACCTGGCGGGCACGCAGGAGAGGTCCTACCGGCTGGAGGTGTACGGTAAGTGTGGTCTGCTCCTGGGAAGGTATTGGGGGGTATTATGGGATCGGAGGGTCTCCTCCCCAGCTCCAAATCTGTTGCTCTTTCGTATTGGGGGCACGGCTTAATTTGTAAATAAATTTATTCCAGGGCCCTCGTCAGGAGGCCACTGCAGCTTGCACCACCTCTGGCCCCGGCCAGCGCTGCCAATGACCGTGCCAACACTTCGCTCTGTTAGTTACGTGAAAAGCATCATCATTGGGTCTTTATCAGTCTAACACTGGGTTCTCCAAGTGATCTCCTTTCTTCCACCTGGAGATAGACCGTCTGGTTTTTTGACAGTTGTGATAAAACGTGCAGGAGTGTATTCAGGGCAGGACTGGCCATATTAGGCACCCGGCAAATCCCTGGTGCGCTGCACGGGTGAGGGCTGGTTTGAGGCCCTGGGGCCCTGGGGGGCGTTTTTGTTACAGGGCCATTTTTGCATCATAGCTGCAAAATTGGCCAAAAACCGGCCCGGCAACGAGCTCGGCGGCACCCACAACCCCTCGGGGGTGGGGGGCCGGCCGAGCACTTTGCCAGGGCCGGTTTTGGTTCCCAGTCCGGCCCTGAGTGTATTTGTGAAGTGTAGGCTGAGATTACCTCGTGCCATTGTAGGGGCGGGGCTTGGATGGCGCGGCAAATGGCAGCTTAACTGCACTGCACCCGCCGTTCTTGACCGACAGGCAGCCTTGTCTCCTTCAAACGTTGCGGACGACATACCTGCTTCACGGACCCATGAAGCGGAGGACGCCGGGCACCTGCTGAGTCATCGATCACCCCGAGAGGAGACTTAATCACCGAAAGGAGCCACGAGGACAGGTTGCTGCCTCTGGAGCACAAAATGGGGGCCACCATAATGCGGCTGTAAGCGACCCATGCAGTCCCAGTACCTTGAGGGCATCAGATGGGATCGCCACTCCACCGACCCTGAGAGACTGCCTGCCTGCTGTGTGACCAGTGGACACCAGGTTTGGTATAGTGTTGCTGTTATGCAAGTTGTATAGTGGATATTGGAGCACAAAGCTGGATCAACGTGTTTCCTGACCCTACAATGGAGGACTTGTACTTTAAAAAAAACAATCTTTCGGGATGCATAGCTGGGTGCTGTGGTATCAGGTGCTGGTACTGCAGTAACAGTGCCCCCAAATCTTTAAATTTTTAACTTCATGTGGGTGGGGTGGTCCCTGTGGGATCACATGGCTCTAAGGCTCAGTTTTGCAGCATGAATCTTTCTGGATTCATTATGCTGTGCATTATTCCGCCATCTAGTGGTTGGGTCTGGAATTGTAGTCTTTTTTCTCTTTTTTTTAAAAAACTTCTGAATCGGCAGCCACAACATTTTGGTCTCAGTTGTGGCCAGCTAAACAGACCGCTCAGTACTGCAGTACCAGCATCAGTAACAGAGCACTGAAATGGCAGGCAGCAGAAAAGCTCCCACGGCCAACCAGAAACCCCTATATGGCATTTTGTTCCATTGCAGAATCTTGAGGGACCAACCATCCGGATATGTCTAAGTTTTTCCAAGCATTAACCCCTCAAGCCGAACCTGAGCTCTTCTTTAAATGCTAATTTCCCAAAAATGGACTACACCCAATCGCAAGAAGCATGCTTTCTCAGTAAGGTTGTACTGGAATTAAAGTATTGCAATCAACATGCAAAATTGCACTGCCCCCTTCTTCTTGCCCCCGCGTGATGGATCTGCAGGAAGGTTTTCATGAAGGAGCCAAGGGGGATGACCTTTTTGGGGGGAAAGTTTTGTGCACTTTCACTAATCCTTGCCGAAGTTATTAGCAAAAAAAATACTCTTCCTATAGAAACTCTGACCGAACTATCTATGCACTGTGTAATATTTACAGATGTACACCCCTGCACCCACAGCCCCCAGCCTTGGTGTGCCCAACCGACAGGGACCCGGCATCCCCCTACTTTCCAACTTATGTCTCCAGTCATTCGGAAGCAAGCCTGCAGGCATTTTGCCTGACCGAGGATCTCCATTGGTTTCAAAGGGGCTCCTGACGCCTCCGTAGCACTCTGCACCCGGCTGCCCCTGTGCCACTGGTGGTGCAGTCTCAGTGCTCTTTGGTGGTCCCCCAGTGCTGATCGCCACCCCCAGGGCCTGTGTTCCTGACCGGCAGGTACTTACCTGTAACCGGTGCCTCTTTGAGGTGCATCCATAGGATAACATTGGATTCAGCGACCTCTGCACCCGACCGCCCCAGTGTCACTGGCAATGGTGCAGTACCTACCTTGATCAGATGCTGGACCAGTATTGACCCAAACCCCCGCAGACTGAACTTGAGAATCGCTTACTTACCTGTAAGTTACTGACCTGCCCTTTTCCCCATGGGATTGCATAGGTCTCTCACTGTACTGTACTAAGTGTGATCCTGAAAACAAAGTATCTTTTTCTGTACTGAAATGCATTTCATGCCCATGCAAAGTATTGTTTGATGCTGTATAAATCTATTGCTAGTATTTGAAAGTATTGCAATTGAAAAGTACTTACTTGTAACTGAGTTCCACTTGGCTCGTAGAAATAAAAGTAAACAAAGTAATATTGTTCTACAAATATTGGCCTGAAGTCAGTCATTGTGTGTGTTCCTGCCACGTATGAGTTTCTACAACAAATGCATTCACACTGCCCTCTGATAAACCTCACTGCTCAGCCCAGCTACCACTAAATTGAGAGTAAGGTATTATCTACTTTACCTCTTCCTACCTTTGGGGACTCACTGGACTCTGTGCGCAGTATACCTTACTTTGGTATAGTATATACAGCGCCAGCTTCTTACACTGCACCTTCACTTGTATTCTATAACCGAATGAGTCTAGAAGGCGTTAATGTGTGTGTTATAAAAATACTATACATGTGAGAAAGTGCCATCTTTCTTGCTTTGGTATGCCCCCACTTTTTGCTGAACTGCTAATGTGCTTTGACTGAGTGTGCCCTGGGCTCCTGACAACCAGGTGCCCAGGGCCTGTGTTCCTTCCCTGAAACTGTGTTGAAACTAAAACCCAATTGGCTTCTCTGGCCACCTGTCAGCCCCTAGTAAACGGTACCCTAGGTACCCAGGGCATGGTGACCAGAGAAGAGCCCTAAGGGCTGCAGCACTTATTGTGCCACCCTTAGGGGCCCTGTACCCTGGCACCCACACACTGCCTTTGCAGGCTGAGTGCCTAAGTACAGAACTAAATGAAGAGTCGACATGGCACACATCCCTGTGTCCCATGCCCACAGAACCCACTGCCCTCGCATACCTCAGTCACCCCTCTAGCTGGGTGCCCTATGCCATTGGTGTGGGCACAGGTGCAGGAGCCCTGTGCCCCTACAGTGCCCAGGGCCATTCCTGGGCACTGTAAGTGCAGTGATGCCATTAAGAGTATATGGTGCTGGGAGGTCGTCATTACGAACTCCACAGCACCATGATGGCTTCACTGAAGACTGAGAAGTTTGGTATCAAACTTCTCAGCACATTAAACCCGCACTGATGCCAGTGCAAGATTTAATGTAAAATGCACCAGAGGGCATCTTAGAGATGCCCCCTGAAACCTAAACCTATAATCTACGTCTGGACTGAGAGGCTGCTTAGGCTGCCACACAGCAGACATGTTGCTGGACCCCTGGGTGGAGAGCCCCCCCCCCCTCTCCTGGGCATGCAACAATGCACATCCTGGGCGAGGTGCTAGGTCTCCTCCCCCAGGATGGGCAGGAGGAAGCTTCAAAGGCCTGCCACCTCTGTGAGCTTCTCCAGACCATTTGCTGTACCCAGCAACTGGCCCCCACCGGTTCTGACCCCCACTCTGGTGGGAAGACTGGCGGGAAAAACTACGTCACGAAGGGGGGGGGGTGCCAGCCTGTGCCAACCCCACCCCTCAGGTGGGAGAGGCGAGGTGAAGCACAACCTCAGGCTCTGGTCATCTTGAAGATGGGGAGCTCTGCCCAATCACAGCTAGGCTCCTGCCCCCCTCCCACCGGAGAGGAGCAGACTAGAGGGTGTACCCGCCCCAGGATAGGGGCCTATTGGTCCCTGCCCTTGCCCTACCTGTAACGCCCCTAAATTCAGTATTTAGGGGCTCCCTGAACCTTCCTTCCTCAGATCCCGGTATGTAAAGAAGAAAGAAGATCAAGAAGAAGAAGACCCGTCGTGCAGCTGCTAACAACAGTACGACACCAACTGACTTGGCCACAGCCCTACTGGCCTGTCGATCCTGGAACCTGCCCCTGCCTAATCCCGGCGACTTCTGCGTACAGCAACCTTGGGACACCCGGAGGACCTGCCTGCCTTGACCCTCTTAAAGACTGGGACTCCCATAAGTAGAGGCTCTGCTTCAACAACCATACCCTTGGTGCCAGCCAGGAAGCACAAGACCAACCCACTCTGCACCCGCTGAGCCCGGCCCGTGCCCAAGTGATCCAAGCCCACGAGGACGTCCCCCCGGTGACCAGGTCCCGAAGTCCAGTGCCCAAAGACCCTCCTCGACGAACCAGACAACGCCTGCAGCCTCAGAACCAGAGACCCCTCTAACCGCGACCAGCTGAGGGTAAGATTTCCCGACGCCCAAAGACACCCCTGCACCCGGCACCCTGCGGCTCCCTTATGCCTTCCTTTGGGGTACCTACCTCTTCTCCAAGATCCCAACTTACCTCCCGAAGTGGTGGTCGCACCTGAAGAATCACCGTCCCCGAGTCTGCAGCCTTTGTTCCCTTTTTACCTTCCCCATTGAATAACATTGAGCGCCCGACGGCTCAAAAGCACCCTGCACCCAGCTGCCCGAGTGCCTTTGGCTGTGCCCACTGTGTCCTATCCTACTTCCCCATTTGCCCTGAGCAAGTGACCAGGAGCCAAGCTCCAGCAGCCGCGTGGCCTGCTAGCCAGCAGCCACCAACCGGAGGTCCCCTGCCTCCTATTGGATAACATTGGGCCTAACTACCTCGGCACCCGGCTGCCCCTGTGCCGCTGAGGGTGTACCAACTGTACCTACCTGACCCTGGGGGACCCCTGAGTCTATGCCCAGAATCTTAACTTCACCAGTCGAGTACTCACCTGGAAACCGATAACTCACTTTCCTGCCATAGGATAACATTGACTGGTTTGACTCAAAAAATCTTCTAATGTGAAGTTTTGAAACTCTAAAATATTCCTATAAAATCAGCCGAATACCGAATTCCGAAGTACTCACCTGTGATCAGGAGAGAAGCCAGTACTGTACCTTGTAGCCCAGTACTGAACCGCAAAAGTAATCCTAACCGGGTTCACTAGTAACCTGTATTATCTCCATAGGAACCCATTGTCTGCTTTTCTGTGAAATTTCTTCTGTCTACTTTTGAAACCTTGAAATATTTCTTAAAAATCGTACCAACTACTGAAACATAATTACTTACCTGTCTTAAGTAGAAATCCCGGTGCTGGACCTGGGAGCCCAGTACTGGATTACAAAAGTAACGAGAACGTACTTTACCTGTAACCTGAATTTTCTCCAATTGGATAACATTGATAGATTTTCACTGAAAAGTTTCTAAGTGTGAACTTTTACAATACCTTTATATTCCTCAAAAAGTATTGCAATAACCAAAACGTTTTTACTAAACTGTTTTCAGCTTAGACCCCTGGACTGAATCTAGGATCCAGTCCTGGAATTACAAAAGTAATCTACAGAGTAATCATCTGCGTTTTTGTAGAAAAACCCATTGAGCTCAATGTTAAATTGTGTTTAGAATTGTGTTGCCTACTGCAACCCCTGTAGCTATTGTGTTTACAAAGGTATTACCTTTCTGCAAAGTAATTACCAGTGATCACTCATAATTGAGAAAAGTATATTTTGATACCTGTTGGTTCGAAAAATAAAACAACTATCAGCCACATGCATCAAACAGAATTGCATTCGCAAACGGTGCAAATCGCAAAATTCGGCCGTTTGCGAATGCATTTCTTTGTTTTGGGATGCATTAACCTTTTTTATTTTTTCGCAATTTAAGAAATCGCAAATTATTTGCGATTTCTCAAATTGCGATTGCATTTAAGAAATCGCAATTTTGCGATTTCTTAAATGCAATGCATCATCTGAAAAAGTGTGCGAATTCGCAAATTAGAAGTGTTAAATCAGCATGAAGTCAACCTTCATGGTAATTTAAGAAAAGTTTCAAAAATGCACAAAAGTGCATTTTTGACACTTTCATTTTACACTCACACATGCCCTTGGGCATGTATGTGTGAAAAATGGACTGTAATTTACATTTATGGGGTGCAGGGGGGGTCCTTTGGACCCCCCCCCTGCACCCTAGAAATTGCATTCTTATTTTGCGATTCCTTAATTGCGAATCGCAAAATGAGAATGCCTTCCCATTGATTCCTTTGGGCCTCTAGGCCCATAGGAATCAATGTAAAGGGATTCCTTATTTGCGATTCGCAAAATTGGGAATCGCAAATAAGGAAAAATAGGAAATCGCAAAAAAATTGCGAATTTTTAATGCATAGGTATTTGCTATTTCTAAATTGCGATTCCTTAATTTTCGCTATTTAGGAATCGCAAATACCAACAATGATGCATGTGGCTGTATATCTTTTGATATAAAAAACCATTGGCCTGGAGTTCAGTCCTTGAGTGTGTGAAACCATTTGCTGACTGAGTGTGTGCTTCACACTGTCCTCTGGTACTGCCTTAGTGCTCGACCAGGCTACCACTTTAGAGAGTAAGGTCAGACCTGGCTTTAACCTCTGTTATACCTCTAGGGTTTGTGATCGCTATACACACTGTACCTTACTTTGGTCCAGTATATATAGAGCCACTTTCTCACAATACATAAACCTAAAAACATACCCATAAACTAAAAGGGAGTACAGAAGTCACACTGCAGGACTCCACACAGGTGTAGTGTAGTTCCTATTATCCCAATAGGCTCTGCGCATTGGAATAATATCTTCAATAGTATAGACCTAGTGCAGAGGTTAACTAGGTCTTCCACTGATGATATTAGACTTAAAGTTTTTGGTTTTGCCAGCTAGCTCAGAGTTCACTAGAAACTTTCTCGAATAGGCAAGGAGGAGTTTAACCTCCCTGGATAGACAAGAAGGGATTTAGTTTCTGACAACCATAGAACATGACAACTTTGCTCTCCCCTAATCAAGAGTGTATCTCTAGAGTCGTGTGAAAACAAAAGACAACTTATTTTACTCAGTCAGTACGTGCATTCTTAGTTTCACCAGATTGTAGAGAAAAGGAAGAGACGGGCGTGTTCAATAAAAGATGGTATTTATTGATCAGTCTCTTTTCTCGTACAAGAGAAATGAATCGATATTATTGCGATACTTATAGTTAAGTAAAGTGCATACAATAAAAGCAGAAGTATAAAATAATACTGCAGAAGCATTGATATGGTTTCTAAGCCATATGATATTTAAAACTGATAAAATAGATACATACATATATACATTTGACTAATCGTACTCAACTGGTGCTTCTAACCACGCCTACCCCAGTGTACCTGACCTAAGCCTAATACGTGGGCGGGAGTAGATAAGTAGCAGTTTAAGTTAAGTTTGTTTTGCCAAGGGACTGACTCAAGAATTCTCTGCAAGGGGTTGTTCAGTTTTGTACCTGAGGTCTAGAATGATTGAGGGCTGGTATCTCTCGTCTCTGGTCTTGATATTCCAGCTGCCTGCGAGGGCTGCTTGGAAGCGCCGGAGCTGGATTTCTCGGCAGGAGAAAAGCAGCGTCTCGTTCTCAGCGCGTCTGGGCTTCGCTCTCTGCTGGGCTCCTCAGCACGTCTCGCTGCTCCGATCTCGTCACCACCGCGTGTGTTTGCTTAAGGCAATGTCGGTAATATTTATACCTGTAAGGTGCCGAGATTGACGTAAGGATGGACATGGATACGTCAATAAGGATGTCATACGAACGGGCTTGTTCGCACATTCTTTTGCTGAAGTTCTCGGTAAAATCAAAACAATGGCCGCCGGGATTTTCCCAGGTTGTCATAGGTTTGATTTGTTTTGAGAACTCCGTATGCCTTATCAGGGGCTGGAGGAATAGTGCTTGCCTAATTAGATGGCAAGCGTTATGACCTAATCAGATAACGCGTTCCTGTGCCGTGGTGTGGCTTAATCAGATAACGTTTTTTTGTACCGTGGGATGACTGCTAGTTAATTATTAACCAGAACAGGGTCAGGAATAGGGGGATCGATACAGAACCTATAGGAATACATCACACCCACTCCACGCAGACTATGTCCATATTTACAAGATCTAGGCATAGTAAATATACTAGTAGAGCACGTGTATACCGTACCACCCCAAAATACATCCATATGCATTTTGAAACCATGAAATATACGAAAAGATATATATATGCACTATATGCACTCAAGCAGTATAACAATGCTAAATAAATTACGCATATTCATACATCATTATTAATAAAATATGAAAATTAACACATGAAATGGCTCTTAATACAGAAGAGAAAAATAAAAAAATGCGAGACCATTTCATCACAAAATAAAATATTTATGAACATGCCAGAGGGCAGCTAATGTCTCTAAAGTTCCTAAACTAGAAATTTAGTTCCCTAGGAATAGTTTATACTTTAAGCAGAAGATAAGTGTCCCGAAAAACTGCAAAATATTTTGGGGCCGCTGAAAAAATTATGTTCCGCTGTCCATAAACTGGAAAAAATTGTTCACAATACTTTATTATCAAAGTTGAAGGCCAAATTCAGGGTGTTGGGAACGCCGTGTGCTAGTCTGCTCAAAAGTCATTATTTCTGCTCTGGTGAGAACATCATATCATTTAGACTCTCGAAAAAACTGTCAACAGCTTTCTGTGAAAGTTCCATTAACTCGGAAAAAGATGTTACCATGCATTCATGAGCATGATTGCCTTCATTGATGTTTCGATCAGCATAGCTGACAGAAGGTCGTACCTGATCGATGCTGCTTTCATCTTGAACCTCACTACCCCTCAATCGTAGTGGTGAAGTCTCCACGAATGCCGTCATCAGGATTGGTAGCCGCTGGGGACAGCACAATGCATGAGCCGTGACCGGACCCAACAAAGTTTCTGCATCCATTGGCGCATCCGATTGTAGCGTCAGACAGGTGTCCAACACGCATTCTTCTCCGCATAGCAAGCACCTTAATACAGGTAAAACACAGCTTTGCCACATTGGTCTAAATGAAAGAAACCAAGTCATGTTCAGGTCTCTAAGCCGGGATAGTCCAAGCATTTTAGATATCCGGTCCCGGTATCCAATGGCTAGGATTGTTTCTTCCCTTGTCGCAGGTGTTTTGTCTGTGACACGGTTTGCCATAGTGAAATAACAGGATCAAAAATAGGATTCCTGCCACTAGTCCCAAAAGGAGAGGAAGTCCACCAAAGATGGAATGGACAAAGTCCGGAAAAATACCCAGAATGGCTTTAAATGGTGTTAAAGCCCCCGAAAACACTGTCTTAAATACATTTGAGACTCCACTGGTATCAGAAATATTTAAGATTTCGTTCAGGATTTCTGCGAAATGTATGGGGGAATTAGTTGATAACAATGAATGAATCTCTGCCGTTGTCCTTGCAACTTGGAGATCATACGTTTCTTTTGATGACGTGAGCCTGGTCGGCGTCTGAAGGAGCACTGTTTTCATTCTGCTTAAAGTATCAACTCGAATGGAAGCAATTTTCAAATTCGGCCATAACCTTGCCTCCCTGTCTGGCATTGCGCTGGGGAACAATACTCGTTCACAGCACATAACCTTCGCAGTCGTAGTTATGAGATAAGCTATTCCGGGCACCAAGCTACAACATCTGCGGTCTACGATTATAATGTAACTCCCGTTCGATAGTCTCCTAAAGAATGGTTCTATTTGTGTCGCAGGTGTGCCTAGCTGGTGACATGAAAGGTTATTTGAGGACCCTTCACAGGCTCCGTGTAAACTAATACCATTACACAGAAGTGTACCGCTTAGTGACATGGCACAATTATTGCCACTAAGAAACACTTTCCGGCCTTTATTACTGACACAAGCATGTGAATAGGGCAAGTTCCATGTTGACTTAATGTACCCTTTACCCAATTTTTCGTACATGCCAGCCTGTATATATTTTTGGCAATATTGAAACCTGAAAGTAGATATTGGAATATTAATTATTCCATGTATTATCCATTCACTGACAGGTCGTTCTGACATTGTCAATGGTAATCTCTCGAGTTTCTCAATGCTCAGGATTGTATAATCAGCACCCTTCTGTGCCATACTGATTTGTTTATCAGTATGGTTAAAGATATTGAACAGTGACGTTGTGTTGATTAAACGCCAAGGCACATAGCCTGAACGCAGATTTTGTAACGTCCAGCCAAGTTGTACAATAGAACGCAATTGAGACTGACCGTGTTGTAACAACAGTAAGTCTTGCGATATTATGTCGATTGCTGAAGACACAATGCTGTCCAAAGAGTATATTCTGGAGGACAGAGTCATTAACCCATTGTCCACTACAGAAAGTGATTTTTCCAAATTAATACGGTCAATTTCCCGTATTCTCTCTGATGTTTCAATTTGAGTTATTTTCCAGGCTTCGTTATAAGCTGCATATACAGAGGCTGCTATGAAGCGTTTTTGACGCTGTTTGCGCGGTCCCATAATGAAATCACGCAAGTCAGCACCATCAGTAAGTAAAGTCAGGTGTTGCTTAATTTCTGCCAGTGTGGATGTTTGTAGCCATTGAAGGCAGAGCTTGCCCACACTGTACGTGGTAATTATCCCTGGGTGTTGTCTTTGGGAATATCTAGGGTCTGGCCTGGTCAATGTGAACCCTTGGATTTTGTTCAGGAATCTGTCTTGACAGTTATTTGTATCTGTGGGCCAGATCAACCACTTTTTCCAATCAGGATGTGTTCTGTTTTGGCTTAATATATGGTGTACGTCTATCTCAACATCTATAGAGCTATTACTGTTCATTGATGGCTTTGGAATAGACGGTTTGTTTAAGTCTTTGATTTTGGCTAGGCCAAGACAGGTAGTTTGTTGAACAGTGTCATTCAAAAATATAATTTGTTCTGGGATCATGCAGGCTCTAAACAATGATTCTATACCTTGTACTTGCCATTCCTTTGTACCCCAAACACTTTTTACTTCAACATTTTTGTCCCAGTAATCAAAACCAAATGTACTCATTTGCTCAAAAAACGAGTCTGAATATATCAATTTAGTGTTTGTAAGCATGGTCTTTGTACCTGTCTTATTTGATAATTTGAAATAAAATGTTTCTGCATTGCTTGTGTTGAACCCTGAAAAATATGAATATTTGTCATAAAAAGTTCTTGAGCTACCTTTTGGAGGGGTTGCACAGTGTTCCCATTGATTATAATTTAAAACATTCCTAGGTTGTGCAGATTTATGCAGATAATGATTACTATAGTGATTATAGCAGAACATTTTATCATAATTAGTCGAACCCTGCAAATAATCATGTTTTGTAAATTTAGCAGACATCACTAGGTCCGACATCATATTATTAATGCTTTCAACGTCCCAATCATCAGCAACTGAGCTTGGTTTTACAAAGTCACTCAATGAGATCTTGATTTGATGTGGATACTTCAGGATTTCAACCGGACCATAGATTTCATAATCAGTATTGTCCCATGCTACCCCACCGGGTATAGGATTGGCTGTGAAGTTGACTGAAGAAAGTTCTCTTTTCTCGACGTGTGAAGATGAGAGAGCACAAGTTTGAAAAAATGTATAAGTACGCCATATTTACAAGCACGTAGTTAGTTTAAACATGTTTTGCACACGAGTGTTTTATATTCAATAGCGAAATGTATAGAATGTTAAGTAGAGTAACCATAATTATAACGGTGTGAGATTAAATGTAGAAATGTTGGAGTATATGTGAAAACCTCATGGTTCTCTCATGTTAAAAGAGTCATGTCCGAATTAAATGTAACTTGGATTCCAGTATTTTGTGTAGGCCTTAGGGCAATTCACAGCAAACCTGAACGTGCTGCTAAAATAATGTGAGATAAAGTTGACATGGTTCTTTCAAAATGTACTATTGAACTTAGGGTTAAAAGTATATGCTTTATAGATGTGTTATTTTAGAAACGTATGCTAGTTAAGAATGTTTGCTGTTTAAATCAAGTTAACGTTTTAAGAGTGCAGGAACCTGCTGCATGTAAATCAAGTAGGCCAGAACAGATAATGTCATGTAGTTTAAATCGTCATGTGCTCGTTAGAGGAGAGGTCGTGAGGTGTCCAGTATGGAGCTCTGAGAGTGTTTTATGGCCTAAGATATGGTGAAGTCTGGAATTTGAGGCCCACTGCAGGACGAGCTGTATGCAGGTGCGAGGGTCCTAATCAGCTCGAATGAAAGGGACTTTGTTCAGTGGCGCCTTGCGCAGGCCTGTAGGAGTTTCCAGGAATTTCAGGGGGTATCAGCGCACGGAAGAAGGAGCCTGGGAACCAAGGTCAACTATAACGAGGGTCTTCAAGAGTACCATCATGGAGTTTGCCGCGGAAAGATGTACCACGTGAGGGGCGTCCCAAGGGGCGTTTCTATTGGAAATGTGATTTGGTATTAGGGAAAGTGACCCGGGAGGAGAGCAGAGCAGATGATTTTGGGAGCCTAAGGAAGCGGATGGGTAGGCAGATAGGCTGATCAGGAGAGACCCATTATCAGAGAAGAGACAAAGAGAAGTGCGTGATCTTCTTAGGAAGTCACCACGGCTGACACCTAGAGGGTTAAGATCTTGCTAAGTAGGGATGTCATTTAGTGTAGTGTAGGGACAGACTAACCTTAAATTTTCTTTCTGTAATGACTTTGAGGTTGCAACTTGTATTCATTTTGGCAACGCTCATGTTATTAGAAGTTGTACTTATTATCTTGTTCTTCAGACTCAGACTATTCAAAAAGTTCATGTTCATAGTGATTCCGATCTACCTCTTGAATCTCATTTTGAGAAGTTTGTATCTTCAGTTATCTTTGACTTTATATTAAATCTTTAAAACTTTATTTTGGTCAGTGGTCATTTAGAGTGGTGTAAGTTCTTAAATTGATTGTTTATTGCGAGATTACCTTTTACTCAAGACAGGTACCAACGATTCAGTCGACAGGAAATGGGATTTGGTAAGATAATTAGTAACCAGAAATCCCGCGTTAGCAGTTGGTAGCAGAGTGAGGATGGTTATCTTCTTGAGGAAGGTAATCTAGAGAGGTTAGTTTACCCCAAGGCCCGAGACGTCGAGAGACGAGCAGCGGAAGAATCGTGTGCCGAAAGGTGCAGACGGTGCGAGAAAAGCAGCAGTATCGGAGAGTGAGTATAAAAAGGGTCATGCGTGAACAGATTGCGGTGTTTTGTGTTGTATTTGTATTGTAATGTCTTGCGGAGTTGAATGCCTGTAGTGTGAAAGAGAGAAGGTTGTGAGCGCGCGCAACCTGGTAAACTGGTAACCTGGTAAACGGGTGAACTGGTGAAATCTTAAGTTCAGGCCAGAGCTTAAGTGGTTTTGGGTGTATCGAACATCCAGGGTAGTTGTCGACCATAGTACGGAGGTCACGAGGTACCATTGACCGCCGTGGATCCAAGATAGGGGGAGTGTAAGAGTGAGTGTATGAGTAACGGACGCTGGTCGAAAGTTACTGCGTGTGAGTAACCTATCGGAGAAGGCGATTGTCTGGAAGTAAACGGAAAGACATTTCGCCAAGTTAAGGTGACAACTACAGAAAGACTGTGGGCGTACAGTCAAAGAAAGGTGATCGCTTGGACGGAAGTAATCATTTTTCAGAGTATGAATGGGATGCGTGCATGACCGAGGAGACGAGCTGAGAAAGGAGGGGAACTGCTGCGAAGGGGGACGGGTGACGTCGGCTAGAGCCGCGCTGTGATTGAGCGGTTGGTGTGACGTTAGCTAGAGCCGCGCTCTGGTTGGGCGGCTAGAGTGACGTCGGAGGAAAGCCGCGTACGGATAGGCCAGTTAGTGAGAACGGCGCTGAGATTGGTGGAATATCATCAGGAAGTAAACAAACGCGGAGAAAAGAGAAATCATGAAGTGTTTTAAGTGTTTGAAAGGGATTTTTAAACGTAAACGAAGTGAACATTATTACGGGGAAGAGGCTCCCCCAGAGGGTACGCCAGCTCATTATATGGCAACGAATGTGGGGCTGCATACGATATTGTGGATTGGGGCTTGGAATAAGCTTACGGAAGGAAATGAGGAAATGCAGTTCCCGAAGTATGGAACGTTTAAGTTAGAGGTGTTACATCGGCTAAAAGCAACCATGTCCTCATTGAAACCCTCACCTAGACCAACACAGTTTGAGGCACTTAATGCATGGATTAAGGCTGCACACGACCGAAATTTGAACAGGCGTCAACAAAGGCTGACGCGATCGGTAAGGGCAGTGCGAGATTCCAAATGGGATGAGGAGGAAAAGCGTTGGAGGGTACGGACTATTGAGGTGGAGAAGATGTATCCGATGAGGGAGGTGTCAGGAGGAGGAAACCTCATGGAAGAAGACGAGGAAAGCGAGTCGGAGGACAATCTGATAAACAGATTGTTAATGGATAGACCACCTCCGAGAGTGGAGTTAATAGAAGATAGAGGGCTCGCAAGGGAAGACGGGAATGAGATAGAGGGATATACACCACTCCCTATATCGGAATGGACACCTAGCAAAGGAGGAGAAACACCTCCAAACCACACTGTACAGAGTGTAGTGGGAAGGTTTGTGGTGCAGAAAACGCCAACCACAGAAAGGGTTGAGTCTGTGGGATTGCTAGACGCTCTTCAAGTGCCTGTTACCATAGGACCCATAGTTTCGATCTATAATTCTGAGAGAGATAGAGGGGAACAACAAAGGCAATTGGATAGGGAAAGGATTGAGATGGAAAGGAGGAATAATGTGACAAATGCATGGAAACAATTACCAGGTTCGGTAACATGGAATACCCCATTAGACACGACTGTCGGTCCCAATTCAGAACAGGGAGGTCCGAGAGGACCAATGGATCTAAGGGGACCGCGGCCAAGATCTTTTTCAGAGTTAAGAGCTGATTTGAGGGAATGGGACGGGTCCATAGTATCTCCGAGTAACAGGACAAGAACGGAACCAGAGTGGGAAAGCAGGGGTAACGGGACAGTATCTCATTGTGGGGCCAGCGAGAGTAGTCAGAGCCAGGAAGGCCAAAGTCAAGAGAATAGAGGGGATGCATGTCCTACAAATCAGAGAGAACAGCCGGAACAAAATACTAAGATTGTAGAATGTGAGGAAATGTCCCGTCTCTGGGGGAACGGAGGAGATGAGGCGGTACGGGCTTTTCAGAATAGGTTTAGGTGCCTTCATCATACACTTGGGGAAGACGTTCAACATTGGAGAAAGGAGAACAGCGATAGGTCCCGCCACGCCTCGAATAATCAGGAATCACAGGGAAGTAGGGAAGAGAGAGGGAGTAATAGAACCTCTTACCCTCTATCCCGTGAAACTAGCCAGGATGGAGAGAGAGAGGCTGGGAGGCATGAAGGAGTGTTTCACCACCCACCCCGAGAAGACGGAAAGGCATGGGATCTAGAGAGATGGGAACAGGGGAGGACTCCTTATAATTCACCAATACCTAAACGTAGATCTCGGAGCTGGGATGGGAGAGATGCGGATGGAGGAGCTAAATTGAGTGTCTTGAAAGCTGAAATAAAGGCAAAAAGGCTTGATGTTACCAGTTTAAAATCAGATGTTGATGAGATAATAGATGGAACATTGCCTTTGGAAAGGATAGAATTGTATGAACAGGATGAGTTATTGTTCATGGCAAAGGATATTACTAGGAAGGCTAGAGCGTTTCATGAAAAACTGACTGATTTGGCAGACAAGTATGCCGTGGATTTGTCTAGGACAAGGGCATTGCAGAGCAACCACAGATTACAGTACGCAGACCAAGATCTAGATGAGAAGAGAACTACTGGATTAAAAACACACATAAGAGAGTTGGTAACAGGGATAAGAGTGTGGAGAGAACTGGATAAATGGGAAGAAAGGTGGTCGAAAAAGGGCACGGTTAGGAGAAGTACAAATGTATTGACTCCTGAGGGAAGGGCAATGCATATGGAGGCATTCCCTTTGCGAGAAATATCAAATGGAAATTATGTACATGTGCCCTGGAGTAGAGGAGACTTAGCCGCATTTACCAACTCATTTCCGAAGTTGCGGGACAATCCAGTCGAGTGGTATAAGCAGGTAGAGAGGTTTGTTAAAATTTCGAAAGTATTGTGGATAGATTTGAACACGTTGTTTGACATCGTGGTCCCATCTGATTTGTGGACCCCGTGCAAGACTAGTGTCGAATGGCCAAATGCTGAACCATTGAGGGATGTTCGAACTAATGGACCATCTGAGATTGTCATGCGAAAGTATGAAAGGGTAATAGCATGGCTGAAAGATAAGGTACCACCACAGGATATAGATTGGGTAAAAATAGACCGAACAAGGCAGGAACCCAAGGAGACAGTTCACGAGTTTTATGAAAGATTGTTGAAAACATTCAAGCAATACAGTGGACTAGATGTAATGGATCCCAAAGACATAGGGCAGTTCGTGTCAAAGTTTGTCTTGGGGTTGAGACCTGATATTTGTTTGATGATACAGCAACATTTAATCTGTTGGCAGAACAAACCACTAGATGAGATTTTACGATATGCGAGGTACTGCAGTGACGAGATAGATTCTAAAGCCAAGAATCTAAAGGAGAAATTGATGGTGGTGCAAATGCAGTCCGCTGGGAAGGGTGGCCAGCAGAAGCAGGGGATGGGACGAAAACCAAATGGTCAGAACAAAGATAATGAAGAAGGGCAGAGACCTAGGATAGACTTTGCCACTTTAAAGAAAACGACAAAGTGTCATCTGTGTCATCAGGTGGGGCATTGGCGACGCGAGTGTCCCTTTAACCCTGAAAACGGAGAGCTAGAAGTAGAAGAGCAGGTCCAAGAAGACCCAGTGCAAAAAGTGACAGTCCCAAGCAGTAAGGTGGCCAAAGGGGGGACTTCGGCTCCACGGGCCCAATTCCCACAGCCACCGAAGATAGCAGCTGGAGGAAAGGTCTTTAAACAAATGCCTCTGTTTATCGAGGAAGAAAAATGTTATTACATTGATCCATTGACAGGACAACGGGTGAGCAGTGAAGAAGACTGTACCCTCGGGGCAGTTCTAGAAGTGGATCAGAGAGGGCCATTTGTTGAGGCAGAAGTGGCAGGGTGTCCCACTACGTTCTTAGTGGACACTGGGGCTACTCGTTCGACTCTGAGATCAGCGGTAGTTCCAGACTTGCCGATGTCAGGGGAAACAATTCAGGTGGTAGGAGTCGCAAATAAAAGAATGACTAGTCCCTTGACAGAACCAGTGTCTGTGAAAATTGGAAACCACATGAACGAACATCAGTTTGTGGTTTGTGACTCGAGTCCGGTATGTCTGTTAGGTAGGGATTTGTTATGCAAATTGAATTGCACCATATACTGCACCCCACAAGGAGTGGAGGTACAGACTACCGACGATGATGCTACCTTTAAGGTGGCCAATTCAAAATTCTGTGTAGAACTATATCCTACTCTGACTGTAGAAGATCTTCCACAAGACTTAAGGGATGCAGTGGCGTCAGAGGTGTGGGATTTCACAGGAGAAGATATAGGATTGATTAAAGGGGTAGAACCGGTAAAAATTCTGGTAAAACCAAATGTTGAGTTTCCAAGAACGCCTCAATACAAATTGTCCCAGGAAACGATTGCGGGAATAAAGCCTGTGATCGAGTCAATGATACAGCAGGGAATACTGAAGGAAATCGTGGGCAGTCCTTGTAACTCCCCGATTATGGGTTTGCAGAAACCTAGCGGGAAGTTTAGGATAGTTCAGGATTTACGAAAAATTAACAACATAGTCGTTTCATGTTGTCCCGTGGTACCGAATCCATCAGTAATATTGTTTCAAATACCATGTCAAGCAGAATGGTTCACAGTGATAGATCTTTGTCAGGCTTTCTTTTCAATCCCATTGGATGAAGAGAGCAGGTACCTTTTTGCGTTTAAAATGGAAGATCGCGTTTTAACATGGTGTCGAATCCCACAAGGATTCACAGACAGTCCATCCATCTTCAATCAGTTGTTGAAGAAGAATCTCGAAAATCTAGTACTGCCACAGAACTCGGTTCTGGTACAGTACATAGATGACCTACTTGTTGCGTCAGAAACAGAGGAAGCTTGTAAAGTAGATTCAATTGCCTTACTGAATCATTTAGCTGAAAATGGACATAAGGTATCTCCGAGCAAGTTACAGTATTGTCTGACAGAAGTACAGTATCTAGGGCACAGGTTAGAAAAAGGGAAACGTAAGGTGTCCCCAGAGAGGATTGAGGCGATAATGAAAATGAATGCGCCTACAACACAGAGAGAAGTTAGAATGTTTCTAGGAATGGTGGGCTACTGTCGACAGTGGATAGTTAACTTTTCACTGAAAGCAAAGCCCTTACAGAAACTGACGCACAAGGAGGTGAGTGATCCGGTACCATGGGATGAAGAATGTCTGGTGGCGTTTTTACAGCTGAGAGACGATTTATGTCGTGCTCCGGCTCTGGGAATGCCAGATTATGAAAAGTCGTTTTCACTCTATTGCTGTGAGAGAGAGGGATGTGCTTTGTCAGTCTTGGCACAGACCTACGGTAATGCCCGTAGACCAGTTGCATATTTTTCGGCTACATTAGATCCAGTAGCCGCAGCGTTGCCCGGATGTCTCAAATCCGTTGCTGCAACGGGTGTCAGCATTGAAAGGAGCGAGAGTATTGTGATGGGACATCCAGTAGTGGTGTATGTACCACATTCAGTTGAATTGTTAATGACCAGGACGAAGACGCAGCATCTGACCAATAGCAGGCTCACGCGTTACGAGCAAGTTATACTTGCCGCAGAAAACGTGACTCTCAGGAGATGCTCTGTCTTGAATCCTGCTACTTTGATGCCATTACCTACTGTAATAGAAGGCGAAGGATGTGAAGACCACGATTGCCTTGATGTGACTGAACTATGCACGAAACCCAGACCAGATATTGTGGATGAGCCATTGTCTGACCCCGATGAAATTTACTTTGTTGATGGCTCATGTTTAAGAGACGATACTGGTCGGTTGAGAGCAGCTTATGCTGTTTGTACCATTACTGGAGTTGTGGAAGCCGCTTGCCTGGAAGGAGTACATTCCGCACAGGTAGCAGAAATTATTGCCCTAACTCGTGCCTGCATAGCAGGAAACGGAAAGAGAGTCACCATCTACACGGACAGCCAATATGGTTTCGGTGTGGTTCATGATTTCGGGCAGTTGTGGTCTCAGAGGGGTTACATGACCTCCTCTGGTTCGCCCATTCGAAATGGAGAATTTGTGCGATTGCTGATAGAAGCATTACAAGGTCCTGTCGACATTGCAGTGGTGAAGTGTGTAGCTCATACTAAGAATACAGATTTTGTGTCACAAGGTAATAGATATGCTGATGAAGTCGCACGCTATTGTGCGGAACAAAGTTATTCTTTCTCAAAGGTGGAAATAGAAGGTGCAGAAGAAAAGACTGAATTAAGTATGATGTTAGAAACTGTAGACACTTGGGAGGATTTAAGGATAATGCAGGAGAACGCACCTGAAACAGAGAAAAAGGCATGGGAAATAGCAGGCTGTGTGCGAAGTGAAATGGATTTTTGGGTTTCAGCAGATGGGAGAGCTGTGTTACCTGAAGAATTAGCTAATCCCATGGCGAGAGAAATACATGGTCCAGTACATCTAGGAAGGGATGCTATGATGAGAGTTTTTAGGCAGACTTGGTATTGCCCGAAATTCAGAATAGCAGCAGAATCAGTATGTAAGCGATGTGTTACCTGCCAACAACTGAACGTAGGCAAACGAACACCAGTCACACTGAGTCACATTGGGAGGTCGGGGGGGCCTTTCAATAGAATGCAACTAGATTTCATTGAAATGCCAAGAGTCAATCGCCTTCGGTATGTGTTGGTGATTGTATGCGTATTTTCCAGATGGGTTGAAGCGTACCCTACACGTAGGTGCGATACACTCACAGTGGCTAAATTGTTGCTCAGGGAGTTGATACCGCGCTTCGGGGTGCCTGCCTCTTTGGAATCGGACAGAGGAAAACATTTTAACAGCGAAATAGTGAAGATGTTGTGCTCCACACTGAATATCGATCAAAAGCTGCATTGTAGTTATCGACCAGAAGCTTCAGGAATTGTGGAACAAGTGAATGGCACTTTGAAGAATAGGTTGGCTAAAGTAGTGGCATCCACATCTTTGAGTTGGCCAGATGCTCTTCCATTGGTGCTCATGAGCATGCGCAGCACACCTGATAGGAGGACAGGTCTCTCTCCCCACGAGATCCTGATGGGGAGGGCCATGAGACTTCCTACAGTTCCAACTACTGCTCTATTGAATATTACAGATGATCTGATCTTGGATTATTGTAAAGGACTGTCTGACGCCATCCATTCTGTGTCCCTTCAGGTGCATGCGGCTGAAGTTCCAGCAGCGAGGAACCTGTGTCATGACCTGAACCCAGGGGACTGGGTCTTGGTTAAAAAGCACGTCCGGAAGAACTGCCTAGATGTTCGCTGGCGTGGGCCCTTTCAGGTAATCCTGATCACGAACACCGCGGTGAAGTGCGGGGGGCTGCCAAATTGGATCCATGCATCCCATACTAGAAGAGTTCCAGCACCTCTAGAAGGAACAGCTCCCATCCCAGACGAAAGCCCGGAAGTGGAAGAAGAGTCGCAAGGAGGGATTGAGGCAGCTGAGGAGGTGTCGGAAGAAGTTGGGAACGCATCGGATTCAGAAGAAGAGCGAAGGCAGGACGGCAGTGAGACAGAAGACGCAACTGAAGGAGAGAGCAGAAGTGAATACGACTCAGACTCAGATCCGTATCGGAGCGATCAAGAACCAAGTGGGAGGACAAGGAATAGGAGAATAAGGCTTGGAGCTGCCACTTGGCCAACAAGGAGAAGAAGGCTAAGTTTGAGGTCGGCCCAGGAAGAAACGCTTACTCCTATATCCGAAGACTCAGATCCAGAAGAAGATATCCAGGATCAAGCCGAGGAGGGTCTTAGAAGATCAAGTAGGGTGCGAGTGCCTAGCAGAAGATACTCTACTCCCGACTGGACCTACCTTGTTGCAGATGTCTGGGAGACACAGAACAGGGAGGATCAGGGAAGTGGAACTGATCAGAACTGACCCGATCATCACAGTGCAAATAAAGTTTCTACTGCCAGGAGCGGAGACCGAAAGGTTGCTGACACTCAACATCGTTCATCCTGCTCTCCTGAGTGGAATAAGAAAGTTGCTTTTAGAGACAGTTGAGTTTCCAGTTTGCTGTTCACGATATCCAATATTGGAGGGAACTCTTCTTCGTTTGGAAATGCTTGAGCGAGTAGTAGAAATGTTAGGAGCACTTATTGTTGTGGACTAATACCATATTGTGAATGTCTTCAAAGGGGCGCAGAACTGGAAAGGTGAAGAAAGTGATCTTGATTAGAACGGACCCCTTTGTAACTGTGGATGTAGAACTGATAGTACCAGGAGTGGAGATTGAAAAGACATTAACTCTTCATTTTGTTCGTCCCCTGGTCCAGAGTGAAATAAGGAGAATAATCCTAGAGACAGTTGAATTCCCGTGTTGTTGCAAGAATTGCCCAGAACTTGAGGGAATGTTTCTTCGTATGGACATCTATGAGGATGTAGTGTCACTCCTTGAACCATACATAACTTCAGACGAAAATAAGACTGTTGCAAAGAAATTGTAAACTTGTTGCAAGATAACCTAGCGCCGAGTGGAAGAAGAAAAGTGATAGGGGTTTCATTTTAGTGGATGGAGAAGGGCTAGGGTTGTCTATATTACTGGACTTTGAATTGTTTTGCGGAAATAAATTGTCAAGCTTCCAAGTGTTCAAAGAAAGACATTGCAAGAGAGAAAGACTTTGTTTGAAAAGAAGAGGAAGTGAATGCTGGAAGAAAGTCGAAAACTACACTGTTTGAGAACATGGAGGCTGGCAACCCGAACCGCAGGGCAAAATGTATAGCTGTTACATTTTTAGGAGTAGTGGTTTCTCTTATAATTTTAGTGGTAACTGTTTCATTCCTAGCGGGACACGAAGGGGATGGAACCACAGTTAAGGAGGATAAGGGAGTGTCAACACCGAGAACTACCATTATTAAGGAGAAGGGAAACATCAATGAGAAAGACAAAGCGTTGTTAGATGCAGAAGTAAAAAGGTTACACATGGATGAGTCACAGGGAAATTACAAGTCAAATGCTTATGCTAAGTTGCTTTATGAATATGTTGATGCCATGGAGGTAAAGGACTGCTATGTCTGTATGCAATTACCAATTTCGGTGGAGGAGGGTATCAAATACCATCATCTCCCGTTGACATATGGGATAACGTGCAGTTTATTGTTAAGTATGTTTTAT
Source organism: Lissotriton helveticus (assembly GCF_964261635.1). Taxonomy (NCBI): domain Eukaryota; kingdom Metazoa; phylum Chordata; class Amphibia; order Caudata; family Salamandridae; genus Lissotriton; species Lissotriton helveticus. The sequence continues at coordinate 2,131,663,502 of NC_136065.1, read as the reverse complement.
GGACGAGACGGATTTGAGTATTACTTCTCGAATTTCGACTCGACATTGCCAGAGGTTCCGAATTTCAAACATTTGAACAAATGGGACTACTACAAAAGCGAAGACAGGTTACACAAATGGTTTATTCCATGGAGAACGTTAGATACTTCACATGCTCGAATCAACAATTTGACTTGTCAAATATCAGAAGTTGAGAAAAAGTTTATAGCACAGGTAGATACTAGATACAGGAAGCAGAAGGTATTGAAGGCATCAGGACAAGGGGAAACAGATTGGACCAAGGAGGAAAGGGCACAACAACGAAAAGGTAGTATTGGTCCAATTGCTTTGGATAAGGAGAAACGGGGGAAACTGTGCATTCACAGGAGTTACTTCTACTATGAAAACGTTTATGTAGGACAAGTCAATTGCGAACATGCTTTTCAATTGGAGTATTACTCTAAGAACTTCATGAAAGGGATGCAAGCAATACCAAATGTATATTTTGTATGTGGAAGATATGCCTATGTGAAGTTACCAGATAATTGGTACGGATCATGCTATCTGGCTGTTGTCTTCCCTAAAATATATCATGTTGAGAATTTAGATACGCCTAAGAAAGAAATATCAACTAGATGGAAGCGAGGGCTGGGTGCAGCAGAAGTAGTTGGAGATGTAATAGGTGCTGCATTCCCTTTCTTAGGATTGATAATGAATGACATTAAGATCAGGAGGTTAGCTACAGTCGTAGATAGACTGTCTGCCAGTACTGCAAGATCCTTGATGCTGATAGAGGGTGTTGGACTTTGGCCCTTAGGGCAGGTTCACCCCTAGACTTTTTGCGTGAAATGGTGACCTGGAGATGGTGATTTTTGGATTCTGCGCACTTCCCCTGGGTCCCAGAGTGAAAGTGCGTGCGTGTAGTATGGCTGGCCTGCCCTCCCATAGGAATGCATGGGGAATGTATGTGTCCCTGGTAGTTCCTGATGCGTGGGGTGTACAGGCTCGAGTTTAGTATGTATGAACTCGTGAGAGTGAATGCTGCGCAATGGTATGTGCGGCTTGTATGTGTCTAGAAGGGAAGTGTTACTTCTGGACATTGAGATATGTGTGCATGTGCTGTGAGGGTGATGGAGCGTGATTGGCTGGAGCTGGCTGGCATGCCAGGCTCCAGGAAGTCTGGATGGGTTTGCCCGGTGGTGAGTGGGAGATTAGCATGAGTGATGTGTGGGAGGAGTGTACCTGTGTCCTGGATGGGCTGGGTTTTCCCCACACAATGCTGGCTCCGCCCCCCTGTGGTTTGTCTAATGACCCTAGCCTCCCCAGTGAATGAAAGGGGTGATTGGGCCATCAAGGGTACTCCCAAGCCAGCTGCAACTGGTTTCCCCCCACCCTGCACCTCCTAACAAAGGATTTCTCTGTATAAATATGGGGCTGTGTCCCCACAGAAATTGTTCTACTTTTGGATCCTTGCCAGAGGGGGCTGTTGCTGCTGCTGGGGCCAAGAGGACCGCCACTTGGCTTGTCTCCCTGCCTGGAGACCCAGTGTGCTGGCTCTGGCCCTGCCCTGCCCCTCTGCCTGCCTCCAGTCCCTGCTGGAGCTTTTGATTTTGGTTTAGAGTGCCTGGAGGCGCTCTTATTTGATTTATAGCGCTAGGCGCGCTTTCCTGATGCCCCAGCGCTCAATAGCGCTTTGCTTCTATTTTTAGCGATAGGCGCGCTTTCTGTGGCCCCTAAGCGCTTGGGAGCGCTTTATTGTCTCGCTGGCGGCTGCCCACGCCGCAGATTCACCTTTTAAGTGACTTAGTTCGAGTGCCCACCTCGATTTCGTCCCCGTAATCCCTGCTGCAGCCCGGGGCCGGGGAGAAGCCGAGGAGCAGCTGCTGGCGTCACCCGGGAGCCGCGCTGCCATTGGCTGTGGCTGCGGGAGGCTCGCCGGGCGATCAGCGCCGTGATTGGAGGAGCCCTTTATTTCGGAATATAGCGCTGGGAGCGCTGTGTTACTCCCCCTTGTTGCGCTTGGAAGCGCTTTATTCCCCAGAGCCGGTGCCCACCCGGCATTTGCCCGCAAATCGCTCCAGCCGCTGCCCGGCGCCCGACCAGGAAGTCAGGCAGGCCGGGGGCGGGCCTCCGGGACCACCGGAACCGGAAGTAGGAGGGCGTACCCCGCCTCCCAAGGAAGCGCTGCGGCGCGAGAAACAGAGTGGTGGCTGCAGGTGCAGGCGGGGCTCCGGTGCCTGAAGGAGAGCCCCGCGCTGCCCACAGAGGAAGGAGGAAGCCGGTCCCCAACTGAGGAGAGCCCCGAGGTGCGGGAGCTCTCCGGGAGCAGGGAAGCAGCCGCCCGCCGCAGGAGACCGGGTGAGTGCGGGAGCAGTGGTGCCTTTTCCCCAGAGCGGCCCCGGTTGCTAGGGGGCCGCCCCGACGAGAGGGGCATTGCGTGTTGTGGAGCCCGAGGCTCCTGGGGGGCAGATTTGTTGAGCCTTGCGAGGCTCCCCGCCCAAGATTGTTGCCTGAGCCCACGAGAGGCTCGAGAGCGCCCCCATTGGTGTCTGAGCCCACGAGAGGCTCCAGAGACGGCCGAATTTGGTACTTGAGCCTGAAAGGCTCCTGGGGGCAATCTGCGTATCTCGAGCCCGAGAGGCTCTTGCCCCCACAGTCGTTAGAAGAGCCCCGAGAGTCTGAGGGGCCATTCCGTTCGTGAGCCTGCGAGGCTCCCAGCCCCCCCTTGGTTGCAGAGTCCCCCGAGGAGGGACTCCAACGTGCCCACATGTGTCTGTGAGCCCAGCGAGGCTCTGGGAGTGCCATTCCCTCGTTCTGGAGCCCAGAGAGGCTCCAGCCCTTTTGCCTTGCGAGCCCTGAGAGAGGCTCGAGTGCCCCTTCGTGTCTGGAGCCCAGAGAGGCTCTGAGGGTGCCATTTTCTTGCCCAGAGCCCAGAGAGGCTCCAACGTTGCCCTAACTTCCCCTGCACCAGTTGCCCAGCACTTTGTGGGCAACTGCGACGTTTAGGACCCTGACACTTGGGACACAGGGCGTCCTAGCCCCAACAAGGCCAGAGGGCCTAGGGACAGTCACAGGTGGTGACTTACGTGAGTTTGGCGCAATTGTACTTTCTATACACCTCTGAATGGGTAGTTTATTCATCATGTGTTCTCTTGTGTTGCACCTCTGAATGTGTTTTTATGCGTCATGTGCTTTGCTTTTACACCGCTGAATGTAGGTTCTGCATCATGTGTTTCCTTCCCCTGCACCTCTGAATGTGTTTTTATGCGTCATGTGCCTTTACACCTCTGAATGAATGTTATGCATTGCATCATGTGTTTTCCTCTTACACCCCTACAGGTATTGTAATACATAGGTGGTTGTTTTCTCCCTAGTACAGGTGGTGCTAGTGAGGTCCTGTTACCAGTGATTACTGGTTGTGTGCTCTATTTTTATATTGTGTGATACACTGATTTTTCTTTCTACAAGTGCTAAGTTCTAAAAGTGCTGATACCCCTGACAGTGGTCCAAGTGGCCCTGTCCTGTGCAATATCCCTTGTAAATTCCGCCCGTGCCTGTTGGCACAGTGTAACAAGATGTGTGTTTTATCTGATGTTTATTTATTATAATACAAAGGCTATTTTTATATAACCTTGTGTGGAGTTTCCTTTGTGGTGGGCCTTTGGTTGTTGTTGCTGGGGTGCGTGCGCAAATACTTAACCTACATCGCCTCCAAGTTTAGCCTTGCTGCTCGCGCCACGTTACCTAGAGGGTGAGTAGGGGTTATCTTGGCGTGTAACTCCCTTGCCCTGACTTGGGGGTGGTGGTCTCTGACTGACTTTGGCGAAAGCCCTGGCCAGCCGGGGATCCCATTTCCAACAGAGGGGGAGATGCAATCGATTAGGGCAATGGTTCTTCAGAACCGACTTGCTTTAGATGTTCTGTTAGCAAAAGAGGGAGGAGTCTGTAGGGCCTTGAAGGTACAGGAATGCTGTACTTATATTCCAGACAATTCAAAGCCTCTAGAGAAGTATATACAAAACATCACTGCCATACACTACGAAATTGAGGACCTGGCAAAGGTAAATGTGTGGGAAAAAGTAGGTCATGGAATGGGTAAAGTTGGAAGTTGGTTTGCCAACTTAGGATAGGGTATCGTTTGGTACATATTGAAGCCCATCATCATAGTAGTGATTTGTGTAATCACTTTGTGGGGATTGGTGCGTTTGTATCAATGGTATAGAGCAAATAGGTTACAGAGAGCTATGAAGAAACAGGAAGAAGAGTTGACGGCGATGCAGGACACTCAATATAAAAGTCTGAAAGCATTAGAGAGTATGAAAAGAAGTGGTACTGTCCTGACTTCACTTTAAAAGGTTCTACATTTTTAGTGTCATGGTGATGATGACCCCTGAAGGTCATCAAAGGGGGGACTGAGAGAGCACAAGTTTGAAAAAATGTATAAGTACGCCATATTTACAAGCACGTAGTTAGTTTAAACATGTTTTGCACACGAGTGTTTTATATTCAATAGCGAAATGTATAGAATGTTAAGTAGAGTAACCATAATTATAACGGTGTGAGATTAAATGTAGAAATGTTGGAGTATATGTGAAAACCTCATGGTTCTCTCATGTTAAAAGAGTCATGTCCGAATTAAATGTAACTTGGATTCCAGTATTTTGTGTAGGCCTTAGGGCAATTCACAGCAAACCTGAACGTGCTACTAAAATAATGTGAGATAAAGTTGACATGGTTCTTTCAAAATGTACTATTGAACTTAGGGTTAAAAGTATATGCTTTATAGATGTGTTATTTTAGAAACGTATGCTAGTTAAGAATGTTTGCTGTTTAAATCAAGTTAACGTTTTAAGAGTGCAGGAACCTGCTGCATGTAAATCAAGTAGGCCAGAACAGATAATGTCATGTAGTTTAAATCGTCATGTGCTCGTTAGAGGAGAGGTCGTGAGGTGTCCAGTATGGAGCTCTGAGAGTGTTTTATGGCCTAAGATATGGTGAAGTCTGGAATTTGAGGCCCACTGCAGGACGAGCTGTATGCAGGTGCGAGGGTCCTAATCAGCTCGAATGAAAGGGACTTTGTTCAGTGGCGCCTTGCGCAGGCCTGTAGGAGTTTCCAGGAATTTCAGGGGGTATCAGCGCACGGAAGAAGGAGCCTGGGAACCAAGGTCAACTATAACGAGGGTCTTCAAGAGTACCATCATGGAGTTTGCCGCGGAAAGATGTACCACGTGAGGGGCGTCCCAAGGGGCGTTTCTATTGGAAATGTGATTTGGTATTAGGGAAAGTGACCCGGGAGGAGAGCAGAGCAGATGATTTTGGGAGCCTAAGGAAGCGGATGGGTAGGCAGATAGGCTGATCAGGAGAGACCCATTATCAGAGAAGAGACAAAGAGAAGTGCGTGATCTTCTTAGGAAGTCACCACGGCTGACACCTAGAGGGTTAAGATCTTGCTAAGTAGGGATGTCATTTAGTGTAGTGTAGGGACAGACTAACCTTAAATTTTCTTTCTGTAATGACTTTGAGGTTGCAACTTGTATTCATTTTGGCAACGCTCATGTTATTAGAAGTTGTACTTATTATCTTGTTCTTCAGACTCAGACTATTCAAAAAGTTCATGTTCATAGTGATTCCGATCTACCTCTTGAATCTCATTTTGAGAAGTTTGTATCTTCAGTTATCTTTGACTTTATATTAAATCTTTAAAACTTTATTTTGGTCAGTGGTCATTTAGAGTGGTGTAAGTTCTTAAATTGATTGTTTATTGCGAGATTACCTTTTACTCAAGACAGGTACCAACGATTCAGTCGACAGGAAATGGGATTTGGTAAGATAATTAGTAACCAGAAATCCCGCGTTAGCAAAGACGTGTGTGGTTTGAGGACCAAGTTGATTTTCTGGCTTGCTGTGTCCATTTTAGCATATTTTCCCTCAATGAAATGTCCCAAACATAGTACCATGATGAGCCAAAGTATGAGGATAAGTGCACCTAAGGCCACCCAGAATTCAATCCATGGAGAAATCAGATAGGTTTCTTTCAGATGTTGAAAAAGTTCCTTAGCTTTATCTTTAAAGGTTTTTGTTGATGTTTGTTCCTTTGAATCACTCAGGTCTTCAGATGAATCACTGAAGTTGATGAAGTAACCGGATGCCGTTCTGTCTATTGTTCCTATTGTTTCAGGATTGCTGTTTGCTTTATTAGTGTGTTTTGTTGCAGCAGCATAGTCATTTGTTACTTCATTGTAGATTGGTGTGTCTCTGCTAAATGTTTTTATTTGGGTTTTTAGAGGTTTAAGTTCCATAGCATTGTTGCATAGTCCTTGTTGTTGTTCTGTTGGCATTTCAAACGTGAGTAGCCTCTTAGATTGAACCTCTGTGTTTGTAGCAAACCTTGGTGTTCTACTACTTATCGGGAGTCCACTTGGCCTACTGTTTGTTATCGGCCACATGATTGTGGTTTTATCAGGTCGATTGATACAACCCTGTTCTCCTTTTTACCAGCAAGGGGCGGTAGTACTACTGATCTTGTCCCGTTGATAGACAAGACAGGAACTGCTTTTCTGTAAGAAGGCCCAAATTCCTTCTTTACCGCGATCTTTTCTCTGACTAGATCCCCGACTTTTGGAATCCAGACAGGTCTTGCTGGGACAGGTGGTTTTTCTTCAGTGGTCGTTAGCTGTTGTTTCAACTTTATGTTGCTCAGGTGTTTCCTTGTTTCGTTTAAGTCCTGTAAAATAGCCAAACGATCTTTGATATCAAAGCTTTTTTCTTTAACCACTGAAGTCTGACTGTCAAGATCTAAGATCATCATTCTAGTTCCAAACAATAATTCGTACGGACTGAATCCCCTCAGAGAATTTCTTGGCAGGTTATTTAGACTACGTTGGACACTTATTAGATGTTTGACCCACCCAGCTCCCGAACCTAATACCTTTGCTGTTATAGATTGCTTTATGCCTTTGGTTTTTTCTTTACACCTTCCCGTTCCCTCAGGTAGGAAGTGAGAAGAGTCCCGCTATGCTATGCTCATTTGGCCATGTTTTTCATACGCTTTAGGGCAAGAAGAAAAAACATTCAGCCAAACGTAGCATGCTTCTAGCGTATATGCCATTATAGACTCGCAAATCTTTTTATAACAGTCCAGACGTCAGCCGAGTGCTGGGGTCTACATCACAAGTGGAAACTAGTCTTTATATGTTAATTGGACGCATTAATTTTTATTGTTGATCAATTCTGGAGTGAAACGCCATGCTAATATACCGTTTCTTTCGCCACTGCGATCTCTATTGCAGTCTGGGCAGTTCTTTACAAAGATGTGATGATGCAGGCTCATACCTGGCCACCAGTACACTGATTGTAATTCTTCCAGAGAATCTTTTAGTTTAAGGTGTCTGAGACCTTCACCCATATGTGCGTCTGCTATTAACAAGCCTCTCCTGTCCGTGTTTGGAATCACTCTGTCCCCCACTCCAGGGATTCGAGCAAAAGGGACTGAGTTTGCATCGATTATGTATGTATAATTGAGTGGATAGGTGATCGGTAGTGCTGAGCAGTCGCCTTTTGATGACGTTTTCACCGCCAGCACAGTTTCACCGTCAATGTGTTTTACTGTATGCTTTTTCTTGACTACGGAAGCCGATTCAGTTGCTGCCGTTGTGGCTTTCTCAGCCAATGAATTCCCTGCAACGTGAACGCCATCACGCTGATGACTCAGTGAGTGTATCACGTGAGTTTTTGGTAGTTCTTTCTGTAATAGAACTACTTGTTCCCAAAGCACTTTTTGCTTTATTGTTGCACCTGTGTCATCTTTGTAACCGTTTTGAATCCATTTTTGTAAATCGTTATTGTATGATTTGACGCAGTAATACGAATCGCACACAATAAGTGTCGGGAATTCGCGATCGGCATTATCTAGCGCCATTTTTAACGCTATTATTTCCGTTTGTTGTTCCGAATTATTTTCCACTGAGTGTGTTTTTGTAAGTAGAGGTCTTAATTTACCTCCGCGCCACACTTCTTTTACAATTTCGCATGTGGCCTTGTAAGCCAGCTCTCCCCAAACTGAGGGTTGAGCATGCCCGTCTGTATGTATTACACAGGCGTACTGTCGTAAAGGCAGAATGTCGATTGGCAAAGGGTATTTCATTTCATATTCTAGATATTTTAATTCCTTTAATTCTGGATCAAAGTAGTATTTTACTCTGTCCGTTGTAATTGAATTCACCCATTGTATCCATTCTGGATTCAACGTTGTTGTTGGTAAATTACATGGGGTTGTTAATGCCTCAAAGGCTGACTCCGCTGTTCTGACTGTGATACGTCTACCATCAGCGTTGTCTTTTTCTCTTGCTATAGCCGTTTGAACTGCATGAACAATGTTTTCTTTAATACTGAATTTCATTTCAGCCTTAGTGTACAAGTGTGATTTGAATGCAATTGGTACCTTTTCTCCCTCATTAGAGGTCAGGTATGTGAATCCGCATCTTCCTGGGATGACTCGAATCACAAGATTGCGTGTGTTGTCACGTTTTTCTAATTTTGTTTTAATTAACATGTCTGTTTGTAAAGATCTCAAAATTTCTGTGTGTTTTTGAGTCCAATTGATTCTTTTAAAATCTGGTTTTATTAGATCATAAAGGGGTTTGATCCTTTCTGCGTAATTTGCAATGTATGTTCTTCTGAAATTTAGGAAGCCTAGAATTGATTGTAAATTTTTTAGTGTTCTAGGAGCTTGGAGTACAGCACATTTCTCTAGGAAATTGTCAGCCAGGCTTTTGCCTTCACTTGATAATTCATATCCTAAAAACAGGACTGTTAGATGGGCAATTCTTGATTTTTTAAAGTTGAATTTGTAACCCTCTGCTGCGAACCCAAGTATTATGGTGTTCACTCTCTTCAAGTGAGTATCCAAGTCATCATCTGTTAGGTAAATGTCGTCGACATATGATAATGCCTCGTCATCGTATGTTTGTAGTAATTCTGTTACTCTCTTTGAGAATACTCCTGGGCTGTTCTTGTGCCCCTGGGGTAAACGGCAGAAACTTTTTTGCGAGCCATTTACCGAGAACGCAGTCAAATATCTGCTCTCTGGTGCTATATTTTGACAAAAGAATCAATTAGAGATGTCTAATGTTGTTTTGTATTTTTTGCGCACTATGTTATTCATTAGTGCAGCACTATGCGAGTTTTGTACTGCAAATGTTTTGCAACATGAGTTAAGGTGTCTGTAATCCAAAACTAGACGATATGAGTTGTCTGGTTTGGAGACAGGAAACAAAGGATTGTTCATTTGTGAGGTGCAAGTTTCAATCACCCCCTGGTATTCAAGTTGATCTAGGATCTCTTTTACCTGTTTTTTAGCTTCTTGCTTAATTGGGTACTGCCTCTGTGCAGTAGGTTGTGATTTTAACTGGATTTTGTGAGGAGGAGAGTCCTCATCCCATCCTACATGATTTTTATATAAAGCAGGAGCTTGAGCTACTGCCCACTTTCTTGCAAGTGTATATTTTTTATGAATTGGAATATGATTTGAGAAGGCAGGCATAATTATTTCTTCGCCATGAGGACACTCCCTGACAAACTCTGGTGGCCAGTCTTTCTCAGCTAGAAGGATGTCATAGCCCTGGGAGAGATTATCCCAAAATAGTCCCCTTATTTTTCTAGTCTTATCCCCCTCTATACGTAATGTTATTTCATATATTTTATGAGGTTTGCTAACTCTGGTGTCTGCAGTTTCCACCTGAATGTATTCATTCGTGTCCACTGTCTCCAGATGATTCATAAGGACTTTGCGAGCTATGCTCACTTCTGCTGCGCTGTCTAGCATTGTCTGAGCCCATTCTCCGTTTTTCAGCTGTGTTATCAGTATTCTCGGCATCTTTGATTACTTTAATACTGGCTACCTTCTTTTTTGGAAATTGTAACTTTTTATTTGGATGAGCAGGTTCCTTGTCTTTGGACTTGACGTGCTCTTCCCTGTGTTCTGATCGTCCTCTTCTTTCCGATTTCTGCGAGGAAGTCTGAAAAGATTGAGAGGGACGTGTATCAATATCTTGATATCTATCAGGTTTCTTTATATTATCCCTATTTCTAAGGTTGTATTTTTTCCCAGAGGGCTCACTTTGGGGAGACCTGCGTCCTTGGTTCGGAGATCTTTCTCTCTGCCGAGGAGACCTTCCTCTGGACTGGAATCTTTTTTCTTTAGGATTGGATTGTTTGTTTCCATCCCAGCTCTTTTTTTGAGTGTTTAAATTATTTTTAATAAATACCTTTTCAGGACTTTCAATCAGTTGAGGTTTTACCGGTATTCCACCCAGACTATCTCTTCCTAGTTCTTCATAGGATTTCTCTATGATTCTGGCAATTTCAGTTGGTTGGTCTGCTATATCTGTCTCTTTTAACCTTTGGCGGATCGCCACGTTTGCTGCTTCTCCCTTTATGTTGGCTAATAATATAGCCGAGACCTGCTTGAAGTCCTTCAGTAATTTCATACCGAGAGTTAAAGCGGGTTCTGGACCGTATTCATCTTGAATTTGTTTTAGCACATCTGGTATTACTGACATGGATGGTACACCATGTGTTTTTGTGTATATGGAAGCAAAGACTGTACCCCAAGTGTCACAGTCTTCCACGTGTGGTGCGATTCCCATTGGAAGACAGATAGTCAGAATCCTGTGTTTTTCTACCGGGGTGGTGTCTGGAAACACCGCCTCTATTTGAGTGATTTTTTGTGCTAGCCAGAAGGGTATTTGTTCCCGTTTTGCGGGTACTTTACCCAGACAGGACTGTATGTTCTGCGGTGTAATTTTATTTGTGTTACCCTGATGAGGGTTCAGCTGTGGAATTTTAACTGCTGGTTGGACTGTTGAAGTCCGCATCACATATTGGACTAATTGTCTATGTATTTTGATTAGTTGTTTTAGCTGTATTAAAAGCTCTGCTGCAGGCATTTCTTCAATGTCTGGATGTGGTGTATATCCGGCTAGGACCGGCCACGTTGCTCCTGGTCTACCTAGTGGACCGAGCCTGGTGATGTGAATATTATGTTTTAGGGCGCCATGAAACAAGAGCAGATGCTCTTGGGATTTGAGTGGTATTTCCACCTCCTCGAAAGGAGTGTAGATATCCGGTGGTTCCTCTATTTTATAATAGTGGAACTCTTTTGTTACAGCGTTTGCTGCTGGAAAGTTTATCCATGAATAGAACACCTCTGTCTGCCGATATTCGTGTGCCTCAATTACGAATATGACTGTACCACCTCTTGGTGTCAGTCCATTTTCTATAAGTTTTAAGGTTATAGATTTCCTTATGTTGACCGGGATGAGTACTGCATTTGGGTCATTTTCCAGCAGAGTATTGTCTGCTGCTAGGAGTTCAGCTGCTATTCTAGCTGTCTCCCTTTCTTCTTCAGTTTCTGACATACTATTGTCAAGAAGATTATTTTATTTATTTGCAGATCAGGTTTCTATGGAAACAAAGATTAGATGCACAATATTTTGGAACAGTGTATCCTTCAACGTTGACTAAACCAAGAACCATCCATAGGAGTCTCCTCCTGCGAGGTTTGGCGGATATGACCTTTCACCCACTCCAGACGTCTTTGGAGTATTATGGGAAAAAAGGGGTTCTGTGTGAAAAAGCACGACTGAGTTACTCTAATGTCTTGCGTTAGTTTTATCGCCTATCCAAACGTTTGGGCGCCATGTAGTGTAGTTCCTATTATCCCAATAGGCTCTGCGCATTGGAATAATATCTTCAATAGTATAGACCTAGTGCAGAGGTTAACTAGGTCTTCCACTGATGATATTAGACTTAAAGTTTTTGGTTTTGCCAGCTAGCTCAGAGTTCACTAGAAACTTTCTCGAATAGGCAAGGAGGAGTTTAACCTCCCTGGATAGACAAGAAGGGATTTAGTTTCTGACAACCATAGAACATGACAACTTTGCTCTCCCCTAATCAAGAGTGTATCTCTAGAGTCGTGTGAAAACAAAAGACAACTTATTTTACTCAGTCAGTACGTGCATTCTTAGTTTCACCAGATTGTAGAGAAAAGGAAGAGACGGGCGTGTTCAATAAAAGATGGTATTTATTGATCAGTCTCTTTTCTCGTACAAGAGAAATGAATCGATATTATTGCGATACTTATAGTTAAGTAAAGTGCATACAATAAAAGCAGAAGTATAAAATAATACTGCAGAAGCATTGATATGGTTTCTAAGCCATATGATATTTAAAACTGATAAAATAGATACATACATATATACATTTGACTAATCGTACTCAACTGGTGCTTCTAACCACGCCTACCCCAGTGTACCTGACCTAAGCCTAATACGTGGGCGGGAGTAGATAAGTAGCAGTTTAAGTTAAGTTTGTTTTGCCAAGGGACTGACTCAAGAATTCTCTGCAAGGGGTTGTTCAGTTCTGTACCTGAGGTCTAGAATGATTGAGGGCTGGTATCTCTCGTCTCTGGTCTTGATATTCCAGCTGCCTGCGAGGGCTGCTTGGAAGCGCCGGAGCTGGATTTCTCGGCAGGAGAAAAGCAGCGTCTCGTTCTCAGCGCGTCAGGAAGGCGGGGCAGCGCGTGTGGGCTTCGCTCTCTGCTGGGCTCCTCAGCACGTCTCGCTGCTCCGATCTCGTCACCACCGCGTGTGTTTGCTTAAGGCAATGTCGGTAATATTTATACCTGTAAGGTGCCGAGATTGACGTAAGGATGGACATGGATACGTCAATAAGGATGTCATACGAACGGGCTTGTTCGCACATTCTTTTGCGGAAGTTCTCGGTAAAATCAAAACAATGGCCGCAGGGATTTTCCCAGGTTGTCATAGGTTTGATTTGTTTTGAGAACTCCGTATGCCTTATCAGGGGCTGGAGGAATAGTGCTTGCCTAATTAGATGGCAAGCGTTATGACCTAATCAGATAACGCGTTCCTGTGCCGTGGTGTGGCTTAATCAGATAACGGTTTTTTGTACCGTGGGATGGCTGCTAGTTAATTATTAACCAGAACAGGGTCAGGAATAGGGGGATCGATACAGAACCTATAGGAATACATCACACAGGAAACCTGGCAGAGGGAATGAAACATCATTCTAAGGAAGTTGGGAGAGCGCCTTCTTCTTTTGAATGATAAGCTCAGATGTCATTCCTTGATTCGGGAGTGCACAGCGTCCTTATGCGCTTCTGTTGCACGGAGAGTGTCAGGCAGCGCCTACTACAGGTGGAACAGCACCTTCTTGACACCTATTCTCTCTGTGTCTCTTTCTTTCCAGTGGCTCCAGATATTGAAGGATGGAGTGACCAGCCTGAGAAGGTCACAGCCGTGGCGGGCCAGTCCTTGGAGCTGCAGTGCCGGGCCAGTGGGCACCCTCCGCCAGTCTTGTCCTGGCTGAAGGATGGACTCATGCTGTCCTCCACCCAAGGGTGGCACACCCAGGATGGGGGCCAGAAGCTCACTATTACGGATGTTTCTGTGGCTTCCCAAGGGAACTACACCTGCGTCGCCATCAGCGCTGCTGGAGAGGCTGTGGTGCACTATTCTGTGCACGTGTACGGTAAGGGAGGCTGTGGTGCACTACTCTGTGCATGTGTATGGTAAGGGGAGGCTGTGGTGCTCTACTCTGCATGTGTACGGTAAGGGGAGGCTGTGGTGCACTACTCTGTGCATGTGTACGGTAAGGGGAGGCTGTGGTGCACTACTCTGTGCATGTGTATGGTAAGGGGAGGCTGTGGTGCTCTACTCTGTGCATGTGTATGGTAAGGGGAGGCTGTGGTGCTCTACTCTGTGGATGTGTACGGTATGGGGAGGCTGTGATGCACTACTCTGTGGATATGTATGGTAAGGGGAGGCTGTTTTGCACTACTCTGTGGATGTGTATGGTAAGGGGAGGCTGTGGTGCTCTACTCTGTGCATGTGTATGGTAAGGGGAGGCTGTGATGCTCTACTCCGTGCATGTGTATGGTAAGGGGAGGCTGTGATGCTCTACTCCGTGCATGTGTATGGTAAGGGGAGGCTGTGATGCACTACTCCATGCATGGGTATGGTAAGGGGAGGCTGTGGTGCACTACTCTGTGGATGTGGATGGTAAGGGGAGGCTGTGGTGCTCTACTCTGTGCATGTGTATGGTAAGGGGAGGCTGTGGTGCACTACTCTGTGCATGTGTACGGTAAGGGGAGGCTGTGGTGCATTACTCTGTGCATGTGTACGGTAAGGGGAGGCTGTGGTGCACTCCTCTGTGCATGTGTACGGTAAGGGAACGCTGTGGTGTACTACTCTGTGCATGTGTATGGTGAGGGGAGGCTGTGATGCACTACTCTGTGGATGTGTATGGTAAGGGGAGGCTGTGATGCACTACTCTGTGGATGTGGATGGTAAGGGGAGGCTGTGATACACTATTCTGTGGATGTGAATGGTAAGGGGAGGCTCTGGTTCTCTACTCTGTGCATGTGGATGGTAAGGGGAGGCTGTGGTGCTCTACTCTGTGCATGTGTATGGTAAGGGGAGGCTGTGATGCACTACTCTGTGGATGTGGATGGTAAGGGGAGACTGTGGTGCACTACTCTGTGGATGTGGATGGTAAGGGGAGGCTGTGGTGCACTACTCTGTGCATGTGTATGGTAAGGGGAGGCTGTCGTGCATTACTCTGTGCATGTGTACGGTAAGGGGAGGCTGTGGTGCACTGCTTTGTGCATGTGTATGGTAAGGGGAGGCTGTGGTGCTCTACTCTGTGCATGTGTACGGTAAGGGGAGGCTGTGGTGCATTACTCTGTGCATGTGTACGGTAAGGGGAGGCTGTGGTGCACTACTCTGTGCATGTGTATGGTAAGGGGAGGCTGTGGTGCACTACTCTGTGCATGTGTATGGTAAGGGGAGGCTGTGGTGCTCTACTCCGTGCATGTGTACGGTAAGGGGAGGCTGTGGTGCTCTACTCTGCATGTGTACGGTAAGGGGAGGCTGTGGTGCACTACTCTGTGCATGTGTATGGTAAGGGGAGGCTGTGGTGCTCTACTCTGTGCATGTGTATGGTAAGGGGAGGCTGTGGTGCTCTACTCTGTGCATGTGTATGGTAAGGGGAGGCTGTGGTGCTCTACTCTGTGGATGTGTATGGTAAGGGGAGGCTGTGGTGCACTACTCTGTGCATATGTACGGTAAGGGGAGGCTGTGGTGCACTACTCTGTGCATGTGTATGGTAAGGGGAGGCTGTTTTGCACTACTCTGTGGATGTGTACGGTAAGGGGAGGCTCTGATGCACTACTCTGTGGATGTGAATTGTAAGGGGAGGCTGTGGTACACTACTCTGTGGATGTGTACAGTAAGGGGAGGCTGTGGTGCACTACTCTGTGGATGTGTACGGTAAGGGGAGGCTGTGATGCACTACTCTGTGGATGTGTATGGTAAGGGGAGGCTGTGGTGCACTACTCTGTGGATGTGTACGGTA
The DNA here is from genome assembly GCF_964261635.1 of Lissotriton helveticus. Lineage (NCBI taxonomy): Eukaryota > Metazoa > Chordata > Amphibia > Caudata > Salamandridae > Lissotriton > Lissotriton helveticus. The sequence goes on along the minus strand of NC_136065.1, from coordinate 2,131,648,088 downwards.
AGGGGAGGCTGTGATGCACTACTCTGTGGATGTGTACGGTAAGGGGAGGCTGTGATGCACTACTCTGTGGATGTGTATGGTAAGGGGAGGCTGTGGTGCACTACTCTGTGAATGTGTACGGTAAGGGGAGGCTGTGATGCACTACTCTGTGGATGTGTATGGTAAGGGGAGGCTGTGGTGCACTACTCTGTGCATGTGTACGGTAAGGGGAGGCTGTGGTGCACTACTCTGTGCATGTGTACGGTAAGGGGAGGCTGTGATGCACTACTCTGTGGATGTGGATGGTAAGGGGAGGCTGTGGTGCACTACTCTGTGGATGTGTACGGTAAGGGGAGGCTGTGGTGCACTACTCTGTGGATGTGTACGGTAAGGTGAGGCTGTGATGCACTACTCTGTGGATGTGTATGGTAAGGGGAGGCTGTGGTGCACTACTCTGTGGATGTGTACGGTAAGGGGAGGCTGTGGTGCACTACTCTGTGGATGTGTACGATAAGGGGAGGCTGTGGTGCTCTACTCTGTGCATGTGTATGGTAAGGGGAGGCTGTGGTGCTCTACTCTGTGCATGTGTATGGTAAGGGGAGGCTGTGGTGCACTACTCTGTGGATGTGTACGGTAAGTGGAGGCTGTGGTGCACTACTACTCTGTGGATGTGTATGGTAAGGGAAGGCTGTGGTGCACTACTACTCCATGCATGTGTACGGATTAGGGGAGGCTGTGGTGCACAACTCTGTGGATGTGAATGGTAAGGGGAGGCTGTGGTGCACTACTCTGTGGATGTGTACGGTAAGTGGAGGCTGTGGTGCACTACTACTCTGTGGATGTGTATGGTAAGTGGAGGCTGTTGTGCACTACTACTCCATGCATGTGTACGGTAAGTGGATGCTGTGGTGCACTACTCTGTGGATGTGTCTGGTAAGGGGAGGCTGTGATGCACTACTCTGTGGATGTGTATGGTATGGGGAAGCTGTGATGCACTACTCTGTGGATGTGTATGGTAAGTGGAGGCTGTGGTGCACTACTACTCTGTGGATGTGGATGGTAAGGGAAGGCTGTGATGCACCACTCTGTGGATGTGTACGGTAAGGGGAGGCTGTGGTGCACTACTCTGTGCATGTGTATGGTAAGGGGAGGCTGTGGTGCTCTACTCTGTGGATGTGGTTGGTAAGGGGAGGCTGTGGTGCACTACTCTGTGGATGTGTATGGTAAGTGAAGGCTGTGGTGCACTACTACTCTGTGGATGTGGATGGTAAGGGAAGGCTGTGATGCACCACTCTGTGGATGTGTACGGTAAGGGGAGGCTGTGGTGCACTACTTTGTGCACGTGTATGGTAAGGGGAGGCTGTGGTGCACTACTCTGTGGGTGTGTATGGTAAGGGGAGGCTCTGGTGCACTACTCTGTGGGTGTGTACGGTAAGGGGAGGCTGTGATGCACTACTCTGTGGATGTGTACGATAAGTGGAGGCTGTGGTGCACTACTCTGTGCACGTGTATGGTAAGAGGAGGCTGTGGTGCACTACTCTGTGCACGTGTATGGTAAGAGGAGGCTGTGGTGCACTACTCTGTGGGTGTGTACGGTAAGGGGAGGCTGTGATGCACTACTCTGTGCACGTGTATGGTAAGAGGAGGCTGTGGTGCACTACTCTGTGCACGTGTATGGTAAGAGGAGGCTGTGGTGCACTACTCTGTGCACGTGTATGGTAAGAGGAGGCTGTGGTGCAGTACTCTGTGCATGTGTACGGTAAGGGGAGGCTGTGGTGCACTACTCTGTGCATGTGTACCGTAAGGGGAGGCTGTGATGCACTACTCTGTGGATGCGTACGGTATGGGGACGCTGTGATGCACTACTCTATGGATGTGTACGATAAGTGGAGGCTGTGGTGCACTACTCTGTGCACGTGTATGGTAAGAGGAGGCTGTGGTGCACTACTCTGTGCACGTGTATGGTAAGAGGAGGCTGTGGTGCAGTACTCTGTGCATGTGTATGGTAAGAGGAGGCTGTGGTGCACTACTCCGTGCACGTGTATGGTAAGAGGAGGCTGTGATGCAGTACTCTGTGCATGTGTACGGTAAGGGGAGGCTGTGGTGCACTACTCTGTGCATGTGTATGGTAAGAGGAGGCTGTGGTGCACTACTCTGTGGGTGTGTACGATAAGTGGAGGCTGTGGTGCACTACTCTGTGCACTTGTATGGTAAGAGGAGGCTGTGGTGCACTACTCTGTGCACGTGTATGGTAAGAGGAGGCTTTGGTGCACTACTCTGTGCACGTGTATGGTAAGAGGAGGCTGTGGTGCAGTACTCTGTGCATGTGTACGGTAAGGTGAGGCTGTGGTGCACTACTCTGTGCATGTGTACCGTAAGGGGAGGCTGTGATGCACTACTCTGTGGATGCGTACGGTATGGGGACGCTGTGATGCACTACTCTATGGATGTGTACGATAAGTGGAGGCTGTGGTGCACTACTCTGTGCACGTGTATGGTAAGAGGAGGCTGTGGTGCACTACTCTGTGCACGTGTATGGTAAGAGGAAGCTGTGGTGCAGTACTCTGTGCATGTGTATGGTAAGAGGAGGCTGTGGTGCAGTACTCTGTGCATGTGTACGGTAAGGGGAGGCTGTGGTGCACTACTCTGTGCATGTGTATGGTAAGAGGAGGCTGTGGTGCACTACTCTGTGTATGTGTACGGTAAGAGGAGGCTGTGGTGCACTACTCTGTGCACGTGTACGGTAAGAGGAGGCTGTGGTGCTCTACTCTGTGCACGTGAACGGTAAGGGGAGGCTGTGGTGCTCTACTCTGTGCATGTGTATGGTAAGAGGAGGCTGTGGTGCACTACTCTGTGCACGTGTATGGTAAGAGGAAGCTGTGGTGCAGTACTCTGTGCATGTGTATGGTAAGAGGAGGCTGTGGTGCACTACTCTGTGCATGTGTACGGTAAGGGGAGGCTGTGGTGCACTACTCTGTGCATGTGTATGGTAAGGGGAGGCTGTGGTGCACTACTCTGTGCATGTGTACGGTAAGGGGAGGCTGTGGTGCACTACTCTGTGCATGTGTATGGTAAGAGGAGGCTGTGGTGCACTACTCTGTGCACGTGTACGGTAAGGGGAGGCTGTGGTGCACTACTCTGTGCATGTGTATGGTAAGGGGAGGCTGTGGTGCACTACTCTGTGCATGTGTATGGTAAGGGGAGGCTGTGGTGCACTACTCTGTGCATGTGTACGGTAAGGGGAGGCTGTGGTGCACTACTCTGTGCATGTGTACGGTAAGGGGAGGCTGTGGTGCTCTACTCTGTGCATGTGTACCGTAAGGGGAGGCAGTGGTGCTCTACTCTGTGCATGTGTACGGTAAGGGGAGGCTGTGGTGCTCTACTCTGTGGATGTGTACGGTAAGGGGAGGCTGTGGTGCTCTACTCTGTGCATGTGTATGGTAAGGGGAGGCTGTGGTGCTCTACTCTGTGCATGTGTATGGTAAGGGGAGGCTGTGGTGCACTACTCTGTGCATGTGTATGGTAAGGGGAGGCTGTGGTGCACTACTCTGTGCATGTGTACGGTAAGGGGAGGCTGTGGTGCACTACTCTGTGCATGTGTATGGTAAGGGGAGGCTGTGGTGCTCTACTCTGTGCATGTGTACCGTAAGGGGAGGCTGTGGTGCTCTACTCTGTGCATGTGTACGGTAAGGGGAGGCTGTGGTGCTCTACTCTGTGCATGTGTATGGTAAGGGGAGGCTGTGGTGCACTACTCTGTGGATGTGTACTGTAAGTGGAGGCTGTGGTGCACTACTCTGTGCATGTGTACGGTAAGGGGAGGCTGTGGTGCTCTACTCTGTGCATGTGTACGTTAAGGGGAGGCTGTGGTGCTCTACTCTGTGCATGTGTATGGTAAGGGGAGGCTGTGGTGCTCTACTCTGTGGATGTGTATGGTAAGGGGAGGCTGTGGTGCTCTACTCTGTGGATGTGTACTGTAAGGGGAGGCTGTGGTGCACTACTCTGTGGATGTGTACAGTAAGGGGAGGCTGTGGTGCTCTACTCTGTGCATGTGTACCGTAAGGGGAGGCTGTGATGCTCTACTCTGTGCATGTGTACCGTAAGGGGAGGCTGTGGTGCTCTACTCTGTGCATGTGTACCGTAAGGGGAGGCTGTGGTGCACTACTCTGTGCATGTGTACCGTAAGGGGAGGCTGTGGTGCTCTACTCTGTGCATGTGTACCGTAAGGGGAGGCTGTGGTGCACTACTCTGTGCATGTGTATGGTAAGGGGAGGCTGTGGTGCTCTACTCTGTGCATGTGTACCGTAAGGGGAGGCTGTGGTGCACTACTCTGTGCATGTGTACCGTAAGGGGAGGCTGTGGTGCTCTACTCTGTGCATGTGTACCGTAAGGGGAGGCTGTGGTGCACTACTCTGTGCACGTGTACCGTAAGGGGAGGCTGTGGTGCACTACTCTGTGCATGTGTATGGTAAGGGGAGGCTGTGGTGCTCTACTCTGTGCATGTGTACCGTAAGGGGAGGCTGTGGTGCACTACTCTGTGCATGTGTACCGTAAGGGGAGGCTGTGGTGCTCTACTCTGTGCATGTGTACCGTAAGGGGAGGCTGTGGTGCTCTACTCTGTGCATGTGTACCGTAAGGGGAGGCTGTGGTGCACTACTCTGTGCATGTGTACGGTAAGGGGAGGCTGTGGTGCACTACTCTGTGCATGTGTACCGTAAGGGGAGGCTGTGGTGCACTAATAATAATAATAATAATAAAGGAATTTCTAAAGCGCCTGGTGACGCCATCACGGCGTGTCCCCGCGCTGTGGAGTAAGAGTCAGAAAGGAGGAGGGGGCACCTATCCCAGCATGGTAAACAGGTGTGTTTTCAAGAGTTTCCGAAACATGGTTTCATTGTTGGCTAGTCTGATCCCAAGTGGAAGGCTATTCCACTGGGTGGTAGCCAGTACCCGAAAGGAACGACCACCCATCCTAGCCTTTCTAACACGAGGAACTGTCAGGAGACCCATACCCGCAGAGCGGAGTGCTCTTTGGGGTAGATAGGGGATGGCCAGATCCCTCAGATACCCTGGCGCTTCTGCAGAGGCTATCCTGTAGCAAAAGAGGAGGGCTTTAAAAAGGATTCTTTTCTTTACCGGCAGCCAATGAAGGGCCGCCAGAGTAGGCTTGGATGCAGTTCTTTTAGGGAGTCTAAGGGCTAACCGGGCCGCCGTATTTTGCAGCACTTGCAGTCTCCTCAGGTTCTTCTCCGTAGTACCCAATAGCAGCACATTCGCATAGTCCATGCGAGAGGTGACCAGAGCCTGGATCATAATACGTCTGGCCTCCAATGGCTCCAACTACTCTGTGCATGTGTACCGTAAGGGGAGGCTGTGGTGCACTACTCTGTGCATGTGTACCGTAAGGGGAGGCTGTGGTGCACTACTCTGTGCATGTGTACCGTAAGGGGAGGCTGTGGTGCACTACTCTGTGCATGTGTACGGTAAGGGGAGGCTGTGGTGCACTACTCTGTGCATGTGTACCGTAAGGGGAGGCTGTGGTGCACTACTCTGTGCATGTGTACGGTAAGGGGAGGCTGTGGTGCACTACTCTGTGCATGTGTACCGTAAGGGGAGGCTGTGGTGCACTACTCTGTGCATGTGTACGGTAAGGGGAGGCTGTGGTGCACTACTCTGTGCATGTGTACCGTAAGGGGAGGCTGTGGTGCACTACTCTGTGCATGTGTACCGTAAGGGGAGGCTGTGGTGCACTACTCTGTGCATGTGTACCGTAAGGGGAGGCTGTGGTGCACTACTCTGTGCATGTGTATGGTAAGGGGAGGCTGTGGTGCACTACTCTGTGCATGTGTACCGTAAGGGGAGTCTTCTTGATGTTCAGAGCAATGAAAAGATGACAAAGAGGTAAATGAGGAATCAGGACTGCTGGGGGGGGTATATCCAGAGCGCCAATGGCAATGAGTAGTCGCACAGTATTTTTAAAGAACTGCGCAGGGAGGGATGGGGGGGGGGGTGCCCAGATCTCCTATGGTGCCATCAGTAGGCGCACAGTATTTTTACAGGACTGCACAGGGGAGAGGGGGAACGTAGAGCTCCTGTGGTGTAATCAGAAAGCGCACAATATTTTTACAGAACTGCGCAGGGGAGGGGGTACCAGAGCTCCTATGGAGCAATCAGTAGGCGCACAGTACTTTTACAGGACTGCGGACGGGTGGGTACCCAAAGCTCCTGTGACACAGTCAGTGGGGGCACAGTACTTTTACAGGACTGCGGACGGGTGGGTACCCAAAGCTCCTGTGACACAGTCAGTGGGGGCACAGTACTTTTACAGGACTGCGGACGGGTGGGTACCCAAAGCTCCTGTGGCACAGTCAGTGGGGGCACAGTACTTTTACAGGCCTGCGGGGTGGGCGGAGGTGCCCAGAGCTCCTGTGGCACAGTCAGTGGGGGCACAGTACTTTTACAGGCCTGCGGGGTGGGCGGAGGTGCCCAGAGCTCCTGTGGCACAGTCAGTGGGGGCACAGTACTTTTACAGGCCTGCGGGGTGGGCGGAGGTGCCCAGAGCTCCTGTGGCACAGTCAGTGGGGGCACAGTACTTTTACAGGCCTGCGGGGTGGGCGGAGGTGCCCAGAGCTCCTGTGGCACAGTCAGTGGGGGCGCAGTACTTTCACAGGCCTGCGGGGTGGGTGGAGGTTCCCAGAACTCCTGTGGCACAGTCAGTGGGGGCACAGTACTTTTACAGGCCTGCGGGGTGGGCAGAGGTGCCCAGAGCTCCTGTGGCACAGTCAGTGGGGGCACAGTACTTTTACAGGACTGCGGGGTGGGTGGAGGTCCCCAGAGCTCCTGTGGCACAGTCAGTGGGGGCACAGTACTTTCACAGGCCTGCGGGGTGGGCGGAGGTGCCCAGAGCTCCTGTGGCACAGTCAGTGGGGGCACAGTACTTTCACAGGCCTGCGGGGTGGGTGGAGGTCCCCAGAGCTCCTGTGGCCCAGTCAGTGGGGGCACAGTACTTTCACAGGCCTGCGGGGTGGGCGGAGGTGCCCAGAGCTCCTGTGGCACAGTCAGTGGGGGCACAGTACTTTCACAGGCCTGCGGGGTGGGCGGAGGTGCCCAGAGCTCCTGTGGCACAGTCAGTGGGGGCACAGTACTTTCACAGGCCTGCGGGGTGGGCGGAGGTGCCCAGAGCTCCTGTGGCACAGTCAGTGGGGGCACAGTACTTTTACAGGACTGCGGGGTGGGTGGAGGTCCCCAGAGCTCCTGTGGCACAGTCAGTGGGGGCACAGTACTTTCACAGGCCTGCGGGGTGGGCGGAGGTGCCCAGAGCTCCTGTGGCACAGTCAGTGGGGGCACAGTACTTTCACAGGCCTGCGGGGTGGGTGGAGGTCCCCAGAGCTCCTGTGGCACAGTCAGTGGGGGCACAGTACTTTCACAGGCCTGCGGGGTGGGCGGAGGTGCCCAGAGCTCCTGTGGCACAGTCAGTGGGGGCACAGTACTTTCACAGGCCTGCGGGGTGGGCGGAGGTGCCCAGAGCTCCTGTGGCACAGTCAGTGGGGGCACAGTACTTTCACAGGCCTGCGGGGTGGGCGGAGGTGCCCAGAGCTCCTGTGGCACAGTCAGTGGGGGCACAGTACTTTCACAGGCCTGCGGGGTGGGCGGAGGTGCCCAGAGCTCCTGTGGCACAGTCAGTGGGGGCACAGTACTTTCACAGGCCTGCGGGGTGGGTGGAGGTTCCCAGAGCTCCTGTGGCACAGTCAGTGGGGGCACAGTACTTTCACAGGCCTGCGGGGTGGGCGGAGGTGCCCAGAGCTCCTGTGGCACAGTCAGTGGGGGCACAGTACTTTCACAGGCCTGCGGGGTGGGCGGAGGTGCCCAGAGCTCCTGTGGCACAGTCAGTGGGGGCACAGTACTTTCACAGGCCTGCGGGGTGGGCGGAGGTGCCCAGAGCTCCTGTGGCACAGTCAGTGGGGGCACAGTACTTTCACAGGCCTGCGGGGTGGGTGGAGGTTCCCAGAGCTCCTGTGGCACAGTCAGTGGGGGCACAGTACTTTCACAGGCCTGCGGGGTGGGCGGAGGTGCCCAGAGCTCCTGTGGCACAGTCAGTGGGGGCACAGTACTTTCACAGGCCTGCGGGGTGGGTGGAGGTTCCCAGAGCTCCTGTGGCACAGTCAGTGGGGGCACAGTACTTTCACAGGCCTGCGGGGTGGGCGGAGGTGCCCAGAGCTCCTGTGGCACAGTCAGTGGGGGCACAGTACTTTTACAGGCCTGCGGGGAGGGGTGGAGGTCCCCAGAGCTCCTGTGGTGCAGTCGGGAGGTACACAGTGCTTCTACTGGCGTGCGAGGGCTCTTGATTATGTGTTTGCTGCAGGCGCTGACATAGGTTTGAAGTGAGGACTGGGTGTGACGTTCATGCTCTGATTGACAGATAGAAATTCATTCATAAATGACCATGTTGCATTACTCTGTCTGAAGATTGATTACTTGTCTCTGATTATTGTTCCAATGCTGAGTTTACACACTCCTGATTTGAGGTGGAAGGTTTTACTCAATGGTCACTGCACTGATGAATGATTCATATAGAGTGATGCTCAGTGGGAGGGGCTGAATGATAGTATTGAGTGTTGTGCTCATGCATGGAGACTGAGAGCAGATGGAGGGACAGTTTGACACTGCATTACTGCCTCGCATTACACCTCTCTTGTACGTAAACCTTACCAAAGAACCTGTTTGTCTTTTCCAACACCACAGTTCCTCCTCGTGTGAGTATTGGAGGCGGCTCGCGACAAGTGACCCTGACTGTGAATGAGCCCCTGGAGCTGACGTGCCACGTGACTGGCTTCCCTACACCCCACGTCTGGTGAGTTAAGAGCTGGGCTGTGCTGGGCTGGAGGGTCAGCTGACTCTGAGCCCCTGGAGCTGGCGTGCCACGTGACTGGCTTCCCTACTCCCCGGGTCTGGTGAGTTAAGCAGTGGCGTAACGAAACCTGAGTGGGGCCCCCTGCAAAGTACATAGAGGGGCCCCCTGACCCACGACTTACCACTTTGCCCCACAGTCAAAAAATCTGGTATATTTTTAAGTGAAACCTCCAACATTCAATGAAATGCCTTTATATTGCCCAGCTCAAAGTTTAAATAAGAAAGTGAGAAAAACTCTTAACATATAAGCTACGCCATTTGTAACATTATTGTTAAGAGAAGATTATTTTTCTGGGACAGTAATCAGAACAATGCCAAGGAGCTGGCCTATTGCCTCAGGAACTGCCTATCGCTGAAGAACAAAGAACAACTGCAGAGGGTCTGGAATAGAATTGACATGGATGAAAAATAACCTGAAACTTTGAAAGACAATCCCAAACCTGCAATTCCACAGACTCAACTGACAATATACACGAGTAGTACACAAGATATAACTCAGTAACCTGCCAGCTCCAAGAGAAAAACACTGGTGTGAATTATCTGCATGCCACACACTTGCGTCTGCCAGGGGGTGAGTATGATAATAACCACTCTATAGTATTTACAATGAACTGAGGAAGCAATTTCAATTTCTACCATCAGAGCTTCATTAGTTAGCCTGACAAAAGCAGGCAGGCAAACAAGGCTGAAGATGGAAACTGCTGGGATGCTTCAGAACATAGATGCAGATGTTTGTCTGTATTTATCATTTCTGTAGTGTAAACAATGCTAATTACATGATTTAAGGTCCACCTATTATAGACAAGTGCAAACAACACCATAAATAACGCCTCTTATAGGATAAAACCAAACCATATCAGCAAGTACCTAAAAACAGAATCTATACTATCTGTAGCCGGTGAAGCAATGGAAAAAGTGCAAATAATATCAAAGTGCATAATAAAACAATCAGCACCCCAGCAATAGACACAACCCAAGTAAGACTATCCTTTCTTCTTGCATCAAGGTGAAAACACTTTCAAAGTGCATGATAAAAACAAGTCCAGCAGTGTGCAGAAATGAAGCCAGGTTGGTCAAACAATTCCCCCTTTGGTTTGTGCATGAAGGCGCAAATATTTCAAAGTGACGGGTCAAACAATAACATGCACAGAAGCAGACAAAAACAAACCAGTTTAATCAAACTACGGCCCTTTGGTTTGTGCATGAAGGTGTAAATATGTCACAGTGACTTTTTAAACAATAACAAGTGCAGCAAGCAGTAAAGAGCTGGGCTGTGCTGGGCGTGGAGGGTCAGCTTACTCTGAACCCCTGGAGCTGGCATGCCACGCGACTGGCTTCCCTACGCCACGTGCCTGGCTTCCCATTGGTGCCCTACTTATCTTGGGGAAGGGAAGCAGAGTTTGGCATTGCTCTGAGAGGAGGAGGGTGGGTGATGGGAGAGCCGACTGCAGCTTTCTAGCTCCTAATAAATATTAACAAGTCGTCTATCTGGATAGATACTTTTTTTATTGCACAATTATTTAAAATCATTGCAATCAAACCGAGTTAAAATCAAAAAAGTCGATATAAAGTACATCAATTCCAATGTTATAAAAAAGATATATGACAGTTTATCATCCTGTTATTCTGGAGATTAATGGATGTAGACACGACTTTGGCAACTATAAAAACATAGGGATTAAAAAAATTAGCACAGCATTATGGATTATAGTTCTATATGATTAACAGAGTCCAGAGTGGCTTTCAGAGCAGACAGGAATTTCATGAAGCTCGCAGTGACTCACATTTCATGCACTCTACTAGGGCTGCTTGACATGTCTGTACATTTAAAATACGTCAGATGGGGCAGAGCCAGTATATTCTCATGGTGCGTAATTTCTCACAAATGCACAATATATGAATTAAAGGTTCCTCTTCTCCCCCACATGCTCGGCACTGCGTGGCTGCAGTCTCTTTATACCCTTGTCCACACTCGTAGTCCATAGTGGAATCAAGCCAAACCGTAGTCTCATTATTTGGCGCTTCCTTATTTGTTTCAAGGGGGGGGACAGGTAATGTGGCAGGCCCCCGCTGTTGTAAAGAGTTGATGCCCAGCTTCCATAAGTTAGATTTTTCAGGGTTTGTGCGTCACTGTCATTGTTTTTGCTTGTTTTATAAGAGCTTTGCAACTGCAGATGTGGGTATGGCGGCGGACCATTTTTCATGAGCTTCCAGTGCTTCGACGCGGTGTTTTTAGAATTCACACCAAGTTGATCCTGGGCTGCTTATCATTGACCAGATTTGTGTCTTCAGCGTGTTGTCCCGCGCTTGTTTGGCTTTTACACAGTAGGCTATGAACCTGGCGTTTAGGATCCACTTTTGTGATGACGAATTGAATTCTGTACAGATTTGCGCGTGGGAAATGGAAGTCGATAGAAAAAATACTCTATGGAAACAAGCTGACTGAGCTCTGTCCAAATCTTTCAATCAATTGGGGGGGTGGATCACTTGTCCTGCCAACCTGGATTCCTCAGGTATTTAGTACGTCCCTCGGTAAAAGCTCTGTCCAGCCAGGTTATCATTTTATCTTTGAAGGCTATTGCGTCATGGACCACGTTTGGTAGAAATTTAGCGCCCATTACACAAATTAAAGGGAGTGAGATCTGGTGAGCTCATGGCTTTCCTTGCTCTGCAAAAGGCCCCCTCCAGCGATTGTGCTGTTTCTTGCATTGCAGAGGATTGCCTTCCTTTGTGATCGATCCACACTCCCAAGTACTTGTACGCGGTAACTATCTCAGTAGGTTTACCTTCAACATGCCATGGTCCTCTCCGTTTTATTTGTCTGGAGATTATCATTGCCTTTCTTTTAGCTGTGTTTATTTTTAGATGGTTTACTCTGCAGTATAAGAACAATGCTGTTAGTAGCCGCTGTAGCCCGATCGGAGTTTGGTCGAGTAATATTGTGTCATCCGCATATTGGAGCGATTGGATTTTAGTTCTGGCAAATTGAAGAGGGAAAGCTAAGGCTTCAGCCAAACAGTGCGGGAAAACTGCCTTGTACAGGTTAAAAAGCATTGGAGCCAATATACATCCTCGCTTTAAACCTTTGTTGGTGGGTATTTTTTTGATGGTAGACCAGCCAGAAGTGACTCTAATCTTGACCCAGGTTTCCGAGTATAAGGCAACCGATGCCTTTAAAAAAGCGTTATCAATGACCCATTTTTTAAATTTCATCTACAATCTCAGGCGGAACACACTATCAAAGGCTGTTTGGAAGTCAATGTATGCTAGATACAGAGCCCTTCCTTTTTTAGGTCTCGCGAAGAGAGAGACCTAATGCCGTCCATCCACAAAGCTGACTTTTACGATCCGGATTTTCGAAAGTGCACGCCTCGTGCACGAGCTTCTGCCTATCAGCCTTTCACTGACTGGCTCTTCAAAGGCTCTGCTCCCCGCCCCCCGCCTGCACTTGCTAATCTCCCCGTGACTCCCCCCTCACCTCTCCCACTGGTCCCCACCATTTGCTCACTCGCTCGCACATCAAAGGCTTTCACACATCAAAGAAAAATTTATTTACGTTCCTTCCTGGCACTATTTTATTTAGTTTTGGTATGCCTCGGGCTTATGTTAATGCACGTTCATGCCTTTTCCTTCCTAATACACTTTTACAACTTCCTGAGTTTCCACTCATAGGTCGTATGCACATTCGTTTGTTAATTAAGTGCAGCTTTGTCTAACTCTTTGCCCTCCACACGTAGGCTTAGTGGGCGGGGCCGTGGACGATTCCGACGCGGGATACCAACAGCAAGCATTAGCATTTTGTATTTCCTTAGTTTCTGGTCGTAGATCATTTGCTCTTTCATTTAATCTCAAACTAGATTTTTATTTCGAATACAGATAAATGATTGCTCTCCTAATCCCACACACTGCTCCCACGCACCTCCAGCCAGCCCTATGCCAGGGTAAATGAGAGCTCCCGCCATTCATGGGTTCTTCTGTTGGTCGCTTCTCTGCAGAGTTGAGTGTTACTCTGTTTCTATTCCTCTGCTTCTAGCCCAAGGATAGAGTTCTACTAAGCTGCTTTTTCAAACTGCACTGTCTGCCCTCACCTGATTGCCTTTACAGTCATTTAACTAACAGACCTTCCTGGCAGTCAAGACGCGCCTCCAGTCCAGAGATAAAATGAATGAAATTGATATAAAATATATTTTTATATATTTATATAAAATTTATATAAAACAGGGTAAATCTATAAATGGCCTAATTCCAGTGGACATGACAGTAAATTACTCAGTCAGTTAGGCCATATATATATAAAATATATATAAAATAAATTGAATAAATTGTGTGTTTAAAAAAAGAAAAATTATGCGGCATAAACTGGCATATCCTGTGGCACTGCTATTTTGTCTTGTTAATACATTAACTACCTGGGAAAATGTTTCTCTTCATTAGTACCAGTTTTAATGCCTGAATACCGCAATCAGCACCTGAAAGTTGATGAATAGTTAACATTTCAAGTATATGCCAGTGCGAGGTACAACTTTGTGGAAGTTTTCAAAAATCACCTTTGATCCGTTTTTTTTTTTAACCAAGACACAACATTATTTATGACATTCCCAAGATATCCATCAGATGGGAGATTATGTGGCAAACAGGGTAAATCTATAAATGGCCTAATTCCAGTGGACATGACAGTAAATTACTCAGTCATTTAGGCCAATGTAAACATCAACTAGATTATAACATCATGTGTTCCTGCATTGTCCTTTTTTGTCGCCGGTCCAAGCTTCGCCGAGTATACAGGACATCGTGTATTGTGCGAGCACTTTACATAAACCGAATATGTTTGTTCTTTTGTAACTTGAAATAATTTCTGCACGTACTGTTGAAATGTGAAAAACATCTGCTTTTGCGAGGGCTTGTTATATATGTGGAGAAGTGTGGCTCAGGGGTTAGAGGCGGCAGACCCGGAAGCTGAGATCGGTCCTGGACCAGGGTTCAATTCCCCGCCTCGGCGGGTCTTGGGCTAAAAATTCCACGGACTCGATAATTCTCGCTCCGGTGCCTCCTCGACTCACGGGTTCACACTCTGCGACTCTGGGCAATAGCTTGCTTAATCTCCACAACGGCCCCTCGCGGCGGGATGCCTGACTTTCACCTTGTGGATACCCTGCTATCTCACAGGGGAATACCAGGACGGGTTCCCTAAGCAAGCGCCGGGACACCCACTGCGGGTAGCCGTGCGCTATATAAGCACAATCTACATTTACATTTACATTTACATATAGCAAGCGCATTCCCAGTCTTACTGGCTTGTATTTCTGGGAAGGTTTCTTACATAATTCAGTATGTTACTTTTACGTTTTCACAACTTGTATCTTCTTACAATGGTAAATAGCTATTTTTCCTGGATTTTAGCACATGCCATGTATCCATCGTATTAAAGGAATTCCTTCCGCTCCTTATCTCGTCAGGCACTCACTTAGCGTCTACGTGTGTCTCCCAGGGTCCTCACACACACCACCAGCCATCAGTGCATGCTTTCACCAGGCACACACACACCACCAGCCATCAGTGCATGCTTTCACCAGGCACACACACACCACCAGCCATCAGTGCATGCTTTCACCAGGCACACACACACCACCAGCCATCAGTGCATGCTTTCACCAGGCACACACGCACCACCAGCCATCAGTGCATGCTTTCACCAGGCACACACGCACCACCAGCCATCAGTGCATGCTTTCACCAGGCACACACGCACCACCAGCCATCAGTGCACGCTTTCACCAGGCACACACACACCACCAGCCATCAGTGCACGCTTTCACCAGGCACACACACACCACCAGCCATCAGTGCACGCTTTCACCAGGCACACACACACCACCAGCCATCAGTGCACGCTTTCACCAGGCAAACACACACCACCAGCCATCAGTGCACGCTTTCACCAGGCACACACACACCACCAGCCATCAGTGCACGCTTTCACCAGGCACACACACACCACCAGCCATCAGTGCACGCTTTCACCAGGCACACACACACCACCAGCCATCAGTGCATGCTTTCACCAGGCACACACACACCACCAGCCATCAGTGCATGCTTTCACCAGGCACACACACACCACCAGCCATCAGTGCATGCTTTCACCAGGCACACACACACCACCAGCCGTCAGTGCATGCTTTCACCAGGCACACACACACCACCAGCCGTCAGTGCATGCTTTCACCAGGCACACACACACCACCAGCCGTCAGTGCATGCTTTCACCAGGCACACACACACCACCAGCCATCAGTGCATGCTTTCACCAGGCACACACACACCACCAGCCATCAGTGCACGCTTTCACCAGGCACACACACACCACCAGCCATCAGTGCACGCTTTCACCAGGCACACACACACCACCAGCCATCAGTGCACGCTTTCACCAGGCACGCACACACCACCAGCCATCAGTGCACGCTTTCACCAGGCACGCACACATCACCAGCCATCAGTGCACACTTTCAACAGGCACGCACACACCACCAGCCATCAGTGCACGCTTTCACCAGGCACACACACACCACCAGCCATCAGTGCACGCTTTCACCAGGCACACACACATCACCAGCCATCAGTGCACGCTTTCACCAGGCACACACACACCACCAGCCATCAGTGCACGCTTTCACCAGGCACGCACACATCACCAGCCATCAGTGCACGCTTTCAACAGGCACGCACACACCACCAGCCATCAGTGCACGCTTTCACCAGGCACACACACACCACCAGCCATCAGTGCACGCTTTCACCAGGCACACACACACCACCAGCCATCAGTGCACGCTTTCACCAGGCACACACACACCACCAGCCATCAGTGCACGCTTTCACCAGGCACACACACACCACCAGCCATCAGTGCACGCTTTCACCAGGCACGCACACATCACCAGCCATCAGTGCACGCTTTCAACAGGCACGCACACACCACCAGCCATCAGTGCAAGCTTTCACCAGGCACACACACACCACCAGCCATCAGTGCACGCTTTCACCAGGTACACACACACCACCAGCCATCAGTGCACGCTTTCACCAGGCACACACACACCACCAGCCATCAGTGCATGCTTTCACCAGGCACACACACATCACCAGCCATCAGTGCACGCTTTCAACAGGCACACACACACCACCAGCCATCAGTGCACGCTTTCACCAGGCACACACACATCACCAGCCATCAGTGCACGCTTTCAACAGGCACACACACACCACCAGCCATCAGTGCACGCTTTCACCAGGCACACACACATCACCAGCCATCAGTGCACGCTTTCAACAGGCACGCACACACCACCAGCCATCAGTGCATGCTTTCACCAGGCACACACACACCACCAGCCATCAGTGCACGCTTTCACCAGGCACACACACACCACCAGCCATCAGTGCACGCTTTCACCAGGCACACACACATCACCAGCCATCAGTGCACGCTTTCAACAGGCACACACACACCACCAGCCATCAGTGCACACTTTCACCAGGCACACACACATCACCAGCCATCAGTGCACGCTTTCAACAGGCACACACACACCACCAGCCATCAGTGCACCCTTTCAACAGGCACACACACACCACCAGCCGTCAGTGCATGCTTTCACCAGGCACACACACACCACCAGCCGTCAGTGCATGCTTTCACCAGGCACACACACACCACCAGCCGTCAGTGCATGCTTTCACCAGGCACACACACACCACCAGCCATCAGTGCATGCTTTCACCAGGCACACACACACCACCAGCCATCAGTGCACGCTTTCACCAGGCACACACACACCACCAGCCATCAGTGCACGCTTTCACCAGGCACACACACACCACCAGCCATCAGTGCACGCTTTCACCAGGCACGCACACACCACCAGCCATCAGTGCACGCTTTCACCAGGCACGCACACATCACCAGCCATCAGTGCACACTTTCAACAGGCACGCACACACCACCAGCCGTCAGTGCATGCTTTCACCAGGCACACACACACCACCAGCCGTCAGTGCATGCTTTCACCAGGCACACACACACCACCAGCCATCAGTGCACGCTTTCACCAGGCACGCACACACCACCAGCCATCAGTGCACGCTTTCACCAGGCACGCACACATCACCAGCCATCAGTGCACACTTTCAACAGGCACGCACACACCACCAGCCGTCAGTGCATGCTTTCACCAGGCACACACACACCACCAGCCGTCAGTGCATGCTTTCACCAGGCACACACACACCACCAGCCATCAGTGCACGCTTTCACCAGGCACACACACACCACCAGCCATCAGTGCACGCTTTCACCAGGCACACACACATCACCAGCCATCAGTGCACGCTTTCAACAGGCACACACACACCACCAGCCATCAGTGCACACTTTCACCAGGCACACACACACCACCAGCCATCAGTGCACGCTTTCACCAGGCACGCACACACCACCAGCCATCAGTGCACGCTTTCACCAGGCACGCACACATCACCAGCCATCAGTGCACACTTTCACCAGGCACACACACACCACCAGCCGTCAGTGCATGCTTTCACCAGGCACACACACACCACCAGCCGTCAGTGCATGCTTTCACCAGGCACACACACACCACCAGCCATCAGTGCATGCTTTCACCAGGCACACACACACCACCAGCCATCAGTGCACGCTTTCACCAGGCACACACACACCACCAGCCATCAGTGCACGCTTTCACCAGGCACACACACACCACCAGCCATCAGTGCACGCTTTCACCAGGCACGCACACACCACCAGCCATCAGTGCACGCTTTCACCAGGCACGCACACATCACCAGCCATCAGTGCACACTTTCAACAGGCACGCACACACCACCAGCCATCAGTGCACGCTTTCACCAGGCACACACACACCACCAGCCATCAGTGCACGCTTTCACCAGGCACACACACATCACCAGCCATCAGTGCACGCTTTCACCAGGCACACACACACCACCAGCCATCAGTGCACGCTTTCACCAGGCACGCACACATCACCAGCCATCAGTGCACGCTTTCAACAGGCACGCACACACCACCAGCCATCAGTGCACGCTTTCACCAGGCACACACACACCACCAGCCATCAGTGCACGCTTTCACCAGGCACACACACACCACCAGCCATCAGTGCACGCTTTCACCAGGCACACACACACCACCAGCCATCAGTGCACGCTTTCACCAGGCACACACACACCACCAGCCATCAGTGCACGCTTTCACCAGGCACGCACACATCACCAGCCATCAGTGCACGCTTTCAACAGGCACGCACACACCACCAGCCATCAGTGCAAGCTTTCACCAGGCACACACACACCACCAGCCATCAGTGCACGCTTTCACCAGGTACACACACACCACCAGCCATCAGTGCACGCTTTCACCAGGCACACACACACCACCAGCCATCAGTGCATGCTTTCACCAGGCACACACACATCACCAGCCATCAGTGCACGCTTTCAACAGGCACACACACACCACCAGCCATCAGTGCACGCTTTCACCAGGCACACACACATCACCAGCCATCAGTGCACGCTTTCAACAGGCACACACACACCACCAGCCATCAGTGCACGCTTTCACCAGGCACACACACATCACCAGCCATCAGTGCACGCTTTCAACAGGCACGCACACACCACCAGCCATCAGTGCATGCTTTCACCAGGCACACACACACCACCAGCCATCAGTGCACGCTTTCACCAGGCACACACACACCACCAGCCATCAGTGCACGCTTTCACCAGGCACACACACATCACCAGCCATCAGTGCACGCTTTCAACAGGCACACACACACCACCAGCCATCAGTGCACACTTTCACCAGGCACACACACATCACCAGCCATCAGTGCACGCTTTCAACAGGCACACACACACCACCAGCCATCAGTGCACCCTTTCAACAGGCACACACACACCACCAGCCATCAGTGCACGCTTTCACCAGGCATAGACACCACCGGCCGTCAGTGCATGCTTTCACCAGGCACACACACATCACCAGCCATCAGTGCACGCTTTCAACAGGCACACACACACCACCAGCCATCAGTGCACGCTTTCAACAGGCACACACACACCACCAGCCATCAGTGCATGCTTTCACCAGGCACACACACATCACCAGCCATCAGTGCACGCTTTCAACAGGCACACACACACCACCAGCCATCAGTGCACGCTTTCAACAGGCACACGCACACCACCAGCCATCAGTGCACGCTTTCAACAGGCACACACACACCACCAGCCATCAGTGCACGCTTTCACCAGGCATAGACACCACCGGCCGTCAGTGCATGCTTTCACCAGGCACACACACATCACCAGCCATCAGTGCACGCTTTCACCAGGCACACACACACACACACCACCAGTCATCAGTGCACGCTTTCACCGGGCACAAACACCACCAGCCGTCAGTGCACGCTTTCACCAGACACAAACACCACCAGCCGTCAGTGCACGATTCCTCCAGGCACAGACCACCAGATGTCAGTGCACGCTTTAAGCAGGCACACACACCACCAGCCGTCAGTGCGCGCTTTCACCAGGCACACACCACCAGCCATCAGTGCATGCTTCCACCAGGCACACACAGCACCAGCCATCAGTGCATGCTTTCAAAAGGCACACACACACACCACCAGCCATCAATGCACGTTTTCACCAGGCATACACACCACCGGCCGTCAGTGCACACTTTCACCGGGCACAGACACCATCAGTCGTCAGGGCACGCTTACACCAGGCACACACCACCAGCCGTCAGTGCACGCTTTCACCAGGCACACACACACACACACACACACACACTGCCAGCCATCAGTGCACGCTTTCACCAGGCACACACCACCAGACGTCAGTGCACGCTTTCACCAGGCACACGCACCACCAGCCATCAGTGCACGCTTCCACCAGGCACACACACCACCAGCCGGCCAGGCCCACACACACCACCAGCCGTCAGTGCACGCTTTCACCAGGCACACACACCACCAGCCATCAGTGCACCATTTCTACAGGCACACACACCACCAGCCATCAGTGCACACATCAATTGTTAACGCATCCACAATTAACTATTGTAGCAATCGCAGTATGGCACACTTTACTTTTAAACATATTCATCTAAAGCGCAGCATGCCGCCATTCCCTCACACTCAGCACCCTCACACACTCTGCAATGGAACATACACTCCAAATACCACTCAGTGCCACATAATTGCACGCCACATAATTTCACAGCACTCAATGCAACATACACTCCAAATACCACTCAGTGCCACATAATTACACGCCACATAATTACACTGCACTCAATGCAACATACTTTCCAAATACCACTCAGTACCACCTAATTACACGCCACATATTTACACAGCACTCAATGCAACATACACCCCAAATACCCCTCAGTGCCACATAGTTATATGCAACATAATTACACTGCACACAATGCAACATACACTCCAAATACCACTCAGTGCCCCATAATTACACACCACATAATTGCACTCTACTGAATGCAACAGACACTCCACACAATACCACTCAGTGCTACATAATTATATGCTGCATAATTACACTGCACTCATGCAACATACACTCCAAATACCACTCAGTACCACATAATTACACGCCACATAATTACACTCTACTGAATGCAACACACACTCCACACAATACCACTCAGTGCCACATAATTATATGCTACATAATTACACTGCACTCAATGCAACATACACTCCAAATTCCACTCAGTGCCACATAATTACACACCACATAATTACACTGCACTCAATGCAATATACACTCCAAATAACACTCAGTGCCACATAGTTACGCGCCACATAATTACACTGCACTCAATGTAACATACACTCCAAATACCACTCAGTACCACATAATTACACGCCTCATAATTACACTCTACTGAATGCAACACACACTCCACACAATACCACTCAGTGCCACATAATTATATGCTACATAATTACACTGCGCTCAACGCAACATACACTCCAAATACCACTCAGTGCCACATAATTACACGCCACATAATTACACTGCACTCAATGCAACATACACTCCAAATTCCACTCAGAGCCACATAATTAAACACCACATAATTACACTCTACTGAATGCAACACACACTCCACACAATACCACTCAGTGCCACATAATTATATGCTTCATAATTAACTGCGCTCAACGCAACATACACTCCAAATACCACTCAGTGCCACATAATTACACGCCACATAATTACACTGCACTCAATGCAACATACACTCCAAATAACACTCAGTGCCACATAATTTCACAGCACTCAATGCAACATACACTCCAAATACCACTCAGTGCCACATAATTACACGCCACATAATTACACTGCACTCAATGCCACATACACTCCAAATACCACTCAGTGCCACATAATTACACTGCAATCAATGCAAAATACATTCCAAATACCGCTCAATGCCACATAATTACACGCCACATAATTACACTGCACTCAATGCAACATACACTCCAAATACCACTCAGTGCCACATAATTACACAGCACTCAATGCAACATACACGCCAAATACCACTCAGTGCCACATAATTACACGCCACATAATTACAATGCACTCAATGCAACATACACTCCAAATACCACTCAGTGCCACATAGTTATATGCAGAAAGGTATAGGTGCCTTCAAGGGGATTTGTTTAAGAAAATATAATTAAACGTGATTCAACTAAATCTTTAGGACAAGTCAATGGTCCTTTCAAGAATAAGGACCATTGACCTGTCCTAAAGAGTTAGTTGAATCACGTTTAATTATATTTTGTTAAACAAATCCCCTTGAAGGCACCTATACCTTTCTACTTACTCACCCAAGCCCTCAAGGGTATGTTGGGTTGCTCACTGTTCCTTAATCACATAGTTATATGCAACATACACTCCAAATACCATTCAGTGCCACATAATTTTGCAGCGTGAATCTTTCTGGATTCACTATGCTGTGCATTATTCCGCGGTCTTGTGGTTGGGTCCGGATTCGTAGTCTTTTCTTTTTTTTTTTTTTTTTTTTTTCGTAGCCCAGGTCGGCGTCACACCTCCTGGGTGTATTTCCGGTGACGTCGGCATGCTTCCTGCGGAAGCTCCCACTCTGGGGCGCCATCTTCAGATTCTTTTTTTCCGCGGTCGGGTCTGGATCGTTCCCGTTTGGGCTCCAGACATTTTTGGAGAAACAAGAGAAGAAAAGACAGAAATCACCAAGAAAGGTCATCTGAAGACTCCAGGGGACTTCATCGACGAGGAGTCAGCAAAGGAAGAGGCGAATTCATCGAGATCCTCGACGACCGTCGATGAACACGCGACCAGGGAGGCCCTGAGCGCTCGATGATGGACAACACGCCGTTCAAATTCTGCCGTAACTGCCACCACAAGTACGCGCAGAAGGACCAGCACCCGGTATGCAACCTTTGTCTACCGGTGAATCACGAAAGCGAGGACTGCAACGCCTGCTCCGCCTGCTCCGCCTTCACCCCGAAGACCCTTCGTGTGAGAGAGAGACAGAGGGTAGCGCACGCCACCCTGCAGGGGAAGGCCCCGACTCCGTCCCTCCACGACCTGGGGATGTCTTCCGAGGAAGAGGACAACGCTGCCGCCGAAGACGACAGCTACACGGTCGTAGAGACCGATTACACGAAGACTTCTGATAAGGTAGGAGACTCTCCGGCCCCCAAGAACCCGAGAGACTCTGAGTCTCGAAAAAACGAGGGCAAGGCCTCGAAAGCGCCGACGCCGAAGCACCAGGCGTCCGCGAGTACTCACAGGCCCAGCGGATCCTCTGAGAAGGAGTCCCCGGCGCCGAGAGCTGTTGAACAGCAGAAGTCGTCGAAAATCGTCCCCGAAAAGGATCGATCGACGCCGAGGGACAAGGACCCTAAACTACCGACGCCGACAAGAGACCCAAAATGCGGTTCGACGTCGACGTCGAAAACTTCGGCACCGAAAGGCACGACGCCGAGCCAGCCGCCGAAAAGAGCGGCCGAACCATCCGACGCGGAACACGCGGCCGAGATGGAGATAAAGAGAAGGCGCCTCGAAGCCGAAATGGAAAACATCGTGCAGCGAAAGAAAGAATTCGACGCAAAGATGAAAGCTTTCACGATCCCTCACAAGACCAAACCACCGGTGGTGGAGGTGGTCGAGGAGGAAGACGAGGTCACCGAAGAACAAGACCAAGACCCGGACGTTGCGGTGGTCGACGACCAGGAAGAGTTCGAGAATCCCTACGATAGCTACAACTATGGGGAGCAAGAGGATAGCAGGACGGACGCAGAGTCGGCCCCCTCTGACCTACAGGAAGTGGATTGCATGGACGTCGAGACCGACAGCCCCGAGGAGGCGGTCGACACGTATCCCTCGAGGCCCTCGCCGCCGGACGACATTGGGGCCTACAATTCGGTGATAAGGTCTGCCGCAGCGGCATTGAAGCTGAAGCTCGATGAAGAGAAGCAGAAAGCAGACTTCCTTCTGGAGACATTGCTCCCAACACAAACAAGGAGCCAGTACCTGCCAATGCTCGACAGCGTCTTGGCCCAGGGGAAGGAAGCATTCAGGGAGCCCGCAACATGCAAGGCAGTAACTCTCAGAACTGAGAAAAAATACAAACATTCCTCAAAGGACCCACCCTACATTCAGGGGATGGTCTCCGCAGACTCCATTATCACGGCCACAGCAAGGAAGAGGGCTAACGTACCCACTACCTCTGGACCTCCTCCGGATAAGGAGAGTAAAAGGATGGATCTGGTGGGCAGAAGGATCGAACGGAATGCCGCGACCCACTGGCGCATGGCTAATTCCAACGCCCTGATAAACAGGCACATGTACCAGATCATGGAGGGGCTGAGGCAGTTGGTGAAGGACCTGCCCCAGGATACCAGGCAGAAGGCCGAAACTGGTTGAAGAAGGGAAGAACGCATTTGCTCTTTTCTGTGCGATGATTATTTCTGGGGATAGTGGGACGTTTGGCAGGGGCCTCTCTTGGGCTTCCTCATATTTGTTGGGATTAGCGTCAGCACTGTCTCCACAAGGTTTATTTGCTCTTTGTCCCTCCTGGGTTATTCTACGTACATAGGCTCTTATGTCTCCGCTGCTGTTGGAGATTTTCTTGTTGTCGTTATTAGTTTTATATTAAATTCCTAATTGCTATGAGCCGCAGCTTCTTCTTGGTGACCAGCCGTGGAAGACAGCCCTTGTTTTACACGCCCTCTCCCTCGTCTTTCAAGACAACATTCATTATCGACTTCCCCTGTGGGATATTTTAATCTATGGAGGATGCAGGAGTCACGGCGTAAACATAAATAAGGCCTCACCTAGAATGGAGAGCAGTTACACACTCTCATTTGCACAAAAGCACAAATAGTTTGCTTCAATTAAGTGGAGCGAGGGTAATGGCTGGGTCAGCTGCCTGGCTTTAGAGTAGACAGTGGTACCTTAAATGCATTCTTGCCGCTTGCTTACTGCCCTCTTAGGGATCAGCTAGCCGTGGTGTTACAGTCCTTAAGATGGAACTGGGCTAATTTGTGCCTCGTACAGGTGAAAAGTAACCCAGTCGATCACTTTACGAGGACTTCCCCCACTAGTGGATACAATTGAATAATAATATAGGGCGCTGTTCTCACCTTTTAACCCTAAAGCTGGGAGATAATAGGGCAGCTCCTAGAGCAGAGGGCTCCCTGCTGACCGCCCAGATATAAGGCAGGTTAAGCAAAGTTCTCAATGAAACTTCTGAATTGTTGATTTCTTTGTTGTTTTGATATTTTCAAGAGGAATTCATTTTAATCTTGTTTAAATGTTTAATTATACAGTTTTTTAATAATTTGTACAATGACCATACCCCTGAGAGGGATTTTGCAGTTTATGTGCCCCTTACAGTGATGGGTGCTTCTCAGTGGTTGTGTAAATGTTTGGTAATAAATGTTTTACACATACTGCTGGCCTCACTTGTATTCCATCTGCTTCGATGCCCTCTGATGGTGGTTTGTCACTGCGGACCCTTGCACACAGGTGAGCTCCGTGTTGGCATTGTACGCGCCTCTTTTATTGCACGGCTATACACAGAGCCCTCGTCCCCTCTGTGTTTGTGGCCGATTTGAATCCCCCTCCAACCTCTCCCATGCCTCTTCCCCCACAGGTGGCTTAAAGATGGGCACCTCTTCCAAGAGCAGGACATGGTGGACGTCTCTGGAGACAGCTCTGTCCTCCTGGTCCCACTGGTGCAGCTGAGCCATGCGGGGCGCTACGCGTGCAAGGCCGAGAGTGAAGCCGGGGAAGACGCCGCAGAGGTGGATCTACTTGTACAAGGTAAGAAGCGGATCTGTTTGCTGAGATCGTAACGCGAGAACCAGGGATCTAGAGTAGGAGATTGTGTTGTGGTGATAAGTTCTCTCTTACCCTTAGAAAATGTTATCCTGGTGATCTCAACTTTCAAGATATTATCTTGGGTACTTCATCCTCCAGTTTTTGACTTCCTGTTTAGACACATCTGACACTTACAGTCTAACTATCCCTTGTCAATCAGTAACTCACCCCAGACAAAAGGCACCCGGTTGTTGAGATTCCAAGCCAGGCCTGTGCATCCGCGATGATGGAAACCCTACCAGGAACCTCTCAGGCTTCCGAACTTCCCGCTGGACTTCAAAGACTTTGCCATGGTTAGGTGGCACGCTGACTTCACAGGGGGTGGAAGTTTACAATCGGTCCTCTTTTAGTACCAATAAGCCCAATAAGGTGACATCAAAGAGGAAAAATATCATGCATTTATAATGCCAAAAACAGCCACTCAGTAAACTACTTAAGGGCAGCACGGGCGACTTAACACCTCTTTATATATATATATATTGAGTGAGGCATTCCTGTTTTAAGGACCACTCCATGACGATTCAATTCAGAAACTCCAGGTCATACTGTTGGCTCGAATTACACCTGTCAGTATCCTATTCTGTCCTATCCTAGTCAATATATAGAAACTACCTTTGATCCCTCTCATTTAGACTTCATAAGGATCCTCTTGTGTATAACAGTTTGAGGGCAGTGCAGAAAGATAAGACAGTGCAAAATCAGTCTTTAAAAGTTCATTGAGTTTAGAGAACTTTGCTGAAACGTTAAAATGTTCATGGTCCAGCGATGGAGCGATCGTTATCATCAGGGATGTGGGCATCCCGTAGGTTGACTGGCATTCAGCAGTCCATCTCCTCAAAGAACCTTTCACCTGGAACTGTAAAACTTTACAAATATATACCTTGCAGCAAAAATAATTTCACCTTCAATTCATGGTGCGGAATTACTGAAAATGATTATAATTACTGCGTTCTCTGGCTTTTTCATCTCATAGCCCCACATAACTTGCTTACATTCTTCTCTGCAAAAAGATCAATTGATGGACAGAATGCATAACAATGTCGTACATTGCCCCCAGTACAGAGATCTGGGTCTAAATCCATCATTTTTTTGCTCCCCGAGTCCCCATGCCATTCCAGTTTGAACCCAGCCATATGCAAATCAGTCTTGACTCTGCGCCCAATGGGAACAGTCCAGCCCGAACTGCCAGGCCAGGTCCTCCCTGGACTAAAAACAAGCATCATAGGTCCGGTGTCTCGGATTCACCCCTCGTCAGCCACGATAGCTTCACTCCAGTGGCATGGAGAACACAGGACCCACGTCTGGGCATACACGTCCCACTCGGGGTGACAAATGCAAAAGCAACAGTTGATGGACAGAATGCAGAACAATGTCATACATTCACCCCAGTACAGAGAGCTGGGCCTAAATCCATCGTTTTTCTGCTCATCATGCCTTTCCAGTTTGGACCCAGCCATATGCAAATCAGTCTTGGCCCTGTGCCCAATGGGAACAGTCCAGCCCAAACTACCAGGCCAGGTCCTCCCTGGACTGGAAACAAGCATCCTAGGACCAGATTTGGGGTTTCACCCCTCATCAGCCAGGATAGCTTCACTCCAGCGGCATGGAGAACACGAGACCCATGTCTGGGCATACCAGCGCAACGGGGTGACAAATGCAAAAAGAACAGTTGATGGACAGAATGCAGAACAATGTCATACATTCACCCCAGTACACAGATCTCGGCCTAAATCTATCATCTTTTTTTCAAGCTGTCCTGGCTGATGAGAGGTGTAACCCCGAAACCGGTCCTAGGATGCTTGCTTCTTTCAAACTCCTAGAAGGCCAAGCAATACTCTGATGGAAACAGACTTTGTATTTTGTTATTTCCATATTGGGGCAATGGCAAATATGGCAGGGACTGACATGACATGCACACACCCTCAAAGGGAGGCCATGCCATGGCCCTTTGGACAGCGTTTCTTATGCGATCGTCCAAGCACATGCGTTCCTTTTTATATTATCAACTATCTGCAGTGAGGTGTAACAATTCATGTTTTCGCATATAAACAGTATTCGCGGTTCAGATCGGGTCTTAACTGCTTTACTATCACATTTAGGAAATTAGAACGTTCTGCTTGGGGTATTACGTTTGGATTTGCATACCTGAGAGCGGCATCCTGTTTTGTTGTTTTATTTGAGTCACTCTTTAGACTTTCAACATTGTTTGTGCATTGTTTGTTCTTAACAAGTACATTTGCACTCCCCCATGTGCAAATTTACAGCCCTTCTCTTCTTTCCCATCCTGCCTCCCCACTATGGCACGAGGACTAGCCGCATCCCATTGGCCCATTGAGGCATGCGACCACCTCACCCCTGCCCCTCTGTTTCCTACTTAATCTGTCCTCCCAGGGCGTCCTGCCCAGACTTTGAGGTGACAAAGGAACCTTTCAGATCACCATTGGCTTAGGTTCAGTGTCTGCTCAAGAATATGTCAGACCATTCCTCCGATCCTGGCGTCAAGACCCTTAAAGTTCATGCTGGAGTAGAGCGAGGTTAATTCGCCTTCTCCGCTTCTAGGTGATCCTACTTCTTGTATCACACTCTGGGAGAGTACGGAGGCATGATTCACAAAAGGGGAAGAAGGGGCAAAGGATTAGAGAGGGAGAACCACACTCCTTTTCCAGCAGGATGGTTGGTAGAAGACCGGGTGGGGCTCTCTGAAATACGGGATGGCACAGTATCATAGAGACGCAATATGACTCACTGGTGTGAGGTGAAACGTTGCTACGACTAGCCTCCAGGCAAACCCAGCAACTATTCTGAGAAATGAAGACAAGTCGCTCTTCCCTCAACCAGAAAGCTGAATTGTAGACACCAAAATCAAAAAGTGCAAAGCTGAAGCCAAGTCAAAAACAGGTTCCTTGTTGATTGAACCAAATCACAGCGCACAGTAAAAAACACAGTAGCAAAGTCAAAATACCAAGAGCTGTCCAACCACAAATAGAGGGATCAATAGAAAGAAGTTGGAGAAGGAAAACCGAGGCAACTGACTGAGGGGATAAATAGCAAAGGTGTGTGTACAGACCTACAAGTGCGAACTGTAACGTCAAGCGAGAGAGTTAAAGCAGTTGATGTTGCTAGATTCAGTCTTCTGCATCCACTAACCCTTCCTAGAGCTCTGCCGTTTCTGACGTGGAAGTTATGTACCAGTCTCCAGGTGTCAAGGTCAGCATGTTTCAGACTATACCCTGGAAACTGTTGTCCTCCATCGTACCGTTCTCCAACTCCTCCATCTGATACATTTGCTAACTCTCTTGGATGGTGTCTTGACACAAAATCTGGCACCTGGTCGCAAACAGAGAACACCTGGTTATCTTAAAGATATTTGTTCTGAATCCACACTTGTGATCTTAATTTCACAGTGACTGGAAATTAGAAAGTTCGCCAAACGTTCTCCTTTTTAAAATGTTTTCTGCACCTGATCTCTTGTCCTTTTTAGGTCAAGCCGAGCCAGAGCTTGCGCCGTCTCTTCGAGACATGCTGTATATATTTTGTAGGCTTACTGCCCACCTGCTGCTTTTCATTTGTTTGGTTTCAGTTACCTTTAAATATCCTTGCTTCCAAGTGGTTATTTGTTCCTATTTGTCCCTCCTTTACATTGTTTGTTCCTTCTCATGGAGCAGGCGCCCATTACTTGTAGCCTTCCACTTGTCCCATTTTAGTTTCTGGTTCAGGGACATTTTTTTCTCAAATCTGAAAGAGCACTTAACACAAGCGCTCGCACATTTCCCTTGACCAGCGTGGCGTCCGTGAAGCGGGTGATTGCACTTAGTCTGCTGCTGTAGCCGTCTGGGTCCAGTGGCCATGCAATGAACATTACGCAGCGATACTGCGACTACTCAGTCACCTCAAAGCTCCCTGGCACAGACACCTGTGTTGGTGCATCCTGATCCTGCCCTGCCGTTTTTTGTTGAGACAGATGCTTCGCTTTGTGTGGTCCACTGAAGCGCAGGCGGCTTTCCATCTGTTGACTGAGAAATTTACGACAGCACCAGACGTACAGAGATTTGTGCATGCTCTCATGGGGTGATACGCCGCTCCTATCTATCCCTCCTGCCCCAAGCATTTCTGAAGAGGATGTTAGGCTCAACCCAGGGTGAGGTCCATTTGCATTGCACCACCCGAGCTCTCTGTGTTTTTGCCTGTTTATGCACTGTGCTGGGCGCTAAGTGTTTCTACGATGTTGAAGCAGCGCCTGGAGGAGTGTCCTCCTGCACATACCATACTGTCAGTGACTGAGCAGTGCGTGTGTGGGAATAGGCGGACCGAGCGCACATTGAAATCTACCTCTAAAACGCAGCTGCCCACCATTTCGTGGTTAACTTTTGTTCATATCGATTCATCACCCAGCTTAAAGACCTACATCAGTGTTTGTTTACAGAATATCTAGAGGAGGATACCAGTGCACTGTATGTGGCTTCGATGCAGATGACTTCTTTCTGTTCTTTTAGGCTACCCCCTGTGTTAAGTCGACTATCCCCAGCATCGATTTCACTCTGTTTGGGCATCTCGTAGTAACGAGGTCGGAATCCTTGTATTTTAAATTGAATGCTCCAGATTATTTGGTTCTTTTTTGAAGTCTGTGAGCAATGAACAACTGCATTTTTCATCAAGTATTTCTACGTTTGGGATCATCTTGAGCGGAACCTGAGGATGCTTCTTCTACGCAATATATACTGAATCCCTCTTCATAAACTATCTCATCTGACCCATTGTGGAGAAAACATTGTTCCCATGACCGTTCCCTGTTCCTGCAGAAAGCGGCTCTTCTGTCCCCCAGTCCTGCTTCTCGGTGGGTTTTGGTCATTAGTATTTGGGATTTATCATTGTCTTTAGAGACAGCTAGCGGTGTTTATCTTGAAGAACAGGCTGGTTACAACTTGTTTCTGGGCTTGTAGAGAGCACAAAATGAAGAGATAACAGATTTTCAGAAATAAAATATGTGTGAGATGATTGTGATTTCAACATGTAAATAATATGTTATTTGGGACCCTAGTATGGGTATTCACTGGCTGGATAAATGATTAATGAAATATAGGCACCTATCCAAGACTTTCCAGAACACTGACTGGATGTTCCGCGCTAACTTCACCAGAAAATTCCAAAAACAAATCCCCACAAATCAGCAAAAGCCTGGTATTGAATTATTTAAGCTTGTATGTGTCCGATGGGCTAAGTGGTCCCGAGTGAGCACTTGAGTTGCTGTGGAGTTGATTAAGAGGCAGCGGTGTGCCTCCCTCTGGCTTGTACATCAGCGGCAGCTCTCCCTTACTAAACCTTGTTCTGCCTCAATGTGACCTCTCACCTGTGCATTCCCTCCTTGTTCTCTCTACAGAGCCACCATCGGTGACCATCGTGGGAGGAGACAGTGTCTCTGTCTTATTCCGCCAGCCTGTGACCCTTGAGTGCACGGCCTATGGTACCCCGTCTCCGGCTCTGAGCTGGTGGAAGGATGGATCGCCCTTGCAATATTCAGGTGGCACGCTTCAGGTAAGAGCGGCAACTTTAAGACCAACCATGCATGTTTGTGACACTAAGCTGCTCTGAGGGGCAAAAACACAACACCCCAGCGGGAGCCAGCAAGGTTGCTGCCTGTTTTTAGTCTGCCATTCCTGGTAAGTGTCCTGCCTCGTGTGCAAGGAGCATAACAGGAGCTCTGGGCCTGATTCACAGAACTAACTTAAGACAATATCTTAAACGTACTACTTTTGGTATTCACAGAAGGCATTTAGTAGTAGTAAAGTTAGGATTTTGTCTTAAGACAGATTTAAGACAGACTTAAGACAGACTTAAGGCAGACTTAAGTTAGGATTTTGTCTTAAATATGTCTTAAGTCTGTCTTAAGTCTGTCTTAAGTCTGTCTTAAGTCAAACTTAAGACAAAATCCTAACTTCTGTGAATACCAAAAGTAGTAAGTTTAGGATATTGTATTACGTTAGTTCTGTGAATCGGCCCCTCTGTGTTTGCATGTTTGCTCTTCTCATGCATAGTTCTTGTATCTGTCTATATCATATGCGGGTGGATCGGCCTCATTCCAAGATGTTCTTTACCTCTGCAGATCGCAGCAGCTGGTGTAATGGATGAGGGGGTGTACTCCTGCGTGGCAACCAATGCCGCTGGCGAGGGAAAGTGGGACCAGACCCTGAAGGTGCTTGGTAAGGGAAATGCTGGATCGTGCTGGTTGTGGCAAAGGAAGGGAGCTTTGTGCTTCGATGACCGTGGAGAGGCGCTGTGTGGTGGTGGACCTCTGTCCATTGAGGGAGGGGCTGCACAAAGCTGGGGTTCTATACAGAATGCAAAGGCTGTGTTTGATGCTGGAGCAAGCGTCATGCAGGGGAGGCTGTGCAGGGTGCCTGGGCTGCTGTGGCGGTGAGGGTATGTGTAATGCACAGCCTCGTCTGTGGGTGGGAGGCTGGATTTCGAGAGCTCGGTTAGTGGACAACAGACTGTGTGGAAGCTCTCCTATGGACTTGGGTCTGTGTGTGATACCGGCCGGCCTCTAGACACAGAACTCAGGGTGCCCATGAGGCTGGACCGCTGTCACATGCTTGTCATATCCACAGACCTAGGCGGCAGGATCATGCAATTCTGGAAATCCTACAGCCTGCAGACTCTCTGAAGAAGCCTCAGATTGAACCTGTTCAAACTGGGGGAAAAGAGTTCTTGCAGCAGTGTGAGGATCCCCTAAAGGTCTGTGAAGCCTGTCCCAGAGCTGCTGAATGCCCTCACTGCACTGTGTGCTGAAGAGATGCTTTAGTAAGGGTTTATACAAATGCACCCTGGGCTGAAAGATAACTCATTTAGGATTGGTTTCACTGAGGACATTGTGAGCACTGAGCCAGCAGTGTGCTGTAAGTGTGTCTGCTGTCAGAGCCCCAGCTCTCACTGACTTGCTTTTCTTTGGTTTTGCAGTGCCCCCAAACATTGAGCCCACAGTGATGAATCAGACGGTCATGGAGAACCGGCCAATATCCTTCGAGTGCCTGGCATCGGGGAACCCACCCCCAGGTGAGGAAGGGATTCTTCCACTGGTTCATTCATGTGCCACTGACTCCCACCTCTGAGAATTTGTTAGACCATCTTTACTCCAATATTAAGCCCCCTTCAAAGCTATGGGAACCTATTTTATACAAAAGAAGAGAAGGCCAAAACTCTGCTGTTGTATCATAGGTGTAAACTGTAATAATGTTAATTTATTCCTAGATTTTCCTCTTTTATTTCAAATACGTAAAAACTCTTTTTATTCAAGTATTATATAGGTTTACAATCGGAAACTCATACATATTTATATGATGTGTTCCTTTGAGATTTGACTTGTGCTTTCGGAAAATATTTGATTCAACTTTAGATATAGATTTTTTTAATAGTGATATTGATCTCCATCTCATACTGAGATGAATGTATTTGCTGTTTTATATTCTTTTTAATGACCACAGAACAAATAAACAAAGTTATACTAGAACAAGGCCATACTGACTTGGCCACTAGGTGTCACTGGTGTACTAATACTGGACGTTAGCCTATGTCATTTGCTGACTGATCCCTAGGTGTCAGTGTTGCACCGCAGTGTACTGCTCACAGGACTACAGTCAAGGTCATTCTGTGGAATGGTCAGTAGGCATCAGTGCAGCACCCATGTCTGTCTGCATCCAAGTGGCCACTAGCCACGGCCAGACTGGGCTAATTGTTAAACTAGTGTTAGCTCGTCCATCAGGGCTTCAGCAGAGGTCAGATGGTGACTGACCCCTGGGAGTTACCGCAGCAGCAAGTATGAAAAATGCAAAAAAAAAAAAATATTGCAGTAAAACTACTGATGCTATCACATGGCAATAGTTTTACAGAGAACAGGAAGTGAGAAGAGTACAAAAAGGAAGCAAATGTTTACTCTATCTCAGGGAAGAGCAGTTGCTTACAGAAGATGCTCTACATTGACTAAAGACTAGGCCGGACAGAGGACATCTAAGGTTTGCACCTTGGCGAGGTGTGAGGAGATGCTTGGATCTGCCTGGAGCTTGCACGTGATCTGCAGGTTGAACCTTCCTTTTATTCACCTTTCCTTTTCAGATGTGTCCTGGTACAAGGGCTTCCAGCAGCTCTCTGCCACAATGGGTATCAAACTGACTGACCATGGAAGGATTCTGCAGCTCGAGAGTGCCCACAGCTCTGACGCGGGGGACTATCGCTGCCTGGCGACCAATGCGGCGGGAAGCACTGAGGTTTGGTACAACCTCCAGGTGCATGGTAGGTGCTGTTGTGAAGTTACTCTGGTACAGGGGGTGTGTAACTGACCAACTGGGGTTGGCAATCATACAAAGTAAGAGGGTAACATCCTTCCATCCTCTTCACTCAGCTTTTCCCTGTCTCTCTCTCTTTCTCCTCTGTAGTGGCTCCTAAAATCACCTCCATCACCGACCCAGCCGTTGTCTTGGCGACCCGTCCCGTTTCATTGGAATGCAACGCCACGGGTATCCCAGAACCAATGATTGTGTGGATGAGAGATGGGACCCCTGTTTCCACATTGAGCGGTGGTCCACAGGTGAGTGGGGTTCATGTAGATGAGAGATGGGACCCCTGTTTCCAAATTGAGCGGTGGTCCTCAGGTGAGTGGGGTTCATGTAGATGAGAGATGGGACCCCTGTTTCCACATTGAGCAGTGGTCCACAGGTGAGTGAGGTTCATGTAGATGAGAGATGGGACCCCTGTTTCCACATTGAGCAGTGGTCCACAGGTGAGTGAGGTTCATGTAGATGAGAGATGGGACCCCTGTTTCCACATTGAGCGGTGGTCCACAGGTGAGTCGGGTTCATGTAAGGTAAGAGCCAGGTTTCGACATGCGGTGGTCGCCCACATGTGAGTGGATATAAGAGACGAGGCCCTTGTTTCCACATTGAGCGGTGGTCCACAGGTGAGTCGGGTTCATGTAGATGAGAGCCCTGTTTCGACATGGGATGGTGGCCCATAGGTGAGTGGATATAATAGATGATCCCCTTGTTTCCACATTGAATGGTGGATCACAGGTGAGTGGTGCTTATGTAGATGAGAGATGAGGCCCATGTTCCCGCACCAAGTAGGGTCAACAGATGCGTGGTGAGTTGCATGGATGAGTGTCGAGATTGCTTATTTCCACAATGAGTGTTGTTCCACATGTGAATGGGGGTCGTGTAAATGAGAACTGAGACCTCAGTTTCCACATTGAGTGGTGCTCCACAGGTGAGTGGTGTAGGAAAGTGCCTCTTTTTGTCATTGGTCACGCCTACTTTTTGTCACTGGTACTGATGTTTTTGGTCTGATGTGCACTGTGTCCATGCTAACCAGGCCCCAATGCCAGTGCTCTTATCCTAAAACAAACCACATGTTTAATCGTAACCCAGTTGGCAAGATCTTTAGCACCCCTGTGAGTCCCCAGTAAACTGTGCCCCTGGTACCTAGGGCATGGGTACTACAGAGGGTCCCTAAGGGCTGCAGCATGTATTGAGCCACATTGAGGGACCCACCACCAAATGAATGCAGACTGCCATTACAGGCTGCTGAAATGGTGAAAACAATTCTGAAAACCCAATACAATACACTCCCTGTGTGCCATGCCCATGCACTACATATACTATATGTAAATCATCCCTACAGCAGGCCTTGTAGCCTTAAGACGGGGTGCCTTTTAGTATCTGTGAGGACATATCTGCATGAGCAGATATGCCCCCAATTGTGTCTGGTTCCATTGCTGGACATTGCAAGTGATCAGGAAGCCATCTTAAGTATATGTACTGGGCACTGGTCTGTACTAGTCCCTAGCTTCTTTATGGCTTTACTGAAACCCATGATGTTTGGTGTAAAAAATCTTGTCTTAATAAATCTGTACTGTTGCCAGTACTAAATGTATTATGACATGCACCCAGTGGCCACCGTAGAGGTGCTCTATGAAAACATACCAGTATCTTGTGTGCCGGCTGACTGGTATCATCCAGCCTGCCACCACAGGCAAGTTTCTGACCCCTTGCAGGTGAGGGACCAAGCTTGCAGGGGCCAGAAGCCATGCCTGCTACAAGAAAGGTGTTCACACCTTCTCCAGCAGAATGATTAGTGTTGTAGCATATCAAGGCAAGGGGCTTCAAAGCCTCGTCTGCCTTTGATATGCGACCCCGGCATCCCCCAGACCGGAAGTTGCCCCTCCCCCTACCATTTGGCACCAGGACAGGCAAGGAAATTAGCTTGGCAGAAAGTATGTTCACTCTCAGGCTACTCACAACCCTTAGGTGGGCAACCTGAAGTGAACAACAAAAGAAGGGTTCCACCATCTTGTTTTTAGGAGCACTAAGAAATTTGTCTCAGGGTTATTGACAATCTCCACTGGAAGTAGTCATATAGGGGGTGTAGTCACTCTCTGGGGTAGGCAGCTCATTGACTACTACTGTACACTCCCCTTAATGCCCCTACTTTCCTCATCTGGGAACCAGGGGCGGCTCCTCCAAGTGGACGGAGGTGCGTCGCCCCACTGCTTTCTCGTAGTGTGAAAAGCAGAAACATAAAATGGTATAAATACCATGTTCGAGGCATGTGGGCTGCTGAATTCATATCTGTGCATAGATCGCCTCCTAGTGTTGGGTCCGGATGATTGCACCTTGTTGTCCTGGAAGAGTCTTCGAAGTATCACGAGATAGGTGGCTCCTCCCCTGGACTACAGTGCGCATGGGCATCTTCTCCATCCTTAGATTGTTTTTTTCCGCCATTGGGTTCGGATGTTATTCCTCTACTCCAACTTCGGAACCGAAACTAAACTACTTTCTAAGGCCAAAAGGCCTTCTACTTCGACGGTATTGTTCTCGTTCGGTACTTCTTGACTCGACCAAACTTTCCATCTCGATCCAGTCGTCGACGCGGGCCGTTGGGCCTTTCGACGCCACGTGGGCCTGCTGTTGATGGAAAGGAGCCAGTTCAAAAGGTGCCCACAATGCCACTCCAAATTCCTGTATACTGACAAACATACAGTATGCAACAAGTGCTTATCACCGGAGCACAACAAAGAAAATTGCCCAGCGTGTGCCCAATTCCATTCGAAGAAGACCATCCGGAATCGACGGGCAGCTAGGCAAGAGGTGCAGCGGCCGGCACCGGAACCGGAGAACATCTTCGATGATGAACACGACCTCCCAGAAGCGGCTGACTCGGATCTAGAAATCATAACCGTTGAGGACCAGTTGGACTCCGATGACCAGATCATGCCGGGGGCAAAAAGTGAGTACCCAGCCCCCAACACCGCTTATCCCAAAAGATAAGGCACCAGTCGAAGCATCGCCTAAAGGCCTTAGCCGAGATCGACAAGCTCCTTCAGAAGCCCTGCCTTGCTGCTCGGCTCCGAAGCCCAAAACCAGGCCTTCTGATAGCCCAGGACCGAGTACCATTCTCCCCAAGAAGGTTGTCGACCCCAAGAGGGTTTTTGAACCGAAGGTCGTCGATCCGAAGAAGGTCGTCGAACAAAAGGTCGTCGAACCGAGGAAGGTTGTCGAACCAAAGATCTGTTAAGCAGACACAGCCAACAGCTACACGAATGGGAGATTCACCCTCAAGTTCTCCAACCATTCTTCCAAGAATGGGGGCATCCAGAGATAGATCTGTTTGCCACAAACAAAAACTCAAAATGCCAGTACTTTGCCGCCAGGTTCCCACATCCGTTGTCACAGGGCAATGCGATATGGATGAACTGGTCAGGCAGATTTGTGTACGCGTTTCCACCAGCCCCACTGATTCCGCTGGTGGCACGCAAACTACGCCAGCAGTCACTCACAATGATCCTGGTTGCTCCCACATGGGCAAGACAGCCATGGTACACAACGCTCCTGGAACTTTCAGTAGTTCCCCACCAAAGACTGCGCCTCTCGCCACATCTTTTAACTCAGAACCATGGAGAAATCAGGCACCCAGATCCCAATCAGATGAACCTAGCGATCTGGCTCCTGAAGTCTTAGAGTTCGGAGACCTTAACTTACCTCCTGATTGCATGAACATTATCAAGGAGGCAAGACGGCCAACTACTAGAGCATGCTATGCAGCTAAATGGAAACGATTTGTAATTTACTGCAATAATAACCAAATCAATCCATTCGATGCTTCAATTCAAAACATTATCTGTTACCTCTTGCATCTTCAAAGATGCAATCTAGCATGCTCCTCCATAAGGCTAAATCTTGCTGCTATAGCAGCATACCTCCAAAACAGACAACGCATGTCCCTGTTCAGAGTACCCCCAATCAAAGCTTTTATGGAAGGACTTAAAAGGATAATCCCTCCAAAGCATCCACCTTCACCAGTCTGGAACTTAAATATAGTACTTACCAGACTTTTGGGACCTCCTTTCGAACCACTCCATTCATGTGAATTACAATTTCTAACTTGGAAGGTGGAATTCCTGATTCCCATTACCTCCCTCAGGCGAGTGAGTGAGCTACAGGCACTAACCATTCAAGAACCTTTCATGCAAATACATGCAAATAAGGTAGTACTTCGGACTAACCCTAAGTTCATGCCAAAAGTCATATCCACTTTCCATATCAATCAATCCATAGAATTGCCAGTTTTCTTCCAAAACCCACAGTCAGTGGCTGAAAGAGCCCTACACACACTAGATGTAAGGAGAGCTCTGCTATATTATGTTGACAGGACTAAATCATTTAGGAGAACAAAGCAACTGTTTGTTGCTTTTTCCCCACAACATAAAGGTAATCCCATCTCAAAATCAGGAATAGCCAGATGGATAGTTAAATGCATTCAAATATGCTATCAAAAAGCTAAACGCACTCTGACAGTTCCCCCCAAAGCACACTCTACACGTAAAATGGGGGCATCCATGGCTTTCCTAGGAAATCTTCCTCTTGAAGACATATGTAGGGCAGCCACATGGTCTACCATACACAGTTTCACTAAACACTATTGTGTAGACGTACAAACAAAGCAGCTGTAGGCCAGGCTGTCCTTAAAACTCTTTTTCAGACTGCTGCAGCTGGTACAGGTGACCACCGCTAGAGGAGATACTGCTATACAGTCTATGCTAAGATATGAATTCAGCAGCCCACATGCCTCGAACGGAAAATGCTACTTACCAGTATGCATCTGTTCTTGGCATGTAGGGCTGCTGACATTCATATCGCCCACCCTCCTCCCCGGTGTCTGTCGCAGCTGCAGGATTCTCTTTGGCATGGCCATCTCTTACTTTACTATACTTCATCTTTGCCACAATGGCGAAAAAAAATCTAAGGATGGAGAAGATGCCCATGCGCACTGTAGTCCAGGGGAGGAGTCACCTATCTCGAGATACTTCGAAGACTCTTCCAGGACAACAAGGTGCAATCATCTGGACCCAACACTAGGCGGCGATCTATGCTACAAATATGAATGTCAGCAGCCATACATGCCAAGAACAGATGCATACTGGTAAGTAGCATTTTCCTTTATGTTTCTGCTTCTCGCACTGTGAGAAAGCAGAAGGGTTTGGGTGGGGGCTGTCGGGTGTGCAGGTTGGAAAAGAGTAGCTAGCCCAATGTTGTGGGTGCTGACTGTTTGGATGGCCTCCCCATAGACGCCTGTGCGGTGGCCGTCCCAGCCAAGCACAACGCTTCCGTTGCAGCGTTGTGATTGGCTTAGTGGAGGGGAGAGAGGCTGCCTGCTGCTGCTTTGTACGACGACAACGCAGGATCGGATCATAAAATGGAAGGTTTTTTTATTATTTAAAATTAACCCCTGCTGCTGTCTAGACAATTGCAAAGACTAGACTAGTTCTGCAGCTGGCCTAGTCCCTTCTCCTTTGCTAGCCACCAGGTGCAGCAGGTGCAGACCGCATTGTGCAGCTTCTCTTCGCTGGGTCTTTGGTGCCCCAGGGCCGTCCTTCTTCGATCCTCTTCTCCAGTCCAATGACATCTGAGTTCTAGGTGCCAGGGGTTACCTTGATATGCAAAACGCACAAGGTGATGGATGGAATGTTGCACATTGGCAAAACATTCACCCCCAGTCACAGGTCTGGGTTTAATCCATCGTTATTTTGCTCACCGCGCCACCCCAGTTCAGACATGGCCATATGCAAATCAGTCTTGACCCTGTGCCTCATGGGAACAGTCCAGCCCGAACTGCCAAGCCATGTCTTCCCTAGACCGGAATCAAGCATCCTAGGACCGGTTT
Organism: Lissotriton helveticus; assembly: GCF_964261635.1. Taxonomy (NCBI): domain Eukaryota; kingdom Metazoa; phylum Chordata; class Amphibia; order Caudata; family Salamandridae; genus Lissotriton; species Lissotriton helveticus. The sequence continues at coordinate 2,131,608,470 of NC_136065.1, read as the reverse complement.
CTGGCATTACAGCCGTCATCAGCTAGGCTAGCTTGAATCCAGTGGCAAAGTGAGCACGGGACCCACGTCTGGGAATCACCCTTCCCACATAGGGCAAACAGCAAAACACACAAGATGATGGACGGAATGTTGCACATTGGCACCCAGAGGTGTGGCTAACTAGGGGGCTACGTGCCCCTGAGACAACGGTTTGGCACCTGGTTTCCCCTCTCCTTCCCAAGTGCCAGTCTGTTCACCTGTACAATGGAGCAGCCCCTCTCTCACGTCTTCACCTTATGCACTTCGAAGGCAGATTCCCCCTTGAAGATCGACTTTTGGGCTTACAGCTGTGTGGCTTCCAGCCATGGAGAGGTAACACCTCTCCCTCATGCATGCTTCTTTTGTGTCCTTTCCTGAGAGTCATTTGCACGTCTCCCCAGGAGAGCAGAAAACTGTCTCGGGGACGGACCCTGTGTGCAAATGTGCAGGAGCACATGGCATTTTGGGCAACAAAGTGTCAAATTTGTAAAAGTTGCACACTGCAACAATTTACATTATTTTGACGTGAGATACAAGTCTGGCTTAATGTGTCGAGTTGTTTGATACCTTGGAGCATCACCTTTGGTTGCACCATTCAGGAGTTAGCACAGCTGAGGGTTCAATGTGCAACCCTGTACTCGCCAACGGGGCTACCAAGTCCTTCCACAGTAAGAACTGCAGTTTCATGTTTTTACTGTCAGAATAGGTAGAATACATGTTCTGCTCCTGCAATATCCCACACCTTGACTTAGGGATCATTAGGTCTGCCATAGGAGTGACCTATAGATATGATAGAGGGAGGTGTGGGCTTTGTCATACCTTTCAATGGCAAAGTCAAGTTAGCTCTTCCAGTCACATTGATTGGTGGTCCACTGGTGCAGATGAGACCCCTTTTTCCATTTGAGTGGTGGTACACAGGTAAGTGGGGGTCACGTAGATCAGAGGTGAGACCCCTGTTTCCACACTGTGTGATCGTCCACAGATGAGTGGGGATGGTGTATAGAAGACCCCTGTTTTCACATTGTGGGGTGGTCCACTGGTCAGTGGGGTCATTATAACCAACACAGCTGGGCACCACACACAGGATCCCATCCCTTCTTGGAGGCAGGATGAATCAAGAGATCTCAAAACTATCATCTTGCCAAGCCTTATGGCACGGAGACCAGGATTGCGCCAATGTGTTTCACATCTGTAAGCAGAATAGTGTGCCACATACATACACTAATAAGGCTGCTAGACCTGTGTCAAGGTTGGTGTCATTGAGTGGGAGTGGGTGTCCTGGAGTGAGAATTGGTATTCTGGAGAGGGAGTAGGTATCTTTGAGTGGGGGTGGTTTCCGTGGGTGGGCATGGAAGTCCTGGCAACTGTTGGTGTCTTGGAATGAGTGGATGATTTGAGAGATATCAGTGTCCTGGAGTGAGGTCCTGTGTCGTACGAACTGCGAGTGTCCTGAAGTGGGAGTGGGTGTCTTGTGAGCTGTAGGTGCGCTGGGCTCAGAGTGGGTGTCCTAGAAACTGTCAGTGTCCTGGTGTGGGATCCGGTGTCCTATGAACTGTCGGTATCCAATGGGGATGTGTGTCCTGGGAGCTGCAAGTGTTTGAGTGAGGGTTGGTTTCTTGGAGGGGGTGTCCTTGAATAGGGGTGCGTGTCCTGGGAGCTGTGAGTGCCCTGGAGTAAGGATTGGTGTCCTATGAACTGCTTGTGTGCCATGCCAACTAGAACTGCCCAAGATATAGGTAAGTCACCCCTCTACTCTAGCAGGCCCCAAGGCAGGATGCACTATATCACAGGTGTGGGCATATCTGCATGAGCAGATATGCCCCTACAGTATTAGGGTATATTTCTTAATATTGTAAGTGCCAGGGAAGCCATAGGAAGTACATAGGCTGGGAACTTGACAACTCAAGTTCCACGTACCACAGAACCATGATGACTTCACTGAACCCAGGAATGTTTGGTACCAAACAACTCCTTGTAATAAATCCACACTGATGCCAGAGTGAGAGTTATTACACCGTTATTACACCATGTACTCAGAGGGCACCTCAGAGGTAACCCCTGAAAACCTACCAACCCTGGTGTGGGCACTGACTGGCTTCAGGCAGCCAGCCACCAACAGATATGTTTCTGGACCCCTGGGTAGAGAGCCCCTGCTCTCTGAGACCTGGAACAATGCACATCCTGGGAGGAGGTGTCACCTTTGCCAACTCATCCCCTCAGGTGGAGGAGGCAACGTTAACCACACTTTTCCGTCCCCTCCATCTTGAAGATGAGGGGATTGTTCCAATCAGGGCTAGGATTGTGCCCCCTCCCACAGTCATCCCAGATACGGTGCCCATTCTCCCTACCTGCTACTCGCCTAAAAATGCCCCCTAAATCTAGTATTTAGGAGGCTCCTTCAGAATTTAAAACTAGATCTAAGATGACCTAAGAAGAAGAAGACCCTGCAGAGAAGACTGAAGACGACGATTGCCTTAAACCCAACCCTCCCAGCCTGTCTCCAGCTTCGATGAGGCTACACAAAAAGGTGACTTGTCTTGCAGCCAGTGACCTCTGAAAACCTTGGGAGGGCTGCTGCCTTCGAAAAAGGCTCCAAACTCTTGTGGACAGTGGACCTGTCTAGAAGAAATCAACTCCTAGAGCTCCTGTGCCATTGAGAACCGCGAATACTCACCACTCTGCACGAAACCCGCACGGCCGGTGTCTGAGTGATTCAATTGTCCAGGGATGTCTCCCCAGCGATCCTGACCTTGAACCGAGTGTTGGTTGACTTCTGACCTTCACGGCGACGCCTGCAGTGTGAATCCAGAGGCTCCCGCTGACAACGACTGGCTCCGGCTAGAAGACTCCAACGTCGAAAGGCGCCTCTGCATCTGAAGCTCCTGGGCCTGGGTGAGCTGAACTGATGATGCCCCTACAACCCTCTACATCTCTACTTACCTCTGCTGTCGATGGTCTCCCTCCTGCAACCTATGGTGCAACGCCTGCAGCCTGTTGTCGAAAGAAGAATCTTCTTTGCAAAGCATTGGACGCCTGATGCTGAAAATGCACCCTGCATCCGGCCACCGCTGGTGGTGTATGTTTGCTGCTGCATTGTGGCCCCCCTGTACTGGCCCTATCTCTCAAAGCCTGGCCCCTGCAACTGATCGACTTACCTGCAAGCAGTGTGGCTTTGAGCCTCCCCCGTCTCCATTCAAACGCATTTGCCTGAACTCCGATTTTGACCTCTGCACCCAGTGGCCCCTGTGCCGCTGGTGGTGCAGTTTTGGTACTCACCTGACCCTTGCCCCTTGCTGACCTTTGGTCCCGAAGCCTGGAACCGTAAGTTGCATACTTAACTGTTTAACCGCATTATACCTTTCCTCCATAGGATGACATTAAACTTTTCGGAAATTGCAGGGTCGACTTTTGAAAGTGAAAAGTATTTTTCATAAAAAATTGACTTACCTTATTACAAAGACTTTGGTCTTAAAATAGAAACAAAGCTAATTTTCATAAAATTGGTGTGGATTTCCTTTATGAGTCATGTGTCCATTATTGGTCAATATTGCGCAATAAATGTCTTTCACTCCTCTGTGTTAGGCCTAAGGCTGCTCGACCACACTACCACTAAAAGAGAACTTAGGGTTTTGCATTGAGCCCTGTACACTTTTAGGAAACCCCTGCACTCTGTGCACGGTAAGAAGCCCCAAGCGGAGCTGGCGTAGTTGCTCTACGCGGAGTTCCATGGAGTGGGGTAAAAACTCAGTGAAACTCCGCGCCTCAATCCCCCCAATTAAATATAAAAAAATAAAAATAAGATTAAAAAATACACTGACCTTTATAAGCGGCGTCTCTGGGCTGCCCTCCTCCTCCTCGATGTGGTCTCTGCAAACCCCTACGTCATATGTACGTCATGGTAGGACTGCGCGCATGTGCATTCCTACCACGACGTACGTATGGCGTAGGGGTTTGCAGAGACCACAGAGAGGACGGCAGCCCGAAGACACCACATACAAAAGTAAGTGTATTTTTATTTATTAAAATTAAAAAAAAAAATTTATTAAGGGGGGTGAAGGCAGGTAGCTAAAGTTGGGGCCTGAGGCTCAGACCTCCTCTCCGCTGTGGAGTGGGAGTTTTGCCTACACTTCACGTTCTCCTCGGTACGCATAGTAGGCAAAAACCCGCAAGCTCAGCCAGCAGAGCGGAGTTCTTCGCCTGACCTTAGTGCATGGTATAACCACTTGTGAGCATACCGTATACAGAGTCTGCTTCCTACAAAGTGTTTGAGTGAGGATTGGTGTACTGGATTGGGAGTGGGTGTTCTGTAGTGGGTGTGTCTGTCTTTGGAGCTGTGGGTGGTCCATAGTGGGGTTAGGTGTCCAGTGAAAAGTTTGTGTCCTGGAGTGCGGTTGGTGCTCTTCAAACTCTCGCTGTCCAATGGGGGTGAGCGTGCTGGGAACTGTAAGTGTCTGAATGGGGGTAGGTGTCTGGCGGGAGGGGGGAGTTGGTGTCCCGGGAGCTGTCGGTGAGAGTGGGTGTCCTGGAGAGGGGGTGGATGTCCTCGGAACCTTCCTAGTTTGTTGTAGTGGGAATGGGTATCCTCTGAACTGTCAGTGTGTGAGTGGGGGTGGATGTCATGAGGGCTGTCAGTGTCCTATTGCGGGTATGGGGTCCTGGGGTGGACATGGTGTCTTGGGAACTGTCTGTGCCCATGTGGGATTAGGTATCCTGAGTCCTGTGAACTGTTGATGCCTTTGTTGTGTGTTGATTTAGATACCGTATATAGATTTCCCGATTTATGCCCATATATAGGTACAATCCACCTTGCCCTTATTTAAGCATAAAAATACAGTCCTTATTTAGGCATTGCTCATGCTAACCAAATACAGGCATGGTCAACGACATCCGATCCTCTTCGTCACAATGAGTTCTTGGAAAACCAGACTCTTAAGACTTTAGGACTTCCCCCAGGCTGGATATTGATTTCTCCAAGAACTCATTTATTATGCATGAACATCTATTCCTTAGGGGTTCATTCATGACGTTCTTATGCCCGACTTGTACGTCAATACTGGCATTCCTAAACACCTTCTAGGTATAAATATACCTTCACTTGCTATGGCAAATCATGGTGAGGTTCGGCTACCTACTTGCACGGCGCGGCTCGCCACAGCAAGTTTGGAAGGAAGCAGAGTCCCCATCAGATGCACTGACCAGACGCTGTCATCCTCCTCGCCGAGAATCCAGCTCCAGTGTTTCTGACTCCCCTTGCAGGGTGTTAGAGATCGAGTCCTGGAAAGAGATACCAACGTCTCTCATTCTAAGGCATGGAGTTGATTAGAACCTAAAGAAACTTTTGGCAACTCTTGGCAAAACTAAAACTAGACTATTGCTAAAACAGCACCTACATCTTCCCTCATACTTCACCTAGGTTAGGTACACTGGGGTAGGATTATTTTAGAAGCATCGGATGAGTATTTAGCCTGTGTTATTTATGTATGTATTTTAATGAATATGTAATAGCCACAAAACCATGCTATTACAGTATTATTTTATCTTACTGCTAACGCTGTACGTTTTATTCTTCGCTTTCTGTCTTACGATTATAGCAGTTCATATCTCTTGAATGAGAAATAAGACTGTTCAATAAACCCTTTTATTGAAACTCTCGTCTCACTATTTCTGTGCAACTCTGTAGAAACGAAGCACGATTGACTGAGTGAAACTGTTATCTATTGTTTCCACGACTCTGAAGATATTGTTCCGATTCTAAGGGAAACAAAGTTGTCATGTTTATGCGGTTATCAGAAACTAAACCCTTCTTGTATATTTGAGAAGTTTCTAGTGACCTCTGAGTTAGCTGGCACACACAAGTAATTAAATTTATTATACTCAATAGAGACATACTGACCTCAGTCTTATGCCAAAACTATAGTGTATATTATTCCAATGTGCAGAGCCTATCAGGGATATAGGAACTACACTACACATTGGGTGGGAGTGGGTATCCTGGGAACTGTCTGAGCCCTTGGGTGGGAGTGAGTATCCTGGGAACTGTCTGTGCCCTTGGGTGGGAGTGTGCATCCTGGGACTTGTGAACTGTCGGTGCCCTTGGGTGGGAGTGGGTATCCTGGGACTTGTGAACTGTCGGTGCCCTTGGGTGGGAGTGGGTATCCTGGGAACTGTCTGAGCCCTTGGGTGGGAGTGAGTATCCTGGGAACTGTCTGTGCCCTTGGGTGGGAGTGTGCATCCTGGGACTTGTGAACTGTCGGTGCCCTTGGGTGGGAGTGTGCATCCTGGGACTTGTGAACTGTCGGTGCCCTTGGGTGGGAGTGGGTATCCTGGGACTTGTGAACTGTCGGTGCCCTTGGGTGGGAGTGGGTATCCTGGGACTTGTGAACTGTCGGTGCCCTTGGGTGGGAGTGGGTATCCTGGGACTTGTGAACTGTCGGTGCCCTTGGGTGGGAGTGGGTATCCTGGGTCTTGTGAACTGTCGGTGCCCTTGGGTGGGAGTGGGTATCCTGGGTCTTGTGAACTGTCGGTGCCCTTGGGTGGGAGTGGGTATCCTGGGTCTTGTGAACTGTCGGTGCCCTTGGGTGGGAGTGGGTATCCTGGGACTTGTGAACTGTCGGTGCCCTTGGGTGGGAGTGGGTATCCTGGGTCTTGTGAACTGTCGGTGCCCTTGGGTGGGAGTGGGTATCCTGGGTCTTGTGAACTGTCGGTGCCCTTGGGTGGGAGTGGGTATCCTGGGTCTTGTGAACTGTCGGTGCCCGTGGGTGGGAGTGGGTATCCTGGGACTTGTGAACTGTTGGTGCCCTTGGGTGGGAGTGGGTATCCTGGGACTTGTGAACTGTCGGTGCCCTTGGGTGGGAGTGGGTATCCTGGGACTTGTGAACTGTCGGTGCCCTTGGGTGGGAGTGGGTATCCTGGGACTTGTGAACTGTCTGATCCCTTGGGTGGGAGTGAGTATCCTGGGAACTGTCTGTGCCCTTGGGTGGGAGTGTGTATCCTGGGACTTGTGAACTGTCGGTGCCCTTGGGTGGGAGTGGGTATCCTGGGACTTGTGAACTGTCGGTGCCCTTGGGTGGGAGTGGGTATCCTGGGACTTGTGAACTGTCGGTGCCCGTGGGTGGGAGTGGGTATCCTGGGTCTTGTGAACTGTCGGTGCCCTTGGGTGGGAGTGGGTATCCTGGGTCTTGTGAACTGTCGGTGCCCTTGGGTGGGAGTGGGTATCCTGGGTCTTGTGAACTGTCGGTGCCCTTGGGTGGGAGTGGGTATCCTGGGTCTTGTGAACTGTCTGTGCCCTTGGGTGGGAGTGTGTATCCTGGGACTTGTGAACTGTCGGTGCCCTTGGGTGGGAGTGGGTATCCTGGGACTTGTGAACTGTCGGTGCCCTTGGGTGGGAGTGGGTATCCTGGGACTTGTGACCTGTCGGTGCCCGTGGGTGGGAGTGGGTATCCTGGGTCTTGTGAACTGTCGGTGCCCTTGGGTGGGAGTGGGTATCCTGGGTCTTGTGAACTGTTGGTGCCCTTGGGTGGGAGTGGGTATCCTGGGACTTGTGAACTGTTGGTGCCCTTGGGTGGGAGTGGGTATCCTGGGACTTGTGAACTGTTGGTGCCCTTGGGTGGGAGTGGGTATCCTGGGACTTGTGAACTGTTGGTGCCCTTGGGTGGGAGTGGGTATCCTGGGAACTGTCTGTGCCCTTAAGTGGGAGTGGGTATCCTGGGTCTTGTGAACTGTTGGTGCCCTTGGGTGGGAGTGGGTATCCTGGGAACTGTCTGTGCACTTAAGTGGGAGTGGGTATCCTGGGTCTTGTGAACTGTTGGTGCCCTTGGGTGGGAGTGGGTATCCTGGGACTTGTGAACTGTCGGTGCCCGTGGGTGGGAGTGGGTATCCTGGGTCTTGTGAACTGTTGGTGCCCTTGGGTGGGAGTGGATATCCTGGGACTTGTGAACTGTTGGTGCCCTTGGGTGGGAGTGGCTATCCTGGGACTTGTGAACTGTTGGTGCCCTTGGGTGGGAGTGAGTATCCTGGGAACTGTCTGTGCCCTTAAGTGGGAGTGGCTATCCTGGGTTGGTGCCTTGGGTGAAAGTGGGTATCCTGATTCCTGTGAACTGTTGGTGCCTTTGGTGGGAGTGGGTATCCTGGTAACTGTCTGTGGCCTTGGGTGGCAACGGGTATCCTAGGACCTGTGAACTGTCGGTGCCCTTGAGTGGGAGTGAGTATGCTGGGTCCTGGGAGTTACCTCTGTCCTTTGGGGGAGTGGGTGTTCTGAGAGCTGTCAGTGGTGAAAAGTGGAGGTGAGGGGTGAAGGTTTATCCCCTCGTTGATGCTCCTAAAATGAGTGCCAACAGAAGTGTGTTCTTGTTGTGAGACCCTAGAGTTGCAAAACCTGTACCCTGTACATTTTGGGACATAACATGAGTTGGCCTGTTTAATGTTCGTGTTTTCTACTAACATATATTAGACATACTCGCCTTTCAGTGGCATTAGTGGAACCATGTACATGCACTTGGCATCCACCCAGTAAAGGATGCAGTGGACACCTGTTTGAGATATGCACTATGAGGGATGTTTGCGTATTGCAACTATTCTTGCCCTAATTCTGCTCTTGCGTTGTGGTTTGGTGCAGGTTTTGATGCAGGGACGAATCCTGCAGCTGGCTGCTGTCCAAGTCTCGGATGCAGGAGCTTACGCTTGCGTGGCAGTAAATGTGGCCGGCGAGGACCGGCGAGACTTCACCCTGCAAGTGTATTGTGAGTATGAGCCTGTGACCTCATCGTGATACCCGGGTAAAAGATGCCCCCTGGCATCAAGTACGCCAACTACTTCCATGTGCGAACAACCCACTGGTGAGCGAGCTGTGCTCAGCTTAGAAAGGATGGTTCTCTATGTTATTGTAAAAACTCCCAAGCACACACAAGGTGGATCAGGGTGAAAAAGGGGCAGATGACCTTCCAGTGATGGGGTAAAACCAGAGAGGGCCTACCCTGTGAGTAATAAACCAGCCAGCGGGGCCATCTGCAGTTATATCGCTCATACATATACCTCCCAGTGTGTTACTATGTACAGCTGTAAGACTGGACACAAGGCTCACCCCTGAGCTTCACCCTACACCTACCTTCCTCATTACTGGGGAAACATCCTTTACAACGCAACTTTTACCACGCAGTGCCTTTACGATGCAACTTTTACAACGCAAACCATTACAACGCATTGCGCTGGGGGGCGCTCTAGGATAGGGAATAGGTTTAATTTACTATCCAACACCTTCCCTACTATCCACGGGGACTGGAGTTGGAATAGTAAATTAAACTATTCACTATCCAGGGCCCCAAAGCACTATGCGTTGTAAAGGCATGCGTTGTAAAAACAGCGTTGTAAAGGCGTGCGTGGTAAAAGCATGCGTTGTAATGTCATACATTCTCATTACTGTGATATGGACCCCTAAATCATGACTGGGCCGAAACGCCGTCTCTGACAATAGAAACCATATTAAGAGCCTTATAGAATTCATACATTAGGTTTCCCTCTGCATTTTTGCGACTTCTCGTAAACTGGCCGCAGCTTGTTTGATATACAAGCTTACACTTTGTAAATGCATAGCCTGACGCCCTGTGCATTGAGCACTCCTTTCATATATCTTGTACATGCGACTGACGTGTTGTAGTGTAGACTGAGAATACAGCCACCTTCACTGAAACCCTTTCTTAGGTGTTTCTGTTTCTGTTTTTCATTTATTTATTTTCTAATTGATTGCATATATCTTATACTTTGCATTTTGATATCCATCCTCCATGAAGCACTGTTGCTTATATTAGTCAGGTTTTGATGCGTACATAATTCCACCATCTAATGGCAGGGCTGGTCAGTTTAATTTGTTCCTCTCAGATAACAAGTTTTGGGCTTTGACTACTAATGTACCTTAAATAACTTTCTAAGGTGTCTGCTCAACGCCCAGACTGCACTTCAACTCAGGTTTGGAAACACCCATGTTAGAAAAACAACAAGAAGTTTGCAATCACCCATTATACTACTGGGACACATTTTTCCAGAAGGAAACTCAAGCTCCAGGGTACCAGGTCAAACAAAGAGGGACTCCAAATTGTGTATTTCCAAACTCCTTCCAGAGTTTCTTTACTGCCGCGTGAATAGTATCACATGTTCACATGTTGTAAATAATTCTGCTATCTAACAGCTCGTTAGGATTTACTTTACTGAAAAGTTGTATTCACATTGCGGCCATGACAGTGGACCTGTCTACACTGAGACTGCACCTATGACATCGACCAATGAGGTCTTCAATGAGAACGCCCCATGACGTCTACCGATGAGGTTTTCAATGACACCGCCCCTATGACATCGACCAGTTAGGTCTTCAGTAAGATCACCCATATGACATCAACCAATGAGGTCTTCAATGAGGCCGCGTCATGACATCGACCAATGAGGTCTTAAATGAGAACGCCCCTATGACATCGACCAATGAGGTCTTAAAGGAGACCGCCCCTATGACATCGACCAATGAGCTACAACTCTTCAGCTTTGGTGCCATATTTTGGGGATCGCGTGTTCCCACCACTGTGGTGATTGCAAAGGCAGCGCACAAGGGATCTTTGTGTAGAAAGAAACACTTAAAGGCTAAACTCCAAGGTTGGAGTCTTAGGTAATTTTTTTCAAGAATCAAGAACAAACAAGATCATATGAAAATATTTTGAAATGTTGCAACCGTAGGCCAGTTGTTTATTCTTTTTCTCTCGCTTTTCAGTCTTTGAGACATCAGTTTGTTGGGCAATCACAGAAGCATCCTATTGTCTATTCTTTTCCACTCTGGCTTCTTTTTCTCAATGGGGTTATGCATTTGAACTTGAAAATATTCCTCACTATTTTTATGTTTTATACCATTTAATAAAAAAAGTAAAAGCAAAAAACAACTACAAAATCAGGAACAAGAGGGAACTGCTTTCTCCTTGCTTTTTCCTGCTTCTAGGGTGTCTTCCCCTCATTTTCCATTGTTTTCACTGATTTCTCCTTGATTTCCCCGTCTTTTGATAGGCTTCTCCTTACATTTTCCTCTTTTTCACTGCTTCTCCTGCTTTTTTGAGTCTTCTCCTTGTTTTTCTCATGTATTCACTGCTTTCCCTTTGCTTTCCCCCATTTTTTGAGCGCTTTCTAACTTTTCCCTAATTTTTCACTTCTCCTTGCCTTTACTCCCATTTATTGAGTTTTTAGGTTTCGCCTGGCGTTCACTGCGCAGCAGTGTCGTGCAGGCAAAATCTTATGTTTTTCAGTAAGGGGCTTTCACCCGCCTCTCTCTTCCATTGGCTAGCTCCATAAATGGAGGCTAGCCATTGGAGGAGAGATGTGTCAATAATTGTCGGAGCAAATTCGTGGGCGTTCCGGTGATTTTTTTCTCGCTCCGCCCCTTTTTTTGCCGTCATGAACATGTGGGTGTTTACTTTTTTTTTTTTTTCGGATGTTTGCTGCCGCCATTTTTTTGTTCATGGAGCTGGGGCGGGTGGGATGATTGCGGTCCGGCGGGTGGATGTGTGCCTTGGTGAGAGGCGGTGCAGTTTACCAGCCCACGGCACCCTTTCCGGCAGCAACATGTATTGTGCCTACCCCGGGGGGGGACCAACTTGCTGAAGCGGGGCCTGAAGGAGGCAACTTCCGCTTCTCCCTGCTTGGGGGAAGCCATTGAGACGTTGCCGGTCTCCCATGCGATGGAGGGAGATCGGAGATTCCCCCCCGCCGCCAGAAGCAGCACTGGAGTTGCGGGGCTCCCATGATGATGAGCGAGCCCCGGAGGGATGGAGGGAGACTGGAGATTCTTCACCGCCGCCGGAAGCAGCAAGGGAGTTGCGGGGCTCCCAGGATGATGGGGAAGCCCCGGAGGATGAATGCGCCCGGAGCTGCATTTTCAAAGTCCCGGACCCGAGATGGGGGACCGGGTGAAGGCCGGCGCATCGTGAGGTATAGCGCTGCGAAGGCGGGACTCTCCTGAGGAGTGAGAGCCCCGCAGGTGCCACTGAGAGTTGCAGAGACGCAGAGGGGCCCGAGGCACATTGCCGGTGCCTGCCCCGCCGCGTAGGCCACAGATCTTCCCCCGCCCAGCGCATAGAGCAGCCCGGTGAGTTAGGGCTAGGGCAGGGCTCTTTTCAGTGTAGGGCGGCCCCGGATGGCAGTGGGCCGCCCCAACGGTGCCCAAAAAAAGCTTCTCGGTCCTCGTGTGGCTCCGTGGGGGCATGTCCCATTCCTAGGTGTGGGCTTCAGTGCACTGTGAGTATGCAGGGTGTGTGGTTCTGTGCACAGTGTGTATGCAGGGTGTGGGGTTCAGTGCACTGAGAGTATGCGGGGTGTGTGGTTCTGTGCAGTGTGTAAGCACGGTGGGGGCTTCAGTGCACTGTGAGTATGTGGGGTGTAGGGTTGTGTGTATGTGGAGTGTGGGGTTGTGTGCACTGTGTGAATGCGGGATGGAGCTTCACATCCCTTGCTTGGAGGCCTTGGAGACGTTTATTGGTGTGGATAATTTACTCTTTCACATAACTTCCCCAGCACTGTGGATGTAGTTTGTGCGACGTTTGAATTGCTTTTGAGCATAGAGTGTTTTGACTGCACGTTGATTTGTATTTCAAAATTATCGAGGGGACTTCCTCTCTGTGTGTCTCTTTGGCAGGCCCCAGCTGTGCAACTTCCGGCATGTGTGGCTCTGTGTCTGTGTGTGTGGCTCTGTGTTTGTGGCTCTGTGTTTGTGGCTCTGTGTGTGTGTGTGTGGGTGCAAATGCAATAGGTCTCGCATTTGTGAGAGGTTACGCTATTGGCATTGTAAATGACAATGCCATTTATTTATCTGTTTTCAAAACCAACACATAAATAAAAATGTTGTCATGTACAATGCCAATAACTCTAATTTTTGCAAAGGCGAGACCGTTGCATTGTAAATGCTTGTTCTCCTTACTTTTCCCTTCATTTTCACTGCTTTCTCCTTGCTTTTCTTCTGTTTTTAGGTTTCGCCTGGCGTTCACTGCGCAGAAGTGTTGCGCAGGCGAAATGTTTTGTTTTCCAGTACTGTGGCTTTAACCCGCCTCTCTCTTCCATTGGCAAGCTCCATAAATGGAGGCTAGCCATTGGAAGAGAGATGGGGCAATCATTCTCGGAGCAGATTGTTGGGCGTTCCTGTGTTTTTTTATAAGCCCCGCCCCTTTTTTGACATCATGCAGCGGTGGGCCATTGTGGGTGTTGTCTTATTTTTTTTTTTCTCACAATGTTTGCGGCTGCCATTTTTTTCATGGAGCTGGGGCGGGTGGGTTATTTCCGCGCTGCTCGCTTCCCTTTGCCCTATCTTCCTCTCTTCCTTTCTCTTCCCTTTCTCCATCCTCGTCCCTTCTCTCCTTCTCCTGGTCTCGCTCCTTCCCTCTATTGCCCTCCCCTCGGTCCCTCTCCCCCACCCCTCCTCCCCTGCTCGCGCCCAGCCTCCTCACTTCTCTCCCTGCCTCACGCGGTGAAGATGTCTCGGCTCGCGCTCTGCTCCCGCCTCCCCCTCCTCCTGCTCCTCGCCCTGCTGGGCTCCGGTGACGGTGAGTACCTGGGGGCGACCTATCAGATCCTCGCCTAGCAGACTGCGGCGGCCGCTGGAGCCCTAGGGCACCTACTGTGTGGGTCTCTAAATCATGCCTGGGCCAGCAGCATTTACCGTGGGAGTCGTTACGGCCAGGACCCTCGCAAAGTAAGTGAAACAGACCTTCTAGGAGTGAGGTATCTCACTTCTTCAACGTCTTTTTATAAATTATAATAGTTCTTCAGTTTAGCGCGCACCGCGCAGTCATCTATCTTCAGCTGTCTAATCTGAATACAGTTGAAGATCTGCAGTGACACTCATTAAGTCTACTGTCTGTATCCCACTTCTCTCTTCACGTGTTTTATTCCCATGATCAGCAATTGTTTGTTTACAAATCCGCCTCATTATAAACACTCATTGCAAAGCAAACGGCACGTTTAAAAAATAGGCGCCACACTGCAGAGCCGAGCCCTAATTTGAGATTTCATCGGAGGCTCGATTGATTAGCTGGTTCCTCCAGGCATCCACTGCTAGGCTCCTCTCCCGGCCTTTCACTGAGATAGGAGCTACCACGACTTCCCACACCCTATCACGACAAAAAAGTGTAGGCTTTCGCAGGTTTAAAGATAAACGGTACAGCACAGATGCTTTTGTTCTATATAATAATATTGCAAGCACAGTGTGCTGTCTTTTAACCTCCGCAGGCCTCTCTGAGCTGTTCAATACAATCAGAAGTGCAATGGTCTTGTGGGTTTAACTAGCATTTCAGCTGGAATTCAGGCCTTTAATATATTGCATGTGTGGGTGATGGGAGAGGTGGGGGCAGACGTTATGTGCAGGAGGTAAACTTCTGTCTCTAATCCTTTAAATTAACGCTAGTAGCGCACGTGCATGATGATCAGCTGCCCTGTTTTAAGCAGACACGCTTTCAGGCAGTGATGCGTCCACATACATCACCACATACACCACCACATACACCACCACATCCACCACCACATCCACCACACCCACCACCACCACCACATCCACCAACATCACATCCACCACCACATTCACCACATCCACCACCACCACCACATCCACCACCACCACATCCACGACCACCACATCCACGACTGCCACACCCACCACTACCACCACATCCACCACCACCACCACATCCACCACCACATCCACCACCACCACATCCACCACCACCACATCCACCAGATCCACCACCCCCACCAGATCCACCACCCCCACATCCACAACGTGTGTGTGTGTGTGGGTGAGTGCAAATGCAATAGGTCTCGCATTTGCAAGAGATTAAGCTATTGGCATTGTAAATGTCAATTGGAATTTATTTATCTGTTTTGAAATCCAACACATAAATTAAAAATGTGTCATTTACAATGCCAATAGCTCTAACTTTTGCAAAGGCGAGACCGTTGCATTGTAAATGCTTGTTTTAATTCCATCTCCTTGCTTTTCCCTCATTTTTCACTTCTTTCCCCTGCTTTTTACCCTTTACCTCCTTTTCCCTTGTTTTCACTGGTCTCTTCTCGCTTTTCCCCCTCTTTTTTTAGAGGATTTTCCTTACTTTTCCCTTGTTTTTCACTGCTTTCTCCTGACATTTTAGCCCATTTTTGAGTGCCTTCTGCTCCTTTTCCATAATTTTTCACTGCGTTCTCCTGTTTTTTCCATGTTTTTGAGTGCCTTCTCCTACTTTTACATCATTTTCACTGTTCTCTCCTCACTTTTTACTCCTATTTTGTGTGCCTTCTCTTTGCTTTTCCTTCGTGTTTCACTGCATTCTCCTTGCTTTTTTCCTCCATTTTTTAATGCCTTCTCCTTGGTTTTCCCTTGTTTTCGCTGCTTTCTCCTGGGTTTCCTCTCATTGCAACTGAATGAAAAGATCACCATGAAGTATTCAACATCTCTACCGCCTTGAGACCCTCACGGGTGATTTGCAGCGCTTTATAAATCCTGATTGATTGGTCTTTTTAAGTAGCTAATTCTCTCTGTACCACTTAATGTGCCTTTCTCTTCCAGTGCCTCCCAGTATCCTCGGAGAGGAGCTGAACACCTCTGTCATCCTAAACCAGTCTGTGACCCTAGAATGTCAGAGCCATGCCATCCCACCCCCCACTCTGAACTGGCTGAAGGACAGACGCCCCCTCCTGCAGAGGGCGGGCACACACATCTCTGAAGATGGCAGCTATCTACAGGTAAGAGTGCGGAGAGAACAAGGTGGAAGCTGGAGGAATAGTGAGAAAATGTAGAATAAAATAGAAGGAAGAGAAAGAATAAAATGAGAGAGTTGAGAAACAGAGGAGAGACTAAAGAAAATGGAGGAATGAAAAATAGAGGGACACAAGAGATATGATGAGGGCGGGAAATAGTGTATGACAGCAGATAGAGAGAGACAGAAAGAAGGAAGAAGGAGAAGGTAAGAAAGAAAGTGAACAGAGAGAGGAGCATGCTGAACAAGAGCAAATGGTATGTCAAAATGTGAAGAAGACAAAGAAAGAAAATAGAGAAATAGGAAAGAGAAAACATCTACAGAGGATAAGAGATGGAGAATTTGAAAGTGATGGAATAAGAGGGAAAGACAGCTGTGGAAAAAAATTAAAAAGCAGAGGAAAGTTTTAACTGTTACTTTGTGTTACACAGATTGAGCACGTCCAAGTACGGGACGCGGGACTGTACACCTGTGAGGCATCCAACAATGCCGGGCGATCGGAGAAGCACTACCACCTGGAAGTATGGGGTGAGACCTGAGCACACCTCTTAGAGGCCAGGGAGGGGCAAACCAGCTTGAGGGGTCCTCACCTCTGGTCAGCGCGTCCCTGCAGGCTCCGCCCCCAAACTCAGTGTGCAGGCATCTCTTTCAACGTTTAACTGAGCCGCATCTTTAACCATCTCACTAGACTAATTTAATAAAAGCAATCATTACGCTAATATTCATATATACATTCATAGAGTACATTTGGGCCAATCACCGAAACATAAATCACATTATGTCCTATGGGATTTATATTTCGGCTGCCAGGATATCTCTCACCATTGTGACGGAGTAACCCGTCCGCCGAGATCTAAATCAAACCCTTTGTCTGCTTCCACAGGTTCACTCAGAATCTGTGGGAGGGCAGCTGTCCTCCTTCCTTCTGGCTTGGGAGGCCAATATTTTGGACCAGTGGGTCTTACAAATCATAGAAATAGGATACATCATTCCCTTCCTTCAGGCTCCGCCCACCCATCATTCACCACCCCTCCCCCCAGTGCTACCATCTTTTTCCAGATCACCTCACCATCTTGTAAGGGGAAGGGGCATCACTCCTCTTCAAGGAATCCGTGGAGTTAGTGCCGGAGCAGGAAAAAGGCCATGGTTGCTACTCCCATTACTTCCTTCTGCCCAAGAAGGACGGTGGCCTACATCCGATCCGGGACCTCAGAGACTAGAACTACTACCTAACTAGGAAAAGTTCAAGATGCTGACTCTTGCTGAAGTGTCATTGGCGTTGAAGCTGGAGACTGTTACTGTTCTTCTAACAAGGAGTCCTGAGGTTCCTGGCTTCCCTAGCTTTCAGCATGTTTTTGGTCAATGTTGCATTTTGGCGCAGGAGGGCCCTGAAGTGGTGCCTCTGCTAGCAGTGGCTACTGAATGGGGGAGACTTGTCATACTCATCACAATCTCTCCCAGTATTGCGGCAGAAGTGGTTTGGTGGGGGAAGAGGCAAACCAGAGTTTTTGTGTGGCCTTCACTTCCCCACCAACTGTGGCTGCGGTAGTAATGGATGCCTTCCTCGTAGGGTAGAGCGTTCATCCGGAGATTGGGGGCCTCTGATCTCTGGAAGATCAGGTTCTTCATATCAACCTGTTAGAACTGAGGGCTATTCGGCAGACAGTCAAAGCCTGCTTCCTCTCCATCCAAGGTCGGTCTGTCCAGATTTTGACGGACAACACAACAGTGATGTGTTACATCAATAAACAAGGGGGAGTAGTGTGTCACTTCTTTGTTTGCAAGCGTGGAGTCTGTGATCATGTGCACACTGCCAAGGGGATCTGGATCCCCGCCAGGCATTTTGCGGGTTCTCTGAATATAGGAGCCTACAGCTTGAGGGGGAGTCATTTGCAGACCACAACACAAATGGCATCTTCTACCGGAGGGAGTCCAGGACATCGTCACACAGTAGGTCATTTCTCTGGGGGCCTTGTTCATCTCATTAAACAGTGCCCGATAATACCAGTACTGTGCGCTCCCGTATTAGTTAACGAGAGACTTGGGGGACTTGTTTTAGTTGAAGTGTAACTTTCAGCTGTTCTACACGTTTCCACCCATCACCTTAGCTCCTCAGGTTCTGAGAAAGATACCCCAAGTTTGGGCCCAAGTCATTCTCTTTGCCCTGGATTGGCCAAGGAGGGTTGTGGTATGTGGACCTTCATCGCTTCTCCATATGTCCCCAGCTCAAGCTGCCATTCAGACTGGAACCTTCTCTCCCATTCGATGGGAATGGTTCTGTGCCCTAATCTCCGAGGCCGCCACCTTCATGCCTGGAGATTAAGCGGGGATATCTGAACTCCTTTCAGCTGCCACCGAAGGTGGTGGACGTCATATTGTCAGCATGTTGCCCCTCAACAAAGTCTGCTTACTCTGGAAGATGCAGTAACTTCATTGCTTGGTGCACGGACACCAACGTGGACCCCTTACAGGTTAAGTTGTCCCAGGTCTTGCAGTTCACAATTTCCCCTGCCCAGCGGGTTTGTGCGGTAGCCACTGCCAAGGAGTATTTGGCTGCGTTGTCAGCATTCCTCTACCTTCAAGACCAGCTTTCCTCGTTCAAGTCCAACATTGTGATGTGTTTAGAAGGGGGTGACAAATCTGTATCCTCCAACTCCCTTAGATATGCCCCAGTGGGACCTTAACCTATCATTAACTTTTCTAATGGTGACTCTGTTTACCCCTGCATAGTTGTCTCTTAAGAATGTTGGCTTTAAAGACAGTGTTGTTAGTGGCAAGCACATAAGCCAGAGAAGTAAGTGTGTTGCAAACTCTCAGGTCTCACCCACCTTTCACCTCCTTTAATCCTGACAAGGTTAGAGTTGTGAACCAAAGGCTATCTCCCGTCTAAACATGGTGACTCCCTTTCACCTCTTTCAGTCCATCACCCTTATGTCAATGTATGCCTCGCCCTTCCCCGCGAAAGAGGAGGAGCGGTTGCATAGGGTGGATCCTAGGCGGGCGGTCAACTACTACTTGGATCGCACCAGTGGTGGCTACTCAAGAGAGTGCTGCGAGGCGGTGGGGCGGGGTGGCGGAGGGGCAGGGTGGGGTGTAGTAAACTCCGGAATTTGGCGAAACGGAGTTGAGTAAAGAAAGAAATAAATAAAACGAATTGCATTGTGCGCTACTTCACCGATTTGGCGTTACAGCGCGTGCAATGTAATTTGTGTTATTTATTTCTTTCTTTACTCAACTCCATTTGTCCCAACTCTGGAGTTTACTACCGCACCACCCTGCCCCTCCCCCGCCTCACCTCCCCACCGCACTCCCCTGAGGAGCCGCCACTGGATCGCAACAAGCACATATGACTGGATGACCAGCTTTTCTTGGGCTACAGTGGGGCTAAAAGAGGCAAAGCGGTTCAGAAAAGGACCCTATCCAGAGGGATCATACTCTGCATTAAGACCCATTATGCCTTGACCAAAAAGGAACCTCTGGAAAGGGTAAGGGCTCTTTCCACCAGTGCCAGATTGACCGCTTCTGCTCTTGGCAGAGAAGTCTCAATAGCAGAGATTTACAACAAAGCAATGTGGGCATCCCTACACACCTTTGCTAAGCAATAATGCATGGATTCTGAAATGTGTAGGGATGGGCACTATGCCAGATCTGTTCTGCAGGACTTCCTCATCTAACCATTCATCACCCCTCCTCCTGGGCAGTGTATTGCTTTGGAATCTAATCTACAGTTGAGGAATCTGCAGGTAAAAGAATCCATCAGAAGAAAAAGTTACTTACCTGTGGTAAAAGCCTTTTAGATGGATCCTGTATCTACCTACAGATTCCTTATCAGCCCGCCCACCTTCCCGTGTGATGGACGTGCGATAGGTTAAGTTAATACCATACTAGTTCAGTTTTGGTACTGCACTACTACATCGATCGATGTCAGTCTGTTTGCATCCTCGAAGGCTGGGAAAACATGGGTGTAAACTGACATTGTTGAGCCGGGGTGGGCGCTATATGGCTTCGGTTATGTCATCTGATGCCTTTTGCTAAGTTGATACGAAGCCTGCACCCTCTACCAGTACTGTACACCTCTGATTTATTTACATGCTTCTCTGATCTTCATTTTTTCACATTGTATTATTTTTTTATTTTCCACCTTCATCATTATCCTCCTTCTGTCCCAGTTTATTTTGCTCAGCTGGTCCACTAGGCATAAAATCTCTTTCAAGTATGCATTGGTTTTGATTTCCACATTTTTCTAAATCTTTTCCCTCACTAAACACTCAACTGGTGCCTCCTTTTACACCCTCATCTGAGATATCCTCTTTTGAGGCCTGGGTCAGGTACCCCTGGTACTTAAACCCATCTGACCTCTTGCACAGTGACCAGTCTCCTCCCTGGGCTCTCTCATTGGCCCTCACAAGTTTCTCTAAGTCCATTTTACATCCTTCAGAGGTTAATTGTCCGAGTGTTAAGGTCTGAATTTAGAGCGTCCATCTTACTTTGCTTTTTTTGTCTTCTAGTGCACCCCTCATTTCCCGCTTCGTCAGGAGTGGCCCCCATCACCGTCTCTATACTGGAGGGACATTCGGTCAGCCTGACGTGTGACTGCAGCGGGCTTCCTGCCCCCACCCTGACGTGGAGCAAGGATGGTAACTGCACCTTTATGTTTAGCGTTGGGGATTGGAAGGGTGTGAGGGGAGGGGCCAGACGGAGAGCTTTAGCCTTGCCACAGTCCTCACTAAAATAAGGTGTACAAACACCCTGTTGCTAACCTTTACATGTACACAAATGTTTTAACCAGCACCGTCTCTCAGTGTTCCATAAGTTGGAATCAATATCAGTCAATGCGCTTTAAATGTATCACGCTAGGGCTCCCTGATAAGGTACGGCATTCGTACCTTCGATGTACCTTGGACGCGTACGATGGACCGCTGGGACATCATTGCATTGCACTCTTAATTGCCTATGAAACTACCACATCCCAACATTGGAACATTAACTGTCCACATAAAATGAAAGCCCTGATGAAGTTCAATCTTCATTGAACGAAACGCGTTGGCTGGAGCCTTTTTTATAATGTCATTAAATTAAAGGAAATCTAAACACAAAGGAATTTTGTCAGTCTATATCATTGGAAAAATAGTCTGGTGGTGCACCTCTCCACATTCATCCATTATCTGATCTGCTTCGCAGTTTACACCCAACAAAGGCAGGCGCAGGAGTTGTATGTGCACACATTTTTAGATCATCTAACAAACTATTACTAAAGGAACACAGCAGTGAGGTGCAGCCTTCCTGGTCCGCCGCTGGTCTGTCTTGTTGTGGATTGCACCAGATGTGTTCAGATTAGATACAAGTAATTTAATTACTCTGAGTTCGCTCCCTTGTCCCAGTGCATACAGTGGGAGGAGGGCATGTTCATTTAACAATAGGGATTGTGTGCTGCAGCACACTTTCTTGGGCCACCCAGGTTAAGGGAACGAGCCATCTTGGATACAAATTGTCATGGAATATTATATCAAGAGGGTGCCTGTTTTTCAATGTACATAGTGGCAGGAACAAAGGACCGGGGAATCCGATTAATTAAGATTACCAGGGCGGTAAGCAATCAGAACTCTTTATTACGGCTTGATTTGGGAGCCTGACGTGAGGCAGTACCTCAGAGACATAAAGTGGTTCATCTGGTCCACTTGTCACAGTCTTTTGAGAGCTCCACAGCCCTTGAAAGGTTGACTTTCCACCTGTGCCTGGTTTGCAAGGCCTTGTGTTGATGTCACTGCACTTCAGTGTGGGATTATGGTCGCATATGTGGTTGTGGACTGAGTTCTTCACTTCTCCTCCTCTGCAGGCGTGCGTCTTCAAGGCACAGGGAGGCACAGCTTTTCTGCCGCAGGAGGTCGAGTGCTGCAGCTTCAAGGCGCTCTGGCGTCCGACGAGGGGTCCTACACCTGTGAGTGTGCCAACGCGGTGGGCAGCAGCACAAAGGAGCAGCGCCTGGAGGTGCTCGGTGAGTCCTGGCGCTAGCGCACCTGACAGATCTAATGTGTGGTGTACGGCAAGTGGTTTGGGTCTCCAGTCTGTTTAACCTTTCTTCTCCTCTCAAGTTCCTGTCCTGTGTCTCAGGTAGCCCTCAAAGTTGTCAATAATATCTGCTCCCTTGTTGCTTCTCTTTGTGCATGACCCTTTCTCCTGGTTTATGTAAATGTGAAGACATTCCTCAGGCACCAGTCGGTCAATGACGATAAGATTTATCCAGAGTTAGCTTTAAAGATAAAGCGTGCACCCAACATAAACCACTAGTGAAACTTTTGTTGGAGAATAATGAATATGTAAGTCTCACTTGTTGCACTAAACCTTTTTGTAGCAATGAATGAACACATAGCTGTGTATTTGCATCGAATTCCTGACTTTGCCCTAATGAGTGACAGAGTTTGCATGGTTCTGTGGGTGGAAGCGACCCGTGGCAACAGTGCTATGTCTCAGATCTGATTTGAGAAATGCCAGCTCAGCCTCTGTCTATTACCACAATAATCAAACCATGTCCTTTCTTCTCCTTTTGGGACCTTCAGCGGTGCCAAAAATACTAGGCAGTGCGGAGGCCATCACCAGGACTTCAGTGCGGAGAGGTGACCTGGTCACCATGGAGTGCGTGGCAATAGGGCGACCAACGCCCCTGGTGACGTGGCTCAAAGATGGTCACTCCATGGGCAGCGCACAAGCGATCACCGTGGACAACCAAGGACAACAGCTGCGTATCCACAGGGTGCAGCCCTCACATGGTGGGCGCTACACCTGCCTCGCTGTGAATGCTGTGGGACAGGCGGAGCGGAAGTTTGAGCTCATCGTACAGGGTGAGGCGTTGGCCAATGTCAGCAGAGAGGGTGACAGTGGGGAGCAGGGGCATGGGGTGTGGTAAAGGAGCTCCCAGGGTGGTGGTTGAGACCAGAATTGAGTGAGACCCGAAGAAAGTGTATGAGCTCAACGACAGAAAATGAGTGACAGTGAGATGAGGGTGAGTGAGAGCCCTCCGAAATATCTGGGCCCGATTCACAGAACTAACTTAAGACAAAATCCTAAACTTACTACCATATTGGTATTCACAGAGGCACTTACCCATTTTGGTATTCACAGAAGGCACTTACTCATTTTTAGGACTCCTAAATGCCATCTGTGAATATCGAAAGTCTTAAAGTTAGGATTTTTCTCAGTTATGGAGTAGTAAAAATAGGAGTCCTAACTTTAGGATTCCTAAATGCCTTCTGTGAATACCGAAAGTCTTAAAGTTAGGATTTTTCTCAGTATAGGAGTAGTAAAGTTAGGAGTCTTAACTTTAGGACTCCTAAATGCCATCTGTGAATATCGAAAGTCTTAAAGTTAGGATTTTTCTCAGTTATGGAGTAGTAAAGTTAGGAGTCCTAACTTTAGGACTCCTAAATGCCTTCTGTGAATACCGAAAGTCTTAAAGTTAGGATTTTTCTCAGTATAGGAGTAGTAAAGTTAGGACTCCTAACTTCTGTCAATACTGAAATGAGTAAGTGCCTTCTGTGAATACCAAAAGTCGTAAACTGAGATATTTGGTCTAAGGTTACCTTTGTGAATTGGGTCCTCTGTTGGTCTGTCTCCATCACAGAGGAAACCTCAGATATCAGGTGTGAATTAAACCATCTTCTTTTCTCATAGTTCCTCCTGAGCTCTCCAGGACCCTGGGGCCAGTGGTGAATGTCTCAGCACCTCTTCATGGTGCCCTGACCTTCACTTGTGAAGCTTCAGGGAGTCCACCCCCAATCGTCAGCTGGTTCTACAGAGGGGTCCCTCTTGTCTCTGGAGATCGTGTGCGCCTTCTCTCAGGTGAGTGGATACTTCTTCGCACAAAGCAGGAGCTGTTGTCTGATGTCAAGTGTGAGAAGTTGAGCCAAACTCTTTTTTACTGCTCCCATCCATCCATCCATCCATCCATCCACCCATCCATCCATCGGTCCACCAGTCCACCCGTCCATCCATCCATCCATCCACCCATCCATCCATCCGTCGGTCCACCGGTCCACCCGTCCGTCCATCCCTCCATCCATCCACCCATCCATCCATCCATCCATCCATCCATCCATCCATCCATCCATCCATCCATCCATCCATCCATCCATCCACCCACCCATCCACCCATCCACCCATCCATCCATCCATCCATCCATCCATCCATCCATCCATCCAGGATTACAAGTACCAGAAGGCAAACATGTATGAGCGTTTGTCATCAGACAGTAGATATGAAACAAAAGAGACTAGTGCAGGCACAACATTTGGTCGAGGGTGGCTGTACACTGTATTTGAGGTGGAAAGTCTTTCGTATCACAGAACACGCAGTGCTAGACGTTGCTATGTCAGCTTGAGGTATCTGCCTCTGCTAGAAACCAGTGAAACACAAGAAGACGTTCAGTAGTGAACAGCAAAAAATGGCCACCCCAGATGAAGAGCAGTAAAGGAGGGTGAGAGGGAAATTGTGCAGGAGGGAATGAAGGACTGACATGATATGCATGACTTATCAACACATAGAGGGGCAGGGAGTAATGACGGTGCAGCCTACACGCGCCCTAGTACTATCAAAAGACACAGAAGATGCTGTTCCTGTAACACGCCACACCACCAGTGTACCCGGGCGAAGTGAAGGGCGGTGGAAATATTTACATTTTGGAGCAAGAGCCCTCACCCACCAAACAAGATGGCAAGCTTCATCATCAGGAGCTGTCCTACTCAGCTGTACGGTGGCGGCTTGATTAAAGGTCTGGGGATGGCCTATAGAAACATTGGGACACTTCCT
This sequence comes from Lissotriton helveticus, assembly GCF_964261635.1. NCBI lineage: Eukaryota > Metazoa > Chordata > Amphibia > Caudata > Salamandridae > Lissotriton > Lissotriton helveticus. Next base: position 2,131,583,888 of record NC_136065.1, on the reverse strand, counting down.
CATAGGCTTGTAGGGGGCTGGAATCAGAAACCTGCACTGGCCTGTGTGGAAATCTATGACTTTGGTGTAGAATCAATGATTGTCTGTTGGTACTGGTGGTGCCTGCGAATGACTGAAGCGCCCTGACGCCTCTTCGACACTGTTTCTCCCACCCCCAGGAGGCCACGTCCTGAAGCTGACGTACCTACAGGCCCAGGACGGTGGCCCTTACTCTTGCATGGCCACTAACTCTGCGGGTGAGGCGGAGAGGAACTTCACAGTGGACATCCTGGGTAAGAGCAGTCACTGTGCCAGTTCCAGTTGCCTAGTTACAAACAGTTTCTGTCTAACCCTTGTTATGCATTTGAGTTTCTGTGCATTCGAGTGAGTGTGTCAAGCAGCAGGGACACAAAACAGGTTCTATTGGGTAAATTAAATGGCGACTGCAACCAATGGATGCCATCAGATGTCAACCACCAACTCCAAGGTGTAACTGCCACCCATGTAGAGTGACTTCACAGGCATACATAGAATAGTGAGTGAGACCTCTGTGGTCAAGGCTGATGCTCTTCTGACACATCCAAGGGACAGCCTCAGCCTGAGAAGGCTGACAGTGAATCTGTGATAGGCGAGAGTCGTGCAGTAAATGCCAGCAGATGGTTCAATAGTTTTAGCAACTGGACAGGCATGTTTGAGGGTCAACAGTCTGAGCTGTTAATGACTGGGATGATGGAAAAGAGGGGGGGCGGGCTCATGTAGAATTGAAGCCCCACTAATCATGTATCCCCTGCTCTCTGTGTCTACCGGCATTGCAAAAAGCTCAGTTCTTTTGCCTGATTTATTTAATACATATGTACAACCCCTGCTATTTCTGATTAGGGCTTGGGATTTGGGGTCTATTTTTATTCCTATGCTCACATCACTCAATCGTGTTTTCGTCTAACTGGGTCTAGTTCAAACCCCTATTATTAAATAAACATCTGGAAAACTATGAAATGGAAGGATAATATTTGGCTTCAGATCAAGCTGAACAGGAGTCTTGATAGTGGTAGAGGTTCCTAGTGCCCATTTACTGGTGTGCATGGGGCTTGTCTGGCAGACAGCCTTCTGCTGTCCTGCGGAAGCGTGCTCAGAACTCCCAGAAAAGAACACAACAGGGACCTCCACGGGGTGAAGTGTAACCTCCGTCCTGCAGAAAGCCACACATGTGTTAGCCCAAAAGGCGAGCTTCAAAGGAGAAGAAAGAACTTTGGTTCTCTCCAATACCCTTCTCTGTCGCATCCTGTACCTCTCTCAATATATCCTCTACCTCCACTCTCTCATTCACCACTACTATGATCTCCAAAATAACCCTTTCTAGACTCTTCCCTCCTCTATCCCTCCTTGGCTCACCCTTCCCAGGCAACCCTTCCTAAATTCATTCCTCATGTATCCTTCCTTTGACCCGTCCCAAACCTAATTTTACTACTAGGATCTCCCAAACAACCCTTGCTCAATTCTTCCTTCATGGGTCCCTTCTTCGACTCACCCAAGCCTCATTTTACTACTACGATCTCCCTAATCTCTTTCTAGACTCTTCCCTCCTCCATCTCCCCTTTTGCTCATTCCAAACCTCATCTTACTACTATGACCTCCCAACTAACATTTTCTAGACACTTCCCTCTCTATCCCTCTTTTATCCTATTCAATCCAACTGACAGACCCGCTCACATTAACCCGTTGGGTCACCAGCCTCGGACGGGCTGTGCTAATGACGGAGTGGTTCTATCATGGCCCGGCCGCCACGCCTGCACGGCAGCGATTTCGCGCCTGCGCTGAGCGTTCCATTGAGCGGACGGGGCCGTGACGGAACCACTCCGTCACAAGCACAGCGCACCCGAGGCTCGTGACGGAGTGGTTCCGTCTCGAGCATGGCGGCGCCGCGCGGCCCCTGCTCCCCCCTAGCGCTGCAGCAGAATTACCGCCGCAGCCAAGGGGTTAACTCATATTACCCTATACAAATTCAACACTAATCCTTTTGGGTTCTGGAGTAGCGTGCTACTCGCTGAAAAGCGCTTTGATGCCTCGTCAGGGGTACTAAGCACTATATAAATACATTTACAATTGGAACACTGAGGAATACCTTGGTTTTATTTCTCTCCTAATACTTCGATTTTACCAGCCCTAAGCACATTAAATAATATCTGTTACTATTACCAAATAGGTAATGTGAACATACTCAATGTATTGACTTCAGAAAGATGAAAGACTGAGTTGGCCCTGCCAGTATATAAAGTTGTGTACTCCAGATCACACAGACGTCATTGACGATTGGTTAACTTGCTGAGTCGTACTCCCATCTAAATGCAATGACTGTACGGCAACTCTCTATCAACTATTAACTTGTCATAGAATTAGAAACTTGAAGTCACCTAACATTTTCCATAATTAAATGTTAGATCATAGGCAAGTCTATTTTTATTCTGTGCAACACCCAAAAGTGTGATTGTGTTTGTCAGACTCTTTGCACCAAGTTGTTCTACGGCTATGAGTGATTTCTGCCTGAAGGTTGCCTTTCCCAGGCCAGTGTTTGTGGAACGATGCTCTGAACAGAGATGCTGCTTCAGAAAGCTGCTTTAGGTACCAGTATCCTGCTCTCTTCCGTGACGTCATCTCCCCACCCCTGGTTTCAGAGTCGTGGCTCAGGCTTGCCATACAGTACAGTTGCCCTACAGAGGGGCAGGTTCAGGGGGCAGGTAAGGATCACACAAGTGATTTTTGGGCACCGGATGTTAAACTGTGACCTGGCTTAGAAAGGCCTTGTGGCTGCAGGAAGAGGGTCCCTTCTGTGCAGACAGTGACCCCAGATAAATAATTACTACGCCCACTTCCCTTTCTTGCACTTCTGGAGGGACGTCTGTTCATGCAGGCGGTGGAGGGGCGTCTGTTCCTGCAGGCGGTGGAGGGGCGTCTGTTCCTGCAGGCGTTAGAGGGGCGTCTGTTCCTGCAGGCGGTGGAGGGGCGTCTGTTCCTGCAGGCAGTGGAGGGGCGTCTGTTCCTGCAGGCGTTAGAGGGGCGTCTGTTCCTGCAGGCGGTGGAGGGGCGTCTGTTCCTGCAGGCGGTAGAGGGGCGTCTGTTCCTGCAGGCGGTGGAGGGGCGTCTGTTCCAGCAGGTGGACCTGCGGTGCTTTCACTTCATGTGGTGTTTCACCTGCCTGAGTGAGTGTCTGTTTCTCATGCTCTTTATTTCACTCACTTTTAGTCCCTCCCGAAATTGAGAAGGAAAACGAGGAAGAAGTCCAGAGAGTGCCCGAGGGTCAGACTGTGCGCTGGACATGTGCCGCCACAGGTGAGCTGCAACCATGACTGTAGTAACAACTGTATTGTGCTGGGGAGTGGTTATTCTAAGGCTGTAGTGTGCTGGGGAGTGGTTATTCTAAGACTGTAGTGTGCTGGAGAGTGCCTGTTCTAAGACTGTAGTGTGCTGGGGAGTGGCTGTTCTAAGATTGTAGTGTGCCAGGCAGTGGCTGTTCTACGACTGTAGTGTGCTGGGGAGTGGCTGTTCTAAGACTGTAGAGTGCTGAGGAGTGGCTGTTGTAAGACTGTAGTGTGCCGGGGAGTGGCTGTTCTAAGACTGTAGTGTGCCGGGGAGTGGCTGTTCTAAGACTGTAGTGTGCCGGGGAGGGGCTGTTGTAAGACTGTAGTTTGCCGAGGAGTGGCTGTTCTAAGACTGTAGTGTGCCGGGGAGTGGCTATTCTTAGACTGTAGTGTGCCGGGGAGTGGTTGTTCTAAGACGGTAGTGTGCTGGGGAGTGGCTGTTGTAAGACTGTAGTGTGCCAGGAAGTGGCTGTTCTAAGACTGTAATGTGCCGGGGAGTGGCTGTTGTAAGACTGTAGTGTGCCGGGGAGTGGCTATTTTTAGACTGTAGTGTGCCGGGGAGTGGTTGTTCTAAGACGGTAGTGTGCTGGGGAGTGGCTGTTTCTAAGACTGTAGTGTGCCGGGAAGTGGCTGTTCTAAGACTGTAGTGTGCCGGGGAGTGGCTGTTGTAAGACTGTAGTGTGCCGGGGAGTGGCTGTTGTAAGACTGTAGTGTGCCGGGGAGTGGCTGTTCTTAGACTGTAGTGTGCCGGGGAGTGGCTGTTGTAAGACTGTAGTGTGCTGGGGAGTGGCTGTTCTAAGACTGTAGTGTGCCGGGGAGTGGCTGTTCTAAGACTGTAGTGTACCGGAGAGAGTGGCTGTTCTAAGACTGTAGTGTGCCGGAGAGAGGGGCTGTTCTAAGACTGTACTGTGCCGGGGAGTGGCTGTAGTGAGACTGTAGTGTGCTGGGGAGTGGCTGTTCTAAGACTGTAGTGTGCCAGAGAGAGTGGCTGTTCTAAGACTGTAGTGTGCCGGAGAGAGTGGCTGTTCTAAGACTGTAGTGTGCCGGGGAGTGGCTGTTCTAAGACTGTAGTGTGCCGGGGAGTGGCTGTTGTAAGACTGTAGTGTGCCGGGGAGTGGCTGTTGTAAGACTGTAGTGTGCCAGGGAGTGGCTGTTGTAAGACTGTAGTGTGGCGGGGAGTGGCTGTTCTAAGATTGTAGTGTGCCAGGGAGTGGCTGTTCTAAGGCTGTAGTGTACTGGGGAGTGGTTATTCTAAGACTGTAGTGTGCCGGGGAGTGGCTGTTCTAAGACTGTAGTGTGCCGGAGAGAGTGGCTGTTCTTAGACTGTTCTACGACTGTAGAGTGCTGAGGAGTGGTTATTCTAAGGCTGTAGTGTGCCGGGAAGTGGCTGTTCTAAGACTGTAGTGTGCCAGGGAGTGGCTGTTCCTAGAATGTAGTGTGCCTGGAGTGGCTGTTCTAAGACTGTATTGTGCTGGGGAGTGGCTGTTCTAAGACTGTAGTGTGCCGGGGAGTGGCTGTTCTACGACTGTAGTGTGCTGGGGAGTGGCTGTTCTAAGACTGTAGAGTGCTGAGGAGTGGTGTGGCGCCGCGGCCGTGGCGACTGACGCTGGAATCTGGGGATCAGGGTTCGATCCCCGGCTCCGGCGGCAGGTTAGCCCAGCACCATGTGACTCTGGGCAATAGCTCGCTTAATCTTCCCGACGGCCCCCAGCGCCTAGAGACCCTTACGGGTGATTGTGCGCTTTACAAATGTGGACTTTACTTTACTTTACTTTGTAAGACTGTAGTGTGCTGGGGAGTAGCTGTTCTACAACTGTAGTGTGCTGGGGAGTGGCTGTTGTAAGACTGTAGTGTGCCGGGAGTGGCTGTTGTAAGACTGTAGTGTGCCGGGGAGTGGCTGTTGTAAGAGTGTAGTGTGCCGGGGAGTAGCTGTTCTACAACTGTAGTGTGCCGGGGAGTAGCTGTTCTACAACTGTAGTGTGCTGGGGAGTGGCTGTTGTAAGACTGTAGTTTGCTGGGGAGTGGCTGTTGTAAGACTGTAGTGTGCCAGGGAGTGGCTGTTGTAAGACTGTAGTGTGGCGGGGAGTGGCTGTTCTAAGATTGTAGTGTGCCAGGGAGTGGCTGTTCTAAGGCTGTAGTGTACTGGGGAGTGGTTATTCTAAGACTGTAGTGTGCCGGGGAGTGGCTGTTCTAAGACTGTAGTGTGCCGGAGAGAGTGGCTGTTCTTAGACTGTAGTGTGCCGGAGAGAGTGGCTGTTCTAAGACTGTAGTGTGCCGGGAAGTAGCTGTTCTACAACTGTAGTGTGCCGGGGAGTGGCTGTTCTAAGAATGTAGTGTGCTGGGGAGTGGCTGTTTTAAGACTGTAGTGTGCTGGGGAGTGGCTGTTGTAAGACTGTAGTGTGCCGGGGAGTGGCTGTTCTAAGACTGTAGTGTGCCGGGGAGTGGCTGTTCTACGACTGTAGAGTGCTGAGGAGTGGTTATTCTAAGGCTGTAGTGTGCCGGGAAGTGGCTGTTCTAAGACTGTAGTGTGCCAGGGAGTGGCTGTTCCTAGAATGTAGTGTGCCTGGAGTGGCTGTTCTAAGACTGTATTGTGCTGGGGAGTGGCTGTTCTAAGACTGTAGTGTGCCGGGGAGTGGCTGTTCTACGACTGTAGTGTGCTGGGGAGTGGCTGTTCTAAGACTGTAGAGTGCTGAGGAGTGGCTGTTCTTAGACTGTAGTGTGCCGAGGAGTGGCTGTTGTAAGACTGTAGTGTGCCAGGGAGTGGCTGTTGTAAGACTGTAGTGTGCTGGGGAGTAGCTGTTCTACAACTGTAGTGTGCTGGGGAGTGGCTGTTGTAAGACTGTAGTGTGCCGGGGAGTGGCTGTTGTAAGACTGTAGTGTGCCGGGGAGTGGCTGTTGTAAGACTGTAGTGTGCTGGAGAGTGGCTGTTCTAAGACTGTAGTGTGCCGGGGAGTGGCTGTTCTACGACTGTAGTGTGCTGGGGAGTGGCTGTTCTAAGACTGTAGAGTGCTGAGGAGTGGCTGTTGTAAGACTGTAGTGTGCCGGGGAGTGGCTGTTCTTAGACTGTAGTGTGCCGGGGAGTGGCTGTTGTAAGACTGTAGTGTGCCGGGGAGTGGCTGTTCTAAGACTGTAGTGTGCCGGGGAGGGGCTGTTGTAAGACTGTAGTTTGCCGAGGAGTGGCTGTTCTAAGACTGTAGTGTGCCGGGGAGTGGCTATTCTTAGACTGTAGTGTGCCGGGGAGTGGTTGTTCTAAGACGGTAGTGTGCTGGGGAGTGGCTGTTGTAAGACTGTAGTGTGCTGGGGAGTGGCTGTTGTAAGACTGTAGTGTGCCGGGAAGTGGCTGTTCTAAGACTGTAGTGTGCCGGGGAGTGGCTGTTGTAAGACTGTAGTGTGCCGGGGAGTGGTTGTTCTAAGACGGTAGTGTGCTGGGGAGTGGCTGTTCTAAGACTGTAGTGTGCCGGGGAGTGGCTGTTCTAAGACTGTAGTGTACCGGAGAGAGTGGCTGTTCTAAGACTGTAGTGTGCCGGAGAGAGGGGCTGTTCTAAGACTGTAGTGTGCCGAGGAGTGGCTGTTCTAAGACTGTACTGTGCCGGGGAGTGGCTGTAGTGAGACTGTAGTGTGCTGGGGAGTGGCTGTTCTAAGACTGTAGTGTGCCAGAGAGAGTGGCTGTTCTAAGACTGTAGTGTGCCGGAGAGAGTGGCTGTTCTAAGACTGTAGTGTGCCGGGGAGTGGCTGTTCTAAGACTGTAGTGTGCCGGGGAGTGGCTGTTGTAAGACTGTAGTGTGCTGGGGAGTAGCTGTTCTACAACTGTAGTGTGCTGGGGAGTGGCTGTTGTAAGACTGTAGTGTGCCGGGGAGTGGCTGTTGTAAGACTGTAGTGTGCCGGGGAGTGACTGTTGTAAGAGTGTAGTGTTCCGGGGAGTAGCTGTTCTACAACTGTAGTGTGCCGGGGAGTAGCTGTTCTACAACTGTAGTGTGCTGGGGAGTGGCTGTTGTAAGACTGTAGTTTGCTGGGGAGTGGCTGTTGTAAGACTGTAGTGTGCCAGGGAGTGGCTGTTGTAAGACTGTAGTGTGGCGGGGAGTGGCTGTTCTAAGATTGTAGTGTGCCAGGGAGTGGCTGTTCTAAGGCTGTAGTGTACTGGGGAGTGGTTATTCTAAGACTGTAGTGTGCCGGGGAGTGGCTGTTCTAAGACTGTAGTGTGCCGGAGAGAGTGGCTGTTCTAAGACTGTAGTGTGCCAGGAAGTAGCTGTTCTACAACTGTAGTGTGCCGGGGAGTGGCTGTTCTAAGAATGTAGTGTGCTGGGGAGTGGCTGTTTTAAGACTGTAGTGTGCTGGGGAGTGGCTGTTGTAAGACTGTAGTGTGCCGGGGAGTGGCTGTTCTAAGACTGTAGTGTGCCGGGGAGTGGCTGTTCTACGACTGTAGAGTGCTGAGGAGTGGTTATTCTAAGGCTGTAGTGTGCCGGGAAGTGGCTGTTCTAAGACTGTAGTGTGCCAGGGAGTGGCTGTTCCTAGAATGTAGTGTGCCTGGAGTGGCTGTTCTAAGACTGTATTGTGGTGGGGAGTGGCTGTTCTAAGACTGTAGTGTGCCGGGGAGTGGCTGTTCTACGACTGTAGTATGCTGGGGAGTGGCTGTTCTAAGACTGTAGAGTGCTGAGGAGTGGCTGTTCTTAGACTGTAGTGTGCCGAGGAGTGGCTGTTGTAAGACTGTAGTGTGCCGGGGAGTGGCTGTTGTAAGACTGTAGTGTGGTGGGGAGTAGCTGTTCTACAACTGTAGTGTGCTGGGGAGTGGCTGTTGTAAGACTGTAGTGTGCCCGGGAGTGGCTGTTGTAAGACTGTAGTGTGCCGGGGAGTGGCTGTTGTAAGACTGTAGTGTGCTGGGGAGTGGCTGTTCTAAGACTGTAGTGTGCCGGGGAGTGGCTGTTCTACGACTGTAGTGTGCTGGGGAGTGGCTGTTCTAAGACTGTAGAGTGCTGAGGAGTGGCTGTTGTAAGACTGTAGTGTGCCGGGGAGTGGCTGTTCTTAGACTGTAGTGTGCCGGGGAGTGGCTGTTGTAAGACTGTAGTGTGCCGGGGAGTGGCTGTTCTAAGACTGTAGTGTGCCGGGGAGGGGCTGTTGTAAGACTGTAGTTTGCCGAGGAGTGGCTGTTCTAAGACTGTAGTGTGCCGGGGAGTGGCTTTTCTTAGACTGTAGTGTGCCGGGGAGTGGTTGTTCTAAGACGGTAGTGTGCTGGGGAGTGGCTGTTCTAAGACTGTAGTGTGCCGGGAAGTGGCTGTTCTAAGACTGTAGTGTGCTGGGGAGAGGCTGTTGTAAGACTGTAGTGTGCCGGGGAGTGGATGTTCTAAGACGGTAGTGTGCTGGGGAGTGGCTGTTCTAAGACTGTAGTGTGCCGGGGAGTGGCTGTTCTAAGACTGTAGTGTGCCGGAGAGAGTGGCTGTTCTAAGACTGTAGTGTGCCGGAGAGAGGGGCTGTTCTAAGACTGTAGTGTGCCGGGGAGTGGCTGTTCTAAGACTGTACTGTACCGGGGAGTGGCTGTAGTGAGACTGTAGTGTGCTGGGGAGTGGCTGTTCTAAGACTGTAGTGTGCCAGAGAGAGTGGCTGTTCTAAGACTGTAGTGTGCCGGAGAGAGTGGCTGTTCTAAGACTGTAGTGTGCCAGGGAGTGGCGTTTCTAAGACTGTAGTGTGCCGGGGAGTGGCTGTTGTAAGACTGTAGTGTGCCGGGGAGTGGCTGTTGTAAGACTGTAGTGTGCCGGGGAGTGGCTGTTGTAAGAGTGTAGTGTGCCGGGGAGTAGCTGTTCTACAACTGTAGTGTGCCGGGGAGTAGCTGTTCTACAACTGTAGTGTGCTGGGGAGTGGCTGTTGTAAGACTGTAGTTTGCTGGGGAGTGGCTGTTGTAAGACTGTAGTGTGCCAGGGAGTGGCTGTTGTACGACTGTAGTGTGGCGGGGAGTGGCTGTTCTAAGATTGTAGTGTGCCAGGGAGTGGCTGTTCTAAGGCTGTAGTGTACTGGGGAGTGGTTATTCTAAGACTGTAGTGTGCCGGGGAGTGGCTGTTCTAAGACTGTAGTGTGCCGGAGAGAGTGGCTGTTCTTAGACTGTAGTGTGCCGGAGAGAGTGGCTGTTCTAAGACTGTAGTGTGCCGGGAAGTAGCTGTTCTACAACTGTAGTGTGCCGGGGAGTGGCTGTTCTAAGACTGTAGTGTGCTGGGGAGTGGCTGTTTTAAGACTGTAGTGTGCTGGGGAGTGGCTGTTGTAAGACTGTAGTGTGCCGGGGAGTGGCTGTTCTAAGACTGTAGTGTGCCGGGGAGTGGCTGTTCTACGACTGTAGAGTGCTGAGGAGTGGTTATTCTAAGGCTGTAGTGTGCCGGGAAGTGGCTGTTCTAAGACTGTAGTGTGCCAGGGAGTGGCTGTTCCTAGAATGTAGTGTGCCTGGAGTGGCTGTTCTAAGACTGTAGTGTGCCGGAGAGTGGCTGTTCTAAGACTGTAGTGTGCCTGGAGTGGCTGTTCTAAGACTGTATTGTGCTGGGGAGTGGCTGTTGTAAGACTGTTGTGTGCCTGGAGTGGCTGTTCTAAGACTGTAGTGTGCCTGGAGTGGCTGTTCTAAGACTGTATTGTGCTGGGGAGTGGCTGTTCTAAGACTGTAGTGTGCCGGGGAGTGGCTGTTCTACGACTGTAGTGTGCTGGGGAGTGGCTGTTCTAAGAATGTAGAGTGCTGAGGAGTGGCTGTTCTAAGACTGTAGTGTGCCTGGAGTGGCTGTTCTAAGACTGTAGTGTGCCGGGGAGTGGCTGTTCTACGACTGTAGTGGGCTGGGGAGTGGCTGTTCTAAGACTGTAGAGTGCTGAGGAGTGGCTGTTCTAAGACTGTAGTGTGCCTGGAGTGGCTGTTCCAAGACTGTAGTGTGCCGGGGAGTGGCTGTTCTACGACTGTAGTGTGCCGGGGAGTGGATGTTCTAAGACTGTAGTGTGCCTGGAGTGGCTGTTCTAAGACTGTAGTGTGCCTGGAGTGGCTGTTCTAAGACTGTAGTGTGCCGGGGAGTGGCTGTTCTACGACTGTAGAGTGCTGAGGAGTGGTTATTCTAAGGCTGTAGTGTGCCTGGAGTGGCTGTTCTAAGACTGTAGTGTGCCGGGGAGTGGCTGTTCTATGACTGTAGTGTGCTGGGGAGTGGCTGTTCTAAGACTGTATTGTGCTGGGGAGTGTCTGTTCTAAGACTGTAGTGTGCCGGGGAGTGGCTGTTGTAAGACTGTAGTTTGCTGGGGAGTGGCTATTCTTAGAAATTGAGAAGGAAAACGAGGAAGAAGTCCAGAGAGTACCCGAGGGTCAGACTGTCCGCTGGACATGTGCAGCCACAGGTGAGCTGCAACCATGACTGTAGTAACAACTGTATTGTGCTGTGGGAGTGACTGTTCTAAGACTGTAGTGTGCCGGAGAGAGTGGCTGTTCTTAGACTGTAGTGTGCCGGAGAGAGTGGCTGTTCTAAGACTGTAGTGTGCCGGGAAGTAGCTGTTCTACAACTGTAGTGTGCCGGGGAGTGGCTGTTCTAAGACTGTAGTGTGCTGGGGAGTGGCTGTTTTAAGACTGTAGTGTGCTGGGGAGTGGCTGTTGTAAGACTGTAGTGTGCCGGGGAGTGGCTGTTCTAAGACTGTAGTGTGCCGGGGAGTGGCTGTTCTACGACTGTAGAGTGCTGAGGAGTGGTTATTCTAAGGCTGTAGTGTGCCGGGAAGTGGCTGTTCTAAGACTGTAGTGTGCCAGGGAGTGGCTGTTCCTAGAATGTAGTGTGCCTGGAGTGGCTGTTCTAAGACTGTAGTGTGCCGGAGAGTGGCTGTTCTAAGACTGTAGTGTGCCTGGAGTGGCTGTTCTAAGACTGTATTGTGCTGGGGAGTGGCTGTTGTAAGACTGTTGTGTGCCTGGAGTGGCTGTTCTAAGACTGTAGTGTGCCTGGAGTGGCTGTTCTAAGACTGTATTGTGCTGGGGAGTGGCTGTTCTAAGACTGTAGTGTGCCGGGGAGTGGCTGTTCTACGACTGTAGTGTGCTGGGGAGTGGCTGTTCTAAGAATGTAGAGTGCTGAGGAGTGGCTGTTCTAAGACTGTAGTGTGCCTGGAGTGGCTGTTCTAAGACTGTAGTGTGCCGGGGAGTGGCTGTTCTACGACTGTAGTGGGCTGGGGAGTGGCTGTTCTAAGACTGTAGAGTGCTGAGGAGTGGCTGTTCTAAGACTGTAGTGTGCCTGGAGTGGCTGTTCCAAGACTGTAGTGTGCCGGGGAGTGGCTGTTCTACGACTGTAGTGTGCCGGGGAGTGGATGTTCTAAGACTGTAGTGTGCCTGGAGTGGCTGTTCTAAGACTGTAGTGTGCCTGGAGTGGCTGTTCTAAGACTGTAGTGTGCCGGGGAGTGGCTGTTCTACGACTGTAGAGTGCTGAGGAGTGGTTATTCTAAGGCTGTAGTGTGCCTGGAGTGGCTGTTCTAAGACTGTAGTGTGCCGGGGAGTGGCTGTTCTATGACTGTAGTGTGCTGGGGAGTGGCTGTTCTAAGACTGTATTGTGCTGGGGAGTGTCTGTTCTAAGACTGTAGTGTGCCGGGGAGTGGCTGTTGTAAGACTGTAGTTTGCTGGGGAGTGGCTATTCTTAGAAATTGAGAAGGAAAACGAGGAAGAAGTCCAGAGAGTACCCGAGGGTCAGACTGTCCGCTGGACATGTGCAGCCACAGGTGAGCTGCAACCATGACTGTAGTAACAACTGTATTGTGCTGTGGGAGTGACTGTTCTAAGACTGTAGTGTGCCGGAGAGAGTGGCTGTTCTAAGACTGTAGTGTGCCGGGGAGTGGCTGTTGTAAGACTGTAGTGTGCCGGGGAGTGGCTGTTGTAAGACTGTAATGTGCCGGGGAGTGGCTGTTGTAAGACTGTAGTGTGCCGGAGAGTGGCTGTTCAAAGACTGTAGTGTGCTGGGGAGTGGCTGTTGTAAGACTGTAGTGTGCCGGAGAGAGTGGCTGTTATAAGACTGTAGTTTGCCAGGGAGTGTCTGTTCTAAGACTGTAGTGTGCCGGGGAGTGGCTGTTCTAAGACTGTAGTGTGCCAGGGAGTGGCTGTTCTAAGACTGTAGTGTGCCAGGGAGTGGCTGTTGAAAGACTGTAGTGTGCCGGGGAGTGGCTGTCCTAAAACTGTAGTGTGCCAGGGAGTGGCTGTTCTAAGATTGTAGTGTGCTCTGAGTGGCTGTCCTACAAACGACCAATCATGACTGGTCTGTTTTGGCTCCTTCATCAATCCTCACACGTGGCTGAATCTGATTGGATCTGTTGCCAGTCCCCACTGGCTCGCCTCCTCTCCCTTATCCTCCCTCACAGTGACTTCCCATCAAGCCCCTTTGCCTCTCTGCCAATGTGTCCATCCCTTTCCCAAAGTTCTTCAGGCCCAGGTCTGGGCCTGGACTGCTTCTTCACCGCCTTGAAGCTGCCGAATCACAGCCAGGAAAGCGCCAGCCAATCACAAGCTCTCCTCTGTTTTGAACAGGTAACCCTAGGCCGAAGGTCACCTGGCTGAGGGACGGCCAGCCCCTGTCGCGTGGAGATGGCTTCCAGGTGTCCGCTGATGGGTCAACCTTGCAGATTGAAAAGGTCACCGCGTCCAACTCCGGCCACTACTCATGCGTGGTCTCCAACTCCCTGGCGGAGAAAGCCAGGCATTTCCTGCTGACAGTGCTTGGTGAGTGAAGGTGACGGGGAGGCTCGAGGAGGTGGAGGGTTGTGAGGGCCGCAAGGAGTTAGGACTGTGGTGAGTGAGGGGAGGTCCATGGGTGATGTGGGGAGACGTAGATAAAGGAGAGGTGGAAGGTGAGAGAGTGAGGTATGTTCGAGGGAGGAGGGACGTAACACTTTTAAAGTGGGTGAGGTAAGAGGTAAATGAGGCTGATGGAATTGGGCCGCTGGAGAGCTGAGGCATGAGGGGGAGAGTGCATTGAGGTATGTGACATCAATGAGGTACAGAAAGGCATTAAAGTAGGTAGGACTGGAGCGGACAATGAGGGCGATCAGAGGTATGAGGTACAGGAGGTCAGTGAGGTACATGAGAGCGATGAGGTATGAAGAGGCTGCACGGTGGACAGGAATCATGGGGTAAATGAGGGTGCGGAGGATGAAGAGGTGAGTGAAGGCAGCCGGTAAGTGGGGTCCATTAGTCTTCATTCTCTGTAGGCCTTGTCCAAACAAGATGCACGGTGGAGGTGAAGTCAATGCTTACCTTGTCCAGTTTTGCAGCGTGAATCTTTCCGGATTCACTACGCTGTGCATTATTCCGTGGTCTAGTGGTTGGGTCCGGAATCGTAGTATTTTTTCTGTTTTTTTTTCATTTTTGTAGCCCAGGTGGGCGTCGACGTCCCACCATTTGTTATCCTTCCTGTGACGTCGATACGCTTCCTGCGGAAGCACCCACCTTTCGGCGACATCTTCAGATTCTTTTTTCCACCATTGGGTCTGGATCGTCACTGAGAGGATCCAGAGTTTTTGGAGAAAAGGAGTAGAAAAAGACAAAAAAACACAGAAAAAATTGGAGAATACATCTCGCAATCAAGACCACTGAACCGGGTTGATGAAGAAGGAGGAGAATATCGAAAACTTCGACGTCCAATGGAGAATGCGCATAGACGTGGCCCCCTGAGCGCAGGAATGGACAAAACACCCTTTAAATTCTGCCGTAATTGCCACCACAAATACGCGCAGAAAGACCAGCATCCGGTTTGCAAACTCTGCCTGCCGGTCGACCACGAGAGCAAGGATTGCAATGTCTGCTCGGCTTTTACCGCTGAAGACACTCAGGATAAGAGAAAGACAGAGGCGAGCCAACTACAACATGCAAGGCCAAGGTCAACCTCCGTTGTTCCGGGACTTGGGCCTCTCCAGTGGGCAAGAGAACAACATCGCCGAGGGACCAGATGACTACACAGTCGTAGAGACCGATACGAAAACCACAAAGGTAGTAAGAGAGACGTCAACCACTAAGACCCTGACAGACTCTAGAAAATCAGAGTCAGACTCTCGAAAAACAGAGTCAAAGTCCTCGAAAGGAGCACTGGCGCTGAAACATTCGATGGACGCAGCTGCATCCAGGGACAAACAGCCCAGCGGATCCTTCGAAAAGGACTCCCAGTCGGCGAAAACCCAAGACAAGCCTAGGTCGTTGAAGCACGTCCCCGAAAAAGGCACCCTCGACGCCGAAGGAAAAGGACCCAAAGGCAACTTCGACATCGAAGAGATCGACCAAAAGTCTCGCCGCCGAACAGGCCGCCGAGATGGAGAGAAAAAAAGGACGGCTCGAGGCCAAAATGGACAGTATCCCGCAAAGGAAAGAGGAATTAGACGAACAGATGAAAAGGTTCACTATCCTGTCGAAGCCGACGACTATCATCGAGGTCGAGGACGAAGAGGAGTTCGATGCCGAAGAGCCGCTGAAAACTCCAGAGCCCCAGGAACACCAAGAGGAAGAGGGCCTATACTATTATGAGGGAGAAGGCGAGGAAGACCAGCATACAAGTTTGGGGTCGGCATCCTCGGTGGCGCAGGACCTGGATTGGCAGGACCTCGATGCCGAAAGCCCGTAAGAGGCCGTAGAAACGTATCCTTCGAGGCCTTTGCTGCCAGATGACATTGGTATCTACAATATGGTCATCAGAAATGCGGCAGCAGCATATGGGGTGAAACTGGAGGAAGAGAAACCAAAAGCCTGCTTCCTCTTAGAGACCCTGCTCCCCACTCAAACTAGGAGTCAATTCCTCCCCATGCTTCCAAGTGTCCTGAACCAGGGAAGGGAACATTTCAATGAACCATCAAGCTGCAGGCCTGTCACACCTAGGACAGAGAAGTATAAACATTCCTCTTAAGACCCACCATACATCCAGGGATCCGTCATAGCTGACTCCATAATTGCAGCAACAGCCAGAAACAGGGCCAACATTCCCACAAACTCAGGCCCACCTCCAGACAAGGAAAGTAAGAGGATAGACCTCACTGGAAGAAAAATAGAGAGGAATGCAGCAATCCACTGGTGCATTGCCAATTCTAATGCCCTACTCAACAGGCATACATACCAGCATTGGGAGGAGGTTGGACACCTACTCAAACACCTCCCTGAACAATACCAACAGAGAGCAAGAACATGGCAAACTCATGCCGCAAATCATCCCTGGATGCGACATACACATCCAGCAGGCTCATGATGATTGGGGTAACAGAAAGAAAGCATGCCTGGCTGAGTGTAGGGATTGGCCGTAGCGCAAGCATAGAAATCGCCACTAACCTTATTCAGATGACCAGCAGAAACGATGTCTGATGATAAGCCCCCTAGTCCCGTCTAAACACGAACCCCACAGGGAAGCAACCAACTCTCTGTATGAATACGTGCCCAGGAAGAAAAAGGGGAAGTGGATAAAATAATAAACAGGTGGTAGACGGTTGTCTGTGGGTCCCCCTGAGTACAGTTCAATGGTCTGCAGGATATCCGTGGGAACGTCCACACTGCATAAAGGAAGGACAAGAACAGAAAGTTTATATCAGTCCTGTGGGGAGCGATAGTAAAGCCCAAAAAACCTTCTCTTACTACTCACCAACGTATCACACCACCCAATCAGGGAATGTTGTCATTGGGCCTTAGTGCAGGAAGACCTTCTAATGACAGATCTATGCCACCCAATGACAGAAGGATAGGAACACGAGTCCAGTAGGATTCAGTTTAGTTGTTACTGCACAACTCTAGTCACTGTTCTGGTTTATGCAGTTCTTTTGTTAAATGTTAAATGTCACAAAAAACATACGGAGGTCTCAGTT
This sequence comes from Lissotriton helveticus, assembly GCF_964261635.1. NCBI lineage: Eukaryota > Metazoa > Chordata > Amphibia > Caudata > Salamandridae > Lissotriton > Lissotriton helveticus. The sequence continues at coordinate 2,131,567,755 of NC_136065.1, read as the reverse complement.
TCAATCTCCCCTGTAACTTCTCGACTCAGTATTAGAGTAGGAGGAATGCAACTCTCCAAGCAAGTAACCTGCTATAAGCGAAGGGAATGTCGGAGAGCGCGTCTTTAACAACAGACGCGTTCTCTCTCACAAAACCCCTTGAGCACTCGTGATGCCAAACAAACGCAAGGCACGTTTGTAATCCACCGCGGTGGCTATCTAAAGAATGATTAAAGGCACCAAACAAAAACACCTAAACGGAGGTGTGCCCGCACTCCAATCGGCTCAGTACTTATCGCAATTGCGCGATCTTCCAAAGGTTCCAGGAAGAAAGTCCATCACAGGTTTCAAGGTTCGGCAGGCTCCGATCTTCCAGCTGAATTCCGGCAGGGATCACCATCCGCCCTCTCCAAACAATCCGGGACGATCTTGGGAGGAGGTGCTTATGTAAGAACCGCCTTGAGCCACCGTATCTCAGCCCCTTAGCATGCTGGAAGTTGTAGTGCTTTCGGCCAGGACCACTCACGCTACATTGAATGCACATGTATTGAGACAACGTAGGTGGATGGAACTCACTCCCCCTCGACCCTGAAACCGCTACAGAACCCCCTCTCGAGGACAGCCGACCCGGCGGTCGACCCGGCTTACCCGGATACAGGGCATGAAACCGCTCCACCAACTCGGGACAGTTCAGATTACCCACAGGCTCCCAAGACCTATCCTCAGGGCCATAACCCTTCCACTCCACCAAATATTGCACCCTACCCCTGAGGATCCTGGAGTCGAGAATGGACTGCACTTCATACTCCTCCCGACCGTCCACCTCAACCGGAAGGGGCTTCTCTGGTAGTCTCATACTAGAAGGTCAGTGCTGGAGGAGGGAAACATGGAACACAGGATGGAGACGCCATGAATCTGGAAGAGAAAGTTTCATCGCTACAGGGTTTATGACCTCAACTATGGTGTAAGGACCCACGTACCTTGGCTTAAGCCTAGAAACCCCTTTTATATGGAGATGTTTAGTGGAAAGCCAAACTTTATCCCCCACCTTGTAGTCCGGTTCTAAGGCCCTCCTCCTGTCAACACAGGCCTTCTGTGCGGTCTGAGCGTTTGCCAGGCTATGCTTGGTGGCTATGAGCACTGCTCTGAGATGTGCATGATGTTCATGAATGCTGGGTACAGGAGAGTGGATAGGCAAGTCAAAGGGGAGCATGTTGGGGTGATGCCCATGGAGACAAAAAAAAGGAGAACAACCCAAGGTAGTGTGCACAGCATTATTATAGGCAAATTCTGCCATCCATAACATGGTAGGCCAATCCATATGATTTTGCAGAGTGAAACATCGGAGGTACTGTTCAAGCGTCTGATTCAGACGTTCTGTTTTACCATCCGTTTGGGGATGGTAACTGGTGGAGAGTCGTGCATCAATGTTCAGAGTCTTGCAAAGAGCCTTCCAGAAATGAGAAGTGAATTGAGTTCCTCGGTCAGTTATGAGAACACAGGGTATACCATGAGCCCGTACAATGTGTTGGAGAAACACCCTTGCCAGTTCCGCAGATATAGGTAGTCCTACCAACGGCACAAAATGACCCATCTTTGTTAGATGATCCACGACAACCAGGATCACAGTTTTCCCATCACAGGGTGGCATTTCGACTATGAGGTCCATGGAGAGCGTATGCCAAGGTTGTGGAGGAATGGGTAAAGGTCTGAGGAGGCCCGCAGGTCTAGTATGGATGGCCTTTCCTTGTGCACAGACTGCACAATTCTTAACGTATTTTCGGACATCATCTCGCAATCGGGGCCACCAAAAGGAACGTTCCGTGCTCACAATGGTTTTATACATTCCACTGTGCCCTCCCAACATGGAATCATGGGTCCAGGCCAACACTTGTTGTTGTAATGCTTCTGTTGTCACGAATAAAGCCATGCCATGATAAGCAAGGTCGTCTTTTTCTATACGATGTTCTGGATCTTCCTGGACCCATTCAAGCAGGTTTCTATCCCCCAAGGCAATCTTTACTTCCTCCAAAAAGTCTTGTGAGGACAGCAGTGCAATTAACGAAGTAGGCTCATCCACTTCCGTTAGAATCAAAGGGGGTTCGACCACTTTGGATCCTTCTGGTTCTTCCACTTCTCCTATACGATTAAGGGCATCCGCCTTCCCGTTTTGAGGGCCAGGTTAATACTTGATGATAAAATCAAAGTCAGAGAAGAACAATGTCCAGCGCAATTGCCGCGGGGTAAGTGCCTTGGCGGTCTTTAGGAACAACAGATTCCTATGGTCTGTATAGATTGTCACTGTATGTACCGCACCCAGTAGATAGTGCCGCCATTCTTCACATGCTCTTTTGATAGCAAGGAGTTCTTTGTCAGAGATGGTATAATTGATCTCGCAAGGCGTAAGTTTCTTTGAGAAAAAGGCAACAGGATGTATTTGGCCCGTAACAGGATGGCGTTGAGAAAGCACACCTCCCACAGCATACTGAGATGCATCCGTTTCAAGAATGTAAGGTGATTGTGGATCAGGATGGCGAAGAATGGGAGCCTGGGTGAACTGCTTTTTCAGGAACTGGAACGACATTGCAGCCTCTGGACTCCAAACAAAGGGGGTATTCTTTCTCAAAAGGCTGGAGATCGGGTGTATTATTTTGGAGAAATCCTTGATAAACCTCCGATAATAATTCGCGAAGCCGAGAAAACTCTGCACCGCCTTGACATTCCGAGGAGTGTTCCAATTCGTGATATCTTCAACCTTGCTCAGGTCCATTTGGAAGCCTTGTGCGTTGATCACGTAACCAAGGAAAGAGACTTCTTGAACATGAAACAGACACTTTTCGAGTTTTGCATAAAGTGAATGTTGTTGTAATCTGCCAAGCACGGTCTTCACATGAGAGACATGCTCCAAAAGAGTAGAAGAATAGACCAGAATGTCGTCTATATATACGACGCAATAGGTTTCCAAACAGCCATGCAACACCTCGTCCATAAAGAACTGAAACGCAGCAGGAGCGTTACACAGCCCAAAAGGCATCACCCTATATTCGAACAATCCGAATCTTGTTCAAAACGCTGTTTTCCACTCATCCCCTTTTTGGACCCGAACCAAATGATATGCTCCACGAAGATCGAGTTTGGTGAAGAAACGGGCTCCGTTCAGCTGGTCCATGAGTACAGGTATCAAGGGGAGAGGGTATCGGTTCTTGATGGTCACACGATTAATAGCTCTGTAATCGATGCGAGGTCTTAATTCGGCACAATCCTTTTTGGGAATGAAGAACATAGGGGAAGAGGCAGGTGATGTCGAGTGTCTGATAAAGCCAGATGCCAGATTCTCCTCAATATATGTTTTTAGGTACCGTGTTTCTTTCTCGGTCATGGCATAGACCCGACTGCACGGGATGTCTGCTCCGGGCACCAGTTCTATTCGGCAGTCGTATACCCGATGTGGTGGCAAGCTGGTAGCATGTTGTTTATTGAACACAGGAAGGTATTCAGTATATTCTTCAGGAAGGACTGTAGCACAACAAAATCGTTCCTGAGAGCCTGCTGTCGCCAAACACACTGAAGGTGTTATGTCAGGAACGTTGGTGAATGGAATGTCCTGAATGCAGTGCTCCTTACAATACTCAGAGGACAGGGTGATGGTACGTGCTGCCCAACTGACTGTAGGATCAACCATGGCATGCCCAATATAAGACGAAATTGAGGAGCGTCAATAAGGTCGAATTGAATATACTCCTGATGATTATGGGTGGTCTGCATTAACATAGAGCAAGTGTGGTACGCCACAGGACCGGAGGACAGAATGGTTCCATCAACTGCCTTCACCAGCTCAGGCTTTTCTTTCTTTTCACAAGCGATTCCGATTTTCATGGCGTACTCTTGGTCGATGTAATTCCCTGTGGCACCTGAATCTAATAAAGCATCAATACTCAAATAGTTTTGAGAAGTGACCCATAACAGCACCTTAAGGTTCATGTGTGCTACCGCCGGATGTAATGTATTGGCAAGGGAGGGTGAGATCATTGGAGGCTGATAACCCAAGGCAGAGACCTCTTCCTGATTTGGGTTCTCTAGTTTTCCGTCGGTTTATCGGACTGTACGAGAGCTTGAGCTCAAGGCACAAAAGATCTCCCTGGTAACGCATTCCTGGCTCTGCATTCCTTGATGAAATGTCCTCCTTTGCCACAATATAGACATTGTTTCAATCGGCGTCTCTTTTCTTTCTCCTCCTGCGAGAGGGGGCCACGTATGCCGCCGATCTGCATGGGTTCTATTCCCTCCGATGCTTTGGAGCGTTCTTCCATCGGACTTTTGAAACGAGGATAAAAGGAACGACTATCTCCTTTGGTTCTGTCCCCTTTACGCTCAAGAAGTCTGTGATCCAGCTGGACCGTTAGATCTATAAGTTCTTCACAGGTGTTAGGAAGTTGCACCACTTGCGCCAAAACGTCCTTCAGCTCCCCTCTTAATCCTTGGTAAAACAAAGAGATTTGTTTTGCTGGAGGCCAGTCGGTTTCAACCACTAGCCGATTAAATGCCGTAATATAGGATAGCAGGTCTTGATAGCCTTGACGCAAAGTTAACAATTCCCTGTCAAGGGTGAGCATGTGAGATTTCCTATCAAAAAGTTTTTGTAATTCTAAACAAAAATCTGGAAAGCTGTGCAACACTGGGTCGTTTTTCTCCAGCAAAGGAATGGTCCAGCTTGCGGCATTGCCACCCATATAGGACATCATAAATGCCGTCTTTGCAGGATCATCTTGAAACACCCCGGATTTACATAGGAAGTGTAACCTACATTGGTTCAAAAAGGTCTCGAACTTCCGGGGGTCCCCATAAAAACGTTCAGGTGGAGCCAATGGGATTCCCACGTTTTGCACAACATGCACTGTATGGACAGGATCTATCTGAGGCGGTACGGAAAGGGGTTCTACAGGAGGAGGAACAAAAAACCCACCCCCTTCTGCTCCCAAAGAGGGTGTGTGTGTGGTTGAAACAGGAGGAGGCAATGTAGCAGGTCTTATATAAGGGCTCCCACCTGTACCCTTCCGTGTTAATCCTGCTACCTCTCTCCTCAAGGTGCCCACTTCTTTGAACAGTATCTGGTTCTCTTTTCGGGACGTGTGTACCTCCTGTTGCAAAGCCGCCAGGCTTTCCACCACAGAGGCCAACGCGCCCTCCATATCCATCGTCTAGGCTGGCGTGTATACTTGGGCTTATCAATCTGTAGGGATTGGCCGTAGCGCAAGCATAGAAATCGCCACTAACCTTATTCAGATGACCAGCAGAAACGATGTCTGACGATAAGCCCCCTAGTCCCGCCTAAACACGAACCCCACAGGGAAGCAACCAACTCTCTGTATGAATACGTGCCCAGGAAGAAAAAGGGGAAGTGGATAAAATAATAAACAGGTGGTAGACGGTTGTCTGTGGGTCCCCCTGAGTACGGTTCAATGATCTGCAGGATATCCGTGGGAACGTCCACACTGCATAAAGGAAGGACAAGAACAGAAAGTTTATATCAGTCCTGTGGGGAGCGATAGTAAAGCTCAAAAAACCTTCTCTTACTACTCACCAACGTATCACACCACCCAATCAGGGAATGTTGTCATTGGGCCTTAGTGCAGGAAGACCTTCTAATGACAGATCTATGCCGCCCAATGACAGAAGGATAGGAACACTAATCCAGTAGGATTCAGTTATAGTTGTTACTGCACAACTCTAGTCACTGTTCTGGTTTATGCAGTTCTTTTGTTAAATGTTAAATGTCACTAAAAACATACGGAGGTCTCAGTTTCAATCTCCCCTGTAACTTCTCGACTCAGTATTAGAGTAGGAGGAATGCAACTCTCCAAGCAAGTAACCTGCTATAAGCGAAGGGAATGTCGGAGAGCGCGTCTTTAACAACAGATGCGTTCTCTCTCACAAAACCCCTCGAGCACTCGTGATGCCAAACAAACGCAAGGCGCGTTTGTAATCCACCGCGGTGGCTATCTAAAGAAGGATTAAAGGAAAGGCACCAAACAAAAACACCTAAACGGAGGCGTGCCCGCACTCCAATCGGCTCAGTACTTATCGCAATTGCGCGATCTTCCAAAGGTTCCAGGAAGAAGGTCCATCACAGGTTTCAAGTTTCGGCAGGCTCCGATCTTCCAGCTGAATTCCGGCGGGGATCACCATCCGCCCTCTCCAAACAATCCGGGACGATTGACAAGCACCTTCCTCTTGGGAGGGAGGTGCTTATGTAAGAACCGCCTTGAGCCACCGTATCTCAGCCCCTTAGCATGCTGGAAGTTGTAGTGCTTTCGGCCAGGACCACTCACGCTACATTGAATGCACATGTATTGAGACAACGTAAGTGGATGGAACTCACTCCCCCTCGACCCTGAAACCACTACACTGAGGATCTCAGGTTTCAAGCCGGACGCCCAGAATAATATTCTGAACACACCCTTCAATGGAAAACACTGTTCGGAGCACCAGTAGATGAGAAACTGACGCAGCTCAAGAAGGAAAAAGAAACTGCAAGGTCCATGGGGGCGTTGCAGTTCAGAGGAATGAGAAGGGGCACCCCGACACGGAGAGTAAACAGAAGGGGGGAAAACCAGCAGGGAACGTCACATCAGACATTCCAGCAGAACTACCAGGGCAACATCCAAGCGCAGCAGGGTCAGCAGCAGCAAACCTGGCAATACCAGCCCAGGGGCCAGTCCTTTCGCGGGAGGGCGAATGTTCGAGGACAAACAAGAAGTGACTTCATTCCATCAAACGTGCCCACCCACACAACACCTCTAGGGGAGGGGCACAACAAAATAGGCAAAAAAGGTTTACACACACTCAAATTAGGGATCAACGAACATGTAACACCAGTAGGAGGCAGACTAAAACACTTCTTCCAGGAGTGCAAGATAATAACAACAGACAAATGGATACTGAACATCATACAGTTCGGATACTGTATAGAACTGGCAAAGAAGCCTCCAAACAGGAAACCAAAATGAAAGGCGCGCTCAGCAAAAGAACTTGCGCAACTCCAACAGGAAGAACAAGAACTCCTCCACAAGGAGGCGATAGAAATAGTACCGTTCAAAGAAAGAAACAAAGGAGTGTACTCAAACTACTTCCTCGTACCAAAGGTGGACGAAACTTAAGACCCATCCTGGATCTACGGTTCCTAAACAAATACATAAAGACTCAAAAGTTCAAGATGACATCCCTACAAGAGGTTATTCCTCAGATAAGGGACGGAGACTTTATGTCCACCATAGACCTCAAAGATGCGTACCTACACATTCCCATGACCAGACAACACAAACATTTACTGAGATTTGCCATCGACAATGCGTACTACCAGTCCACAGCCCTTGGCCTTCGGACTAACACCAAGGGCATTCACCAAATGCCTTGCAGCGGTAGCAGTGCTCCTACGGAAGGAAGGGATTCATGTATACCCCTACCTCGACGACAGGCTAATAAAGGCAAGCTCCTTCAAACAATGCCAACTACATGCACAGCGGGTCACTCAGACGCTGACAGAACTTGGGTTCTCCATACACTGGGGGAAATCCTCAATGGACCCAGAACAGGTGAAGATCTTCCTAGGCGCACAGATCAATACCATACAGAGCAAGGTGTTCCCCAGCGACAAGAGAACACTTGCCCTGCTGTAGGAGACGTGCCTCTACCAGAAGGGGCGAGCACTTTCAGTGAGGACAGCGCGCAAGATCATGGTGATGATGGCGTCCTGCATACACCTGGTCCCCAACATACGGCTCCACATGAGACCATTCCAGGATTGGCTCCAATAACAATGGTCACAAGCTACAGGGAGTTGGGAAGATCTTGTGGTTGTAACGCATGCAGCGCAGGAGGAGATAACGTGGTGGAACAAGGAGAACATAACAAATGGGAAGCCTTTAACACCACCAACCCCAACGGTGACCTTCACCACAGACGCATCCCAGAGGGGATGGGGAGCACACATGAACCAGCTCAAGGTGAGGGGTCTGTGGACTCCAACAGATGCGATCAGGCACATCAACTACCTGGAACTAAAGACCGTATTCCTTGCCCTAAAAGCCTTCCAGAAACAACTGTACAAGCAGAGAGTGTTGATACAAACTGACAAGACGACAACAATGTTCTACATCAACAAACAGGGAGGAACATAATCAGTTGCACTATCCAACCTAGCGCAGGAGAAATGGAGATGGGCCATCCCACTAGAAATAGACCTCCTGGCAATACACCTACCAGGAATGGACAATGTGGAGGCAGACAGGCTCAGCAGACAGACATCAGCATCCCACGAGTGGGAGCTCAATACACAAGAAACGCAAAGGCTATTCAAGAAGTGGGGGACACCAAAAATAGACCTATTTGCAACACACCAGAATGCAAAATGCCAATACTTCGCATCCAGACAACCAGGGGAACAGTCCCAGGGGAATGCCCTATGGATAAGCTGGTCGAAAACATTTGCCTACACTTTTCCACTGATACCACTGATACACAGGGTACTCAGCAAATACAGAACCAGCAACATGACACTGATTCTGGTGGCACCACAGTGGGCCAGGCAGTCCTGGTTCTCACAAATAGTGGAGATGGCGCAGGGATCACTTCACAAGTTTGAAAAGACTTGCTCTCCTTGCAAAACAGGGAGGTACTTCACCCAGAGCAAGAGAGCCTCTGACTAGCGGCATGGCTCCTGAAGACGTAGAGTTTGCACACCTAAAACTCCCAGAGAGAACACTGCGGGTGCTACGGGAGGCAAGGAGACCTACCACACGGAGGTGCTATGTGGCAGAATGGAAAAGATTCACACAATGGTGCATCAGGGAAAAACTACACAAGAAGATGACGAAGGAATCAACGGTGCTAAAATATTTAACACACCTGCTAAAAACAAACCTAAGTTCTACCTCGCTGAGAGTACACCTAGCGGCGATAGTAGCCTACACAAGAGGGGAGACGGGAAAGAGCTTCTTTACATCACAAGTAGTAAAGAGATTCCTGGAAGGGGCTAAAAGGATAGCCCTACCAAAGAGGATGCCGCCACCGGCATGGAACCTTAACTTGGTTCTAACAGAGCTTAGGAAAGTGCCTTTTGAACCCATCCATAAGGCCTCACTGCAAATGCTCACAATGAAGACAGCCTTTCTTGTAGCAATCACCTCGCTACGCAGGGTAAGCGAGCTATAAGCACTGACGCTACAGGAACCCTACATTCAAATACACAACGATAGGGTGGTGATGAGGACTGACCCACACTTTATGCCAAAGATGGTGTCAAGGTTTCACATGAACCAAACAATACAGATACAAAGCTTCTTTCAGAAATCATCTGCAAGCAGTTTTCTGGGAAGACCAGTAATGAAGGGCACCATCGCACTGATGATCGCACAAACTATAAAATTCTGCCACAAGCAGGCAGGTCAAGAACTACTACGAGGGGCACAAGCCCACTCTACAAGGAAAAAGGGAGCAACAATAGCCTTCCTGGCTAACTCACCCATTCAGAACATATGCCTGGCGGCAACATGGGCTTCAGTGCACATGTTCACTAAGCACTACTGTGTGGATATACAAATGAACAAGGAAGCACAAGTAGGACAGAAAGTGCTTCAACATATATTCAACAACCAACGCTCATCTTCCACCCAGCCGCCACAAACATAACAAACCGCTACAAAGTCTATGCAGAGCATAGTGAATCCAGAAAGATTCACACCGCAAAACGAATAGTTTCTTACCTGTAGGTGTTGTTTCGCAGCTTGAAGATCTTTCTAGATTCACTAGCGAACCCACCCACCTCCGCCAGAAAGATGAGGCAGGAGGAGGAGAGAATACAAAGACAATATACATTCAGACTCTTTAAAGAGACAAATCTGGAGTTCCTTTAAATTAAAAAAGAACTTGAAAAGATTGGAAAAGGATGAACAAACATGACACAAAAACAAGAAAAAAAGAATCAGAAGAGGGCGTCCAAAGGTGGGAGCTTCCGCTGGAAGCGAGCTGACGTCACGGGAAGGACACCAAATGGTGTGACGTCGACGCCCACCTGGGCCACAAAAAAAACAAGCATTGGCATTGCCAATAGGTCTAGCTTGTGGGACCTTATAAGTATTTAGTTTTGCAGCACAATATCCTTGTTGCACCAATGATATTGTGCTGCAAAACTAAATACTTATAAATAATAGTAAAAATTAGTGTGGACGAAGGAACATAAATTAAAACAAGACGGAATGGAAGGCAGAGAAGGGGAGGGGGGAGGAGAAATGCGACACGGCGGGCAGGGGATGGGGCCGAGTGGGGAGAGCGGCGAAAAAAATGTGAACAAATGCGTGCGCCGGGAAACTGAGCCATGAATAATTAGGGGAGGAGAAGCCGAGAAGCCGCAGAGCGCACGCTGGGCGAAGCCCTTTGATGTGCTGTGCGGCGGCCGTTAAAAAAATGCAATTAGGAGGGAGGGAGGCTGATGCGCGTGCTTGTTTGATCACGTGATTCACGTGAACTTAAACAAAACCGCAGCGCAAGAAGCCCTTGGTTTCACGAGGATTTCGAGCACTTGAATTCTCGCTCCGCTCGATGCGCTTGCGCGCATCGATAGGTCGCGAGACCTAAAAATGCTACGATTCCGGACCCAACCACTAGACCGCGGAATAATGCACAGCATAGTGAATCCAGAAATATCTTCAAGCTGCAAAACAACACTGACAGGTAAGAAACTATTCGTTTGGTCCACACGAGAGCTTTGACACACAGTTTCCTTGTCCAGTTTGGTCTGCCTCAAGCTTTCACTCACACATTCCTTGTCCAGTTTGGTCCACGCCAGAGCTTTCAAGCATAGTTTCCTTGTCCAGTTTGGTTCATGCCAGAGCTTTCAAGCATAGTTTCCTTGTCCAGTTTGGTCCACGCCAGAGCTTTCATGCACAGTTTCCTTGTCCTGTTTGGTCCACACCAGAGCTTTCACTCACACATTCCTTGCCCAGTTTGGTCCACGCCAGAGCTTTCAAGCACAGTTTCCTTGTCCAGTTTGGTCCACGCCAGAGCTTTCATGCACAGTTTCCTTGTCCAGTTTGGTCCACGCCAGAGCTTTCAAGCACAGTTTCCTTGTCCAGTTTGGTCCACGCCAGAGCTTTCACGCACAGTTTCCTTGTCCAGCATGGTTCATGCCAGAGCTTTCATGCACAGTTTCCTTGTCCAGTTTGGTTCATGCCAGAGCTTTCATGCACAGTTTCATTGTCCAGTTTGGTTCATGCCAGAGCTTTCACGCACAGTTTCCTTGTCCAGTTTGGTCCACGCCAGAGCTTTCAAGCACAGTTTCCTTGTCCAGTTTGGTCCACGCCAGAGCTTTCAAGCATAGTTTCCTTGTCCAGTTTGGTTCATGCCAGAGCTTTCAAGCACAGTTTCCTTGTCCAGTTTGGTTCATGCCAGAGCTTTCATGCACAGTTTCCTTGTCCTGTTTGGTCCACACCAGAGCTTTCACTCACACATTCCTTGCCCAGTTTGGTTCACGCCAGAGCTTTCAAGCACAGTTTCCTTGTCCAGTTTGGTCCACGCCAGAGCTTTCATGCACAGTTTCCTTGTCCAGTTTGGTCCACGCCAGAGCTTTCAAGCATAGTTTCCTTGTCCAGTTTGGTTCATGCCAGAGCTTTCAAGCACAGTTTCCTTGTCCAGTTTGGTTCATGCCAGAGCTTTCATGCACAGTTTCCTTGTCCTGTTTGGTCCACACCAGAGCTTTCACTCACACATTCCTTGCCCAGTTTGGTTCACGCCAGAGCTTTCAAGCACAGTTTCCTTGTCCAGTTTGGTCCACGCCAGAGCTTTCATGCACAGTTTCCTTGTCCAGTTTGGTCCACGCCAGAGCTTTCAAGCACAGTTTCCTTGTCCAGTTTGGTCCACGCCAGAGCTTTCACGCACAGTTTCCTTGTCCAGCATGGTTCATGCCAGAGCTTTCATGCACAGTTTCCTTGTCCAGTTTGGTTCATGCCAGAGCTTTCATGCACAGTTTCCTTGTCCAGTTTGGTTCATGCCAGAGCTTTCACGCACAGTTTCCTTGTCCAGTTTGGTCCACGCCAGAGCTTTCAAGCATAGTTTCCTTGTCCAGTTTGGTTCATGCCAGAGCTTTCAAGCACAGTTTCCTTGTCCAGTTTGGTTCATGCAGGAGCTTTCATGCACAGTTTCCTTGTCCTGTTTGGTCCACACCAGAGCTTTCACTCACACATTCCTTGCCCAGTTTGGTTCACGCCAGAGCTTTCAAGCACAGTTTCCTTGTCCAGTTTGGTCCACGCCAGAGCTTTCATGCACAGTTTCCTTGTCCAGTTTGGTCCACGCCAGAGCTTTCAAGCACAGTTTCCTTGTCCAGTTTGGTCCACGCCAGAGCTTTCACGCACAGTTTCCTTGTCCAGCATGGTTCATGCCAGAGCTTTCATGCACAGTTTCCTTGTCCAGTTTGGTTCATGCCAGAGCTTTCATGCACAGTTTCCTTGTCCAGTTTGGTTCATGCCAGAGCTTTCATGCACAGTTTCCTTGTCCAGTTTGGTCCACGCCAGAGCTTTCACGCACAGTTTCCTTGTCCAGTTTGGTTCATGCCAGAGCTTTCATGCACAGTTTCCTTGTCCAGTTTGGTTCATGCCAGAGCTTTCAAGCACAGTTTCCTTGTCCAGTTTGGTTCATGCCAGAGCTTTCATGCACAGTTTCCTTGTCCAGTTTGGTTCATGCCAGAGCTTTCATGCACAGTTTCCTTGTCCAGTTTGGTCCTCGCCAGAGCTTTCACGCACAGTTTCCTTGTCCAGTTTGGTTCATGCCAGAGCTTTCATGCACAGTTTCCTTGTCCAGTTTGGTCCACCCCAGTGCTTTCATGCAGTTTCCTTGTCCAGTTTGGTTCATGCCAGAGCTTTCATGCACAGTTTCCTTGTCCAGTTTTGTCCACCCCAGAGCTTTCACGCACAGTTTCCTTGTCCAGTTTGGTCCACCCCAGTGCTTTCTTGCAGTTTCCTTGTCCAGTTTGGTCCGCCTCAAGCTTTCACTCACACATTACTTGTCCCATTTGGTCCACGTCAGAGCTTTCACACACTATCTTTGTCTGGATTGGTCCCCACCAGAGCTTTCATGCACATTTTCCTTGTCCAGTTTGGTGGAATCTGGAGCTTGTATGTCTCATTGGCAGAATGCATGATCCTAGTATTGTCTATGCAGGACGTGTAGGTGTTGTGAGTGAAGTTTTGCCAGTGCTTCAGACTTATTGCAGCAGCTGCAGCTCAGTGCTGCACATGTGTGCTTTTGTCACAATGAAGCCAGAGTAGTGATCTTTAGGTGGAATGCACACCCCTCTGGCTCTGTTTTTGAGTGCCTTGCAGTGCTGTGTTGGACTTGTCCAAACTCACAGAAGATGGAGCTTAAAAGCCTTGTCTGAGTTAGTGCAAGTCAGGGCCTAGATACATGGCTGCCTGTCCACATTCGGAGCCAGCAGGCGCTGTCGAGCTTGCATCTGTCTTGGACCCGTCTTTGTCTATAACGGGACCGTCTTTGCAGGCTGTGAGTGAGTTACTAGTTGAATCAGATCATAAGCGCGACCCACTGTGGTGTGACATAGGTGCATTGAACCCATCACCACAGTTTCATCTGAGCCTTCCACATTTTTACAGCCTTTTTACCCCCCAGAATTGTATGTTGACCCAAAGCTGCATCAGTGGTCCGGCCAGCATAATTTAAGGTAGGGTCCAGTTAAATGGCTATTGCACTACAAATGTAATATGGATTGGAGAGAGAGAGGGGTTATAGTTACTTCCAACAGAACAGATTCAGCAAGAGTGCTCGAGGCAAGGAATTGTGAATTTCAGCAGTTTCAATCAATATGTTAGGATATAATTTACATGCAAAGGTTCTAGGACACAGTAGGTATATATATATATATATATACATATCAATAAATGGATTATGTCCATATGACTACCTTAAATCACCACTTGGAGAGTTCCTAACAGGCTGGCAGCTCAAGAGGGCCTGGCTGAGTCAAACACGGTTCAGACAGTCTGATATGTGACTGACTCTGTTGCAACACCCCGATCTCCCGGCGGATCAGGGAGGTCTAATGATTTAACTACAGTCCTGCCTGTGTCAGATTTTCCATACTGAGGTGAATGTATAACATTGTTCTGCATTCTGTCCACCAATTGTTCTTTTTGCAGGATTTCTCACCCAGCCTTGAAGTTTGGGAGGACTAGGCAATGGTTGGACAGCTACAAAGCAGGAGGAACAAGGCCAGAGGCTCACAATAGATGCCGCACATATAGAACCACTGCTCAATTTCTAATTGCTTTACTCAGGGAGCTGGCCGTTCTGTCGAACCGGGAGGGAAAACACCGATCCCACGAGCTCACACCAGGAGAATCGGGGAAAGATGACCGATTACGGACATCGGAAGCTCAGTCAAGTCAAGTCAAGTCAAGAGATTTATATAGCGCGCTACATACCCATAGGGTCTCAAGGCGCTAGAGGAAGGGTGGGGAAATTACTTCTCAAATATCCAAGTTTTAAGTTGTTTTCTGAATGCTAGGTGGTTCTGAGTAAGGCGAAGGTGAGTGGGAAGTGAGTTCCAGGTTTTAGCTGCCAAGTAGGAGAAGGATCTACCTCCCATGGTGGTTTTGTTGATGCGAGGTACAGTGGCAAGGGCTAGGTTGGAGGATCGCAGCTGACGGGAGGGGGTGTAGAAGGACAATCGTGTGTTGAGGCATTCGGGTCCAAGTTCGTAAAGTGCTTTGTGTGCGTGGGTTAGGAGGCGGAAAGTAATCCTCTTATTTACGGGGAGCCAGTGGAGATTTTTCAGGTGACCAGAGATGTGTTCTTTACGTGGGATGTCTAGTATGAGCCTGGCTGAGGCATTCTGGATGCGTTGTAGTTTTTTCTGGAGTTTTGCGGTGGTACCGGCGTAGAGTGTGTTTCCGTAGTCCAGGCGGCTCGTGACCAGTGCGTGGGTGACCGTTTTTCTAGTTTCGGTGGGGATCCAGCGAAATGTTTTTTTGAGCATGCGAAGAATGTTGAAGCAAGATGATGAAACGGCGTTGACTTGTCTGGTCATCGAGAGTGAGGAGTCCAGGATGACGCCCAGGTTCCGTGCCTGGTCCGTCGGGATGGGTGCTTTTCCAAGGGCTTCTGGCCACCAAGAGTCATCCCAGGCGGAGGGGGAGGTGCCTAAGATGAGGACTTCTGTTTTGTCTGAGTTCAGTTTCAGACGGCTGTGTTTCATCCACTCGGCTACTTCTTTCATTCCTTCGTGTAAGTTGGTTTTGGCGGTGGTAGGGTCTTTGGTGAGTGATAGGATCAGTTGAGTGTCATCCGCGTAGGAGATGATGTTGAGATTGTGTTGGCGAGCGATGGCCGCAAGGGGGCTCATGTATACGTTGAAGAGGGTGGGGCTGAGTGACGATCCTTGTGGCACGCCGCAGATGACTGCAGAGGCCTCTGACTTGAATGGTGGGAGGCGGACTCTCTGTGTTCTTCCGGTGAGGAACGAGGTGATCCATTCCAGTGCTTTTCCTTGGATTCCTACGTCTCTGAGGCGCTGTAGAAGGGTGTTATGACAGACTGTGTCGAAGGCAGCGGAGAGGTCGAGGAGGATGAGGGCGACTGTGTCTCCATTGTCCAGTAGAGTTCGAATGTCGTCTGTGGCTGCGATGAGGGCGGTTTCAGTGCTGTGTTTGGCTCGGAAGCCGGACTGTGAGGAATCGAGGGATTTGTTGGCTTCGAGGAAGGCGGCGAGCTGGTTGTTGACAGTTTTCTCAATGACTTTGGCCGGGAATGGAAGAAGCGAGATGGGGCGGTAGTTTTTGAGTTCGGTGGGGTCAGCTGTGGGTTTTTTCAGGAGGGCGCTGAGTTCTGCGTGTTTCCAGCTTTCCGGGAAGGTGGCGGAGTTGAAGGAGCAGTTGATGACGTCTCGGAGGTGTGGTGCTATGATGGAGTCTGCTTTGTTGAAGATGTGGTGAGGGCATGGGTCAGTTGGGGATCCTGAGTGGATGGAGTTCATCAGGCGGATGGTGTCCTCAGTGGAGATTGGGTTCCAGTCGTTAAGGATGTTCAAGGGGGGTGAAGGTCCTGCGGAAGGTTGGGTGGGTTGTTCTTCGGGTCGGTTGTTGAAGCTGTTGTGGATGTCTGCGATTTTGTTGTGGAAGAAGGAAGCTAGGGAGTTGCAGAGGGCTTGGGAGGGGGTGATGTCGTTGGAGTTGGCTGATGGGTTGGTAAATTCTTTGACGATGTTGAATAATTCCTTGCTGTTGTGGGCGTTGTTATCTAGACGGTCTTTGAGTGCGGCTTTCTTGGCAGACCGGATCAGTTGGTGGTGTATGCGGGTGGCGTTTTTGAAGGCGTCCCTGGTGCTGGTGTTTGGGTCTTTTTTCCAGGCCTTCTCGAGGGAGCGACAGAGTTTCTTCGATTTCTTGAGGTCATCGTTGAACCAGGAGGCGTTTTTGCTGCCTAGTTTGCTTTGGCGTTTTTTCAGCGGTGCTAGGATGTCGGCGCTGTTGGATAGCCATTGGGTGAGGTTAAAGGCTGCTTGGTCGGGGTTTGAGGAGTGGGCGGGGGGGTTTTGAAGAAGTGATGAGGAGATCTGGTCGATGGTGATTTTGTTCCAGTTTCTTCGCAGAGTAGGTTGAGGATGGTTGTGAGTTGTGGTCTTATTGTAGATAAAGTGTACGCAGCTGTGGTCCGTCCAATGGAGAGTTGTGGTGTGACTGAAGGAGACATGTTTGCTGGAGGTGAAGATAGGGTCGAGTGTGTGACCTGCGATGTGGGTGGGCGTAGAGACAAGTTGTTTGAGTCCAAGGTTGGCGAGATTGTCCAGAAGGGTGGTGGCGCTGCTGTCATTGCTCTTTTCCAGGTGAAAATTGAGGTCTCCCAATAGAATGTAATCCTCGGAGGGGAGGGCGTGTGGGGTGATAAAGTCAGTGATGTCGTCACTGAATTGTGCACGTGGTCCTGGAGGTCGGTAGAGGAGGGTGCCTCTGAGTGTGGTCTTGGGGTCGGTGTGGATCTGGAAGTGGAGGTGTTCGGCGCTGGCGAGGTTGACGTCTGAGCTGGTTGAGATGCGGATGGAGTTCTTATGGACGATAGCGATGCCTCCTCCTGTTTGCTTGATGCTGTCCTTGCGGATGATCTTGTATCCTTCTGGGATAGCA
Source organism: Lissotriton helveticus (assembly GCF_964261635.1). Classification (NCBI taxonomy): domain Eukaryota; kingdom Metazoa; phylum Chordata; class Amphibia; order Caudata; family Salamandridae; genus Lissotriton; species Lissotriton helveticus. The sequence goes on along the minus strand of NC_136065.1, from coordinate 2,131,550,593 downwards.
ATGGTGATGTCTGGGGCCGAAGAGGCATGCATCCATGTTTCTGTTAGGAAGGCGACGTCCGGTGAGATGGTGTCTAGTAGATTCCAGAGGTCGATGGCGTGCCTGTGGACCGAGCGGGTGTTGAGCAGGATGCATTGTAGGTGGTTGGTGTCAGATATCTGGTTGGTGTTAGTGGATGAGGAGTTTTTCTTGGTGCCGTTGAACTTGCAGGAGTAGCATGTGAAGGGTCCATGGGTGTGTCCAGGAGCGGCTTGGGCGCAGGTGGAGAGTCGGCCGGGGTTAAGGGCTAGGAGGGTGGCGGCGTCGTATGTAATGCGGGAGGGCTGGGCATTGCGTGGACCAGGGGGTCTGGCACTGGGCGCGGTCCAGGCGCTGACGGGCGTAGACGGGCTTACCTTTGGCGCACCTTCGGCGCGCATAGGGCGCGAGCGCTGCTCGTGAACGCTGCGCGGAAGGACATCAGTCATATAAAGGAGTTGGGGGGAGGGGCGAGGGCGGAGCAGCTGGGAGGCGGGGTGGATATCCGGGGAGGGGGGAGACTAACAACAACAAGGTAGTAAACAAGATGGCAGTCGGGCACACAATTGCAATCCAACGCTAAAAGTTACTATGAGGGCACAGGGAGACACAATCGTAATAGCGAGGCACTTCAGGTGAAGCTCAGCGTTGCAGCGCGCTGTGCTAATATGTAAATTAGTCCGATATGGACTAGCGCTATTCTGCTCTGCTGAAGTAAGGAGCGCTATATAATTAAATGAGTGGACAAATCGGGCGCAGCACAAAGCAGCAAAGCAGCAAGCAGCTGAGTGAACAAATGAGCAAACAAATTGGGCAAAGAGAGCACAGCAGAACGATACCGCAGTGGGGCCGGGGAGGCAGCGTGATGAGGAGCGGCCGTCTCTGACGAGTCAGAATGGTCACAGAGGTCGTGTGGACAGACCGAGCCTGATGCACTGTGGGAGGGCGGAGCAGCTGGGAGGCGGGGTGGATATCCGGGGAGGGGGGAGACTAACAACAACAAGGTAGTAAACAAGATGGCAGTCGGGGCACACAATTGCAATCCAACGCTAAAAGTTACTATGAGGGCACAGGGAGACACAATCGTAATAGCGAGGCACTTCAGGTGAAGCTCAGCGTTGCAGCGCGCTGTGCTAATATGTAAATTAGTCCGATATGGACTAGCGCTATTCTGCTCTGCTGAAGTAAGGAGCGCTATATAATTAAATGAGTGGACAAATCGGGCGCAGCACAAAGCAGCAAAGCAGCAAGCAGCTGAGTGAACAAATGAGCAAACAAATTGGGCAAAGAGAGCACAGCAGAACGATACCGCAGTGGGGCCGGGGAAGCAGCGTGATGAGGAGCGGCCGTCTCTGACGAGTCAGAATGGTCAGTCCCAGGCAGCGATAGCAGTCTCATGAGGATTACTGCGCAAACAAAGGAGAGCTGATCGATTCTCATCTGTAGCCCGGTGGCAGCGAGGAAGAAAGAAAATGGCGGCACAAAACCAAAACCGCTAGCAAGAAGGACCACGGCCGACCAGAACTGCACACAGTGAGAGGGGAGCGCAGCAGAAAGCAGACCGCGCAGAACCACAATAGCCCCAGACCTTGAACTAACCCAAGGGCACACATAGCGGAAGGACGATTAGGCGAGTGCCGGTGTACGGTGACGGACAAGGGCGGGGGGTAGGAGAGAGCCCAGAGCCCATAGCGGCGCGCATCTGTCGGCGGGCAAAGGAAAAAACTGCAGAAGGGGGAACGCTGCATACACAGCGAGAACGGAAGGCGGAGGGGCGCTAGAACAAAGGATTAAGGTTCGGTGAAAATCGAAACCGAAACCAGAAACCACCGCACAACAGAAAGACAACCGCCATCTTAGCTAGGGGAAGAAAAGCAGTGCAGTCGAGCAAAACAGTGTGCTGTGGAGGCGGAAGAGGGGAGCACTACGAGGAAACAAGCCCCGTCTGACCGACGCCCAAATCGGAAACAAAAGCGACCATACCGCACAACTAAGCAAGGGCTCAAAATAGTAAAACGTGGCTGCCGAGCAAGCGAACCCCAAGGCACAGGGTCACGCATAGGTACGACACAGAAAAAGAGCAAAGGAAGAAGATACGGAAGCGGGCGGGAAAGTAAGGAGGAAATACAGCACAAGAGCGAGAGGAGGGGGCGCTCAGAACAAGGGCGAAACCGAAACCAGAAGGCTCCCAAAACAGCAGCCGCCATCTTGGGTGGAAAAGAGGGAAGGCAATTGATACAAAGAGAACACAGACAAGGAGAACCGGGTGCACGATATTGTAACACTCTGTGATTGAAAGCACACGCGTGCACACGCGAGCTAGGCCTGAAGGTCAGTGAGAGTGTAGTGAGGGGGAGAACAAAGGCGCACGGAGAAGACAGAGGAAAGCAAGCAGCTGAACCTGACTAACGAGGTTCAGCGCACACACACCACTCAACCCACATAAGATGGCACCCCCCTGAGATCAGAACTGAGAAACACTAGAAACAAAAAGAAGACTGCTCCAAATACCAATGCAAAAAAACCCTGCAAAACGGGCAGACATCTTCAAATGGCACATTAATCATTAGCAACCCTTCGAATTCAGAAACAGACACCTGGAAACTTTGGGAACAAGCTCGTTAACAAGAAAAACTCCATATTCCCCGCAACTCTAAATTAGCACTAAACAGAATTATCAGCAAAAATGTTACTTGTCCCCGGACATTATTTGGATTTTTCTTGTCCCCGGACATCGAATGGTCAGGAGCGTCTGACGCTGTAGCCGCCGTTCCTACCAGTCATAGCAAGACTTCTGGCGTAATTCTCACCCGGCGTTTTAACCTCAAGATGGCGCCTGTGAAGAAACTGACCTGCTTTTTGAATGCAGCAGATCCATGGGAACGTTTACCGAACTACCTACCCCCTACCCCTCCCTGCTCTACTCCTCTCCTCTTTCCTGCTTCCTTTGCCCTCACCTGTCCTTGCCCTAATCCCCACCCAATTTACCTGTGAATTTCCCGCGTCATTTGAGAGCTAGCTATTTTGCCTGATGCCCGATGGAGCTACCTGGTTTAGCTATAGGGGAGACAGGTCGGGGATTCCCTCCTTGGACGTCACCTACCCAGTTGGTCTTTAGCAAGAGTTCCTTTCGTCTCTACTGTCATCTCTTCCCGCTTCCTCCCTCTATTTATATCTCTACTTCTCTCCTCTCTCAATGTATTGAGACTGAACTATTTTGTAAGATGCCCGATGGAGCTACCTGGTTTAGCTATAGGGGAGATGGGCCGTGGATTCCCTCCTTGGTCGTCACCTACCCAGTCGGCCTTTAGACAGATTTCATTTTGTCTCTCCTTGTTGTCTCTTCCCCTATCCTCCCTTTCTCACCTTCCCTGCCCCCTCCCCTCTATGCTCCATTTATTTTGCCCTCCATGTTATTTAAATGTTTCCCATTGAGACCTAGCTATTTGGCCAAAGCCCGGTGGAGCGACCTGATAGCTATAGAGGAGATGGGTTTTGGGACTTCCCCCTCGACCGTCACCTACCCAACCGGTCTTTGGGCAGACTTTCCTTCGTCTTTCTGCCGTATCTCCCTCCCATCCTGTTTTTCTGCGAACCTCTTCCCTCGACACTTGAGACCGAACTACTTTGTCTGATGCCCGCGGAGCTACCTGGTTTAGCTATAGGGGTGATGGACCGTGGATTCCCTCGTCACCTACCCAGTCGGTCTTTAGACAGACTTCCTCTCGTCTCTACAGCTGTCTCTTCCCTTATCCTCACTTTCTCACCTCACCTACCCCCCACTTCTTTTCTCTCTTCTTTCTCTCCTCTCCTAATGTATTGCTGATTGTGTGATGTAATGTGTAATTGTTGATCTTTTTCTGTTATACTGTTAAACCACATTGTTGCACTTCTTTTCGTCCCTCCTGTCGTCTCCTCCCGCATCCTCCCTCTATTTATGTCTCTCCTTCTCCCCTCTCTCAATGTATTGAGACTGAACTTTTTTGTCTGATGCCCGATGGAACTACCTGGTTTAGCTATAGGTGAGATGGCCCGTGGATTCCCTCGTTGGTCATCACCTACCCAGTCGGTCTTTAGACAGACTTCTTTTCGTCTCTCCGTATTGTCTCTTCCCTTATCCTCCCTTTCTCACCTCCCCTGCCCCCTCCACTACTTTTTTCTCTCCTTTCTCTCCTCTCCTAATTGTATTGCCTATTTTTGGGGGGATTTATTGTGTAATTGTTGAACTTTTTCTGTTACATTGTTGATTCTCATGTAAAGCGCTCTGATACCTCCGGGTCTAGCCAGCGCTATATAAAACTCTTTAAATAAATAAATACATTTCCTTGTGTTCAACCACTAAGGATTAGAAGGTTGCTCGGTGCAATGTCCAGGGTAATGTCTGCATCCATGCACACTCCTAACCATCTTCTGGTCCTGATGGTCTGTCTCTTCCTGCAGTGAGTCCCCTTATTCCTGGAGCTGCTGATGACGGTGCCACTGAAGATGTCATCGTGATTGTCAATAACCCGATCCTGCTGATCTGCGAGGCGCTGGGGTTCCCTGTCCCCACTGTCACATGGCTCAAAGATGGGGTTCCCTTCCAGCCCTCAAGGAACACCCAGTTGCTCCCCGGTGAGTCTCCTTCAAAGTATGCGTGTTGTAGTGGCAGAGTCTGAGACTAGAGCTGTAAACATCACGTGTCAGACAACACTTATTTTATGATGACAAGATTTCCATGTATACGCTACAGAAACATTCAGAGCCCCTGGGTCAGTCCATTAACTTCCAGGTCATTCTGTATTCTGTTGCTATGGGTCAACCAACTATAGTATCTGCACAGTGTCCCAGAATTTCTTCAATGAATTGGTCTTCAAAGTCTCAGCGTCCAATGACCTTCTGTACTTCCACACTTGTGCCTATAATTGCTTCTGGGATGACTCCCCTTGATAGATACCTCGGGGGGCTGGGTGGGTTGTGAATGATCATGGGGGTACTGAGATGAGTGTTTTCTGCCGCACATTAAAGTGAGTGTTTACCACTATTTATTTCTGCTCCTTAAAAAAAGTTTGGCTGGAATTTGTCCAACAGAATTGGTGTGTTGCATCCCTGGTACAGAATTTGTGGGAGTCTCTGAAGTCAGGTTTTGACATAAAAGGCTAAGGTTTCATGACAAATTATATCATTTTTTGAGACAATATTGACTGAATTGAAGCTGCCTGTTCACACTGACTAGCTCTCTGTTTCTTCCCTGAGCAGAAGGCCGTGCCCTGCAGATCCTTAATGCACAGGAAGAGGATGCCGGGAGTTACAGCTGCGTGGTCACCAACGAGGTCGGAGAGGCGGTCAAAGTCTACCACGTGAAAGTGTTCAGTACGTAAAAAAAATCTATTGTTTTGCATTTCAAAGTTTCTATCCTAAAGAGATTTGGTGCTGTTGTAGGTGGGTGCAAACGAGATGTTTATTGATATTGTACCTTCATATACTGTCATCGAGGACAGCAGCCTCCGTTAGTACTTACAGATGTAGCACCATTAAATCTAGGTGGTAAATTTGTTTTCCTAAAAACCTTTCACTATAATTACTTTTGTAAATGATATTTCATAATTTTCCATCCTCTCTCTTTATTTGACCTTAACATCGTTTTAAAATTAAGAACATCCCCTCAATATATAATATATATATTGAGGGGATGTTATATATATTTTTTGTACTATATCTGGATTAAGATACATGATTACTCCTACCTGTGGGTACGTGGCCAAATCTTGGTGCTGCCAATAAGTAGCACATTGATGTCATTTGGACATCATCAAGTTCTGAAAAGTTGGGTGAGTCCTTTAACTTGGACAGCATTAATGATCGGGAAGGATAGTTGAGTCTCTTCAGTTGGCCATCATGATGACTTGGAAGGATAGTTGAGTCTCTTCATTTGGCCATCATGATGACTAGGAATGATGGTTGAGTCTCTTCAGTTGGCCATCATGATGACTAGGAAGGATGGTTGGGTTTCTTCAGTTGGCCATCATGATGACTAGAAAGGATGGTCGGGTCTCTTCAGTTGGCCATCATGATGACTAGGAAGGATAGTTGAGTCTCTTCAGTTGGCCATCATGATGACTAGAAAGGATGGTCGGGTCTCTTCAGTTGGCCATCATGATGATAGGAAGGATGGTTGGGTCTCTTCAGTTGGCCATCATGATGACTAGGAAGGATGGTCAGGTCTCTTCAGTTGGCCATCATGATGACTAGGAAGGATGGTTGAGTCTCTTCAGTTGGCCAACATGATGACTAGGAAGGATGGTTGAGTCTCTTCAGTTGGCCATCATGATGATAGGAAGGATGGTTGAGTCTCTTCAGTTAGACATCATGATGACTAGAAAGGATGGTCCGGTCTCTTCAGTTGGCCATCATGATGACTAGGAAGGATGGTCAGGTCTCTTCAGTTGGCCATCATGAAGACTAGGAAGGATGGTCGGGTCTCTTCAGGCGGACATCATGATGACTAGGAAGGACGGTCAGGTCTCTTCAGTTGGCCATCATGATGACTAGGAAGAATGGTGGGGTCTCTTCAGTTGGCCATCATGATGACTAGGAAGGATGGTCGGGTCCCTTCAGTTGGCCATCATGATGACTAGGAAGGATGGTGGGGTCTCTTCAGTTGGCTATCATGAAGACTAGGAAGGATGGTCAGGTCTCTTCAGGCGGACATCATGATGACTAGGAAGGACGGTCAGGTCTCTTCAGTTGGCCATCATGATGACTAGGAAGAATAGTGGGGTCTCTTCAGTTGGCCATCATGATGACTAGGAAGGATGGTCGGGTCTCTTCAGTTGGCCATCATGATGACTAGGAAGGATGGTGGGGTCTCTTCAGTTGGCCATCATGAAGACTAGGAAGGATGGTTGAGTCTCTTCAGTTGGCCATCATGATGACTAGGAAGGATGGTTGAGTCTCTTCAGTTGGCCATCATGATGACTAGGAAGGACGGTCAGGTCTCTTCAGTTGGCCATCATGATGACTAGGAAGAATGGTGGGGTCTCTTCAGTTGGCCATCATGATGACTAGGAAGGATGGTCGGGTCTCTTCAGTTGGCCATCATGATGACTAGGAAGGATGGTGGGGTCTCTTCAGTTGGCCATCATGAAGACTAGGAAGGATGGTCGGGTCTCTTCAGTTGGACATCATGATGACTAGGAAGGATGGTCGGGTCTCTTCAGCTGGCCATCATGATGACTAGGAAGGATGGTCGGGTCTCTTCATTTGGCCATCATTTTGACTAGGAAGAATGGTGGGGTCTCTTCAGTTGGCCATCATGATGACTAGGAAGGATGGTCGGGTCTCTTCAGTTGGACATCATGATGACTAGGAAGGACGGTCAGGTCTCTTCAGTTGGCCATCATGATGACTAGGAAGAATGGTGGGGTCTCTTCAGTTGGCCATCATGATGACTAGGAAGGATGGTCGGGTCTCTTCAGTTGGCCATCATGATGACTAGGAAGGATGGTGGGGTATCTTCAGTTGGCCATCATGAAGACTAGGAAGGATGGTCGGGTCTCTTCAGTTGGCCATCATGATGACTAGGAAGAATGGTGGGGTCTCTTCAGTTGGCCATCATGATGACTAGGAAGGATGGTCGGGTCTCTTCAGTTGGCCATCATGATGACTAGGAAGGATGGTGGGGTCTCTTCAGTTGGCCATCATGAAGACTAGGAAGGATGGTCAGGTCTCTTCAGTTGGACATCATGATGACTAGGAAGGATGGTCAGGTCTCTTCAGTTGGCCATCATGATGACTAGGAAGGATGGTCGGGTCTCTTCAGTTGGCCATCATGATGACTAGGAAGGATGGTGGGGTATCTTCAGTTGGCCATCATGAAGACTAGGAAGGATGGTCGGGTCTCTTCAGTTGGCCATCATGATGACTAGGAAGAATGGTGGGGTCTCTTCAGTTGGCCATCATGATGACTAGGAAGGATGGTCGGGTCTCTTCAGTTGGCCATCATGATGACTAGGAAGGATGGTGGGGTCTCTTCAGTTGGCCATCATGAAGACTAGGAAGGATGGTCAGGTCTCTTCAGTTGGCCATCATGATGACTAGGAAGGATGGTCGGGTCTCTTCATTTGGCCATCATTTTGACTAGGAAGAATGGTGGGGTCTCTTCAGTTGGCCATCATGATGACTAGGAAGGATGGTCGGGTCTCTTCAGTTGGACATCATGATGACTAGGAAGGACGGTCAGGTCTCTTCAGTTGGCCATCATGATGACTAGGAAGAATGGTGGGGTCTCTTCAGTTGGCCATCATGATGACTAGGAAGGATGGTCGGGTCTCTTCAGTTGGCCATCATGATGACTAGGAAGGATGGTGGGGTATCTTCAGTTGGCCATCATGAAGACTAGGAAGGATGGTCGGGTCTCTTCAGTTGGCCATCATGATGACTAGGAAGAATGGTGGGGTCTCTTCAGTTGGCCATCATGATGACTAGGAAGGATGGTCGGGTCTCTTCAGTTGGCCATCATGATGACTAGGAAGGATGGTGGGGTCTCTTCAGTTGGCCATCATGAAGACTAGGAAGGATGGTCAGGTCTCTTCAGTTGGACATCATGATGACTAGGAAGGATGGTCAGGTCTCTTCAGTTGGCCATCATGATGACTAGGAAGGATGGTCGGGTCTCTTCAGTTGGCCATCATGATGACTAGGAAGGATGGTGGGGTATCTTCAGTTGGCCATCATGAAGACTAGGAAGGATGGTCGGGTCTCTTCAGTTGGCCATCATGATGACTAGGAAGAATGGTGGGGTCTCTTCAGTTGGCCATCATGATGACTAGGAAGGATGGTCGGGTCTCTTCAGTTGGCCATCATGATGACTAGGAAGGATGGTGGGGTCTCTTCAGTTGGCCATCATGAAGACTAGGAAGGATGGTCAGGTCTCTTCAGTTGGACATCATGATGACTAGGAAGGATGGTCAGGTCTCTTCAGATGGCCATCATGATGACTAGGAAGGACGGTCAGGTCTCTTCAGTTGGCCATCATGATGACTAGGAAGAATGGTGGGGTCTCTTCAGTTGGCCATCATGATGACTAGGAAGGATGGTCGGGTCTCTTCAGTTGGCCATCATGATGACTAGGAAGGATGGTGGGGTATCTTCAGTTGGCCATCATGAAGACTAGGAAGGATGGTCGGGTCTCTTCAGTTGGCCATCATGATGACTAGGAAGAATGGTGGGGTCTCTTCAGTTGGCCATCATGATGACTAGGAAGGATGGTCGGGTCTCTTCAGTTGGCCATCATGATGACTAGGAAGGATGGTGGGGTCTCTTCAGTTGGCCATCATGAAGACTAGGAAGGATGGTCAGGTCTCTTCAGTTGGACATCATGATGACTAGGAAGGATGGTCAGGTCTCTTCAGTTGGCCATCATGATGACTAGGAAGGATGGTCGAGTCTCTTCAGATGGCCATCATGATGACTAGGAAGGATGGTGGGGTCTCTTCAGTTGGCCATCATGATGACTAGGAACGATGGTCAGGTCTCTTCAGTTGGCCATCATGATGACTAGGAAGGAAGGACGTGTCTCTTCAGTTAGACATCATGATGACTAGGAAGGAAGGTTGTGTCTCTTCAGTTAGACATCATGATGACTAGGAAGGAAGGTCGGGTCTCTTCCGTTGGACATCATGATGACTAGGAAGGATGGTTGTGTCTCTTCAGTTGGCCATCATGATGAATAGGAAGGATAGTCGAGTCTCTTCAGTTGGCCATCATGATGACTAGGAAGGATGGTCGAGTCTCTACAGTTGGCCCTCACGATGACTAGGAAGGATAGTCAAGTCTCTTTAGTTGGCCATCATGATGACTAGGAAGGATGGTTGGGTCTCTTCAGTTGGCCATCATGATGACCAGCAAAGATGGTTGTGTCTCTTCAGTTGGCCATCATGATGACTAGGAAGGATGGTCGCGTCTCTTCATTTGGCCATCATGATGACTAGGAAGGATGGTGGGGTCTCTTCAGTTGGCCATCATGAAGACTAGGAAGGATGGTCAGGTCTCTTCAGTTGGCCATCATGATGACTAGGAAGGATGGTCGCGTCTCTTCATTTGGCCATCATGATGACTAGGAAGGATGGTCAGGTCTCTTCAGTTGGACATCATGATGACTAGGAAGGATGGTCAGGTCTCTTCAGTTGGCCATCATGATGACTAGGAAGGATGGTCGAGTCTCTTCAGATGGCCATCATGATGACTAGGAAGGATGGTGGGGTCTCTTCAGTTGGCCATCATGAAGACTAGGAAGGATGGTCAGGTCTCTTCAGTTGGACATCATGATGACTAGGAAGGATGGTCAGGTCTCTTCAGTTGGACATCATGATGACTAGGAAGGATGGTCAGGTCTCTTCAGTTGGCCATCATGATGGCTAGGAAGGATGGTTGGGTCTCTTCAGTTGGCCATCATGATGACTGGGAAGCATGGTCGGGTCTCTTCAGTTGGCCATCATGATGACTGGGAAGCATGGTCAGGTCTGTTCCATTTCATGTCCATGTCCTTTTCTCCTCAGTCCCTCCACAGATCCAGACAGACACTGCCGATGGTAACCTTGTGGTGAAAGAAGTGAAGACGAAGGTCAACAGTAGCCTGTCTCTGCACTGTGAGTCACGGGCCGTGCCAGCACCAACACTCACCTGGTACAAAGATGGACAGGTTAGTCTAAAGTTTCTTTTGACATCAAACATTCATATTCCTAAAGTATTTCATGGTAGAAGGTACTCATTGGTTTTGACCTCACTGAATGTGCCATTTACTGTAATGTCTTCTCTGGCAGTGTCCTCTCTTCTCATACTCTCTTGGGTGTTGATATTTCTGTCTTTCTTTCGCTGGTGTTTCCCTCTCTTTCTTGTAATGTCTCCTCTGGTATTGTCCTCTCTGATCATACTCTGTTGGGTATCGATCCTTTTGGCATTCCCTAACTGCTCTTCCTTGCTCTTTTGATGTGGTCTACTCTGGCAGTGCCCTCCCTCCTGATGCTGTCTTTAGTAATGTTCTGTTTTGGTTTTCTGTCACTGGTTTATCCTTATCTTTATTGTTTTGTCTTTTCTGGCATTGCCCTGTCTTGCCATGTTCTCTTGGGTACTGCTCTTTTTAGCTTTCCCTTGCTGGTGTTGCCTTCTCCTTCTTGTGCTGTCTCATGTGGCGTTGCCCTCTCTGGTCATACTCTCTTGGGTATTGCTCTTTTTGTCTTTCCCTCGCTGTCTTCTGTGTAATTGTCCCCCATATCATTCCCTGCTGTTCTTCCCTACTCTAACTTTGCCCTCTCTGTTAGTACACTTTCTAGCATTGCCCCCCACCTTGCACTGTGCTCTGCGCCCAGACAGCTTTTCTAACGTGCTCTCAGAAGTTCTATCGCAAACATTTAAAAAAGTACCTTTTTGTTTTCTCTTCAGCTTTTAGAGAGTAAAGGCCACCTGCAGATTTTAAACGATGGACACGTCCTGCAGATGCAGCCCACCAGGGTCTCTGACTCCGGACACTACACCTGTGTTGCATCCAACATGGCCGGACAGGACGAGCGGGACTTTGATGTCAGCATTCAGGGTGTGTGGGCGTTTCAATTTATCGGTTTCACTGCCTTATAAAAGAATAATGGTGTTTCATAGGGAGGGTGGAGCTCTAGCATACAGTGCCCTAGTGGAGGAAGGTTGTCTACCCTGCAAGAAAAGCACAAAAATCAACACAAATACATATATAAATGTTGAGCCCCCTTCAGAAGGGATCAATTCATCCATTTGGCCATGTGACCAGCCTATGGAAGAGCCACAGCTGACACTTCATTAGCCAATAGGATTGACCACTTTAGTAATGGATGTAAAAAGACCCTTGGAAAGAGCAGGAACAATACTGGAGTTCATGAGAGGAGATTAAAAAGTACTAAGGGGAGGTTGTCTCATCACTGAGCACATTATCCTTGTGTGGGATGTCATTGAGACCTGCAATTTCTCTTTCAGTTCCCCCCATCTTCCAAAGACCCGGGAGCACCAATGCGGCCTTTGAGCTGGTGTACTGGAACAATGGTGATGAAGAGGACGTGACCGAGCACCGGGAGGTCATCTTGGGGGATCCTGTGTCTATGCAATGTGACACCAACGCCATCCCTCCCCCCACACTCCACTGGTACAAGGATGGGCGGCCGCTGCTTGCTTCTGATACCGGTGTGCTATTATTACTAGGTAGGTGCTGCACCCTGTGTCCTGTACTCTGGCTGGTGTCATTCAGCAGTCCGTGTAATCGCAACACCCACATCTGCCTGTAGATACGTTGCATGGGGGACTTCAGCCGTGCTGGGCACTGTGATGACCGTGGAGTTGCAATCTTCATGAAATCATGTTTTCAAGGATTAATTATTTGTATTTAGATGCAGCCCTTCTCAGGGATCATGGAAACTAAAAATGAAGTTGTTAAAAACAGAGTGCATTATATGTTTCAATGATGGGAGACAGTGAGGCAAAACAGTGAGTTACAGCAATTTGTGTTTGCAGAAACAATTGAAAAATGTAACAAATACATCAGATTGCTTTTTAATGGAGGTTTGGCATTGAGCAGAGCTCACCAAGAAGGTCTTAGCCTTGAACAAGAAGTGGTGTCCAAAGCATGCTCTTTTCGGCAATTGAACTTTTTGGTCAGTAGAGACAACATGTTTTTTTTCCCTTTGAAGTCTTCATTCTAAAGTCATGCTGGCTGGGGAATAGATATAAAATATCCAATGTCCAGTCATGTGTCTTTCTTAAAGAGTGGACAGGTATTTAGCTAGTAATGGCAGGAAGTGCGAGGAGACTGCTCCTGAAATACTGGCTATACAATGGTCAACATGCAAAGGTTTACAAAGCAGAAAAGAGCCATGTGGTGGGATGGATAAGGCTTAGTATCCGACTGAATGCACAGGGCAGACAGCAGCTACTTGGCCCCAACCATGGCCCATCACAAAAAGTAAACAAGTCACACAAAAAGTAAGACAACACCTGGTAAATACTCTAATTCTGGGCCCCTATTTGACCTATGATCTGGACAGGACCAAAGTGCTCTAGAAAAATCATCCAGGTTTATAAACAATTTAAAACAATTTTAAGAAATACCCTCACACACCATGCTTTACCATTTGCCATCCTTGCTCGCCAAAGAATCCGCTAATGGTGAGCCCGCTTCCAATGTTCACAGGAAGGACTTATGGATGGAGGGTGGAGAACGGGATCCGGATAATGCAGAATAAAGATCTTGGTTGCCTCCTGATAGAACCTACATTTAATCTTTTCGAGAAAACAACGAGATGGTTAAAAACTGGGGGGATGCAAAGAAGCGATTATTACTCCTGCATATAGCAGGTCAACATTTTTCAGCCTGTGGCCCCATCAGGAGTTTTTGGCTTTCATCAGGACCGGTGAGCCCAAATTTCCTAAGCTGTTAACACAAGCACAATCAACACACAGCAGACGTACACATAATACCAAATATTCTCTTCCTGCTAGACACAAGGATGCTTCTTCAGCATATATTGTATGGTCTTGGTATCAATATAAAGAAATAAGTAATCCAAAATAATAGGATGAAAGAAAAAAGGACAAACAGGGACTAGTAGAACTTGAAGACAATGCTACTTGTAACATTCTGAATAACAACTTTATTTGAAAGACCATACAGCACTCATAGTGGTATACACTGCATCCACTTCAAACTAGTGAGGAAAGATGAGTAGTGATAACCTGAAATGTGTTCATATATCACATATTGTGCTACATACCCTAAACCTATACCTTCAAATAGGGTAGGGGTGGGTCCGAGGTCTGTAGGGCACCATTCCCACAGGAAGGCATCTTTTCTGTCTTGTATGTGTTCTGCCTGAGGCAATTGAACTTCTTCCAGTAGCCAACTTCAGCCATGCACTGGTTAACGTTGGTCCTTTTGCAGGCTGTTTTGTCCGAGAGGGACATTATCAGTTGTGTGTCATCAGTGTAAGTGAGAATATTGATATGTGTGCAGATGACGTCAGCCAGCAGAGTCCTGTCAATTTTGAATCAGGTTGAGCTGAACACAGAACCCTGCGGGGGTCTGCAAATGAGTTTCAGGGCTTCTGAGGAGTATGGCAGCATGTTGACTGTTTGGGCTCTTTGGGTAAGAAAAGTGCAGATCCATGGAAGGGCGTGTCCTACGATGCTTGGATCATAGAGTTGTTGGATCAGGATTGGATGGGAGACTGCCCAGAGCTGCAGAGAGGTCGATTAGGATGAGGAATCCTTTTTCTCCTGTCGAGCATCAGCTGGATATCATCTGTTGCGGCAATGCTGGATGCGGTGACGATCTTCTAGTATATGTAGCAGCTGGAATTGGTGACGATCTTCTAGTATATGTAGCAGCTGGAATTGGTGACGATCTAGTATATCTAGCAGCTGGAATTGGTGGCGATCTTCTAGTATATGTAGCAGCTGGAATTGGTGACGATCTTCTAGTATATGTAGCAGCTGGAATTGGTGACAATCTTCTAGTATATGTAGCAGCTGGAATTGGTGACGATCTTCTAGTATATGTAGCAGCTGGAATTGGTAACAATCTTCTAGTATATCTAGCAGCTGCACATGGTGACGATCTTCTAGTATATCTAGCAGCTGCACATGGTGATGATCTTCTAGTATATCTAGCAGCGGCACGTGGTGATGATCTTCTAGTATATCTAGCAGCTGGAAATTATGACGATCTTCTAGTACAGCTGGCAGCTGCACATGGTGATGATCTTCTAGTATTTCTAGCAGCTGGACGTGGTGACGATCTTCTAGTATATCTAGCAGCTGGACGTGGTGACGATCTTCTAGTATATCTAGCAGCTGCACATGGTGATGATCTTCTAGTATATGTAGCAGCTGGAATTGGTGACAATCTTCTAGTATATCTAGCAGCTGCACATGGTGATGATCTTCTAGTATATCTAGCAGCTGGATGTGGTGACGATCTTCTAGTATATCTAGCAGCTGGAATTGGTGACGATCTTCTAGTATATCTAGCAGCTGCACATGGTGATGATCTTCTAGTATATCTAGCAGCTGGATGTGGTGACGATCTTCTAGTATATCTAGCAGCTGGAATTGGTGACGATCTTCTAGTATATCTAGCAGCTGCACATGGTGATGATCTTCTAGTATATCTAGCAGCTGGATGTTGAGACGATCTTCTAGTATATCTAGCAGCTGGAATTGGTGACGATCTTCTAGTATATCTAGCAGCTGCACATGGTGATGATCTTCTAGTATATGTAGCAGCTGGAATTTGTGACGATCTTCTAGTATATCTAGCAGCTGCACATGGTGATGATCTTCTAGTATATCTAGCAGCTGGATGTGGTGACGATCATCTAGTATATCTAGCAGCTGGAATTGGTGACGATCTTCTAGTATATCTAGCAGCTTCACATGGTGATGATCTTCTAGTATATGTAGCAGCTGGACGTGGTGACGATCTTCTAGTATATCTAGCAGCTGCACATGGTGATGATCTTCTAGTATATGTAGCAGCTGGACTTGGTGATGATCTGCTAGTATATCTAGCAGCTGCACATGGTGATGATCTTCTAGTATATCTAGCAGCTGGAATTGGTGACGATCTTCTAGTATATCTAGCAGCTGGACGTGGTGACGATTTAGTCTATCTAGCAGCTGCACATGGTGATGATCTTCTAGTATATCTAGCAGCTGTACATGGTGACGATCTTCTAGTATATCTCGCTGCCGGACATGATGACGATCTTCTAGTATATTTAGCAGCTGGACGTGGTGACGATCTTCTAGTATTTCCAGCAGCTGCACATGGTGATGATCTTCTAGTATATCTAGCAGCTGCACATGGGGAGGATCTTCTAGTAAATCTAGCAGCCGGACATGATGACGATCTTTTAGTATATCTAGCAGCTGCACATGGTGATGATCTTCTAGTATCTCTAGCAACTGCACATGGTGACGATCTTCTAGTAAATCTAGCTGTTGGACATGATGACGAACTTCCAGTACATCTAGCAGATGCACATGGTGATGATCTTCTAGTATATCTAGCAGCTGGACGTGGTGATGATCTTCTAGTATATCTAGCAGCTGGACGTGGTGACGATCTTCTAGTATATCCAGCTGCTGGACATGGTGACGATCCTCTAGTATATCTAGCCGCTGCATGTGGTGACGATCTTCTAGTATATCTAGCAGCTGCACATGATGACGATCTTCTAGTATATCTAGCAGCTGGGCGTGGTGACAATCTTCTAGCATATCTAGCAGCCGGACTTGATGATGATCTTCTAGTATATCTAGCAGCTGGACACGGTGACAATCTTCTAGTACAGGGGTCTCCAAACTGGTCCTGGAGGGCCGGATCCATGCCAGATTTCTTGGATATTCCCATTGAGATACATGTAGTTATTTTAAAAATCTGGCATGGATCCGGCCCTCCAGGACCGGTTTGGAGACCCCTGTTCTAGTATATCTAGCAGCCGGACATGATGACGATCTTCTAGTATATCCAGCAGCTGGACGTGGTGACGATCTTCTAGTATATCTAGCAGCTGCACGTGGTGACGATCTTCCAGTATATCTAGCAGCTGCACATGATGACGATCTTCTAGTATATCTAGCAGCTGCACGTGGTGACGATCTTCTAGTATATCTAGGAACTGCACGTGGTGACAATCAACTACTATATCTAGCCCACTTTCCTTCAGCAGAGTTGTTTCATCAGGGTTGGATGGGAGACTGTCAAGAGCTGCAGAGAGGTTTATTAGGATGAGGAATCCTTTTTCTCCTTCTGAGGATCAGCTGGATATCATCTGTTGCGGCAAAGCTGGACGTGGTGACGATCTTCTAGTATAGCTAGCAGGTGGACGTAGTGACGATCTTCTAGTATATCTAGCAGCTGCACGTGGTGACAATCAACTACTATATCTAGCCCCCTGTCCTTCAGCACCCCCCTCTTGGTATTTAATGTTGTGTGAGCCCTGGACACTGGTGTATCTGACAAGTTGCCTCTCCGCCCCTTATTTCTCCCCTCAAACACAGTCTAACAGCCTGTTCACCTTTCAGATGGTCGCTTGCTGCAGATCCCGATGGCCAGAGCAGAGGATTCTGGGAAGTACACTTGTGAGGCGACCAATGAAGTGGGAGAGGACAGCTTGCACTATGAGCTGGTGGTGCTGAGTAAGTTTCTGTGATGGGTTAGACCCTGCAGTCTTCATTTTTGTCTTTGCTCTGGGTTAATATTAACATAGAGAGCCAAACACAAGCACTTGTTATCTGTTACAAGATTAGGAGAGTTGTACAGGGGAAGTCACAGGTCATTCAATGTTAAGACCCGCTCCTCTCCTGTGTACATTGGAGCTATTCCCTCTCACCTGTTGGTGTTTCACTGTAAATATATTAGTTCATAACTTTAAACAGTTAAGCCTGACCATTAAACACTATCCACACTTTAAAGAAACTTAAGTAACATGTTAGTCCATAACTTCAAATGTTTTAGTACTTTACTTTAAAGATGCTTGATCTGTTAATTTGAACATAGGTTGGTCATTCACGTTAAGTAAGTGTTGGTCTGTCCCTTTAAACATGTTCATTCTAATATGAGAATTACCCATGACATGGCTACCTAACATGTTACAACCATACTAAATTAGGTGATGTTCAAGGCGCAGTAAACATCTGAAAAAAAGACTAAAAAGTAATGAGCGAGGGCCGGACTTTGGCTATAAGATAATGAAAAGTTCTTTTGAGTTCCTTGGAGCTGCAGCCTCTGGTCTTAGGATTTGACGTTCTTCATATCCACGAGTGTCAAGATTTTGGCATGAAGTGCAGTTAAATTTTCTGAATTTGCTCTTTAATGTGCCAGCACTCAGTGACTGTTGGAAATGTGCCCCTTCTGCTTGTTCACTCCGAATGTTTTGCCTTTTTTGCTGAACCTGAATTTTAGTTGGCTATAGAACTTTGCACTTTACGCCTGCAAACCAGTGGTACAGTTCTTGTGCTCCTCCTTTCAACATGGTAAAATTTGTATACTCTCCATTGAACTATTTAACTTACCTGTAAGCCCTTAGTATAAGGCACCCCCAGAGTATACCGGGCCTTTAAGTCAAATTTCACAAGTGGACTGCAACGCCCTTTTGCCATCCACTACATTCACAAAATAGTCATGACTGCAGGCCCGAACCAGTAGCATGGTTGTGCAGGTTTCAACTGAAAATGTGACCCGTCAAAAGAACCCCTTTTGACAGGCCCAAACTTTCCTCTTAAATATATATGTCACCCCTATGTAGTCCTTCAGTCGTTATTGCCCATAAGGCAAGGTGCATGGCATTTAAAAGTAGGACATGTAAACATGTTCTTAAAGTGGAAATGCCCTCAAAGCTATTTTCACTGTAGCAGGATTGGCTGTTCCATAGGAAAACACTGGAATGCAATTATAAAGACTAATCCTTTCACTTGGGAATGAAACTAACTAAAAAAGCCATTCAACAACTCTATTTAATAGTTGTCAAAAAATCCAATTCAATGATGAAGTTGGATTTGTACTAAATATTATGAAAAGGTAACTTTTAAAAAGTTACCTTTGCCCTGCCTGAAATCCCTAGAAGATAAATCTACATGTTCTCCTACTTTGGCCAACCAGTAATTAGCATTTAATTTGGTGTGAAAAAGGCATGAACATCCTCCCATAAGCAAAACAATAGGCTTTTCTAAATATGCAGAGATGACCCCGGTGAACCAGATTTTGCAAAGGTGGGCTGGAAGGATCCTTTTTGACATTAAAGTGACACGTCCTGCTTGAATCTCTCATCCTGATTGACGGGTCTGCTGGTGTTTTTTGATACAACACTTTGGACTCACTTCAAAGAGGCCACCCTTATCATAGGCAAATGTTAGCTGACACTTGGGCAGGGCCCTTGTTTTGTCCTGGAAGCCAATCAGGCCTCAATCAAAATGGGATTCTCTTTGACATTACTGTGTCAAAGCCTGTTTGATAGGTCTGCTGGATTTATATATAACATTTGGGAGGGGCATTTCAAAGGAAGGTAACAGAATGCCAGAACACTGTGGGGCCTATTTACAATGAAATGGCACAGTACGGCGATGCAAGCTATTTAACTGCGCTGTGTCATTACAAGAATACGGTGCACCCTCATGTTTTTCTGCAGGTGCTAAAAAAGCTGCCTAGAACCAGCGCCATAACCCTTGCACCGTGGTGCAAGGGTGTGTGTTGCAGGGATGATTGAGTTTGTGCAGTAAGGAACACCTTCCCGCCCAAAACCAATCATTAATGGTGTTTTGCTCATTCTATGTTTGCTACAGAATGCACTCATAGAAAGAGCAAAAAACGAGGAGAAATGCAAGTATTTCTCCTCATTGCACCACTCCAATGCCTCCCTTTAAAGGCGATATATTTTGGCTTCCTCAGACCTACAAATCCTTGGAAATTTGGGGCTGTGTCAAAAAGAAATGTGTGTTGTGTGGGAACGCCTACAGCAAAACCCACTGAACGCCCCTTTGCCGCAGTAAACTGGGGTGAAGAGGGCCATATTTACTTAGCGGCGATAAGCCACAGAAAGTGGCTTGGCGCCACCCTGCAAATATAGATCAGGGCATTGTGCCACCGGAGCATCAGAAAAAGCGACACTCCAGTGGCGCAATGCCCTTGTACATATGCCCATGTGTTCGTATCCACTGTCTGTATGCTGAAAACTCAGCTTGGATTTTACCAGACGTTTTTCTCTGAGTTTGTTGGCGGTACAGGGACTGCCTAAAACTGCATTGTAGCGTTAGGTGCAGGATGCCACGAGGTTTACCGTAGTACACGCCCCACACAGACCACCTGCCCTTAGAGTCCAAGTTTAGTGCGGATGAAGACTTCTGCCATCTTGAAAATGCCCAAAGTGGGTAGAGTTAGCCCCAGGAAATTTACCCCATTTGTTAGGGTGTCCCCAGGTGTAATTTCCACCCACACGCTCCTGTCAGATCTAAATGTGGTATCTCGGGGCAACCACCTCAGAACACTGCTGGACCTGTGGACGATCGGAAGATGACTGAAACTGCTGTCTGAGAAGAGCCTAGAAGACTGGACCGGTTCTCCCTCTTGTATCCAGGACAAGGAAGGGGTCTCCAAGGGGCATATAGCTGACCTCCTGTTAAAGATATAGGGACAGGACAAGCTATAAGAAGCCATTTCCTGCAACTCTCCAGCTGGCCATGGCAGGTGCACCTGGACTGAACCCAGCTGTGGCCTCTGCCTGACAATCTATGAGACTACGTGTCATCCCTGAGGTCCTGGGGCTTTATAAGTGTACCACTGAGGTGGATTGGGACGTACAAGACTCAAATCAGAAGGTAAAGGTAAACCTTTGAGCAGGATGAACCTGGTTAAAAGAGGAAAGAGTATTTTTCGCACCACAGTGCATATTTTCAACAAAAGGATTTTCCTGCTGCCTGTAGGATTTTCTGCCATGAGCTGGGGAATCATCTCAGTAAAGGGCACCGGTGAGGAGAAGTGGTTCTAGGCATGATGTAGATCACTGATGAGTCATCAAGCAAGAGTGGCTTTAGGCTAATGTAGATCACTGATGAGTCATCAAGCAAGAGTGGGTCTAGGAAACGGTAGATCACTGCTGAGTCATCAAGCAAGAGTGGGTCTAGGATAAGGTAGATCACTGCTGAGTCATCAAGCAAGAGTGGGTCTACGATAAGGTAGATCACTGCTGAGTCATCATGGAAGACTGGCTCTAGGCTGATGTAGATCACTGCTGAGTCATCAAGCAAGAGTGGGTCTAGGATAAGGTAGATCACTGCTGAGTCATCAAGCAAGAGTGGATCTACGATAAGGTAGATCACTGCTGAGTCATCATGGAAGACTGGCTTTAGGCTGATGTAGATCACTGCTGAGTCATCAAGCAAGAGTGGGTCTAGGATACGGTAGATCACTGCTGAGTCATCAAGCAAGAGTGGGTCTATGATAAGGTAGATCACTGCTGAATCATCAAGCAAGACTGGCTCTAGGCTGATGTTGATCACTGCTGAGTCATCATGCAAGAGTGGCTCTAGGCTGATGTAGATCACTTCTGAGTCATCAAGCAAGAGGGGCTCCAGGCTAATGTAGATCACTGCTGAGTCATCATTGAAGACTGGCTCTAGGCTGATGTAGATTACTGCTGAGTCATCAAGCAAGAGTGGCTCTAGGCTGATGTAGATCACTACTGAGTCATCAAGCAAGAGTGGATCCAGGCTAATGTAGATCACTGCTGAGTCATCAAGCAAGAGTGGCTCCAGGCTAATATAGATCACTGCTGAGTCATCAAGCAAGAGTGGGTCTAGCATAAGGTAGATCACTGCTGAATCATCAAGCAAGACTGGCTCTAGGCTGATGTAGATCACTGCTGAGTCATCAAGCAAGAGTGGCTCCAGGCTAATGTAGATCACTGCTGAGTCATCTATCAAGAGTGGATCCAGGCTAATGTAGATCACTGCTGAGTCATCAAGCAAGAGTGGCTCCAGGCTAATGTAGATCACTGCTGAGTCATCAAGCAAGAGTGGGTCTAGCATAAGGTAGATCACTGCTGAATCATCAAGCAAGACTGGCTCTAGGCTGATGTTGATCACTGCTGAGTCATCATGCAAGAGTGGCTCTAGGCTGATGTAGATCACTTCTGAGTCATCAAGCAAGAGGTGCTCCAGGCTAATGTAGATTACTGCCGAGTCATCATTGAAGACTGGCTCTAGGCTGATGTAGATCACTGCTGAGTCATCAAGCAAGAGTGGCTCTAGGCTGATGTAGATCACTGCTGAGTCATCAAGCATGAGTGGCCCCAGGCTAATGTAGATCACTGCTGAGTCATCAAGCAAGAGTGGCTCCAGGCTAATGTAGATCACTGCTGAGTCATCAAGCATGAGTGGGTTTAGGCATAAAGTAGATCACTGCTGAGTCATCAAGCAATTCTTGTGGCTCTGTTGCAAAATAGCAAATTTATCCCAAAGCAGATTCATGTATTTATGTATTTTTCTATTATGTTTATATAGCGTGTATTGCACACAATACAGAACTAAATTGGTTCTATGGGTGAGGAGACACTGAGATGTACGATAACAGTTTGTTCTTTTCCAAAACGGTCCTGTTTCACAAGCTGACTTGTTTCAAAGAGCGAAACTATGCTCTGTGAATTGGAGTTAGGAATAAAGGTGGAACTTAGAAACTTTTGTAACAACACAAAGGCGACTGCACACAAGAGTGTTCATCTCTGGTGTCAGACATTCTGGGCACCAGGGATTTTTACATACAGACCAATTGGTTGTGCCTTATTTCAGGACCTGCGCTGTGATAAAAACACCTTGCTCAATATCCAGTCTTCACTCCACATGCTCAAAGTTGCAGTCATTTGACTTCTTGTCCCTGGAGCTAAAGGGGTTTCTGAGTGAAGTCACAATGTTCTTACGGGGGTCTTTAACCATTAATGACCGCACTTTGTTGCCTCTCTTTTTTCTTTGCAGGCCCTCCATCGTTTCAGAGTGACGTGCACGAGGTGATAGAAGAGGTGGCCGCGATTGCCAATGGCACTGCTCTCCTGAAGTGTGAAGCTACTGGGACACCGTCCCCCGAGATCTCTTGGTTCCGGAACAGCGTACCCATCGTAGACGCAGAAAGACACCATGTCCTGGAGGAGGGTCGACACCTTCAGGTATGTCTGTTTCATCTATCATAACTCTATCTCTACCTGGACGCTTTGGGGAGGGCTTGGCATTTGCACTCAGATGGCTGTGTACCCCCTTTCCAATGGTGCAGCGCCCTCAAAACATCTCTTTATGGCAATAATGTGTCCTATCTGAAGTTTAGCTTAAGACATTGTAAATAGGCAGCTAATGTATAATCATAGCCTGGGGTGTCTATCTCACATACTTCCACCTCCAACACACTTCTAAGGGCTGCGCCCCAAGACAAGATAAGAGCACCTCTATGGTCACTATTGCACAACATCAAAAAACTTTCCCTGAAAGGCTCATGGCAAACACAACCCGCTGCCAACCCGGCACTCGCCCAATGGGGTAACGTTCTACCCACCTCGATAATGCAGTTCTGCACCTCACAGTGGGGTGATGAGCACTCTATAAATGCTGCTCTTCCTGCTGCTGCTTCCACCCTTTGCCTCTTCCTGTGCCAGGAGAGTTCTCTTTTATTTTGACTTCCTGCTGCATCTCTGCACTTTGTAAGGAGAGTACCAGGCCCTCCAGAACGCATGCCTTGGTTTGTCCTCGCGCATCCTGTGTGCATCCTTATGTCCATCATACACTCTTGTACATCTTTGTACTCCAATGTCTGTCCTCGTTCGGCCTTTGAACCTCTGGGTCAGTATCCTTTTAAATATTTTGTGGCCCACAGGCAAGACATATCTGTGGGCCCGTGCATGGAACAAATTTTAATCATACTTCTTATTTCCTGCACTAATTCAAGCCTGAATGATGTCAAATGATATTAAATTATATGTTAAACATTAACAGAGTCACATAAATACTGTTGAAATGTGTTTTCTCAGAACCCCAAAACATCCTTAAAATGACAATCAATCAATCAATCAGAGTACTTGTAGAGCGCGCTACTAACCCGTGAGGGTCTCAAGGCGCTATGGGGATGGGGGGGTGCTGCTACTGCTCGAAAAGCCAGGTCTTGAGGAGTCTTCTGAAGGCTAGCAGGTCTTTGGTCTGTCATATGTGGGTAGGGAGGGCGTTCCAGGTCATGGCGGCGAGGTAGGAGAAGGATCTGCCACCGGGGGTCGTTCGTTGGCTGCGGGGGGCGAGGGCGAGGCTGGCGGAGTGGAGCTGGTGGGTGGGGGTGTAGAAGCTGAGTCTGCTGTTAAGGTAGGCTGGTCCGGCGTTGTGGAGTGCTTTGTGTGCGTGGGTGAGGAGCTTGAAGGTGATCCTCTTGTCGACGGGGAGCCAGTGTAGGTCTCTCAGGTGGGGGGTGATATGGCTGCGGCGGGGTATGTTGATGATCAATTGGGCGGAGGCGTTTTGGATGCAGGACACAGGATAGAGAGATGGAGTCAGAGGTAATGGTAGCCAGACAGGAAGAGAGGTTTAGACAGAGAAATAGGATAAAGAAAAGTCACATAAGGAGAAAATGCACCTTCCCAGGGGGCCTTGAAAGGTGGGCAGTTACCCACTTTGCTTGTGCCTTAAACCCTCTTTGTTCTGGGTCCCATGTCTGGTTCCTTTCACCTGGAGCTGGTTCGCTAATGAGTTCTGATCGCCCTCCAGCAGCTGAACTGTGTTCCTTCTTCGTAGATCCTCGCCGTAGAGCTGGCGGACGCGGACACTTACGTATGTGTTGCCGAGAACGCAGCGGGGTCTGTAGAGAAGCTGTTCATGGTCACGGTGTCAGGTGAGTCTGTGGGAGTCATGTGCCTTCAGCTTTAATACATTGTTACAAAAATGGATTTAAATAATGCTTAAAAAATGTAACATTTTATTATGGGGTTTGCAGTTCCTCCAGAGATTGTGGGTGTGAATCCGGAGACTGTCACAGGCGTCCTGGGAATCACTGTTAACCTGATGTGTGATGTGCGGTCACATCCGGCACCGGAAATCACATGGTACAAGGATGGGCACGTGCTGCTGTCCAGTGAGGAGATGCTTATCCTGCCTGGTGCGTATGGGTCTCTCTGAATGGTTAATACACACGCACCCCCTGCGGCACAGCTTACAGAATGTCTAACAGCCCTGACAACAGACTCACCTACACAGAAACACCCTCTCAGCCATTTAACCATACAACTACTCATCCATATATATAGAAACTTGGGGCCAGATGTACTAAGAAACTGTTTTGCGATTCCTTAGTTGAGAATCCTTGCGATTTGCAGTTAGGAAATCACAAAACGGCATGTACGAAAGTTTGATGAACACTTTCTACGATTCCCAGTGGGTCGCAAATAACCTACCTCATGAATATTAACTAGTTAGGTTGCAATTTGCGACTCATTAGGAACCGCAAAAACCACAGGGCTGATGGCCTGCTGAGGTCAGCATACCACCATGTCTGTGATTGCTTTTAAATAAAGCAATCTTTTTTTCTGTAAAATAATAAGAAAAATGAAAGGTTTTCTTTTCATCTTTTAAGAGCAGGCAGCAGCCCGTGGGACCACTGCCTGCTCTTAAAAAACTGCTTCACATGCAGTCACAAAGGGGAAGGAGTGCCATGGGGACCCCTTCCCATTTGCGAATGGGTTACCACCAATTTGAAACCGGCGGTAAATTGCAAATGTTTCGAGACCGCATTTGGGTCGCAAACATTCAAAGGTATCACTGCGATTCGGTAAAAAGTTACTGAATCGCAAAATGGATTTTGTACATCTGAAAGGGATATTTTGCAGTTGCAAACAGCCGATTCTGTGCATCGGGCCATTTGCGGACCCAAAAAAACTTTGTCCATGTGGCCCTAAATGTAAGAGGCACCCAGAATGCTATTTCTTTCCATCTTTTGTACCATTTTATTATTAGGAACACATCTGTTGCACGTAAGTCACCACACAATAATATTATGTTATGTTCATCTCATTTTAACATCAACAAAATATTCAAATATAGTTATCAATCAATCAATCAATCAATCAATAGCATTTGTATAGCGTGCTACTCACCCGTTAGGGTCTCAAGGCGCTGAGGGGGGGGGTCGCTACTGCTCGAACAGCCAGGTCTTGAGTTGTTTCCTGAAGGCGAGATGGCCAGGGTCAGCCGTAGGTTGGTGGGGAGGGAGTTCCATGTCTTGGCTGCCAGGTAGGAGAAGGATCTTCCTCCGACGGTGGATTTGCGGATTCGTGGGACGGAGGCGAGGGCGAGGCTGGCGGAACGGAGCTGGCGGGTGGGTGTGTAGAATGTGAGTCGGCTGTTGAGGTACTTCGGGCCCGTGTCGTGGAGAGCCTTGTGTGCGTGGGTGAGGAGTCTGAACGTGATCCTCTTGTTGACAGGGAGCCAGTGCAGGTGGGCAGAGATGTGGCTGTGGCGAGGGATGTCCAGGATGAGTCGTGCTGAGGCGTTCTGAATGCGCTGGAGTCTTTTCTGGAGTTTGGCTGTGGTTCCAGCGTAGAGGGTGTTCCCGTAGTCCAGACGGCTGGTGATGAGGGCCTGGGTGACCGTCTTCCTGGTTTCGGTGGGGATTCATCGGAAGATCTTTCGGAGCATGCGCAGGGTGTTGAAGCAGGATGACGAGACGGCGTTGACTTGTTTGGTCATCGAGATGGAGGAGTCCAGGATGAAGCCCAGGTTGCGTGCATGGTCCGTTGGCTTGGGGGAGGTGCCCAGGGCAGGGGGCCACCAGGAGTCATCCCAGGGGGAGGGAGATGGTCCAAGGATGAGGACTTCCGTCTTGTCTGAGTTCAGTTTCAGACGGCTGATTTTCATCCATTCCGCAACGTCTTTCATTCTTTCCTGTAGGTTGGCTTTGGCGGTGGCGGGGTCGTTGGTGAGGGAGAGGATCAACTGGGTGTCGTCGGCGTAGGAGATGATGTTGAGGTTGTTTTGGCGTGCGATGGCTGCGAGGGGGCTCATGTAGACGTTGAAAAGGTGGGGCTGAGTGATGATCCTTGCGGAACGCCGCAGATGACTTCGGTG
This sequence comes from Lissotriton helveticus, assembly GCF_964261635.1. Lineage (NCBI taxonomy): Eukaryota > Metazoa > Chordata > Amphibia > Caudata > Salamandridae > Lissotriton > Lissotriton helveticus. The sequence continues at coordinate 2,131,523,941 of NC_136065.1, read as the reverse complement.
GCCGAGGATCGGAACGGGGGGAGGCGGACTCTCTGGGTTCTTCCGTCGAGGAACGAGATGATCCACTCCAGGGACGCTCCTTGGATTCCGGTATTGCTGAGGCGCTGTATCAGGGTGCGGTGGCATACGGTGTCGAAGGCTGCTGAGAGGTCCGGGAGGATGAGGGCAGCAGTGTCTCTGTTGTCTAGCAGGGACCTGATGTCGTCGATGGCTGCGATGAGGGCGGTCTCGGTGCTGTGGTTTGCTCGGAACCCGGACTATGAGGGGTCGAGGGATCCTTTGGTCTCGAGGAAGTCGGAGAGTTGTCTGTTGACGGTCTTCTCGATGACTTTGGCTGGGAAGGGGAGGAGCGAGATGGGGCGGAAGTTCTTGAGGTCCGTGGGGTCCACGGTGGGTTTCTTCAGGAGGGCGCTCAGCTCGGCATGTTTCCAGCTCTCTGGGAAGGTGGCGGATGCGAAGGAGCTGTTGATGATGTTCCGGAGTTGGGGTGCGATGATGGAGTCGGCTTTGTTGAAGATGTGGTGTGGGCAAGGGTCGGTAGGGGAGCCGGAGTGGATGGTGTATACCAATACATGCATAATACATAGATGAATGTTTAGAGACAGCAAACACATCTTTGGCGACCCAGTCGCTTTTTTTTTTAGCTGGAAACAGACAAACAGAGAGATCAACACTGATTTAACATAATTATTAATGTTCTATAAGATTCCTTACCTTATTGTAAGCTTTTATCTTAAGAGGTTTTATCGTGAGGATGTCATTTAGCTTTCTAATATTTTTTTTGAATATCCACATATCATGAGAATTTTTGTTTGATAAAGTGAGATTGAGAGTTTGTAGATGGTCTTTCAATTCATCTTCATTTAACGTATATTTTAGTCTCTACATGAATATCGGCTTGCAAATTTCAGGCACTGTCAATGCCCTACCGGTAGCCAGACATCTGAGAATAAATCTACCATGCACTTGCTAGCCATGCACATCCATCACCCACTTTTGCAACCATTCCCTCTCACACATCTGTCCCATACCAGTGGACCTTGAGAAAGGTGTGCAGACTTCCTACCTGAATCATCCTACTTGTGCATTGTGGATGGTGGATAAGGGGCAGAGTCAAGTTAGATGTAGCTGGCCAGTGGTGAGGTCAATACTCTTAGTGGGCCACAGAGATGGCCCCTCGCTTCACTCATTCCACACTGAACAGAGGGTAAGCGATGTGACAGACATGTCAGCTCCTAGGATAGGCACATCTGTTCACATCTGAGAAGGACAAGCACTGATGACAGACAGTCCATTTCTAGCCCTGGTAGAGATGGTCGGTGCTTCTGATCGACGTCAGAGACAACTACACAAGCTGGAGAGAGCGCTAATGCTTTTGGTTCTTCCAGGTGGCCAAATCCTACAGATCCCAGAGCTGCGACTCTCCAACGAAGGGACGTACAAGTGTGAGGCGAGCAACGCGGCAGGGACCGATGTGAAGCTGGTCCACCTGCAGGTGCTTGGTAAGTGGTGTGTTTGAGCATGTGCAGGATGTTGACTCGCGGAAGTTCGATTGCGTGTTGGTAACATGTCTAGCATGCCACACACACCAAAAGTTGATCCTCTGTAAAGTTCTGAAAAAACTCTCCCATCACTCCCAGAATATTATGCATGACTTCATCCACAGATATCACATCCTCTGGTAGCACTTTCTGAATCCTGTGTCAGTCATTGATATATATATATTCAAACTGCAGTGTTATTCAGCATAGACCCTGCCCCAGAGGGCGTCTCAGTGCTCAACAGGCAGAGGAGTTATGACCAACAAAGCTGCAAGTGCCAAGAAACACAGATTTAATGACCCAGGGAGAGAGCATGTGGCCATTATGAGACAAGATATGCAGAGTTGGTGAGCACAGAGAAGAGGTTTATGCCTTTGTATTGGATTGTCTGCATGGCATGAAATACTCAGTTGTTGAACTGCAGAAAGCACCTCAGCATAAGTAAATTATGTGACATTATTGTCTATTAGAATTCCCGGTATTCATGTCACAGGCTGCATAACTGTTTGCTTTGTAACTTGTTCTTGTTAATCTTTTGTAGCCATGGTAATAGTAGTTACAGAGCACGTGCAGCTCAGTTTCCAAGATACTTAAACAATCTGAGTGTCCTGATTTTTAATGTGTGCTTCGTTGTTCTCTCTTAATTAGGATAATATTATTTGCAGTGCTCATGTAACAGACAGGATATAGTTTTGCTGAAATTATATTATTTTCATTTAACCATTGCCCTTAAAAAGACAAAATGCTCTTCATCACAAAGTCCACAGACTCCTTCACATTCAGTTTTTTTTTGCTTTGCAAAACCCAGCAAGAAGAAAGTAGCGTTCAGCTTCCTCAATATTAGGCAACAGGCACACTCCAATGTTCTGGAAAGCTGATGGACAGCAGAGTTTAAAAACACCAACACTTTCAGAATGTGTTTTGGGTTAAGAGTATGGTCAATCCTAAAGTACTGGGCAAAGATCATTCGTAAAGTACCGGGCAAAAACCATATTTTTTTCTGGATCTGCGTGTTTCATGTTAGATTCATGAGCGTAGTCGCTGATGCCTGCCTGTCTTGTTCCCTCAAGTTCCACCGCACATCGCGCGTCCACCCGGAGAGCGACAGGAAGTGCTAGTCATTGGTCTTGGACAAGCCATCGACCTGCAGTGCGAGTCCAATGCCGTGCCGGAGCCTTTAATAACGTGGTACAAGGATGGACACCAGTTACCAACCTCTACAAAGCAGCAAAGACTAGAGATCGCAAATGCCAAGGTGAGAGTTATCTATGTAATGATTCATACATGACATGAATGTAGTATCAACTAATCCTAACTGGATAGCCAGCATCAATTTATCTAGAAAACTGCAGTTTAACTTCAAGCATTTTAAGCTAAGTGTAGAAACGCATCAGGCAACAACGTAACATCATCCATTTCCGCAACATATTTTAGAACCTCCTTAAAAAAGCAGTCAGTTATAAATGACTGGAAGCGCATTAGAAGTGTGTTCTGATAGTTCATGAATCAAAGACTGGAAGTGCATTAGAAGTGTGTTCTGATTTTTCATGAATCAAGGACTGAAAGTGCACTAGACATGTGTTCTGATTGTTCATGAATCTATGACTGGAAGTGCTTTAGAAGTGTGTTCTGATTGTTCATGAATCAATGACAGGAAGTGTATTAGAAGTGTGTTCTAATTGTTCATAAATCAAAGACTGGAAGTGCATTAAAAGTGTGTTCTGATAGTTCATGAATCAAAGACTGGAAGTGCATTAGAAGTGTGTTCTGATAGTTCATGAATCAAAGACTGGAAGTGCAAATGCCCAGGTATGAGTTATTTATGTATTTATTCATACATGACATGTATGTAGTACCAACTAATCCTAACTGGAGAGCCAGCATCAATTTATCTAGAAAACTGCAGTTTAACTTCAAACATTTTAAGCTAAGTGTAGAAATGCATCATGCAACAATGTAACATCATCCATTTTCGCAACATATTTTAGAACTTCCTTAAAAAAGCAGTCAGTTATAAATGACTGGAAGCGCATTAGAAGTGTGTTCTGATAGTTCATGAATCAAAGACTGGAAGTGCATTAGAAGTGTGTTCTGATTTTTCATGAATCAAGGACTGAAAGTGCACTAGACATGTGTTCAGATTGTTCATGAATCTATGACTGGAAGTGCTTTAGAAGTGTGTTCTGATTGTTCATGAATCAATGACAGGAAGTGTATTAGAAGTGTGTTCTAATTGTTTATGAATCAAAGACTGGAAGTGCATTAGAAGTGTGTTCTGATAGTTCATGAATCAAAGACTGGAAGTGCATTAGAAGTGTGTTCTGATAGTTCATGAATCAAAGACTGGAAGTGCATTAGAAGTGTGTTCTGATTGTTCATGAATCAAAGACTGGAAGTGCATTAGAAGTGTGTTCTGATTGTTCATGAATCAAGGCCTGAAAGTGCACTAGACATGCGTTCTGATTGATCATGAATCTATGGCTGGAAGTGCATTATAAGTGTGTTCTGATTGTTCATGAATCAATGACAGGAAGTGTATTAGAAGTGTGTTCTAATTGTTCATGAATCAAAGACTTTGAAGTGCATTAGAAGTGTGTTCTGATTGTTCATGAATCAAGGACTGAAAGTGCACTAGACATGCGTTCTGATTGTTCATGAATCTATGACTGGAAGTGCATTAGAAGTGTATTCTGATTGTTCATGAATCAATGACTGGAAGTGCATTAGAAGTGTGTTCTGATTGTTCATGAATCAATGACAGGAAGTGCAGTAGAAGTGTGTTCTGATTGTTCATGAATCAATGACTGGAAGTGCATTAGAAGTGTGTTCTGATTGTTCATGAATCAATGACAGGAAGTGCAATAAACGTGTGTTCTGATTGTTCATTAATCAAAGACTGGAAGTGCATTAGAAGTGTGTTCTGATTGTTCATGAATCTGTGACTGGAAGTGCATTAGAAGTGTGTTCTGATTGTTCATGAATCAATGACTGGAAGTGCATTAGAAGTGTGTTCTGATTGTTCAATAATCAAAGACTGGACGTGCATTAGAAGTGTGTTCTGATTGTTCATAAATCAAATACTGGAAGGGCATTAGAAGTGTGTTCTGATTGTTCATGAATCTATGACTGGAAGTGCATTAGAAGTGTGTTCTGATTGTTCATAAATCAATGACAGGAAGTGCATTATAAGTGTGTTCTGATTGTTCATGAATCAATGACTGGAAGTGCATAAGAAGTGTGCTCTGATTGTTCACGACTCAATTACAGGAATTCCATTACAAGTGTGTTCTGATTGTTCATGAATCAAAGACTGTAGTGCATTAGAAGTGTGTTCTGATTGTTCATGAATCAATGACAGGAAGTGCATTAGAAGTGTGTTCTGATTGTTCATGAATCAATGACTGGAAGTGCCTTAGACGTGTGTTCTGATTGTTCATGAATCAAAGACTGGAAGTGCATTAGAAGTGTGTTCTGATTGTTCATGAATCAATGACTGGAAGTGCATAAGAAGTGTGCTCTGATTGTTCACGACTCAATTACAGGAATTCCATTACAAGTGTGTTCTGATTGTTCATGAATCAAAGACTGGAGTGCATTAGAAGTGTGTTCTGATTGTTCATGAATCAATGACAGGAAGTGCATTAGAAGTGTGTTCTGATTGTTCATGAATCAATGACTGGAAGTGCCTTAGACGTGTGTTCTGATTGTTCATGAATCAAAGACTGGAAGTGCATTAGAAGTGTGTTCTGATTGTTCATGAATCTGTGACTGGAAGTGCATTAGAAGTGTGTTATGATTGTTCATGAATCAATGACAGGAAGTGCATTAGAAGTGTGTTCTGATTGTTCATTAATCAAAGTCTGGAAGTGCATTAGAAGTGTGTTCTGATTGTTCGTTAATCAAAGACTGGAAGTGCATAAGAAGTGTGTTCTGATTGTACATTAATCAAAGACTGGAAGTGCATAAGAAGTGTGTTCTGATTGTACATTAATCAAAGTCTGGAAGTGCATTAGAAGTGTGTTCTGATTGTTCGTTAATCAAAGACTGGAAGTCCATTAGAAGTGTGTTCTGATTGTTCGTTAATCAAAGACTGGAAGTGCATTATAACCGTGTTCTGATTGTTCATGAATCAATGACTGGAAGTGTTTTAGAAGTGTGTTCTGATTGTCCATTAATCAAAGACTGGAAGTGCATTATAACTGTGTTCTGATTGTTCATGAATCAATGACTGGAAGTGCATTAGAAGTGTGTTCTGATTGTTCATGAATCAATGACTGGAAGTGTTTTAGAAGTGTGTTCTGATTGTCCATTAATCAAAGACTGGAAGTGCATTAGAACTGTGTTCTGATTGTTCATGAATCAAAATGTCTATCTTTCACATTTACTAAGTTTGCTTCTATTTGATTGACATTGCGAAAGCATTTCTAATACTTCTGCAAAGTATTTTTACTGCTTCTGTAAACAAATGCGTACTACATTTGAAAAGTATTACTACTTTTGAAACTGTTACGTACCAGCAACTGAGTGCCTCTTGGTTCTAAAAATAAAATAACTGAGTAATACATTTTATTCAAAACAATTGATCTTGAATTCAGTCTTTGAATGACTAATAATTTTTTGCCTGAGTGTGTACAATGAATGCTTAACACTACCCTCTGATAAGCCTAAATGCTCGACCACACTACCATAAATATATCTTTTAGTATTATCTACTTAAGCCTCTGGTGATCCACTGGATGCTGTGAGCACTATACCTCATGTTGGTACAGTATATACAGAGCCACCTTCCTACACTGGTGAAAACGAGTTCCCCGGCTACATCGGCTTCACTGAAAAGAGGGATGTTTGGTATCAGACATCTCGTAATAAAATTCCCACACTGATTCCAGGGATGGATTTAATTAATATATGCACCCTGGAGTCACCTGAGGTGACCCCTGAAAACCTACCCGCCTCTTGTGTGTTTGCTAACTAGTTTCTGCCAGCCTGACCCCTGATAGAAGTTTCTGACCTCTTAGGGTGAGAGCATTATGCTCTCAGGAGGTCAGGAATGAAGCCCGGCTGGGAAAGGGTGTTTTCCCCCCGCCCACAGGATGAACTGCTGAGTAGCACTCCTAGGCCGGCACGCTTCAAAGAAGCCCCTGACTTTGAAATGTGAATCTGGCTTTCCTAACAGGAGAGGAGGCCAACCCCCTTTGTCTAGAGCCCTTCGGCACCAGGACAGGTGGGAAAATTGGTTCACTGATAGAATATCGATGTCACAAACTCTGATGTTCTAAGTATGGAGAAAAAAATATCCACGGTAAAAATATCGAATCCCATCCCTTAACAGGTAAGTGCAAAAATTATGACTTCAAAATAGCGAGGTAAAAAATATTGATTTAAAAAATATCAATTTAAAAATATATATAAAATGAAATAATATATACTAAATGTATTAAATACTAATATTATTTAAAAAAAAATGCAATTAATATACATATTAACTAAATATAACAAACTTAATTAAAAAAAGATAAACACACAAACATAATCATTTATACATATACATATTTTTACTCGAAAATAATTTAACTATTATCTTTATTAAATTTTTCAACTTTAAAATTATATAAAAATAAAATATATATATGTATATCAATAATAAAAAAAAGAAACATGCTATATTAAATCTAAACATTAAACTATTTAAAAAAATATACTAACACTTCCCAACACAAGGGGGCCCATTAGGATCTCGGGCGGATCCCCGCCCGCTACCCATATTACTATGGCGGGGGGGGGGGACCGCGGCGGACGGAAAGACCGACCGCCGCTTTTCCACCCGGTCAACAATTTGACCGGGCGGAAAAGAGTTTAATATGGTGGCGGTGTCTGTTACTATGGGGGCGAAAACATGCCTTTCTGTTGGCAGCAATGAGGCATGCGGGATTTGCTTGCAGGGGCCCGTTGCGAGCCCCCAGGGACTCTGGGGGGTAGGGGGTGCCCATGGGGGGTGTCTATGGTACCCCCTGCAGTTCCATGCACAACATGGCAGGCACTGCACGGTGCCTGCCATGTTGTGCATGGAAGTGCATGACATGCCTTCCTGGCATTGTGGCGGGCGCTGCTGAGTGCCCCCAGGGGTGGCTAGCCCTTTGGCTACTACCCTACACTCCCCTAACACCCCTAAATTCAGTATTTAGGGGAGTCCCTGGAACTAGAGAATCAGAGCCTATCACCTGATCTATGAAGAAAGATGTGAAGGGTTGCATCCTGCAAGAACTGAAGATCCAGCAACTGACTTGGCACCAACAATGCCGTCCTGTCTGCTGCCTCCTCTAGTTGCACCAGAACTCAACTTGTCTTTCTGCTGCTGAGTCCCCGATGCCAGAGAAACCACCAGCCCTTCACCAAGAGCTCCTGAGAAGTAGCGGACCTGCTTCCCTGCAATCTGCAAGCATCCAAAGATTCCTGGAAGGACTTTGTGACCGCAGAAACACGACGCCTAAAACAACCAGTGCACCCATCTCTCCTAGTCCGAGATGAAGTGGGCCAATGGTGTCATCGTGGTCCTCCAGCAATTCAGAGACTGAGTCCAATGTGGTGGTGACACCTCTCATAGACTTCCCAGTGTCACCTGCAGCCTCTGCATGCAAACCCCCCTCTATCGCGAGTGCTCTCGCAAAGGAAAACCTGACGCCTAAAGACACCTCTGCACCGATCGCCCTTGGGTCGTGGAGAAGAGGCCCAAAGGCATCCCTACATCCCGAGCACTGTGACGCCTGAGCCCCCCTGTTGGTTCAGCCCGGCTGGCCTGTCAGCCCTGATTCCCCATAGAGTAACTTTGGACACCCGACTTGTTTGGCTCCTCTGCACCCAGCTGGCATAGTGTCGCTGGTGTTGCTCTGCTGGTGCTGCCTTAGACCTTGCCCACCATTCACCTTAACTCCTGGAGATTGGTCCTGTAAGTCGCTGTGCCGTACCTGAACGCCGCATTGACTTTTCCTCCTTTCAGATATCATTGCAGCTTCTAAAATTTGCTCTGTGTCTACTCTTTGAATATTCCTATTAAAAAACGTACTTTCCTGAACAAATTGATTCTGGTGCTAAACATATATAAAGATACTTGCTATTTTATAAATTGGTGTGAATCTCCTTGAGTTGTGTCTAATATTTATTGAGCAGTGTGTGTATTTGCAGATGTCTTGGGCTCCTCTATGATAAGCCTAAGGCTGATCGCCCACACTGCCCCCTAGAAGAGCACCTTGGGATTGCCAGAGCAAACCCCCACCCACTCGTAAGGGAACCCCTGGACTCTTTACACGTATACCGCATTGCGATATATCATATAAAGTTCCATCTTCCTAAACTCAGGCAACGCACGCTCTTTGTACGGTTCAGTCTGAGTGGTGCTACTGTTTGTGACTCTATATTGGTTGAACACCCATATTCTGACCTGTCCGAGTGATATTGCTGGATAGAAAGAGGGAGCATATTAATTTTGGGGCCCATGAGTGTTGTTACTGCTACTGTTCCCTACACTGAAGCGAGTGCATGCATATTTTCAGGCCTATGTGAGCTGCAGTCTGCTTAGAAGTGATGACTTGTGCATTCTGGGCCAGCCTGAGCTCTGCAGCTGTTTTCATTCACACATCTGTCCCCCAAACAACCTCCAATCTGACCCTGTTTCTCCTTCCTCAGGTGTCTGACTCTGGGATATATGTCTGCAAAGTGACCAATGTTGCTGGGGAGGCGGAGCGGACATTTTCACTCAGCGTCCAAGGTAAGTGCTGGAAACCAGAGAACAGGTTGCGCATGAAACTCAGATGTTCCTGGGAGATGAGGGACAAGAAAGGACAGGAGGAGGGAGACAGAACATCCAAGCAGTGCCAATCAGAATAGCATCTGTGTTTGCCAGGGTACAGTGCCACTCAGGCATCACCCATCAGCACCCTGCACGTGTCCAGGATCCTCGGAAACATTGAAATTCGACCCCATATGCTCTGTTAATCCCTCATTTAAAGAGTCAAACACACCAAATACACTTGTTGTAAGATGTTCCACATTTTGTTTGTTATTTTTTGTCCCTCGAATACCTTAACATCATTCCCCGTTGCTGCGAGTGCACACATGGGAAAGGGTAATCCATGTTTGAAGGTCGTGTGGTGAGACAGATTGACACTAGGGGGCCATTAGGATGGCGGGCGGATTGCCCCCGCCAGCCTGGCGGGGGCAATCCACCCGCCATCTGCACCTACATTCCCCCCGCCATATTAGGATGGCGGAGGAGACTGCGGATGGACGGCTTTTCGCGGAAAACGTTTAATATGGTGGCGGTGTCTAATAAACACCGCCAGCCATATTATGATGTGCTTGTTTAGGTGTCTTCCGCGGAAAGGCATGCGGTCTTCACTCTGGGGGCCCCCTGTGGGCCCCCAGAGTGAAGGAGAGGTGGGGGGTGCACACGGGGGGTACCTGTCGGACCCCCCTGCGTTTGCATAGACAAAGCGGCAGGCACCACGTGGTGCCTGCCGCTTTGTCTATGCAAATGCATTGATGCATTTTTAGCATTGTGGCGGGCGGTGCTGAGTGTACCGTCCGCCACAATGCTAAAAATGCAGGATGTGCCCGCCACTGTGGCGGGCACATCCTAATACCCCCCACGGGACCCCCGACCTTATGGCAGGCCGTCCCAATCCCCGGTAGGATGACGGGCGGACAAAGTCCGCCCGTCATCCTAATAGGCCCTTAGGTTGCAGTCTTTCTCCTGTTCAACTGATTCCATGGGTATGTTCCCGCTTTGGTTTGGTTCACATCAAGGGAAGTCTGACACAGGCAGTTGTTCACCAATATTTACTTGCTCTCTCCTTCAGTTCCTCCAGTCTTCGAGGACACAGCTCTGGAAACAGTCAGACAGACAGCTGGACACCCCATCACTCTCTCTTGCCAGGCAGCAGGAAATCCCTCACCCACCCTCACCTGGCTGAAAGACGGCTCTCCTCTAGGTGAGTTAACTCCAGGGCTGTAGTGGGGTGCCCTGAGGGCTGTATGCTGTGCTCTCCCTTCAGTTGAACCCATGCGTGTTCTTTCTTTCCTCATACAGAGAGCCGCCCGGAGCGGGGCGTTGCTGTCAGGGGAGCCCTTGTGCAGATCGGCCGCCTGCAGCCCATCCATGGCGGACGGTACACGTGCATCGCACACAACGCACAGGGCCAAGCTCGCAAGGAGTTCCTCCTGGAAGTTCAAGGTGGGTCTTCTTCAGAGGAACGTCCTGTTGCTTTTAATGGAGAGAGGTTTGAGTGATCAGAGCGGAAGAGTGAGGCGTGATGCAGCATGGGTGCAGTTGCACCAGGACAGTGGCCCCCCATCTCTCTCTGTAGTTGGAGGTTCTGCCCTGGAGACTTCTTGAATTCAATGGGTCATCGCTAGGACACGGTGTCACAGAGCGTCTCAGTATGAGCCCACCCCCTCAGAGCTGACCCTGGCTGTACTGACCTCAATGATAGCATTGCTGCTCCTTTGTCATGTGACCTGCAACTTTCAGCCCCTTCTACGCACATGGCCACTAAACTGAATTAGTTCATAATCAGTACAAATGGATAACTCTGTTAGCAGGGTCCATGCAAAGACCAAGGGTTGTTGGTAGCTGTTTTCAAAACTTAGAAACTACTCTTTGAGAAGGTCCTTACGGATGTTGGGGGTGGAATATTAGTGAAGCGCACCGTGGCTGCCTGTGTGATATCCACACACTGAGCGCTTGGAGCCTTTGGGCGTCATTAACGTTTGTCAGACAGGGTACTGGCAGAACAACCTGTCTGTCAAACTGAGGAGCCGCCCCCTCTATCTAGAGTTGGCAAATTGTCAGGTTTCTGACAGTGGTGCCGCCACTGCCCCCAGGGACGTAAACTTTACACACAGGCCCGAAGGACACGGAGCCACCACTGGCCCAACTAACGTAAACTTTACACACAGGCCCCGATGGACACGGAGCCACCACTGGCCCCACTGATGTAAACTTTACAAACAGGCCCCGATGGACACGGAGCCACCACTGTCCCACTGATGTAAACTTTACACACATGCCCGATGGACACGAACCACCACTGGCTCCGCTGACAAACTTTACACACAGGCACAATGGACACGGAGCCACCACTGGCCCTGCTGATGTGAACTTTACACACAGGCCCAATAGACACGGAGCCCCCACTGGCCCTGCTGATGTAAACTTTACACACAGGCCCGATGGACAGGGAGCCACCACTGGCACCGCTGATGTAAACTTTACACACAGCCCCGATGGACAGGGAGCCACCACTGACACCGCTGATGTAAACTTTACACACAGGCCCGATGGACAGGGAGCCACCACTGGCCCCGCTGATGTAAACTTTACACACAGGCCCGATGGACATGGAGCCACCACTGGCCCCGCTGATGTAAACTTTACACACAGGCCCGATGGACAGGGAGCCACCACTGGCACAGCTGACGTAAACTTTACACACAGCCCCGATGGACAGGGAGCCACCACTGACACCGCTGATGTAAACTTTACACACAGGCCCGATGGACAGGGAGCCACCACTGGCCCAGCTGATGTAAACTTTACACACAGGCCCGATGGACAGGGAGCCACCACTGGCCCCGCTGATGTAAACTTTACACACAGGCCCGATGGACAGGGAGCCACCACTGGCACAGCTGACGTAAACTTTACACAATGGCCTGATGGACACAGAGCCACCACTGGCCCCCCTGATGTAAACTTTACACACAGGCCCGATGGACGCGGAACCCCCACTGGCCCCGCTGATGTAAACTTTACACACAGGCCCGATGGACAGGGAGCCACCACTGGCACCGCTGATGTAAACTTTACACACAGGCCCGATGGACAGGGAGCCACCACTGGCCCCACTGATGTAAACTTTACACACAGGCCCGATGGACACGGAGCTACCACTGGCCCCACTGACGTAAACTTTACAACAGGCCCGATGGACATGGAGCTACCACTGGCACCACTGATGTAAACTTTACACACAGGCCCGATGGACACGGAACCACCACTGGCCCCGCTGACGTAAACTTTACACAAAGGGCCCGATGGCATGACATCTGAAGGCATGGAAACCTCGGCACGTAGCAGCTGGTAATCTGCCAGGGTGGCAGACTTTATGACCTGTGCCTCCTTCTGTAAATGTAAAACCAGTATTTGTAAAGCGCAAACAGTTACCCAAAGGCATCCCGGCGCTGGGGGCCATCGGGAAGATTAAGCAAGCTATTGCCCAGAGTCACATGGTGCTGTGCTGACCTGAAGCCGGTGCCGGGGATCGAACCGTGAACCTCAGATTCCAGCGTCAGTCTCCCTGGCCACGGCACCACACCTCTTCTGTACGACCAGTCACCCACCAAATCCGTAAATATGTCTTCCTGCCGATCCACACTTTGTACCTACTGTAGGCCTGAAATGGCACACAAAAGTCGTGCATCTGTTTTTATCACTGACAAATATCTATGCAGGGTGATTTTCATGTCCACATAGCATAATACTTTAAAACACAAATTTAAAATGCCCCAAGCTTATTAAGCCTTAGCTACAAGTAAAGGAAGGTAAAGAGAATGGCAATATATAAATGATGTAAATTCTTAAAACTGCTCACATCAGCACTGTAGGATCGGAAACCCGCGATAGGTGGCCGGTAGGGTTACACACGACCTGGGTCTGTCCCATTCACATCAATTAAATGGTACACCTGAGGCTGAGAGGGAGAGGCTGGAGGGCAGAGGAGAACGCCACACAGAAATCGACCAGGGGAAATCAGTGCAGACAGGGCAGCGCCAAGAAGACATGTCTCCGAACATAGCGCTTCTCTTGAAAAACTTGAAATCACAGGACAGGATGAGGGTGACCAGCTTGAGTGTGATTCAGAAAGAGGGCACAGATTGCGAACCAGACAGTTTTCAAAGCGCTTGCATTACTGGGGTTTCCACTGTATTCGCATAGTGTAAATACACAAAGTATTTCTTATTAAACTAACCTTTGTTTTAAAATTTTATATTTTTGAAATATATATTGGCTTACTCAATAATCTGATATTTTTGTCACTCTTCTGTTTTCTCATTTTTGCCAATGTTCTTTCTGTCTAAAATATTATTCACTGATCCTGTTTAATAGATCCATACTATCTCTTATAATGTACCTTGTTCCTTTCAGTGGCGCCCAGAATCCTCAACGCTGGGGTCCCCAGTGAGCGCAGTGCCACAGAGAGGCAGGAAGTGACGCTGGAGTGCTCGGCCGAGGGGACTCCGGAACCAGAAATCACATGGCTGAAGGATGGCAGGGTGCTGGACCTGCCCTCTGACCCTCACACTAGGTATGAGTCGTCTGTGTATTATAGCAACTGACCATGGCCTGAGGGGGGCACATGTGTCTAGATCTACAACCTCAAAGAGGGGGTGCTGGGCTGATGGGAAAAGCGAGGAGCTGGGATCAGCTCACTGTCATACTAAGGAAAGAACTTCAGCCACAAGGTGTACAGGTGCTGACCCTGCTCTTCCGTCATGAATGGTCAGCTTGGCCATGGTAATGTCTGCAGCGCGGGAGGTGGCTTCCCTACCCTTTTTAAGGGAAATATAATTGTTAGTCCAATGTGCAATATTCTTTACACTTGTTCAAAAACATACCTACTGTGAACGAAGATTTCAAATCTGCCTCCTTACAGCGAACCACGCTTACAACTTGCTGCAAGTTCTCGCTGCATGCTGCTTACCTGTGAAGGGGGGCTTGCGTGATCCATGCTAAGCTCAACGTTGATGGTTCACGCATGAGGCATGCAGCCATGTCCAAGCGTGCAGTAAGTCCTGAGCAGGAGTGGATGGCTGATTGGATAGTGATGGTCTGGAGACATTTCTCAGGTGGAGAGATGGGCTGTTGGCAATATGGACAAGTGTGATTGAGCAGATCTGTATCTCATGCCTGCTTCCTTCTTGGCGAAATGTGTGACCGTGGGCAAACTACTTTACCTTCTCGTGTACCAGTTCCTTTAAGTGCCTAAAGTGTGTGTGTGTTGGAAGCAGTGTCACCACCAGTGCCAGCACTGTAGTACACTGGATGCTTCTACACACACGTCACTGAGTAGCAACAGCCTCAGATGGAGAATAACCCTGGGCAGAGTTTGCAGAGTTGCGCTACGCGAAACTCCGCGAAGTGAAAAATAACTCTGCCGCACTATGCAGTGATTTTCAGTGCCGGATGCTTCTCCGCACTGTGCAATCATCGCGAACTGCACCATGCCCTGCGCAAGCGGGCGCTGCTTTCCTTTCTGATGCTCAAGTCGATTTTTACTCGAGTGGCAGCTTTTTCAATGCAAACAGGCAATTTCTCAACGTGAGCGGTCGCGAGCATACGTGACTACTTGCAATTAGAAACCTGGCCCTCCCGCGTTTAGCAATCTCACCGGGAGGTTTATTTTCCACACTCGCCAACTTGATGTTGACCATGTGAATGAGGAAAGATGTCGCCGGGAGGTGGATTTTCCTCGCTCACGCTCGCCAACATGACGTTAACGAACGAGATCGAGGAAAAAAACTCGCTCCGCTACGTGTAACGCGGAGTGTGGAAAACTCCGCGAGCGGAGCGGAGTTCACTGCCCAGGCTTCATAGAGAACAGACTCCGCTGGATGGAAGTCAAGCCCCCGGGGGTGAGAGTACACTAGGGTTGAGGGCTGTTGTATAATAATTTACTAATGGTAAACTCATATTGCCATGTCTCTATGCAGTCTTTCTCCTGACAGAAGATCCCTGGTCCTGACAGCGCCCCAGGCCTCTGACGCAGGGACGTACACGTGCCGGGCTCGTAACATTGCTGGTGAAGACACCAAGGTGTTTCTGCTGAACATTCATGGTAAGTGGCATGAAGACCACGC
This sequence comes from Lissotriton helveticus, assembly GCF_964261635.1. Classification (NCBI taxonomy): domain Eukaryota; kingdom Metazoa; phylum Chordata; class Amphibia; order Caudata; family Salamandridae; genus Lissotriton; species Lissotriton helveticus. The sequence goes on along the minus strand of NC_136065.1, from coordinate 2,131,508,486 downwards.
AGTGGGGCCGGTGTCAGCAGCGCTTTGAGTGGGATGAAAAAGGTGGGGACCTCTAAAATGGGCACGCTCAAATAAGCTTATTTAGGAATCCTTTACAGCATATGCAGCCTAGGTAATAATGGGCGTGGCCTAAAACATTGGAACTAGAATCCTGCACTTGACACCCCCTGACCTGTATTTGGTTGCCTCTCTCTCCGATTGCTGTTAATCACTCAAACACATCACACAACAACGAACACACAGACAATGTGAGAAAGGCACACTGCTGGAAGTTTTACTCACAAGCCTGTTCGGATTGGGGCCAGACGCCTGGCTCTGCGCGGACCATCTGTTTTCAATTAGCGCGCGCGCGCCGCTGCTCGCGCCCGCAAGGTGGATGCCAGCACAAGCCCACGTGCTTGAAAAGAGCTGATCTATTTCTAAAGGTCATCTCCTAGTGCAGCGCATGCGCGCTGCCGAGGCGACACCTAAAAATTGAGTGTATTTTTATCTTAAAATAGACACTAAATTGGCATAAATCTATTGAGGGCAAGTGAAGTTACAAATTTCTAAAAGTAAGTAAATCACTGTAGGTTTCTATTGACTGTATTGGCTGTCAGAAGCCTTCCTAAAGATATTGACACATTACATACAGTATGGAAAGGTGTCCACCATCAACCCTGGATGTGGGTTTGATATGAATATGTAACACTAGAAAATGTTTATAGTTTCCCGTTCATGTGTTACCATGGTTCCTTGATAGATGTCAGAGAAAATTCATGGACCTCCACTGGGCTATTGATGTGGTCACTGTGGAAGAGGGAAGGCCTAGGGTGAAAGGACAGGCCTCCAATCTGTCAGTAACCGTGGAGCGTGTCTCTGGAGCTGGGGGTAGAAGGTTCTCAGGGCAGTCACATGTATGTGATACTACACCCGTGTGACCAGTTGCTAAAGATTTTGCTCCAGAAAGGCTGCGTCCTTCACTGTGTGCACTAACCCCTATGTCATACACAAATCCGGCATAGAAACTGTTAATGTGGCTATGAATGCTTGAGTTTTTTTTTTACTTCTTTTTATTAATAATATATAACAAGGGTTGTGACAGTAATTACATCAGAGCTCTCAGAGACCATTGCAGCTTTGGTTTACATTAGTTCTCCAAACTATGGGGGTCATTACGATGGCGGACGGACTCTAGTCCTCCCACCATCGTAGTGGGAACGGGAATGCCTGCCATGCATGTGGCAGTCCTGCACTCCAAATTAGGATGTGACCGCCACCGTGGCGGTTGCATCTTGCAATTTAACATTGCGGCGGTTACTGCTTACTGCAGCACCCGCCGCGATGTTAAAAACGCATGTGGTGCATTTCACTGCACTATGTGGCAGGCACCACACGGTGCCTGCCATTTAGTGCAGTGAAGTGTAGGGGGTACCACGGGCACTCCCCCAGTGCACCCACACCTCCCCCCAACACAAGAGGGGCCCGCAACCGGCCCCTGAAACCAATCCCTGCCAGCCTTTCCATGGTGGTTTTGCCACCATGAAAAGTCTGGCTGAAGCCAGCATCTTCATTTGGCGGACACAATGCCACCATTTTAGGGATGCAGACTGCTCCGCCAGGCAATTTGAATGATTGACTGTGGCGGTTCCGTGGTGGATGGTCTCTGCGCCCACCACATCCTAATCTGGCGAGCAGTGGATCCACGTTCAGTGGCGGAGGACTAGCCACTGCACAGCAGGCGGTGGCGGGCCTTCCGCCATCGTAATGGCCCCCTATATTTTGTCTACATTTCTTTTCTCTTCCCCAGCAGCCCCCTCATTGGGTACCCTCTCTCTTAGTTTCATAAATCCTCTAGATGTCACCAAAGGGGCCATACATGGACTACCCCGATATACGTTCCATTTCCCCGAGACTTTCTCCCACTTTTTGGGGCAGCCCCTGCTTTCATATACTACTTTCTCCGCTACCATACACCAATCCACATCTTTCTTCCAGTCTCAGAGATAATGCAGAGAGTTTTTGTTTTATCATCGCGAACCATATCCTTTGTGATGGTGCGGGTGTGGCAGCTCCTGGGGTCTTACGGCTCTTAGTGGCCAGAGGTTGGCCATGGTGATGTGGGGTTTTCTGAATCTTCAATGTTGGATGTTAGGCCCCCCCCTCATACACAAGCTGTAGCCTTTTCTCTTTTATGATAGATTACCTGGTATTGTGCCTTGACGCTGTTGGCTATCCTGTTTGCATTACCTTAGTGTAAAAATCCACTTCCCACGCAATTAGTGAAGACGGGGTATCTTTATTGAAGAGCAACATCAGGTACCTCCAGCTCAGCTTCACAGCTCATAAGAAAATCCAGTAACTTACAAAGAATAACAATCTAACCTAGCAACATGCAGAGAATACCATGACATGTAGAGAACTCCACACTTAGGAGGTCATTAGGATGATGGGTGGACTTAGTCCGCCCGCCATCCTATCGGAATTCGGGACCGCCCGCCATAAGGGCGGGGGTCCCGTGGGGGGTATTAGGATGCGCCCGCCACAGTGGCAGGCGCATCCTGCATTTATAAAATTGTGGCGGGCGGTGCTCTCTGCACCGTCCGCCACAATGCTATAAATGCATGTATGCATTAGCATACATAAAGTGGCAGGCACCGCGCGGTGCCTACCGCATTGTATATGCAAATGCAGGGGGGTACCACAGGTACCCCCCGTGTGCACCCGCCACCCCTCCTTCACTTTGGGGGCCCACAGGGGGCCCCCAAAGTGAAGACCGCATGGCTTTCCGTGGCGACATCGCCGCCACTGAAAGGCATCTGTCCTGGCCCATCGTAATATGGCTGGCGGTGTCTAATAGACACCTCCACCATATAAAATCTTGCGGCCGGGGAGGAAAAGCAGCAGACAGTCTTTCTGTCCACCGCGGTCCCCCCGCCATACTTATATGGCGGGGGGGGGGGATTCAGGAGAGAATGGCGGGCGGATTGCCCCCACCAGGCTGGCAGTGGCTACCGCCAGCCTGGCGAGGGCAATCCGCCCGCCATCCTAATGGGCCACTTAGCCTCCTGCAGGGGGCGTGACTTGAACCCGCTCACATGTTGCTTCTAAGTGAAATGTCACGTATGCAATGCAATTCTGTAAAAACCTTAATAAAGTGCTCTAAAATCAATGTAAGTGCTTCTACACTGCATCCTTGACCCTGTCTTCTCTTCCCCAGTCCCTCCAACCATCAGTCGAGGAAACAGCGAGTCGAACGCTGTCGCTGCTGTTCCGGGGGGACTGGTGACCATGGAGTGCCAGACCCGGAGCTCCCTGCCGGTTCACATGAACTGGTTAAAAGACGGACTTCCGCTTCCTGTGTTTGACCGCATCCGGCTCTCCGCGTCTGGGAGCACGCTCAGGTGAGAGAGGAGACCAGGGTGTCCTACTGCCCCAAGAGACAGCTCAGCTCGGAGGGTGGGGGGCACTGATACATCACACAGACAATATCACACAGGTAGAACCTCACCTTAGAATGTGCAGTGCATTGTGGGAATGGCATGTGCACCAATGTTTAGGGCACATTTTACAATAATGGTCAATGGGTGGTGCTGCCCCTCTGTCCTTTACTGAAGTGAGATGTGCAGTAACTGAAAGCAAGACATCAACCAACTATGCCACTTTTGCTCTCCTCCCCTTTCTCACAGGATTTCCCAGGTGCAGGCCGTGGATGCTGGTAACTACACCTGCATTGCCTCCAGCCAGGCGGGCGCAGCGGAGAGGACATTCATCCTTCTGGTCCAGAGTAGGTGCCCTTCGCACTTTATTGGGTGACATACTTAAGTGTGAAAGTTAGAGTTATAAAAACCTCAGATAGAAGAAGTGGAAAGGATGGGGAGATCTGTGATTGTCTAATTATTCCTGTAGAGCAGGGAATCGATTTAACGCTCTTATACATTTTGAAACCCCTGGGTTTCGAGTGGCGCAGGTGTAGCACTCAGTGGACGAATGGGCGTCAGTGGGCAGATGTTATCTAGCTATTTCTGTATTGTGTTTCAATGATGGTACCTTGTCACCTTTTGCCACTCTGGAGCACTTCAAGACAAAGCGAGAATACAAACTGAGATGGAACTAGGTAAATGCAGATATTCATAGTAGGCAAAACTTGCACGGCGTGTGGAAGGTAGACACAGAGAACATGCATCGTAGTTAGGGGTGGGCGGAATTTGCATAATCGTGTTACACAAATCTCTGCAAAACGATAAAAAAAACCCGCAGAAATTCCGCGAACATTCGGAATTGCTTGTTCGCGATGCTTTTTTACTGTTCGCAATCACTGTTTGCGTGCTCGGGGGGAAATATCTCACGAACAAACATTTCGAGAACGCGAACAAGCAAAATATTTCCCGAAGTCGCGGAACGTAGAATTTTGGGCAATTTTGCTTTCTCCGCGGAACGCGAAATTACCCAAATTCTGCAGGCGGAACGGAATTTACAGCCCAGGCCTAATCGTAGTATAGCTAGTGGAACTCCAGGGTGTGGTTTGTGTAGAGTGCCCTGCAGGAATTTAAGTGGTTAAAATCTGAGGTCCAACCTCACTTAGTGCAGAATTTGTAATTCTAAATTGGGCCCAAACACTTTTCTGCAGATTCTGAAGTTACCACAGCCCTGGAATGAGGCTATACGCAGGGGCATTGATACCAGAGGAGAAGTAGAAGGGAATTCTGCCATTTTGTGACAGATTTTCTATTACTGCCCTACTGAGCATTATGTTACAACTCTTCAGGCTATGAAACTAAACTATGTTACTGACATTACTGACCTTTTGCAAGAGGTTGCAGCCTTGTAACAGAGTTAAACCTAAGAAATTTGAAAGTATTGTGGATTTTGAATTCTGAAAGATGCAGCTTATGTTTTGTTAGCAGCGTGGAAACTTTGTTAAATCTGGAGTTGAAGAGGAGTTGTTGATGTTGCACTAGACAAGAACATTCTCAAACTAGCTGGGTCTCTTTTACTTCTCTCTCATCAATGTCTTCTCAGCAGGAATTGTGCGTAAGCTGTTGATGGCTGGTGTTACCTTAATGTTCTGTTTCCTTTAGATGCATTTGAGCTGTGTTTTATGGCCGATGACTGGCTCTTTGAGGTGACCTTGAGCTGTGTCTGCTGGTCAGTGTTGCTTTGAACTATCTGGCTCTTTGAGGTGGCTTTGACCTGTTTTAATCGCCAGAGCATTGGTCAGTTACCTGCCTTTCTTGGGGATTGAAAAGAACTGTGCTTGCTGACCAGCATCTCCTACAGATGTCAGGCTACTTGGGCTCTCTGTCTCTTGATTGATGTCTCTTACAGGTTGCTGGTTCCTTGGATGTCTTTGAGCTTTGTTTGACCTTTGCTGTCTCTTACAGGTAGCCAGGCTGTTAGGTTGGCCTTGAGTTGTGTTTGATGGCCAGACTGTTACATCTGACTGGCTTATTGGGGTGGTCTTGACCTGTGTTGTTGGCCAGTGTCTTTCATGATCTTGTGGTTTGGGAGAGTCATGATACGGCTTTCGCGACCTGTATGTTTTGGAATGAATGACTTCTTTCAGCGACCTTGCGTTGAGTTTGACCAACAATGTTGCTTTCAGTGGTTGTTGCTGTTGGCCTTGACTTGGCTTCTGTCTCACGGTGCAGGTCGGCCGGTTCTGGAGCAGGCAGAGAGTACTGAAGACGTGTCAGTACTGGTAGGATCTGCCGTTACTCTAACCTGCGAGGCTCTTGGGACACCACGCCCAGCTCTGTCATGGGTCAAGGATGGAGAACCCTTCACCCTCAGAAGCAACCTCATCACCAATGGAATGGGAACACGGCTGCACCTGCAACACGTCCGTGCAAGTGATGCTGGACTTTACTCGTGTGTAGCAGTGAACCCAGCGGGGAAAGTTAGCAAGCACTTCCGCCTGTCAGTCATGGGTAAGAACATCTGGTTTTATTTTTCACACCCTTGGCCTAGGCTGTTTTAAAATGCAGTCAATTTAGCATTTCTGGGACTTTCTGCCTTACTGAACAGCGAGGCTTGAACCGCTGCTGAGAGCACATTTCAAATGTCTTTGGATTAGAACACAACCTCCAGTGCTACGTAGAACCTGCTGCTCACTGTAGAGAGAGCTCAACTCCTAGTCGAGAGTAAAGCTTAACTCCGCCACCGGTTCTGCCTCACGCTCCAGAGTAAGAACCTGGATTCCGTTTCAGTGTGGTTCTTCCACTATAAACTAGAAGTTTGCTTCCACCGCAGACTAGTCTTGCACTCACACTCCACTATGTCCTGGAGCTCACACTCCTGTGTAGAACGCGGCTCCCTGCCCGGTGCGACATTACTCCTCCACTGTAGAACTGATCCCAATTCTTGCTTCGGAGTTGGCCCTGAAGTGGCTCCTTCTCCAGAGTAGAAACTTGACTGATGCCATCTCCAGTGTTGCACCCAGACCGCTCTCCTCTGTACAGCCCACATCATATTCTTCTGTGCAACAGAGATCCAATACAATGTGGCCCTTACCTCTTGCTGCTCTGTATGGCCTAGCTCCCCTTTAAACACTGACTCATACTGAGATGAACTTCTGAAGACGGAGATGGGTTTGCCTTTCATGAAAGGTTTCCCGGTCCATGCTCGTGGTATCTTATTCTTGCTCCTGCAGAGGGCCTACAAGCCCTCTGCTCCTTAGTCACTTCTTTATCTGTTTCTATGTTCAGGGCCTCCATGTGCTTACACTGCCTCCCCCTCTTTTTAAAATCCACACTTTGCCCATCAATCAATCTTTGCTAAAAATGATGGTTCTTTTGCTGACGGGCCCCTTTGGCCCACTGACTAGTTCTAGGAAGTTTATAGACAAGGAGTCTTGACCCCTCATTCCTGTTTCATGCACGTTGCAGCACCCCCCCAGATTGAGGGCTCCAGTCAAGCCACCGATGTGTCCCTTGCTGTGAACGCCACCCTGGAACTAACATGCAACGTGGCGGGCATTCCAACTCCCACTGTGACCTGGGAGAAAGACGGCGTGCCGCTGTTCGGCGCTGAAGGCGGAGCAAGAGCGGGGAAAGTCCTACGCATAGAGCGGGTGCAGGTGAGTCGCGTTGCTGTTTGTGGGTTTGATTCAGGAAGTGGGTGGATCTGAAGGTCTGTTGAGAACATTTCACCTTGAAGTCTCTAGCTTAAGCCTGATGTTGGCTGAGACAGAAGGACCCCTTACCTTTGAACATGACCTGAGAATAGTTCCAGTGAGAAACTTTGTGATTGGCTGTGAGCATAACCCACTGATTAACCTTTGAGTTGGTGCTTATAGAGGAGTAAAGAGTTTGACACCAACTCTTTCTTGCATTACCCAAGGTCCATCTAGGGCAGACACCTAGACATCTAGAACAGGGCTGCAATGGCTTCGGCTGCTATAATTTTCCTTTCCCACATGTTACCGTCCAATCGTATTTACTGAAACCAAACAAGGTCAAATGTGGATGCCTTGACGTTCTTGATAGACACCTCTGGGCAGGCTTTGGGGTGGCTAAGGACATGCTTCTGTGGGACGAAGAGATGAGACCATATAATCTTAATTTCTTCACCTTCTCTCCTTTTCGCATATGATGTGACCGCGAACCCTTCCCGCCTCCTCCAAGATGGAAGATGCTGGATTCTATGTCTGCCTGGCGAGAAGTCCTGCTGGCGATGCCTCCAGGGGCTTCTGGGTCCGGATGCAAGGTAGGTCATTGCTGTGCTTGCAGTGGGGAGACAAGGGTAGATACACTGGCTGTGTACAGCGGGAGTGTAGGTACTTTCACTTTAACGCTATAGACATTCAACAGAGAACTACCATGACAGTCCTGTTCCAAGCATTATCCCCCTGTATCGAAGGCCAGAAACACATTTACGACTTGCATTGGAACTAGAGAGAGAAGAGCTAGCAGTGTTTAGTTTGCACTATACAATTATTGGAACAACTCCCGCATATCCATCAGGATCGCCTCGACTCTTCTTCAATTTAGGAAAGAGTTGAAGATGCACCTCTTTAAAGAACACTACATCACAGTGCATTAACTGTCCACAGCTCAGCTACCTCTCATGCCACTTATGGACTTTAAGCTTGCCTTCGACTTTCGACAGTGCTCCACTGCCTTTTTTTTGGCTAGGTTTGTACTACAGAAATACCATATAGATAGATACATCCTCACAGACATCCATACAGACATACATATAGACATACATACATTAACCCCTTGCCGAGAAGAACGGACAGTGTTGGGCTAACAGTGCATCAGCATTGCAGAGACGTGCACTTCGATTTTCTTACTCAGAACCAGCCCACTCATAGGAGTGATTCAGGGGGAACCTCGTGTGCTCGTGTTTGTAAGGGATGTACGGCATTACGGCGCGTACTGTAACCACGTGTGCCATTACAACACGTTTTTTTCAACGCAAGTCGTTACCACGACTTGCGTTGGAGGGGGTGCGGACTTAGGAATTTTTTAATTTACTATTCCAACACCAGCCTACGTACAGTAGGGAAGGTGTTGGATAGTAAATCAAAAAATTCCTTGTCCTGCAGCGCCCTCCAGCGCAAGTCGTGGTAACGACTTGCGTTGAAAAGACCGCGTTGTAACGGCACGGCGGTGTAACAGCCGCGTCGTAAAGGCTGTTCACCGTTTGTAAAAGGCTAAGATTATTTCATGTGAGATATTGACACACTTTGTACAGTCCACACACCACATTACTTCAAGGCGCACTGGGGTACTGCTGCTCCGAGCAGCAAAAGATATGTTTTCAAGTTTTCGCATGAGGGTGTTCATGTAAGCAATGAATTTGTTCTGGACGTTTAATGCTTGAATGAAGACATACCTGTCTCTGATGGAAGATTATTGAATTTAGGACGTTTGTGGAGCATGAAGGTCTGTTCAAAATGTGAGACGATTTGCTTCATTGGTGGGGACGGACCGGGTGATGCAAAGGTACTCGTTCTCCCTCATATGGTGCCAGTGCAGAATTATCATGCTGGAGTCACTCTTTTTGTTTTTAGATGTGAGTTTTTAGACAAGCTTTGGCTTGTTGAGTCTATCCAGCAGGGACCCCCTGGAGGCTGGCATAGGGGTATACAACGGGTCCACTTTGCCTTTGACTAGGGTGGCTGCTGCGGCTTCACGGAGGTCAGGGCGACGCAGGATGAAACAGGAGGCATTCTTTACCATGGCAGTACCTTGATGACACGAGTAGGTAACTACTGAGGCAGAACCCTACAGCTGGGGCTACTGTGACAAGGTTCACAGGCTAAAAGAGCACAGGAGGGCGGCAAGTGGGAGCCATCAGTTTGGGCCCCTCTTCCTATCCGCTTCTCGTGACGTCAGGTCACTGATACAAGTGTGCATTAGTTCAGGAGGTACAGACTTTTAGGTCATTCTAGAGGTCACTGGTTACTGGCAGGAGAGAAAAAGGTCTCCATACATGAGCTTTAAGCAGGCGTTTACATAATGATTAGTAGGGTGTAAAGCAAGTGCCTCTGCAGAGGACACGGGTGGATTCGGAATGAACTAAGTTGTATCCATTGTTCGTCATTGTTCAGCAAACATTGGAACTAATCATAGTGTCCGCAGGCTCCCAATTAGTGGCTTATGACGCACAAGCTGAAGGTGTCCAAGAACTCTTGTAGGACCAACATATCGAGAGCTTTCGTCTGCTGCACAAGTTTGTTACCATAGACTGAGACATGGGAATCTTCAGTGTCTTGTTTACATCAATTACTTGATTGTCGAAGGCACAAGCTGCGCTGTGTTTCTAGGAGTTGTTGTAGTCGACAAACTGCATTGTGCTGCAGTATCTTGGAGCCCTTGTAATCTGCAGGTGGACAGAAATTCCCAAGTACTGGTGGTTCCAACCAATGCCTTGGTTGGGTCTTGGGTCTCTGGCCTCAGTGTTGGCCCCTGGTCCTAGTGTTGCTGTTTGAGGCCTGTGGCATGGTAACCGATACCAGTTGCTGCGGTCGCCCGAAGGTCAGTGCCTTCTAACTCTAGGGAGACTGGGATGTGGAAAGCTGATGGCATTGTGTTAGCCGGATCAGAGGGAGCAGGGATGAACACGCTGCGGGATGTACTGAAGTCAGGGCAGAGGGTGCTTGGGATTCCAGAGGGTGGACGATCTGATGCTCTTATTTTGAATAACTTTGACTTCTAGGAAAATGCTACTAGAGTGTTACTTTGACATCTCAAAGTAGGTAAGGGTAAATCAATGCATGTGGTTTTAAAGGAATTTTAGCTGGTCTTGAATAGGTCTTCAGTTTGTTCCACGAAAAAGAAACGTATTTATTGTTTGAGTCACTGTTGATTTATTCTGCTTCGAATTGTGTCCTAGAGCATTTGTTTGTAAATGGCTGCAGCAATATATTCAATTTTTGGTTTATTCCAGGCAAAGATTTTTGGTTGGGATACAAACAGTTAGGCTTTCAGGTGTGAGTAGATGTGATGCAGACAGAGGTGACTTCATAAACCTTTTGGGGGAGAAGTTCTTTGAGTGTGATGATGGCTAGCTGTCAGGACACTGGAGTGGGGCCAATGACCTGGCACCTTCTTGAATTCCTTTGGAAACAATTTGGCTTTGTGCCTAAATGAAGATATGACCAGTTCTGTGCCTCATGTGAGCCGTAAAGGGGATTTGACGATGTAGAAGAAGACGGATGTGATGCCTGTCCTTTTCATGGACGTGGTTAGTCTCCCGGTTGCTGGGGAGGACCAGCCCAAGTCAAGGCCCTTTCAGGTGGGTGGGCCACTGTCAGAACAGTAAGTTTGCCTGTGATTTTGGGGTCTTGGAATTTCTAAGTAGAATGAGAGCCTCATCATCAACCCATCCGCTGAAATTACCCAATATTTGGACTTAACGGAGATCAGCAGGAGATCCTCTGTGATGATTTCAGGATCCCAGCAGTATTGCCATTTGGGTACAACATTTTACCCAAACAGTTGTAGGTACGTCAAGAGCCGATGAGCCTCCTGCCCAATGCTGACCACTGCCAGTAGGTTGAGGAGTACAAAAATGGGGGGAGGGCACCAACGCATGCAGCCACTCATGACTTTTGTCTGCCATTGGTGGTGCAAGAAATGCTTGTATTTTACACCAAGATTTTCTCTTGTGCTCCTGCAGTCCCGCCTAGAGTCGTCGGATCAAGCGAGCCGCGAACCTTCACCGTGGTGCCGAATGGACAACTGGTCCTGGAGTGTCATGTCGAGGCCGAACCTTCTCCCAGCATAGAGTGGCAGAAGGGAGGGAGGCCTTTGCTGGTGAGTATTTGGAGAGTGGTGGGGTGCATCTCTAGAGAGGACAGAGGGGGATTCATCGTGCTGACAGAGGTCCCACCTCAAGTTAGTCTCCCTCCTCGCCATCTCACACACACACCCACACACATGTGGAAAACGTAGGCGCTGCTGCATGTCTGACACCAGCCTCTGGATTGCTTAGCTATATTGTGGGCTGTCCATTGTTTGTCTTCCTGATTCACAAGTCGTCTTACTACAAAGTAACTCAGTCCTATTATGTCAGCACCACATTCAGCTCTTTGCTGGTTTCTTTGAAACTAGTTGTGTATCTCAGTCAGAGGAACATCCTCAAAATATATTCAAGGCTCAGCCAGTGACTGACGAAGATTCGTCAGCCACTCACTGCATTTGCTAAACGGACTGTAACGTCTCCTCTGTCATCTATGTCAATTGACACGTCACCCTCTAAACCTGCAGTCCTTCCTCCTCATGACTTGAAACCTACCTCTCTTGACCCGCTTGTATCACTCCTACTCCCCTTACACCCCACACACTCTCCAAGGGATCTCACACCTGTCTGATTGCCAACATCCTGTCATTCATTTGCTCCACTGATGTCTCATCCAATAAGCGTGTCTATCTCAGAAGCATCTACCCCCAAATCCTTGAAAACAGGTCTGTTACAGCTCTCCAGTCTCTCTTTCCTCAATTTTTGAACAATCATCCAATTAGTATCTTATTCGTGTTTTCCAAACTCTTGGAAAAAAGTTTGCAATGCATCTGAGCTCCAGTTAGGTTCTGACCCATGTTCATTCAGGTTTTAGATTGTTCTGAGACATTAAAACTGCATGATTTGGTTTTTGAAACAAAACATTTCCATTCATGAGGGTGCAGCCTCCTTCCTTCTGCTTCTCGAACTATCTGCGGGTTTTGATACGGCGGACAAGGCCTATACAATATATAGGATCCTCTGTCCTTTGTGTTAGGGGCTTTAGACCACGTAACTAGGTAGTTCCACTCATTCTTGGTAGTCGACCCAGCAGGTCAAGCTTGGTCTGTTCACCTCCGAGATCAGTAAGCTGGGCTGCGGGGTCCCCCGAGACCTGCGGTGTCCCCACATTCATCACTCATCAGTCTTGTTCAATACATACCTGCATTAGCTTTTTGGAATTTTCACTGTCACCAAGCACGTCTCCAATGCTACGCGTACAACACCCAGGCATAAATTACATTTCGACCCAACCTTTCTGCCATCAGTGACCTTGAACAGAAGTTGGCCAACATACAATCCTGGAGGACAAAACCCCTCTTACAGCTCAAATACTTCAAGATGGAAATAGCTATGTTTGGAATGAAAGGCATATCACCACCAAGAGCCCTTGAACCTCAAATATTCAGCCTGGATTGACCACCGAAAAGAAGATGAAAAACCCTGGCTTCCTTCTGGACTCTGATACCTTTTTTACCCCATTTTTACCCCCTAAAGAGGCTCAACCCCTTTGTTTCTCTGCTCTCTTCTAAAAAACGTTGTGGTGGGGACTATATTTGACACCTATTAGTGGATCGTTAACACTAATATCATCTGCAAATATGCAAAAATATCACTTTTTTTTTACATAGAGTTTAAAGTTAAAGTAGTTACTTATTTATTCAAAGTTTTATATAGCGCGAACAAGATCCTTACAGATATCAGAGCGCTTCACAAAGACAGGGTAGGGGCGGTGGGAATGAACAGAGATAATGGAAGCAGTATAATAGTCACTGACGTGGTAGGATGATAATACCATACATAATACATATCAATATACAAACAGGTAAACAAGTAATATAAGACGGCACCAGTCATTGATCCCACTACAGAGGTGTTCAGGTACACCTTGGGTGTGTGGATGGCTTATACCAGTGTCTTAGTGTATAGAGAACACTGAGTGGGGGCATCGGGAGAGTGAATCAGTAAACCAGAGTGTATCGTATATTGGTCGGTATTAAGAGAGTAGCGTAATAGTGACCCCCATCAAGTAGAAGTATAGTGCCAAAGGACAAGGTGAACAGTGATACAGAGCAGTGCAGAGTCTCTGATCCAGAACCTATAAGGTTCAGGGGATCTTGGCCAGAAGGATGGTTTTCAACTCTTTCTTGAAGAGTGCAGTGGAGGAGATAAGCCTGGTTTCAGGAGGGAGTGCATTCCAGATCCTGGGTGCCATTCCTGAGAAGGAGCGCTTGTATGTTTTCTCTTTCCGGAATCTGCGAGGTTTCAGGAGTAGATTTTTTGTACTTCTATTGGATCTCGAACCTCCTGATATAGACAACTTTTGAGCGAGGTAGTTGGGTGCATTGTGGTGCACGGCCGCGTGTGTCATAACTGCAATTTTTAGCTGTATTCTGGCTTCAAAAGGCAGCCATTTTAGAGATTTTAAGTCTGGGGATATATGCGAGTGTTTTCTTGAGCCAGTAATGAGTCTCGCGGCAGCGTTCAGGGAGGCTCTTAAGGGTGCTGTTGTGGATAGCGGGAGTCCGCTGAGGGCCACAATTCCGTAGTCTATTCGAGGGATGACTAAAGCTTGTACAGCAGTTTGGAAGTCTTCGGCAGGGAGGAAAGGTTTAATTTTCCTCAGTGTGTTGATTTGGAAATTAGCTCCTTTTGTGGCTTTGCTAACGTGCTGCTGCATGTTGAGCTTGGCGTCGAGTGTGATGCCTAGGGATTTCGCCGAGTCCACGATGGTAGGTTGGACATTGAGTGCTGTTAGGTTATTGAGCCAGGTTTGGGTGGTGGAAATTTTTGCCGGGGGTGAGATGAGTAGGAACTCAGTTTTCAGAGCATTTAGTTTGAGGTGATTATCGGCCAGCCAAGATTGAGTGTTAATAAGTGTGGAATTCAGATGTTTGATATCTTCCGGGGATTGTAGCTTTAGGTAAAGTTGTGTGTCGTCGGCGTACATATGGAATTGGACATTGGAAGCTTGGAGCAAGGTGGCGAGCGGTTCCATGACGAGGTTGAACAGTGTGGGGGTGAGGGAGGATCCTTGTGGGACACCTAGATCTGCAGGCACAGGTGTAGATAGCACATTGTCGATCTTGAACTTCTGAGACCGGTTGTGAAGGAAGGACGAAAACCATTTGAGAACAGTTCCCGATAGACCCATTCTAGTGCTTAGAAGCTCCAGCAAGTTCTCATGTTTGACGGTGTCAAATGCTGAAGAGAGGTCAAGAAGGATGAGGAGGCAGGACTCATTGCGATCAAGAATTTGGAGGGCGTCATCAATTATGTGTGTCATAGCTGTTTCCGTGCTATGTTTCGCTCGGAATCCTGATTGATGAGGGTTGAGGAGGTCAAATCGATCAATGTGTTTTGTTAGTTGGAGTTGGACACATTTCTCCAGCAGTTTGTCCAGGGTGGGGATGTTGGTGATGGGTCGGTAATTGTTTAGGTCAGACGGATCAGCTGTAGGTTTCTTGAGTATAGGCGTGACTTGCCCCACCTTGAGGGAGTCTGGAATGAGGCCTTGTTGTAGGGAGCTGTTGATGATTTTAGTCCAGAGAGGGATGAGCAAGGGGATGAAGTCTTTTACAGCATTAGCAGGTAGAGGGTCTGTGAGGTGATTAGAGGGCTTCACGGTGCAGAGCAGTTTGTGTATTGCTTCTTCCGAGTAGGTGTCGAAGTACAGCCAAGATGCCTTGTTTTTAGGTTGATTGTTAGACATTCTGGTGTGGTTGGGGAATCGGCTTACATCCATGATGAGGTCATTTCTTATGTTGTCAGACTTTAGCTTAAAGAAAGCAGAGAAGGCTTCACAGTGTGGGGTGTCGCTTGTTGTGCTGTTTGATTGTAAGGGTTGTGTCTTTGTTTGGGTCTTGATTAGTTCGAACAGCTTTCTTGGCCTGTTTTTTGCTTGGTCCAACTGGCGGCTAAAGAAGTTCGACTTTGTGCGCTTTATTTTCCTGAAGTAGGCATTTCTCTTGTTCTTAAGCCTTTTGAGGTGCAGTGCTGAAGGGTCCGATCTCCAGGTGCGCTCTGCCATTCGCATAGTACGCCTGTCGTCATTGAGTCTATCGTCATACCAGGGGTTAGAAATTTTGGTGGAGACTCTCTTCAGTTGCAGTGGGGCGACTTCATTGACTATTGTATTCATAGAGTCAAGGTAGTGGTCGGTCAGTGATTGAACATCCGAGGCACCTGAAGGGGGAAGGAGGAGATTGCCGATGTGGGGAGGCAGGGTAGAGGGGTTAAGATTCTTCATGTCCCTTTTCCATGTTTTGGATTTGATTGGTTGAGCCGGGTTAGGTTTAACTTTTTCATTGATAAAGAAGGTGATAATGTGGTGATCTGACCAGTCGCAGGGTCGGATCGCCTCCAGATGTGTAGAGTTCTCTTTGGCAATGATGAGATCGAGTATCGAGCCTTTGTCGTGTGTTGGTCTATCGCATATTTGGGTGAGGTCAAGCGCATTAAGGAAAGTTTTGAGACTATTCACCACTGTGTCTTTCTGATCGTTCCAGTGGAGATTGAAGTCACCCAGGTAGACTTGGGTGGTCTGCCGACCGGCATTGGAAGTGATCATGTCCCTGAGTTGTTGGGTGAATATGAGATTGTCACCAGGCGGGTGATAGATGAGATGTAAAGCACAAACTTGTTTGCCCTCGCTGGTGATGTCGAGGCAGAGGAGTTCACAGGAGGAAAGGGAGGGGGAGTTGACTTTAGTAACGGAGAGGTTGCTCCTAAAAATGCATGCAATTCCCCCGCCCCTCTTGCCAGGGCACCTGTCCAGCCTAATGATGTGATAATTGGGGGGGACTAGTAGGTCCATAATCGGGGTAGAGGCTTCAGTAAGTCACGTTTCCGTTAGAATGGCTAGGTCCAGATCCATAGCTGAGACGAGATCAGCGATGTCGGAGGAGTGTCTCTGGGCCGATCTGCAATTGAGTAGGATGCCTTTGAGTTAGGGAGAGAGAAGGGTGGTCGAGCTTTCTAAAGTGAGTGGAACTTTTCTGAGGTTGTTAGGGACGGAACCTCTGTTGTTGAGTGTTGGGAGCCTCGGAGGGTTTGTAAGAATTGTGGGTATGGGGATGTGTATGTTGGATATGTGTTTTACCGGACCTGGGCCATAAGAGCGTAGGAGAGAGCATAGGTCGCGGTCCGACAGTGGGTTGAGGACACGACGGGGGCGGTGGGAGTTATTGCGAACGGGGATAGTCGGCCAGCGCGGGTGTCGTTGGAGGCGAGGGTATGTAGGGAGGGTGCGTCGTTTGTTGGGTAGAGGGATGGTGGGAGGTAGACTAGGCTGTGAAGAGAGAAGGTCTTTGATTGCGTGGACATCTTTTTTGATTTGTAGAATATCCTCTTTGACTTGTTGGAGGGTGGATACGGTCAGGTCAGGAGGTGGATTGGGGATGGGGTTGGTGGTGAGAGCCATTGGTGACTGGTTGAGTAGTGAGCTGGAAAGCGGGCAGGGTATCGAGGGGGGGGATATACCAGCGTTGTTGGAAGGTTCTGCGGTGCTAATGAGTGGGATGGCATTCAAAGTGTGGGCGTGTTTGTGGGCGAGGGGTGTGGGTGAAGTAGGTGAAGGCGGTGGGTGGGAGGCATAGGTAGTGCCGTCAGTGGGAGACGGTGCCGGTGAGTAGAAGAGTGAGTGAAGGCTGAAGACAGTGGGGGAGACAGGAGGGTAGTGAGGGCTGAGAATAGGAGGTGGGAGAGAGGGGGATGCTAAGGTAGGGGAGGCGGTATGTTCTGTATGTTTTGTTGGGAGGGTGAGAGTGTCGTGGGTGGGAGTGGGGAGGGAGCTGGGGAGGGAGAGGGGTGGGTAAACTCCGAGCGGTGGTGTGTTCAGATGGTGGCGTGTTGTGGGTGGGGGTTGTTATGTCAGGGAGGAGAGGGATGGGGGGGTATGGGTGGGGGTAAAAGGGGTCATGTTCGAGGGGCGGCTAGTATAAGAGGTGGAGACATTTGTCTTACATTTGGCGACATGTGAGACATTTGGCTTACATAAAATATTTTAATTTAATGAAATGTAAAATAGATATATCCCACAACTTTTTAATACTATATAAAATACATACATAAACACACAAATACACACACATTGAGATATATATATATATATATATATATATATGTATATATATATATATATATATATATATATATATACATACAGAGTAAAATATTTTATAAAAATACTTATTTTATGTAACATTCATTTTTTAAAGGGCCAAAGAAAGCATTTTTTTTTAAAGTTTTCGGTAGGATCTGCAATTGATCCGCGGATCCGGCTGAAGATGTAAAAAAAAAAAGAAGCTTTGTTTCTTTTAGGCCTCCAGGTGGTCCAGGGGGCAAAGAAAAATAAGGATGCAGGGGACCACCTCCTCCCCGGGGCTAATTTTTACAATGTGAGGGGCATGCGGCCCCCCCACAGCCCCGGGGACTGCCACCTCCCGGGGATAAATGTACAAAAATGCATGGGTGAGCTGCAGCAGCACGCCAGTAGGCACATTTGCAGACTGGTGGAGAAAGGGTGTGTGGCCTGACTCTCAGCAATCCAGCTGTGTGGTGCTTACTGGAGGTAACAGGAGGGCTAGTTGGCCCCCAGGTAACCTCAAGAGGCATGAGGACTTCACCCCCCAAATAGTAGAGTGCTAGGAGGCGCGTTTGGAGAGTGGTGGAGAAAGGGGGCGTGGCCTCTGACGACCTCTCAGCAATCCCACTGTTTGCGGCCTACTGGAGCTAACAGGTGGGCTAATTGGCCCCTAAGGACCCTCAAGAGCGAGGTGGACTTCATCCCCCAACCAAGAGCGCACCAGGGGGTGCATTTTCAGAGTGATGGAGAAAGAGGGCATGGCCTGCCATCAGAAATCAGCAATCCTGCTGTATGAGACTTACTGAAGGTAATTGGAGGGGTAGTTGGACCCCAAGGACGTCCTTGGGGACCAACTACCCCTCCTGTTACCTTCAATAAGTCCCACACATTGGGATATGTAAGAGGTCTTCGGCACACTACTGGTTGGGGATGAATTCCACTTATTTCTGAGGGACCTTGGGGGGCAAAAAGCCCACTTGGTACCTCATGTAAGTCCTACGAAACTGAATTCCTGATAGCTGGTCGGAGGCCCAGCCCTCTTTCTCCACCACTCTGCAAATGCAACTGCTAGTTAAAAAACCTTAGAAATTCTCTAAAAAAACAAAGGTTACAGGAACGTTATAGTTAGGAAATAGAATTTAAAAAACCTTACAAATTCACTAATAGTTAGGGTCAGATTTTACTCATACAAACCAATCGTTCGAATCAATAACACTATCAATATGTAATCAGCCATGTTATATATATTTTAAATAAGTGATCGTGTAATTTGTTTTAAACTTTTAAAAAATACATAGAAAATCTTACAAAAAAACCTCACAAATAATAGTTACAGAATCTTTTAATAGATAAAACTATTTTGAAAACCTTACAAATTCACTGAAAAAACCAAAGGTTTCAGGGACGTTATAGTTGGGAATTAGCTTTTAAAAAACCTTCGAAATTGCCACAGGTTTTAGGGACATTATAGTTAGGAATTAGCATTTAAAAAACCTTACAAATTCATGGAAAAAGGGTTACAGGGATGTTATAGTTAGGCTGACATTTCACTTGTCCAAAGCCAGAGAAATTTAGCACTCGTGCCCCCGCAATGCACTTAGGATCTCACATATTACATCACTGATGACATGGTCAGTGACATCACTGATGACATCTCAAATAACATCACTGATGACATCAGTGATGACATCATCCACAGCATGTTTGACACACCCACTCACACTCCTATTGAATCTTTTATACATCCGCTGTCACTCCCACACAACCATTCACAAACCCACTCACAGAGCCATACCAGTACTTACACACCTACTCACTGATTCATTGATCCACACACACATCCACTCGCTCACTCATACTGTCACTCATACACACACTCACTCACTAATACAGCCATTGACATAGCCATTCATACAGCCATACAGACACTCATACACTGAGTGAGTCACCCATAGAGCTACTCACACACCTAGACACACACCCATACAGTCAATAACACAACCACTTACCCAAGTAGTTACCCAACCACCCAATTACTTACTCTTACAAATAGTAACACATACTCAGCTATACAGTCACTGACAGACGCATTCACTCATATATATAGCCACCCTCACATTCACTCACTCATGCATACAGTCACTCATATATCCTGTCACTCACAAATACCCCCTTTCACATACTCAGTTACTCACCCATACTGACACATGCACTCAGTCACCGACACAGCCTGTGAGAAGTTGGCCTGATGTGCAGTGCTCACTATTCTAGTGATCACTATATATCAGTCCAAACAACCCTTATTGATGATTGGTTGTAAGTCAACCTTATAGACCAGCTATCCTAGTAGCATGGATACGAGCAGTCTAAGGCTAAGACTCTAGAGGGCGTGTTAAGCCAGCTGTTTTACCATCACATTACCCCTTGAACACCCAGTGAAAGGACACCACACAAGTGTTATGAAAATAAACAATGTATTTATTAGAATCACAACAACCCTGTACTCTTTGAGGACAGGGTGCTAAGCACACAACAAAACTCTTACGAAAATACTTTTAAGTTAGCACGTTACACAAATGCCCGAGGGGCACGAAAAACCATATACTTTCAAAGTGGAATGCGAATTACTAGCAGGTAAGTAACGATTCTCAGAGGCTTTGGGATCGCTAGGACTGGACTACTGAACCTTTAGATTACTAGCAGGAGGCCTAGGGAACTCGGGTGCAGAGTGTGCACTCTCACGCGGGATGCGGGACAAAGTCTATGGAAGCTAGAATTCACAAAGTTAGTGTTCACGGGCGAACCCGACCTGGTAGGGAGAAAACGACAGTGGATCCTGACCCTTGGATAGTGAGGCTATGCTGGGACACCGGAGTGCCGAAGTTACCTAGCCCAGGGGCTGCAGCTGCATAGGTCTGAAAAGACGTCGGGGATCTCGTTGCCGGACCAGGAGCCTGGAAGGAAGAAGTTGCTGGCAGGCGACCAGTGAAGGAAAGTTCGATGGATCCAAGCCTGGATCAAGGAAGAAGAAACCTGAAAGCAGAGGGGACCAAGTTCTTGAATCACTAGCCAGTGATTAAGTGGGCACCAGGATGGCACCGGGCGAAGTCACCGCAGTCAGGTGAGTGGGCGCTGCTGGGCTCTGCAGTCTCTCGGACCAGGAGGCGTTGTCGGCGACCAGGATGGAGGTGCGAGCTGTCCCACGGAGGATGAAGTCGTTGGCGTCGAAGTTACCCAGGATTGGGCAACAAGCCTTGGCTAATTCAAGCCCACGCGGTGGACTCAAAATGGCGTCCTGAGTGGACCAGGAGGGTCCGGGGTGCTCCTCTTCTGGGAGGGAGCAAGGGCCAGTCTGGAGCAACCAGACCAGCAGCAGAAATGTCGTCGGGCGTCGTCAGGGAGGCCACAAGCCAACGGGCTAGTAGCCAAACAACGCGGTGAGCAGCGGAAAGCAGAAGGGCCCCACGCAGATCGTGGAGATGCTGGGGGGCTGCTCTTCGGTGCTGGAGCTGCTCAGGGTGGGGGCTTCTCGGACCCCAAAGCACTCACCAGGAATTCACTCGGCGGGCTTGCTGGAAAGAAGTCGTGCAGTCTTGCAGATGGCCGGTCCCTTGAGGTCTCGTCGCACCCACGGTTCTCAGCTGGGCTGTAGAGGTGGGTAGAGGTCAGAGGTGCCAGGGAAGCCGGTTCTCGTCGAGCTGGGCAGTCGGATTCCGGAGGAAGGACTTGCAGCAGACCGCAGTGTTCTTAGATGGTGCCTGCGGATGCAGGGTGACTACTCCTTAGTCACAAGGGAGAAATCTTAGGAAGAAGTCTTGAGTTCCTTTCGCAGAAAGTAGTTTCAGGATTCAAAGATGATCTGATTTGGAAGGGGGCCAGTCTCTACCTTTATCTGGGAAAAAGGGGCTGGCACGCGACTAGGTCCTGCCCTATGGGTGGGACCAGGAGGGGGGTGGTTACACCCACTTCCTTGGCGGGCTTTTCCCCAGCACAGGGTCTGGAGTGACCCTGGAACTGGTTCCAGCCAGCCTATGCACAGTGAGCACCGGGGTGCCACGTGCAGTCACCTTCCTCTAAAGCCCTGCCTACCTACAATACACAAAACCCTGTCTGGGACGGTGCTGGCACCGCCCCTGGCAGGAAACCCTTTGTCCTTATCTCCTGCTCTGGGAGGACTCCCAGCAGCAGGAGGGCAGACTTGTGTCTCGGTGGCAGCATCCATTTTGTGGATGCTAAGGCTCTGTCTGACTTTTAACCGGGTTATAGGTTACAGGCATGTCGTGTCCCTCTAGAAGGGTGGAATGCTAACCCCGTCGCCAGAATTGGCGAGGGGTTAGTATTCCAATTCGTATGACACCTTACTCGACATGTTTTGATAAAGCGATACCAGAGTTGGCACATAACCGCGAGGATTATAATGCACTTAAGAGTATATGGTATGCGATATCATGGAAACGGCTAAGGGATAGATCCCGAAAGCCGCAGACAGGCTCAGCTCATGCCAGAGCACCATCTCACACGATTCCAAGCACTCTGCCTTCAGGATTGTTAAGGCCTGCCATAGGAGTGACTGATAGGAGATCTGTGTGTCCATTTTAGGGTTAGATATAGGTATACTATATCTAAAGCAAAGGGTGAGTACACCACCTTGCCCCAGCTGTCGTGCAGCCAGTTGTGTCAGTTTTAGTTAGTCAATCCAGGGGTGGCATAATACATGCTTCAGCCCCTGGGAGACTTCTGGGTACACCTCAGCCCTGGGTACAGGGACTTGGAGAGGGCCCAGCGCCAATTCAGTACCTGAGTACAATTTGGATAGAGAGAACAGCTAGGCTGTGGGTCTGATTAGCAGGCCCACAGCCAGGGAAAGTCGTAAACCAGTGCAGCAAAAAGCAAAAATCTGGGTGATCATAGGATTGCAGACCCTACTCTCCTACATGACCCCCCCCCCAAACTTTGGGACAATAAACTAACCTTGACCAGGTGAGTCTTCTTGCTCTAAGTGGAAATACCTGGAGAGCCCATCAGCATTGCTGTGATCAGTCCCAGGTCTATGCTCCACTGTAAAATCCATCCCCTGTAGGGAAATGGACCACCTAAGCAGTTTGGGGTTTTCACCCTTCATCTGATTTAGCCACAAGAGGGGCTTATGGTCTGTCTGAATGGTGAAGTGAGTGCCAAACAAGTAGGCCCTCAGCTTCTTCAGGGCCCAGACCACAGCAAAGGCCTCCCTCTCAATGGCTGACCAATTTTTCTCTCTGGGTGTCAACCTTCTACTAATGAAAGCAATAGGCTGATCATTACCATCAAAATTCAGTTGAGACAGAACAGCTCCCACACCCAACTCAGAAGCATCTGTTTGGACAATGAATGGCTTGGAGTAATCTGGACTCTTGAGGATAGGTGCTGTGCACATGGCCTGCTTTAGGTCATTGAATGCTTTCTGACAGCTTGCTGTCCACTGAACTTTCTTTGGCATCTTTTTGCTTGTCAGGTCATTAAGGGGGGTCACTATGGACCCATAATTTCTGACAAACTTCCTATAGTACCCAGTCAGGCCCAAGAAAGCTCGAACCTGAGTCTGGGTGATTGGAGGAGTCCAGTCCTTGATGGCCTGTATCTTACTCTCCAGTGGCTGAACCTGGCCTCCACCTACAAGGTGGCCCAGGTATACAACCTGTGACTGCCCTATCTGGCACTTGGTGGCCTTGATAGTGAGGCCTGCCTTTTGCAGGGCCTCTAACACTTTCCTCAGGTGGACCAGGTGATCCTCCCAGGTGGAGCTAAAGACAGCAATATCGTCAAGATAAGCTGCACAGAAGTCATCCAGCCCAGTGAGGACTTGATTCACCAACCTTTGGAAGGTGGCAGGTGCATTTTTCAGTCCAAAGGGCATTACCACAAATTGATAATGCCCTCCAGGGGTAGAAAATGCTGTCTTAGGTTTGGCTTCCTCAGCTAACCTGATTTGCCAATACCCAGCTGTCAAATCAAATGTGCTTAAGAAGTTGGCAGAAGCCAATCTATCTATAAGCTCATCTGCTCTTGGTATTGGGTGGGCATCAGTCTTAGTGACTGCATTGAGGCCTCTGTAGTCTACGCAAAACCTCATCTCTCTCTTACCACCCTGGGTGTGAGGCTTTGGCACTAGAACTACTGGGCTAGCCCAAGGGCTATCTGAGGGCTCAATGACTCCCAGTTCCAACATTTTCTGCACTTCAGTTTTGATGCAGTCTCTAACATGATCAGGCTGCCTGTAGATTTTACTCTTGACAGGCAGACTGTCTCCAGTGTCAACATCATGGGTACACCAATCAGTTTGGCTGGGTGTCAGAGAGAACATATGTCGAAAGGATTGCAGAACTTGCCTGCAATCCTGTTGCTGATGTTCAGTGAGGCTGCCACAAAAGACAACACCATCAACTGACCCATCATCAGGATTCTGAGTGAGCAGGTCTGGGAGAGGGTCACTCTCTTCCTCCTGTCCCTCATCTGTGGCCATGAGCAAGCTCATGTCCTTCCTGTCAACATATGCCTTGAGCCTGTTAACATGGAGCACTCTGAGAGGGCTCCTGGGAGTTCCAAGGTCCACCAAGTAGGTAACCTCTCCCTTTTGCTCAATGATGGTGTGGGGCCCAGACCATTTGTCTTTCAGAGCTGCTGGGGCCACTGGCTCCAGCACCCACACCTTCTGTCCTGGCTGGTACACAGTCAGTACAGCCTTTTGGTCATGCCAAGCTTTTTGAAGTTCCTGGCTGGCCTCAAGGTTTTTAGATGCCTTTTCCATATACTCAGCCATCCTGGAGCGGAGACCAAGTACATAGTCCACTATGTTGGTTGCAGGCTTTTTGAGAGGTCTCTCCCATCCTTCCTTCACCAAACACAGGGGTCCCCTTACAGGATGCCCATACAGAAGCTCAAAAGGGCTGTAGCCAACCCCCTTCTGTGGGACCTCTCTGTAAGCAAACAAGAGGCAGGGGATCAGGACATCCCATCTTCTCCTAAGAGGTTCAGGTAGTCCATGAATCATCCCTTTCAGGGTCCTGTTGAATCTCTCAACAAGCCCATTGCATTGTGGATGATAGGGTGTGGTGAACTTGTAGTTCACACCACACTCTTTCCACATGGCAGTCAGATATCCTGACATGAAGTTTGTACCTCTGTCAGAAACGACCTCCTTAGGGAAACCCACTCTGGAGAACACTCCAACTAGGGCTCTTGCCACTACAGGGGCTGTAGTGGTCCTAAGGGGAATAGCCTCAGGATACCTGGTGGCATGGTCCACCACCACCAGTATAAACTTGTGTCCTGATGCTGTCTGGGGTTCCATTGGACCAACAATGTCAATCCCCACTCTTTCAAAGGGAACCCCCACCACAGGTAGTGGTATGAGGGGGGCCTTTGTTGTGCCACCTGACTTACCACTGGCTTGGCAAGTGACACATGAGCGACAAAACTCCTTGGTGTTCTCATTCATATGGGGCCAGTGAAAGTGTGAGACAAGCCTGTCCCAAGTCTTTGTCTGACCTAAATGACCTGCAAGGGGAATCTCATGGGCCAAGGTGAGAAGGAAACCTCTCAGAGACAAGGGGATGACCAGCCTCCTGGTTGCACCAGGCTTGGGGTCTCTTGACTCAGAGTACAGGAGTCCATCTTCCCAGTATACCCTGTGGGCACCTGTGGCATTCCCTGCAGCCTCAGCAGCAGCCTGCTGTCTGAGGGGTTCAAGGGAAGGGCAGCTCAACTGTTCCTTCCCCAGGTCTGCTCTGGAGGGTCCCCCTGAGCCCAGAAACTCAACTTGATCAAGTTCAAGCTCTTTAGGCTCAGTTTCCCTCAGCTCTTCTAGATCAGCCTCCTCAGAGACTTGATCCTCAACCTGGGGCAAGGGGGAAGGCAAAGCCTTACCCTTACTGCTCTTCTTCTTGGGAGGTGTCTGGTCCATAGTTTCAGGATCCAGCACCTGTTCAGTGGGGCATCTTCTGGCCTGTGACCTAGTCACAGCAAGCACATGTGCTGGCAAGCCTAACATCTCCATGTGAGTCCTCTGCTCCACTTCTGACCATTGTGATGACTCCAAATCATTGCCCAACAAACAATCAACTGGGAGGTCCGAACTGACTACAACTTTCTTTTGTCCCTTCACTCCACCCCAGGAGAAAGCTACAATTGCCACACTATGACTAGTAGTGACATTGCTGGCATTGGTCACCAGGAAATCAGTACCTGGCATGATCTGTCCAGGGTCCACAAAGTTAGGTGTCACCATGGTGACACTGGCACAAGTGTCCCTATAGGCCTGAGCCATTTTGCCATTAATCAAAGGTGTCTGCCTGTATTTGCCCAAAGTATTGGGACTTATTTCAGGGGACATATCCATATCCCCTGTACAGACAAGGACAGCCTGAGTGAGTGTGCCAACTAAGTTGTCAGACCCCTCAGTACCCAAGGTTAACCCAACTAATGCCTTGGGAGTGACACTACCACTACTGACTGTACTAGGGGGTGCAGTTGCTTTAGGAGCTGTAGTGGTAGGAGTTTGTCCTCCTCCTCTTTTGGTGCACTCACTAAACCAGTGAGATTTACTTTTGCAGTACTGGCACCACCTTTTTGACTGGCCTTCTTGAGTCTTCTTCTTCTGGGAAGCCTGACCCCCACCCTCTTTGGTTTGTTGGGGACCTGGTGAAGACTTCTGGTCATTTTGCTCATTCTTAACATTACCCTTCTGGTCTGCTTTCTTCTGACCACCCTGGTTCTGGTTCTGGTTCTGCTTGATCCTTGTCCTGACCCATTTGTCTGCCTTCTTTCCCAATTCTTGGGGAGAGGTCAGATCTGAATCAACAAGGTGCTGGTGCAGCAACTGGTTCTGACAATTGTTTAAAATTTGTTCTCTCATCATTAGATTATACAATCCTGTGTAATCTGTAACCTTGCTACCCAGCAACCAGCCCTCCAAAGCCTTAGTGGCACAATCCACAAAATCAGACCAGTCCTGAGACTGAGTTTTCTGGGTGTCTCTGAACAGCAACCTGTACTGCTCAGTGGTTAAACCGAACCCATCAACCAGTGTATTCTTCAGGACCTGGTAATTGTTAGCATCCTCCACTCTTGTAGTGAGGAGCTTATCTCTACCTTTACCATCAAAGGAGAGCCACAATATAGCTGCCCACTGACTCTGGGGAATGTTCTGCACAGTGCAGGCCCTCTCCAGAGCAGCCATCCATTTCTGGATGTCATCCCCTTGCTTAAAGGGGGGCACTATTTTAGTCAGGTGTTTAGTATCTAAACCCTTCTCTCTATCTCTTGGGAGATTGCTGCCACCAGTGGGAGCTAGCCCACTCATCTGCTGCTCTCTTGCCAGGGCAAGCTTCTCTTTGGCCAGGGCAATTTCTTCCCTTTCAATCCTCAGTTCAGCTTGTCTCATCCTAGCCTCATGCTCCTTTCTCTGAGGGGAAGTAAATCTCCTCTGTGGAGGATTCCTTCTCCCCTGAGAAGAGGCATTAGAGTGCAGAGATCTATTGGAGTCCCTAGAAAGAGATCTATCTCTCCTAACTCCAAGGTTAGGCCCACTTCGGGCTAGTACTGGGGGGCCCCCAGATCCTAGCCCAAGTAAGTCTAAGTTGGTCCTAGTTAGCCTTCTGACTACCTCAAGACCCTTGTCTACCTCATCCCCAGAGAGTACCTCCTCATCCTCCTCCTCAACTGCTGAATCAGTGTTGGGGAGGTCTGGATCCCCAGAGGTTCCCTCTAAGGCTGGCATGCTCTCATGTAACTGAGAGAGCTTTCTGGCATCATATGTCTCTAAGAGACCTATCAGAAAGGGAAGGGTGGGGTTAGACCCCTGCTTCAGTTTCCTGGAGACACAGAGTTGCCTCATCTCCTGAAAATTGAGAGCTGCATATCTTGAAGTGACCTGTGGAGGGTCAACACTGACCAGGGGAGTCTCAGTAGAGTCCCCCTGAGTCGACATGCTTTTCTAGTGAGGTGTAAGTGGTGCACTTACCTACACTATATGTTTGCCTACTGATCCCTTGCTAGAGTTGTAGTTTAGGGTGTGCTAGGCCCTAGGAGCTACAACAGCTGGTTCAGTAGAACTCAGAGTATTCTAAGCTAAGTTATATGTACCTTTAGTACTTATGTGATCTTTCACAAGATATTCTTAGGGCATGTGTGGTAAAACAACAGCAAGCTCAAATCCCAACCGCTGCCCACCAATGTGAGAAGTTGGCCTGATGTGCAGTGCTCACTATTCTAGTGATCACTATATATCAGTCCAAACAACCCTTATTGATGATTGGTTGTAAGTCAACCTTATAGACCAGCTATCCTAGTAGCATGGATACGAGCAGTCTAAGGCTAAGACTCTAGAGGGCGTGTTAAGCCAGCTGTTTTACCATCACATTACCCCTTGAACACCCAGTGAAAGGACACCACACAAGTGTTATGAAAATAAACAATGTATTTATTAGAATCACAACAACCCTGTACTCTTTATGAGGACAGGGTGCTAAGCACACAACAAAACTCTTACGAAAATACTTTTAAGTTAGCACGTTACACAAATGCCCGAGGGGCACGAAAAACCATATACTTTCAAAGTGGAATGCGAATTACTAGCAGGTAAGTAACGATTCTCAGAGGCTTTGGGATCGCTAGGACTGGACTACTGAACCTTTAGATTACTAGCAGGAGGCCTAGGGAACTCGGGTGCAGAGTGTGCACTCTCACGCGGGATGCGGGACAAAGTCTATGGAAGCTAGAATTCACAAAGTTAGTGTTCACGGGCGAACCCGACCTGGTAGGGAGAAAACGACAGTGGATCCTGACCCTTGGATAGTGAGGCTATGCTGGGACACCGGAGTGCCGAAGTTACCTAGCCCAGGGGCTGCAGCTGCATAGGTCTGAAAAGACGTCGGGGATCTCGTTGCCGGACCAGGAGCCTGGAAGGAAGAAGTTGCTGGCAGGCGACCAGTGAAGGAAAGTTCGATGGATCCAAGCCTGGATCAAGGAAGAAGAAACCTGAAAGCAGAGGGGACCAAGTTCTTGAATCACTAGCCAGTGATTAAGTGGGCACCAGGATGGCACCGGGCGAAGTCACCGCAGTCAGGTGAGTGGGCGCTGCTGGGCTCTGCAGTCTCTCGGACCAGGAGGCGTTGTCGGCGACCAGGATGGAGGTGCGAGCTGTCCCACGGAGGATGAAGTCGTTGGCGTCGAAGTTACCCAGGATTGGGCAACAAGCCTTGGCTAATTCAAGCCCACGCGGTGGACTCAAAATGGCGTCCTGAGTGGACCAGGAGGGTCCGGGGTGCTCCTCTTCTGGGAGGGAGCAAGGGCCAGTCTGGAGCAACCAGACCAGCAGCAGAAATGTCGTCGGGCGTCGTCAGGGAGGCCACAAGCCAACGGGCTAGTAGCCAAACAACGCGGTGAGCAGCGGAAAGCAGAAGGGCCCCACGCAGATCGTGGAGATGCTGGGGGGCTGCTCTTCGGTGCTGGAGCTGCTCAGGGTGGGGGCTTCTCAGACCCCAAAGCACTCACCAGGAATTCACTCGGCGGGCTTGCTGGAAAGAAGTCGTGCAGTCTTGCAGATGGCCGGTCCCTTGAGGTCTCGTCGCACCCACGGTTCTCAGCTGGGCTGTAGAGGTGGGTAGAGGTCAGAGGTGCCAGGGAAGCCGGTTCTCGTCGAGCTGGGCAGTCGGATTCCGGAGGAAGGACTTGCAGCAGACCGCAGTGTTCTTAGATGGTGCCTGCGGATGCAGGGTGACTACTCCTTAGTCACAAGGGAGAAATCTTAGGAAGAAGTCTTGAGTTCCTTTCGCAGAAAGTAGTTTCAGGATTCAAAGATGATCTGATTTGGAAGGGGGCCAGTCTCTACCTTTATCTGGGAAAAAGGGGCTGGCACGCGACTAGGTCCTGCCCTATGGGTGGGACCAGGAGGGGGGTGGTTACACCCACTTCCTTGGCGGGCTTTTCCCCAGCACAGGGTCTGGAGTGACCCTGGAACTGGTTCCAGCCAGCCTATGCACAGTGAGCACCGGGGTGCCACGTGCAGTCACCTTCCTCTAAAGCCCTGCCTACCTACAATACACAAAACCCTGTCTGGGACGGTGCTGGCACCGCCCCTGGCAGGAAACCCTTTGTCCTTATCTCCTGCTCTGGGAGGACTCCCAGCAGCAGGAGGGCAGACTTGTGTCTCGGTGGCAGCATCCATTTTGTGGATGCTAAGGCTCTGTCTGACTTTTAACCGGGTTATAGGTTACAGGCATGTCGTGTCCCTCTAGAAGGGTGGAATGCTAACCCCGTCGCCAGAATTGGCGAGGGGTTAGTATTCCAATTCGTATGACACCTTACTCGACATGTTTTGATAAAGCGATACCAGAGTTGGCACATAACCGCGAGGATTATAATGCACTTAAGAGTATATGGTATGCGATATCATGGAAACGGCTAAGGGATAGATCCCGAAAGCCGCAGACAGGCTCAGCTCATGCCAGAGCACCATCTCACACGATTCCAAGCACTCTGCCTTCAGGATTGTTAAGGCCTGCCATAGGAGTGACTGATAGGAGATCTGTGTGTCCATTTTAGGGTTAGATATAGGTATACTATATCTAAAGCAAAGGGTGAGTACACCACCTTGCCCCAGCTGTCGTGCAGCCAGTTGTGTCAGTTTTAGTTAGTCAATCCAGGGGTGGCATAATACATGCTTCAGCCCCTGGGAGACTTCTGGGTACACCTCAGCCCTGGGTACAGGGACTTGGAGAGGGCCCAGCGCCAATTCAGTACCTGAGTACAATTTGGATAGAGAGAACAGCTAGGCTGTGGGTCTGATTAGCAGGCCCAAAGCCAGGGAAAGTCGTAAACCAGTGCAGCAAAAAGCAAAAATCTGGGTGATCATAGGATTGCAGACCCTACTCTCCTACACAGCCATACAGTCACTCACCTATACAACTTCTCACACACACAACAGTACCCCATACAGCCACTGGCTCACCCACTCACTCATCCATATAGGCAGTCACGCACCACCTCATACACAGACAACCATAGAGGTAGTCAGACAACCAATCAATCACCCATACAGCCATTCACGTACACACTCATACACCCACTTAGACATCAACTGATAGACAGATACACACATTAACACGACCATTCGCTCACCCATACATTCACTGAGACACCTAATCACTCAATTATATAGTCAGTCACGCACCCACTGAGTCATCCATAGAGTCACTCATACATACACTGATTCACCAATACACCTCGGTGTATATATATTTGACTCTCATAAACGTTTTAGAAACACTCACAATCACCGGATGATGTCATCAGTGATGTCCTTTGAGATGTCATCAGTGATGTCACTGAGCATGTCATAAGTTATGCAATATGTGAGGTCATAAGCCATGTATTGCAGGGGCATGAGTTATAGTTAGCTCAGCTAACTATAACAGCTGAATTTCTCTGGTTTTGTACGAGTGAAATGTCAGCCTAATATAACGTCCCTGTTGTGAGAAGTTGGCCTAGTAGATGCTGTCCACTAATTAAAGTGGGCACCTTGCACCAGTCCAAGTGACCCTTATGATGTATGAGAGGTCAGAGATAACCTTTAGAAAGCTATCCGAGTGGTAGCTGGTGAGAGCAGCCTTCAGGCTTAATCTTGAAGGAATGTAAAGCTGCTTGTTTTACCAAAATATCACCTCCTAAATTAATTAAATGAAAGGAGAACCACACAGCAGTTATATAAAAATATGTATTTATTAATATAGCACTCTCTAGAATCCTGTACCCGAGGATAGAACACAAAGCACACAATACGCGATCAACAGAACAGTTGTAAGTAACACAATACACAGTGGGATCCAGGGGGGAGACCAAACCATATACTACAATAATGGTATAACAACCAAGACTCGGGTCAAGACAAGGTCTGGAGCACGTAGAATCGCTGGGACCCAAGGAACCTCCCAAGTTGAGTTGATAAGAACCCCACGGAGGACGGGTGCAGTGTGCAAACACAACGGCGGGCTCCGTACATTTCTATGGGGAAGTCGGGGTTGCAATTTTACAGTTTAAGGACCCTTCTAGGAGGACTTTGAGGCAACCCTTCAGAACATAAGAGGTTGGAGAGCCTCCCCACCCGTGGATACCCTAGTACCAGAGTTACCAATCTCAAAGGAGCCGGCTGCATAGGGCTGATGTGCCGTCGGAAATCTCTGTTGTTCTCCATGGAAGGCTTCAAAGAAGTCCGGCTGCCATGAAGGTGAAAAGGGTCCAGTGGAATCCATGCCGGGATTCTGGAAAGGAGGAACCTGAAATCAGAGGGGACAAAGTCTCGGTCACTTGAGAGTGACCAGGAGCTCGGGAGACAACTGCCCACCGATGTTGTGTGCTTCAGGTCCGAAGAAGGGATGTTTGACTCTGCAGCCACGAGGACCAGAAGACTTTGATGACCAGGTGCCAGATGCGAGCTGTCCCACGAAGGATGTCGAGTGCTGAGGGGTCGGTGTCCGGCCGGAGCACTAACAAGCCTTGGCAAAACCAAACCCACATAGGAAGGTCAAGCAGGTTACAGTGTAAACCAAGAAGGTCCAGGGGACTCACCAAGCAATGGGGAGTCACGGCACATTCAGAACAACCAGGAAAGCCCAACAGAAATCAAGATGACCCTCAGGTGGACCCACAGGCTGAATGACCAGGAGTCACCAATGGACCTTGAGCAAGATTACAAAGTACCAACCCACGGAGCCCTCATTGTGAGGAGGCCGGAGTTCTTTGGTGCAAAAACTGCCCGGGTCAGGACTACACGAAGTCCAATGCACAAGCTCAGGAATCACCAACAAGCATATGCAATTGCAAATAGACGCAGTGCACAGGGGTTCGAGTGATGCAGTCCCCACGAGAGATCATGGCCTCAAACTTGCTGAGAGGGCAGATCAACCTCAGAGACCCTCGGAACCCATCTCCTGTGTTGCTGGAATCTTCAGAGTCTGCAGGAGATCGGGAGCAGCAGACCTGTCAGTGGCGTTGAGGTGCCTGCGAATGCAGGGGAGTGACTCCTTCACCCAAAGGGAGATTCTTCAGTTGTCCTTAGTGCACCACAGGTCCTGCACGGAGCCTGTATGGAGCAAGGGCACAGACAAAGCTTTGAACGGAGAGGGGGACGAAGTCGGGCCCAGTCAAAGTCCAGCGAAGTCCAGAGTATCCAGACGGTCGAAGGTCAGTGGTTCTTCTTGTAGAGTCTTGTCCACGTAAAATCTAAAGAGCTACAGTCAGGTTAGCCCTTTTGTACCCACAGCAGAGGGTTGGACAGATTCAGGGGACTCTCCTAGAGGAGGGGTCAGACAGTGGGGAGGATACTCCCATGTTCTTTGTCCAGTTTTGCACCAGAGCAGGAGCCAATGGCTCCCAGAACTGGTTTGAGCTGAACTATGCACAGGGACACCAAACGTGTCCCAGGTGCACAATTTTAGGCACTCTCAGAGTGCACCCACCCATCCCCAATGCACTAAACCATGTCTGAGAGGTGGTCATACCTCCCTGTGACATGATGCCGATTGTGCTTCCTTCCTCTGCTCAAGCTTGGCTCAGCAGCAGGAGGGCAGAAATGTGTCTCTGGTCGGCAGCATCCATTTTGTGTTGACCGGGTCAAGAAGGCTGGCACCGGATTGACCACTGACCCCACGAAGCTCGCTTCAGAAGGGTGGAATCATACCTCCCACACCGGTTACCAGTGTAGAGGTTTGATTCCAAGGTGTTTGATACCAACCACGTTATGTTTCTTTGCAGCTGTTTTTCGAGAAAGCATTTACCGCAAGGTTATAATGCACCTCCACCTATAAGTTTGGCGGAGTCACAGACAACCCGGGAGTATGGTCTCTGAAGGCTGCAGAGGGGCTCTGCTCATGCAGGGCACCCTCTCACGTAAAACTCAGCACCCTGCCTTCAGGATTGATAAGGCCTGCTGTAGGGGTGGCTTATACATTTTAAGTGTAGTGACCTATAGATAGTGTAGGGGTAACAATTACTATTCCCACTCCAGTGAGTGTAACAGTAGGAAAAGTGTTGGATAGTGTAGGGGTAAAAATTACTATTCGCATGTACCCCTAAACTTATACTCACCCTGAAACAAAAAAAATCTCCATTACTTGCCTTATAATGCATTGTAATTGCATGTGTTGTAACGGTATGTGTTGTAATGGCATGTGTTGTAGTGGCATGCATTGTAAAGGCAGTTTCGTTGTAACAGTTGCATTGTAAGGCTTTGTAATGGATGTTTCCCCCCGCACACTGCTGGAGATTTCACTGCTCTCCTTTGCTCATGCTGCTGCACCTCCCAGTGCTTACATCACTAGTGGTGCGTCGCTCACTGAATGTCTTCCCTGCCACATTCTAGGCTGATGGCCGCACACAGTTCCTGGTGAACGGACGCTTCCTGCAGATCCACAGCCTGCGGGTGTCGGACAGTGGAGAGTACAGCTGTATTGCTAGGAACACCATTGGGCGTCTCGTCCTGCACTTCCACGTGGAGATCCAAGGTGAGTGCTGACACTATCGAAAAGAAAACCCGACAACCAGGAAATCCTGATTCGTAAGATGAAATGCAATCCCATGTGCACTTTACGGAATCTCCTCAGTTAGGGGCTCATTAGGTCTGCCCGCCACCCAACGTGAAAAGGAACGGCCCAACATAAGGGTGGGGGTCCCGTGGGGGCCATTAGGATGCGCCCGCCACAGTGGTGGACGCATCCCGCATATTTAACATTGCGGCAGGCAGTGCTGAAAGCACCGTCCGCCGCAATGCTAAAAATGCACATTATGCATTTCAATGCACAACGTGATAGGCACCGCGCTGGGCCTGCCACGTTGTACATTGAAATGCAGGGGGGTACCATAGGTACCCCCCCTGTGAAACCCCCAACCGCCAGAGTC
This sequence comes from Lissotriton helveticus, assembly GCF_964261635.1. NCBI lineage: Eukaryota > Metazoa > Chordata > Amphibia > Caudata > Salamandridae > Lissotriton > Lissotriton helveticus. Next base: position 2,131,474,261 of record NC_136065.1, on the reverse strand, counting down.
TTTGGGGGCCCGCAACAGACCCCTACAAGAGATTTCCGCATGCCGTTGCCGCCACGGAAAGGCATGTGTCCGCCCCCATCATAATATGGATGGCAGTGTGTAGCAGACACTGCCACCATATTAAACTCTTTTCTGCCCGGTCGACTTGTCGACCGAGCGGAAAAGTGGCCGATGGACTTTCCGTCCTCCGTGGTCCCCCCCGCCATAGTAATATGGCGGGGGGAAATGGGTGGCGGGTGGAGACGGATGGAGGGGCGGATCGCCACCGCCAATGGGGCGGGAGCGATCCGCCAGAGATCCTAATGACCCCCTTAGTCTTAAGGCCTGATTTAGATCTTGGCAGATGGGTTATCCCGTCACAACAGTGATAGATATCCCGTCCTACGAAGTTTAGATCCCATAGGATATAATGGAATTTATATTTCTACTGACGGAATATCCTCCACCATTGTGACGGAGTAACCAGTCTGTCAAGATCTAAATCTGGCCCTTATTCTCAGTGAATCCCTTCATCAATGATAATCACCCAGGCCCTGATCACGATGTTGGTCGGAGTTGCCTCCGACCGACATTGCTGCGGATGGGGAATCCACCGACCTCAGGTCGGCTGGTCCGACACTGCAATAAGGATCACAAACTTCCATTTTTCAATGGGAGCTTGTGCGGCAGCCCAAAAACGCATGTAGCACAAGCTCCCATTGAAAAATGGAAGCTTTAAAATATTCCTGCACCGTGTGGCGGACATTGCCACACGGTGCAGGAATGTGACGGGGGGGGCACCTATGCCACATGCGGAGGACCAGGGAGGAAGGGGGCACTGCTAGGGGCCCCCAAAGACACCCTCCGACAGCAGTTCCATGTCAGAAAGGCTTAGATGGAACTGCTGATGGAAAGTGCCATCATAATCCGAACAGCAGAAATGCCATCCTTAAGGGATTATGAGCCTTTCCGACTGGCCAACGGGCTCCTTGAGCCCATCGGAACCGAGTCGGATTCCCCGGTTGGTTCGAACTCCGATCACCATCATTGTAATACAGCAGTCGGAGTTTAAACCTCCAATGTTGGTCGGAAAACCTCCGAACAGTGGTCAAAGGCTTTCCAACCAACATTGTATTTAGGCCCCCAGTGTGGTGGTAAAGTTGTGATTCCAGTAGAGATGAACTTAAAGATTACTCTGCGATTGCTCATTCAGGACAGAGTGAATGGGTGTATCCATGTCTGCCCAGTCTCTATTGGCCAGGGGTATTTCTTCCCCATGAACTGAATTCCTTACTTCCTGTGTCCATCAGCTTCATCAGGCCTCATTTTCCTGATACCAGATGTCCCATCTACCCCCTTAACAAGGTGCGAGTGAATGCTCGCATTTCTTCCGGCCCCGTAGGTTCTGTGAAGCACCCTGACCATACAGGCCCTCGCGATGTGTTAATGGCTGAAATCCAGCTGCTGTGCAAGCTCGTATTGCACAGGGATTAGAATTACGAGTTGTGTGATAATTATCTCACCCTTGTAGTTTTCCTATGATAAACCCTGGCAGATCACAGCTACTAAAATGTATCTGGGTGAAAAGGCCCAGGAAAAAAGGCAAAACATGCAGTATTTGGTGTTTTAAAAACAGATTCTGCATGTTATACTCCATTTTCCTTTTTTTAAACTCAGAATAGAAGGTATTTACGACACGTGGCTAATACCTCACCCAATTCCAGCAAACTAACAGCGAGGGCCATAGACAACTTTAACAGTGATAACTTCACAGACGCATCAAGATGGCTGTGTGGCTTTGCGCCAGCACCCAAACTGGTAGGAATGGAGTCAGAGCGGTACATTTCCAAGGCCAATGTAATGAGGCATTTTTAATGAGATTACATATCTGTTCTGGTGACGTGATTTACTGTTATCTGTTTGTGAAGACTGTGACAGCATGTATGGCGTGGGCTTCTAGACAGGTGCGTGTGTTCACATATACACACCTGCACAACTTTGCACACATAGGTACATCTACACACGCTCACTACAAGTAACTGACTAATATCCACCACTGAAATTACTTCATATTTCGCCATATTAATTCACCACTAATCCTTTATGGGCTTCCTGAATAGCGTGCGTCAACAAGCGCTATATAAATACAAACCTTTGTCCTCCTCTATCCTTCTGCTATCATTCCAAATCCAAATAACTGACTAACCTATCCACCACTTAAAATGTACTTGCATGTTTCTCTATACTAATTCAACACTAATCCTCTTTGGGTCCTGGAGTAGCGTGCTACTCGCCGAAAAAGCGCTTTGACGCCTCGTCAGGGGTAGTAAGTGCTATATAAATGCAATTACAATACAATTACAATACGTAGGTGCCTGAGTATAACTGCAGGTCCTTATGCTCAACAGGTTTGTGCACAAGATCACACAGCTGGTTTGCCTTCACCCGTGTCTCCTTCTCATCCTTTGCAGTGGCCCCCTTTATCCAGCCGAGGCCCTCTATCCTGAGGCTGCCTGTGAACCAGACGGCCGAGCTCCCCTGCAGGGCGGAGGGCTCCCCCCAGCCCACCGTGACCTGGTGGAAGGATGACCGTGAACTGAAGGAGAGTGCCAGGTAAGGAGGGTCAGAGAGAGGGCTGGAGTGCAGGGACAGTCTCCTGTGGTGAGGAGCAGAGACACATCTCAGCTGCTACCTGCCTTTAATCTTATACTGTCCAGTGAAGCCCACAGCAGAAGTGTTAGGGCGGGAGTGGAGAAGGTTACAGGGCTGAGGGCTCCTGGTCACCTGAACACCTGTCAGTGTGGTATGGTATTGCAAACATCTGCAGGGGCTTCAGAGTACAAAGAGGGGAGAAGGGCAGCATAGGGAGGGTTTCTCTTCGATGGATTGTTTGTGTTTCATTATGCTCCAATGGCTGCCATAAATCTCTTTTATTAATCTCAATTTTTTATTTGCTTCCTGCCTCTTGTATCTATCACTCCATTGTGCCTGGTTCTACAACCTCTGCTCTCCTCTCCCTCGTGTTCCATCCATCTCTCTCTCTCTCTCCCTCTCCCTCCCTCTTACTCCCCTTCTCCTTGCTCGCTCCAAATTTCACCCTGTTCCTGTCACTCCATATCTCTCTCTGTTGCTCCCTCACTCCTTACTCTTATCGCTCTCTTCCACAATCTTGTTTCAATCTCTGAATCCCTGTCCCTCACCCCTCACTCTACATCGTTTACTGTCACTTCTCACTGTTTCCCATACCATATCCTCCTGCCTTGTTATCATTATCTCTCACGTCACTATCCCCCTCTCTCTCTCCCTCGTCCCCTCTCTCTCTCCCACTCTCTCTGTCCCTCTATCTCACTTCTCTCTCTGTCACTATCCCTCCCTCTCTCTCGTTCTTTGCCTCTATCTCCCTCTATCTCTCTCTTTCTAACTCTCTCCCTCCCTCTCTCTCTCCCACTCTCTCTGTCCCTCTATCTCACTTCTCTCTCTGTCCCCATCTCCCTCTCTTTGTCTCTCCCTCTCTCTCTTTATCCTTCTTTCTCTCTCCCTATCTCTCTCTCTCTCTCTCTCTTCCTCTCTCACTCTTTGTCTCTCCTTCTTTCTCTCTCCCTCCCTCTCTCAATTGCTCCTTCATTCTCTCTCCCTCCCTCGCTCTCTCTCTCTTTCTCTCTCCACTCCTGTCTTATGTTGCATTCTCTCTATCCTGATCTCCTTCCTTCCATCCCTCTTCTCGCTACGGCTCCTGCTCAGATTGGCGTTCCTTCCTGACGGATCCCTGCGGATTCACCCTGCCCACATTCAGGATTCTGGATATTACCTGTGCACGGCCTCGAATCCCGCTGGCGCGGACCGACGGAGCATGGAGCTGAAGGTCTTCGGTACGTGGTCAGAGCATCTTGTCAGGAGGACAGTGATCAGAGCGTGGGATCCTAGAGATGGGATCAGTAGGGATAAGAGGACACTGGACACTAATCTTCAGCAGATCATCTCAGGAGCAAGGAGAGCCAACGGCTCACCTACTCTTGATACGCAAGGGATAAGATGAGCGAGACCAGAACTATACATCCCAGGGAACCATTCAGTAATGCTGGTCCGGCTACCTGGTTTCGCCTAGTAAGATTATATATAGGTTTAGGACCTAAGATAAAAGAAATAAAATAGAAAATATTGGGCCAGATTTATATCTTGGAGGATGGGTTATTCTGTATCAACAGTGATGGATATCCCGTCCACCAAAATATACATTTTTTAGGATATAATGGGATTTACATTTCAGCGGATGGGAGATATCCGTCACCATTGTGTAGGAGTAACCCGTCCGCCAAGATTTAAATCAGCCTCATAGCTAGAGATCAGTGACGCGCAGCATATACCAATAGTGCTGACGTAGGAACTATATAACAGAAAGAGACAAAACAATAGGAGGACCAGTGGTTGCAGAGGGCAGTCTAAGCAACGGGCTGAAGCCGGGCAGCCACCTAAGAAAATGGCCTGTGTGCTTGTGATTGTGGGAGGAGAGGATAGCCCAGCCGTGTCTTTGTGGTCTGCACAGTGCCGAGATGGGCCAATATTAGCACAGCAGGGATTAACTATAGGTGGTGGAGTGTAAAACACTATGGACCCGATTCTGATGCGGTTAGGAAATCTTCCCGATCGAATCGGATTGGAAATGGTTTGCGACCGACTCGAGTCGGGAGAGTCCGACCGACCGAGTATGATGCATCTGGATGCTACCCGATACGATTTGGTTGGACCTCCATTGACTTCTATGGGAGCCTATGTTCCTAACCGCATCGTAATCTAGCCTCGGTTGGGAAGACACGTTCCCGATCCAATTTGGAAAGAGCAAATGGTGTTAGGAGGCCTTCCTAACCGCATCATAATCGGGCCCTAGGTAGGAATGCTTTCCTCACCGCATCGGAATCAGGCCCTTAGACGATGAACAGCCCTGTTCACCGCAAATTACGGTATCAGATGTCTAAAGCCCTCGGTGCCCACCAGTGAGGGCCCCGGGCCCTCTTCAGGGCTTTTAGTCCTTTCCCTCAAACTTCCTCACCGAAACTGCACCTGGAGTGATGCAAAGGAGGCCTTTTCACTATTATCCACAGAGCCTTTCCAAAAACCCTTGGAGTGGTCACCACCAAGTCCGTGATCTATGTCTCTCCCCCGAACACGACAACACCAAGTGTTGGGTCTGCTTTAGTTTCTAGTCCAATAGGCCATTTGGCACTGCTCCAGGATCCAGAGACTCATGATATCTTTGGGGAGCAGGACATTGAGGCAGAAGAGGAAGAACAGCCGGGGCCATCAAAGCCAGAGCTCGTTTATTTATCTCCAAACGTCAAGGCAGAGTTCTCCTCTGAGTCCGGGGAGGTACAGCTGCAAGAGCCCAGAACCGTAAACGTGGCAAGACGTTGAGCACGAGTCCCGTCTCCTCTGAGGGCCACCACGACACGCCTCAGCGGCCTGGAGCCACTGTTGAGAGCCACCATCGTGAAGGCCAGGCCTCTAATCCTGGGACTCATAGACTCTCAGCTGGACTACCATCGCCTTCAGGCCGTGGTCGTTGCTGAGCAAAAACTTTGGGGCTAAGACCACCCCTGCTTTCAGGCACAAAACTGAACCAGTCCTTGAAAGCAGTAAGACCTTTCGGCAGTCACCCAAGGGTCCAGACACTCTCCCAGTCTCTGGAATTTCTACATGGCCCCAAAAGCTCTCATACTGGGGGTCACACATGTTCACTTTGTATGTGGCCGGTACTCAGCTTTATCTCAAACTGAAAGAAGGGAACATTGGGTCCCCAAAAGGCAGAAAACTGTCTGAAGCAAGTCTATAACTACATGCACTTCAATTGGATCTGCTAGAAAAGTCCAAGCCTGAAGTCCGGTTTATGGGCTCTGTCGACCCTTCACCTCTTCGTTTCACAAGGCATTACATTAGGGATCCTGTTCGAAGGTTTGCAGTACGGATGCTACCTTTGACAATGATCTCCCATTTTCCTCTCATGTGACGTCAGTTACCAAATGTGCCCCCTACCATCCGCGATTACTTCGGGCTACCCTCCCTTGCCTCCAAATAGATGGTACTGGCCCTGGTCTTTTTTAGCATCTCTCCTTGAGCTGTTATAACAGCACCCCTGCCACCTCTGAAATGCACATATTCCTCATGGCACTTATTTAGTTTACATTTAATTCCTCCAACCCCAGCATGATGACGTACAGGTGTGCATGTGTCACTATAAATGCACACGCATGCTTCACATCACTCAAGAGGCGATTTTTTTTGTTTCCTTTTCGTTTACTGTTCTACATCGATGGACCCCCTTGTTGGAGCTGTTCACTTAAAAAGTGCACAAAACGCATAATAGAGTAAAGAGCTTGCAGCTGCAAGGGCCTACAAAACAAAAAAAGTCAAATACTAAAAAAAGTAAAAGGGGCAGGGGAGCAAAATAGAAGCATGAGTGGAAGTTAGCATGTCCGCCAACTCACCCCCAATTTGCGTGTCGCCCGCATTCAGGTACATACACCGGCAAATGCACTACTTTTCACTGTCAGTAAATTTTCGGCATCAGCTTCCACTCACCTGATTGTTTTACCTGTGGGAGACTGCAGTCTTTGCAGTTTCCTAGTAGAGAGCGAGAGAGAGAGAGAGAGCGTGAGAAAGGAAGGACAGAGAGCTGGGAGACTGCAGAGACTTTCTCAGGTAAAGGAAGAGCTGAGGAAACCCTCCTCAACTTATCATTCACAGAAAGTCTATTGTGAGCCTGCCTTACCACCCAAAAACATTTGAAATTTAATTTTATATATTTAATTAACTAAAGATTTCATTTACAATTAAATTAAGAGTATTGACCATGTTTTAATTTGATCTACATTTGAAATAAATATATACAATTAATGTACATTAATATTTGTAATAATTGTTTTTGAGTGAATTAAACTTTTGTACCTTTCCCTATACTTTGCCAAAAGGAGACTTCACAGTCAGGTTGAAGATCTCCCTAAGGTAAAGTATAGTCAAAACAACAAAACTTTCTTAAAATTCATAAGTAATTAGTAAACATATTTTATAATAAATATTAATGCAAATACATTTTATATGCATTTTAAATAAACACAATACAAACTGCTACAGCACTATTAACTTGTTAATTAAATATTTAACTAATTAAAATATATTATTTGAAAAATATTTTCTGAAGTTTAAATAAAAAAATTAATTCCCACCTAAAGTAAAAAAAAAAATCTTTATTATGAATGAATAATAATTAACATTTATCCATAGAATTATTTAAAAGCAATGCAATTATATTTTAATAAAAACAATTGGACATTAATTTATTAATTCAAAAATTATTGTTACAATATGTCATAATTGAATAATAAATGTTTTAATTGTATATATATGTTTACCATTAACTTATATTTATTTATATTTTGAACCATATGAAATAATTGTGTTTAAATTAACATTATTCCCTGTGGGCTTTTTAAAAAATCCCTACATCCATTAATTTCTGTGGAATGGTGTTGTATTATCAGTGGTTGAACATATGTGGTGCATTTTTGGCAGTAATAACTTGCGCTCATATATTTGGCTCCACCTCCTTTTTCAGGGGATAGGTATGTGTAAGTCTACACTTCTGAGTAACTAAACACTTGGATTTTGAGAATTGCCCAAAATAGTAAAGTTTCTCATAAGTGTAAGAGTAAATTATACGTGTAAATTATTCACAAGTGTAAGTTACGTTGCCTTTATGAATACCCCTGTCAGTCTTCAAAGCTATTATTAAAATGCAACACAAAAATTAACAATTTGTCCCTCTAATGACTAATGAATTGTATTAAACATATTAGTTGTAGATTTTGTTACATATCTATCTATGCAGAGCAGGGAAGACCATATTCATCCAAACATGCTTTGCACTGTGTTAACAAGTTTATCAATGCAGCGTTTCGGTGATACTGTCCATACTCGCCACCTTCCTCAGGACAGACACTTTCATGAATATGTGAGGGTAATACTCCATCGAGCTTCCCAAGAGAATTGTTCACCAACTCGTATAAAACATTTTAAATAGACTTGTAACTTATGGATATGGATATATAACATGGCAAGAGCATTGTGCAAATACCACAACATAAAGATTTTCTCCACGTTGCATGTCAACCCGTCTTATAGTCATAATAACTTCATAAAGAAAGAATTTTATTAAAGCCTCAAGTATATTTATATTGTTTTTTATATGTTTTTATAGTTGAGGTATATATTTGTGCAGCTCAGATACAACCAGTAGTAGAATGTGAAGACGACAACACTTGAAATCAAGAATTTTTGTGCAGCAAAATTGATACATGTGACAAGAGTAAGGGTGGGCATAGTTGGAGAAGTACTTGATCAGAAACTCCATGAATTCCGCAACTTCACTCCGTCGGACTCCCAATTAATAAAACAGAGACCTCATATACTTTTGATAAAATATCAAGTATCTCTGTTTTTACATGCTAAAATGCATATAGTAATTTCACAAAAGTGAAAATGAAAATTTAGCAAGCAGTGAGAAGATGATTTTGGGGTCACCCCTAACCTAGGGGGAGGACCAAGCAGATGCCTTGAAAACAAAGAGCACATCTTGCTGAACGGTTCGGTGGTGGTCCCATCCTCTTCGGACCACCCCAAGCACAGTTATGGGCAAAAATACAATCCCAACCAAAGGCCCTGCAAAGCATTATGGGACGAGATTAGCAGTGGGCAGTGAATATTATAGTATCCAATATCAAAATAATTCTACAAAGAGCTGCAGTTCAACTGGTCGTTACTAGGTGTCCCTCATGAGTCAAATGCAAAAGCATTTGACTTGAGGGACATCTAGCAACCACTAGTTGAACTGCATCTTGTTGTAATAATTTCAATGCTTTTGCATTTGACTTGTGAGGGACACCTAGTAACGTAGCGGAGCGGAGTTTATTGCCCAGGGTTAGACAAGAGTACAGACTTCTAAGGTATAGTGATTGTAATATTGTGCCAAGCTTTATAAAGTTGTTTATAAAAAAACAAAAGAGGCCAAGACATGGCGGTCTTCTGTGGGCCAAGGCATCTGTTTGACTCCCCATGAACCCCAAGCTTGCCTCCTCTTAGGTGCCCCCCCCACCATCATTTGCTTCATGCTCTCACTGGCCGTGCTATCTTCTCTCCTCAGCTAATGGGGGATTCTCAGACTGGTCAGACTGGGGACCCTGCAGCCAAACCTGCAGCCAAGGTGTCCAGCAGAGAACCCGGCTGTGCAATGACCCTGCGCCGGCCAATGGAGGTCTGCCTTGCCCGGGCCGCCACACCGAGTCCAGGAGCTGCCTACTCTCCCCGTGCCCAGGTACGAAGCACGCTTGCCTCGTGCATGATGGTGCATTGTGGTGATATTCACGTGTGCATGCGTGTGTAGCTCCTCTTGAAGAATCTTTGATTGTGATGTCATATTTATGCAGCTCACAGAATGTGATCTCATAATACAATGCAGTTTCTCTCGTAGAATGTTTGAGTGTGATGTCATAATGCATGGGTAGCTCCAGTAGAATTTTTCAGATGTCATAATGTGCCTTCCTGAAGATTGTTTGATTGTGATGTCATAAAAACATGCAGCTCCATTCGTATAATGTTTGTGATGTTGTAGTATAATTGCAGCTTTCTTTAAGAATGAGGAATTTATAGAGCCTATGAGATCTCAGGATGTGCCCATCTCAAGGTATACATGCAGTTCTCCTTATGAATGTTGTCTATTACTACAGTGTGCAAAGCTGTCATAAAGCAGTAGAAGCATCATTGCTATATACAATGTTCTAGGTTTACATCATTGTTTTGACTCCTTCTGACTGTTCTGTCTTCTCCTCTCTGCCCTCCCTTTTTTCTCTCTTCTGGAACCTACCTTCCAAATGCCGCTTCCATCCTCTGCCCCATCGCTACGCTTTCTCTTTCTGCCGAAGTGGACGGTAAGTGGGCAGCTTGGGGCAGTTGGTCGGTCTGCTCCGTATCCTGTGGTGGGGGAGAGCGCCAACGCACCCGGTCCTGCCTTGACCCAGCCCCACAGAATGGAGGTAAAGCTTGCACTGGCCACGGCGTGGACACGGCATCCTGCCAGGAGGGACCCTGCCCGGGTAAGTATCAGCACATTTTGGGTAGACTTTCAGAGAAGCTTCTCCTAATCTGAATTCACCAATACATGTGCCCATAGACTGTGAGGTTTCACAATGAATGTGCCCCAGCATCTGGTTACGACAAGGGCTTTTGGGGTATTTGAGAAGGAAAAGGAGTGAAGACAGGAGTCCTCAGGCCAGATGTTGTCCAAAGGGCTGTCTGCAAGAGACGCAGTGCCGTGAAACTCTCCGCAGTGGAGAGATGTTATTCTGGGAACCCAAGCTGTAGTTTTCGAGTCTAAATATGTTTTAAGCACCTCAGGTCTAGCCTTTTAAGATTGCCACAAAAAAAGCTGAGGATCAGTAGTGACTAGCTGGTGAGTGAATGCTGTGCAGCTGATTGTATTTTTAATTCCCCCTTTAACTGGAGCTGACATGGCTCAGAGTAGCCGCCTTTACCAGCGTTGCCGCTCATAACATACGTATTTGTGAAGCGCATGTCCACCCAAGAGCATCTTGGTGCTGAATGGCAGATGTTCATTGTTATGTAACTCAATGGTACTCATTTGATTCACCTCAGAAGGATGAAAGACTGAGTGGACCACTCAGGATTTGAACCTGCGACCATGAAGTCGAATACATGCCTCTACAGTGGAGGCATTAGTCCACTAAGCCACCAGACCCAGTCTGGGTAGGTGAGAGGGCAGGAGAGGAAAGGTGCTGGTACACCACTGACACCCAGTGACTATGTGAAGTGTGCCAGATGTTGAGGTCACAGGAGAGACCTGTAGTCTGTTGCTCTGCCACTGAGGGGCACTACAGCTTTTACCAACACCATGAGAGTGAATAAATACATTCTGAAGCAGCATGAACAATTAGTGAGCAGTCAGGAGCAATCTTTTCACCTCAGTCCCAGTGGATCTCTCTTCAATGCACCAATTTATGGGAAGTGGCAATGGTGGGCGAAGTGGGGATTTTGTGGGTGGGGGAGGGCAGCAGAGGCACAAGTGCATCAGTCGACTAGCAGCTCAAGCAGAAGGGTCTGGGAGTGACCACCAAGCCACAGGGAGAAGTGTAGTGCCTGCTTGTACCTCCCCATGGGTATGTAGACAGCCGCGGTGCAGCGATGGCGAGTAACGTATTGGCTGAGTCCCAGGACAGGATATGCAAGTCGTCTCTTGATCATAGGGAGGCTCCATGGTTTGTATTTCTTTTCTGCGACAGGGGATATATTGGAAAATGCACTGGTCAAGCAGTGACCATGTGGGGCTGTGATCTGAAATGTTTTGTAAATGCAAACCTTGCACGCAGTTATCTTCTATTTCTGTATTTCTTGGACAGCACGTCGCTCCACGTTGTGACCGCGTTCGGTAACCGAACGCGGTCACAACGTGGAGCGAGGTGCTGTCCAAGAAATACAAAAATAGAAGATACCTGAATTGAGGATTAAAAAGGAGATAGTGAATTTGGACTTAACTTTGTGGGCGCGTCGCAAGAATTGGAACCCCAATGTGGGTTGGAAGTATCAGCGCATTTCAAAAATGACGGATTTGTAGCATTAGCCTTGAGGAAGTCGCGGGAACACTACCCCCCCAAAAGTGACGAAACACGTGTTGGCTGGGACTGTTTTGACTACTAAAAAGACAAGACCAAGGAAATAAAACAACGAATAACCAGATGGAATTGTTGATTATTTACCTGCATGACTATGATACGGGAAACATCCTTTACAACGAAACTTTCACAACGCGGTACCATTACCACGCAGGTTTTACAACGCAAGTCGTTACAACGACTTGTGCTGGAGGGCGCCGTAGGATAGGTAATAGTTTAATTTACTATCCAACACCTTCCCTACTATCTACGGGGACTGGAGTTGGAATAGTACATTAAACTATTCACTATCCAGCGCCCCCCAACACAAGTCATTGTAACGACTTGCGTTGTAAAACCTGCGTGGTAACGGTACGCGTTGTGAAAGCACGAGTTGTACCGTCATACATCCCTATGATACATTGAACTGTTCTCAACCATAATAGGGAATCCTTTATGTATATCTGACGTGTGCTGGGGAGTGAAGTAAATCGTATATTAAGTTGAGGCTCAAAGTTTGTGGAGTTTAGTGGTTCTCTACACCGTACAGCACAGCTTTAACCTAATCCACGTGTGTAAATTCCACCCAGAGGCGCCAGAAGCCTAGGATTAATACCACATTTCGAGTGTCCTTGCACGCGGTTGGCTTAGTCCTTGACATCAGTAGGTGTCTCTTCGATCGTGCATCGCTGTCATTTGTTGATTTTTTTTTTTTTTTTCGGAGTTTTATATAGCGCGAACTAGAACCGAACTGAATCAGTTATCAGAGCGCTTTACATAGCACCAGTTACGTTAAATGAGGACACACTTTAATTTTTTAGGCACGGGGAGATTAAGTGATTTGCCCAGAACCACAGGGGGTTTTTGGCGTCGTTACCGAGACTCGAACCCAGATCCCCAGGTCCAAGGTTGAGCGCCTTAGCCGTTAGGCCAACCCCTCTCCCCTGATTGATTCATGATGTTTCTGAAGATGGCAGGTCCCTAAGGATTGTTATTTATTCTATGTTCCCCCTTCCCTTTTTGTGTTCCTCCTTGCCAGCCGGGCCACTGAGGGTCAGAGGGAGCCTGATCGGGATCATTAACCACAGAGAGTTTGGGATTGCGTCAATGAGTGCCAACATCACCGAGGACCACTACTCCGGCACAGCGACTATAAGCACCAGCATCGAGAACATCCCGCCCAGCATCGGTAAGTCAAGACACAAAGTAAACATTGTACAGCTCAGAGAAGCCTGGGACCAGCTTCGAAGCACACGTGGGCGGATCCAACAGAGTGAGGCGGAGACAGGAGCACGGTAGAGAGGAGCACCAACCGTGGAACCAGCCCACTGTGACGGACAGGTGTATTTAGGGGCAGGATAACCAAGGTATTACCAGGAAACCTCAGGGCAGCGGTTGCACGTCCCATATATTTATTTGTTCAATTATTCATTCAAGTATTAATCCTGCTCACAGCCTAATGCAGTTATCCGGCTCTGTATCACCATATTTCTAGTTTGTTGGCTGATTGACTCTATGGTAAATGTAAGAATTGTTTTAAATCTCGTGAAGATCAGAGGTGGGAATGAGATGTTTCTACTTGGTGCCAAGTCACTGCCTGGAAAGTTGAGCCTCCATCCACAATTTCCATGGCAGAGGAACTGACTCTTTTTGCTTTTCCTCCGCCAGGACCGCTGATGAGGACTTTGGTTGCAGTCACTGCCCCCGTTTATTGGTCCTCGGCCTTTCAGAACGGTGGCACGGCGAACGGATTTGCTCTGACCAAAGGCGTCTTCCGTCAGGAGTCGCAGGTGGAATTCACTACAGGTGAGGATGAGTCAAATGCTCTGAAAGCTAGCTCCAGATGTGAAGTTCAGGTTACAAAATGGTGCACCAGAAGAGTTGGAGGGTGAAGGAGTGGGTGCGGCTGGAGGATGGATGGGGCAGGGGTCCTACATGTCAACAGGAATTGAGTCTGTGGAATCAGCTGCAAAGACGTTTCTATTTCATAAGAGCCAGGGTGGTTCCGCCCATCCGCAGAAGGCTGCTTAGGGATCATGGGACTTCAGAGCAGTCAGGGGGGGTAACATACATGTGCAGAAGGCTACAAGGTGAACTTCTGACTTCAGAGCAGGCATGAGGGTGACACCCATCTGTAGCAGGCCACAAGAGGGCCTTCAGACTGCAGAGCAGGCAGGGGGTTAGACATCTATATGGAGAAGGCCACCCCGCACCCTCAGACAGTGAGATCCCCATCTCTCTGTGAAGTGTCATGAGATTGCCCAAATCTCACTGTGGACATTTGGTGACAGGCCTGAAGAATGCTTCAAGTGGCTCTGTGGTGTGGTAGATACCACTGTTTAATTGAGACTCATGTGCCTTACATAGGGGTGGGCGGAATTTGCGGAATCGCGTTACGCAAATCTCCGCGAAACGGAAAAAAATCTCAGCGAACACGCAGAAATTCCACGAACACGCAGAATTGCTTCTTCACAATGCTTTTTTACTGTTCGCAATCACTGTTTGCGTGCTTGGGGGGAAATATCTTGCAAACACGCATTTTGAGAACGCGAACAAGAAAACATTTCGGTAAGTCGCGGAATGCAGAATTTTCGGCAATTTCGCGTTCTCCACGGAATGCAAAATTACCCAAATTCTGCAAATTCCGCGAGCGGAACGGAATTTACCGCCCAGGCCTAGCTTTACAGCAGGCTTTGTATCTGACATTGCACCCCGTGCTCTCAGGCACCTTCCATATGGGGGAACAGGCAGTGGGTGAGCCTCTGCCTTTTGCATCATGTGTTTAGTTCATCTATGTAGTCAGAATTATGTGAGGTGAGCCAGACTATTGCCTTTGTGCTCCTTGTGGTGATGGTGTAGGGTGGGTGATGGCGTACGAGGGGCTGTGGGGTTGGGGGAGTGAGGGTATTTGTGACTTGACCTGCCGTAGTGCCCCTCCAAAGTCTGGTGCTCCAGCTGTGACTGCTGTTTCCTTGTCCTTCCAGGAGAGCTTGTGCGGGTGACGCACATCGCCCGCGGTCTGGATTCTGAAGGCGCCCTCTTGCTGGACATGGTCATCAATGGATTTATTCCAGAATCCCTCTCTGCATCGTCCACTGTGGTGGTCCAGGTGGGTAATGTGTTTGGTAAAGCCAGGACAAGCGTGTCTTCAGTCAGCAACATGCAGTGAAAATACGTGGGCTTAAAACTATAGCAGATGTCTCCCTTGTCTCTGGTGCCTGTAAATTTAGAGAACAGAGGGAAGATAAAAGATCTGAGACTCTGAGCGGTGTCGGAGGAGACACCCTCAAAGTTATCAGCAATGTCTTTTTATATTTTACTCTTGTGCAGACCCAATATTCTTTGTCTCTGTGCCTAAGCTGGGACTTCTTGAAAACGCTCCATTCTCCACTCTTTTCAAAATCAACCTCACTTTGGGCCAGATGTAGGTCGCCAATTATCGGTCGGTAACGGCCGATTTCGGCCGTTACCGACCGGTAATTGGTTTTTGAGATGTAGGGGGCCCGAATTTTACTGAATCTGTAAATTTACCAATTCGGTAAATGTACAGATGCGGTAAAATACCGGCTCGGTATATTTACCGAATCTGTAATTCCAGATGTAGGTGGCACTTAAAATAGTGTCACAGGCCCTTAAGAATTCGTTATTTACCATGAAATACTATCTCATGGTAAATAACTAATTCCTGTGTACATGCACATCTGTGCATGTACACCTGTGCCATGTGGCACACAAACATGCCCTAAGGGCATGTCTGTGTGTCACATGGCACACAAGCCACAATCAGGGGTGCAACAGGGTGTCAAAGTGACACCCTGTCCCCCTTGTAAATTCGGTAATTTTACCGAATCGGTATTTACCTATTCGGTAATTGACATTGATTCCTATGGGCCTAAAGGCCCATAGGAATCAATGGCAATTACTGAATCGGTAAATACCGATTCGGTAAAATTACCGAATCTTACCAATTCGGTAATTGCTTCGGTAAATATACCTACATCCCAATTGCCAGTTCTTAAATACCGAATCGGTATGATTCGGTATTTAAGAATCGGTAATCTGGGATTACCTACATCTGGCCCCTAGTCATTGTTCTTGGCTTCATGACCCAATATGATATATTTTCTAGAACCTGATTCTAAAGGGTTATGTTTTGCGAAAGAGACGCACTGCTGCATATGGGGCAACATAATCTTGCAGTTCCTTTACATTTTTTTTACAGAATTGGAAAGGATTGTAAATTGTTTTTTTGACTAAATCTTATTGGTTTATTTTTTTAAAGAAAAATAAACAGAATGGTTGCAGGAGAAAGGTTCTTCTTAAAAATTGTGCTGCAAAATCCTGCGCGGGCAGAGATACTCAATGATTTTGACAGCAATGACAAATCCAATGACAAATCCGCATGATGATTACAAATAACTTACTTTAACATTTATATCCAGCGTATTTGAACCCAACACTTCCTCCTCCTGACAGGGGGCGTGGCTTGGTGGTTGATGCCTACCATGTGAAACTATGATAGATTCATGCACCAAAAGAAGTACGTTTTAGAGTACCTGTAACAAATTTTGTTTTAGATTCGCTTGAGACTCCACTGTGTTCCTCAGGAGAGTTTGGCAGTCTACAGAATATTTTTCAGGTCATTAATTAATAAAGAGACTTGGTGAAAACATATGTTTAATGATCAGTGACTTGCTAGTCAAAGTTATAGTGAGATATTATAATCCACACGCCAAAACCACTATTTTGTTATCAAATGTATTTGTATTAAGTTTTGTTATATTAATTAAGCAAGGCATTTGTTTGTCGTGTTACTGAGAGGGACTGATTCCTCTAATATGCATTCATTACATATACCTAGTCCCCTCCTCCCAACAAGTTGATTCTATGCAAATTTACATTACAGAGCTCTTCCTATGTATCTTATCAGCACATAGAAAATTCCCTCAAGTTTTTCTCTTGTTATGGATTGTATTGGTTTATTAACCATTCATCAGCAAAATGACCCCCTTGCCTTTCATCTAGGGAACAAACTACATTTAAAATGTCTTGACTCGTGATTTCCGGTCTTAGTTTCGACTTGCTCTCAAATCGTAAGCTTGTACCCTGTACATTACTGTTCAGTCGTTCAAGAGCAAGTATAACCTAAAGTTGCTGGTACTTTTGTACTATGGATGTAGTTAACGTCATGTTCCCGTTAAATGCAGTGGTAATATTTGGGATTCCAAAACCCTGCAACACATCATACCAATCTTGTTTGGAGAGGCCTTTGTACCCAGCTGGGCCAAGGCCTAGAGGTATAGTTTCTGGGTTTACAGGCAGGAGGTAACTCAAGGGAGACTGAATAAACTTTATTACGCCCTCCCAGTATCCTTTCAACTTGGGGCAGTACCTTTCTTTTGCTGATCCGGTCTCTTGTGTGGGTTTGGTTAAGTAGCCGGTTGAACAATATCTGTTATATTGATTTGTAGCAGATTTGCTGCTCCCAGTACTCTACTGCCCAGAAATGATTCTAGATCCTCTGGTTTGGTGAATTTCTTATTTTTCTCATCACTTGTGACTAACCGCATCGCTGGTTCTAAAGGCCTTTCTGGAGATTCCTTACTCAGAGCCTGGGGCAGAGAGACAAGAATTTATTTCGCTCAAAGGAGGTTACATATGGGAAATCTTCAGCTATGTAACTGTTGTGGTTCACGAACAGGAAGGGGCTGTTGTGCGTCTTGGCTAAGGTTATGACCTATCGTGCTTACTGGAGTCTCAAGAAACACCCCACTACGTGTCTCGGAGTGTTCTGATGTTGGAAGGCCGCTCGAGCGCACTACGTGTCCTTGTTGAAGTTCAGCTTTCAGCGTAGATTCATATTGCACGACATCTCAGAGATACGAGATCATGAAGCTCTCCTCATGTTCCATTCCTCTCCTTCCAGTAAACCAACAATGTGCATGTTGTAACATCTCCTTCTGTCCTCCAGATCCACTAATGGAATTTTGTATATTCTAGACCTGTTCGAGTTCAGGCCCCTACACATTAAGCTCAATTGCGATGCCACAGCCTCCATTTTCTTTTCCGCAGAATCCAGCCCAGTTTGCATCATGGCTAGCTCTGTTCTCATTGATTTGACCTCAATCTCTCTTTGTGCTGTGCTGGCCTTGACTACCCCTTCCTATGTATTAATGGATGAAGGTTCTTGCTTCAGAGTTCCTGAGGTAAGGTCGCCATGATGGGAGTCTCTTTCTACTGCGGTTCACCCTTCTTAGCTGTGCCCTTCACTGCCTCTGACATGAGGAGCTGCCTCTGGGATTCGAGCTGTTGTTTCGGTGGCATTAGAGTCTGTGTGCTTTCAGCAGTATAAGGCGTCTCCGAAATGTCGGTATTATAGGCTTGGGAAGGGGGTGACCTACAGGTACCCTGATTGTCTCGAACCCTGATTACAAATCGCTGTGTCAGCTTCACATTCACAATCTTGCCGTGTCAGTGGCCCAGCCAGTACTGGCTTCATAACTCTGTTAATGGGAGGTGCCCCATCATTAACCCCTAGTGTGCTGCATTGATAAAATGTATTGTCCCCTATTGACCCTAAGAATACTGATCCTTATGGACCAACCAGTGAGAGCAGGGGGGGTGTAAGGATTCTACAGACGGGCCCAAACAGCTCCATGGCTTCAGAATAGTCTCTCCCCTGTTCTAGGGCCGTAATCGATTATCAGCAACGCCCCCTTATTTACTCAAGCAGTACTTCACGTATTAGGGAATGTTTCTGTTGATTCTCAAGTTCCTGTGTCAGAGAGCAGGTCCATCGCTGCGCTTCAGTGGTGCCCCGTCATCTGTAGTATCAGCCGCCTCATTAATAAGACTCAAATCCGGACCTCTGCCCGTTCTTCCTTGGAGCTGGGTCATCTGACTGGCCTGCCCTTTCTGGGCACCATCCAAACCAAAGCTGAAGCAATGATGCCTCAGGCCCAGGTGCAAGCAAGGAAAATGACCCATTTGACTATTGTTGGGGTAGCAAAATACAGCATATATCAGGGCTCAATGGGCCTTCAGGGCTCTGGGTCCGGGTGCACTGCACCTGCTGCACCGATGGTAGCTATTCCCCTCGTCCAGGTGCCTTACACAGCCTTTGCAACGCTGCGTAGCGCCGACAAGACTAGTCTACATCAATGCAAAGCATCAAGTTCTTTCATATATTGGGATTACATATCACATGACTTTGTTGTATTTAAAACAATCTATCAAACTAAAATCTAGCAGGAACAGACGAGTTTAATTTTCCTTACTAATAGACATCTGCAGAGCGTGCTGCCTTAATTTTAGCCACTTATTTCCTGTGATTAAATAAGATCATCTTTTTGATGACAAATGCATATGTTGATAAATAACTATAAAGTTTCAGACGTATATTTCTTGTCCTTTAAGCGGCTTTGGTAAAAGGCTCTGGGAATCTTCTCTTCTTACTGTTTCCCTTATCTGTTGTTGCAAAACTCCAGACAGTCGTCTCTCACCTCCCTCACTCTTCTGCTCTGGTCAAATAGTCTGTTTGCTCTTAGATGCACTAATGGGTCACTTTACAAACCTATTTGTATTTAACGGATGCAAATCGTGGCCCTTGAAATTATTCATTAACCTTCCTCTGATTGTCCGAGGCCGTCGGAGATAAGTCATTTGTCCATCTGGCCTATTTAGAGTGGACGGTTGTGTGGTTTGCGTTTTGCTGTCCGTCACTGCCAGAATACACCCCAAAAAAAAATGCCCCTCACACCCCAGGGGAGATTGTTTTTGGAAAATTGAAGTTTTACAAGTTTGGTGTAAGTGTCTGTAACCAGTGATGGATGCACACCAGACTTTTAAATGGCCTTGTATAGACCACTGTGATGGCAGAGAGCTCACTGCAGGGCCAGCA
Organism: Lissotriton helveticus; assembly: GCF_964261635.1. Classification (NCBI taxonomy): domain Eukaryota; kingdom Metazoa; phylum Chordata; class Amphibia; order Caudata; family Salamandridae; genus Lissotriton; species Lissotriton helveticus. The sequence continues at coordinate 2,131,454,671 of NC_136065.1, read as the reverse complement.
TTAAACTCTAAATTTGGTGGACAGAGTAAAGGCAGTTTGGCGAATTTAAATTCCCTTGCCACCCTGACTGCCTCTGCTCCATCCACTAAACTCTAAATTGGGCCCAGAGTTAATTATGAACTGATATTCATTTTACGTCCGCAGTTTGCTGGACTTTATTTGTGGTTCCCCTTCCTATTTATCTCTCCTGCCATTATTGATTCCTGTTTCCCTTTTTGGATGAAACATTTCCATCTTTCTTTGACTTGATGTATGTATGTGGTATTTGTAAAGCTCAACCCTAGCTGTGATGCAGTGCAGCACTGAAAATGGGGGGAGGGGAGGCAAAGATAAAGTCAACAAGGGATTGGAGGGGTACCTTGTTTCTTGGAGAGAAAGAGGGCTACTGTGTCATATTGTAGTTTTCTTTAAAAGGGTATGTATTCAGTTTTTCTTACATTTGGACAAGCTTCTACTTCATGATTTTGCTTTATTTTTTTCTACCTTTCAGGGTTTGTTCTTGTTCTCCTTTCTGTTACCTGCTCAGTTCTTTCCCTCTCTGTGTTTGTCATGGCTCTTCTTTATATTCTTCATTAAATTCTTTCCCTCTTTTGGTTTTTAACCTGGTCCTCGTTTTCAGTTTTCGATGAATTATTTCCATCTGTTGATGTTTGCTCTGGTTCTCGTTTCTGTTTCTGGGTGAAATCTTTCCCTCTGTTTGTGTTCGACCTGGTTCTCCTCTCCATGTTTGGCTGAATTATTTACATCTATTGGTATTTGTCCTGTTTCTCCTCCCTGTTTTGCAGAAAGTTTTTCATCTACCTGTGTTTATCTTGGTTCTCATTTCTGTGTTGCTGAATCATTACCACCTGTCTGTGTTTGACTGTTGTCTCCTTTGCAACTTAATTTTTCCATCTGTTTGTGTTTCTTTCTCTTCTTCCTTGAACTGTTTCTCCCTGTTTCTTCTGGTTCTCTTTTCTGTTTTTGTTTTGCTGAATTCTTTCCCTCTTCTGTTATTTGCCCTGGTTCTTCTTTCCCTTCTATTGTTTGTCTTGGTTCTCTTTTCCAGCTCTGGCAAAATTACTTCACTCTGTCTGTGTTTATTCTGGTTCTCTTTCCAGGTTTTGATGACATTCTTTTTCTGTGCCTGTCCAGGCTCTTCTATCTGTTTCTAGGGCACCCTGTTTCCCCCAGGTTGTGGTTCCAATTCTAATAAGTCTCTTCCCTGCATCCAGTTATTATTAGTTTCTCTTTGCTGTCTATTATTTGGTTCTCTTTGCTGTCTGAGTCTTTCTTCTCTGTTGGTTTTAATCACTGCCTCCTCGCTGTGCCTCCAGGATTTCAACGAGCGCTACATCCAGACAGGCCCTGGACAGCTCTACGCCTGGTCCACCTCTCGCGTGGTGCAGAACGGAGCTGTGCTGCCCCTGCGCTGTAACCACACTGTGGAGTACGACCCTATGCTGGGCAGGCAACCCATGCTCGTCCAGCACCTCCAGCGCAGATCCGTGTCGGCCACATACCTGCCCCGGTCTGAGGAGCTGCGCTTCGTGCTCACCGTCGCCCTGCGTCCAGGTAAGCGGGGGACTAGTGAGCCAAGGAGCTTCTTTATTCTCATGTTTCTACACATTGCATAACGCCACCTTCAAGTGCAAACAGCTTCATGTGTGCATTGTGCAATTTATGTGTAGTGTGCCATACTACATTGTTAAATATTTAGAGAGGGAGTGAAGCTTACCCTACAGCAGTTTCTGCTTTGTCTCCATCGACTGAAGCGCCACACGAGTAATGTACTCTCCCCACATGTTCACTCCAGTGACCACACCACCTCAGTTTGTTGTCATTATAAGCCTTCGAAGCTTGCACATTTATGGTGGCATCGTCCCAGGACAGGATCCTCTGCGCTTGCTACATTGGCACAGCAAACTCACTCTCCTCTTTGAAACATTGTAAACTCTACACTGGTCTTTGCCAAACTTGGCCTCTTTGTCCTTCTAAGTGTCAGACCTGAACCACAGCCTCATGCTTTCTAAAAGCATTGGCCCAATCACAGGCTGGATTCCAATAAGCTGTAATGCGTAGCACAGCTCTGATGTTGTGATTGTTTGTGACCTCTGGTTCATCGCACCAAACACCATTCTCAGGGGCTCTTAGGACCCGATTCACAGAATGAACTTAAGACACAATCCTAAATGTACTACTATTTTGGTATTCACAGAATGCACTTACTACTTTTGGCATTCACAGAATGAACTTACTACTTTTGGTATTCACAGAAGTTAGGAGTTTGTCTTAAGTGTGTCGTAAGACAAACTTAAGACAGACTTAAGACAGACTTAAGACAGACTTAAGACAGACTTAAGACAAACTTAAGACAGACTTAAGACAGACTTAAGACAGACTTAAGACAAAATCCTAACTTAAGTCTGTCTTAAGTTTGTCTTAAGACAAAATCCTAACTTCTGTGAATACCAAAAGTAGTAAGTTCATTCTGTGAATACCAAAAGTAGTAAGTGCATTCTGTGAATACCAAAATAGTAGTAAGTTTAGGATTGAGTCTTAAGTTCATTCTGTGAATCGGGCCCTTAGTGTTCAGGTCTCACAATGACTATGGCTTTGGTGCATGGACCAATAATGGACGTCAACAATCTCCATCCCACACACCTCTGTGAAGTTATTTCTCATATCTCACTTCAAAGCCTCCTAAATTAGTGGGTACTGAACTAGTTGCTTTATTGAGGGCTGCAGAAATAAATGGAAGTTGTTTTAGTGCTGGTGCCTGGAGCTCAGAGCTTTGAACTTTTCCATGGGGTGAGGTATGTCCCCCTGACCAGTTATATTGACATTATTCGTGGTCTGCCCAGTAAAATTGTGTCATATTAGGGGCCAAGACAGGGGACCACGAGATTATTGCGGTTTAGTTACATACCCAGTCAGCATCCGACCTAGGGCACATTATGGCCAATGAGTGTGGGTTGATTTATGGGATGAGCATGGCATATATACCTAGGATCTACTGTATCACTACCATGGACTGAGTATTATAAGTCTATTGGGTGCCAGATGTACGATCCGTTTTTGCATTCGCAAACAGGTTTGCGAACCTATTTGCACATGCAAAAACATCATGGGCCATGTACAAAGCCTATTTAGCGAGTTGCAATTTATTTGCGACTCTCTAAAAAGGTTTTCGACTCGCTATTTGGAAGGGGCGTTCATTTCCAAAAAGCGAGCCTCAAAACCATGTACTAATGTTTTGCGGCCGCAATTGCGGTTGCAAAACACTATCAATTATCACCTACTTCAAGTAGGTGGTAATGCATTCACAAATGGGAAGGGGTCCCCAGGGGACCCCTTCCCCTTTGCTAATACATGCAAGAATATTTTTTAAGGGCTGGCAGTGTAAATGTAAAGTGTAAATGTAAATACGTATTTGTAAAGCGCGAACTAATCACCCTAATGGGTCTCAAGGCGCTGGGAGCCATTGTGGAAATTAAGTGAGATATTGCCCAGAGTCACATGGTGCTGGGCTGAGCTGCCGCCGGGGCTGGGGAACCGTGAACCCAGTGCTCCGAAGTCAGCTACCCTTGCCGCTGCACCACACCTCTCCACCAGGGACCACTGCCTGCCCTTAAAAAATGAAACGAAAACGTTTTATTAAAATAAAATCTATATGCAACCCGTTTTCTTTAAGGAAAATGAGCTGCACTTTAAGAAAAAACTGCTTTATTTAAAAGCAGTCCCTGACATATTGGTCTGCTGAGCCCAGCAGGCCACCATCTCTGGGAGGGCCTATCATTCCCAATGGGTTCGCAAATTGCGAAAGGCTCATTAATACTATTGAGCCTTGCAATTTGCGACCCCTTTGGGATTTGCAACCCCACTGGGAATCGCAAACAGTGTTAAACACACTATTGTACATTTTATTTTGCACCTCTCAATTTGCGACTCGCAATTAGTCGCAAATTGCAAGGCGCAAAATAAAATGGTCGTACATCTGACCCTAGATTCCCACCCGAACTCAGCGATACGGAGCGCTAGGGATCCAGTACTGGACCAACATTGAGTGAAACATGTCGACCTGAATAATGGAATCACAATAGTTCACTATAACACACTGAGGGCCATATGTATCAACATTCCCTTTTGCAATTTCTTAATAGCGATTTTTAAGGAATCGCTATTTAAAAATCGCAAAATGGTATGTATGTAGAAATTCGCTACTTTTTAGCGATTTCTTAAAATTCCTTAATTGCGATTAGCAAATTGCTAATCACAATTAAGAAATTTCCCATTCATTTCTATGGGCCAGGAGGCCCATAGGAATGAAGGGGAAATTATTCTCAATTTGTGATTCGCAATTTTCTAATCGCAAATTGAGAATAATTTCAAGGGTGCAGGGGTGTCCAAAGGACACCCTGTTGCACCCCTGAAATAAGCATGGGTGCACATGTGGCGCACATACATGCCCTAAGGGCATGTATGTGCATTACATGGCACTTTGAAAAATGCTAAAAAGGGCATTTTTCAAGAAATTCGCAAATTACCACGAACTTGAAGTTGGTGGTAATTTGCGATTCCTTGGGACAATTAGCAATTTTTTTTCATCATACATTGTATTTAAGGAATCGCAAATGTTGCGATTCCTTAAATGCAATCGCAAAATAAGGAATGGCAAATATTGCGATTGCTTATTTTGCACCCAAATTCTTTCATACATACCATTTTGCGAAAATGAGTTCGCAAACGCCGAAATTCTGCGAATATCGGCGTTTGCGAACCTATTTGGCCTTCATACATATGGCCCTTACTGTGTAGTGGCTTTTCATAACTTTGTGTACACAAACGCATCTTTAACCTTACCGAAGTGTCTCTAAATAAGATTTGATCTCCTTTAGGGAATTTGAAGATCACACTCTCCACCTTACACATTATATCCCACACACCCACATGCACCGTTACGGCTGATACAAGAAAAGATCTCCAACAAACAGCCCTCTTCCGGGGCCCATGGGACATTGCAGCGCCGGCTCCACAGGACCAAAACACCTGAAGATGAAGCCTGACACCCACAAGGGCGTGTGAGGGCAGCACTTCCAGATAAGGAAGAACCCCTGGAACCATATATTCTAACCACACCTTCTCTTTAACGTTCTCTCTGCCCTCTCCACATAGAAACACGTACCCACACTGATTAGACATGTCAATTATAGTGAGGAGCAAGGGTACTGGACCTTAAACTGGCTCTTAGTCTCCCACTTTTTGATTAATCAAAACACAAGAAAACATCAGGCAGAACTTCACACATCACAAGCACTAAGGACGCATTTAAAAGACAAACACAAATGCATCCAAGAAAGCGCAAGTAAACAGGGCTCTTACCTACAGCCCCACATTTGGACTGGGTCATGAAGCCAGGCAGGAAGTAGAGAACTAAGGAAGCATGAGCGTGAACAGAATCTCAAGTCCTAAGGATATACCAGTCTGACACCGTTCGATGACTTGTACACTGTAACCAAACTACACCATTCGATGACTCGTACACGGCAACTAGATTACACTGTTCGATGACTTATGCACTGAAATTAAACTACACCTTTCGATGACTCGTACACTGCAACTATACTACAATGTTAGATGACTTGTACACTGCAACCAAACTACACCATTCGATGACTTATACACTGCAACTAAACGACACTATTCGATGAGATATACTGCAACTAAACTACACTGTTCGATGACTTATACACTGCAACTAAACTACACTGTTCGATGACTTATACACTGCAACTAAACTACACCGTTCGATGACTTATACACTGCAACTAAACGACACTGTTCGATGACATATACTGCAACTAAACTACACCGTTCGATGACTTATACACTGTAACTAAACTACACCTTGCGATGAATTACACACTGCAACTAAACTACACTGTTCGATGACATATACTGCAACTAAACTACACTGTTCGATGATTTATACACTGCAACTTAACTACACTGTTCGATGACTTATACACTGCAACTAAACTACACTGTTCGCTGACTTATACACTGCAACTAAACTACACCATGCAATGAATTATACACTGCAATTAAACTACACTGTTTGATGACTTATACACTGCAACTAAACTACACCATGCGATGAATTATACACTGCAACTAAACTACACCATGTGATGAATTATACACTGCAACTAAACTACACCATGCGATGAATTATACACTGCAACATTCTTAAAGACATACAAAAACACAGCATAAACACATATCTCCCACAGTGCCCCAGACTCTAGTCTGTGATGCAGACTTTGGAGCCTTATTCAAGGCACTCTCGATGACTTGCAGCATTATTGCCCCACACAGATGGAAACAGAGCACTGAACACATACAACCAGCATGACAGAAGCATGTGAGCGTTTGCTGTTCAGATACTTGCGCAGGCATGAGCCAATATCTCCACATTTCCAGAAGAAGCGAGACGTGCCCATTTGGCACCGTACGAAACATCAGCTGAAGACGCGAGTAAAACTACATATGAAAAGGCGTAGGTTAAAAAGAAGCAGGGGGTGGAGTGCCACTAAAACGTAATCAGCCTGCACTTTCACATGACATTCAATCCTCTATTTCGTAATATTGTACTTGCCATTTGCCATTTCATTAATGAGTGTAAAAGTCTGTAAATTACATTGAAGTTTCATAAGGAGATAAAATACATATTTCCCTGATGTATGATAGTACAACGCGATCATTTTGATCGCGGTACTTTACATCGCGGATTATACAACGCAAGTCGTTACAACGACTTGCGTTGGAGGGCACGGATTGAGGACTATTATAATGTTCTATTCCAACTCCAGCCCACTTAACAGTAGGGACGGTGTTGGAATAGAAAAGCACAATATTCCATAACCAAGAGCGACATCCAGCGCAAGTCGTAGTAATGACTTGCGTTGTAATGGCAGCGTGGTAAAGATCGTACAGTGTAAACACCACGTTGTAAACGACCTTTACCCATTTCCCTATTGTCTTAAAGCAATAGGGAAATTGCTTGAGGTGGCATCAGGTGTAGAAGCCCACCTGTGCCTACTTGAAACGTCCACCGCTGCTTCCACTTCAGCCCCCTCATAGGGTCCATGTGTGGCCCCATGAAAAGCCCTCCCCTGCTTCTCCCTCGGCCCTACCGTAGGCTCCATGTGTGGCCCCTTCAAAGGACCTACCGCTTCTTCAACCTGAGCCCCAGGAATAGAGCTCATATGTCGCAGCACGACAGATCTGCCACAGCCCATCCTCAGCCCCCACCACTGTCTGCCCAACATGTAGGATCATTGTGTGGCCACTTGAAACACCCACCACTGGCCCATCCACTGGCTCATGCTTCGAATCCGCATGTGGCCACTTGAAATTCTCCCGCTGTCCCAATGTTTCAACTTGTCACCAATCTTTCACAATCTATCTATTTAAAGAAGGCCGGAACATTTGATGGACACGCATCAAAAGCATGTATGTAGAAAACATATTCAGAAGGTTGAGCATTCAGTCCTGTTAGAGGACCCTGGACTGTTGAGTCTGACTTTATGTTAAAGAGCATTTTGCTATTGGTTCAAAGTGGGTAGTAATGAACGGCGAGTATATGGTACTTTTTGTGTGTGACTTGAGTTGTGGGCTTTGCCCTGTTCCCAAGGCAGCGGTCTACTGTGATGCTAAGTTTGAGGTTTTGGCTTGGAAGCCTGAGGGGTGAGCGTAGCAGCGATGTCCCTCTCTAGCAGTGCTTAGATCCTGTGGGTGAGATGTGGAAGTCTAGATCTGCCGGTGTCCTGCCTCATGTGTTCTAGCCGGCATGTGCTATCTGATGTATACAACCTATCAGTCCTACCTCATGTGGCCTACCTTAAATGCCCTGCCTGACCTATCCTACATAATCCGTCCTATCAGACATGTCCTACCTGATCTGTCTTACCTGGTGTGTCCTGCCTGATGTGTCCTGCCTGGTGTGTCCTGCCTGATTTGCCCTGCCTGGTGTGTCCTGCCTGATGTGTCCTGCCTGATGTGTCCTGCGACTCCTGCCTGATGTGTCCTACCTGATGTGTCCTGCCTGGTGTGTCCTGCCTGATGTGTCCTGCCTGATGTGTCCTGCGACTCCTGCCTGATGTGTCCTACCTGATGTGTCCTGCCTGATGTGTCCTGCCTGATGTGTCCTACCTGATGTGTTCTACCTGATGTGTCCTGCCTGATGTGTCCTGCCTGATGTGTCCTGCCTGATGTGTCCTACCTGGTCTGTCCTGCCTGATGTGTCCTGCGACTCCTGCCTGATGTGTCCTGCCTGATGTGTCCTGCCTGATGTGTCCTGCCTGATATGTCCTACCTGATGTGTCCTGCCTGATGTGTCCTGCCTGATGTGTCCTACCTAGTGCGTCCTGCCTGATGTGTCCTACCTGATGTGTCCTGTCTGATGTGTCCTGCCTGATGTGTCCTGTCTGATCTGTCCTGCCTGATGTGTCCTGTCTGATCTGTCCTGACTGATGTGTCCTGTCTGATGTGCCCTACCTGGTCTGTCCTACCTGATGTGTCCTACCTGATGTGTCCTGTCTGATGTGTCCTGCCTGATGTGACCTGCCTGATGTGTCCTGCCTGATGTGTCCTGTCTGATCTGTCCTGCCTGATGTGTCCTGCCTGATATGTCCTACCTGATGTGTCCTGCCTGATGTGACCTGCCTGATGTGTCCTGTCTGATCTGTCCTGTCTGATCTGTCCTGCCTGATGTGTCCTGTCTGATCTGTCCTGACTGATGTGTCCTGTCTGATGTGCCCTACCTGGTCTGTCCTGCCTGATGTGTCCTGCCTGATGTGTCCTGCCTGATGTGTCCTGCCTGATATGTCCTACCTGATATGTCCTGCCTGATGTGTCCTGCCTGATGTGTCCTGCCTGATGTGTCCTGCCTGATGTGTCCTGCCTGATATGTCCTACCTGATGTGTCCTGCCTGATGTGTCCTGCCTGATGTGTCCTGCCTGATGTGTCCTGCCTGATATGTCCTACCTGATGTGTCCTGCCTGATGTGTCCTGCCTGATGTGTCCTACCTAGTGCGTCCTGCCTGATGTGTCCTACCTGATGTGTCCTGTCTGATGTGTCCTGCCTGATGTGTCCTGTCTGATCTGTCCTGCCTGATGTGTCCTGTCTGATCTGTCCTGACTGATGTGTCCTGTCTGATGTGCCCTACCTGGTCTGTCCTACCTGGTGTGTCCTGCCTGATGTGTCCTGTCTGATGTGTCCTGCCTGATGTGACCTGCCTGATGTGTCCTGCCTGATGTGTCCTGTCTGATCTGTCCTGCCTGATGTGTCCTGCCTGATATGTCCTACCTGATGTGTCCTGCCTGATGTGACCTGCCTGATGTGTCCTGTCTGATCTGTCCTGTCTGATCTGTCCTGCCTGATGTGTCCTGTCTGATCTGTCCTGACTGATGTGTCCTGTCTGATGTGCCCTACCTGGTCTGTCCTGCCTGATGTGTCCTACCTAGTGTGTCCTGCCTGATGTGTCCTGCCTGATGTGTCCTGCCTGATGTGTCCTGCCTGATGTGTCCTACCTGGTCTGTCCTGCCTGATGTGTCCTACCTAGTGTGTCCTGCCTGATCTGTCCTGCCTGATGTGTCCTGCCTGATGTGTCCTGCCTGATGTGACCTGCCTGATGTGTCCTGCCTGATGTGTCCTGTCTGATCTGTCCTGCCTGATGTGTCCTGCCTGATGTGTCCTGTCTGATGTGCCCTACCTGATGTGTCCTACCTGGTCTGTCCTACCTGGTGTGTCCTACCTAGTGCGTCCTGCCTGATGTGTCCTGCCTGATATGTCCTACCTGATGTGTCCTGCCTGATGTGACCTGCCTGATGTGTCCTGTCTGATCTGTCCTGTCTGATCTGTCCTGCCTGATGTGTCCTGTCTGATCTGTCCTGACTGATGTGTCCTGTCTGATGTGCCCTACCTGGTCTGTCCTGCCTGATGTGTCCTACCTAGTGTGTCCTGCCTGATATGTCCTACCTGATGTGTCCTGTCTGATGTGTCCTACCTAGTGTGTCCTGCCTGATGTGTCCTGCCTGATGTGTCCTGCCTGATGTGTCCTGCCTGATGTGTCCTGCCTGATGTGTCCTGCCTGATGTGTCCTGTCTGATCTGTCCTGCATGATGTGTCCTGTCTGATGTGTCCTACCTGGTCTGTCCTGCCTGATGTGTCCTACCTGATCTGTCCTGCCTGATGTGTCCTACCTGATCTGCCCTGCCTGATGTGCCCTACCTGGTTTGTCCTACCTGGTGTGTCCTACCTGGTGTGTCCTGCCTGATGTGTCCTGCCTGATGTGTCCTGTCTGGTGTGTCCTGCCTGATGTGTCCTGCCTGATGTGCCCTACCTGGTCTGTCCTGCCTGATGTGTCCTACCTGGTCTGTCCTGCCTGATGTGTCCTGCCTGATGTGTCCTGCCTGATGTGTCCTACCTGTTCTGTCTTGCCTGATGTGTCCTACCTGATGTGTCCTGCCTGATGTGTCCTGCCTGATGTGTCCTGCCTGATGTGTCCTGCCTGATGTGTCCTGCCTGATGTGTCCTGCCTGATGTGTCATACCTGATCTGTCCTGCCTGATGTGTCCTACCTGATCTGTCCTGCCTGATGTGTCCTACCTGGTCTGTCCTGCCTGATGTGTCCTACCTGATCTGTCCTGCCTGATGTGTCCTGCCTGATGTGCCCTACCTGGTCTGTCCTGCCTGATGTGTCCTACCTGGTCTGTCCTGCCTGATGTGTCCTGCCTGATGTGTCCTGCCTGATGTGTCCTACCTGATCTGTCTTGCCTGATGTGTCCTACCTGATGTGTCCTGCCTGATGTGTCCTGCCTGATGTGTCCTGCCTGATGTGTCCTGCCTGATGTGTCCTGCCTGATGTGTCCTGCCTGATGTGTCATACCTGATCTGTCCTGCCTGATGTGTCCTACCTGATCTGTCCTGCCTGATGTGTCCTACCTGGTCTGTCCTGCCTGATGTGTCCTACCTGATCTGTCCTGCCTGATGTGTCCTGCCTGATGTGCCCTACCTGGTCTGTCCTGCCTGATCTGTCCTGCCTGATGTGTCCTGCCTGATGTGTCCTGCCTGATGTGTCCTGCCTGATGCGTCCTACCTGGTCTGTCCTGCCTGATCTGTCCTACCTGGTCTGTCCTACCTGATCTGTCCTGCCTGATGTGTCCTGGCTGATGTGCCCTACCTGATCTGTCCTGCCTGATGTGTCCTGGCTGATGTGTCCTGCCTGATGTGTCATACCTGATCTGTCCTGCCTGATGTGTCCTACCTGATCTGTCCTGCCTGATGTGTCCTACCTGGTCTGTCCTGCCTGATGTGTCCTACCTGATCTGTCCTGCCTGATGTGTCCTGCCTGATGTGCCCTACCTGGTCTGTCCTGCCTGATCTGTCCTGCCTGATGTGTCCTGCCTGATGTGTCCTGCCTGATGTGTCCTGCCTGATGCGTCCTACCTGGTCTGTCCTGCCTGATCTGTCCTACCTGATGTGCCCTACCTGGTCTGTCCTACCTGATCTGTCCTGCCTGATGTGTCCTGCCTGATGTGTCCTGCCTGATGTGTCCTGCCTGATGTGTCCTGCCTGATGTGCCCTACCTGGTCTGTCCTACCTGATCTGTCCTGCCTGATGTGTCTTGCCTGATGTGTCCTACCTGGTCTGTCCTGCCTGATGTGTCCTGCCTGATGTGTCCTGTCTGATCTGTCCTGCCTGATGTGTCCTGTCTGATGTGTCCTACCTAGTGTGTCCTGCCTGATGTGTCCTACCTGATGTGTCCTGCCTGATGTGTCCTGCCTGATGTGTCCTGCCTGATGTGTCCTGCCTGATGTGTCCTGGCTGATCTGTCCTGCCTGATCTGTCCTACCTGGTTTGTCCTACCTGGTGTGTCCTGCCTGGTGTGTCCTGCCTGATGTGTCCTGCCTGATGTGTCCTGCCTGATGTGTCCTGTCTGATCTGTCCTGCCTGATCTGTCCTACCTGGTCTGTCCTGCCTGGTGTGTCCTGCCTGGTGTGTCCTGCCTGATGTGTCCTGCCTGATCTGTCCTACCTGATGTGTTGTAACTGGTCTGTCCTGCCTGGTCTGTGAGTGCATGCGAGCTTCTGCTGAGGGGTCCTGGCACCTTCGAACAGTGTGACATTTACTCACCAAATGATTCTGCACAGGGATTGCAATGGAAGGGTTTCACCTCTGCCGTGTTGTGTGTTTTCTTTCACAAGAGGGTTGGGGTGAGAGGGAGACTGAGAAGCCATAATGAGGATTTCCTACACCCTCATACCTGCTCATGTGGATGCATTGATGAAGTGCCCACATACAATGCACTCGCTCTCTGAAGGTTACACTTAGCGAGAGGCCATGTCAGTGCAGGAAGGGCCCCTTCTCTCGCTGGCACTGCCCGCTGGCGCACAGAGGCTTCAAAGGAGGGCGGCTCTTCCATGTACACTGACCTGACACAATATTTGTCTTTGCCACAGATGCGGCTCGAGATTCGTGTCCAGGCGGCTTCCTGCTGAGTGAAAACTCCTACTGCACAGGTAAGTGAGTGCTGCTGGCACCTGCGTAACGCACATGCCCCGCACCCTCCACAATCCGCCTCATCTTCACTTCCAAAGGCATTACTGCTCTGTATCAGGTGAACGGACATTTTAATAAGTTAGCTAGGATCACCAACACAGACGGCTTCACCAGATTCCTGTATCTGAGCTCAAGACTGAGTAGCCATTCACTGAAGACAGGAGCAGGTGACCTCCTGCTGGTCATTGTAAGGATATTGCAAGTCACAGAGGAGTTTCATAACCATATAGAGGAATGAGGCGGGATTCAGGTCTTAGATTGTAGGGTTGCACCCTGACCCCTGCAGTGGGTCTTCAATCCATGGGGCTATCCTCTTTATAAAAGGACAGTGAGAACACGACTACATTTAGGCAGACTTTGCAGTATGCATGCCCTGTTAAGTACCCGTCCTGAAGGCAATGCCACTCATATGGGTCTCCCACACATCATTTAACCTCCTAGAAAGGATACTGCATTCTATTGCGAAACTGAGAAGAAGATGACAACTTTCATCTTGGTCAGCCTGCCAAGAGGGCTTTAAGCACAGGGAGGATGAATAGGATATCCTAGTAAGTGTTGCCGCCTGTCTTGTTTTCTGCAAAACAGACAGGTCTGGCTCACTCTCTTCTGAGCCTTTCATTACTGTTTTTGAAGGACCCCAGACCCTGCATGCAATTTCCTGTCCTCTTTCAGTTTCCATGGTCAGCAGGCAGCCATGGGCCATAGCCTCAGTTTCATCATCAGTGTTTTTGGGGGGGAAAATGGGGGGGATCCAGCCTCACCCCTCAGCCTCTTCTTTGAGGGGCTGTATCGACGAATGACCACCTACGTGCCTTTGTTGCTGCCTCAACCCAGCATGGTTTGCAAACGTCAATCAAAACACACAGCAGTCGTTGAAGCTGAGAGTTTGGGGGGCTCCACGCAAGCTTTCGGTGACAGTCGTGAGGGGTTTGGGAGAGAGTCGGTTGAAGTGTATTTGGAGAAGGAGAGGGTCCTTTGAATGAGTGAGACTATTCTGAAACGAATAGCGTTGGTGATGTTTAGACTGAGTGAGACGTCTGACCTGGACAGAGAAGTGAGTTTGTCCCAATATTTGCTGATAACTGTTCCTGACACTAGAATTATATAGGAAGGTATTTCACTGAGGTATATGTAGGAAATATTTGCAGACGTTCATGATGTGAAGACATTCATAGATGTTCCGAAATCTGGGAGAGAAAGGTAAATCAGTGCTGCGTTATCATGCAGGAGTTGTTTGCAGATGCCCGCTCCTGATGTCGGCGGTGCATGATAAGTTAGTGCAGCATTGTTTGCGCTGAAGTTGTTTACAGTTCTCTGATGGTCACTCCTTTCTGTGCCGTGGACTGACATTAACTCCTCTCTGTGTCTCTCCTTCCTGTGTCACAGATGAGAACGAGTGTGATCTGGGAAGTGTCTGCTCCCACACCTGCCACAACACTTTGGGCAGCTTCTCTTGTGCTTGCCCCAGTGGATATGTCCTGGCACCCGATAGTACTACCTGCCGAGGTGAGTCTGGCTGCGGCTAAGAGATGGTTTGAGGCTGGGGCAGAAATACCTCTACACTGGTAGGCTATAATTATATGTTTGCTGCATGTGCAGCTGTAGATACACACGCTCTGCATACTTCCACCACCTGCAATTGGGCTCAGACGTGTACAAATTGTTTTTCTTCTAGGGAACGCTTTTCAAGTTATGGGACCTTGTGGCTCCACCTATTAGTGGTATTGAGCAGGGGCATCAGCTCCATTGTTAAATTTTTTTTTTCTGCCATCTGGTTCAGATGTGTCAATATGATCTCCAGTTTTATGCTGTATAGTTTTCACGCCAGGAGCCGCGGATACATTTTCCCCTCGTTTGTTCCAAACAATCCTCCTTTCTCGTTGGTCTACACCGTCAAGTACCTTTCTACTTCGTGTCAGTCACCAACCTCTCGACTCCCACCTTGGAGTGGAGAATGTCCCTGTGATGGAAATGACTCCATTCTGGTTCTGTCCTTGCCACACCAAGTACCTGAGATCTAACCTCCAAGACGTCTGCAATCTTTGCCTGTCTCCCAGCCTCCGCGAACCCTCCTGTTCGGCTTGCTTCGTATTCCATTAAGAAATGACTCTTCAGAACTGACGCGCTAGTCACCTCGTCCTGGGCAAAATGGCTCATAGATGGGAGGAGGAAGAGACCCCAGGCATCTTCGGTGAGCGGGAGGTCGAAGTGGTGGACGCTCCAGCTGTTGAAATAGAGGCAGCCTTCTCTCCAGGAAAGCTTAGACTCCAAGACAGATGTGGATATCAGAAGAGCCTCCACAGGCCCAGCACTCAAAGAAAACAGCTGTGAGTACTTCTACTATGAAGCCTCTGGTGCACCACTGCCTTCCGCCATGGTCGATACTAACAGGCCAAGCTAAATTCAACACCTGTCCCACACTCAACACTGAAGCCCTCCTCATGGCCCGAGCATTATCTGCTCCTTCGTCATCAGAATCAAAGACGCATCTCAACTGTCCTTGGACTCGAAATGCATGGAGCCAAAGTTTTTGGAGCATAGACAAACCGCATCACAGCCTTCGGAGCTGAAGGCCGAGTTCGGCACCAAGGTCCTTGGAACTAAAGCATCCGGAGCCAAGATCGAGCTTGACACCTTCTGGACAGTGATCATCTTCGATTCCATCACAGCCGTCTTCTACTACTGACAAATCTGCTGCTTCTGATGATTCTGGAGATCCAATCCTTGTGCATCTGCGTTAACACATTTATGCCTGGCAGTAACACATCTATTTTTAGCCCTGCACTGGTCAGATCCTTAGCGAAACCTCCACAAATGCCGAAGGATTATGCTCCTCATAAGAGGAAATTTGCTTTCGAGGATGCCATCAGCCCCCAGAGGCCCAAAATACACGACAGGACAGGGCTACCTCTCCATTACCTCCTGCTCATCCTCTTCCTTCTTCACCTCCGTCTGTTTCTCCTGTGTTGCCTTTGAAGTCTCCACTCACCAGGGGTTCCTTACACCCCGGGCGGGGATAGTCCTACGCTCCCTGGTGACTCCCCTAACCCCCATGACCCACTGGGCCTAGACCCCTTCGATGACTATGATGTAGAACCCTCGCAGATACGGACCCAGACTTGTGCCCCGCTAAACCCTCTCCCCCAGATGACGTTACTTCATACCATGGGGTTCTACCTAGGGATGCTACTTTCCACAATGTAGAGCTCCATGTGCTACAAGAAGAGGAGGATTTCCTTGTGGAAACCCTCTCTTCTACCCAACCCTCGTAGGGTTTCTCAAACCTGCCAAGGAGATTTTCAAGGAGCCAGTTAAGACGAGAGTTAGCATGCCTAGAATTGAGAGGAAGTTCAAGGCCTCCCCCAGTGACCCTCCATACATTCATAGCCAGTTACCTTCTTACTCTCTGGTGGTTCAGAAAACCAGGAAACACTCTAACACACAAGGCACTGGTGATGTGCCCCCAATCAATCAATCAAGATATTTGTATAGCGCGCTACTCACCCGGAGGGTCTCAAGGCGCTTGGGGGAGGGGGGTCCGCTACTGCTCGAACAGCCAGGTCTTGACCAGGAGAGCAGTAGGATAGATGCCGGGGGAAGAGAGTGGCCACATAGTCGGCGATGCTTTGGCAAATTGCCAGTTCCATAAGCTCACTCTCCCGGAACGACTGCACCCGGCAGACTTGGTTGAATATCTCTCAGAACAGAACCGCATGAAAGGGCAGCAGTTGGTAGCAGACGGAAAGGCTATTTCCAATACCAAGTACCCGCTGCGCTCTGGATGCTGCAGATACGGCCACTCACAGCATTAACACAAGCCTCCTCTTTCAACGCCATGCGTGGCTGTGTTTATCTGGGTTCAAGCTGGAGGTCCAGCAGCACCTCCTGAATGTCCAGTTCAGTGGCCCTCAGGTCAACGAGACGCCAAAAAAATAAAGAATGACACTGATACAGCCAAGGCCATGGGCGGCCTCCAAACGCTGCCTCCCTGAGGTTCCTTTTGGCGCTCATAATTTTGTGGAGCATCCAAAACCCCCATTCCAGGAATCTCTTCCAACTTCATTAGAACAATGCAACAATCCCCCTCGCGTGGTTACTACAGGGGTGGTTACATAGGGAACAAAGGTAAGGGTAGAGGCAATGGTGCAGGCTCAGAAGGAATTTCCCCCCGAAACAGTGACGATCTTTGACTTACCCCTGATCACACAACGCCTGCAGGTTTCAGGGCTTTCCGCCCCACTGGTCAGAAACCACCTCAGACCATTGGGTTCTGGATTTACAGGATGAGTATGGTCTGGAACTCACACAGACACCCCCAAACACCCCCCCCCTCGGCAACACAAACTATCCAAAGAACATTTGCGACTTCTTCATGAGGAGCTGCAGGCTCTCCTGGACATGGGGGACATAGAGTCTGTTTTGCCACAACACTGTGGAAAGGGTTACATGCCCAGCACTTTCTTATCCCCAGGAAGGACAGCTCTCTTAGACCCATCCGTGATCTCAGGCCCCTCAACAAATACATTCTGCTGGAGCACTTCCATATGGTGACTCTACAGGATGTCAAACCGTTATTGCAGAAATACGTCTTCGTGAACATCCTAGATCTGAAGGACGCCTACTTCCCCATACTCATCCACCGAGCACATCGAAGATACATGAGGTTTGTGGTAAGTGGACATCATTATCAATTCAAAGGGCTCCCCTTTAGGGTTACCACAGCTCCAAGGGATTTTACCAAATGCGTAGCCTTGGTGGCAGCTCATCTCAGAAGGAGCAGCATTCACGTGTGCCCTTACTCAGGCGACTGGCTGATCAAGAGCGCCATGCAGCAACTCTGCCTGGCACACACCCAGACCAAAAACAACACCTTGCTCAGTCTGGGTTTCAACATTAAACTGACCGAATCCCACCTCCAGCAACTTCAAGCACAGCCCTCCCTTGAGGCTGTCCTAGATGTGTGTGTGGGAAAGGCTTACCCCAGCCCAGCAAGAATACAAGCCTTCCAAACCTTTATTCAGCCAGATCTTCAGGCGTCAGGTGACAATCAGAAGTGTGATGCGTTTATTAAACATGTTGACCTCTTGTGTAGCTATAGTCCCTCATGCCAGGCTCCACATGTGCCCGATAGAGGAGTGCCCAGCAGAACAGTAGCCTCGAGCGGAGGGTCATCTATAGGACCTACTGATGGTTCGGGCCGCTCACATCCTTCTCAACAGTGGTGGAACGCAAACAACCTGTTACAAGGGCGGCCTTTCCTGGACCCAGTTCCACAAGAGACCATCACCACGGATTTATTCCTCACTCACATGTTGGGGAGCGCATCTTAATCGTCCCACTGTGCAAGGTCAGTAGACCACTGGCCAGCAAACTTTTCACATCATCAGCCTGGATCTGCTGGCCATCCAGCTCACTCCCCGGGCTTTTCACTCTCTCATCCAAGGCAAGACAGTCTTGTTATACATGGATACCATGACTGCCATGTTGTACTTACAGAAACAAGGGGCACACATTCACCACAATTGTACAAAGTAGCCTAGAGCATATGGTGGTGGACAGTGCATCACAGAGTACATCTTTTCATTCAGGGGGGACAACAGTCTGGCAGAGCTGTTCAGCAGGCTGCGCCAACAAGTCGATGAAAGGCAACTCCACCCCCAGATCCTACTCCCGTACTTTCAGCCTTGGGGTTCCTACAGATAGACCTGCTCGCCACTGCTGAAAATGCAAAATGACCAAACTTTGCCGCCAGCCTACCGCACCCACAGTCCATGAGCAATGCAATATGGATGACTTGTCGAGGGATATTTGCCTATGCTTTTTCTCCTCAGCCACTCTTATTGCTCCTGGCCAGGAGGATGACACAGACATTCCTCCCACTCATCTTAGTGGCACCATCCTGGGCACTCCAGCCATGGTACTTCACACTGCTGGAACTCTTTCTAGTCTCACATGAGAAGCTCCCCAACTGGCCAGACCTTCTCACACAAAACCACGGCGCATTCAGACACCACAGCCCTCAGCAGCTCAACCTTGCGTTCCGGAACCTGAGGTCTTAGAATTTGGTTTCCTTAACCTACCAATAGAGTGTATCTCTATTCTCAAAGAGACACCCAGGTCTCCTACCAGGGCCTGTTACGAAGCCAAGTGGAAACCTTTCATGCTCTACTGTCTTCCTAAAAATGTAAGTCCTCTCACAGCTTCTATTCAAGACATTGTCTGTTACCTCCTTCACTTACAGAAGTCAGGCCTCGCCTACACTTATATTGGTTTACAGCTTCTGGCTGCTGTAGCTGCCTACTTACAGAATAGGCAACATGTTTCACTATTCGGAATACCAGTCATTAAAGCATCCAAGGAAAGCCTCAAGAGGGTCATTCCACCCCGGACGCCTCCTGCTTCTGTCTGGATCCTTAACATAGTCCTGACTAGACTTATGGGCCCTCCTTTGGAACAACTTCCCTCTTGCCCAGTGCAGTTCTTGTCTTGGAAGGTGGCTTTTCTGGTAGCCATCACTTTCCTAAGAGGAGTTAGTGAAAAACACACCCTTTGCTTGGAAGACACTTGCTTCTAGGTGCATCAGGATAGAGTGGTTCTCAGAAGCAATCCGAAATTCCTCCCTAAGGTAGTTTCTAGGTTCCACTTTAATCAGACAGTCAAGCTGCCAGTCTTCTTTCCACACCAACATACACAAGCAGAAGGTGCTCTGCACACTCTTGATGTCAAAAGAGGATTGTATTATATCAACAGGAGAAAACCTTCCGGTAAGACCAACAGCTATTTGTGCCCTACTCCAAGCCACTCTAAGGACGTGCTCTTTCCAAGGGAGGTGTTGCACGTTGGTTGGTCAAGTGCATACAGACTTGTTATGCCAAAGCTAAAAGAACCCTGCCCATCCCTCCCAGACCTCATTTCACTCCAAAGAAATGGGCTTCTATGGCTTTCTTAGGTAATATTCGCCTATCTGACATATGCAAAGCAGCCACCCAGTCCACCCCTCATACCTTTACCAAACACTACTGTGTGGATGTTCTGGCCAGACACCAAGCTAGAGTTGGCCCGGCTCTCCCACATACACTTTTCCAATGTTCTGCAATGTCATCAGGTTAGGCCACTGCTTTTAGGAGGACTGCTTTTCAGTCTATGCACAACAAGTGTATCTACAGCTACAAACGGAAAATGTTACATCCACTTCGGGTATGTAAACTTAAGCTGCAAGTTCTGAACTGATAGACACAATCACGACTTTACTATCAATCCTTAAACACTTGCAGGAGTAGAATAAGGGAATTTCTGATGTATGAAGAGAAATGACTGTAACATTTATTGAACTCAAAGTAAGCCTGTCTAATTCAAAAAACCTTTAAAAAAAAGTATCTACAAAACTTTATCCTTTTAAAGTTAAGGGGTCATTCAGGAGAGGGGACCAGTACTGAGGCGTTGCTGTTAAAATTACAGACTCATAGAATCAAAACCAGGGATTCCAACTCAAATATATTAGCATTGAGCGCCAGCTGCATAATTTAAGGAAACATTCCAAGCACACATAATGGGGAAAGAAGCAAATAATAATATTAGCTACTCCCAATAATTAAGCCTGGCCCACATATATGCATGAATTTTTTAAAAAACTGATTTTGATGTGATCAAATAGTGGAAACATTTATTACATTTTGTATAGTTCTTCATGGTCAATTTCAGAGGGCGGAGCCAGCATTGGCATGTAATAGATCATAAAATGCTTAGTTATTTCAATTCTTTTTTAATCATTCTTTTTTTCAATATCCCACCCTTTTCTGGTTCCAGAACATGTTTTTTGCTTTTTCTTTATTCACTTTCTAACCTGACACTCATAAATGCTGCCATCTATTATTATCAATTATTACATCTGCCTGGCTGCAGAAACATATTTTTTCTGACTAGGTAAGGGTGAGGGAAAGAGGTGCTATTCATAGAACAGACCCAGAAATGTCCATTTTGCTTGAAAGCACTTATTAGGTTAAAGGTTAATGATCTTTACAATTCTTTAATTTGGGGTATTAATTTGAAAATATTAATATTACTTCATTTTATAAAAAAATATATTTTTATAAATAGATTTACAAGAAATTATTTTAAAATAACTACAGTGTATATTTAACCCAAAGTGCAAGCCTGTCAACAAAGGGCCTGATTACGGTCTTGGTGGATGAGATACTCTGTCACAAACATGACAGATATTCTATCTGCTGCATTACAAGTTCCATCAGATATAATGCACTTGTAATACGGCGGCGGTATATCCGTCACGTTTGTGATGGAGTAACCCTGTCCGCCAAGATCGTAATCAGTCCCGTAATGAATTACTAAATGTAGTAGGAAGTGCATGTGTGAAGTGCCTTCTAAGCCCATGTCTCCTCCTAAGCCCTTGTCCTCCTGCCTGGCCGGCAGTAACACCCTACTAGACATCAACCCTGATATCCACCAGGCTCCAATGTAGCGAGTCCTACACTCGAACGCGGGTTCCATCTATTCCACGGAGAATACGTTCATTAGCTTCAACTTGAAGGATCTTCGTTCTCTACTCCTACAACCTGCGTCAACTTCAAGAAAGACTGCGTGTGTTATGATGAGGTACTAGCACTGAACTCCACCTCTGGTGACCAGACCACACGCGAGCTATGACATCATCAAGCGCATGAAATGTAAGCGCTGAAAGCCACACCTTCTCAAGATATCTAACAGGACTATGGACAAACATCTTGTCGCACCACAGGCTTGGTCCTCCCCTTCTGAAGGTCAGGAAGACGCTTCAAACTCAACCTTGAGAAAGCATCTCTCCCAACCTCAACCGGGAACCCAAGCTAGTCCTGGCCCATGGCCCACGGCAGAGCCAGCTGCCCCCTCGTGCCCCCATGGGCCAGTCTACTCCACACACATATCTCATCTCACACTCGTTCTCTTGGTAGCCATGTTACATAGAAGCCAGTACATACATTCAGAGAGAGTGAGTGCAAGTAGAACATGCATGCTACAAAAAAAAATACAGATATGTTTTTAGAACAAGAGCAGAGTATAGGAGCCAGTGACCCACTCATAAATATGTCAGAACAAACATAGCAGTTTTCAGGACCTGCAGTGGGTTTCCAGGCACTGTGGGATGTAGGTGGGCGAGGGGTACAGAATGCACACCCAGGTAATGCAGACCTTGCTTGCACAGACATTGTTGCCTCATGCCTTCTCCTCTTCCCACACAGACGTGGACGAGTGTGATCTCGGAAGCCACACATGTCCGGTGGGCCAGCAGTGTGTCAACGTGCCAGGCTCCTTCCGGTGCCGGGTGAGGTGCGGTGCCGGATTCCACGCAGACGCTGAAGGGACCGGCTGTGAAGGTACCCCAGGACTTCAGGAAAGCTGTGAAAGTGTTGATAAGTGCGAGTGGAAGGGTTGGGGCGGGGTTGAAATGAGGTAGGGTATGAGGTGGAGTGAAAGCATTACTTTGAAAGTATAAGCAGTGGTAGAGGGAAGACACCCCGGAAAAGGTTGGTGAGCGACTGTAGGAAAGTGGCTCTATATATACTGGACCAAAGTGAGGTACAGTGTGCACAGAGTCCACAGTCCCCAGAGGTATGACAGAGGCTAAAGTTAGATATAACCTTACTCTCTAAAGTGGTAACTTGATCGAGCAGTAAGGCAGTATCAGAGGACAGTGTAAAGCATTTGTTGTACACACTCAGTCAGCAAATGGCACTTTCTCACAGCGACTGGGATGGAGCGCCTGCTAGGAATGTGTCAGATGTGTCGTGTGTCGTCACAGCTAAGGCTGAGGGGAGAGGTGTGCATCCTACAGTGATATAATGTCCTCTTTTGTTTATCTCTTTCTGTTTTAGATATTAATGAGTGTGAGGAGCCCCCGGCATCGCCCTGTGAACAGCGGTGCCTGAACACGGTGGGGTCCTACCAGTGCGCTTGTGACCCCGGGTACCAGCTGATCGGACAACGATGCATGGGTCTGTACCAAAGAGGGGTGGGGGGACGATGGGTGGTTTGAGGTATGTGAAAAATGGTGGGGGGAACTAAAGTGATCATTTCTTGGGGAGGGTGGTCTCTGGCTGGCCCCAACCTAGTGACACATAGGGGCTTATTTATGAGAGGCGTGCGCCACTTGGGGTCAGTTTTTTTGACACTCCGGCAGTGCCAACCGCCCAATCATATTAATGAGATAACGCAAAGCCACCATGCAAGGCCTGATGGATATGGAGTAAGACAAAGCAGTGCAAGTTGCTGCCTGTGCAGGGAGGCGTTCCTTGGGTGCTGCTGTGGGTTTCCCCTCGCAGCGCCCATGGATTTTGTCGCTCCCCCAGATTTGCTTAATCACGTAAACCTGGGTCATCGCTGAAACCTTAGGCCTCCCTGAGCGGTCATCACGAAGAGAAATATTTGTATTTCTCCTCATTTTTCCTCTTTCCACGTGTGTTACATTCTTCAGCTCACATAGAAAGCGGTAAACACATCTTTGGATTGTTTTTGTGCAGGAAGGTGCCCCTTCCTGCACAAAAACAATCGTGCCTACAACACAGACATGCTTGCACCATGGTGCAAGGGCGCCTGCATTAGTGCTAGGCAGCAAATTGTGCAGCAGCGCTGGGGTAAAGGACAGGAAGGCACTGTGTGGCATATTTACAATGCCCTTCTAGCACATTAACGCCACCGGAGGGTCACTTTTGTGACGATCTGGAGGCACAGTGTGCCAGCCCATATTTACCAGGCCACCCTGCGTGGCCTTTCATGGCCTTGTAAATACGCCTTACTCGAAGGGGTGTTCCGTGGGTGTTGCGGTGGGTGTTCCCACACAACACCCATGTTTTTTGACAGTGTCCCAGATTTACAACATAGTGTAAATCTAGGGCCGGACCAAAACTAACGCCTTCCCAAAGCAAGCGTAACGAGGAGAAATGTTTACATTTCTCCTCGTTTTTACCTCTTTACACGTATGCTGCATTCTGCAGCACGCATAGAATGAGGAAACGCCTCCTTTGATTGCTTTTGCGCTGAAAGGCGTCCCTTCCTGTACTAAAACAATCATGCCAACAACATAGACATCCTTGCACCTTGGTGCAAGGGTTCCTGTGTTGGCGGTACGCTGCAGTTTGTGCGCCAATGCTGGCAGAAAGGGCAGGAATGCGCCGTATCTTATCGAGACCCTTTACTTTTGTTGTATGGCAGCAGAGCTAGAAGGCATGCAGCGCTGCCCTATGCCAAAATAATGTAAATTTCCTCTTTGAACATTGGCCAACGCGTCCCAGGGGCCATGACATGCACCTCTTCAGCTCCCAAGTGACCGTTCCCTAGGGACCGACAAGAAATGTTCTTCTTACTTTGTTAATATCTTACACCGAAAGATGCCCGCTGCCACCTTGGCATCTTTCAGAGCTGCTGTATGTGGAGTTCACAGAGACAGTGCACCAGAAGCAGATTGCTGACAGAGACATTGAGCCAGGGGCTTAAGTGTAGGGCACAGCCTGGTCCCGCCCGAGCACCTGGTGGTTGAGATGCAGGCTTCTCGCCGCAGAGACGTTTTAAGGCATGGGCAAAGTGGGCTCTGGCCCAGGGCCCCAGCCTTCAAGGGGCCCCTGATAGAGCCAGCTCTGTACTGCAGATAGTCTTACCTTGATGACCTTTAATAATGCTTGAACAGATTGTTTTAAATATCTTTTCCTTAAATTAATTTTTATTGTGGGTGAGGTGTGAGGGTCTATTACGGACATTTTGCAGAGAAATGTTGTGCTTATGTTTCATGATAAAAGTTTATTTTAGATCTAAACAGGACCTCACATATGACAAATGGGGAATACAGAGATTATTTGCAGTGATATTAGTAAAGTAAAGTAAAGTCCACATTTGTAAAGCGCACAATCACCCGTAAGGGTCTCTAGGCGCTGGGGGCCGTCGGGAAGATTAAGCGAGCTATTGCCCAGAGTCGCATGGTGCTGGGCTGACCTGCCGCCGGAGCCGGGGATCGAACCGTGGTCCCCAGATTCCAGCGTCAGTCGCCCTGGCCGCGGCACCACACCTCTCCCACAATTAGTGAGTTGCTGCTGCGTTACAATATTGAAAACAAATCACTATCACTGAATATTAGATGTAAACACATTTAGAATTTGGACTCGTGGTCCTGTGTACTGTCAGTGACCTGGGCAAACAGGGCATAAAAGAGATGAAACTAGATCATAGATTCAAAGCTGTCCTGAGTGGGGCCCCCAAAATACATTTGGGCCAGGGCCCCTGAAATCCTTCAGATGTCTATGCTGCAATGCTCACTCCTTTATCCCTCAGCAATACAGAGCTATAGTATTAGTGAGTTGCGTAGGGTTCTCACGCAGAGCATAGTGCCTCAATTTCCACAGCACCAGCAATCCGGAGTTCCCATACATCAGGCAGATGGTATGCCGCTAAAAATTGAAGTTTTGCCGCGTGAATCTTTTCTGAATTCACATGCTGTGCATTATTCTGGCATCTAGTGATTGGATCTGGAATTGTAGTATTTCTTCTCTTTTTGTTTTTTGTTGTTGGTGGGCGTCCACGTACCACCATTTGGTGTCCTTCTTTGTCGTCGATGTGCTTCCTCCGGAAGCTCCCAATATGGAAGTTCCAGTGGCTGCTATGCTACTGTGGGACACCTCTATGGAGGCAGGTAGTGCCAGTCCTTTAAGAACGCTGATTGTCAACACAAGGATCTTAGCTGAAGGTCTAGGAGAAACATAAGAATGATTGCTAAATATAATCGGAGAATTAGCAAAAATTACAACACATACAAATGAGACATGGTTGAATTAGCAAAAAAACAAATAGTGTGATAGGTTAAAAACTGGATTTGCTTAGACTGAAATGGCCTAAGACAGTAAAGCACTGGCATGTTTCGACTGATTGTAGATTGAACAGCCTTCTTCAGGATAGATCCCCCCTTCTGTAGGATGAAACCAATTCCAAAGATGCAGATTGTGCTTAATTATGTGGCAGTGTGCGAGGAATGTAACTGGACATATTTGTTGATGAGGTAGACGTTAACACAAATCTTTTTGTAAGTGTCTATTTACATTAATTTCTATGTCTCACACTCTGATGCAATACACCTTGGTACCTATGTGAAGAGTAGACAGAGAAGCTGGTAGTACTGGTAAGTAGTGCATCCAGGGTCCTGTTTGCACACTCTTCTAAAACCATATAGGGCGTGTCTTTATGCTTGTGCACCCAGCAAGTTAAAATGTGGTGGATGTGTTCTGGGAATTGGTACACATATGCACACTTATACAAACCTCAGTTGTGAAGGCAACTTGTGGTTTGGTTCTGCAGTTTTTGAATCTGCCATCTTGTGATTTACTAGGCGTGAAAGGACATGGGTGCTGTAGACCATATGAGCCAGGGGCAGTAGGGTAGCCAAGTGAGAAGCGTGTGTTAAGGTTCTCTGCATCTTATTTCTTGCAGACATTGATGAGTGCACCAGGAACGTCTGTCCCCAACAGCGCCAGTGCAAGAATACACCTGGGGGTTATGTATGCCTGGAGGCCTGCCCTGCTGGCACCACCCGCACAGAGGCGGGCGTCTGCTCCGGTAAGTGCTTTAGATGTGTAGTGGGAAGGAGGCTTGTGGTGGACTCCGGCTCTGGGACTCACCCTGCACCAAGACGCCACAGATCTCTGGCTGACACTCTCTGCTTTGTTCACAGATGTGGATGAGTGTAAAGATGGGTCGCACCTGTGCCGTTACAACCAGGCATGCGAGAACACCGTGGGAGGTTATCGCTGCACCTGCCCCCGTGGCTACAGGTCACAGGACCTTGGACGACCCTGCCTTGGTATGTATCTATGTGGGAGCCATAGGACCCTCATCACAGTGAGCTGTACAGGGCATCTTTGAGGTGCTCTGCCAGAGAGTGTATGGTGCACAGCACTGGAGTAACTGGGGTGGTGCAGGTGATGACTCATGTGCTTTGGGAGAAGTGTGTGTGGGCCCAGTACTATCATCAGTGCTTAATTTGAGCCAGAGGTTTCCTGTGCTAGGCACCGGCACTTAATTGTCAACACTGACACTTATGACATTCTGCCACAAGGGGGTGCTGTTGCTTAATACAGAGATGAGAAGGATTACAGTTGTTAATTAAGTCAATATATACATTAAAATGACTATTACCTGCCGCCCAATCCATTCTTATAGCAAGTGGGCCTGGAATAGTCTGAATTGTCACACTTTTAAGCGTGTGATGGTTAGTAGTTGTGTTGGGACTATCATTGGCTCCGCTGACAGAGGCAATGGCTGGTGCAGGCTTCAGTGGACTTCTGACGAGGGCCCTGGCACTTATGTTTTTCTTTGCAAACCAAGCACTGGCTAGCACTTTGGTATGCTGCAGGCGAGAAAACCGGAGAATCGAAAAACATGTTTGTGTCCCCCAGTCCTTGGATACTGAGATGGGGAGGGTACAGGTCAGGATTGTGTGTGTTACTGAGTATTTGTAGCTGCCCACCCTGTGCGCATGTGGTTGCCTTTTGTGTGTCTGCGCAGATGTGGCTGTATTGAGTGAGTGTGTATGTTAGAATGCATTTGGTTGTATTGTGTGTTTTAGCACCTATGGTTGCATTCTGTATGTGTTTGTGCATGTTTGGTTGTATTCTGGGTGTGCGTGTTTGCACACGTATTGTCGTTTTCTGCGTGTGTCTCTTCATGCACATGTAGTTGTATTGTGTGTGTGTGTATGCAGGATCGTCTGCATGTGTGCACTTGTATCAGGGCGGATGTGCATTGGAAGAGTTTAGCAACCTGTGTTATATTTATCTTGTTACTTTCTCCCTAGCTGCTCGGCCAGTGTGAGTGTGATGCATGGAATGTTAGGGTGAGGGACATGAGTGGAATGTTTGGGTGCCTGGATGCTTTAGTGTAACAGTTGGAGTATGGGCTGAGCAGCACGCAGACTCCTCCTGGTAGGGCTGCACCACATGAACTCGACAACATGTAACTACAACTAATAAATCTACCTGAACTACATCACTGCTACCTGGATTTAATTACTACAGCGAGGTGTGTGTGGTCTCAGTACTGGGTGATGCCACAAGTCTGGTCGAGGAGACTCAGAAATGTGTGTGTGACAGAGGTCGTGACTCCCTTTATGCCCGTACCCGCCTCTGTGCATGTCATAGCTCCCACCCACCAGTTCTCGGACCCCACATCAGCAAGGCACATGCTTCATCTGTAGTGTAGTTCCTATATTCCCAATAGGCTCTGCGCATTGGAATAATATATACTATAGAATTGACGTAGGACTTAGGTCGATTAGGTCTCTATTGAATATATTCAACTTAATTGTGAGTGCCAGCTAGCTCAGATGTCACTAGAAACTTTCTCGAATAAACAAGAAGGGATTAGTTTTTGACAACCGTATAAACATGACAACTTTATTTCCCCAAGATAAAACGTATCTTCAGAGTCATTGAAACAATAGATAGATATTTCACTCAGTCAATCGTGCATGCTTAGTTTCATCAGAGGTGCAGAGAAATAGAGAGACGGGCGTTTTAAAAAAAAAGGTATTTATTGAACAGTCTTATTTCTCATGCAGAAGACATGAACTGCTACAATCGTAATACTGGCTGTAAAGTATAATGTGTACAGTAAGAAGAGTATTATAAAATAATACTGTAAAAGCATGGTATGGTTTCTAAGCCATAAAATACATACATAACTAATAAAAGACTAAAAGTACTCAACTGGTGCTTCTAAAATACGCCTACCATGATGTACCTAACCTAAGTCTAGTGCGAGGGAAGAAGTAAGTGCGGTATAGCATAAGTTTAGTATTCTTTTGCCAATAATCTATCCAAGATTTCTCTTAGGGTCTAATCAGCTCCGTACCTTGGTTTTAGAATGAAGGAGGTCTGGTGTCTCTCTGTCTCTTGGACTCGATTTCCCAACACCCCGCAAGGGGAGCTTGGAAACACTGGAGCTGGATTTCTCGTTAAAAGAAAAGGCAGCATCTCTCTCAGTGCGTCTGCAGGAGGGTCTGCTTCCTTCGGCACTTGCTGTAGCGAGCTACGTTGGGCAAGTAGATAGGCGAACTGCTCCAAACCACTGTGTGTTTGCTATGGCAAGTGTGGGCATATTTATGCCTTGAAGGTGCTGAGTTTGACGTACAGTTGGACATAATAACGTCATCTAAGAGTCTCAGTTCTTTGAAAACTCCATGAGTTCTTGGACAAATCAATATTTATTTAAGCAAGGGGGAGTCCCTAACTGCTGAAGCCGATTTTTCCAAGAAGTCGTTGTGGCTTTTCCGAACTAGTGAAAGTAGCCCTGCCGTATTTGGACTGCATGGGCCATGTCTAAATATAGTTATGATTTCTATACCTATATAAGGACAAGGTGATTTATACCTATAGAAGGGCATGAATCGGGAAAATTACACTAGGATCCTAAAACGCTATACAACACCCACTCCACTTTATTATGTTCGAGATTATTAAATTTATGCACTAAAACATCTCAAAAGCATGTGTTTACAATCCCACCCAAAAATACAAAAATGCATTTGAAAATGGTTGTACACTGAAAATGAGCATTCGTACAGTACTCATTAAAAAGGAAATGATATCATTGTAAGCATATAATATGATATTGGAAATGCTAACCGAATGAATCACAAAATTACTTTATGAAATGGCTCTTAGTTACAGAAAAAAAATTTGAGACCATCCCATAGCAGAGTATATATAAACTGTTTTGGTTTGTGGATAAGGTCAATATTGTTTCTAGGAAATATTCAAAGAATTCTTGTTCTCTAAGAATAGTTTTACTTTAAGCAGATTTACTTTGTGCTAAAAAAAAATCAAATTTCAAAAAAGTCAAGTCAATTCGTAGAAAAAATAGTTAGAAGTTTTTGTTTTGAAAAAGCGAAGGTCGAATTCAGAGTTCATAGAATGCTGTGTGCTAATTTCAAAAGTTATTCTCGGTGTCAGGAGAAAACATTAAATCTTCTAGGCTGGCAAAGAAGTCGTCTACCACAGTAGGTGAAAGTTGAACCACTTCATTAAGTGGATCAATCGTACACAGATGAGAAGCATCACCGTCAGCATAAGTCGCATTAGCAATGTAAATGTAAATGTAAATGTATTGCGACTTATATAGCGCACGTATCACCCGAAGGTATCAAGGCGCTTGCTTAGGGAACCCGTCCTGGTATTCCCCTGTGAGATACCCCGGCAGGGTATCCACAAGGTGAAAGCCAGGCATCCCGCCGCGAGGGGCCGTAGTGGAGATTAAGCAAGCTATTGCCCAGAGTCGCAGAGTGTGACCCCGTGAGTCGAGTAGGCACCGGAGCGAGAATTGTCGAGTCCGTGGAATTTTTTAGCCCAAGACCCGCCGAGGCGGGGAATCGAACCCTGGTCCACGGCCGATCTCAGCTTCCGGGTCTGCCGCCTCTAACCACTGAGCCACGCTTCAGTAGATGTTCGCAGTAGATGGTACTTGTGTGCCTGTTGGTCTACGTATCTCACCCTCAGCTGGATTTGCTGGTGAGACCTCAATGAATGCCGTCATCAGGATTGGTAGCCGCTGGGAGCAACACAGTGCATGAGCCGTTAAGGAACTAAGGAAAGCGTCAACATCCGTTGGCAGTGCTGATGGAAGTGTTAGACATATATCCAACACGCATTCCTCTCCACAAAGCAGGCATCGTAAAACAGGTAAGGTGCAATCTTGCCTGATTGGTCTGAATGATAGGAACCATGTGGTATTCAGATCTCTCAAACGAGCCAAGCCAAGAATCTGTGTTATGCGCTCACGATACTGCATTGCCAGAAGAGTGTTCTCCATGGTAATCTGGGTATCGCTGGTGACTGGACTTTCCATAACGGAGGAGAAGGAACAAAAAATAGTATCCCTGCTACGAGTCCCAAGATGAAAGGCAGGCCGCCGAACACAGAGTGCACGAAGTTTGGAAAAATGCCTAGGACTGCTTCAAACGGTGCTAACAGTCCTGAAAAAATTGTCTTAAATACATGTACAATACCACTGGTATCAGACATGTTTAATATACAACCTAACATTTCTACGAAATGTATGGGGCAGTTTGTTGATAATAGGGCATGTATCTCGACAGAGGACCTTGCAACTTGCAGATCGTTCGTCTCTCTGGACGAGGTCAGTGGCACAGTTTTTTGTAAAAGAATGGCTATCATTCTGCTTCAAGTATCAATCCGTATAGAAGAGATGTTCAGTGAAGGCCATAGTGGCGACTCCCCGTCTGTCTTACTTTTAGGAAACAATACTTGCATACAACAAGTGACCCTGGCTGACCCACTAACGAGATAGGCTATTCCTGGCATCATTCCACAACAGCTGTGATCATTCAACATTATGTAGCTCCCATTGGAAATCTGCCTAAAAATTGGATCTATGACTTGCAGGTGTCAGGATAAGTTATTTGAAGAACCGTCGCAGGCTCCATGTAAATTAATACCCTGACATAAAAGAGTTCCTCTTAGTGCGTTGTTGCAACTTTTACCACTAAGAAACACCTCCTTTCCTCCACTCCAACATTTGTGTGTGTATGGTAAATCCCAGGTCGACTTTATGTAGTCTTTACCCAACCTTTCATACAGGCCTGCTGGTATGTGTTTAAGCAATACTGAAACTGGAAAATCATCACTGGTATCGTGATGGTGCCATGTATTATCCATTCCACTGCTGGTTTCTCAGAAACAGTTAATGGTAATCTTTCCAGTTTTTCTGTGCTCAGCACCGTATAGTCTGCTCCCCTCTGTGCCAAAGAGATTTGTTTATCTGTAAGGTTAAATCCAGTAAACAATGACGTGGTGTTGATTAGACGCCAAGGCACATAGCCTGAACGAAGATTTTGTAACGTCCAGCCTAGCAGCATTATAGAACGCAATTGAGACTGGCCATGTTGTAACATGAGCAAGTCCTGTTCCATTATGTCTATGGCAGAGGATACAATGCTGTCCAAAGAATAAATTCTGGATGATAGAGTT
The DNA here is from genome assembly GCF_964261635.1 of Lissotriton helveticus. Taxonomy (NCBI): domain Eukaryota; kingdom Metazoa; phylum Chordata; class Amphibia; order Caudata; family Salamandridae; genus Lissotriton; species Lissotriton helveticus. Next base: position 2,131,423,050 of record NC_136065.1, on the reverse strand, counting down.
GTTAACCCATTATCAACTACAGAGAGAGCTTTCTCTAAATTAATACAATCAATTTCTCATATACGTTCTGCAGTTTCCATTTGCGTGACTTTCCAGGCTTCATTATATGCAGTGTAAATACCGGCGTATATGAAACGTTTATAACGTGGTTTGCGAGGTCCTAGTAAGAAGTCCCTTAAATCAACGCCATCTTTAAGTAAAGTTAAGTGTTGTTTTATATCTGGGAGTGTGGATTTTTGTAGCCACTCAAGGCACAGTTTTCCTACACTGTAAGTTGTTATTATCCCTGGATGTTGTCTCTGGACATATCTTGGATCTGGCCTAGTTACTGTAAACCCTTGTGTCTTGTTCAGGAATCTATCCTTGACAGTTATTTGTGTCTGTGGGCCAGATTAACCATTTTTTCCATTCAGAATGAGTTCTGTTCTGTTGTAAAATAAATTTTACGTCTACCTCCTCATCTGTAGTTCCATTACTATCAAGTGTGGGTTTTGGTATGGACGGTTTGTTTAAATCTTTTATCTTAGCAAGGCCAAGACAAGATGTCTGCTGAACAGTTTCATTTAAAAACATTATTTGTCCTGGGATGATGCAGGCTCTGAATAAGGCTTCTAAACCTTGCACCTGCCAGTCTTTTGTGCCCCAGACAATGTTTGTCTCAATGTTGTCTTTCCAAACCAAAAGTCAAACACGAATGTGGACAATTGAGCATAAAAGGCCGCAGAATAAATTTGTTTGGTATTAGTCATCATACTTTTAATTCCTGCCTTATTATCATTTTTAAAGTAAAATGTTTCTGGATTTGTGGTATTGAAACCTGAAAAGTATGGATATTTTTCATAAAAAGTTTTTGAGCTAGCCTTTGGCTGCGTTCGACAATGTTCCCATTGATTATAAGTAAACACATTTCTAGGGTTTGCGGATTTGTGCAAATAATGATGACCATAATGATTAAAAGAATACATTTGTTCATAAGCTGATGAATCATCTAAGTATTCATGTTTTGTAAATTTTGCTGACATTTCTAAGTCTACCATCATGTTATTAACAGTCTCAAAGTCCTAATCATCAGAAAATGTGCTGGGTGAAACAAAATCACTCAAGGAAACCTTAAATTGGTGTGGAATCTTCAGCAGCTCTACAGGACCATAAATGTCATAATCTGTTCTGTCCCATGCTATGCCACCAGGTAGAGGAACAGCTGTGATGTTTACTGATGACAGGTCTCTTTGTTCACAATGATATGATTTGTGTGGCTTCAGGAGCAAGTTGATGTTCTTACTTGCTGTGTCCATTTTACTATATTCTCCATCTATCAGCTTTCCCAAACTTAAAACAAGAATGAGCCAAAGTGGGAGAAAAAGTACACCTAACACAATCCAAAATTCAACCCATGGTGAAACCAGATATGTATTTGCAAGCTGGTGACAAAGTTCTGTTACTTGTTCCTTGAAAGTTTTATTTGCTGGCGTTGTTTCTGTCTCACTGGGATCCTCAGAAAAGTTATCAAAGTTGATGAAAGAGCCAGAGGCAGTTCTGTCAATAGTTGGTATTGCATCCGGATTCTTCGAAATTGCTGGAGCTGCTTGATCCCTTGTCATATTAGTATAGTCAGATGCGACATATCATTGTAGATGGGATTTTCTTGCCAAACTGTTATTTGGGTTTCAAGAGGCACAAGTTCCATGGCTTTGTTGCATAGTCCTTCTTTTCTGGTATAGTATACAGCTCGCACGCCCCTATCGCAGTGTGTTACAGTGGTATAGTATACAGCTCACATGACCCCCACAGTGTGTCACAGTGGAATAGTATACAGCTCACACGCCCCCATCGCAGTGTGTCACAGTGGAATAGTATACATGCGTCCCCGCATTGTCAATAGTAGTTTAGTATACAGCTCACACGCCCCCCCTCTGGCAGTGTCACAGTGGTGTGTAGTATACAGTGCCCCTCCCGCAGTGTGACAGTGTGTCACAGTAGAATAGTATGCAGCTCACTCTCCCTCCAAATTGCAGTGTGTCACAGTGGTGTAGCATACAGCTCACATGCTCCACCAGTGTGTCACACTGGTATAGTATACATTGCCCCGCATTGTCAATAGTAGTTTAGTATACAGCTCACACCCCCCCTCCGGCAGTGTCACAGTGGTGTGTAGTATACAGTGCCCCTCCCGCAGTGTGTCACAGTGGTGTAGTATACAGCTCATTCGACCTCCCCCGTCTCCCCTCCTCTGCAATGTGTCACACATGCTTAGTATACAGTGCACCGCCCCCTGCACTGTGTCACACTAGTATAGTATACAGCTTACACGACCCCCACAGTGTGTCACAGTGGAATAGTATACAGCTCACACTCTCCCCCATCGCAGTGTGTCACAGTGGTATAGTATACAGCTCACACGCCCCCATCACAGTGTGTTACAGTGGTGTAGTATACAGCTCACACTCCTTCCCCCAATTGCAGTGTGTCACAGTGGTATAGTATACAGTTCCAACTCCCCCCGCCCTAGCAGTGTGTCACAGTGGTTTAGCATTCAGCCCACACGCTCCCTGCAGTGTGTCACACTGGTAAAGTATACAGCTCACACGGCCCGCAGTGTGTCACAGTGGTATAGTACACAGCTTACACGCCCCTCGCAGTGTGTCACAGTGGTATAGTATACAGCTCCAACTCCCCCTGCCATAGCAGTGTGTCACAGTGGTGTAGCACACAGCTCACACGCTCCCCGCAGTGTGTCACAGTGGTATAGTATACAGCTCACCCTCCCCCATCGCAGTGTGTCACAGTGGAATAGTATACAGCTCACCCCCCCAATTGCAGTGTGTCACAGTGGAATAGTATACAGCTCACACGCCCCCCGCAGTGTGTCACAGTGGTACAGTATACAGCTCACACGCCCCCATCGCAGTGTGTTACAGTGGTGTGGTATACAGCTTACACCCCCCCGCAGTGTGTCACAGTGGTATAGTACACAGCTCACAAGCCCCCCTGCAGTGTGTCACACTGGTATAGTATACAGCTCACACGCCCCCATCGCAGTGTGTTACAGTGGTGTAGTATACAGCTCACACTCCTTCCCCCAATTGCAGTGTGTCACAGTGGTATAGTATACAGCTCCAACTCCCCCCGCCATAGCAGTGTGTCACAGTGGTGTAGCATACAGCTCACAAGCCCCCCTGCAGTGTGTCACATTGGTATAGTATACAGCTCACACGCTCCCGCAGTGTGTCACACTGGTATAGTATACAGCTTACACGACCCCCACAGAGTGTCACAGTGGTATAGGTACAGCTCACACGCCCCCGCAGTGTGTCACAGTGGTATAGTATACAGCTCACACGCTCCCCGCAGTGTGTCACAGTGGTATGGTATACAGCTCACACGCCCCCCGCAGTGTGTCACAGTGGTATAGTATACAGCTTACACGCCCCTCACAGTTTGTTACAGTGGAATAGTATACAGCTCACACTCCCCCCCCCGATTGCAGTGTGTCACACTGGTATAGTATACAGCTCACACTCCCTCCCATCGCAATGTGTCACAGTGGCTTAGTATACACCTCACACGCCCCCGCAGCGTGTCACACTGGTATAGTATACAGCTCACACTCCCTCCCATCGCAATGTATCACAGTGGCTTAGTATACAGCTCACATGCCCCCGCAGCGTGTCACAGTTTTATAGTGTAAAGCTCACACGTCCCCCATCTCCACAATGCATCAGTTGTATGGAAGTAACCCTCTTTCCAAGATCTGAGGGGCACCCCCACATTTAACCTGTGAACATTTCTGTCTGAATGCCACCTTTGGACACAGGTTCAATCTTGCACGCATTTCTTGTGCCTTATGCCCACCACTATGCAGTGAACTGTGCTCGGGTGCCCTGGCTTGTTGTAACCATCCTTTGCTCTCATTTCAGATATCAATGAGTGCCAACAGGTGCCCAAGCCCTGTGCCTACCAGTGCCAGAACCTGGCCGGTAGTTACAGGTGCCTGTGCCCCCCTGGCAAGGCCCTGCTGGCAGATGGCAAGTCGTGTGCCGGGCTGGAGAGAACGGCGGGGGGCTCCGGTCTGCAGTCCGAGGTGGCCCGGCCCAGTGGAACCCTGCAAGGGAACTCTCTCTACACCTGGCTGACCCAGAACCAGAACCGAAACCCGCAGAACCAAGGGGGCAGGGGCTGGTGCCCTCCGGGGTACACCAGACGGAGCGGGACCTGTGCAGGTGAGCCAGTCGGGGCACTGCTCTGGGTGAGGTTATGCTGTGCTTGGCATGAGTGTGCCTAAAGTTATGACACATCGGGGCTATACAGTGGGTGAAGTCACACTGTTCCTGGCATGAGTGTGGTTAAAGTCATGACACATAAGGGCTTTACTATGCGTTTCGCGCTTCTAGGTTTAGGTGCTTTACTGTGGACTAATCGAGCCACATATGGGTATTACTATGGATCGTTCCTGCCAAGTCTTAGCATTACTGTAGACCAATATGTGCAATGTTTGGGCATTATTGTTAGTAACTGGAATAACTACAGGCGTGGCTGAGAAAAGTGTAAGGGTCTGCAAAGTTTGTGCAATAAAGCAGTTCAAGCTGAATAAAATGTGGCATTACTGTTGGTCAGACTGTCTAAATGTACATGTATTTATATTGCGCAAATCACCGACCCGGTATCTAAGCGCTTGCTTAGGGAACCCGTCCTGGTATTCCCCTGTGAGATACCCCGGCAGGGTATCCACAAGGTGAAAGCCAGGCATCCCGCCGTGAGGGGCCGTAGTGGAGATTAAGCAAGCTATTGCCCAGAGTCGCAGAGTGTGACCCCGTGAGTCGAGTAGGCACCGGAGCGAGAATTGTCGAGTCCGTGGAATTTTTGAGCCCGAGACCCGCCGAGGCGGGGAATCGAACCCTGGTCCACAGCCGATCTCAGCTTCCGGGTCTGCCGCCTCTAACCACTGAGCCACGCTTCTCCTAAAGTGTGTCGTTACTGGCATCAGGCTGTGTAAAGTGTGAAGTCACTGGGATCAGGCTCTGTAAAGTGTGACATTACTGGGATTAGGCTGTGTAAAGTGTGGCGTTACTGGGTCAGGCTGTTTAAAGTGTGGCGTTACTGTGTCAGGCTCTTTGCAGTGTGATGTTTCTGGGATCAGGATGTGTAAAGTGCGGCATTACTGATGGTCAGGTTGTGTAAAGTGTGGCGTTACTGGGGCCAGGCTGTGTAAAGTGTGTTACATTACTGGCATCAGACTGTGTAAAGTGCTGCGTTACTGGGATCAGGCCGTGTAAAGTGTGGCATTACCGGGATCAGGCCGTGTAATGTGTGGCGTTACTGACATCAGGCTGTGTAAAGTGTGAAGTCACTGGGATCAGGCTCTGTAAAGTGTGACGTTACTGGGTAAAGTGTGGCAATGCTGGGATCAGGCTGTGTAAAGTGTGGCGTTACTGTGTCAGGCTGTGTAAAATGTGACATTACTGGGATCAGGCTGCATAAAGTGTGAAGTTACTGGGACCAGGCTTTGTAAAGTGTGGCGTTTTTGGAATCTGGCTGTGTAAAGTGTGGCGTTGATGGGATCTGCTGTGTAAAGTGAGTTGTTACTGGGATCAGGCTGTGTAAAGTGTGGCGTTGCTGGGATCTGCTGTGTAAAGTGAGTTGTTACTGGGATCAGGCTGTGTAAAGTGTGGCGTTGCTGGGATCTGCTGTGTAAAGTGAGTTGTTACTGGGATTAGGCTGTGTAAAGTGTGACATTACTGGGGTCAGGCTGTGTAAAGTGTGGCGTTACAGGAATTAGGCTGTGTAAAGTGTGACATTACTGGGGTCAGGCTGTGTAAAGTGTGGCGTTACTGGGGTCAACCTGTGTAAATTGTGGCGTTACTGGGATCAGGCAGTGTGATGTTACTGGGATCAGGCTGTGTAAAGTGCAGCATTACTGATGGTCAGGTTGTGTAAAGTGTGGCGTTACTGGGATCAGGCTGTGTAAAGTGTTGCGTTACTGGGATCAGGCTGTGTAAAGTGCGGTGTTACTGGAATCAGGCTGTGTAAAGTGTTGCGTTACTGGGATCAGGCTGTGTAAAGTGCGGCGTCACTGGGATCAGGCTGAGTAAAGTGTTGCGTTACTGGGATCAGGCTGTGTAAAGTGCTGCGTTGCTGGGATCAGGCTGTATAAAGTGTGGCGTTACTGGGGCCAGGCTGTGTAAAGTGTGGCGTTACAGGGATCAGGCTGTGTACAGTGTGACGTTACTGGGATCAGGCTGTGTAAAGTGTGGCGTTACCGGGATCAGGCTGTGTAAAGTGTGGCGTTACTGGCATCAGGCTGTGTAAAGTGTGGCGTTACTGGGATCAGGCTGTGTAAAGTGTGGCGTTACTGGGATCAGGCTGTGTAAAGTGTGGCGTTACTGGGATCAGGCTGTGTAAAGTGTGGTGTTACTGGGATCAGGCTGTGTAAAGTGTGGCGTTACTGGGATCAGGCTGTGTAAAGTGTGGCGTTACTGGGATCAGGCTGTGTAAAGTGTGGCGGTACTGGGATCAGGCTGTGTAAAGTGTGGCGTTACTCGGATCAGGCTGTGTAAAGTGTGGCGTTACTGGGATCAGGCTGTGTACAGTGTGACGTTACTGGGATCAGGCTGTGTAAAGTGTGGCGTTACTGGGATCAGGCTGTGTAAAGTGTGGCGTTACTGGGATCAGGCTGTGTAAAGTGCTGCGTTACTGGGATCAGGCTGTGTAAAGTGCTGCGTTACTGGGATCAGGCTGTGTAAAGTGTGGCGTTACCGGGATCAGGCTGTGTAAAGTGTGGCGTTACTGGGATCAGGCTGTGTAAAGTGTGGCGTTACTGGGATCAGGCTGTGTAAAGTGTGGCGTTACTGGGATCAGGCTGTGTAAAGTGTGGCGTTACTGGGATCAGGCTGTGTAAAGTGTGGTGTTACTGGGATCAGGCTGTGTAAAGTGTGGCGTTACTGGGATCAGGCTGTGTAAAGTGTGGCATTACTGGGATCAGGCTGTGTACAGTGTGACAATACTGGGATCAGGCTGTGTAAAGTGTGGCGTTACTGGGATCAGGCTGTGTAAAGTGTGGCGTTACTGGGATCAGGCTGTGTAAAGTGTGGCGTTACTGGGATCAGGCTGTGTAAAGTGTGTCATTAGTGTGATCAGGCTGTGTAAAGTGTGGTGTTACCGGGATCAGGCTCTGTAAAGTGTGGCGTTACTGGGATCAGGCTGTGTACAGTGTGACGTTACTGGGATCAGGCTATGTAAAGTGTGGTGTTACTGGGATCAGGGAAGATCGCAGAGGATCCAGCTGTCAGATTTGATCTCTACATCAGCGGCAATAACCTGTGGGGTACCGCAGGGATCCGCCCTCTCGCCGCTCCTTTTTAATATATACCTGCAGCCTCTGATTGCTGCTCTAAACCAGATGCAGTGCCAGATTTACAACTATGCCGACAACACACAGATTATCATACAAATTGAGGATCCATCTGAAGCCCAAGCTAGGTTACACAACATCCTAAAGTTCACGAGTAACTGGATGTCCTCCAACTCCTTAAAGATCAATCCAGAGAAGACCGAAGTGTTGCCCATCACCATCTCGGGCAACCCGTGGAACGATCTTCTCTGGCCTCAGGAGTTGGGTACGGCCCCAATACCAGCGAAGGTGGTGAAAAGCTTGGGCATCCATATTGATGGTCACCTATCTATGAAAGATCAAGTGTCGTCGGTGGTAGGCACATGCGTTGGCCTCCTTAGGCAACTTCGGAAAATCTCGCCAATGTAGTCTTTTTCCACTCTAAGGACGGTGGTGTCGGCAATGATTTTAGGGCGCTTGGATTATGGGAATGCCCTTTATATTGGGCTTACCCAGCAATTACTCTCGAGACTGCAAATTGTGATGAATGATGCAGCTAGACTGATATTCGGAAAAGCTAGGGGCACGCATGCCTCTCCTCTGCTATACCAATTACATTGGCTGCCCATCAGGCAGAGGATCTTATTCAAAGGTCTATGCATCGCACACAAGGCGGTCTTTGGCAATGCCCCCAGTTATATTAAAGCTAGACTGGTGCAGTATATCCCTAGAAGAACTTTGCGCTCGTCTGAGGACGTTCTTTTGGTAAGCCCGCGTTATCGTCTGACCACCCTCGGTGGACGCGCATTTTCAACCACCCTGCCGGCAGCTTGGAACAAGCTGCCTCCAGGTCTACGGAAGGAACCAAATTTATTGCCTTTTAGATGAATGTTAAAAACTGTGCTTTTCCGAGAAGCCTGGGGTTCAATATAATTTGTTTTGCCTGTCCTCCTGTGATGATTAGTTTCCCAAGTACAAGCGCTTAGAGACCAATCGGTGATAATGCGCGATATAAATGTAATAAATAAATAAATAAATAAATAAATCAGGCTGTGTAAAGTGTGGCGTTACTGGGATCAGGCTGTGTAAAGTGTGGCGTTACTGGGATCAGGCTGTGTAAAGTGTGGCGTTACTGGGATCAGGCTGTGTAAAGTGTGTCATTAGTGTGATCAGGCTGTGTAAAGTGTGGTGTTACCGGGATCAGGCTCTGTAAAGTGTGGCGTTACTGGGATCAGGCTGTGTACAGTGTGATGTTACTGGGATCAGGCTGTGTACAGTGTGACGTTACTGGGATCAGGCTATGTAAAGTGTGGTGTTACTGGGATCAGGGAAGATCGCAGAGGATCCAGCTGTCAGATTTGATCTCTACATCAGCGGCAATAACCTGTGGGGTACCGCAGGGATCCGCCCTCTCGCCGCTCCTTTTTAATATATACCTGCAGCCTCTGATTGCTGCTCTAAACCAGATGCAGTGCCAGATTTACAACTATGCCGACAACACACAGATTATCATACAAATTGAGGATCCATCTGAAGCCCAAGCTAGGTTACACAACATCCTAAAGTTCACGAGTAACTGGATGTCCTCCAACTCCTTAAAGATCAATCCAGAGAAGACCGAAGTGTTGCCCATCACCATCTCGGGCAACCCGTGGAACGATCTTCTCTGGCCTCAGGAGTTGGGTACGGCCCCAATACCAGCGAAGGTGGTGAAAAGCTTGGGCATCCATATTGATGGTCACCTATCTATGAAAGATCAAGTGTCGTCGGTGGTAGGCACATGCGTTGGCCTCCTTAGGCAACTTCGGAAAATCTCGCCAATGTAGTCTTTTTCCACTCTAAGGACGGTGGTGTCGGCAATGATTTTAGGGCGCTTGGATTATGGGAATGCCCTTTATATTGGGCTTACTCAGCAATTACTCTCGAGACTGCAAATTGTGATGAATGATGCAGCTAGACTGATATTCGGAAAAGCTAGGGGCACGCATGCCTCTCCTCTGCTATACCAATTACATTGGCTGCCCATCAGGCAGAGGATCTTATTCAAAGGTCTATGCATCGCACACAAGGCGGTCTTTGGCAATGCCCCCAGTTATATTAAAGCTAGACTGGTGCAGTATATCCCTAGAAGAACTTTGCGCTCGTCTGAGGACGTTCTTTTGGTAAGCCCGCGTTATCGTCTGACCACCCTCGGTGGACGCGCATTTTCAACCACCCTGCCGGCAGCTTGGAACAAGCTGCCTCCAGGTCTACGGAAGGAACCAAATTTATTGCCTTTTAGATGAATGTTAAAAACTGTGCTTTTCCGAGAAGCCTGGGGTTCAATATAATTTGTTTTGCCTGTCCTCCTGTGATGATTAGTTTCCCAAGTACAAGCGCTTAGAGACCAATCGGTGATAATGCGCGATATAAATGTAATAAATAAATAAATAAATAAATAAATCAGGCTGTGTAAAGTGTGGCGTTACTGGGATCAGGCTGTGTAAAGTGTGTCATTAGTGGGATCGGGCTGTGTAAAGTGTGGTGTTACCGGGATCAGGCTCTGTAAAGTGTGGCGTTACTGGGATCAGGCTGTGTAAAGTGTGGCGTTACTGGGATCAGGCTGTGTAAAGTGTGGCGTTACTGGGATGAGGCTGTGTAAAGTGTGGCGTTGCTGGGATCAGGCTGTGTAAAGTGCTGTGTTACTGGGATCAGGCTCTGTAAAGTGCGGCGTTACTGGGTCAGGCTGTCTAAAGTGTGGCGTTAATGGGATCCGCCTGTGTAAAGTGAAGAACCGGGTTTTCTTAGAACCCAGAGGTGCCAGGGACACACCCGAAGTCTTCGAGTTCTCCTGTCTTGGAATACAGAGACACGGAATACTTCTAGGTGGCGTCAGAGATCAAATTTATTAGCTGCAGCTAGTAACAGTAATCTCAGCAATACAACATGGTGTACAACTCAGGAAACTGCTCAATTTTCGTAGAGCAAGACATCACCTTTTATCCTTCTTTTGGTCATTACAAATGCACACCCACTGCGACAAATACTGACGAATGAAATACATTTTCCCACACATTATTACATCATAAAAAGCTCACTTTACATTGTACCAACCCACAGGTTAATTATTAGGAATGTCCCAAATTCGATTTCCACAAGCCGGACAAACCCATAATTGAAAGCACTACCCATGTAATGAAAAGACATAAGGAAAGAAACCAATTCAGATGCTGAATAGGATAAGATATGGGCAAGCGAACTAAAAGTTAACGATATCCTGAACATTGATTGGCAATCTCAGACAACGATCAGCCAGGGAAATTGGCTTTGTAAAGGGTCAGTTTCAGGTGACGGGGTCAGCGTCCTTCAGTTCACTCACAAGTCAGAAAAGGCCTAGTTAATATGCACATGAACAACGAAGCCCATGCAACTTTGTTCATTCGGTTACCTCCACAGGCCTACGTGAGGGCAACATAAAATGGCGTCTCGAACAACGCAAACAAAATGGAGTCTGGTTCGTAAATCACGGAACCTCAGACCCTCCTTTTGCCATTACGTAGGTAATAACCTAAACTCACGTCAATCTGAATCCAGGTCTATATCTATTCTCATCAGGTCATCAAGATGTTGCTGTAGCATCATCTTATTATCCTTCACTTCTCTCGGGATAGGTCTTCTCACACAGATTGTAGCACAAAGACTACAAATGGCGGGACCACACTGGATGCATAAACAACACGAGAAAAGGATAGCTAAAGCCATACCAAGGAACATCAGAATCTTCCATCCCCATTTAGACAACAGTTCCCAAATCCATCCAGTCAATGACCAGTTCCCTTCGTCTACATGTATAGACTCAGCGGATTTATGTTACTTCATGATGGCTTGGTACACTGTCGGGGCATTATCTGGTATGAAAACGCAGCAACTAGACCCGCTCAATTTACATACCCCACCTCTATCTGCTAATATGATATCTAAAACCATACGGTTTTGTAACGTCATAAGACGATCCGCCTGAAGCTCAGCTGTGATATTGCTAAGAGCACCTGCAGTTTCTTTTATAGTGGCCTCAACCACTCTCGTAAGCTGTCGAATATTCCTCCTATTGGCCATAGGACCCCAAAAGGGCACGAAACCCTTGAAGAAGTCTTCAGCTTCTTGTGCGACAGTATCTTTTGCATCGATAACACCTCTACCATATCTTGTATTATGATAATTGAAAACAGCAGTGTATGTAGGGGGAAGCAAAAATGCCACATAACATGTGCCTGAAAAGTCAGATGGCAACCATGTATATGCTCTGTCGTGACAAACAAAATACGTGCCTTTAGCTGGCACGAACGGTGGAGATTTCTGGGACGTATAGACATAGGTGTGAACACACACACTCTTACCAAGCTGAGCTCTCGGATTCTGACCATTACCTTGCAGACAAAGATGACCTCAGTGGGGTACAATCCAAATAGGGGGAGACCTTTTTCGTCTCTCCTTCTCTGTCAGACTAATGCTATATTCAGTCTTGTTCCAACCAACATATGCTCGTACCTCATCCTTAGGGATAGCATTATACGCATCGATATCTCTGATCATGTCTACTATTCCCTGTATCAAGGCATTATTACTCGCATTATCTTTGACGGAACGTACAGGAGATGCTTCATTCGCATAAATAAACATTGCTTGGAGCGCCCACACTGACCCACTAGGCGAAAAAGGCAAAACCAAATATGGCATTCCCTTATCTGTCGTATGCGGCATAAGACCACATACCCAACAATTCGTTGTATTTACTACTAGCTCATGCTGATGCAACAACTGTATAAACGAATTGTTAACAAATTCTGATCTTCGTGTCTGTTCATGTTCAGGCAACGTATAAAACTCATGTGGAGAAACAGTAGAAAAAGAAAGAGTAGGTTGGGATGTAGATGCAAACGTATGTTGTATGGTATAAACAACCCAACCCACACAACCCAATATAATATTCAAAAGCATCAAGAAACACAATATCAAAAAGCATTTGCTATGAACCAATGTACAAATTTTCATTTTAAAATCAATTCTCTCAACACTCTTATCAGATCCAAAAGACTCCATCCTCTAACGTGCTGCTCACGGCTATTACCTTCTTCACTTAAGTGTGCGTCAAGATCGTACTAACGACCATGAACCACAGACATTATGTCAATACGCGGCTCACCCCTTAAGGCTGTACCGCGACCCTGCAGCTGAGTCCGGATGGTAACTCAAAAAAGAAAAAAGAAAAATAGTCTCTTGATCTGAAAAGGTGTAACTCACAACAAAAAAATTCAAACTTTATTTGTCCATTTACTCATCCGTTCTCGATCTTAGATTGTAACGCTCTTTGCCAGGCACAGTTTGCTCTTGAAAAAGTGTTTGCGGATCCGTCGTATCAAGTTTCAAATGGGAAGGCACAGCAGCTTGCAGAATGTCATCATCCTCGCGTTCTGACTGAGTCCATGTCAAATGTGCATCACTAAAAGGTACGAATCTAGGAATTCTTAACATTCAGAATCAGCTATACCTCCCCTCACCCACTTGTCATACTGTAAGGGCAACGGAACCTTTTTGCAATGGGTGGCATGCACCCAGTTCTTTTTACCAGCTACCCTAACTGCAGTTCTAGTGGCCAAAAGGACCAAATGTGGTCCAGTCCATCTCGGTTCCAAGTTCTTAGTTCGTTGGAAGTTCTTCGTCAACACATATTCTCCAGGTTGAATCGTGTGGCCTGGATCTGCAGTAGCCATCGGCAAACTGTCATAGACCTGTTGGTGGAGAACACGTAATTTAGCAGTCAAGTCATGTAAGTAATCCACCAACATAGGGTACTCGATGTCACTGTACTTCTTGGGCCTTGGGACACCCCAAACATTGGCCGGACGAGCAAACACAATTTCATATGGGCTAAGTCCCACACGAGAATGTACTGTCGTCCTCGTTGACAAAAGAGCCAATGGCAAGGCATCTGGCCATGTAAGACCAGAGCTCGCTTGTATCTTAGCTAACTTCAGCTTCAAAGTGCCATTGTAGCACTCGACAAGTCCAGCTGACTGGAGGTGATTCGTAGCATGGAATTTCTGGTTGATACCCAAACCCGCACACACTTTCTTCATGATTTGGCCCACAAATTCACTCCCATTGTCGCTCGATACAATTCTCGGCAAACCATATCTAGGGAAATACTCCTTCAGCAAAACTTTGGCTGTGGACAAGGCAGTATTATCCTTTATGGGGTAGGCCTCTGCCCAGCTGGAAAAGGCGCAAACAACCACAAGGACATACTTCAAATTATTGCATCTCTCCATGTGAATATAATCTAGCTGTATCACTTCAAACGGATACGTTGGTGGAGCAAAATGACCAGCTGGATTTGGGGTTCCCTTGCCAGGATTATGCATCAAGCAAATCATACAATGCTTCACCAAATTCTCAGCACATTTAAGAATTCCAGCATTCTGCCATACTGGAGCCAACAACTTACATATCCCTTTCGAACTTATGTGAGCCATTCCATGAGCCATAGTAACCACTGGGAGCACATACGCATCAGGCAACAACCATCGCTGGTGCTCCGACAACTCAACCCAACAACCTGTCGAATCCAACATACCCGTACTTTCTCTCCACGTACTCACTTCTTTCACAGTAACTTCAGCCTGAATCAACTTCACACTTTCTATTGTGTCTTCACACATTCCTCTTTCCACAACCCATCTTACAGGACCCGCAACATACATTCGACTCGTCACATCCTTCGCTTTTTCCTTCGCAACTTCATCCGCAAACGCATTCCCTCGACCCACATCATCTGTAACCTTTTTATGCGCACTACACTTCACAATTGCAATCTGCTCTGGCAGAGTCAGAGATTCAAGAAGTTCATTCACCAATTGCCCATGCTGAATTTTTGTACCATGGGAAGTAAGAAATCCTCTCTCTCTCCACAAACAGCCGAAACTATGGGCAACACCAAACGCATACTGGCTATCAGTATAAACATTCACTCGCTTTCCTTCTGACAATACACACGCTCTAGTCAATGCTATTAACTCTGCTGCTTGCGCTGAATTCTGTGCTATACGTGCTGTTTCAACAACTGTATGTAAAGTTGTGAGAGCATATGCTGCAGTCGTCTCTCCATTCGAAAGCTTAAGACATGAACCATCTACCCATAGGGTAACATCAGCATTCGAAAGAGGAGTATCTTTTAAATCAACTCTAGCCTTTGTTTCTTCCTCTGTCCGAAGAACACAATCATGCTGTTCCTGGACATCTGTCTCTACAGAAATCGGTAACAACGTAGCTGGATTCAACACATTGCATCTTTTGATGTGCACATGGCTAGCCAAAAGCGTCAACTCATAACCTGACAAACGTGCACTAGTAAGGTGCTGTGTCTTAGTCCTATTCAATAAGGTATCCACTGCATGTGGGACCATCACAATCAACGTTTTATCCAATACCAAACCAGCAGACTGTCGGATAATAACAGCCGCTGCCGCTGTAGCTCTCAAACAACTCGGCAACCCTCTAGCTACCGGATCTAACGTCGCTGAAAAATACGCACATAGACGTTGCTTGTCTCCAAATCGTTGTGTCAACACTGACAACGTACAACCTTCTCTCTCATGTACGTACAGTGTAAAAGGTTTACTGTAGTCTGGAGTACCCAACACCGGAGCAGAACACAATGCATCACGTAATTCAGAAAAACTCTTCTGACAATCATCAGACCAAGGGAGAGGATACGGAGTATCTTTAAGATTCAGTGCCAACAGAGGTTTTGCTAGCAGGGAAAAATTGGGGATCCATTGCCTACAATACGAGGTGATACCTAAGAAAGCACGCACTTCTCTCTGTGTGGATGGTACAGTCATTTGGGCAATCGCTTGAATTCGTTCTGGGGTCAATCGTCTTCCCTCCTTCGACAAGAGATGACCTAAGTAGGTTACTTCTTGTCGACAATACTGTAACTTTGAAGGTGACACTTTATGATGAAGGTCAGACAAATGTCGTAACAAAGAAAGAGTAGCTTCTTTACAAATCTCTTCGTCATCAGCAGCGATCAGTAGATCATCAACGTACTGGATAAGAGTAGCACCAGAAGGCAACACAAAAGAATCAAGCTGAGTTTTCAACGCCTGACTATACATGGAGGGACTTTCACAATAACCTTGAGGAGCTCTCTTAAACTGGAAGCTGCGGCCTCCTAAAGAGAAGCCGAAAATATCTCTACTTTCCTCAGCGATCGGAATGCTAAAGAAAGCATTCTTCAGATCGATAACTGAAAACCAAGCAGCTGAAGCAGGAATTAGAGTCAACAAAGCAGTGATATCCGGGAGAACAGGAAACTGTGGCACCACAATCTTATTCACTTCTCGAAGATCAATCACAAACCGATACACAGGTGGCTGAGAAGCATCAGTACACTTAAGGACAGGCAGAACAGGACTGTTACACACATTACCGCTCGTTTCTTCAACTACACCCTTCTCAACCAAATCATAAATAATCGCTAGAAGAGCTCTCTCGCCATCACTGGATATCTTATATTGGGGAATACGAGGTAGCCTAGCATTCGTCTTAAGGGTAACAACATAGGGTGGAATCTACAAGAGACCAACATCATTGGGACCTGTAGCCCAAAGTGTATCAGGAAGAGAACGCAATTCCAGTGGAAGACAATCTTTAGACAAATACATCGGGGAGATCACTTTCTTACCCAAGGTAAGATGTACTCCTGAAGGAGAACAATGTAATGTTGCATGCAATCTTTTCAACAAGTCCAAACCCAACAGATTCTCACCACAACCATTCGTTAGAATAAGAGGAACTTCCAATTCACAAAAACCATTAGAAAGAGGCAAAGGATTAGAAACCGGGTTACAAACTGGGGCGCCAGAAAATCCTACTGAAACATTGGTCAAGCCAGACAAAGGTGCACCAGGAAGTTTAGAGTGCATAATAGAACTCTTCGTCGCACCAGTATCCAAAAGAAAAGGTTCTGCCACACCTGATGTAATCACTTCAACATAAGGTCCACTCTGGTCTACTGGAACTGACACTACTCCCTCTCTTTGCCCATGGCTGTCCTAACTATCATTATAACCAGCACTCTTTACTCTCAACATAATATTCCTCAACGTAGTACTGTGCAGACTGAATAGTTGGAACATTCTGTCCGTCAAAACAATTTGTAGAATTCTGAGGGGGAAAGGAACGCTCATTCCGAGGAAACACACCACGTCCCCTACCCCTAGGAACTTGTTGGAAACCACCACGACCTCTCTGACCAGATACACCATTCGCACGCTGTAACAGAACCGGACAACTATGCTTAAAGTGACCTTCATCTCTGCAATAAGCACACTGATTAGGGCCTGGCAAAAATCGCGGAGCAAAATACTCGGGCTTCTGTAGCAATCTCTGAAACTGTGGGGGTTGCTGAAGCTGAGGCTGATTCGAACGAGGCGGATAAGCTTGCTGCAAAAGAACTTTCGTCTTTAGGTCTCTAGTCTTCTTCTCTACTTTATCCTTCTCATCTTTATCCCTATTCTCATAATATTGTGCAATAGCCAATATCTGGGCTGACGAAGAAACAGGCCATGAACTCTCAGAATCCTTTAACTTATTAGAAAGTTCGGGAAGTAAATTAAAGACAAATCTGTCCACGAACAACCGTTGACCACCTTCGGTGCTCATGTCCTGACCACTATGATCGATAAATGTTTATTCAAACCTCGTGAAGAAATCCGACACTCTCTTGTCTTTCTTTTGTTTGCATGCTGCTAACTTATCCCAGTTCACTCGTAAAGGAGGCATCATAGTTTTCATTAAATTAATAATCTACCAGGTAATTCTGCAACCAAGGGCTCAGGTTTGGCGCCTCCTACCTGTGGACAATCTGCAGCAACAATATTAGCCCACGTATCTCCTAATTCTTGCGCATGATTCTCATGACGAATCTTCGCCCACAAAGGTTGAGGGACTACATTACCCATCAACATATCTATGTCAGCTAAATTCATAATACACGCATCAACTGTCTGAGACAACTCCTTGTAATAACCAGCAGGATTTTTACGGGGGTCAGGTAAGGTCTGCTTAAGAGCCAAGACCTCTGCTCTCTTCCAAGGAACATGTACCCATACTCGCTGAAAATGAGCCGGTGCAGCCACAATACCATGAGCGGCATCAGCCACAACTGCCTCTCTCCATACAGGAGGAACCTCTCTCATAGGATTCTGCTTCACTTTCCTCCTAACGAAGGAGTCAGGTTCGTACAATGTCTGTGGCGGTAGCCTAGACCTGTAAAGAAGTATCGTCTCTACGGCATCTGTAACATCGGACTCCACTATCGTCCCTTGAGCAAATTCCAACTGGACATCAAGCACTTCCTGCGGAATCGAACCCAACTCATTATCTTCCCATTCCTGACGGAGAAACGTACACATTACATCAAACACATACCTTTGCTTCGGCGGCTCCAACTGTAAGAAAACATCCATAACGGCTTGTAAATTATACCTGGAAGCATTCAAAATCCATCTACGAGCCAAAAGATCCAACACTGCCCGCTCCTCTGGACTAGGAAACTGACTACGACTCTGTCTACGTTCCGAAACAGGGGTCATATTCAATGACCCAAAGAGTGGAGACAAAAGATTAGCAACAGTCTCAGTCATTCGTTTTCGAGCAGAAGGAGAAGTAGCCATAAGAACAGAAGAAAGAGTATTTTGAGGCAAAAGAGGCGTAGGGACAAGAGTAGCAGGAGTCGGAGATACAGAAGTGGAAGGCAAAGGAGTTTGAGGCAAAGCTGATATTAAAGCTGGCGACCCTGGAGGGGGCTGCACCGTAGGAGGGAGAACCATCTGTGCAGCAACGGGTGGCTGAACAACAGCAGGAGGCTGAACAACAAAGGGTGGAACAACCGAGGGTAATGGAGGTGCAGTAGCACCCTGCACATAGGGAGGAGGCAATCTCAGTAAATGAAAGAGAAGGCGGCAAGGCCGGATAACATTTATCAATGGCCATGCAACGCTGTCTATCTGAGACTTTACTCACTCGATCTTCTTCATCTGCCTTAAACTGCCTAGCAGCTTGTAGCACTGACATATTCTTATCTTTCCTATCTCTCTTTGCTTGCTTAATTTCTCGCTGTTTGGCTTCCTTCTGCCAGAGGCGGAAAGAGTCAAACATCGCCGGCCGGGCTTTCTTCTTAAATAGCGCAACTTCCAAATTATCTAAAATATTTAATTCAAAACTACCATGTTGGGGCCATCGTAAAACACCATCGTTCTTCGTATAGCGAACCCATAGTTCATTATAAGTAATAGGACCCACTCCGTGTTTTGAATAGAGCTCATAAGTCGGAGTTCCAACTCGAGGTATCGGACACTAATCCTCCAATCGGGAATCCCTGTTGCAACCACAACCAAACCATTTCCCAAATTTGCTAAGACCAGGCATCTTATAGCTCACTAGTCTAGCTTCAAACTTCAAGGGGTTATCAACTATCGATACACTCGTAAATATACGAGCCCCTCGGCTTCGACTATTGCAATATTCGAATCTAAACCAAGGACCATAACAAAGATCGTGGGAGCGACCCACTTATACTTAACCAAAGTATCTGTGATGCCACCAGAAGACCGTCTATCGTCTCGCTTTACAAAGGATCAATCAAGGGTCCAAGACAGGGCGACAGTCAGGGCAGCAGTCCTTCGTAGCCGTCGGAAAGCGGGAAGCCTCGCAGCAAAAACTTTCGGTCCACGTCGACATACAGGGGTGGATGAAGTGACGGCCTTCCTCCAGAATGTTCTTACGTGGCTCCCCACGATCCTCGGGCTTGGACCGGTAACGCTGAAGTCGCCCCACCGTTGGGCGCCAACTGAAGAACCGGGTTTTCTTAGAACCCAGCGGTGCCAGGGACACACCCGAAGTCTTCGAGTTCTCCTGTCTTGGAATACAGAGACACAGAATACTTCTAGGTGGCGTCAAAGATCAAATGTATTAGCTGCAGCTAGTAACAGTAATCCCAGCAATACAACACGGTGTACAACTCAGGAAACTGCTCAATTTTCGTAGAGCAAGACATCACCTTTTATCCTTCTTTTGCTCATTACAAATGCACACCCACTGCGACAAATACTGAAGAATGAAATACATTTTCCCACACATTATTACATCATAAAAAGCTCACTTTACATTGTACCAACCCACAGGTGAATTATTAGGAATGTCCCAAATTCGATTTCCACAAGCCGGACAAACCCATAATTGAAAGCACTACCCATGTAATGAAAAGACATAAGGAAAGAAACCAATTCAGATGCTGAATAGGATAAGATATGTGCAAGCGAACTAAAAGTTAACGATATCCTGAACATTGATTGGCAATCTCAGACAACGATCAGCCAGGGAAAATGGCTTCGTAAAGGGTCAGTTTCAGGTGACGGGGTCAGCGTCTTCAGTTCACTCACAAGTCAGAAAATGCCTAGTTAATATGCACATGAACAACGAAGCCCATGCAACGTTGTTCGTTCGGTTACCTCCACAGGCCTACGTGAGGGCAGCATAAAATGGCGCCTCGAACAACGCAAACAAAATGGAGTCTTGTTCGCAAATCACGGAACCTAAAAAGTGCAGCGTTACTGGGATCAGGCAGTGTAAAGTGTGGCGTTACTGGGATCAGGCTGTGTAATGTGTGGCGTTACTGGGATCAGGCTGTGTGAAGTGTGGCGTTACTGGGATCAGGCTGTGTAAAGTGTAGCGTTACTGGGATCAGGCTGTGTGAAGTGTGGCGTTACTGGGATCAGGCTGTGTAATGTGTGGCGTTACTGGGATCAG
Organism: Lissotriton helveticus; assembly: GCF_964261635.1. NCBI lineage: Eukaryota > Metazoa > Chordata > Amphibia > Caudata > Salamandridae > Lissotriton > Lissotriton helveticus. The sequence continues at coordinate 2,131,402,871 of NC_136065.1, read as the reverse complement.
GCTGTGTAATGTGTGGCGTTACTGGGATCAGGCTGTGTGAAGTGTGGCGTTACTGGGATCAGGCTGTGTAAAGTGTAGCGTTACTGGGATCAGGCTGTGTGAAGTGTGGCGTTACTGGGATCAGGCTGTGTAATGTGTGGCGTTACTGGGATCAGGCTGTGTGAAGTGTGGCGTTACTGGGATCAGGCTGTGTAAAGTGCGGCGTTACTGGGATCAGGCTGTGTAAAGTGCTGCGTTATTGGATCAGGCTGTGTGAAGTGTGTCATTACTGGGATCAGGCTGTGTAAAGTGCGGCGTTGCTTTGTCAGGCTGTGTAAAGCGTGTCATTACTGGGATCAGGCTGTGTAAAGTGTGGCGTTACTCGGATCAGGCTGTGTAAAGTGTGGCGTTACTGGGTCAGGCTGTGTAAAGTGTGGTGTTACTGGGTCAGGTTGTGTACAGTGTGGCGTTACTGGGATCAGGCTGTGTAAAGTGCAGTGTTACTGGGATCAGGCTGTGTAAAGTGTGGCGTTACTGGGATCAGGCTGTGTAAAGTGTGGTGTTACTGGGATCAGGCTGTGTAAAGTGCGGTGTTACTGGGATCAGGCTGTGTAAAGTGTGGCGTTACTGGGATCAGGCTGTGTAAAGTGTGGTGTTACTGGGTCAGGCTGTGTAAAGTGTGGCGTTACTGGGATCAGGCTGTGTAAAGTGTGGTGTTACTGGGTCAGGCTGTGTAAAGTGTGGTGTTACTGGGATTAGGCTGTGTAAAGTGTGGTGTTACTGGATCAGGCTGTGTAAAGTGTGGTGTTACTGGATCAGGCTGTGTAAAGTGCGGTGTTACTGGGATCAGGCTGTGTATAGTTTGGTGTTACTGGGTCAGGCTGTGTAAAGTGCGGTGTTACTGGGATCAGGCTGTGTAAAGTGTGGCTTTACTGGATCAGGTTGTGTAAAGTGTGGTGTTTCTGGGATCAGGCTGTGTAAAGTGTGGTGTTACTGGGTCAGGCTGTGTAGAGTGCGGTGTTACTGGGATCAGGCTGTGTAAAGTGTGGCGTTACTGGATCAGGTTGTGTAAAGTGTGGTGTTTCTGGGATCAGGCTGTGTAAAGTGTGGCGTTACTGGATCAGGTTGTGTAAAGTGTGGCGTTACTGGGATCAATCTGTGTAAAGTGATGCGTTACTGGGATCAGGCTGTGTAAAGTGTGGCGTTACTGGTATCAGGCTGTATAAAGTGCTGCGTTACTGGGATCAGGCTGTGTAAAGTGTGGCGTTACTGGGATCAGGCTGTGTAAAGTGTGGTGTTACTAGGATCAGGCTGTGTAAAGTGTGGCGTTACTGGTATCAGGCTGTATAAAGTGCTGCGTTACTTGGATCAGGCTATGTAAAGTTTGGTGTTACTGGGATCAGGCTGTGTAAAGTGTGGCGTTACTGGTATCAGGCTGTATAAAGTGCTGCGTTACTTGGATCAGGCTATGTAAAGTGTGGTGTTACTGGGATCAGGCTGTGTAAAGTGTGGTGTTACTGGGTCAGGCTGTGTAATGTGTGGTGTTACTGGATCAGGCTGTGTAAAGTGTGGCGTTACTGGGATCAGGCTGTGTAAAGTGCGGCGTTACTGGGATCAGGCTGTGTAAAGTGTGGCGTTACTGGGATCAGGCTGTGTAAAGTTTGGTGTTACTGGGATCAGGCTGTGTAAAGTGTGGCGTTACTGGTATCAGGCTGTATAAAGTGCTGCGTTACTTGGATCAGGCTATGTAAAGTTTGGTGTTACTGGGATCAGGCTGTGTAAAGTGTGGCGTTACTGGTATCAGGCTGTATAAAGTGCTGCGTTACTGGGATCAGGCTGTGTAAAGTGTGGCGTTACTGGGATCAGGCTGTGTAAAGTGCTGTGTTACTGGGATCAGGCTGTGTAAAGTGCGGCGTTACTGGGATCAGGCTGCGTAAAACGCTGTGTTACTGGGATCAGGCTGTGTAAAGTGCGGCGTTACTGGGATCAGGCTGTGTAAAGTGCTGTGTTACTGGGATCAGGCTGTGTAAAGTGCGGCGTTACTGGGATCAGGCTGTGTAAAGTGTGGCGTTGCTGGGGTCAGGCTGTGTAAAGTGTGGCGTTACTGGGATCAGCTGTGTAAAGTGCGGCGTTACTGTGTCAGGCTGTGTAAAGTGCGGCGTTACTGGGATCAGGCTGTGTAAAGTGTGGCGTTGCTGGGGTCAGGCTGTGTAAAGTGTGGCGTTACTGGGATCAGCTGTGTAAAGTGCAGCGTTACTGTGTCAGGCTGTGTAAAATGCTGTGTTACTGGGATCAGGCTGTGTAAAGTGTGGTGTTACTGGGTCAGGCTGTGTAAAGTGTGGCGTTACTGGGATCAGGCTGTGTAAAGTGCGGCGTTACTGTGTCAGGCTGTGTAAAATGCTGTGTTACTGGGATCAGGCTGTGTAAAGTGTGGTGTTACTGGGTCAGGCTGTGTAAAGTGTGGCGTTACTGGGATCAGCTGTGTAAAGTGCTGTGTTACTGGGATCAGGTTGTGTAAAGTGCTGCGTTACTGGGATCAGGCTGTGTAAAGTGTGGCGTTACTGGGATCAGGCTGTGTAAAGTGTGGCGTTACTGGGATCAGGCTGTGTAAAGTGTGGCGTTACTGGGATCAGGCTGTGTAAAGTGTGGTGTTACTGGGATCAGGCTGTGTAAAGTGTGGCGTTACTGGGATCAGGCTGTGTGAAGTGTGGCGTTACTGGGATCAGGCTGTGTAAAGTGTGGTGTTACTGGGATCAGGCTGTGTACAGTGTGACGTTACTGGGATCAGGCTGTGTAAAGTGCTGCGTTACTGGGATCAGGCTGTGTAAAGTGCTGCGTTACTGGGATCAGGCTCTGTAAAGTGTGGCGTTACTGGGATCAGGCTGTGTAAAGTGTGGTGTTACTGGGATCAGGCTGTGTAAAGTGTGGTGTTACTGTTGGATCAGGCTGTGTAAAGTGTGGCGTTACTGGGATCAGGCTGTGTAAAGTGTGGTGTTACTGGGATCAGGCTGTGTACAGTGTGACGTTACTGGGATCAGGCTGTGTAAAGTGCTGCGTTACTGGGATCAGGCTGTGTAAAGTGCTGCGTTACTGGGATCAGGCTCTGTAAAGTGTGGCGTTACTGGGATCAGCTGTGTAAAGTGCTGTGTTACTGGGATCAGGCTGTGTAAAGTCTGGTGTTACTGGGATCAGGCTGTGTAAAGTGCTGCGTTACTGGGATCAGGCTCTGTAAAGTGTGGCGTTACTGGGATCAGGCTGTGTAAAGTGTGGTGTTACTGGGATCAGGCTGTGTAAAGTGTGGTGTTACTGGGATCAGGCTCTGTAAAGTGCTGCGTTACTGGGATCAGGCTGTGTAAAGTGCAGCGTTACTGGGATCAGGCTGTGTAAAGTGTGGTGTTACTGGGATCAGGCTGTGTAAAGTGTGGCGTTACTGGGATCAGGCTGTGTAAAGTGCTGCGTTACTGGGATCAGGCTCTGTAAAGTGTGGCGTTACTGGGATCAGGCTGTGTAAAGTGCTGTGTTACTGGGATCAGGCTGTGTACAGTGTGACGTTACTGGGATCAGGCTGTGTAAAGTGCTGCGTTACTGGGATCAGGCTGTGTAAAGTGCTGCGTTACTGGGATCAGGCTCTGTAAAGTGTGAAGTTACTGGGATCAGGCTGTGTAAAGTGCTGTGTTACTGGGATCAGGCTGTGTAAAGTGTGGTGTTACTGGTGTCTGGCTGTGTAAAGTGTGGCGTTACTGGGATCAGGCTCTGTAAAGTGCTGCGTTACTGGGATCAGGCTGTGTAAAGTGCAGCGTTACTGGGATCAGGCTGTGTAAAGTGTGGTGTTACTGGGATCAGGCTGTGTAAAGTGTGGCGTTACTGGGATCAGGCTGTGTAAAGTGCTGCGTTACTGGGATCAGGCTCTGTAAAGTGTGGCGTTACTGGGATCAGGCTGTGTAAAGTGCTGTGTTACTGGGATCAGGCTGTGTACAGTGTGACGTTACTGGGATCAGGCTGTGTAAAGTGCTGCGTTACTGGGATCAGGCTGTGTAAAGTGCTGCGTTACTGGGATCAGGCTCTGTAAAGTGTGACGTTACTGGGATCAGGCTGTGTAAAGTGCTGTGTTACTGGGATCAGGCTGTGTAAAGTGTGGTGTTACTGGTGTCTGGCTGTGTAAAGTGTGGCGTTACTGGGATCAGGCTCTGTAAAGTGTGGCGTTACTGGGATCAGGCTGTGTAAAGTGCTGCGTTACTGGGATCAGGCTGTGTAAAGTGCTGCGTTACTGGGATCAGGCTCTGTAAAGTGTGACGTTACTGGGATCAGGCTGTGTAAAGTGCATTGTTACTGGGTCAGGCTGTGTAAAGTGCTGCGTTACTGGGATCAGGCTGTGTAAAGTGCTGCGTTACTGGGATCAGGCTCTGTAAAGTGTGAAGTTACTGGGATCAGGCTGTGTAAAGTGCTGTGTTACTGGGATCAGGCTGTGTAAAGTGTGGTGTTACTGGTGTCTGGCTGTGTAAAGTGTGGCGTTACTGGGATCAGGCTCTGTAAAGTGCTGCGTTACTGGGATCAGGCTGTGTAAAGTGCAGCGTTACTGGGATCAGGCTGTGTAAAGTGTGGTGTTACTGGGATCAGGCTGTGTAAAGTGTGGTGTTACTGGTGTCTGGCTGTGTAAAGTGTGGCGTTACTGGGATCAGGCTCTGTAAAGTGCTGCGTTACTGGGATCAGGCTGTGTAAAGTGCAGCGTTACTGGGATCAGGCTGTGTAAAGTGTGGCGTTACTGGGATCAGGCTGTGTAAAGTGCTGCGTTACTGGGATCAGGCTCTGTAAAGTGTGGCGTTACTGGGATCAGGCTGTGTAAAGTGCTGTGTTACTGGGATCAGGCTGTGTACAGTGTGACGTTACTGGGATCAGGCTGTGTAAAGTGCTGCGTTACTGGGATCAGGCTGTGTAAAGTGCTGCGTTACTGGGATCAGGCTCTGTAAAGTGTGACGTTACTGGGATCAGGCTGTGTAAAGTGCTGTGTTACTGGGATCAGGCTGTGTAAAGTGTGGTGTTACTGGTGTCTGGCTGTGTAAAGTGTGGCGTTACTGGGATCAGGCTCTGTAAAGTGTGGCGTTACTGGGATCAGGCTGTGTAAAGTGCTGCGTTACTGGGATCAGGCTGTGTAAAGTGCTGCGTTACTGGGATCAGGCTCTGTAAAGTGTGACGTTACTGGGATCAGGCTGTGTAAAGTGCATTGTTACTGGGTCAGGCTGTGTAAAGTGTGTTGATTACGCACATCCATAACTCTTTCTTTGTCTCTTTTTGTTTCTCTTCCCTCCTACTTTCCTTCCTCAACTCCAACTCTTCCTCCTCCTTGTTGTTCATCCTGCTCTCTTGCTCCTCTTCCCATCCACCCCTTCCTGCCCTCCCCCTGCTCTTCTGCCACATTTCCTCTCTTACCACTTCTTCCCCTGTCCCCTTCGCTCCTCCTTGATACTCGTCTCTCCCTGCTCTCTGTCCTCTCTTTCTCTCTCACTCCTCTCCCTCTCGTCTCTAATCTTCCTCTCTCTTCCTCACTCTCCTATTGCTTTTCCATCCCCATCCTCCTCTCTTCCCCCGCTCCTTTTCCTTTCCTCCTTCACTTTCTCTTTCCACTTCATCTCCTACCCCTTGTTTGGATTCCTCACCCCTGTAATCTTCTCCTTCCTCCTCCTGTCTCCTTTCCTTTCCTATCCTCCATTTTCCCTTTCTATCCTCCCCATTGCCCTCTCCTTCCCTGCCATCAATTGCATCCTCCTCCCCACTCACATCTTCTTGCTCCACCTCCTTACCTTTCTGTTCTCCCCACTTCCTATCTTCTCTCCTTTTCCTCTCCTTCTGCTTCCCTTCATCTTCTCTTCCTCTTGCCCCCTTCCCTGCTTATCTTTATCTTCTCCTTCCTCTACGGTGCTTCTCTGTCTTCTTTGCCTTTTTCTCCCCTCCGCCCCTGCTTCCCTCCCTCCGTCTCCCTTGCCCTCTTGTCTCTTCCACTCCTGTTTGCCTGTCTCCCTCTACCTTGCCCTCTATTCTCTCCTTCTCTCCTCCACCCCTGCCTCCATCCCTCTACCTGGCCCTCTTCTCTCCTCCTCTCCTTCCCTCCATCCACCTCCCTCTCCCTTTTCTCTCCTCCACCCCTCCTTCCCTCCCCTCTCCCTTGCCCTCTTCTCTCCTCCACCCATGCTTCCCTCCCTCTACCTGGCACTCTTCTCTCCTCCACCCCTGCTTCCCTCCCTCTACCTGGCACTCTTCTCTCCTCCACCCCTGCTTCCCTCCCTCTACCTGGCCCTCTTCTCTCCTCCACCCTTGCTTCCCTCCCTCTACCTGGCCCTCTTCTCTCCTCCACCCTTGCTTCCCTCCCTCTACCTGGCCCTCTTCTCTCCTCCACCCTTGCTTCCCTCCCTCTACCTGGCCCTCTTCTCTCCTCCACTCATGATTCCCTCCCTCTGTCTTCTTTGCCCTCTTCTCTCCTCCACCCTTGCTACCCTCCCTCTCCCTTGCCCTCTTCTCTCCTCCACCCCTGCTTCCCTCCCTCTCCCTTGCCCTCTTCTCTCCTCCACCCCTGCTTCCCTCCCTCTCCCTTGCCCTCTTCTCTCCCATGCAGACATCGACGAGTGCCAGCTGCGGAGCCCGTGCCAGCACGAGTGCAGGAACACGGAGGGCAGCTACCGCTGCCTCTGCCCGTCCGGCTACCGCCTTCTGCCCAATGGTCGCAGCTGCCAAGGTGGGTGTGCAGGGCCAGTCCCCAACGTTCATGCTGCACAGGCCGCTCTGTAAGAACTGTGCCTTTATCATGTGTAAGACACTCATTCTCTCTCTCTCTCTCTCTCTGTCTCTCTCTCTCTCTCTCTCTCTCTCTCTCTCTCTCTCTCTCTCCCTCTCCCTCCCTCTCTCTCTTTCTCTCTCTCTCTCTCTCTCTGTCTCTCTCTGTCTCTCCCTCTCCCTCCCTCTCTCTCTTTCTCTCTCTCTCTCTTTCTCTCTCTCTCTCTCTCTCCCTCTCTCTGCGTCTCTCTCCTTTTCTCTCTCCTCTCTCCCCACTCTTGCGCCCTCTCTTCCTCTCACTGCCACCTCATTCTCCTGGAATCATCTGTCTCTCTCACACATTCTCTGACTCTCTCTTTCTTCCCACTCTTGCGCCATCTTTTCCTGTCGCTGCCACTACATTCTCTTGGACTCTCCTCTCTCTCTCTCTCTCTCTCTCTCTCTCTCTTTATGTCGCCCTCTATCACTTTCTTTCCTTCGCCCTTTCTCCGTCTCTATCTCTGTTTCCCTCTCGCTCTCTCTCCCTCAATCTATCTTTATATGTCTATGTATCCCTCCCTTTCTGTATCTCTCCATACCTCTCTCCATCTCCCTCTGTCTTCCGCACCCTTTCTCTCTCTCCCTCTCTCTTTCTCCCCTTCGCTTACCTTACCTCTTTCTTCGTCTCCTTACTTCTCTCTCTACCTCTCACACTTTTACATTATCTGTATTTTTATCTTTGTCTTTTTGTTTCATTCTCTTCTTTGGTCCTCTTCCTACCTCTCTCTGTCTTTCTCTCTCCATGACGCTCTCTCTCCACCTCTCTCTGTCTTTCTCTCTCCATGACGCTCTCTCTCCACCTCTCCCTGTATTTCTCTCTCTCAAATACCCTCTCATTCTCTTCTTCCTTTCTCTATCACTGTTTCCCACCTCTCTTTCTCCAAAATCTTTCTCTTTCTTTCTCTTTTCCCCCCCTCTCTCTCCCTATCCCAATCTCTCCTTCTCGCTCTGTCTTGCTATCTCTTTATTGCTCTATGTCCATGTCATTCTCATATTCTCCACTCTATATCGGTCCCTTTCTTCTTTTTCTTTTGGTCTCCTCTGTTCTTTCCCCTCTCTCCACCTTTCTCTTTTTCTCTCCACCGCTGCCTCTCCTTTCTCCTTTTCCCATCCCCTCTTTCTTCCTGTATCTATCTCTCTTGTTTCTATTTGTCTCTCTTTATCTCTTTCTCGCTCCCTCGGATCTCTTCACCCTCCCAGATGTAGACGAGTGTGCAGAAGCCAGAGTGACCTGCGGCGCGGACCAGATGTGCTTCAACACGAGGGGAAGTTTCCAGTGCCTGGACACGCCCTGCCCGGCCACGTACCGGAAAGGACCCAGTCCGGGGTGAGTCCCGGGGTGCCTTGTGGGCGGGGCTTCTCCTCTGCCCCCTGCGAGGTGAGGGTGGGGGTACTTAGAGCATCTCACAGCGCTGGTCCCACGGGGCTCCTGGCCTGGCTACATTCACACATACATCCATTAGAGTCCATAGACAGTTAGAGCCAGGGCGTCGCGGTGTTTGTTTGGTGTTACTAATGTGGGTAACTTGTCTTGATAGTGAAATACTGCCAATTTAGTTTTTCACTATTGAAAGGATATCTTGCCCATAGGATAACATGGGGAATGCTGTGTAACATGTTTACTTGCATATCTTCCCATAGCAGCAAGATAGACATATGGAATTTGGGATCCCTGAGCTCAGAATTACTTAACACATCCTTTAGTGGAGATGGTTTTTAAATTCTAAGTTTAGAAAAAGGACTTTTAGAAAGTGGCTATTTTCCTGTTCAACGTTTGTGTGGCTCTGCCTGGTTGTGTATTGACTGTCTGGTTTGTGAGTGACAGGGGCTAGGGGCGGCTGAGTCAGCACAAGGCTGAATAGACCCATCTACATTTGGAGTGGTGGGAGGAGTAACACCTGGGTCTCAATAGGGCTGTGCCTGCCTGCCACAATGCTGGCTCCACCTCCTGAGGTGCGTCTGATGGCCTGCACACAATATTAGTTATCTTGATTTAGACCACGCCCCTACTCGGATAGGCCATACCCCTTTAAGAAAGTTCCCACGCCCCTTTTAGAGCACCACCAGTTTTTTTCCCACTTAAAGCCCTGGGTAGAGCCATGATCAAATGGCAGACCACCCCTCCCCCACCACTGCCACTGCCATAGTCCCAGAAATCCCCCTTATGTGGCAGTATGTGCCAAATGATTCTTACATGGCCTGGCGGGAAGATGGTGTTGGGTCATGCCCCCTCGGAGCTAGCCCTATATTGTCCTGTTGCAAGGCTCAAAATAATTTTGCAGAGGGAATGTTTCTGAATACCCTGCTGTACATTAAGGGGCCATTTAGTGGTTAGCTGCAATATTGTCTTTGTGTTTTAGTGTTTTTACTCGGTCTCGGGTAGACAGCCCATGCGCCGTCTCGAAGAGGCATGTTGTTTTTAATCTGTGGGCTTCAGCCCGCCTATGGGCTTATCATTTCCATCGCCGCTCTCATATCCTTTGTCCCCATTTCTCCATGGCATGCTTGCGTCACTCCTCTTCTTGTGTTTATCCCTTCCCCAGAGTATAGACCAAGGACTCCTGTTTTAGGAGCTACTTCTTTTTCTTTATGAGCACTTTAAAAACATCATTCCCCCACTCCCTGAAACCCCAAATGGTTTTTGTTACATCGCCTCAGTTTCCAGCCTGCTTTCATACTGAAAGTAACAACAACAGGGCAGAAGTCTTTTTTTCTCCCAGTGGCAGCTACTTTTGTTCTAAGATGGTTCTGATTCAAGCGAACACAAGGAGATGATGGACGGAGCGCTGAAACTTTTCAGACACTCACCCTCAGTCACAGATCTGGGTTGAATCCATCATCATTCTTTAGCTCACTTCGCCACCCCAGTTCAGACCCAGCTATGTGCAAATCAGTCTGACCCTGTGCCCCATGGGAACAGTCCAGCCCGAACTGCCAAGCCAGGTCTTCCCTGAACCAGAAACAAGCATTGTGGGAACCGATTTCTGGGTAACACCCCTCATCAGCCAGGCTAGCTTGACTCCAGTGGCAAAGTGAGCAAGGGAGCCACGTCTGGGCATACCCAGCCAATGTAGGGCAAACAAAGCAAACACAAGGAGATGATGGAGGGAGCGCTGAAACTTTTCAGACACACACCCCCAGTCACAGCGACCACATGATCTCGACCCCTCAGATAATTTCTACATGTTACACAGCAGCATATTTTAATGTTTTAAAAAAGCACTATGACACACGCCATAGCTTTTTCTTCTTTTAATAGACTTTAAGCCAGCTAGCAGAACTAAGCTCATGACCTTGGCTGTCTGTAAGGTTTCCCTTTTGTGCCATACACACAATGCTTAAAACTTAATTAACCTATTAATGCTAGCTTTTCCCATTACTCATAATATTTAGGTTTCTCCTGAGACAACGCATGTGCTGTCACTTGTAAGACATTTTGTGTTGGCTTAAAGAGGGCTTGGAACCCGCCCATTCCTTGTTACTTATTTGCTGGCTCGTGACTTGGCAGCGGATGCCGGTTTCACTTTCTCTTTCTTGGTTCTGCCTCCCTTGGAGCATGGACCAAGTACTGATTACTTTTGTCGATTAGTGTCCTTCCACTGCTCCAGCTAGGATGGAGGTTCTTTTTTTTCTTCTTCCCCTGTTGCTGTTCGTGTTGCTTGTTCCCCTGCCCCTCCTCTCTCATCATTGCTTGCGTCTTGGTGGTTGCCCCCTTTCACGTTGTTGCTTGCCTGTCGTTGCTTGCTTCATGGTTGTTGCTCCTCCCTCCTGTTCCATTGCTTGCCCTGCACCCCTTTGTTGCTTGCCCATTGTTGCTTGCAGCATTGTTTCTGCCCCATGTCCCTCCCTTCTGTTATTGAATGCCCTGTGACGATGGTGACAGGTGGTAACCTTCCAAAACTTCATTGGCATAAATAGAAAAACATTGCAGACTTCTAGTGCAGATATCCGGCTGTAAAGGGAAATGTGAATGGTGTCCATGTTTAAATAATCAAAAATAAATCAATACCTGTGTCTTAGGGGAAACATCCTTTACATCGCGATGATTACACCGCGATGCATTCAGAACACTGCCATTACAATGCAAGCGTTACATCGACTTGCACCGGAGGGCACCATAACCTAAGGAATAGTAAGATTTACTATTCCAACACCTTTCTTACTGTACGTAGACTGGTATTGGAATAGTAAATCTTACTATTTCGAAGTCCAGTACCCTCCAGCACAAGTCGCTGGAACGACTTGCGTTGTAAAAACTGCGATGTTACATACCGCAATCATTTTGATTGCGCTGTAACATCACATATTCGAGTCTTAGATCACCGTATGTGTAGTTGGGGAGTAAGATATACACATTTGCATGACTATTGCCCCAGTTACGAGTAAATATGCGAAGGGTTTCAGGGTGGCTGGAATAACCATTTCTGGCAGTATCTCCACAAACGCTCACTCTTATTATGAATAAAACCCCATGTAATGGGGAAAACTGTGTGGACCTGAATTCACCGGGTGTGAAGCTGCACAGAACCCCCGAATTTAACACATGCACTTATCCCTTGCTCTGAGCAGGGACTTCTGAGTGAGGCATAGGTGGTGAGGGGTAAAGAGGGTATGGAGGAAAGGAGAAGAATAGCTCTGGTCCCGGGAGAGCATTGAATGCTCCCCCTTGCCAGAGAAAATGGTCAGGCAGGGCCACTTCCGGGTGCCTGGTTTTAGTTGCAGCTGGAGCCTGAACAAGTGGAGAAGTGTGGCTCAATGGTTAGAGCGGCAGACCCTAATGCAAAGGTATGGCCCGGGACCAGGGTTCAATTTCCTGCCTCGGCGGGTCTTGGGCTTAAAATTCCACGGACCTGATAATTCTCGCCTCGGTGCCTATTCCAATCATGGAGTCCCACTCTGCAACTCTGGGCAATAGCCTGCTTAATCTCCACAATGGCCCCCACAACGCTAAGGATGCCTGGCCTCCACCTTGGGGGTGCTCAGGAGTGGACACCTCACAGGGAAAGCCAGGATGGGTTACACAGCGGTATTCGTACAAGCGCCTTGAGACCCTTGCAGGTGAGTAGTGCGCTACACAAATATCAATTTACATTTTACATTCAATTTAACAACGACCAGCTGGTGAAACCAGGTCTAGTGTTCTAATACCCAGGAACACTATGGCCCTTATTACAAGAGGCCTGCACCACTGGAGCATCACATTTTATTCGATCTGGTGGCACAGGCCTCTCAATCATGTCTATGAGGTGACGCAAAGCCACCCTGTGTGGGTTTGCATGAATCTCAAAGATATGGAGTAAACATGGCAGCGCAAAGGGCTGCCATGCTTAATCTATATCAAAGAGGCGTTCGATGAGGATTGCTGTGGGTGTTCCCCCTCAAGACCCATGGATTTACAACACTGCCCCAGATTTACAACATCGCACAAACCTGGGGCAGCACCTAAAACGTACACCTCCCAAGAGCAGGCGTAACGAGGAGAAATGTTTCACCTTTCCTTGTTTTTTCCTCTTTCCACGTGTGCTGCATTCACCACACAAAGGAGGGAAACATCCATCACAACGCAACTTTTACGACGCACTACCATTACAACGCAGGATTTACAATGCAAGTCATTACAATGACTTGCGCTGGAGGGCGCTGTAGGATAGAGAATAGTTTAATTTACTATCCAAAACCTTCCCTACTATCCACGGGGACTGGAGTTGGAATAGTAAATTAAACTATTCCACTATCCAGCGCCTCCCAACGCAAGTCGTTGTAACGACTTGCGTTGTAAAACCTGCGTTGTAAAGGCATGCGTAGTAAAAGCATGCCTTGTGATGACATACATCCCACAAAGGATGAGGAAAACTCCTCTTATTATTGTTTTTCTGCTGGAAGGTATCCCTCCCTGCACAAAACCAAGCATGACAACAACACAGACACCCTTGTACCATGGTGCAAGAGTGCTTGCGTTGGCGCTGGGATGCACATTGTGCACCTACTGTAAGGACAGTGTAATATCTAAGTAAGTATGCTCACATCTCTTCCTTGACTCCACCAATGGAATTCAGTAAACGTGATGTCATTTAGAATATCATGATTGGACTCATCACAGTTGGTCTTGGGCTGAGCATCTAGCCAGACGCTCCTGGTGGGGCTTTCATCCTATTTGTAACAGTTTGTAACTTATGCTAATAAATCTACCTGAAAACTACCTTCAGTCTGGACCCAAGTTATTACATTAATTTGGCGACGATACTAAAAGAACCTACATCAATCACCTCTACAAGCAAGTACATCTGGATTTTACCTATCAACACTGCTGTGAACCAACTGTCAAAAAAATCAGCCCCACCAGTGACCTCTGCACCGGTCGCCCTCATCAACTTGGTTCCTGTCAACTTGACACACTTCAACCATACAACAGCAGTGACTTTGTCAAAGGTAAAATAATCCTTTTACATTAACTTCGAAACTTTGAAAGAAATTAGCAAAAGCTTTTAAAACAACGAAATACTCCTGTAAAGGATTAAAAGCATCTTGAAACGGAGCACTAACAACAAAAGACTCCTGTTAAGTGTTAAAAGCATCTTGAAACGGAGGAATTTCTGTATTAATCTGTGACTGTGCAATTTTGAATTATCTGTCTTCCCTGACTCTCTGAATATTTGGAAGCATTTGTGGATACGTTAAATAAATACTATTTATTGACTAAAAACCTAACTGTAAGCAGAAGAGACAGCAGCTCTGAAAGTTAGCAGTAAAGACAGCAACTCTGACAGATTATGTGCAAAGTAATCCATGATCTTACCGTGTTATGTCAGTGACAGTTAGTCAGAGGAACTTTTCATCGCTTCTTTAAACCTTCAAGTATCTCCATTTTTTTAATGTTTAAATATCCACAGACTGCCTGAATTTCCAATAACCTTCCGAGTTTAACTTCTATATAATTTTGAAGTTAGTAACTACATGAGAGACTGAATGATAAATCGCTACTGCCATCTACTGGTCACATAAACGTCAATTTATTTTGTGTGCGATGTGTATTCAAAACACTCGAAATTTCAACAACTTTAAAACAAGTGAGGTAATGTTGTCTTTTGAAAATAATCGCCCCAGAAGAAAGGAGTATGACGCTGAGTGATGTTTGATTTCCCAATTTAGTGTCCACGGTCACCCTATACATTAAGTACATACATTTCACACATTTTCACCCAATCTTCAGGTGCCAGATTGAAGTACATTTCACTCGTTATCACTCGATCCCCAAATGCCGGATTGACAGTAAATGTTCCTCTATATTATAACATCGGTCCCATGAGAGTTGGACGCTAAGGAGATTATACCTCTCACTAACCTTATCTTCATCTGCTAAGTGACGGTTGTATTTTCCGTGTGGAGCCATCCTTCTCCTGCAATTTCAAGTTGTAACTGATTACGTCACTGAGCCCTCACGGAGTGTTAGTGATCAAAACTCTTCTTTCAAGTCATCACGTCCTACGTAGCGGCCATCTTAGAGTTATAGCTTTTTACCTGCCTCTTATTACGTGCTGTCTTATGAACTATTTGATCAAAAAGTTGAGCAACAACATGGATGATGTTTTCCTCATAAACGTAATGTCAAGGTTAATTTCAAACATAATTCAACAATTACTACGAAAACTCGGCGGCGTCTGCAGAAAACAATATGCAGTGACCCCGGGTGAGAAGTCGCTCACCGGCGACTGGTGTTATTGATTATTTACAGTAGTTTTTATTCAATTTACAGTATTATTTATTTCATATACATGATGTCTACTGTAAGATATAATAATTTTGAAAGACATTTGTTTCAATGTTATAAAGGTAATTTCACACTTTGCCTGTCAACCTTCGCAGTGATAAGCACACCAATTACCAATTACAGTTATTTGTACACAATTAAATTTAGTCTCATACAGTACATATTACCTTTCGTTCATAGTGCACAATATTTAGGTCTCAGTCGTTTCAGCATGCTTTTTCACATAGTGGTCATTTTCTAGGTAGTTTATTGTATTTAGGGTTTGTCTCGGTTATTTATTGACCTCAATGTACAATATTGGACCTACATTTATACCTTAACTTAAGATTTGGAGCAGTATTTATTTTTCTCTTTCTTAAGAGAAGTCATGAATTTCACTCGTTCAATTTTGGGTTCTAGCCCAATTAATATTTACCTCATGCTATTTCTGTATACAGAATTTACAGGTAATTTTTTTTTCAGTGCACTGTTTTCTCTGCTTCTTTTTCACGGTGCATAATCTGTACCACAAACGTAGTGTCTCACAGAGTTATAGTCCTGTCTGTTAGTGCACATTGTTTGGGCATTTCAGTTTACGAATATTTGTTGGGTGTTGTCCCATTAGTTCAGTGCACTATATTATCCATGTTATAAAGTTAAGTTACTCTCACTATCGTCTTTGTTCTTTTTCTCCTCTTGGTATTTAGAGTGAGTTTGAGTTATTACTAACTTTACGCATGTCAGTATCTCTCCGGAGGTTGCCCATGTTAGTTGTTTTGCCCTCTGTGGGTGCATGGTTTTTCTTACTTTAATCCATGGGTCAGTTTACTCTGGGCGTTTTATTCTTAATACTTATTTGATGTTTTCCACTTTAGCCCAGTTTGAATTTTTCTTATAATTAATTTTCTTCTTATATGATAGTGAGGGTTAAGAGATGTTATTCTTTTCCTTCACTGTCTATTCGTTTTCTCCTGATCTGTGTTGTCCTTTTCTAACTTACCTGGCCAGTAGGTGTGAATTGAACTGCCATTGATGGTTTTCCTACCTTTTCTTTATCTTTTCTTTCTTTTTCTGTGTTTAGAGAAGAGGATGAGTATTATGTATTTTATGGGATTTAATAACGAATCTCTATTTGTATTTAATTTACTTCCTCATCTCTCTTATATTGTCTTTACTTTTATTGCTGGATCTTCAATTCTCTTTACTTCTCTTTTGAACGTCTTTTATTCTGATTCTGCTCACTCTTATACTTTTCTGTGATGTATTATTTTCTTATCTAAGTTTCTTTCTTTGTGTTCTTTTGAGAAAGGAGGATATGTAATATCTAAGTAAGTATGCTCACATCTCTTCCTTGACTCCACCAATGGAATTCAGTAAATGTGATGTCATTTAGAATATCATGATTGGACTCATCACAGTTGGTCTTGGGCTGAGCATCTAGCCAGACGCTCCTGGTGGGGCTTTCATCCTATTTGTAACAGTTTGTAACTTATGCTAATAAATCTACCTGAAAACTACCTTCAGTCTGGACCCAAGTTACTACAGACAGGAATGCACTGTAGCATGTAAATTTGGTGCCATTCTGCCCTTTCGAATTGGTCGTAGGGCAGCACAGTAAGAACACTTGCGGCGCTGCCCTACGCCAATTCTTTGTAAATGAGGCCTTGATGCAAAAACACCGGCCCATCAACAGGGGAACTTCTCTCCACCCAGCTCATAATACATTCCTATGTATGTAAAGCAACATTGCCTCTGCTCAGCGCATGAGAACTTGTAACATTTAACAAAAGAAATGACGACTCCTTGTGTTGCTGAGTCCAGATGTGGATTTATTCTTAGTAATCAAGAATGAATGTACAGGATACACGCAAGGATGTAATTCAGTAAAGGGCCCACCCGGAGCAGCTGCCCTGCTGCTCAGCCTCAGATATAACTGACCATAGACTAAAACATACACAAAAGGAACTCTAGGTGACATCACAGATACAGGCTGAGCAGCAGAGAACAAGACACCAAAGAAGGATAGAGAGGGAGGAAAAGCAGGATGTAACACAACTGTTTAGAATTGTTGACACCTTTCTGATTAGAGAAATGAATATGTCGCTAATCTAGTACAGCACAACTGATGCTCGTCTCTTCTTCCCTGCAGGACGTGCTTCCGACGTTGCCTGCAGGACTGCACCACCGGAGGACCCTTCTCTCTGCAGTACAAGCTCCTCACCCTGCCGTACGGCATCCCAGCCGGACATGACGTGATCCGCCTGAGTGCCATCTCAGACGCTGGTGTCCTGCAGAACCAGACCTCCTTCACAGCCCTGGAGTATGACGGGGGGAGCCCTTTCGCCATTCGGGACCAAGGTGGCCATGGCGTGATATACACTCTGCGCGCTCTGGATGCACCCGGGGTGTATCAGATGAAGGTGCAGGCCTCCGCCTACAGCCTGGACCCGAGGACACTCAAGCACCAGAGCGTCTTCATCATCTTCATCTCCGTCTCTCCGTACCCATACTGAGGCTACCACAAGCGACTCTGTCACAGGAGACTCGTGCCAGCCTTATGCCAAGGAGGCCACGCTAGGTCCTCAGTGGACAGTCGTGAAGACTACGACCAGAGATATGACAGCCTTGGCAAGCCATCACAAGACAGTCACAGCACACTCCTGTCAGTGTCAAGAGCAAACCTCCAAGAAACACACAATTAAACAAAAAATGGTTCTGTCGGGTAGAAGGTACGTTAGTTAAAATTGCTCAAAGTGCAGTTGTAACAACCTAGAGCAATCTCTAGAGAACGCCTGTGGGATAAAGCACCAATTCTTAAATAATGACTGAGAGAAAGGGCTTGGTATTGTTACTTTTATCAGAATTAATTCATTCAATGATATTCACAGTAAACAAAAAACGAAAACTGTCAACACAAGGTATTTACACGGATGCAAGGTGAATAAAGTGACTATAGTGCTTCAGTGCTCAAAGGGTGTACAATATATACAGTGCGGTCATGATTGGCTATGTACAAATTTAGCGATAGGCAAGATAACACTTTCACTCCAGTGACTCCTATATTTTGTTGTATGGAATCCTGGTAGTTCTGGACCTAAAGTGTGCGTCGACGTTTCAACCCTAGTAGTGTCCCGGTTGGTGGTCACGGCGGGTCTTCATCAGGACAATGTGGGGGAGCAGGGGACGGGTTTACAGCCTAAAATGTAAGCGAAGGTGTTTATGAGAGAGGATGCTGGTGTGCTCGTCAAGATGCACTGTATAGGGAGTGCGTCACTACTCACCCTGGGTCGGACGGAGCAGTCTCAGCCGGGGATTCAAGGATTATTCTGGATGAGTCCCAACGGGTATTGATCTGTAAGGGGGGAGTTAAAACCAGCGTTTGCAGGATTCGAATAAAGGCCAGGACGCAGTATGAGAACACACAGCAGGCATTGTGAGCCCAGCAAAGGCCAAGCCACAAAAAACAGCACACCATTACCAACCTAGAAGCGACAGGGTGGCTTCTCACCATACACACAGCCATGGAAGACCTTCAATATACACACAACAGGCCACTGAGAGCTCAACAAAGACAAGGCCACAGTCAAAATAAATAGCACACCATCACCTCTCCATAAGTGATACTGCAGACCCCCAACAGACACTGCCAAGGGCCACAGAATCCCACCTAATACTCAGGAGGCCATTGTGAGCTCTACAAAGACAAAACCACAAAAGTCCTTCACCGCTGCAGTGAAGCAACAC
Source organism: Lissotriton helveticus (assembly GCF_964261635.1). Taxonomy (NCBI): domain Eukaryota; kingdom Metazoa; phylum Chordata; class Amphibia; order Caudata; family Salamandridae; genus Lissotriton; species Lissotriton helveticus. The sequence continues at coordinate 2,131,384,597 of NC_136065.1, read as the reverse complement.
GCCACCACCAACCTATAGGCGACAAGGCTGACCCTCAAGAGACATAGACAAGGCTGATCTTACGGAGCCCGCCAGAGACAGGGTCCCGACTGTAACTCACGATACCAGAGAGATGGTGCACCCAACCACCCCACAGGTGGTATGGCCATTGGAAGCTCTCATCACCAGTTAGAAAGTATCGCCAGACCCTCGCGGCTCCACAGGAGACGCAGCCGTGGCCAGCCTCCACCATCTCCTCAACGACACATCCATGGAGGTTCATCACCACCCCACGAGAGCGAGTCGCCAAAGAGATTCACTGCTCCACTGAATCCACGAGAATTGTCGCTTCTTCAGATGTCTTCTCCAAAGAATAATCTGTGGGTAAAGTTCAGCGTAAAATAAATAGGATGATTTTCATTTTGTTTTTATAAATTAAAGAAATGTCCTTTACTTTTCCAAAGTGCCTTTTAAAATATAAATTTTACATAAAGATGTCAATAAACATCATTACTCTAGTGCTTATTCCAAAGGGAAGTATATGATATTGGATCAAATCCTCACGATGCGAAAAACAAAAAATAGCCACAGAGCTGAATGTATTTTACATCATCACATATTGAAAGTCTTAAGACCGCTGTGTTCAATTAAAAAGAAAAGTGTTCAGCTTTGTAAATAAAATTAATTTTTTTACATTTCCCTAATGACATGGTATTCCATCATATGTTTTTAGTTCCTTCATCGGCTACTTCTCTTGCAGGTTCAAGGGACTGCTAATTATATGGAATATAAATTCAGCCTGGAGTTGGGGGGCAGTCCTGAGGGCTCCTATCTCTCAGAGGGTAAAGTGTGAACATTCAGTCCCTGTCTTTTCAAGTAAACTTTCCCTAGTGCTGAGCTAGTTCACAACCCGCAGCACACATTGTGGGCGTATCACAAAAATAAAAGAACTTTCAGGTGTGTTTCCTGGCTATGGTAGGCACTCTTCTCTTTCTGTTCGCCAATGGGTTTGCAGATCATCGGCTACATCAGGCTCGCATCCAGTCCTTGGAGACAAAGGGCCACATGCTTTAAAGAATGGAATTGCAATTCCTAAATAGCGATTTTTAGGGAATCGCTATTTAGGAATCGCAATGTAGGAATACAAATTCCTTAATAGTGACTCGTAAATTGCGACTCGCTTTTTAAGGTATGCCTTTCCATTCATTCCTATGGGCCATAGGAGTGAACGGGAAGATATTCGCAATTTGCGAGTACCAAATAGGTGTTCGCAAATTGCAAATGTAATTTCAAGGGTGCTAGGGGGCCAAAAGGTCACCCTGCTGCACCCCCAAAATCAGCATGCGTGCACATGTGGCGCACACATATGCACTAAGGGCATATGTGTGCGCCTATTTTACGCATTTTTCTTAGAAATTGCAAATTACCATCAACTTGAAGTTGATGGTAATTTGCAATTCCAAATTGCAAAAATGCAATTTGCGAACGTATGATGCATTACATTTAGGGAATATCAATTTCAGAACCCCTAACTGCATTCGCAATTAAGGAAATCGCAAGAATTGTGATTTCCTTAATTGCGAATGCCTTTGGGCTTGATGCTTTGGAACTAGCATTTTACCAGTCGCAAACGGGCCGATTCTGCGAATCAGCCTGTTTGCAACCGCTAAAATGCTTGATGCATGTGCACCAAAGCCCATGTTGTCAGGTCCCTGTTCATTATGACTACTGTAAGAATTGGATTATTTTTTGGGGTAGGTGACTACCCACCTCAAGGTCACAAACAATAGCTCTGACCTTCAACAGGTCCAGAAAGTGTTCTGATGTGGAAGCCTGGAGGTGCCACATTTGAGCCTGGCACTACCTAGAGAGATGGGGTGACTCCTGGACACTCACTAACCAATGGGATAGAAGTTCTCTGGCTAGCCTTACCCACTTTTTCAGTAGTTCTTGTTTGCCTTGCTGGCAACAGTCCCAAAAGTCCATATGTCAGGACATTTTCAAAATGGCAAAAGTCTTAACCCACACTAAACTTGAGCTCTGAGGGATGGGGTGTGTATGGGGAGGCCCACAACAAGCCCAGAGACAGAAGTCTGGTAGGACAACAGGAGGGTCTGTCAGGACGTATCTGGGTGATCTACACGAATTGTCTTGGTATCCTGTTTTTACCTTTACACGTTCACCCCAAGTGTTACATGTGGAGCTAGACCTTTTACACTGCAGCTGTCAAACAGAGGCTTACAGCTTCAACCGGCATATTTTGTTGAGCTCTGTGGACTCATCTCGGCCTAGTCAGGTCAGGCTATTGTTTACCCCTGGGACTCTTTTCACACCTATTTTATGCCTATTCAGGGTTGAGAACAGGCTGAGAGCTGGCCGGGGCTTATGCTAATTAGCCTTCTGACACTTCAGGGAGAGAAAGGCTCATTTTCTAAAGGTTTTGCAGCGTGACTCCTTTTCTGGATTCACATGCTGTGCATTATTCCGCCATCTAGTGGTTGGGTCCAGAATTGTCAATTTTTTGGGTCGCTGTTGACCACCATTTGGGGCCAGGTACGTCCCCTGTGTCATTTCAGACAGTATCCTGGAGGTCGACGTGCGTGGTGGCCATCTTCAGATTCTGTTTTCTGCTGTTGGGTCTGGAAGCAAGATGGGAAGCTCTGAAGAAAGTTTTGATTTTTCCCCAAAAACTTTGTGAAAGAAGAAGATTGCCAAGAAATATCACCGATCTTTGACGTTGTAACCAGAGGCAGGAGCAGAGCTTTGGTTTCACACCAGAGGACCACTCCAGTCCACAAATGGTGTGGTAGGGGTTATGGAGAATACCCCCTTCAAGTTCTGCCCCAAGTTCCCCCACAAGTACAGTAAACGGCAAACGCAACCCACACAATGTCTGCAACCTTTGCCTGCCAGAAGATCATCAGTACAAGTATTGTGAAGCCTGCGCAGCGTTCCTGCCGAAGACGCTGAGGACACGTCGAAATCAAAGACAGGCCCACTATGCCACAATGTCACAGAGAACAAAGAAAACTTCCCTGAGAGACCTGGCTTTCTCTAGCGACAAGGAAGAACATGGAGCATCAGCTGAGTCGACGCACAAGTGATCGGACGTTGAGATCCTGTAAGGAGAATCCCAAAAAATCCACCCTCAGAATAAGAGGGATCCGAAAAAAAAGACGTAGAAGATAAAACACCATAAAGGTCCATCGGAACTGAGGGCCACAAACAAGGCGCACAAGGCAGTCCTGACGCCGAGCAAGAAGGTGATCGAGGGTCAGCCGCGATCAAAGGAACCCCAAGCACCGAAGGTTACCGAGGCGAGAAAATCGCAGAAAAAGCCGAAGCCACGGGTTGACACCGAACCCACAAAAAATGTGAACAAAACTGCCGAAGACTAACTTTGACGTCGGAAAGAAGCAAAAATCTCTGGCCTCTGATGCCGAGAGGGCCCTCAAGGTCAAAAGAAAAAGGAAAATACTCGAGGAGGAAATGGCAACACTCCTACAAAAGGAAAAGGACTTCGACGCCTCACTGAAGGATTTTTGAATCCCAAAGACACTGGCTGCTGACCTAGATAACATTGATGCCGAAGAGGCACAAGACGCTGAGGGAGAAGAAGGTATCTTTGACTCCCCTCCAACCCCTGAGCCCAAGGCGAAGACCCCGAGGAATACGGAGACATACTTGATGAAGAGGAAAACTCCATAACCTTCGAAGATACGTGGAACGATCGAGAGCCCAGAAGAGGAAATTTGCAGTTTTGCAGCGTGGATCTTTCTGGATTTACTATGCTGTGCATTATTCCGCCATCTAGTGGTTGGTTCCAGAATAGTAAATTTTTTTTTTTTTGTCGTCACGAAGGACACCAAATGGTGGTATGTCGACACACACCTGGACCACAAAAAAAAAAGAGAAGAAATACTACAATTCCGGACCCAACCACTAGGTGGCAGAATAATGCACAGCATAGTGAATCCAGAAAGTCTTCAAGCTGCAAAACTACACTGACAGGTAAGAAACTATACGTTATCCTTCGAAAACTTCACCTCCAGATGACATAGCTTTCTGTAAAGACATTGTAAAAAGGGCAGCAAATCAATTTGGTGTACCCTTAGAGGAAGAAAAAGGGGACACGTGTTTCTTGCTGGAAGCCCTGGCAACAGCAGCAAAAGGAACACAATACCTTCCAAAGCTGTGCAGTATCCTGGATCAAGGCAAAGAAGCCTTCAAGGAACCAGCCTCAAACAAGGGGGTAACCCCCAGGGTGGAGAAAAAGTACAAACCATTCTCAAAGGACCCTAAATATGTTCAGGTAAGTGCAATACCTGACTCTATTATTGTCACCACAGCCAGGAGGAGAGCAAATGCAGTCTGTAACACCGGGCCTCCACCAGAAAGAGAAAGTAAGAGGATGGATATGGTGGGGAGAAGAAGGAGGCAGCAACGCAGTGGCTCATCGCTAACTCAAATGCACTGTTAAATAGATATGGACGCCAGCAGTGCTATGAAATAGAGGAGACGTTGAACAAACACCTTGAGCAGGACAAGAAGAGGGCAAGATCTATTGTCCAAGAGGGCGAAAATGTGGCAAACACCAGTCTAAAGTCAGCTTTGGATGCAGCAGATACTGCGAGTAGGCAGATGTGCACAAGAACCATGCTGAGAAGACACGCTTGGCTCCGAATCTGAGGTTTTAAGCAGGAAGTTAAAATCTCCATCATTAATAAACCATTCAATGGAGAAGCTCTGATTGGCAAAGAGGTAGATGAAGCCTTTCAACAAATAAAGAAGGACAATGAAACAGTAAGGGCAAGGGGGCCCTGCAGCAAAGAGGTTCCATTAGAAGAGGGGGATTCAATAACAGAAAGCCCACAGGTAGAAGCACCTTTGGTCAAGGACAACAGATGTCACAACAAACTCAAGGGCAGAACCCAAGTCAACAAATGGGTCAGCAGTCAAGTTATCAAGGTTGGCAACAACAACAGAAGCAGCCCTTTCCAGGAAGAGGCAGAGGAAGAGGACAATCCTCCAGAGAAAGAGGAAATGGGCTAACTGACCCAATCACAAATAAGGGCCCACCCAAGACACCAGTGGGGGGAAGAATATCCTTTTTCCACAGAAAATGGAAAAGGATCACAACAGACAATTGGATATTAAATTTGGTAAAATATGGGTATTGCATAGAGCTCACAAAGACACCACAGGCAAATCCACCAAAAACAAGGGAATTGAGGAGATCAGAACAAACGCTGCTAAACACAGAGATCAAGGAAGTAAGCCTAAAACTGGCCATAGAAAAAGTACCAAAACAAGAATGGGTCACAGGAAACTACTCCCCATATTTTCTAATACCCAAACAGGATCAAACTCCAAGACCAATCACGGACTTGAGATTCATAACAAAGTTCATACTGACACAAGACTTCAAAATGTGTACCCTCCAAGAAATAATCCCACAAATTCAAAAGGGGGATTACTTGGCAACAATGGACCTCAAAGACGCCTACATACACATCACCATGAACAGAAGCCACAGAAAGTCCCTAGGATTCCTGCACAATGGAACACACTAACAATTTAAGGTACTTCCTATCAGAATAAAATCTGCTCCACAGGTGTTCACAAAGTGTCTACGCAGTGGCGGTACACATGAGAAGAGAGAGAATCCTCGTTTACCCCTATCTAGACGGCTGGCTCATAAGGGGATACTCAAAACGAACATGTCACAAACATTTTCAAAAGATGATCCAAATACTACAAACACTGGGTTTCTAGATAAACCACAAAAAATCTTTAATAACACCAGAAAGAGAAAAAACCTTCCTGGGAGCAATGTTAAATACAGCGAAAGCAAGGGCATACCCCTGAGAGACCAGGACACAACCAATCCATCAAGAAACATTCCTCTACCAGAAGGGTCAGTCTCTGACAGTGAGGAAGGTCATGAAACTAATGGGCATGATGGCATCATGTATCCCTCTTATCTATACCTCACACCCGCCTACACAGCTGCCCATTCCAAGAATGGCTCACCAACAGCTGGTCTCAAGCCACAGGAAGTTGGGAGGATCTAGTGGTTGTTACACAAAGGGTGCAAGCAGAGATACAATGGAAGGCATCCAACAACATAGCACTGGGGAGACTTTTCAGGACCCAACTCCATCTGTGACAGTCACCATGGACGCATCCCTCAACGGTTGTGGAGCGCATTTCAACCAGCTGAAGGTGCATGGTCAATGGAACGAACAGGATTCCACAAAGCACATCAGCTTTCTGGAAATGAAAACTGTCTTTCTGGCACTCAAGGCATTCCAGAAACACATTCAGGGAAAAACCATCTTAATCCAAACAGACAATACAACGACAATGTTGTATCTGAGCAAACAGGGGGGGGGGGACGACAATATCCTTTCCCCTGAGCAAACTTGCACAGGAAATCTGGCAATGGGCAATAGTTCACAAAATCAACCTCTACCGGGAGTAGACAACATTACAGCAGACCAGTTGAGCAGACAGGACAACTGCTCCCACAAATGGGAGTTGAAGCAGAACACAGTATATTATCTGTTCAACATCTGGGCAACCCCAGTGATAGAACTGTTTGCAACAGTGCTGAACAAGAAATGCCAGTCCTTTACCTCGAAGTTTCCACACCACCGATTGAAGCAAAATGCACCTTCACTCAACTAGTCGAAGACATTTGCTTACACCTTTCCACTAATACCCCTGATGCATAGAGTGTTACAAAGAGCAAAAATTCCAGGAAAAAATATGATCCTCATTGCCCCTCAATGGCCAAGGCAAATATGGTACTCAACCCTCCTGGAACTATCTAGGGGAGAAATGATCAAGATCAAAACAGAAATGGACCTGCTCACCATGCACCAGGGCCAGATATTTCACCAAGAGTCAGCAACGCTAGAACTAGCAGCTTTGCGCCTGAATACATAGAATGTGGGCAACTCAATCTGCCTCTACGAACCATGGACATTCTAAAAGAGGCAAGGAAACAGTCAACAAGGAAATGCTATACAGCAAAATGGAAAGATATACCGCATGGTGCACCGCTAACAAGAAAGACAGTTCAATCAACGTGCTAGAAACGGTTATTACATAACTTACTTACTTCTTAGACAGCAACATCAACTACTCAAGCATAAAGGTGCACCTTGCGGCCGTAGTGGCATACGCAAGAGGAAAATCATGCAAAGCTTTTTTTACAAGACCAGTCATCAAAAGGTTTCTAGAGGGACCAAAAATAATTGCCCCATGAAGCGCAGCTCCAGTACCAACATGGAGCTTAAATGCAGTACTTTCTCAACCAGTGGCAAAGCCCTTCGAGCCCATGCATACAGCAGACCTCAAACAGATTACTCTAAAGACAGCCTTTCTTGCTGCGCTAACATCACTACGAAGAGTAAGTGAGATGCAAGCGTTAACAATACAAGAACCCTACTTAGAAATCCACAACGATGAAGTAATCTTAAAATCGAACCCACAGTTCTTGCCAAAAGTGGCATCTAAGTGGATGTATGACGTTACAACGCATACTTTTACCACGCATACCTTTACAACGCGTTTTTTACATCGCAAACCTTTACAACGCATAGCGCTTAGAGGTGCTGGATAGTGGTAAGTATAATTTTCTATTCCAACTCCAGTCCCCGTGGACACTAGGGAAGGTGTTGGATAGAAAATTAAACGTATTCCCTATCCTAGAGCGGCCCCCAGCGCAATGCGTTGTAATGGTTTGCGTTGTAATGCCTGCGTTGTAATGGTAGTGCGTGGTAAAAGTTTCATTGTAAAGGTTGTTTACCCATCTAAGTATCACTTAAATTAAAACATTCTCCTGCAGGTGTTCTTTAAAAACTCAAAGACTAAAGGAGAGAGAAGCCTCCATAGCCTGGATGTAAGGAGGGCTTTGTGGTATTATTTGCAAAAAACAGAACAAATCAGGAAGACAAAGCAATTGGTTGTCGCCTACGCACATACAAACACAGGATCACTGGTATCAAAGGCAACTATCACAAGATTGATAGTACAAACCATCCAAACATGTTATACCAATGCCAAGAAAGAACTAACAATTCAACCAACAGCTCACTTCACTAGAAAGAAAGGAGCAGCGCTTGCCTTTCTGGCCAATGTATCCATTGATTCCGTTTATGCAGCAGCAACATGGGCATCACCACACACCTTTACAAAGCATTATTGGGTGGACATAGAGATAAATACGGAAGCTCAAATTGGACAGAGGGGGCTTCAACATCTGTTTGCATAGTCTTCCTTTAACCATAGCCTCCCCAAGATGGGAGAAACCGCTACATAATCTAATGCACAGCATGTGAATCCAGAAAAGGATTCACGCTGCAAAACGAAATGGTAACTTACCATTAGGAGTAGTTTTGCAGCTTGAAGACTTTTCTGGATTCACATGCGACCCACCCGGCCTCCCCTATAAGGAAAACGAACAGGTGGGGAAGCAAAGGGCTACATCATTGATTCAATAACCATCTCAAGGATTACAAAAAAATAAATAAATAAAAGGCCACTGTAGTGAATACACTTTCTACTCCATATACTAGGGACGTGAAGGCAAGTTAAAGGTGTAAATTAGAAATAAGCCAATTCAGCCATGTTTAGAGAGGAAGCACTTGCCCTCTGCTCATGGTTAGCATGGATAAAGTGCCCAGAGTCGCAACACCAGCACAAATATAGGGTCCAGCAAAAGGTGAGAAATTTGGGGTGACCACGCAGAAATGGCAGATGTCCCACAGCTGCTGTGGGTTTCATGTAGCAGAGAGGGTTGTCACCTTTCCCACAGAAAAATATGAGCTATTTGTTTAACATTTTTGCGAAGGCCCAGGCATGTTACCCAAATAGGACTTTATATAAAACAGTCCATATTCATTTATAACATAGCCTTGCTGCCTTTGTTTACTTTAACTATCAGTCATCAATCATTAACCCCTTCCATGCTGCCATCGGCCATTGGCCTACAGCAGCACTACCTGCCCAGTGCTGCCGTCGGCCAATGGCCGACGCGGCCCGCCCGGTGCACTTCCGCATGGAACGGGTTAAGGGAGCTCACACACACACTTTGAAGTGCTTTCTGCATATATTTGCTATTTTAAGTAGGTACTGATGAGAGACCCAAATATTAGCTTTAGGTGCTTTTCCTACTTTTTGTACCGGCCGGGACATTAAGATACTGGAGGTGTGGGTAAGAAACCACTTGGGTGGGATACGTAGTTCTGTAGTAGGGGTATCTCTGTGTATAGTCATAATCTAGTGAATAGTCCCGCCCATGTGCATGGACCCCGGAGCAATCAAAAATAATCTCTTAAGCTGTCAGAAAACTGCAGAACTGCAAAGACACTTAAGAGATAATTTAATGACAAATAATGCAGCCTATATCCACAGGCTACACTGTCCAGTACTTAAACTAGAAATTCCACCAAAACACACACACACAACAGCACAGTCTGCCCAGTTTCTTCCATAGAGAAACTTGCCTCTACCAGTAAAATCCTCTGGAATGATAGAGAAAAAGGTATAGACAGACAAGCCCCATAGGCTGCCATTATGTGGCTTAAATAGGATACTGTGCCTTTAAGAGAACCTTCCAGAACTTTCTCCCAGTATCCCAGAATGCATAGCAGGTCCCACTTACTTTCAGTTCTTTTTTCCGGCTCCTGCTAACAGGACCCTGGTGCATTGAGCTCTCCCTTTTTCAAGGGTTTATTGGATTTTGTGCACTTTTGACTTCAAAGTGTTTTCTGTTGTTAATACTTGGTGTCTCTCTTCATTCCTGGGTGTTTGTTCAGGCTTTTAGGTCTCTAAAATGCCTGCTCTGTTTGACAAGTGCCCTGCATGTGGAAGGAAGAAGGCCAAGTCGGATTCACACGACGTCTGCATTCTCTGCCTCCCTGAAGAACATGTTCCTGAAGGCTGTGACATTTGTCAGACCTTTTCAACAAGGACCCTGAGGGAAAGGCTGAAGATTAGGCTCCAAGGCCTAGAGGAGAGATGACTGCAGGCTGCAGGTGGGTCTGGGCAGGCTGGGAAGGCTCCCTCTGCCCCTGCTGAGGCCTCTGGGGGGCTCCTCAGAGGCAGGAAGACCAGCAAACGATCCCGGTCTCCGTCGACGTCGATTGCATCGACGACGACGTCGGGAGGGATGACGACGGTGTGTTCCCCATCTCCCCGGGGCTCCGGGTCGAAACAGCGTGGAAAGTCGACGTCGAAAGGCCTGGGCAGGCCGCCGTCGAAGTCACCGTCGATGGCGTCTTCGTCGTCACCGTCGGCGTCGTCGGCGTCGAGCCATCAGCTTCGAAGGAGGACCAGTAGGCATCGCGCTCGCCGCCGAGGCGACACCGCCGTTCGCCATCGAGTGGACGTTCGGCGTCGAGGGGATCCTCGACCTCGAGGACTGCGAGGAAGCGGTCTACGAGGGACAGTCGACGTTCGACGTCGAGAGCTGACCGCTCGTCGTCGAGCTGTCGAAGAAGAAATACTCAACGGCATTCGACGCCTGAGTCACGGGGTCGACGTTCGACACCAGAAAAACGACGCTCGACGTCGAGGGGGAAGAGATCGGCGTCTGGGAGCAGTTCTGCCTCCCCAAAACGGCGCCGAAGGAGTTCTGGCGCCAGAAGTCAGGCGGGGTCTGGTGAAGGACACCGGAGGCGGCGCTCACGTTCTGGAGGGGCTGGTTCGCAGTCCCCTCCTCCGAAGAAGTCACCGGGCTCGGTGTACTCGGTGGTTTATACACCGCCTCGGCCTAAATCGACTCCTCCTCTACCTAAGGAGGATCCGCCCATTAAACCCCCGCTACCTCCTCTGCCACCAACGGGGCATCCACCGCCACCGCTTCCACTGCGTGGGCCTAGGCCTCGGTCGGAGATTCCTCCGGTCCCTCCGCCACGGTCGACGTCCCTACCTAGGCTACCTACACCTCCGAAGGGGACTCCAAGACCTAGAACCCAGGATAAACCACGGAAGACGCCTCCACGGAAACCTACAGAGCGTCCACGTTCTGGGAGATCACGATCCCGTTCCAGGAGGAGGGAAAGATCGCTCCACCGGTCTTCCACACGGTCGAGACGACGCCACAGGAGGCACAGGTCTCGTTCCCAGACAAGGTCCTCGGGGACCAGGGACTATTCTCCGACGTTGTCGGAATCACCAGAGACAAGGGTTTCACTGATTGATGATCTGGTGTCCTTTCAGGAAGTCCTTTTGAGGGGTGCAGCGAAGCTGGGCATCTCGTTGACGGTGCCCACGCCCAAGACGTCGGTGATCTTTGAGACGCTGCACCAGAAACATCTATCCCGACCATTGCTACCACTGGTGCCGGGCCTGGAAGAACCGGCCATGGACCTTTTCCTGACCCCGGCGGTGACCAAGGCGGCTCCCTCGAGGCTACAGAAAAAATACCGGGTTCCCGACTCGGATCCAGCCTTCCTGAGGATGGATCCTCCTCCAGATTCTGTGATTGTGTGGTAAATAAATAAATAATACCTCTATTTTTGAATGGATAAATGAATAACAGATAGCTCAATAAATAAGAGTCAAGATTCGAGGTAGTAGGAGTTGTACAGGTTTATTACAGCATAAAGGACAGGAACAGGACAACCTGCATAGGAATAGAATGGCAGGGCCCTGCAGGGGGGGACAGGATTGGACTGGCGTGGCCCGGCAGCTGCCGGGGCTGGATCTGGGATGAGCGCGCTCTGGGGAAAGGACTGGCGTAACATTTAATAACAATACACAGGCATATATATATTAAAACAGTTGCATTACAGTACATATGATAGGCGGAGCGGTGGGTGGAGCAAAGGGTGTGACGCGTAGCAGTCGCGAAAGATAAGGGTGAAAGTAGGTGTAACAGGGCGTATACATAGACATGTGATGCAAACGTAACAGAATATGTCATAAATGGGGCGGAAACATGGAGGGGGCTACCTAAGGAGCCGGGACCTCTAACCTAATGGTGCGTGCAAACTGGCAATGACGTGTTACTAGGAGAAGCTGGGGGCTACGAACTCTGTGCTAGGAGCAGAGACTGAAGTCTGGAGAGTCAGGGCGACATGTACCTAAACAGTATCTAGTATCTGATGTTTAGAGAACATGTTGATATAAACTAGAAGTCAGGAGGGGAAAGGCTAGCTTGATTCTAAGACTGGAGCATGCATTATTCTACATGTAGTGCGTGATGAAGAATATTAAATGACCATTAATACAGTATTTCTCTAACATGGAGACGTAAAGGCTAGACTATGATGGTAACTATTGATGCGATTCAGTAGCTTTAGGAATGCAGAGAAGGAGGGCTGGACTGATAACTAGAATCATAACATACTCTTGGCGGACTCAGAGGCAGAGCCAGGCTGAACCGGGCACTGCGAGGCAGGAAGTAAGTGAAGGGTCAGGGATACAGGTGGGGGCCGTGTCGCTCCTCAGCGAGGGCTCAGGAGACAGGAGCTGAATCTGGTATCCAGGCCCTTTTGAGGCCTAGGAACGGGGACTTTACAATGAAATAACGTGCACACTGAGAAACGTGGCAACGTAGCTTTACATAGGCCTGATATTCGTAGTTTTCACGAGAACTGGAAACAGGCATACTAGAGGTGGACACAACTATAATTGCGTCATTAATCGAACATGGGGAATACATATGCATATTAATCATGCACACATAACATATGATGGAGAACGCGTAGGGACACAGAACATGGCAAAATTTACTTTTCCACATTCCCTCCTTGTCACTACGTTTCCATCAGGAAACATCAATATTCATGATACCATCTATCATTTCATACAGTGTCATTTGCTCGTCCCGAATTTTCTGGGAACGGGTTTTAGAACGGGACTTGGGACTAGGAATACAAGAGGTAGCACAAATGCCGCAAATCGCAGGGCCACATTGTATACAGAGGCAGCAGCTGAATATGATCGCTACTGCAATACCTAGAAAGGACAATACTTTCCATCCCCAGGCAGAAATTATATTCCAGAACCAACCGGACCATGTCCAGGTGCCTGGATCTTGGTGTATCAGATGGGCAATTTTATGAAGTCTGGTTATAGCTGAATAAACAGACGGCGCGTTATTTGGAATGAAAATGCAGCAACTAGATCCGATGACTCTACAGGCCCCGCCCCTATCGGCCAGTATGACGTCAAGGACGAGACGATTTTGCAAAACGACAAATCTCATAGTAGATTGCTCTTCAGTCAAGTTACCTAGAGCAGAGGCAGTCTCATTTACTACAGCTTCAAGGGTTCTGGTTAACCTACGGATTAGCTTACTGTTCTGGATAGGGCCTATAAAAAAGAAGAAACCTCTATTGAAATCTGTATACTGTTCTAGAGCAGTTTCAGTATAATCGACAATTGGGGACTCGATCTCCCTTCTATGTCTAATGTGTACTAGATGTGTATTTCTATGATAATCAGGTGGGGCTAGGAAAACTGGTGGCAGTAGGAAGGCAATGTAACAGGTTCCCTCCCAATCGAGGGGCAGACGAACATATGCGGTTTGACCACAAATAAAATAAGAATGACGTGAAGCTTTAAAAATAGATTTCCTACTGTCACTATACTTGACAATAGTAGTACAATCACTATGTCCTACATGTACGGAACCATTATTTCGGACACATAATTCGCCTTTGACTGGCAATACTGAAATAGCAGGTAAGTCTGGAGTGGAATCAGACTGAACATTCAGGACCATGAAATTCGAAGAATAATTACCTAAATTGTAAACTTCATTTTCTAGATCTAACCCTGTTCTGTGGGGAAGAACTTGCTTGTCTGGGAAACATGTACTGTTAAGAGAAGACATATCTGTTAAGGATGACGTTAACGTGGACCATGCTCCACATGAACCATTATGTGAAAATGGATAAGGAAAGAGTGGCAGAACTCCCTTCGGTGTCTGGAAAGGGGGGAGTCGACCACACACCCAACAATTAGTGGCATTGCTGGTCTGGTGTGAATAATGTAACATGCGGATAAAAGAATTGTTACGCATAGCGAGGCGGTAAGAGAGTTCATGAGGAGGCAGATCACTAAACGTGTGCTCTACTGTAACATTAGAAGACTTATTTACATGAGAAACTGGAAAATACAAGTAAAATGCATAACTGGTGCAGGAAATCATAATGCTGAGAAATAATATGAAACTTAGAAAAACGATACATCGGATTGAGTTTTGACTAACTCTCTCACTATGGGGGTCTATTTTATACATGTCAGAAACCGGTCTAACCGTTTCACCTAGGGGAGGACTTAGACAATCAAACTGGCTGACTTATTTTATTAGACCGTAACTTTTTCTTATACTCCTGTTGCGGAGTTTTCTCTAACAGGGAGGGTTCAGTAACAGTGTCTTTTGCGGGACAGTCCTTAAGAATAGTACTTTGGCAGTCCTTTAAATCCTTTGAAACTGGTTTCAATCCATAAAACTTCTTGATGTGCGAAAGATGCACCCAGCCTTTGCGTCCCTCCAACTTCACGGCTGTACGGGTGGCCAGGAGGACCTGTCGGGGCTCCTTCCAGCGAGGCTCCAGCGGACTTGAACGATCGAAATTTCGCACTAGGACCATGGATCCGGGAACGATTTCATGCGGTGCCACCTCGGTATTGTCTGGAAATGCGGCGGCAACCTGTGAACGACAAGAGTTGAGGGCAGACATCAAGGAAGCTAGGTAATCTGTCAGCATATTACTTGAAACATCGGTAATACTTCGGGGTCTAGGAGTACCCCACATGTTAGGGGGGCGGCCGAAAACGACCTCATACGGGGACAGACCTGATCTGGAATGTGCGACCATGCGCATATAAAACAAAGCAACTGGCAGAGCTACTAGCCAGTCTACACCTTTCTCTTGACATACTTTGGCGATGCGAATTTTCAGGGTCTGATTATGTCTCTCTACGAGACCGGCTGCTTCAGGATGGCGTACACAATGGAACTTCCACTGGTACCCTAACAAAAGGGAAACATGTTTCATCAACTCAGATGAGAATGGCTGGCCGTTGTCAGAATATACGACTCTAGGGAGTCCATAACGGGGGAAGAACTCACGAACCAACTGCTTGGCAGTGGTCGTGGCTGTGTAATCTGGGACTGGATATGCTTCCGTCCACCTGGACAAAGCGCATACAACTACAAGGACATACTTGAAACCTCGACATCGCTCCATCTGAATATAATCCATCTGGAGGACTTCAAAAGGGTGGTCAGGGGGCTGGAATCCACCTTGTTCCACCGGGACACTTTTACCTGGATTAAACTGACAACATATCATACAGGTACGGACTTTCTGCTTGGCTGCAGCTCGTAAATGCTTGTTGAACCAAATATTCTGGATACTGTCTAACATTGCTTTTTCTCCTAAATGTGCTGGACTATGTGCGGTATTAATAATGACTTGAACCATAGAGTCGGGGAGAAACCATGTGGTTTTACCCTTCGTTACCCATCCCTGATCTGTCTGGACCCCTCCTTGTTCGGACCATTTCTTGATTTCATCGGGAGTAGCATGTAACTGGATATCTATGACATCTTGAGTAGGGTCCTTAACTGTCATACATGTAGTCGGATCTGGAATATGTGTCTGTGTTGGCTTAACTGAAATGTCTGGAGCCTGTGCTGTAAGCTTGGCTGTGCGATCTGCTAGATCATTACCTTGGGAAATAGTGTCAGTAACTTTCGTATGTGCTTTGCATTTCATGATGGCAATGGATGTCGGTAAATGTATTGCATCTAACAGAGCTTGAATAAGGAGACCATGCTGAATCTTGGTTCCATGAGAAGTCATGAAACCTCTCTCCTGCCAGAGCACTCCGAAGTTGTGTACAACTCCAAATGCGTAACGTGAATCGGTGTAAACATTAACTTTCAGGTTCTTGGCGTGAATGCAGGCTTGTGTCAGAGCAACTAGCTCTGCTGCTTGAGCAGACAGGGTGTCAATACGGCGTGTCTCTATAACTTCAGTGTCGGTAGTCACTGCATACGCGGCTACTAGTTCTCCTGTACTGGTTCTCATGCATGAACCATCCACATAAAGTGTCAGGTCGGGATTTGGTAATGGAATATCTGTCAGATCTTGTCTTGGCTTGGTCATGATGTTAACTACTTCCACACAATCGTGTGTGGCAGGATTTGGATTAACTGAAGGTAACAGTGTAGCAGGATTTAGGACGTTGCAGCGTCTGATCTCTATGTGTGGCTGGAACAGTGTCAATTCATAACCTGTTAAACGTGCAATTGTCAAGTGCTGAGTTTGTGTTCGGTTTAAAAGAACTTCCACGGAGTGTGGAACTTGTACGGTCAGGGAGTGTCCTAAGACTATGGAATCACTTTGTCTGATAGCTAGTGCTGTGGCTGCAACTGACTTGAGGCACGCAGGCAGAGCCTGGGCTACAGGATCTAATGTGCTCGAAAAATAAGCACAGGGCTTGTATTGTCCTGCTTGATCTTGTGTGAGAACAGATAATGCTGTACCTTCACGTTCTCTGACGAAAAGTGTAAAAGGCTTACTGTAGTTCGGTGTAGCTAGAACTGGAGCTTGACATAGGGCTTTCTTTAACTCATTGAAACTAAGTGCATGTTCAGATGTCCAAGGGAGAACAGTCGATACGGCTGCCTCCTGGGTCGTTAACTGTATCAGTGGCTTAGCTAGAAATGCATACTGAGGAATCCATTGTCTGCAATAAGAAGTAAGGCCAATAAAAGCACGTACCTCCTTCTGGGTCTTGGGCTGAGGAAGACTCGCTATTAACTGGATACGGTCTGGTGTCAACTGCCTACCCCACTTGGACAGCAAGTGGCCTAAGTAGATTACTTGCTGGACACAGAATTGAAGCTTCGAAGGGGACACCTTGTGCCCCATCTCGGCAAGGAAATACAAGACTGTAAGGGATGCTCGCTCGCAAGCACGTTCAGAACGGGCTGTGATCAGTAGATCATCGACATACTGGAGCAGGGCAGTGTCAGTTGGCATGTGAATGTTGTCTAGTTGTCTCTTGAGTGCTTGACTGTAAATACTAGGACTTTCTGTGAAACCTTGAGGAGCGCGTGTGAACATATAGCTCCTTCCATTTAAACAAAATCCGAAAAGAAACTGGCTGTCTGGATGAATGGGGACACTGAAGAACGCGTTCTTGAGGTCTATGACCGTAAAAAATGAGGCTTCGGAATCAATGGCTGTCAATAGGGACGAGATATCTGGGACAACTGGGTACTGTGGAATAATGCATTTATTAAGTTCTCGAAGGTCAATCACTAATCGATATACTGGAGGTGCATTTGGATCAGTACGTTTCATGACAGGAATGATCGGAGAATTACATATATTGGAGTCAGTTTTTACAACTACTCCTTGAGCCATGAGCTCGTCAATAATTTTGGATAAGGCTGCTACAGCCTCAGGTGGCAATCTGTACTGTCTGATTCGTGGCAGGACTACACCTGGCTTAAGAGTCACACGATGGGGTGTGATTTGCATAAAGCCAACATCAGTTGGACCTTGCGCCCATAGATGCTGCGGAACATTAGACAATCTCGGATCAAAATCTCGTAATACATAGTGACCCTTGAAGTCACGTAGGAACAATCGTATTCCCTCTGGGGAACAGCATATAACTGCACCTAACTCTTTCAGTGTCTTAATGCCTAATAGATTTTCTGGACATGACTTAGTAAGTAACAGATCAGTAGTGCGGGACAATGGACCTACTTCTAGAGTAACTGGCTTTGAAATTTCATTTACGATAGGTTTTCCTGAAAATCCAAGGGAAACATTTCTAGAGCCTGAGAGCGGAGCCCCTGGAACTTCGGCGTGACTGATGGTGGTCCTACTTGCCCCTGTATCAATCAGAAACTTTCTGTCTTTCCCTAGTACTTGACTGTGAACATAGGGACCTTCTTGATCTACAGGTATCTCGATGAGAGGCAAGCCTACCTCCCTCTCTAGGCTGTTTCATGAATATGGCTGATACTCCGGATACTCTGACTGCGCATACTGGTACATCTGTTGTGTAACATGCTGTGTTGCAGCAATAGGCTGTGGTACTGGAACTGTCTGTGGTGCATTCTGTGGCTGAGAAGTCTGTGAAACTTGCTCTTGTCTAGGCGGACGTGGTCTTTCTTTAGTCTTACCAGTAGCTATGTTGTGTTTCAGAACTGCACACTCGTTTATAAAATGACCTGGCTGTTTACAATAATTGCAGTTCCCTTTAACGGGAGCTGCAGGGTGACTGGCTTGATTCGGACCCCTCTTCTGACTGTCTTGAGGAACAGATTGTGCAACTAGTACTTTCATTTTCGTGTCTTTCATACGCTTTCTCTCGTGTTCTTGCTCTTCTCTGATTCTATTCTGGTGATATTGAAGCATCTGTAACATCTGGGACGGGGTATTAGCTTGCCAGGTACTTTCGACTTTCAAAACTCGGTTTTTAATTGGTGGACTTGAATTCTCGACTAATTTAGTAACAAAAAGGTGAGGGTATGACTCGCTACTTGTCTTGAGGCCACTGTTTATGGTAAAACATTTCTCAAATCTAGAATAAAAATCACTAATGTCTTCGTCTTGTTTCTGTTTACAGGCTGAGATTGCATCCCAGTCTTCTTTTCTAGTTGTCAATAATCTAGGCAAAACTTGTATTAATAATTCTGGTAATTCTTTACATTTGTCTCCAAGACCGGTACCTGGTACTCGTATCTTGTCTTCAGCTTCTAGAACTGCCCAATCGATCTTTTTCTCTCCCACCTCCCATTCTTTTTCCTTGAGTTTCTCATATACCCCTGCGGGCAACAGGACCTTTAACATTTTAATAATATCTGGATACGTGTATTCTCCCATACGGAGCATGTCTTTTAATTCTCGGTGGAACCCTGCTGGATCTTTATCATGACAGGGAATTAACTTTTTCATCTCTAAGAGTTCCATCTTTGTAATCGGGGTGTAAACAAACACTCGTTCTAGTTCACCACCCGTTCCTCTAACTGGGTGGACTTCTCGTCTGTCTGTCTATGTAAAACGGTTTACTTTCTGGAGGTGAGACATGAACAGAATGCGGGTTCAAGAACATACTATATTTGTGGCGCTGTTCTAGAATGACACTAATCAAATCGGTACCTAAACCTTTCCATCTATACTGGAGTAACTCGTTCAGGACATCGTGTAACGGACCTGGATCAGAATGTTGACCCTCATACAAAGTAATGAGGTGCTGGATCATATACATACCCGCCAGTCGTTGCTCGGCTGGGGGCATTTTCAGAAACATTTGTGCCACTATTTCGTCTGGAAAAGTGGTAGAATCAGTAATCCATCAGACTGCTGATCGGACTAGTTCTTGTTCATGCATAGTACTTAATTCACTGTAACCGATTCGTGATTTCAGAATGTGATCGGTAGCTTGAAATACTTGTTCTAGAGAACCTTGTTCTGGTGCCGGGTGATGGAAAGTTGACTTGTGTTCTAGGCGTAAATGGCGATCTGGAAATCTAGATTTTCCTACATACGCTATTCTGGCGGGATTCTCGTCCTCTACCTCTTCAGTATCTGAGTTACTTTCTTTCTCGCTTACTTGTGCTGCTTTACGTTGTTCGTGTAACCTTATTATTTCCTTACGAATCTTCTTATACATACTCTCTATACTGCTGATGGTCTTATGCTTACCCTCGGCTATATTATCACTCCACTTTGTCAGGACTTTCATTTCGGCTTGATTTTTGGTCGGATAATCTTGTTCTCTTATTAGACAATTAATCAGAAATTTTAATACCATGAGCTGGACTTCAACTTTTCTTTGGCACATGACGTCACTAATACTTTCTGGATCATTCCCTGTACGGATGAAACGGTATATTCTGTCTAGATCTCCTTTCATATCTGGTAGGGTGACTAGATACTCGGTCACCTTTCTTACGCGTAATGAATATAAAACCATATTATCCTCGCCTGGGACTGGATCATAGCCACATTCGTTAAGGGCTTTTCTTATTTCTGCAACAGACTGATACCTGGGCGTACGCTGTGACGCTTGTGCATGTAATTCGGCTAACGTTAAACGCTTGTGTGGCGGCGGGGTTCCTGGAGGACCTCCCCCTGCGGCCCCTAAACTAGAGTCGTCTACTGATGCTCTTCGTCCTGGCAGAGTGGGAAATGGAAATGTAGGCTGGACTTGTATGGCGGGCTGGACCGGGGGTACCGTAACAGGTACTCCGGTGTCTGGAGGAGCGGGAAGTGCCTGATTTACAGGGACTGGCGGAGCGGGATTTGCATATTCTGGGACTGTGTCGTCCAAATAGGACGAAATGAAAATATCAGCTGCGGTCGGTTTGTGACGTAGCTTGGTCGGAACTAAGGGTGGCGGAAAATTACTGAATGCCTCCGGGGTCGCTTTTGGCAAGCCCTCGGCAAGAAGAGGATACATACCCTTAATAAGAGCATGCCTCTGTCTGTCTGACTGTTCGGCTTTAACTCGTTCACCTATCTCGATTAATTCCCTTTCTTGGGCTCGTTCTAAGGATTCTCGACTTAATTCAGACTTTCTGATTTCTTTTTCGGTTCTTTTATGAGATTCTTTGCGCCATAACTCGATGGCGTCTTTCTGTGACTGTCTGGCTTTCTTTTTCCATAATGCCTCTTCTACTCTCATGATGCACTCGGCATTCCACGTACCTGATACGGGCCATCTATACTTTTCCTCTAACTGTTTGGAATACTCTACCCATAAATCTAGATATAATATGGCACTTATGCCATGCTTCTGATACATAAAATGACCTGGACTGTCCCTAGGCGGGACAGGAACTGCTTCTTCGAGCAGACCCTTTCTAGTTTTTAACTGACGTAATCTCGAAAAGAGGGACATTGCAAACTTGAATCTGAACACAATACAATACACGAGGAACAATAACAATTGAGAAAACAATTCAGGCATACCACGACATTGAAAATACATTGAATAACATTATGAAGCAACAGTTCGGACAGAATACTACCTGGAACACTGAGAACAGAAACACATGAATTTCTCGAGAACGGAACAGGCTAGAATTACTGGATGCGCTGCTGAAACAGCACGGAACATACCGGTCCCATAAAGGGACGCATCAAGACCCGTATCCACCTAGGTGAACACTTCGTTTCAGATCTGCGTACCCAGACCCATCGGACCAGAGACAATTTAGATTGACCCTGTCTAGATACTACCCCAGCAACGGTACTCACCGGGCAGCAAGAACGGAAGGCCTCAGACTGGACGGGACTGCTTCGACGCCGGACGGACGAACTTCGGACTTCTGTTACGGGTGGGCCTCCGGATACCTCGGACCTTGGACTCTCGGCTTGGGCTCTGGTCGGGACTCGCCGCGTTCCTCCACCGCCTCGTCTGGATGCTGGACCGCCACCTCCGTCTCCTCCGTGGGCCTGAGGGATACTTGAAGCAGAAATATCTGCCGGTGCACGGTATGGTTCCGTCACGGCTGCAGAGGGTCAGGGGGCCGGCGTGGCTTCACCGGCGCGTGGGGAAAGGGCAAGTCCCTGTTCGGGCGCCATTATGTGGTAAATAAATAAATAATACCTCTATTTTTGAATGGATAAATGAATAACAGATAGCTCAATAAATAAGAGTCAAGATTCGAGGTAGTAGGAGTTTTGCAGGTTTATTACAGCATAAAGGACAGGAACAGGACAACCTGCATAGGAATAGAATGGCAGGGCCCTGCAGGGGGGGACAGGATTGGACTGGCGTGGCCCGGCAGCTGCCGGGGCTGGATCTGGGATGAGCGCGCTCTGGGGAAAGGACTGGCGTAACATTTAATAACAATACACAGGCATATATATATTAAAACAGTTGCATTACAGTACATATGATAGGCGGAGCGGTGGGTGGAGCAAAGGGTGTGACGCGTAGCAGTCGCGAAAGATAAGGGTGAAAGTAGGTGTAACAGGGCGTATACATAGACATGTGATGCAAACGTAACAGAATATGTCATAAATGGGGCGGAAACATGGAGGGGGCTACCTAAGGAGCCGGGACCTCTAACCTAATGGTGCGCGCAAACTGGCAATGACGTGTTACTAGGAGAAGCTGGGGGCTACGAACTCTGTGCTAGGAGCAGAGACTGAAGTCTGGAGAGTCAGGGCGACATGTACCTAAACAGTATCTAGTATCTGATGTTTAGAGAACATGTTGATATAAACTAGAAGTCAGGAGGGGAAAGGCTAGCTTGATTCTAAGACTGGAGCATGCATTATTCTACATGTAGTGCGTGATGAAGAATATTAAATGACCATTAATACAGTATTTCTCTAACATGGAGACGTAAAGGCTAGACTATGATGGTAACTATTGATGCGATTCAGTAGCTTTAGGAATGCAGAGAAGGAGGGCTGGACTGATATCTAGAATCATAACATACTCTTGGCGGACTCAGAGGCAGAGCCAGGCTGAACCGGGCACTGCGAGGCAGAAAGTAAGTGAAGGGTCAGGGATACAGGTGGGGGCCGGGTCGCTCCTCAGCGAGGGCTCAGGAGACAGGAGCTGAATCTGGTATCCAGGCCCTTTTGAGGCCTAGGAACGGGGACTTTACAATGAAATAACGTGCACACTGAGAAACGTGGCAACGTAGCTTTACATAGGCCTGATATTCGTAGTTTTCACGAGAACTGGAAACAGGCATACTAGAGGTGGACACAACTATAATTGCGTCATTAATCGAACATGGGGAATACATATGCATATTAATCATGCACACATAACATATGATGGAGAACGCGTAGGGACACAGAACATGGCAAAATTTACTTTTCCACAATTGTGACGGCAGCGCGCAAACAGCATGCCACCACTCCATCGTCCACAGTTCCGCCAGGTAAAGAATCCAGGTGGCTGGATTCTTCTGGAAGAAAGGTTTGTGGGACTTCGGCAACTTCTATGAAGGCGGCGAGTGCCACGGCCCTGTTGGGACGATATGATCGAGCCCTCTGGGAATCCCTCCAGCAGTTTGTGGAACATCTGCCGCGTGAGAAGAGAGAGGATTTCCAGGAAGTTCTGAGCGAGGGAATGTTGGTGGCGAATCAGGTCATCAGCGCCGCTGCCGATTCCTCCCTGCTGGCGGCACATGGTTTCTGCCATGGGATTAACCAGCGAAGACACGCCTGGCTCCGCCTTACGTCATTAAAACCTGACGCACAACAAAGGGTTGCCAACCTCCCATTCTCTGGCGAAACCCTATTTGGGAAACATGCGGATGACGAAATGGCCCGCATGAAGACGGAGGCTGAGACGCTCACGGCTGTGGGTTTGGAAAAACCCAAGGAGAGTAAGAAGTCGTACCGCCCGTTCCAACAACGGTTTGGTGGACAGGGCAGAGGGCGTGGCCAGTCTTCAGGACAACAACAGCAGCAGCAACAACAGCAGCAGTTCAGAAGACCGTTCCAAAAGCGCCAGAGGGGCAGAGGAGGCCACCAGTCGGCAACAGCGACTAAAGGCCCGGCTGGGTCTAGGCCCTGAGCGCTTACTTCCCCTGCATCCGTTACCCACTCCGGTGGGGGGAAGCGTTCAATTTTTTCTGGCAGAGTGGAGAAAAATTACTCAGGACAAGTGGGTGCTGAATATTGTTTGCAATGGATACAGTCTTCGGCTCACCAGCCCCCCTCCATCAATCCCTCCGATCGGCTCACAGTATCAACTGCGCGAGCTCCAAGCGGAGGCAGATATCCTGTTAAGGAAAAGGGCGATAGAAGACGTACCTCTGTCTCAAAGAGGAAGAGGTCTGTACTCCAGGTTCTTCCTGGTCCGCAAGAAGGACAAGAACGAGTTCAGGCCCATTCTGGACTTCCGGCAGGCAAACAAGTGGATTCGCAGGGAAAAGTTTTGCATGCTGTCGTTGCATCAGATCTATCCTCAGTTGCAACAAGGGGACTGGCTGTGTGCCATAGACCTCCAGGATGCGTACTTCCATGTGCCCATTGCACACAAACACAGGAAGTTCCTGCGGTTCCAAGTCGGCGCAAATCACTATCAATACACAGTACTCCCATTCGGACTGAAGTCCGCGCCGAGAACATTCTCTAAGTGCATGGCGGTGGTAGCAGCGCACCTGAGAAAGAACAAGGTGTTCGTCTACCCGTACCTGGATTGGTTGTTCAAGGCCTCCTCCTTCTCGGAAGCTCAAGCGGATTTCCAGAAGACGTGCGTTCTCTTGAACAAGTTGGGGTTGCACATCAACATGTCCAAGTCTGTCCCGACTCCAGTCCAGTGCATACAGTACTTGGGAGCCTCCATCAATACCCTGTCAGCAAGCGTGTCTCCTTCGGAGGAGCGACGGTTATCACTCCTTCGGAAGGCTCAGGCTCTTATGACCACTCCATCCACAACAGTGAGGACGGTGTCTTCTCTACTGGGGTGGTTGGCCTCTTGTATCTTCCTAACGCCACACGCACGACTGCACATGAGACCGTTGCAGGAGTGCTTGGAGGACCAGTGGGATCAGAGGAAAGGATCCTGGGACGACAAGATACGACTGTCTCTGTATGCTCTTCAGTCTCTGAAGTGGTGGTGTTCGGCGGAGAATCTCCTGAGAGGGGTTCCCTTCCACAAGGACATTCCCACACAGACTATCGTGACGGATGCTTCCCTCCAGGGTTGCGGGGCGCACTCCGGAGATCTGCAGATTCAAGGGACGTGGTCCCCGACGGAGTCCACGTACCACATCAATTTCCTGGAACGCAGAGCTGTTCACTTGGCACTGAAGGCCTTTCATCCGTCCTTCCAGACCAACTCTCTGCTTGTGCAAACTGACAATACGACCACGATGTATTACCTCAACAAACAGGGGGGCTCGAGATCGCGCACCCTGTCACAGGAGGCGCAGGCGATCTGGCGCTGGCTTCTGGCCAGAGGACTGACAATAACGGCTACCCATCTGCCAGGTGTGCAGAATGTTCAGGCGGACGCACTGAGCAGACTGATTCAGGAAAACCACGAATGGGTCATAAACGACGAAGTACTAGGAGAAGTCTTCGCAAGGTGGGGAACTCCAGACGTAGATCTGTTCGCCACCGCAGAAAACAGCAAATGCCGAGACTTCGCCTCCAGGTACTACCAGCGGGGGACGCTGGGGAATGCGCTATGGATCGACTGGTAGAACAGCTTTCTGTACGCTTTTCCACCCATTCCCCTGATTCCGGCAGTGCTCATCAAGCTGGCCCGGTCCAGGGCGCGGATGATCCTTATTGCTCCGGAATGGCCCAGGTGTCAGGTTTGTAACCAATGTTCCACGGGAGCGAAGAAGAATCCCCACACCTCCAAGGCACAGAAGCAAGAATGCGTAATTAAGACACACACTCCTGTCTACTGTCCCCTAAAAGTATGAGGGAATTACCCTGGGAGTGTCCACCGCTCTCCTCATACAAGGGGGGGGGGGTAAGCAGGATACAACAGGAATAGTCGTAGGTGGTAGAAAACAAAATAGGCAGTACACATATATCATTCCTTCACTAACCTTCAAGCAGGAGTCATTGACATGCGAGATTACACAGGTGTGCTTACCCCAATTGTAGATTAGGCAGGCTTTCTCGAGGAGTCCTATAAATGGTAGCCAAGATAATGAGCCAAGGGTTGTGGGGAATAGAACCCTCGAGGGACATACACACCAGACCAACACACAAAAATTAAACAAAAAATTGGGGATGTGAGGAGCACCGGACGGCTGTTGTGGGCTGAAACAGCGGAGCAGTGCACACACACACGAGGAGAGACACCCGGCCCTCAAGGGAGACAAGGGCGGAGGGCTCACTCTCTCAGGAAGGGTCTAAACAAATAAAGAACTCGCCAGGTATTTCAATCATACAAGCGAAGACAGAAAAAGGATACGAGCGAAAGAACGCCCGCAAAATGCGTGTGAAAAGCAAGGGAGGTCGCGAGTAGACTCTCGCGTCGAAATTCAAAAAATGCCGTAGCTCGGCAAGAGACGCTCTCACTCACAAACACACAGCCAGTAGCTGCAGGGACCGGGGAATGAAGGCCCCGAAGCATGGAAGGGTCCAAGGAGACTCGCAGGTTCTACAAGACGCCGCCGAACCGTGAGCCAGGAACCAGAAAGTAACGAGGGGGCGTGGTAACGGAACAGTAAGCCAAGCAAAGGCTACGTTCTGCCATGCCTCTTTTCACTAGTTAGGGAGCGTCTGCAAAGAACAGGCTGTTTGTGTGTAGAAACCGGGTTAAAAGATCACATCCCAAAAAACCTCGCATGTCGATGCTATTGATTACTAACACCAGGCAGTGGTGGTTCACGGACCTGCTTCACCGGTCTCTCCTTCCGCACATACGTCTGCTGTGCAGGCCGGACCTTCTGACGAAGTTCGGGGGACAGATGTCACACCCCAACCTCTCGTCTTTGAGTTTGGCGGCATGGCTCCTGAGATAGTGCGATATGGCCATTTGAATCTGCCCGAAGATTGCATGGACATTCTGAAGGAGTCTAAGCGACCTTCCACTCTGACTTCCTATGCTTACAAGTGGAAGAGGTTCTGTATCTGATGCAAGTCTAAGAACTTTGACCCGACGACATGCAAGGAGGATGCCATCCTTCGTTACCTTCTACATTTGGCGCAGTCTGGCCTTAATGTTCATTCCATTAAGGTCCATCTCGCTGCATTGACTGCCTACAGAAAATGCCCTTCACAGACTTCCTTCTTCCAGATCCCTGTGATCAAAGATTTTCTGGAAGGCTTGAAGAAAGTGTTTCCTCCTGTCCGGCTTCCTTCGCCTTCATGGGAATTGAATGTGGTACTGTCCAGGTTGATGAAGGAGCCTTTTGAACCTATTCATAAGGCTTCGTTGCAGCACCTGTCCTGGAAGGCGGCGTTCCTCGTGGCCATTACATCGGCCCGCAGGGTGAGTGAAATTCAGGCGTTGTGTTGCCAAGAACCTTATACTGTATTTCATGCTGCTAAGGTTGTTATGCGTACTCACCCTAAATTTCTTCCCAAGGTTATTTCTGATTTTCATGTCAACCAGACCATAACTTTGCCTAAGTTTTTTCAGAATCCTTCATCTCCAGCGGAAAGGTCTTTACATTCCCTGGATGTCAGGAAGATGTTGAAATTCTATCTGGATAAGACCAAAGATATTCGTAGGTCAGACCAATTGTTTATTAATTATGGATCAGTCAGGACGGGTCTTGCGACCTCTAAGCAGTCCATCTCTAGGTGGATTGTGTCCTGCATACAGTTGTGTTACCAAAAAGCTAATAAGACCTTAGGGGGTAAACCTAAGGCTCATTCCACCAGGGGCAAAGCTGCCACGACAGCCTTGCTCCGTAATGTTCCGATTACAGAAATCTGCAAGGCGGCCACTTGGAAGTCGGTTCATACCTTGGCTAAGCATTACTGCCTGGACACTGAGGCCAGGGCAGACGCTCAGGTTGGGCAGGCTTCGCTGCGAAATCTGTTCGCACAATAAGTGGGTATTTCTCTTTTCTCCACCGCCGCTTTGGTGTGGGGATGGGCTTGCCATTCTATTCACTAGATTATGACTATACACAGAGATCCCCTACTACAGAAGGAGTAGTTTCTGTCCTGTAACTCCAGTTCTGCAGTAGGGGTATCTCTGTTATAGTCATAAGCGCCCGCCCTCCTCCCCGGTGGAGAGATATTTATGTAGAAATGCTACAGGTCTGGCGTTTTACGCCTTCAAAAAAAACTGAAAGTAAGTGGGACCTGCTATGCGTTCTGGGATACTGGGAGAAAGTTCTGGAAGGTTCTCTTAAAGGCACAGTATCCTATTTAAGCCACATAATGGCAGCCTATGGGGCTTGTCTGTCCATACCTTTTTCTCTATCATTCCAGAGGATTTTACTGGTAGAGGCAAGTTTCTCTATGGAAGAAACTGGGCAGACTGTGCTGTTGTGTGTGTGTGTTTTGGTGGAATTTCTAATTGAAGTACTGGACAGTGTAGCCTGTGGATATAGGCTGCATTATTTGTCTTTAAATTCTCTCTTAAGTGTCTGTGCAGTTCTGCAGTTTTCTGACAGCTTAAGAGATTATTTTTGATTGCTCCGGGGTCCACGCACATGGGCGGGACTATTCACTAGATTATGACTATACACAGAGATACCCTGCTACAGAACTGGAGTTACAGGACAGAAACTACTCCTAACAGAATATGTCCTTACGTTTTGCTTCAAAGTAATTATTTGCTGTTGAGCTGAGTGATTTTGTGGTAATTAATTTACTCACATGGTCTTCACTGTAGCTGCTGATGCATAGTTCACTCTACCAGGAGCTTATCAATGGAGTTTTCGCGCTGCTAGTTTGAAAAGACTTAGGGGCATATCAGCAAGGGCCGGCGATAATTATCGCTAAGCGCACTTAGCGCTAGGATAATTGTCGCAGAGACAATTTCATCGCAGAGATAGCGTGCTATCAGCAATGCTTATCTCCAAAGCAATAAAATTCAGAGCGCAAGCTGCCAACTGTGCGTTTATCGCTGGAAATCCAGCGATAATCGCACAACTTTCGCGATAGCTTGCTGATAGGGCTACACATACTTAGCCATGATATCCACCTTCCATAGGATATCATGGCTACATCAGTTTCAAAGCAGGCATAAGGAAAGTAGCAATAACAGAGGTTATCGCTACTTTTCTTGTCGCTATGCTTCTTTGCGTGAGGCTTGATAATAGGAGAAATGTCGCTTAGCCTGGGAAGGCACGCCCACTTTGCATCTCATTAGAGATGCAAAGCTGGGGGTTAATGGAAAGGGCGAAGAAGGAAGGATTCACGCGTTAGTGTGTCCTTGCTAATAGGGCGTTAAAATTATCGCCGTTTTTCATCTGAAAACGGATGCTAAAGCGGCGATAATTTTTAACTCCGGCCCACCGAGCAGGATCTGGGCAATGCAACCAAAAGCCGAGCTGCCGCGTTCTGAACCCTCTGCAACTGCTTTATACTCACCTTGTTTGCACCCAGATAGAGAGAGTTACCGTAGTCCAGTCGGGACAAAATAGACACCTGGACAATAGACTGGCGCACCTTGGGAGGGAAAAAAACCTAACAACGGTCTTAGGCCACACAGCAGCCAAAAACAGACCCCAGCAACGACTTTCGTTTGTTTGTCAAAGGTCAGGACATTATCAAACCACACATCCAGGTTCTTCACAGCCTCCTTGAATGGTGGTGAGGCGGGTTTGAGACTCCGGCCAGCACTGCTCGGACCAAAGCTCTCAGACCCTGCCGAACAACAATATCTCCGACTTGCTGGCGTTCAGCTGCAAACAATTTGCTGCCATCCAGTCGGAGATGGCTAGGAGATCATCCTTGAACTTTCCCAAACTGGCGTTGCATTTCTTCGAGAAAGCAATCACCAGTTGGGTGTCGTCCGCATATGACACCAAAGACAGCCCTCTGCCCTTTGCCACCTCCGCCATGGGGTCTAACATACAAATGAAACAAGAGTGGGCTTAGTACTGAGCCCTGTGGCACCCCTCGATGCAAGACAAACTCCTGTGAGTTAAATGGAGGTACTGAAACCTGGAAAGACCTATCCTCAAGAAAGGACCTAATCCAGGCCAAGGCCGCATCTCTAATCCCAATTTACAGGAGGCGTTTCAGGAGTATGTCGTGGGAAATGGTGGTCTAAAGCGGCACTCAGGTCCAGGAGGACCAGTGCCGCCCAGTCACCAACATCCAAACTGACCCGAACGGCCTCCGACACAACCAATAGCGCAGACTCTGTGCTATGCCTGGGTCGGAAGCCATGCTGTGATAGATCAAAAATCGCGTTCTGCTCAATAAAATTGGGTAAAGTAGAATTCACATGAGATTCCACCAACTTAGCCAAGAAAGGGAGCTGGGAAATCGGCCGGTAATTACCGGGTTCCCCCGGGTCCAAAGAAGATTTTTTCAATAATGGAATAACTGTGGCATCTTTCCAGGCCTGAGGGACTGTGGCTGATCCAAGCGACAGGTTAGCCAGTTCTAAACACACAGAAGAAATCAAGGAGTGAAACTGCCGAAAAAAGGCAGGGGACAGGGGATCAGCTGGAGAGCCTGATTTAATTTTCAAACACAGGGCCTCAAAATCCACGGATGTCAGGAGCGGGAATGATGACAAACTGCAGGCCACCATATTCTCTGCCACTTCTGGCATCGCCCCCTCCAAACGGGAGGCCATCGAAGGTAGGCCCAGATAGATCTGCTCAACTTTATTACCAAACAGCCAGATTCATGAACGGAAAATCGGCTCACAAAGGGCCAGATTCTCAGAATCTGGCCCTTTGCGAGCGCAATTTTTGCATTTGGGATTCATCACCCCAAATGCAAAAATCGCAAATTGCGAAATCGCTAAATTGCGAGTAATTGCATTTAAGGAATCTCTATTTGAGATTCCTTAAATGCAATTCATTAACCATTTTTGAATTGCGAAATCGCTATTTTTGGCCGCTATTTACCCCGAAGTCAGACTTCGTGGTAAATAGCGAAAACTTAGAAAAATGCACTTTAGTGCATTTTTCTAAGTGGCATGTTACACACACACATGTCCTTTGGACATGTGTGTGTGCAACATCAGTCTACATTTGCATTTCAGGGGTGCAACAGGGTGTCCTTTGGTCACGCCTGGCACCCTTGAAATCGCATCCTTATTTGCGATTAGCAATTTGCTAATCGCAAATAAGGAAGCTGTAGAAATCGCAAATAAAATTGCGATTTCTACATGAATCCCGTTTTGCAAGTCCTTAATAGTGATTCCTTAATAATCGCTATTAAGGACTCGCAAAACCGGACAATGATGAATCCGGGGGAAAGTGCTGTGCAAGCACTTCGCATTGATGGTTGGAGGCAATAGGAGAGGCGCTGACCACACGTGCATGCTTCATACCTTTGAGCAGGGGAAAGATAGTCCTGGCGGGGCTCGAACTGGCTAAGATTTTATTGGCCACGAACTCCGCCCGTGCTCTCCAAATGCCTTTGTGATATGGCTTGATGGCCACCTGGCATTTTAATTTAGCCGACGCATCATAACAGCGTCGCCAGGCGCGCTCTAACTGCTTGCAGCCCTTCTTTGCCAACATAAGTGACTCATTGAACCAAGGGTTAGAGGGTCCTCGCCCCTTGCCTCCCCATTTGGCCGAGATACAATTGTCCAATCCAGCCATCAACCATTCCTGGAAACACAGATCAGCCGTATCCACATCGGATGGAAGCTGAGGCCTGTGCTCCGCAAGCCCAGCAGAAAAGCGGTCCGGATCTAACTTGTGCCAAGGGCGTTTAAGAACTTTAGCTGGACAAACAACATCAGCTTCGCCCTGTAACTGCAACCCGAATGGCACCAAAAAAATGATCGGTGCAAGCCAGCAGGACGGGCAGATGGACTATGAGAGGGCTCAAATTGGAGACAATAGGGTCCAGCAAGTGGCCGGCCACATGGGTACTTTTGAGGACATGCAGCGACAGCTGGAAGGCCTCCACATCTGCCAGAAAACTGGCAATCTCAACTTTCCCCCTGTTCTCTAGATGGAGATTCAGGTCCCCAAGAATGGTGAAATTGGCAGCCTTACTGGCCAGTGATCCTACCTTGCCCATTAAATCGTCCCTAAACAAACTCGACGGACCGGGCGGCCTATAGATTAAGAGGCCGGATATAGTAACATTATGATTACAATTGATTTAAAAAAAGGCACTTTCGCAATCCCCTATATTTTCCTTACACAGGTAAAGGAGTAAGCTTCCTTAGGAACCACCGCTATACCGCCCCCTCCCCCCCCTCCGTATTGATGGTCTTCAACACATACCCTTGAGGGGGGCCAGCCAGGGCTCTGCTACGGAGTCTTGAGTAAGAAAAGTCTCAGGGGGACTCATCGACTAAAAGATCCAACAGCTCCGCGTGGTGTTTGACCAACGAGCGAGCGGCACTTCAAGCTGAGGAATTTATAGTCTGTGTAGTCTATGAAATGAAATGAAATGAATTTGTAATTGTAAAGCGCACTTATACCCTGAGGTGTCTTGGCGCTATACGCATACCGCTGTGGAACCCTTCCTGGGTCTCCCTGTGAGATGCCCCTCCCGGGCACCCCCAAGGTGAAGCCAGGCATCCCAGCGCTGCTGGGGCCGTTGTGGAGATTAGGCAAGCTATTGCCCAGAGTTGCAGAGTGGGACCCATGGTTAGAATAGGCACCGAGGCGAGAATTGTCTAGGGTGACCAACCGTCCGTACATTTCACGGACAGTCCGTAATTTCTGCCGTCTGTCCGTTGTCCGTGAAGGATTCTTTAACGGACGCCATTTGTCTGTCATTTTATCCAGGCCCCGGTCCCCCC
This sequence comes from Lissotriton helveticus, assembly GCF_964261635.1. Taxonomy (NCBI): domain Eukaryota; kingdom Metazoa; phylum Chordata; class Amphibia; order Caudata; family Salamandridae; genus Lissotriton; species Lissotriton helveticus. The sequence continues at coordinate 2,131,352,263 of NC_136065.1, read as the reverse complement.
ACCCTAAAGCCGGCTGTGCTTCCACTCCCTTCTTGACTCCGATGCAGTAGCAAAGATCAGATACTCAGCAGCATTGGAGAGGCTCAGCGGGAGGGGGGGGGGGGGGGGGCAGCCCTGTGACACCTCCAGCCCTTGATGAGCTGTTAAGAGGTGCTCGAAGGTGACTGAGAGGGAGGGGCTGCAGCTTCAGGAGCAGGGGCATCCATTCAGATGCAAACAGCCCTGAATGTGTCATGTCTCTGCTATTTAGAGGGGGGCTCACACATTCCATTTCTACACAGGGCCCCAAACATCCTAGACTCAGCCAGATTACACCCCAGATTACACGGAGGCAGCACGTGGTTCTCTTCACCGAGCTTAATTACTGTCACTAAATTGTAAGCAAATCTCGGTTCTTCAAACATGCAGTCTATAATGTAATACAATAAAGAAAAGGCACAATCGCACCCACACTGATTAACAAAGTATGGAGGACAATCAGTTCAATCAGTTCTCTTAGAGTATCTCCACTCCTGTAAGTACTGTACATCACAGTGGGGGGTGGCATTTTGGACAGAGAGCCTCTTGTGCAGCAGGAGGCGAGGAGCCCAAGATGATACTAGAATACTGCATGCCCACCCCTGTGCCCACCCTGGTGGATCCTGTTCCCCCTCCTGTGATGGCTCCTGTCCCCCCTGTGGTGGATCCTGTCTCCGCCCTGGGTGGCTCCAGTCCACCCCCTGCCTGTGACGGCTCTTGTCCCCCCCTGTGGTGGCTCCTGTCCCCCCGCGCCTGTGATGGCTCCTGTCCCCCCCTGTGGTGGCTCCAGTCCACCCCCGCCTGTGATGGCTCCTGTCCCCCCATGTTGTGGCTCCAGTCCACCCCCGCCTGTGATGGCTCTTGTCCCCCCCTGTGGTGGATCCTGTCTCCGCCCTGGGTGGCTTCTGTCCTAGTCCTGGAACGGCCCCTGCAGCGAGGGTGAAGTTCTTGATGGGCCTCTTCTCAAAAGGGCTCAGCTCAAAATTAATATGGAAAGGTGAACGAGTGAGTAAGTGAAGGGATGGGTGGATGGCTGGATGAATTAGTGAAAGGGCAAATGGATGAATGAAAGAGTGAATAAATGGATAATGAGAGAGGATGGATGGATTGATGAATGAGGGAAAGGATGGATGAGAGAAAATGTAAATAGCTGGATGTACGGGTGGAAGGGTAGCTGGATGATGGATGAGTGGAAAGATGGATGAGGGGAAGGATGGATGGATGGATGGAGGGGAAGGATGGATAGATGAGGGGATGGATGGAGGGGAAGGATGGATGGATGGATGAGTGGGTGAAAGGATGGATGGATGGATGGATGGGTGGAGGGGAAGGATGGATGGATGGAGGGGAAGGATGGATTGATGAGGGGAAGGATAAATGGATGGGATGGATGGATGGATGAGGGGAAGGATGGGTGATGGATGAAAGGAAGGATGGATGAGGGGGAAGGATGGATGGATGGATGAGGGGAAGGAAGGATGGATAGATGGATGATGATGAGTGGGTGGATGGAAGGATGGATGGATGATGAGGGGTAGGATGGATGGATGATGAGGGGAAGGATGGATGGATGAGGGGATGGATGGTGGGGAAGGATGGATGAATGGAGGGGAAGGATGGATGGATGAGTGGGTGAAAGGATGGATGGATGATGAGGGGATGGATGGATGGAGGGGAAGGATGGATGGATGAGGGAAAGGATAAATGGATGGGAGGAATGGATGGATGCGGGAAAGATGGATGATGGATGAAAGGAAGGATGGATGAGGGGAAGGATGGATGGATGAGGGGAAGGATGGATGGATGAGGGGAATGAAGGATGGATGATGAGTGGGTGGGTGGAAGGATGGATGGATGATGAGGGGAAGGATGGATTGATAAGTGCAAGGGTGAATGAATGGACGTATGAGTGAAAGGGTGGATGTAAGGATGGATGAGTGAGTGAAAGGGAGGGTAGATGGACAAAAGGATGAATAGATGTGTGAAGGAGTGAAATGATAGATGGATGAGTGATAGGGTCAATGGATGGATTCATGAGTGGATGAGTAGATGGATGGATGGATGGGTGGGTGGATGGATGGATGGGAGGAAGGAAGGTTGGCTAAGTGAAAAGGTTGATGGAGAGAGAAAGGGAGGATGGATGGATGACTAAAAGAGTGGATGGGTGGAAGGATTAGTAAGTGAAAGGATGGTTGGATGGATAATGGATGGATGAGTGAAAGGATGGATGAAGGGATGGATGAAGGGATGGATGAGTGAAATGATAGATGGAAGGATACATGATGGATAGGTTTGCAAATGGTTGAATATGTTTGGAAATGGCTGGTCTTACTTATATACTATTGTGCGACCTCTGATGTGTCTGTAAAACTTACCTATTGTCCTGAAGTTTTGTCCTGAATTTTGACCTCCTGTCCTGAATTTTTGTCCTAAATTTTGACCCTTTGTCCTGAATTTTTACACTCACCGTCCTGAATTTGCACCAATGCCAGCTGGTCACCCTAGAATTATCAGGTCTGAGGAAATTGAGCCCAAGACCCACCGAGGCCGGAATTGAACCCTAGTCCCGGGCCAGACCTCTGCCTCAGGGTCTGCCGCTCTAACCAGCGGCAGAGAGTACTCCTCCCATGGGCGCCACCTCAAAGGCACAGAGTTCACAGTGAAAAAATCCCCGGTGCCGGGTGGTTGCAGCTGGAGACGCGTGGTTTTGGATTCAGGCCTGGGTTTGCTGAGGGTGGTGTCCACGCGTGGGGGAGACGCCCCTTCCAGTACAGGCTGTTATTGGAACAGATGATTAATGTTTAATAACCCCTTTTAATCTGACACTGTGACGCTCCTCTGACGAGACCTGAACAATGTGCAATGTGGGATTTCACAGGTGCAAATTAGGTATACAGCTCTAGCACTGACGTCATCACAAAAAATAGAACGCATTGGGACATAAGAGCACGTGCTTATGAAACTCAGAGGCAGGGGAGTAGTGACGTCAGTCAGAGTGCGTGATGGGGGAGGGGGGGAGATTTCCCTATAATCACCCTGGCACATAATAACAAAATACATTATACGACACGCAGGGCGCACAATGGGGGTGGGGGGGGGGGGGTCTAACGGGGCAGCAGAAAGGGAGAAGAAGGCAGATTGGTAGAAATACTAATTGAGAGACAACACATTATTTTGTGAAACAACCAACAGTTGTGAAGTGGTTCCTAACAGGCAGAGGGAGAAGAGAGAGTGTGTGGTTTAGTCGGTGTGTGTAAAAATCCCATGTGAAATCTGACGACGCCTCGCCACACCCGACTGGAAGCCCCTGCGCCCAGCTATCATAACATACATGTGCTGCGCTGTAACTACGCGCGTGTGATATCCCGACCTCTCCCTTTACACCGCTCGAGTTGAGTGCGGCCTTGTCTCTTCACGCGTCACGCACGTGATGTACACCGCGCGTCTTGTGTGGGTATTTTGGGTACCCCATGGGGCTGCTTTCCATTGGCGGGATGCGGACCTTGTCTCCCTCTGATAGAGCCGTGAGTCTGCGGGAGGCCCGAGCCAGTGTCATACTCAGTCTGGCCTCTGGGGGCGCTGTTCTCCCGGAGTCTCTGCCGTCCCTCAGTGAGCGTGGACGGGGCGGACGGAGTTCCCTCATCCTTGTCTCAAGGCGCCTGGGAGTCACTCACCCCTCTCGGGAACACGTCAGTTTTACGGTCAGTCCATTGGGCCTCTCCCGCCTCACACCGCGGAGGTCACGGGGTTTTCCACTGTGGGGAAACTGAATTAAATAATAAAAGCACCCTTGAGGGGACGGCCTCTCCTGACACAAAAATTCAAGGGAAAACTTTTTTCAAAATTAACGCTGAGGTGCTGCGGCTCTACACAAACACACCGCACCCCTCGAGCCCACGACTGTTCCCATTACTGTGACGAGGAAGAGGACGAACGCCCCCAGCGGGCCGTAATATGCCAGGGCAGGCAGGGTTGCTGCTTGGGATAAAAACAAGCATTGAAAATGCAATAGGTCTCGCAATAGAAGAGTTTGACCTTTTTTGTTTTGCAAATGGATGAGTGGCGTTGCGTGGATGAGTGGCGTTGCGTGGATGAGTGGCGTTGCGTGGATGAGTGGCGTTGCGTGGATGAGTGGCGTTGCGTGGATGAGTGGCGTTGCGTGTGTGAGTGGCGTTGCGTGTGTGAGTGGCGTTGCGTGTGTGAGTGCCGTTGCGTGTGTGAGTGGCGTTGCGTGTGTGAGTGGCTTTGCGTCGATGAGTGGTGTTGCGTCGATGAGTGGCGTTGCGTGTGTGAGTGGCGTTGCGTGTGTGAGTGGCGTTGCGTGTGTGAGTGGCGTTGCGTGTGTGAGTGGCGTTGCGTGTGTGAGTGGCGTTGCGTGTGTGAGTGGGGTTGCGTGGATGAGTGGGGTTGGAATGCAATAGGTCTCGCATTAGAAAAGTTGTAGTTATTGGTCTAGTAAATGACATATATTATTTATTTTTTGGTTGTTAAAATTGCTAAATTGATGGCTTTGTCATTTACAATGCCAATAGTTATAACTTTCGCGAATGTGACACCTATAGCATTTGGAATGCAACATGTTTTGTATTTACGTGACTTATATGGCAGCTCTGGTCGTTATGCCACATCTCTAGAGAGCAGGAGAGTGCAGCAGGGGAGAGGGTGAGGGTGAGGTGTTGAGGGTGAGTGAGGGTGAGTGAGGGTGAGTGAGGGTGAGGGTGAGTGAGGGTGAGGTGTTGAGGGTGAGTGAGGGTGAGGGTGAGTGAGGGTGAGGGTGAGTGAGGGTGAGGGTGATGAGGGTGAGGGTGAGGTGTTGAGGGTGAGTGAGGGTGAGGTGTTGAGGGTGAGTGAGGGTGAGGGTGAGTGAGGGTGAAGGTGAGTGAGGGTGAGGTGTTGAGGGTGAGTGAGGGTGAGAGTGAGGGATTATTGAGGGTGAGTGAGGGTGAGGGTGAGTGAGGATGAGGGTGAGTGAGGGTGAGGGCTTGAGGATGAGGAGTTGAGGGTGAGTGAGGGTGAGGGTGAGGGTGAGTGAGGCTGTGGGGTTGAGGGTGAGTGAGGGTGAGGTGTTGAGGCTGAGTGAGGGTGAGTGACGGTGAGGCGTTGAGGGTGAGTGAGGGTGAGGGTGAGTGAGGGTGAGGGTGAGGAGTTGAGGGTGAGGGTGAGGGTGAGTGAGGGTGAGGGTGAGTGAGGGTGAGGGTGAGGTGTTGAGGGTGAGTGAGGGTGAGTGAGAGTGAGGGTGAGTGAGGGGTTGAGGGTGAGGAGTTGAGGGTGAGTGAGGGTGAGGGTGAGGTGTTGAGAGTGAGTGAGGGTAAGGGTGAGTGAGGGTGAAGGTGAGTGAGGGTGAGCGGTTGATGGTGAGTGAGGGTGAGGGTGAGGGTGAGTGAGGGTGAGTGAGGGTGAGGGTGAGTGAGGGTGAGTGTGAGTGAGGGTGAGGGGTTGAGGATGAGGTGTTGAGGGTGAGTGAGGGTGAGGGTGAGTGAGGGTGTGGATGTCTGTTGCTTGTGGATGTCTGTTGCTTGTGGATGTCTGTTGCTTGTGGATGTCTGATGCTTGTGGATGTCTGATGCTTGTGGATGTCTGATGCTAAGCATGTCTGATGCTTGTGGATGTCTGATGCTAAGCATGTCTGATGCTTGTGGATGTCTGATGCTTGTGGATGTCTGATGCTTGTGGATGTCTGTTGCTTGTGGATGTCTGTTGCTTGTGGATGTCTGTTGCTTGTGGATGCCTGCCGCTTGTGGATGCCTGATGCTTGTGGATGTCTGCTGCTTGTGATGCTTGTGGATGTCTGATGCTTGTGGATGTCTGATGCTTGTGGATGTCTGATGCTTGTGATGCTTGTGGATGTCTGATGCTTGTGGATGTCTGATGCTTGTGGATGTCTGATGCTTGTGATGCTTGTGGATGTCTGATGCTTGTGATGCTTGTGGATGTGTGATGCTTGTGGATGTCTGTTGCTTCTGGATGTCTGATGCTTGTGGATGTCTGATGCTTGTGGATGTCTGATGCTTGTGGATGTCTGATGCTTGTGGATGTCTGATGCTTGTGATGCTTGTGGATGTCTGATGCTTGTGGATGTCTGTTGCTTGTGGATGTCTGTTGCTTGTGGATGTCTGATGCTAAGCATGTCTGATGCTTGTGGATGTCTGATGCTAAGCATGTCTGATGCTTGTGGATGTCTGATGCTTGTGGATGTCTGATGCTTGTGGATGTCTGATGCTTGTGGATGTCTGATGCTTGTGGATGTCTGATGCTTGTGGATGTCTGATGCTTGTGATGCTTGTGGATGTCTGACGCTTGTGGATGCCTGCCGCTTGTGGATGCCTGATGCTTGTGGATGTCTGCTGCTTGTGATGCTTGTGGATGTCTGATGCTTGTGGATGTCTGATGCTTGTGGATGTCTGATGCTTGTGATGCTTGTGGATGTCTGATGCTTGTGGATGTCTGATGCTTGTGATGCTTGTGGATGTCTGATGCTTGTGATGCTTGTGGATGTGTGATGCTTGTGGATGTCTGTTGCTTGTGGATGTCTGTTGCTTGTGGATGTCTGTTGCTTGTGGATGTCTGCTGCTTGTGATGCTTGTGGATGTCTGACGCTTGTGGATGCCTGCCGCTTGTGGATGCCTGATGCTTGTGGATGTCTGCTGCTTGTGATGCTTGTGGATGTCTGATGCTCGTGGATGTCTGATGCTTGTGATGCTTGTGGATGTCTGATGCTTGTGGATGTCTGATGCTTGTGGATGTCTGATGCTTGTGATGCTTGTGGATGTCTGACGCTTGTGATGCTTGTGGATGTGTGATGCTTGTGGATGTCTGTTGCTTGTGGATGTCTGTTGCTTGTGGATGTCTGATGCTTGTGGATGTCTGATGCTTGTGGATGTCTGATGCTTGTGGATGTCTGATGCTTGTGGATGTCTGATGCTTGTGATGCTTGTGGATGTCTGATGCTTGTGGATGTCTGTTGCTTGTGGATGTCTGTTGCTTGTGGATGTCTGATGCTAAGCATGTCTGATGCTTGTGGATGTCTGATGCTTGTGGATGTCTGATGCTTGTGGATGTCTGATGCTTGTGGATGTCTGATGCTTGTGGATGTCTGATGCTTGTGGATGTCTCATGCTTGTGGATGTTGATGCTTGTGGATGTCTGATGCTTGTGATGCTTGTGGATGTCTGACGTTTGTGGATGCCTGCCGCTTGTGGATGCCTGATGCTTGTGGATGTCTGCTGCTTGGGATGCTTGTGGATGTCTGATGCTTGTGGATGTCTGATGCTTGTGGATGTCTGATGCTTGTGATGCTTGTGGATGTCTGATGCTTGTGATGCTTGTGGATGTGTGATGCTTGTGGATGTCTGTTGCTTGTGGATGTCTGTTGCTTGTGGATGTCTGATGCTTGTGGATGTCTGATGCTTGTGGATGTCTGATGCTTGTGGATGTCTGATGCTTGTGGATGTCTGATGCTTGTGATGCTTGTGGATGTCTGATGCTTGTGGATGTCTGATGCTTGTGGATGTCTGTTGCTTGTGGATGTCTGTTGCTTGTGGATGTCTGATGCTAAGCATGTCTGATGCTTGTGGATGTCTGATGCTAAGCATGTCTGATGCTTGTGGATGTCTGATGCTTGTGGATGTCTGATGCTTGTGATGCTTGTGGATGTCTGATGCTTGTGGATGTCTGATGCTTGTGGATGTCTGATGCTTGTGGATGTCTGATGCTTGTGGATGTCTGATGCTTGTGGATGTCTGATGCTTGTGATGCTTGTGGATGTGTGATGCTTGTGGATGTCTGTTGCTTGTGGATGTCTGTTGCTTGTGGATGTCTGATGCTTGTGGATGTCTGATGCTTGTGGATGTCTGATGCTTGTGATGCTTGTGGATGTCTGATGCTTGTGGATGTCTGATGCTTGTGGATGTCTGATGCTTGTGGATGTCTGATGCTAAGCATGTCTGATGCTTGTGGATGTCTGATGCTAAGCATGTCTGATGCTTGTGGATGTCTGATGCTTGTGGATGTCTGATGCTTGTGGATGTCTTTGCTTGTGGATGTCTGATGCTTGTGGATGTCTGATGCTTGTGGATGTCTGCTGCTTGTGATGCTTGTGGATGTCTGATGCTTGTGGATGTCTGCTGCTTGTGATGCTTGTGGATGTCTGATGCTTGTGGATGTCTGCTGCTTGTGATGCTTGTGGATGTATGATGCTTGTGGATGTCTGTTGCGTGTGGATGTCTGCTGCTTGTGGATGTCTGCTGCTTGTGATGCTTGTGGATGTCTGACGCTTGTGGATGCCTGACGCTTGTGGATGCCTGACGCTTGTGGATGTCTGCTGCTTGTGATGCTTGTGGATGTCTGATGTTTTGGATGTCTGTTGCTTGTGGATGTTTGATGCATATGGATGCTTGATGCAGATTGCATGTCTGCTGGGGTGACAGCGTCAGTACAAGTCAAGCTCTAAGTTGGTGTGTGCTGGGACGGGCAGTGTCAGAACTGGTTGCCTCGGGGAAAAATACAAGTTCTCCCTGTAAATAAAGAAAGAGGAGGTGAGAAAGGAGGGTCCGGCTTGGAGCTGGGAAAGAGGCTGAAAGGGAGGGGAGAATGCATGGAGCGCATTCCAATGAAGTCTGTTGCGAGGCGTGGGGGGTGGGGGAAGGGAGCAGGCATATGGTGTGTGTGAGCAGCCTTTGATGTGCGAGAGAGTGGCCGTGAAAGAAGTAAACAGCAGGCATGTAATTAGGGGGGAGGAGAAGTCGCGCTGGGGTGAATACCCGAGGCCAAGCTGCCCGCGGGAGGGAGGCTGAGGGAAAATACATGCAAGGCAGGCGGCTGGGGGCATGTGCACGCGCTTTTTCACGGGCACTGCAAGGAATCGCCACGATTCCTTGCAAGTTGGTTAAAGACTGTTTAAGCCCCCATAGTCTCGCAAGCTCGATGCGCATGCGCATCGACAGGCGAGACCTAAAAAGGTCCGTCTGGGCAAAAAAGTGGCTGACATTTGCAGACTGCACCTTTTTACAAAACCCGGATTCAATGTTTTAATTATTATAAAAAGAAGGAGGGGTTCTCTAAAAGAGGCATGTTTTCTTAACTTTACTGAGATTAAAAAACAAACAAAAAACAAATTTTATCAGTACTCTTGGACAGATTTACAAGCCCCTTGCGCCTCTTTTACGCTGCCATTGCATCACTTTTGTGACGCAGCAGTGGCGCAAAAGATGCGCCAAGGTGCGGGGTATTTGAAATGTAACGCATCACCCAGGTGCGTCACGTTGTAAAGCCCTGCACCAGAAGGAGGCGTTCCATCACAGGAGGGGGGCGTTCCAGCGCAGGAACGCCTCCTAAAAGTGGGTGAGTGAAATCTACAAGTTTTCACTCAGTCACTTTGGGGCCCATGCTGCGTCAAAACCTTGCGCCGGTTTGAAGCAGGCTTAAGGATTGACGCAGCATTGTAAGACTAGGCACCCCAGAGCATTTCTGGAGCTGGGTCGTGCTTGCGACGCAACTCCAGCAATGCACCGCCTTTACGGCACAGATGCGTCACACATCTGTGCCGTTTTTGCCCCATGGTGCGCCGCATTGTAAATGCGGCGCACCATGGGTGGCGGAGCTGCGGCGCACAATAACTGGTGTATCCCTGCCGATATGCAACGATGCGCCAGTTATTGTAAATCTGCCCCTCTGTGTTTACAGATTAGTGCAGAATGGTGACCCACACCTGAATATAAGTGAGACCTCTCCTGCTCAGCTCTACCCCCCACTCAATCTCCGTACATTAATGGGCCGTCCCAGCGAGAGAACGAGAGTGACACGTCTGCCCCGGTGGTAAAAGGAGGCAACAGAAGCCCATCTGCCCCCGGAAAGGCCACTCAGACCCCTATGGGTCCGCTGGCGGCATCTGAACAGCACAGACACAGCCCAAATCGGCCACTACCCTGCCCAAAAAAAACAGCTCCCAGCTGCAACTCAGATACCAGCCGAGTGCCCGCCTTACCAATCTGATCCTGTTCCAAGGGGGCATAGAAAAGAGAAATCGCTTTTTTTGCAGTTCTAAAATTGCACAAACTCAACCCAAAGGCATTGGAGCGCTTTATGTGAGCATCAGTTACATACAGTGCACTAGCAGATTTTTAGACCAATCAGTGAACAACTCAACAAAATGGCCGCTGAAAGTCCAGCGTTGTTGGATTATGCCATGAGGCTGGTTAGGTTTCACAATGCAAAACTCTCATAATACCCCAAATAGGTCCAGTAGATTCACAACAACACATCCCTGGCTCAGCCCTGGTAGTGTGGCACAGAGCAGACTGGCTTTACTGGAGGAACACGTGTTAAGCATTTCAGAACACCAATACGGACGATAAGTAATTGACACGACTCAAGAGAAATCCGACCCCAATTTGTTAAAATACAGCAGATTTGTATATAAATGTAGACACCAAAATGAACACAATTTGTTGAGTATAGCTGGAGTTATGGATTTTGGACGGAAGAATAAATCAGTGCAATGCAGTTTTTAGCATGGCGGTCAATGGTGACAAGCACTAGTGACAGTGGTCACTTGCAGGTCGAGTTCCGTGGAACACAAGGAGGGTGAAGGTGATCTGGGTCCCAGGACCAGCCCACAACAGTCCTTTGGATTTTACCTGGGTCGTAGGGCCTGGGTGCAGAGTTGCCCTGGCTGCCCCTGGTGCCGAAGCAGGGGCCGCGGGGGGCTGGTTCTGTCGCTTTAATAGTGCTGGTGAGGATACGATACAAAAACTTGACAATCGGGCCATCAAGGTGGTGGGTTGAAGGTGCTACAGGGTTCCCTCGAGGCACAGCCTCAAACAAAGATAGCGGTAGTTGGACTGACTACCAACAAGCCTTGGCAGCGGCAAGCTTAGCCGTGAGTTATTTTGTCATCTTGGAGTCTGGAAGAAAACAGTAGCCACCTGAAACTTGCTTGAGGTCAGGACTATGTTTCTGACAATCCACTAGACCATTTACTTTCGGGCAATCTCTCGTCGGGAATGATGGCCTGTGATTCTTTGTTTCCCAAAGCGAGCTTTACCTGCAGGCTGCAGGGGACTAGTACCTCTAGTCCAAGGGAGTTCTGGCATTGCCTTTGGCTCTCAGAGGGGTGCCTCTTTCCTTGGGAGTTGGTCTCCTGTCTGAGACCAGTCGCAATTGTGCAGGTGCAGAGTGGTTGCCACAGGTGCAGGTTATCGCGCCTTTGCTTTGTGAAGGTCCTGAAGTTGCAGACTCAGGACTCTTCTTTCACCATCATTGCAAGTCAATTCAGATAAGAGGTTCAGGTGCCAGGGGTGCCCCTTAAGTCTTAGATTTAGGGGCATCAGGGGTATGGGTGCAAGTGGTCAATGGGCTACTACCCCTAGCGGATAATCCGCCCCTGAGATGACGACATCTGGGGGTGTGCCACCTTTGCTACCCAGAAACCTCTATTCTGCCATTTTTAGTGGCTGTACAGACCAGGTTGCCCATCCTAGTGGCTAGCCTTCTGGGGATGTACACCTCCTGACTACCTAATTGTCCTACTATCCTAGGAGCAAATGTACCTGGGGGCAAGGGGATGGCTGTTTCCCCCTTTGGAAGGCAGCCAGGGTGCATATCCGAGGCAGAGTAAGCTTTCAAGCTCACCAGCTTGATGTGCCACGTCACAAGCCATCCTGTCTGGGAGGGAGGTGTCACCTCCATCTCAGGCAGACCTTTGTTTCTGACTCCTGGGAGTGGACAGTTTCCTCTCTTGGTGGCAGCAGCGGCAGGCCTTGTGGCCATTGTAATGTGACCCCCAGCCTCTCCTGCTATCAGGAGTAGGCCCCCTTCCTGTCTCCCTTTCTTTTCGGCGGGAAGACAGGCATGAAATATTAGCCAGCCCAGAAGGTGTGCCCACCTCTGCCAACCCCACTCATCAGGTAGGGGAGGCGAGTTGAAGCCCACTCTTCAGTGCCCGACATCTTTCAGATGGGAGGTACTCTCCAATCAGGATTAGGGGTTGTGCTCACTCCCCCACGCGGGTGAGCACACCAAGGGTGTAGTCACCCTAAGGTTAGTAACCCAGTCAATACTGACTTCAAGACCCCTAAATATAGTATTTAGGGGCAGTCCTGAACCAATAAGTTAGACAAGCAACGACCAAGAAGAAAAGAAGAAGGACCAAACAGCCGTGCCGAAGCTAGGAAAAGGAGGACGCCCACTGACTTGGCTCCAGCCCTACCCGCCTGTCCACACCTCGAACCTGCAGAAGTGAAACTCCGGTGTGTCCTGCAGAAAGCAACCTCAAGAACCCCGAGGACCTGCCCTGCCTTCCAAGGGAAAGACCTTGTCTCCTGTGAACACTGGATTTGGTCAACCACAGGCTCCGGCCAAATCCGCAAGTCTGCACAACTCTGCTCCCGACGCCCACAGCCCGAGTTCGAGTGGCCCAACACCACAAGGAGTTCTCCCTGAAGATCCTGATCTGAGATCCAGTGATCCCTGACCTGCCTAAAGCATCCAGCCAACGCCTACAGCCTCAATCCAGAGGGTCCCCCCAACAGAGACCAGGAGCTGGTAAGAAGATCCGACCCTAAAAGACACCCCTGCACCCGACGCCCCACGGCCTTGCGTGGCCCAACCAATGGTGTCTAAATAACCCCCAGCATCCCATTTTACCTCTCCAAGTGGTGGTCGTACCCAGAAGACCTTCGTCCCCGAGCCTGCAGTGTGTTTGCAAACATTAGAATCCCCATTGAAAGTAGCAGGGTACCTGGCGACAAAACAGTGCCCTGCACCCGGCCACCGTAGTGCCGATGAGGGTGTATCTTTCATGGTAAATTGAACCCCCATTTGCCCTGAGCTTATGTCCAGGAGCTTTTCTCCCACAACCTTGTGGCCTGCTCGTAAGCAGCCACCAACCGGAGGCACTGGCGTAACGAAAAGTGAGGGGGCCTCCTTGCACGGTACTTAGGGGGGCCCCCTCCGGGCTCAATCAGGAGCTCTCCCGGCCACAGTTCAGTGCAGAGGGGGCCCCTTGGAGCTAGGGGCCCACCCCGCACCGCATGGGCTGCGGGGGCCTATGTTACACCCCTGACCGGAGGCCCCCATCTCCTATTAGATAACATTGGGTCTAAGCACTTTCCACCCCGCTGCCCTAGTGCCCCTGAAGGTGTTGTGAGAGTGCATCCTTGACCCTGGGGGACACCTCAGTCTAACCTCAGAAACCTAACTTCCATAACAAAGTACTTACCTGCTAACCGATAACACTATTTCCTCCCTTAGGATAACATTGACTCTGTTTCTATGAAAAAGCTTTTAAGTGTGGAGTTGGAAATTCTATAAAAGTCTCTAAATCTGTATACAAATTACCAAAACGCTTTTACTTACCTGTTTACAGGAAATGTCCAAGTGCAGTATCCAGGTATACTACACTGTGTAAGAAAAGTGATCTGTAAAGTAATCTACTTGACATCCTTTTGAAAGGTCAATACAAAGTATATGTACAATATTTCAAAGCATTGCGTTACCAGCGACTTTACTGCAATCAGACCAAAGTACATATACAACTGCAATTCAAACTGTATTATTACTGCAAAGTATAAATCGCTTACCTGTGCCAGGCTTGCTTGGTTCTAGAAAATAAAATAACTAAAAGAATATTTTATACAAACAAACATTTTCTGAGTTCAGTCTTTCAGTGTGTGACAATGATTTGCTGATTGAGTGGGTACACCAAATGCATAACCCTATGGTCTGATAAAGCCTTACAGCTCGCCCACACTGCCACAAATAGAGAGTGAGGTGCTATCTACTTTTACCTCTACCTACCTTTGGGGTTTCACTGGACTCTATGCACACTATACCTCACTTTGGTATGGTATAGACAGAGCCAGCTGCCTACATTGGTGGATCAGTGGTGGGCTATACAACTTTGCATTTGTTGGACTAACTTGGGGCCATATTATCAAGATCGCCGCATTAGCGGCAGGAAACTGCCGCTAAAGCGGCGATAAGGGGCTTGATAATATGCTCTTATGAATTCCCACAGACGCCCAGGTTTGATGTCCTTCACACCAGAACCTAGGCTTCTATCGGAATTCACAAGGAAATATTATCAAGCCCCTTATCACTGTTATAGCTGCCGTTTCCTGCCGCTAAAGTGGCAATAAAGTTATTGCTGTTCTTGATAATATGGCCCTTGGTTACCACCTGATCACACAACAGAACTCTTAAATTGTCTTTAGAATTCTGATTTTTTAATTGACACTCAGGAGCAGAGACAGCCCTGCAAGGAACCAGGACCATTCAGGAGCAGGGAGAGCCCTGCAAGGAACCAGGACCATTCAGAAGCAGGGAGAGCCCTCAAGGAACCAGGACCACTCAGGAGCAGGGAGAGCCCTGCAAAGAACCACGGCCACTCAGGAGCAGGGAGAGCCCTCCAAGGAACCAGGACCACTCAGGAGCAAAGAGAGCCCTCAAGGAACCAGGACCAATCAGGAGCAGAGAGAGCCTGCAAGGAACCAGGACCACTCAGGAGCAGGGAAAGCACTGCAAGGGACCAGGACCACTCAGGAGCAGTGAGAGCCCTGCAAGGAACCAGGACCACTCAGACGCAGGGAGAGCCCTCAAGGAACCAGGACCACTCAGGAGCAGGGAGAGCCCTGCAAGGAACCAGGACCACTCAGGAGCAGGGAGAGCCCTACAAGGAACCAGGAGCAGGGAGAGCCCTGCAGGGAACCAGGACCACTCAGGAGCAGGGTGAGCCCTGTGTGGAACCAGGACCACTCAGGAGCAGGGAGAGCCCTCAAGGAACTAGAACCAGGACCACTCAGGAGCAGTGAGATCCCTGCAAGGAACAAGGACCACTCAGGAGCAGGGCGAGCCCTGCAAGGAACCACGACCACTCAGGAGCAGAGAGATCCCTGCAAGGAACCAGGACCACTCAGGAGCAGAGAGATCCCTGCTAGGAACCAGGACCACTCAGGGGCAGTGAGATCCCTGCAAGGAACCAGGAGCACTCAGGAGCAGGGAGAGCCCTGCAAGGAACCAGAACCACTCAGGAGCATGGAGAGCCCTACAAGGAACCAGGACCACTCAGGAGCAGGGAGAGCCCTGCAAGGAACTAGGACCACTCAGGAGCATAGGGAGCCCTGCAAGGAACCACAGCCACTCAGGAGCAGAGAGATCCCTGCAAGGAACCAGGACCACTCAGGAGCAGGGAGAGCCCTCAAGGAACTAGAACCAGGACCACTCAGGAGCAGTGAGATCCCTGCAAGGAACAAGGACCACTCAGGAGCGGGGCGAGCCCTCAAGGAACCAGAACCACTCAGGAGCAGTGAGATCTCTGCAAGGAACCAGGACCACTCAGGAGCAGGGAGAGCCCTGTAAGGAACCAGGACCACTCAGGAGCAGGGAGAGCCCTCAAGGAACCAGAACAACTCAGGAGCAGTATGATCCCTGCAAGGAACCAGGACCACTCAGGAGCAGGGAGAGCCCTGTAAGGAACCAGGACCACTCAGTAGCAGAGCGAGCCCTGCAAGGAACCAGGACCGCTCAGGAGCAGTGAGATCCCTGCAAGGAACCAGGACCACTCAGAAGCAGGGAGAGCCCTGCAAGGAACAAGGACCATTCAGGAGTAGGGAGAGCCCTGCAAGGAACCAGGACCACTCAGGAGCAGGGAGAGCCCTGCAAGGAACCAGGACCACTCATGAGCAGGGAGAGCCCTGCAAGGAACCAGGACCACTCAGGAGCAGGGAGAGCCTTCAAGGAACCAGGACCACTCAGGAGCAGAGAAAGCCCTGCAAGGAACCAGGACCACTCATGAGCAGGGAGAGCCCTGCAAGGAACCAGGACCACTCAGGAGCAGGGAGAGCCCTGCAAGGAACCAGGACCACTCAGGAGCAGGGAGAGCCCTGCAAGGAACCAGGACCACTCAGGAGCAGGGAGAGCCCTGCAAGGAACCAGGACCACTCAGGAGCAGGGAGAGCCCTCAAGGAACCAGGACCACTCAGGAGCAGGGAGAGCCCTCAAGGAACCAGGACCACTCAGGAGCAGAGAGAGCCCTGCAAGGAAACAGGACCACTCAGGAGCAGTGAGAGTCCTGCAGGGAACCAGGACCTCTCAGGAGCTGAGAGATCCCTACAAGGAACCAGGTCCATACAGAAGCAGGGAGAGCCCTCAAGGAACCAGGACCATTCAGAAGCAGGGAGAGCCCTGCAAGGAACAGGATCACTTCGGAGCAGGGAGATCCCTACAAGGAACCAGGTCCATACAGAAGCAGGGAGAGCCCTCAAGGAACCAGGACCACTCAGGAGCAGGGAGAGACCTCAAGGAACCAGGACCACTCAGGAGCAGAGAGAGCCCTGCAAAGAATCAGGACCACTCAGAAGGAGGGAGAGCCCTGCAAGGAACCAGGACCACTCCGGAGCAGAGAGATCCCTGCAAGGAACCAGGACCACTCAGGAGCAGAGAGATCCCTGCAAGGAACCAGGACCCCTGAGAAGCAGAGAGAGCCCTGCAGGGAACCAGGACCACTCAGGAGCAGTGAGAGCCCTCAGGAATCAGGACCACTCAGGAGCAGGGAGAGCCCTCAAGGAACCAGGACCACTCAGGAGCAGAGAGAGCCCTGCAAGGAACCAGGACCACTCAGGAGCATGGAGAGCCCTCAAGGAACCAGGACCACTCAGGAGCAGAGAGATCCGTGCAAGGAACCAGGACCCCTCGGGAGCAGAGAGAGCCCTGCAGGGAACCAGGACCACTCAGGAGCAGGGAGAGCCCTCAAGGAACCAGGACCACTCAGGAGCAGGGAGAGCCCTGCAAGGAACCAGGACCACTCAGAGGCAGAGAGAGCCCTGCAAGGAACCAGGACCACTCAGGAGCAGTGAGAGCCCTGCAAGGAACCAGGAGCACTCAGGAGCAGAGAGAGCCCTCAAGGAACCAGGACCACTCAGGAGCAGGGAGAGCCCTCAAGGAACCAGGACCACTCAGGAGCATGGAGAGCCCTCAAGGAACCAGGACCACTCAGGAGCAGGGAGAACCCTGAAGGAACCAGGACCACTCAGGAGCAGGGAGAGCCCTGCAAGGAACCAGGACCACTCAGGAGCAGGGAGAGCCCTCGAGGAACCTGGACCACTCAGGAGCAGAGAGAGCCCTCAAGGAACCAGGACCACTCAGGAGCAGGGAGAGCCCTCAAGGAACCAGGACCACTCAGGAGCAGGGAGAGCCCTGCAAGGAACCAGGACCACTCAGGAGCAGGGAGAGCCCTCAAGGAACCAGGACCACTCAGGAGCAAGGAGAACCCGGCAAGGAACCAGGACCACTCAGGAGCATGGAGAGCCCTCAAGGAACCAGGACCACTCAGGAGCATGGAGAGCCCTGCAAGGAACCAGGACCACTCAGGAGCAGTGAGAGCCCTCAAGGAACCAGGACCACTCAGGAGCAGGGAGAGCCCTGCAAGGAACCAGGACCACTCAGGAGGAGGAAGAGCCCTCGAGGAACCTGGACCACTCCGGAGCAGAGAGAGCCCTCAAGGAACCAGGACCACTCAGGAGCAGGGAGAGCCCTGCAAGGAACCAGGACCACACAGGAGCAGGGAGAGCCCTGCAAGGAACCAGGAAACCTCAGAAGCAGGGAGAGCCCTGCAAGGAACCACAGCCACTCAGGAGCAGAGAGATCCCTGCTAGGAACCAGGACCACTCAGGGGCAGTGAGATCCCTGCAAGGAACCAGGAGCACTCAGGAGCAGGGAGAGCCCTCAAGGAACCAGGACCACTCAGGAGCAGGGAGAGCCCTCAAGGAACCAGGACCACTCAGGAGCAGAGACAGCCCTGCAAGGAACCAGGACCACTCAGGAGCAGGGAGAGCCCTGCAAGGAACCAGGACCACTCAGGAGCAGTGAGAGCCCTGCAAGGAACCAGGACCACTCAGGAGCAGTGAGAGCCCTGCAAGGAACCA
Organism: Lissotriton helveticus; assembly: GCF_964261635.1. NCBI lineage: Eukaryota > Metazoa > Chordata > Amphibia > Caudata > Salamandridae > Lissotriton > Lissotriton helveticus. Next base: position 2,131,334,327 of record NC_136065.1, on the reverse strand, counting down.
GGACCACTCAGAGGCAGAGAGAGCCCTGCAAGGAACCAGGACCACTCAGGAGCAGTGATAGCCCTGCAAGGAACCAGGAGCACCCAGGAGCAGAGAGAGGCCTGCAAGGAACCAGGATCAGTCAGAAGCAGGGAGAGCCCTCAAGGAACCAGGACCACTCAGGAGCAGAGAGATCCCTGCAAGGAACCAGGACCACTCAGGAGCAGTGAGAGCCCTGCAAGGAACCAGGAGCACTCAGGAGCAGAGAGAGGCCTGCAAGGAACCAGGACCACTCAGAAGTAGGGAGAGCCCTCAAGGAACCAGGACCACTCAGGAGCAGAGAGATCCCTGCAAGGAACCAGGACCGCTCGGGAGCAGAGAGAGGCCTGCAAGGAACCAGGACCACTCAGGAGCAGACAGATCCCTGCAAGGAACCAGGACCACTCAGAAGCAGAGAGAGCCCTCAAGGAACCAGGACCACTCAGAGGCAGAGAGAGCCTTACAAGGAACCAGAACCACTCAGAAGCAGGGAGAGCCCTCAAGGAACCAGGTACATTCAGAAGCAGGGAGAGCCCTCAAGGAACCAGGACCAATCAGGAGCAGTGAGAGCCCTCAAGGAACCAGGACCACTCAGGAGCAGAGAGAGCCCTCGAGAAACCAGGACCACTCAGGAGCATGGAGAGCCCTGCAAGGAACCAGGACCACTCAGGAGCAGTGAGAGCCCTCAAGGAACCAGGACCACTCAGGAGCAGCGAGAGCCCTGTAAGGAACCAGGACCACTCAGAGGCAGAGAGAGCCCTGCAAGGAACCAGGACCACTCAGGAGCAGTGAGAGCCCTGCAAGGAACCAGGACCACTCAGGAGCAGAGAGAGCCCTCAAGGAACCAGGACCACTCAGAAGCAGGGAGAGCCCTGCAAGGAACCAGGACCACTCAGGAGCAGTGAGAGCCCTCAAGGAAGCAGGACCACTCAGGAGCAGTGAGAGCCCTGCAAGGAACCAGGACCACTCAGGAGCAGTGAGAGCCCTCAAGAAACCAGGACCACTCAGGAGCAGAGAGAGCCCTGTAAGGAACCAGGATCACTCAGAGGCAGAGAGAGCCCTGCAAGGAACCAGGACCACTCAGGAGCAGTGAGAGCCCTGCAAGGAACCAGGACCACTCAGGAGCAGAGAGAGCCCTCAAGGAACCAGGACCACTCAGGAGCAGTGAGAGCCCTCAAGGAACCAGGACCACTCAGGAGCAGAGAGAGACCTGCAAGGAACCAGGACCACTCAGGAGCAGAGAGAGCCTCCAAGGAACCAGGACCACTCAGGAGCAGTGAGAGCCCTCAAGGAACCACAGCCACTCAGGAGCAGAGAGATCCCTGCTAGGAGCCAGGACCACTCAGGGGCAGTGAGATCCCTGCAAGGAACCAGGAGCACTCAGGAGCAGGGAGAGCCCTCAAGGAACCAGGACCACTCAGGAGCAGGGAGAGCCCTCAAGGAACCAGGACCACTCAGGAGCAGAGACAGCCCTGCAAGGAACCAGGACCACTCAGGAGCAGGGAGAGCCCTGCAAGGAACCAGGACCACTCAGGAGCAGTGAGAGCCCTGCAAGGAACCAGGACCACTCAGGAGCAGTGAGAGCCCTGCAAGGAACCAGGACCACTCAGAGGCAGAGAGAGCCCTGCAAGGAACCAGGACCACTCAGGAGCAGTGATAGCCCTGCAAGGAACCAGGAGCACTCAGGAGCAGAGAGAGGCCTGCAAGGAACCAGGACCACTCAGAAGCAGGGAGAGCCCTCAAGGAACCAGGACCACTCAGGAGCAGAGAGATCCCTGCAAGGAACCAGGACCACTCAGGAGCAGTGAAAGCCCTGCAAGGAACCAGGAGCACTCAGGAGCAGAGAGAGGCCTGCAAGGAACCAGGACCACTCAGAAGTAGGGAGAGCCCTCAAGGAACCAGGACCGCTCAGGAGCAGAGAGATCCCTGCAAGGAACCAGGACCCCTCGGGAGCAGAGAGAGGCCTGCAAGGAACCAGGACCACTCAGGAGCAGACAGATCCCTGCAAGGAACCAGGACCACTCAGAAGCAGAGAGAGCCCTCAAGGAACCAGGACCACTCAGAGGCAGAGAGAGCCTTACAAGGAACCAGAACCACTCAGAAGCAGGGAGAGCCCTCAAGGAACCAGGTACATTCAGAAGCAGGGAGAGCCCTCAAGGAACCAGGACCACTCAGGAGCAGTGAGAGCCCTCAAGGAACCAGGACCACTCAGGAGCAGAGAGAGCCCTCGAGAAACCAGGACCACTCAGGAGCATGGAGAGCCCTGCAAGGAACCAGGACCACTCAGGAGCAGTGAGAGCCCTCAAGGAACCAGGACCACTCAGGAGCAGCGAGAGCCCTGTAAGGAACCAGGACCACTCAGAGGCAGAGAGAGCCCTGCAAGGAACCAGGACCACTCAGGAGCAGTGAGAGCCCTGCAAGGAACCAGGACCACTCAGGAGCAGAGAGAGCCCTCAAGGAACCAGGACCACTCAGAAGCAGGGAGAGCCCTGGAAGGAACCAGGACCACTCAGGAGCAGTGAGAGCCCTCAAGGAACCAGGACCACTCAGGAGCAGTGAGAGCCCTCAAGAAACCAGGACCACTCAGGAGCAGAGAGAGCCCTGTAAGGAACCAGGACCACTCAGAGGCAGAGAGAGCCCTGCAAGGAACCAGGACCACTCAGGAGCAGTGAGAGCCCTGCAAGGAACCAGGACCACTCAGGAGCAGAGAGAGCCCTTGTTGGAAATGGGATCCCCGGCTGGCCAGGGCTTTCGCCAAAGTCAGTCAGAGACCACCACACCCAAGTCAGGGCAAGGGAGTTACACGCCAAGATAACCCCTACTCACCCTCTAGGTAACGTGGCGCGAGCAGCAAGGCTAAACTTGGAGGCGATGTAAGTTAAGTATTTGCGCATGCACCCCAGCAACAACTCCCAGGGCCCACCACAAAGGAAACTCCACACAAGGTTATATAAAAATAGCCTTTGTATTACACCAAAACACATTAGATAAAACACACACTTTACAATGTGCCAGAGGCACGGGCAGAATTTACAAGGGATTATGTACAAGACAGGGCCACCTGGACCACTGTCAGGAATCAGAAGTAGCACTTTCAAAAATAATACTTTGAATATAAATCACTGTAGCACAAAATCACACAACCAGTAATCACTGGTAACCAGGATCTCACTAGCACCACCTGTACTAGGGAGAAAACAACCACCTATGTATCACAATACCTGTAGGGGTGTAAGAGGAAAACACATGATGCAATGCATAACATTCATTCAGAGGTGTAAGGGAGGAAAACACATGATGCATCACAATACATTCAGAGGTGCATAGAAAAGTACAATTGCGCCAAACTCACGTAAGTCACCCTCTGTGACTGTCCCTAGGCCCTCTGGCCTTGTTGGGGCTGGGACGCCCTGTGTCCAGTGTCAGGGTCCTAAACGTAGCAGTTGCCCACAAAGTGCTGGGCAACTGGTGCAATTGAGGTTTGAGCCTTCCAGGGCTCAAGAACAACAAGGGGGCCAATGTGGGAACCTCGCTGGGCTCTCAGAACACTGGTGGGGCGAAAGGAAACGCCCCCTGGAGCCTCCTCTGGGCTCTAAACACACATGGCACCCAAAGAGCCTCACTGGGCTCTAAACACATGGACTGCCCCTGAGCCTCTCTGGGCTCCTTAACACTGGGGCGCCTTGAGCCTCTCAGGGCTCGTGAAATAATTGCCCCCTTGAGCCTCGCAGGCTCTGAACACCGGAGGGGGGGGGGCGCGGGCACCGACAATGTGCCCCGACAAGGTAGAGCCTCTCTGGCTCTAAACAAATGACGGGCCCCTTTGAGCCTCCTGGCTCGGGAAGAAGATGCCCCCTCTGAGCCTCTCAGGGCTCAACACAAAATGCGCCGTCTCCAGAGCCTCTACGGGCTCAACGCACAAATGCTCTCTTGAAGCCCTCGTGGCTTCAATCTGTCACTTAGCGCTATCTCGCGCTACCGGCACTTCCACACTCACCGGCTGTCTGGCGGCGGCTCTGGTGCCGCGGGCGGGCTCCTCTCCCTCTCCGGGGCCTCGACCAGACGTGGCAGGCTCTGCTCCTTCTCCCGGGGCTCCTCTCTCCACTCGGGGAGCCTCGGGGACCCGGCCGGCTGCGTCACTTCTTGCTGCTCGGCTGCGGGGGCGGGACTTCCGGGTCACCCTCCCTCGGGCCGCGCAGCGATTGGTTGGCCGTCCAACCACTTCCGGGTCGCAGTTGGCAGCGGCCCGGCAACGTTTTGAAAACACTCCGGGCTGCGGCGGTGACGCTCCCAGGCACGAAGTCGAGGTGGGCACTCGCAAATGAAGTAGCGATCGGGGCAAATGCCGGGTGGGCACCGGCTCTGAACAATAAAGCGCCCCGAGGCGCTCGCAGGAAATAGATCGCGCTCTCAAGCGCTAGCACACCATAAAGCGCTTCCAAGCGCTAGGGATGTACCAATACGGCGCTTCCTGCGCTAGATGCCCAACAAAGCGCTCCCCCTGCTCTACAGGGGTAGTCAAGCGCTCCCAAGCGCTAGAGGACCAAACTAGAGCGCTCTCAGGCGCTATAAATAAAATAGAGGTCCAGCAGAGTCCTTCAGCAAGGCAGGGGGGGGCAAGGCTGGGCCCAGAGCCAGCACACTGGGTCTCCAGGCAGGGAGACACCCCAAGTGGCGGTCCTCTGGCCCAGCAGCAGCAACAGCCCCCTCAGGATCCTGGAAGAGAACCAAAACTGTGGGGACACGGCCCCATTTTTATACAGCATTTCCCTTTGTCTGAAGGTGCAGAGTGGGGGCGGAACCAGTCGCAGCTGGTTCTTGAGTACTCTGTTTACCTCAGCCACCCTCTCTATTCACTGGCAGGGCTTGGGTCATTAGACACACCACAGGGGGGCGGAGCCAGCATTGTGTGGGGAAAACCCAGCCCATCCAGGACACAGGTACACTCCTCCCACACATCACTCATGCTAATCTCCCACTCACCACCGGGCAGACCCACCCAGACTTCCTGGAGCCTGGCATGCCAGCCAGCTCCAGCCAATCACACGCCAGCACCCTCACAGCACACGTACAGCCATGTCTAGAAATGATACTTCCCCACTAGACACATACAAGCCGCACATACCGTTGCGCAGCATTCATTCTCACAAGTTCACACATACCAGACTCAAGCCTGTACACCCCACGCATCAGGAACTACCAGGGACACATACATTCCCCATGCATTCCTATGGGCGGGCAGGCCTAGCTCAGCACATGCACTCAGAGTGCGCACGCACTTTCCACTGGGACACAGTGAAAGTGCGCAGAATCCCAAAAATCAACATTGCCAGGTCACCATTTAAAGCAAAAAGTTTAGGGGTGAACCTGCCCTAAGGGCCAAAGTCCAACATAACCCCCTTCCAGCCAAAACGCAGGGGAGACCAATCACCACCGTGATGGACTTCCCTGCTTGGGGCGATAGAACACGGACGCAGGCCCGCAACTGCAGGGATACCCTCCTGTTCTACGCCACGGTGAACCCATGGGATTCCTTCTAAACACACTGTCTGGACCAACTGGGCTACCCCACTGGTACTCCCAAGTTGTCCGCGGCCAGGACCAGGCCCTGGGCCACCCAGGTGCCACTGGTCCATGCCAATTCGCAGAGCCCTGGCACATAGGAGCCATTCTCCACTCTTCCTGTCTGCAAGACAGGACTAGACTGCCACTGGTACTCCAGCCTAGGGCCTACAACCTCAGGCGGACCAGGAGTCTCAGGGAAGGCTCTCCTCCCCTTACCTCTTCTTCTAGGGTTCCTCCTCCCTCTGCGAGGGGTACCCCTAGAACGCCATTCCAACCCAGGACTTATCCACTCAGGTTGCACCGGGGTCAGAGGTGGGCTCTCCCACCCTCTGCACCCCCTTCCAGAGGTCTGCCCTCTCCCACCTGGAGAAGTTCCTCTGGAAGAAGAACCGGTCAGGACACTGGTTACAGTCGTCCTACCCTTCAGGTCAGGCTGACCCTGAACCTGGCCTTCCAACCTCCGGTCTAAAACCTTTGATGGAACAATTGCCTGGCACTCCAGGACTTCTGGGGACTCACACACAATCCCCCTGAGGCTAACAAATGACACATCTGTTGTGTGATTGTCTGTCTGGCGCAGATCTCCCGCCCTCTGTCCACCTGACAGTGCGTGACGATCCCCCAGACCAGAAGTGGCGCCACCCGGGTCACTACACGGGAACCTAGCCCAACTGGGTAGTCCCTGACCCACTGGTCCTTCCACTGGGGAACTCCCCCAATCACTCCTCACTCTGGACTCCTGTACCCTCCCTACCGGAGCGGTACTGCCAGACTCTAGAACCACAGGAGCTCTGGTTACAGACGCTCCAGGTCCTCTACTCACTAGGAGATCCTCCTCAACTGGGTTAACAGGACAGCCTAGGTCCCCAACCTGGTGTTCCCTCAAGAAACCACCCAGGTTCTGAGACAGGGCTTCGGGCCTCTGGGGGCTCTCAGCCACCCACTGACTCCTGCTCCACTGAGCCAGGCAGTCAGCCCCTACACCCTTCTCACTAACCAGGGACCTAGCTGGGCTACACTGAGCCTCTTCCACCACGCTGGGCTGGAAGATCCCTGACCCACTACTTTTGGAGTCACTCCCTAATGACTCTACAGAACCCCTGGTACCTTCCCAGCGGTCTGCTTCCTCTGCAAGGTCCCAAGGACAAAAAATTTCAACTTCAGCAGGTGCTGGCGCAACTCTGGACACACAACACTGAGCAACTGCTTTTTGAGGAACATATTCACTACTCCGTCCCTCTCATCGTCCGGGTTAGCCGCCAGCCAATCCTCCATTGCATCAGAACAGTCATCCACAAAATACCCCCACTTCTGGTGAGGCGGTTTCCTATAGTTCCTGAACTTCAACCTGTTCTCCTCCTCTTGGGAAACAGGTTCCAGACTGGGGGAACTGGGACTGGGATTTCCTACACTGAAATCTAAATAGCTGCCACCACTGGACTCAACCCTCCCTGGGGGATCCAGAAACTCAACACTGCGCGCAGGGGATAGTCTACCCTCCAGAGCTACTTTGCCTCCGGTGGAGGCCCTCTCAGCCTCCTCTATCCTTTCCTGCGCTAAGACCCTCTCGGTCTCTAGCTGTTGCTTCTTAACCTCCAGCTGTTGCTTTCTAACGCCCAGCTGTGCCATAGCCTGGGCATGCTCCAACCTGAGCTTTTCTAAAGCCAGCTGGTGCTCCCTTTCTCTCCTCCTATCTTCCAGCTCCTCTGGGGACAGGAAAAGGGATGAGGCGCTGCCTCCTACGCTGGACCCAGCAAGGTACTCCCTATCTATGGGGTCCTCACTATCTGCTGGCGTCCCTGTGCTATCATTTTCTTCCTCCTCCTCAGACTCTTCAGGGCTCCCCTCTGACCCACCACCCTCATGGTGTGAGACCCGGGCCCTCTCCTCACTGTGCTCACGCTCCCAGTCCTCCTTCTGCCATTGGATCAGGTTACCCCTAAGTTGGGACTGGGTGTCTGACTCATTCACTGCAATGTCTCTCTCTTCGCGAAACTCTCTCAGTTCATGCAAAAACAGACCCCAGACATTAAAAGCAGACTCCATCTTGGCAAGATGCTCACAGACACGTGCAACACAGGGGACTTAACAATCTGAAGTAAGAGTACACAATTCCAAAACTTCAACAATCTCCTTATCAAAGAGAACTCACTCATGCGTCCAGGAAAACACACCATTCATCCACACACACCCTCCCCTCGGATCGGTAAGGCAGTTTCTACCACCCCTGACTTCTCAACCTGACCAAAAGCGACACAGGTACCAAACTCTGGAAGCAGGGCGGGGGACAAATGTACTGAACACAATTATAAAATGACCCTCTTCAGGAGAAGAAACAATGGAATTTCAAAAACAATCCCCTAAAATGTGGTCATCTAAAATGCAGAGTTTTGTGGTGCAGCCAGCTGCTACTAAGGTACAAGGCAAACACAAATCCTTATCCTCACCGCTTGCCGCCAATGTTGGAAATGGGATCCCCGGCTGGCCAGGGCTTTCGCCAAAGTCAGTCAGAGACCACCACACCCAAGTCAGGGCAAGGGAGTTACACGCCAAGATAACCCCTACTCACCCTCTAGGTAACGTGGCGCGAGCAGCAAGGCTAAACTTGGAGGCGATGTAAGTTAAGTATTTGCGCATGCACCCCAGCAACAACTCCCAGGGCCCACCACAAAGGAAACTCCACACAAGGTTATATAAAAATAGCCTTTGTATTACACCAAAACACATTAGATAAAACACACACTTTACAATGTGCCAGAGGCACGGGCAGAATTTACAAGGGATTATGTACAAGACAGGGCCACCTGGACCACTGTCAGGAATCAGAAGTAGCACTTTCAAAAATAATACTTTGAATATAAATCACTGTAGCACAAAATCACACAACCAGTAATCACTGGTAACCAGGATCTCACTAGCACCACCTGTACTAGGGAGAAAACAACCACCTATGTATCACAATACCTGTAGGGGTGTAAGAGGAAAACACATGATGCAATGCATAACATTCATTCAGAGGTGTAAGGGAGGAAAACACATGATGCATCACAATACATTCAGAGGTGCATAGAAAAGTACAATTGCGCCAAACTCACGTAAGTCACCCTCTGTGACTGTCCCTAGGCCCTCTGGCCTTGTTGGGGCTGGGACGCCCTGTGTCCAGTGTCAGGGTCCTAAACGTAGCAGTTGCCCACAAAGTGCTGGGCAACTGGTGCAATTGAGGTTTGAGCCTTCCAGGGCTCAAGAACAACAAGGGGGCCAATGTGGGAACCTCGCTGGGCTCTCAGAACACTGGTGGGGCGAAAGGAAACGCCCCCTGGAGCCTCCTCTGGGCTCTAAACACACATGGCACCCAAAGAGCCTCACTGGGCTCTAAACACATGGACTGCCCCTGAGCCTCTCTGGGCTCCTTAACACTGGGGCGCCTTGAGCCTCTCAGGGCTCGTGAAATAATTGCCCCCTTGAGCCTCGCAGGCTCTGAACACCGGAGGGGGGGGGGGGCGCGGGCACCGACAATGTGCCCCGACAAGGTAGAGCCTCTCTGGCTCTAAACAAATGACGGGCCCCTTTGAGCCTCCTGGCTCGGGAAGAAGATGCCCCCTCTGAGCCTCTCAGGGCTCAACACAAAATGCGCCGTCTCCAGAGCCTCTATGGGCTCAACGCACAAATGCTCTCTTGAAGCCCTCGTGGCTTCAATCTGTCACTTAGCGCTATCTCGCGCTACCGGCACTTCCACACTCACCGGCTGTCTGGCGGCGGCTCTGGTGCCGCGGGCGGGCTCCTCTCCCTCTCCGGGGCCTCGACCAGACGTGGCAGGCTCTGCTCCTTCTCCCGGGGCTCCTCTCTCCACTCGGGGAGCCTCGGGGACCCGGCCGGCTGCGTCACTTCTTGCTGCTCGGCTGCGGGGGCGGGACTTCCGGGTCACCCTCCCTCGGGCCGCGCAGCGATTGGTTGGCCGTCCAACCACTTCCGGGTCGCACTTGGCAGCGGCCCGGCAACGTTTTGAAAACACTCCGGGCTGCGGCGGTGACGCTCCCAGGCACGAAGTCGAGGTGGGCACTCGCAAATGAAGTAGCGATCGGGGCAAATGCCGGGTGGGCACCGGCTCTGAACAATAAAGCGCCCCGAGGCGCTCGCAGGAAATAGATCGCGCTCTCAAGCGCTAGCACACCATAAAGCGCTTCCAAGCGCTAGGGATGTACCAATACGGCGCTTCCTGCGCTAGATGCCCAACAAAGCGCTCCCCCAGCTCTACAGGGGTAGTCAAGCGCTCCCAAGCGCTAGAGGACCAAACTAGAGCGCTCTCAGGCGCTATAAATAAAATAGAGGTCCAGCAGAGTCCTTCAGCAAGGCAGGGGGGGCAAGGCTGGGCCCAGAGCCAGCACACTGGGTCTCCAGGCAGGGAGACACCCCAAGTGGCGGTCCTCTGGCCCAGCAGCAGCAACAGCCCCCTCAGGATCCTGGAAGAGAACCAAAACTGTGGGGACACGGCCCCATTTTTATACAGCATTTCCCTTTGTCTGAAGGTGCAGAGTGGGGGCGGAACCAGTCGCAGCTGGTTCTTGAGTACTCTGTTTACCTCAGCCACCCTCTCTATTCACTGGCAGGGCTTGGGTCATTAGACACACCACAGGGGGGCGGAGCCAGCATTGTGTGGGGAAAACCCAGCCCATCCAGGACACAGGTACACTCCTCCCACACATCACTCATGCTAATCTCCCACTCACCACCGGGCAGACCCACCCAGACTTCCTGGAGCCTGGCATGCCAGCCAGCTCCAGCCAATCACACGCCAGCACCCTCACAGCACACGTACAGCCATGTCTAGAAATGATACTTCCCCACTAGACACATACAAGCCGCACATACCGTTGCGCAGCATTCATTCTCACAAGTTCACACATACCAGACTCAAGCCTGTACACCCCACGCATCAGGAACTACCAGGGACACATACATTCCCCATGCATTCCTATGGGCGGGCAGGCCTAGCTCAGCACATGCACTCAGAGTGCGCACGCACTTTCCACTGGGACACAGTGAAAGTGCGCAGAATCCCAAAAATCAACATTGCCAGGTCACCATTTAAAGCAAAAAGTTTAGGGGTGAACCTGCCCTAAGGGCCAAAGTCCAACAGCCCTCAAGGAACCAGGACCACTCAGGAGCAGTGAGAGCCCTCAAGGAACCAGGACCACTCAGGAGCAGAGAGAGACCTGCAAGGAACCAGGACCACTCAGGAGCGGAGAGAGCCTTCAAGGAACCAGGACCACTCAGGAGCGGAGAGAGCCCTCAAGGAACCAGGACCATTCAGGAGCAGTGAGAGCCCTGCAAGGAACCAGGACCACTCAGGAGCAGAGAGAGCCCTCAAGGAACCAGGACCACTCAGGAGCAGTGAGAGCCCTGCAAGGAACCAGGACCACTCAGGAGCAGAGAGAGCCCTCAAGGAACCAGGACCACTCAGGAGCAGTGAGAGCCCTGCAAGGAACCAGGGCCACTCAGGAGCAGAGAGATCCCTGCAAGGAACCAGGACCACTCAGAAGCAGAGAGAGCCCTCAAGGAACCAGAACCACTCAGAAGCAGGGAGAGCCCTCAAGGAACCAGGTACATTCAGAAGCAGGGAGAGCCCTTAAGGAACCAGGACCACTCAGGAGCAGGGAGAGCCCTCAAGGAACCAGGACCACTCAGGAGCAGGGAGAGCCCTCAAGGAACCAGGACCACTCAGAACCAGAGAGAGCCCTGCAAGGAACCAGGACCACTGAGGAGCAGGGAGAGCCCTCAAGGAACCAGGACCACTCAGGAGCAGGGAGAACCCTCAAGGAACCAGGACCACTCAGGAGCAGGGAGAGCCCTGGATGGAACCAGGACCACTCAGGAACAGCGAGAGCCTGCAAGGAACCAGGACCACTCAGGAGCAGGGACAGCCCTGTAAGGTATCAGGACCACTCAGGAGCAGAGAGAGCCCTGCAAGAAACCAGGACCATTCAGAAGCAGGGAAAGCCCTGCAAGGGACCAGGACCACTCAGGAGCAGAGAGATCCCTGCAAGGAACTAGGACCACTCAGGAGCAGGGAGAGCCCTGCAAGGAACCAGGACCACTCAGGAGCAGGGAGAGGCCTGCAAGGTACCAGGACCACTCAGGAGCAGGGAGAGTCTCAAGGAACCAGGACCACTCAGGAGCAGAGAGAGCCGTGCAAGGAACTAGGACCACTCAGGAGCAGGGAGAGCCCTGCAAGGAACCACGGCCACTCAGGAACAGGGAGAGCCCTCAAGGAACCAGGACCACTCAGGAGCAGGGAGAGCCCTCAAGGAACCAGAAAAACTCAGGAGCAGGGAGATCCCTGCAACGAACCAGGACCACTCAGGAGCAGAGAGAGCCCTGCAAGGAACCAGGACCACTCGGGAGCAGGGAGAGCCCTGCAAGGAACCAGGACCACTCAGGAACAGGGAGAGCCCTCAAGGAACCAGGACCACTCAGGAGCAGGGAGAGCCCTCAAGGAACCAGAACCACTCAGGAGCAGAGAGATCTCTGCAACGAACCAGGACCACTCAGGAGCAGAGAGAGCCCTGCAAGGAACCAGGACCACTCAGGAGCAGGGAGAGCCCTGCAACGAACCAGGACCACGCAGGAGCAGAGAGAGCCCTGCAAAGAACCAGGACCACTCAGGAGCAGGGAGATCCCTGCAACGAACCAGGACCACTCAGGAGCAGAGAGAACCCTGCACGGAACCAGGACCACTCAACAACAGGGAGAGCCCTGCAAGGAACCAGGACCCCTCAGGAGCAGGGAGAGCCCTGAAAGGAACCAGGACCACTCAGGAGCATAGGGAGCCCTGCAAGGAACATGGACCACTCAGGAGCATAGAGAGCCCTGCAAGGAACAAGAACCACTCAGGAGCATAGAGGACCCTGCTAGGAACCAGGACCACTCAGGAGCAGGGAGAGCCTCAAGGAACCAGGACACCCAGGAGCGGTGAAATCCTTGCAAGGACCCACCAGGACCACTCAGGGGCAGGAAGAGCCCTGCAAGGAACCAGGACCACTCAGGAGCAGGGAAAGCCCTGCAAGGAACCAGGACCAATCAGAAGCAGGAAGAGCCCTGAAAGGAACCAGGACCACTCAGGAGCAGCGAGAGCCCTGAAAGGAACCAGGACCACTCAGGAGCAGAGAGAGCCCTGCAAAGAACCAGAACCACTCAGGAGCAGGGAGAGCCCTGCAAAGAACCAGGACCATTCAGGAGCAGGGAGAGCCCTCAAGGACCCAGGACCACTCAGGAGCAGGGAGAGCCCTGCAAGGAACCAGGACCACTCGGGAGCAGGGAGAGCCCTGACGGAACTAGGACCACTCAGGAGCAGAGAGAGCCGTGCAAAGAACCAGGACCATTCAGAAGCATGGAGAGCCCTGCAAGGTACCAGGACCACTCAGGAGCAGGGAGAGCCATGCAAGGAACCAGGACCACAAAGGAGCTGTGAGATCCCAGCAAGGAGCCAGGACCACTCAGGAGCAGAGAGCTCTGCAAGGTACCAGGACCACTCAGGAGCACGGACAGCCCTGTAAGGAACTAGGGCCACCCAAGAGCAGGGAGAGCCCTGCAAGGAACCAGGACCACTCAGGAGCAGGGAGAGGCCTGCAAGGAACTAGGACCACCCAAGAGCAGGGAGAGCCCTGCAAGGAACCAGGACCACTCAGGAGCAGGGAGAGCCCTGCAAGGAACCAGGACCACTCAGGAGCAGGGAGAGGCCTGCTAGGTACCAGGACCACTCAGGAGCAGAGAGAGCCCTGCAAGAAACCAGGACCATTCAGAAGCAGGGAAAGCCCTGCAAGGGACCAGGACCACTCAGGAGCAGAGATCCCTGCAAGGAACGAGGACCACTCAGGAGCAAGGAGAGCTCTGCAAGGAACCAGAACCACGCAGGAGCAGGGAGAGCCCTCAAGTAACTAGGATCACTCAGGAGCAGAGAGGGTTCTGCAAGGAACCAGGAACCCTCGGAGCAGGGAGAGCCCTCAAGGAACCAGGACCACTCAGGAGCAGAGAGAGCCCTGCAACGAACCACGGCCACTCAAGAGCAGAAAGAGCACTGCAAGGAACCAGGACCACTCAGGAGCACAGAGACCCTTGCACGGAACCAGGACCACTCAACAGCAGGAAGAGCCCTTCAAGGAACCACAATCACTCAGGAGCAGGGAGATCCCTGCAAGGAACCAGGACCATTCAGGAGCAGGGAGAGCTCTGCAAAGAACCAGGACCACTCAGGAGAAGGGAGAGCCCTCAAGGAACCAGGACCATTCAGGAGCAGGGAGAGCTCTGCAAAGAACCAGGACCACTCAGGAGAAGGGAGAGCCCTCATGGAACCAGGACCACTCAGGAGCAGAGAGCGCCCTCAAGGAACCAGAACCACTCAGGAGCAGGGAGAGCCCTGCAAGGAACCAGGACCACTCAGGAACAGCGAGAGCCTGCAAGGAACCAGGACCACTCAGGAGCAGGGAAAGCACTGCAAGGGACCAGGACCACTCAGGAGCAGAGAGAGCCCTGCAAGGAACTAGGACCACTCAGGAGCAAGGAGAGCTCTGCAAGGAACCAGGACCACTCAGGAGCAGGGAGAGCCCTGCAAGGAACAAGGACCACTCAGGAGCAGGGAGAGGCCTGCAAGGTACCAGGACCATTCAGGAGCAGGGAGAGCCCTCAAGGAACCAGGACAACTCTGGAGCGGAGAGAGCCCCGCAAGGAACCACAACGACCCTGGAGCAGATAGAGCCCTGCAAAGAACCAGGACCACTCAGGAGCAGGGAGAGGCCTGCAAAGAACCAGGACCACTCAGGAGCAGGGAGAACCCTCAAGGAACCAGGACCACTCAACAGCAGGGAGAGCCCTCAAGGAACCAGGACCACTCAGGAGCAGAGAGAGCCCTGCAACGAACCACGGCCACTCAAGAGCAGAAAGAGCACTGCAAGGAACCAGGACCACTCAGGAGCACAGAGACCCTTGCACGGAACCAGGACCACTCAACAGCAGGAAGAGCCCTTCAAGGAACCACAATCACTCAGGAGCAGGGAGATCCCTGCAAGGAACCAGGACCATTCAGGAGCAGGGAGAGCTCTGCAAAGAACCAGGACCACTCAGGAGAAGGGAGAGCCCTCAAGGAACCAGGACCATTCAGGAGCAGGGAGAGCTCTGCAAAGAACCAGGACCACTCAGGAGAAGGGAGAGCCCTCAAGGAACCAGGACCACTCAGGAGCAGAGAGCGCCCTCAAGGAACCAGAACCACTCAGGAGCAGGGAGAGCCCTGCAAGGAACCAGGACCACTCAGGAACAGCGAGAGCCTGCAAGGAACCAGGACCACTCAGGAGCAGGGAAAGCACTGCAAGGGACCAGGACCACTCAGGAGCAGAGAGAGCCCTGCAAGGAACTAGGACCACTCAGGAGCAAGGAGAGCTCTGCAAGGAACCAGGACCACTCAGGAGCAGGGAGAGCCCTGCAAGGAACAAGGACCACTCAGGAGCAGGGAGAGGCCTGCAAGGTACCAGGACCATTCAGGAGCAGGGAGAGCCCTCAAGGAACCAGGACAACTCTGGAGCGGAGAGAGCCCCGCAAGGAACCACAACGACCCTGGAGCAGATAGAGCCCTGCAAAGAACCAGGACCACTCAGGAGCAGGGAGAGGCCTGCAAAGAACCAGGACCACTCAGGAGCAGGGAGAACCCTCAAGGAACCAGGACCACTCAACAGCAGGGAGAGCCCTCAAGGAACCAGGACCACTCAGGAGCAGGGAGAACCCTCAAGGATCCACGACCACTCAACAGCAGGGAGAGGCCTGCAAAGAACCAGGACCACTCAGGAGCAGGGAGAACCCTCAAGGATCCACGACCACTCAACAGCAGGGAGAGCCCTCAAGGAACCAGGACCACTCAGGAGCAGGGAGAGCCCTCAAGGAACCACGACCACTCACGGGCAGGGAGAGCCCTCAAGGAACCAGGACCACTCAGGAGCAGAGAGAGCCCTGCAAGGAACCAGGACCACTCACGAGAAGGGAGAGCCCTCAAGGAACCAGGAGCACTCAGGAGCAGAGAGAGCACTGCAAGGAACCAGGACCACTCAAGAGCAGGGAGAGCCCTGCAAGGAACCAGGACCACTCAGGAGCAGGGAGAGCCCTGCAAGGAACCAGGACCACTCAGGAACAGGGAGGGCCCTGCAAGGAACCAGGACCACTCGGGAGCAGAGAGAGCCCTCAAGGAACCAGGAGCATTCAGGAGCAGAGAGAGCCCTGCAAGGAACTAGGACCACTCAGGAGCAGAGAGATCCCTGCAAGGAACCAGGACTACTCAGGAGCAGGGAGAGCCCTGCAAAGAACCAGGACCGCTCAGGAGCAGGGAGAGCCCTCAAGGAACCAGGACAACTCAGGAGCAGGGAGAGCCCTCAAGGAACCATAACCACTCAGGAGCAGGGAGAGCCCTCAAGGAACCAGGACCACTCATGAGCAGGGAGTGCCCTGCAAGGAACCAGGACCACTCAGGAGCAGAGAGAGCCCTCAAGGAACCAGGACCACTCAGGAGCAGAGAGAGCCCTCAAGGAACCAGGACGACGCAGGAGCAGGGAGAGCCCTGCAAGGAACCAGGACCACTCAGGAGCAGGGAGAGTCCGGAAAGGAACCAGGACCACTCAGGAGCAGAGAGAGCCCTCAAGGAACCAGGACCACTCAGAAGCAGGGAGAGCCCTGCAAGGAACCAGGACCACTCAGGAGCAGGGAGAGCCCTCAAGGAACCAGGACAACTCAGGAGCAGGGAGAGCCCTCAAGGAACCAGAACCACTCAGGAGCAGGGGGAGCCCTCAAGGAACCAGGACCACTCAGAAGCAGGGAGAGACCTGCAAGGAACCACGACCACGCAGGAGCAGGGAGAGCCCTCAAGGAACCAGGACAACTCAGGAGCAGGGAGAGCCCTCAAGGAACCAGAACCACTCAGGAGCAGGGAGAGCCCTGCAAGGAACCATGACCACTCAGGAGCAGGGAGAGCCCTCAAGGAACCAGGACAACTCAGGAGCAGGGAGAGCCCTCAAGGAACCAGAACCACTCAGGAGCAGGGAGAGCCCTGCAAGGAACCAGGACCAGGCAGGATCAGGGAGAGCCCTGCACGGAACCAGGACCACTCAACAGCAGGGAGAGCTCTGCAAGGAACCAGGACCCCTCGGGAGCAGGAAGAGCCCTGCAAGGAACCAGGACCACGCAGGAGCAGAGAGAGCACTGCAAGGAACCAGGACCACTCAGGAGCAGGGAGATCCCTGCAACGAACCAGGACCACTCAGGAGCAGAGAGAGCCCTGCAAGGAACCAGGACCACTCAGGAGCAGAGAGAGCCCTGCAAGGAACCAGGACCACTCAGGAGCAGAGCGAGCCCTGCAAGGAACCAGGACCACTCAGGAGCAGAGCGAGCCCTGCAAGGAACAAGGACCACCAAGGAGCAGAGAGAGCAGTGCAAGGAACCAGGACCACTCAGGGGCAGGGAGAGCCCTGCAAGGAACCAGGACCACTCAGGGGCAGGGAGAGCCCTGCAAGGAACCAGGACCACTCAGGAGAAGGGAGAGCCCTCAAGGAACCAGGACCATTCAGGAGCAGGGAGAGCCCTCAAGGAACCAGAACCACTCAGGAGCAGGGAGAGCCCTCAAGGAACCAGGACCACTCAGAAGCAGGGAGAGACCTGCAAGGAACCACAACCACTCAGGAGCAGGAAGAGCCCTCAAGGAACCAGGACAACTCAGGAGCAGGGAGAGCCCTCAAGGAACCAGAACCACTCAGGAGCAGGGAGAGCCCTCAAGGAACCAGGACCACTCAGAAGCAGGGAGAGCCCTGCAAGGAACCAGGACCAGGCAGGATCAGGGAGAGCCCTGCACGGAACCAGGACCACTCAACAGCAGGGAGAGCCCTGCAAGGAACCAGGACCCCTCGGGAGCAGGAAGAGCCCTGCAAGGAACCAGGACCACGCAGGAGCAGAGAGAGCACTGCAAGGAACCAGGACCACTCAGGAGCATGGAGAGACCTGCAAGGAACCACGACCACGCAGGAGCAGGGAGAGCCCTCAAGGAACCAGAACCACTCAGGAGCAGGGAGAGCCCTGCAAGGAACCAGGACCAGGCAGGATCAGGGAGAGGCCTGCAAGGAACCAGGACCCCTCGGGAGCAGGAAGAGCCCTGCAAGGAACCAGGACCACGCAGGAGCAGAGAGAGCACTGCAAGGAACCAGGACCACTCAGGAGCAGGGAGATCCCTGCAACGAACCAGGACCACTCAGGAGCAGAAAGAGCCCTGCAAGGAACCAGGACCACTCAGGAGCAGAGAGAGCCCTGCAAGGAACCAGGACCACTCAGGAGCAGGGAGATCCCTGCAACGAACCAGGACCACTCAGGAGCAGAGATATTCCTGCAAGGAACCAGGACCACTCAGGACCAGATAGAGCCCTGCAAGGAACCAGGACCAGGCAGGATCAGGGAGAGCACTGCACGGAACCAGGACCACTCAACAGCAGGGAGAGCCCTGCAAGGAACCAGAACCCCTCGGGAGCAGGGAGAGCCCTGCAAGGAACCAGGACCACTCAGGAGCAGAGCGAGCCCTGCAAGGAACAAGGACCACCAAGGAGCAGAGAGAGCAGTGCAAGGAACCAGGACCACTCAGGGGCAGGGAGAGCCCTGCAAGGAACCAGAACCCCTCGGGAGCAGGGAGAGCCCTGCAAGGAACCAGAACCCCTCGGGAGCAGGGAGAGCCCTGCAAGGAACCAGGACCACTCAGGGGCAGGGAGAGCCCTGCAAGGAACCAGGACCAATCAGAAGCAGGGAGAGCCCTGCAAGGAACCAGGACCGCTCAGGAGAAGGGAGAGCCGTGCAAGGAACCAGGACCACTCAGGAGCAG
Source organism: Lissotriton helveticus (assembly GCF_964261635.1). Classification (NCBI taxonomy): domain Eukaryota; kingdom Metazoa; phylum Chordata; class Amphibia; order Caudata; family Salamandridae; genus Lissotriton; species Lissotriton helveticus. The sequence continues at coordinate 2,131,315,855 of NC_136065.1, read as the reverse complement.
TGAGAGCCCTGCAAGGAACCAGGACCACTCAGGAGCAGAGAGAGCCCTGCAAGGAACCAGGACCACTCAGGAGCAGGGAGAGCCCTCAAGGAACCAGGACCATTCAGGAGCAGGGAGAGCTCTGCAAAGAACCAGGACCACTCAGGAGAAGGGAGAGCCCTCAAGGAACCAGGACCATTCAGGAGCAGGGAGAGACCTGCAAGGAACCACGACCACGCAGGAGCAGGGAGAGCCCTCAAGGAACCAGAACCACTCAGGAGCAGAGAGAGCCCTGCAAGGAACCACGACCACGCAGGAGCAGGGAGAGCCCTGCAAGGAACCACGACCACGCAGGAGCAGGGAGAGCCCTCAAGGAACCAGAACCACTCAGGAGCAGAGAGAGCTCTGCAAGGAACCAGGACCACTCAGGAGAAGGGAGAGCCCTCAAGGAACCAGAACCACTCAGGAGCAGAGAGAGCCCTGCAAGGAACCAGGACCACTCATGAGCAGGGAGAGCCCTCAAGGAACCAGGGCTACTCAGGAGAAGGGAGAGCCCTCAAGGAACCAGGACCACTCGGGAGCAGAGAGAGCCCTCAAGGAACCAGGACCATTCAGGAGCAGGGAGAGCCCTGCAAGGAACCTGGACCGTTCAGGAACAGGGAGAGCCCTCAAGGAACCAGGGTCACTCAGGAGCAGGGAGAGCTCTGCAAAGAACCAGGACCATTCAGAAGCAGGCAGAGCCCTGCAAGGACCCAGGACCACTCAGGAGCAAGGAGAGCCCTGCAAGGAACCAGAACCACTCAGGAGCAGAGAGAGCTCTGCAAGGAACCAGGACCACTCGGGAGCAGAGAGAGCCCTCAAGGAACCAGGACCATTCAGGAGCAGGGAGAGCCCTCAAGGAACCAGGACCACTCGGGAGTAGGGAGAGCCCTGCAAAGAACCAGGACCACTCAGGAGCAGGGAGAGCCCTGCAAGGAACCAGGACCACTCGGGAGCAGAGAGAGCCCTCAAGGAACCAGAACCATTCAGGAGCAGGGAGAGCCCTGCAAGGAACCAGGCCCACTCAGAAGCAGGGAGAGCCCTCAAGGAACCAGGACCGCTCCTCAGCAGGGGCTGATTCCTGTGAGACAGAGGGTGGAGGGACACTCCTCAGGTGGGACACTTCCTGTGTGACAAGGGGTGAGAGGGACACCCCTCAGCAAGGGGCAGGGCCTGAAGGACAGAGAGGCAGAGAAACATTCTTCAAGGGTGGCATGCCCTGTGGATAGAGGGAGAGGGGCACACCTCAGCAGAGGGCAGGTCTATAGGACAGATGGCAGGTGGGACACTTCTTGGCAGTATGCATTGCTGTGCGACAGAGAATGAGGGGGCACTCCTCAGTAGGGGGCAGTTCCTGTGAGATGGAGGGTGTAGGAGAGTAGGATCTGCTCTTATGGTTACTCCCACTTTTTGCTGATGTTTCACTGTTTTTTTTACTTTAGTCTGGCTTGGGCCCTGCTATCCAGGACCCCAGCCTAGCTGCTTCCTCTATAAATTGATTCCAAGTACTTTAGGTACACTCCAGGTTGGTTACTGGGGTACCCTTATGAGTCCCGAGTATATGGTACCTTAGGTACCAAAGGCATAGGTACCTCAGAGGCCTAAAAGGGACTACAGCATGTATTATGCCACCCCTGGGAAGCCTTCCAAAATGACACCACAAGACTGCTACTGCGGGATGGGTAAGGTGGTGTATATCTACCTTAAAATCACTAAACATAGAAACCTATCAGTCACCCCTATGGCAGGCCTTATCAATCCTGAAGGCAGGGTGCTGGGTTTTGTGTGAGAGGGTGCCCATGTATAAGCAGGACCCCTCTGCAGCTCTCGGCATCTATTCTCTGGGGCTGTTCTGTGATGCAGCCAGACCATATACCCTTAAGTGCATTATAACCTCGCAGTAAATGCTAACTTTGGAATGGCTGCATGGAAACATGTCGTGTTTGGTGTCAAACACTTTGGAATCATACCCCTCACCAGTCCTGGTCGCGGGGGTATGATTCCACCCTTCTAGAGGGAAAGACATGTACACACCGGTCTACCCGGTACCAGTTTTAAAGAGCCATGGCATCACAAAATGGATGCTGCAGCCACAGACACAAGTCTGGCCTCCTGCTGCTGGAAAAAAACTCTGGCAGGGGAGGCCTGGATAATAGGTTTCCTGTCACAGGGAGGTGTAACCACCTCCCAGACAGGCTTTAGTGTATTGGGGTTGGGTGGGTGCACTCCAAGAGTGCTTTGAAGTCTGCACTGGGGGCACATTTGGTGTCCCTGTGCATAGCCCAGTTCAAACCGGTTGCAGAGGCTACCAGCTCCTGCTCTAGTGCAAACTGGACAAAGGAAATGGGTGTAGCCACCCCTCTTTCCAAACCCTCCCATAGGTGGGTCTCCAGAGTAAGTCCAACCCCTTCCTTGGGTATAAGAAAGGAACCCCTGACTACAGGACTTTAAATTACACCTGGATGAAACTCTGCTACAGATATCCTGGAACTTTGATGATCTACACGACTAGATGACTGAAGAATCTCCCTTGGAGTAAAGGAGTTACTCCCCTGCTTGGCAGGTGCCAAAAATGCATCTGACCAGTCTGCATCTCTGAAGCTCCTGATGGACGCCAAAGTAATTGCAGCCCAGGAGGTAGACTTCCAAACTTCTCCAAGGCGGACCTGAGTCCCCAACAAAGCTGAGACCCGCAGCCCTCGTGAGTACCGTGGAACCGGAAGCCCTGTACACTATGTACATTTGCAAGTGAATCAGCTTTTCGACGTTCCTTGAGGCTGTGCATTGGGTTACTTGTAGCCCAGACCCCGGGCACCTTCTCCACTGAAGATTGCTGGACTACACTCCATGAGTGTTCCATGAGCTGGCCCTTTGTGTTTTCACTTGAGGTACCTTTGCGATCCCTGGTCCATTGACTGGTGGGTCCCGGAGAAGGCAACTTTGAGTTTCATTGGGTTTCCGTGGTTGCTCCAGATGTGCCCTGACTCTCCAAAACTTGGTGAGTCCCTCAGATCTTGCTGGTCCGCACCAAAGCATTTCTTCTTTTTCTGCGAGAGTTGCTGTTGCCAAGGCTTGTTGGGTCCAATCTGGTCATCGTCACCTCATCACTCGACATCCTTTGCGGGACAGCTTGAATCCAGCTCCTGGTCATCATCGACGCCTCCTAGACCTCGTGGCTGCATAGTCAAGCTTCACCTCTTCAACCTGAAATCACCCGACATCGGTGGGCATTCGTCTATCATGCCCCTGTTCACTGGCAAGTGAGCCAGACTCTGTCCCCTCTGCTTTCAGGTTTCTCTCATCTTCAATCCAGGCTTGGATCACACCAGACACTTTCCACCTCGACGGCAGCAGCACATTGCAGCAGATCGCCATTGAAATTAACGACGATTCCGGACACCAAAAGACACCTATGCACCCGGCTTCCCTGGGTGAGGTAACTCGAGTACTCCAGTGCTCCCGTGGGTGTTGGCCCTAGAACCCCTTAAATCTAAATGGTTTGCTCAAAGTCCTCTCCTAAGTGTCCTTAATCTTTACATTTCCAACCGTGACTTTCCCCATTGAAGTTAACGTTGATTCGCGGCTGTGTTCTCACACTGCACGCGTCCACCTTGGGTCCCCTGTGTCACTACCTTGGGTGGTTTCTTGTGGTCCCAGCATTTCTACAGGCTCTAGGCCTTGTGTCTAGTCAAGTCGTGGGTCTTATACCACTTTCTTAATATATGATTTGGTACGCCCCTAGGGCTTAACGTATATTGTGCTAATTTACTGTGTGATATTAAGTGTAACGTATGTGCTTTTGTTGTAATTTGGCAGCGATCGGGGTTAGCATTTAGCTGAAGTCATCTTGTTTTCAGCAGCCATCTGGTCTGCCATGTGCTCACCATGTGCTCTGTCCTTCCTTGCTGTTGTTTACCCTTGTACTCTGCTCATGGATAGACTATATTTAGACTCTGCTACTCTGCACTTGCGCAGAAGACACTGCAACTGTTCACACATGTCTTAGTCTGTAACTGTCAGGGTATTTTTACCGTAATTAGCAAACTGCTAAGCTCCGCCCTACTGTTGACTGTGCATTTCTGTAAGACCTTGTATGTATGTAAACCTTCTCTTCTGTACTTGTACCGCCTTCTTCTGAGCCCCAGTGAGGGTATAAAAGGACCATGTTCCTTCTGTTCAGTGTGCTACTTCATACACTACCGAAGGGTGTTGTGTGAATGTAGTTCCACCTCTTGAGGTTAATAAAAGTACTATGTTTTATATTTTAGTTTCCGTGCCGACTTCTATTCTATTGGTCTGAGGACTTGTGCAGAGAAGGGCGAACCCCTAGCACTGGTAGGCCTGGCTGATGTTCACCACGACAAATTGGCGCCCAACCAGTGGGGGTCATCGGCGACTCGGATGCCTGAAGGAGTGGTCGAAACGAAGGATTGGAATCTCGCTGCGGATGATCTCTGCCCAAGGAGACCAGCGACTTGGTAACCACGATGTTTTTCCTCTCTTTCTGACCTGACCCTCCAGATGGTGCCGGTCCTCGACTGAGATCTCTTCTGTTGATTCGCCGTGCAGTGACCATTTGATCAATTCAAGAACTTGGCAGTTGGAATCTGGACATTTGGGATTGGTAAGGTCGTTTGATGCCACGCTTGCTGTTTGGTTTGGCATTTGTATTGGCCAATTTTGGGATTTTGAGATTTGGGGATATATAAATTGCAATTTATGTAGACAGGTAATGAGGAGAATTTTCTCTACTTTGTATAAGATTTGAACGGCACAACGTGATTTAAGTGCTACTTTACGTGTAATACTGCATATATTGCACTATTTTTGGCATGCCTGTTTCTAGCACACTTCGTAGAATGTGTTGCTTTTGTGGTGGTACCAGTTTGAGACTCGATGAGACACAACTGCCCCCCCCCCCGGAGGGGACGCCAAATAAGGATATGTATATTAAATATGGTATTTCTTCTATAATTTACAGCACGTTATGGAATAAATATACTAGTAAGGATCCTGAGTTACGATGGCCTATGCATGGGTCATTTGATTTACAAAAGATTCAATATGTGGAACAATGTATGTTTACGCGAAAGACTAGGCAAGATATGTTTGACTGTGTACAGATGTGCAAGAAAGAAGTGCGTGAACGAATGAAGCAAGAGCAAGCCTTCATTGAAAAAGAACAACCAAAAAGTATTCATGCGAAAGCATTAGAGTTGAAAAACAAAGAAATGAAAGAAATAAAAGAGAGAGAAGATAGGGAGCGTCATTTGCAGGTAACTGGCCAATACGCTGTTCGGTGACCCCTTTATCCTATCCTTAATAAACCCCAAGATGATTCCCTTTTGCTAGACCGTTCTCCGCCTCCATATACTTTTCCTTCTGCTCCTCATGAGTCAGATGAGGACTCTGCTTCAGAGCAAGAGAAATCACGAGAAACTCGCTCTATGTTGACTGCTGAATGTGCGGCTGACCTTATAGCCTTTGCTCGCAAAACCGTTCGTAGTACTGCTCCTGCTTATGAACTTATAGATAACATGAAAAACTGGCAGGAAAGGGAGCAAATATATTTTACCTAGGTATTCGCCACAGAGGTCATTGAGCGGGTTAGGAAACATTCTGATGAATTGGAGCCCGATGACATAGCAAATGATTGTAAGCAGATGCGTGATGGTCTTTTTGTTTTCTCTCAGGTGGCTGACTCAATCAGAAGTTTGGTTAAATTGCGTGATGATGCAGTCCGTTTACGAGAGGAGAAAAAGGCAGCTGAAGCAGCTGCACAAACATCCCAGACCAATGTGACACAGGCTTCTGCTTTCGGAACAGATAAGACTATGATAGTTCGTGCAAAACCTATGCGGGAAGCCACACCTCTGTATGTTCCTCCTAGAGGTACGGGAAAAGATGATAATAGGGATTCCAATGATGCAAAGGGTTATTTTATTTATAATTGGGTTTACACTCCTTGGAATAGAGCGGATGTTATGGCTCTTAAAGCTGCATTGCCTGATCCACGGAAAAATCCAGCAGCTTTTTATGAGGAAGTGAGGGTGCCATTAGTTCTTGTACTATGACTTTGCCTGACATTGATATGTTTTTCGGATTGATATTACCCCCTGATATGTGGAGAACTGTTCGTAAAGTTGATGATCGTACGACTTTTGGGGCAATATGGAAAGATTTAGAACAAATGGACCAAGAAAGAGAACCCGCACAGAAACCATGTCAGCTAATTTTAGATCTTCCCGCAGCTATATTAGATAAGCTAAAAACAATGATTCCCCCTAAAAAGATAGACTGGACCGAATTAGCATCCTGTAAGCAAAAGACAGATGAATCGGTTTCTGACTTCTTCACACGTTTTGAGGAAGCATTCCACGATTTTAGTGGCCAGTCATTGAAAGATGACAAGGGCAGGCATATGTTTGTCGATAAATATGTCGCCAACCTGTTGCCAGGAATAGCTAGTCGCCTAAAGACCAGTGAGAGTTCATGGACTACCTCTTCTCCGGTTTCTCTTTTGACTATGGCTCAGTAGTATGAACGGCAGGAATTAGAAGTGAAGGGTAGTGAGGATAAGAAGACTAAGGAGTTAAAAACTAAGGTTATGTTAGCTGAGGCTTATGGTCCACTTTCTAGAGGTGGTGACAGGGGTGGACGTGTGTCTTATGGTCCGTCTTTTCCTCCTTATGCTCATCCGACTTTGTCTTCTGACCAGTGTGCGTACTGTAAGAAATTTGGACATTGGGCTGTCGATTGTCCGGTACTGTGTGCTCAGCAGTATCCACGTGGACGGGGACAAATGAGAAATCATTCAGGATATTCAGGACCGAGAGGAAGCACGGATGATCGTGCTAGGTTTGATACTAATATGCGTGGACAGAATGGTTTTAACACTTTCGATAGACAGAATCAATATCAAATGTCTGGCTATTTGCCGTCTGATTTGAAAGATTCTGCTTATGCATAGGACTGCCTAGGATGGGGTAAGGAATCAGTTGAAGTTCCAGTAGATCACAAGGGTCCCTATGTTATAGCACATGTTTTGGGTTCTACTGATCCGTTTCTGGTTGATACAGGAGCTACTCGTAGTGCCTTATCTAAACAATTGGTTCCAAGGGCTACACTGTCTGGCTTAACCATTATATCGATAGGTTTCGATGGAACACCTTCCCTTAGCCCACTGTCACAACCACTTGCATTTATGTTGATAAATTTACTGCTTCGTGTCCATTTTTGCTTTCTCCGAAAACTCCGGACAATATTGTGGGTCTTGATATGCTCAAGTATTTCAGGGCTACGATACGATGTTCTCCTGAAGGTGTACATGTTATTTTGAATGACAACTACCCCGTGATTGAGAGATCTTGTCTTGTTAAAGAGGACATTGCATTAGCTTCACTTCCTAGTACTTTGCGGGCTACTTCAGACACCGATGTAGGGCAAATGGTTATTCCACCAGTACATATTAGTGTCAAGGAGGGCGCTTCATTGCCACACTTGCCTCAATAAAAAATTCTCAAGAAGGCGAAGAAGCACTTTTACGCATTGTCCATGATTTAATTGAAGTGGGGGTTGTGGAAGAAGTTCCTTATAACATTTGCAACAGTCCTATTCTCCCCATTTTGAAAAAAGACACTGACACTAGGATTTACAGATTAATCATTGATTTGCGAGAAGTTAATAAGATTGTAGTACCACAATACCCCGTGGTTTCTGACATAACGACACTTCTTACCTTAGTTCCTCCAACAGCAACTACATTTACTGTGATTGACCTCAAGAGCGCTTTCTTTTCGATTCCAATTCATCCTGATAGCCGATATTTGTTTGGCTTCACTTTGAATAATTGTTCGTACAGATTTTGTAGAATTCCTCAAGGGTATACTGAGAGTCCTAGTATTTACAGTCAAGCATTGAAAAGACAACTTGATTCTTTCGGTTTGCCTGAAGGAGTAGCTCTCATACAATATGTCGATGACATCTTGTTGGCAGCCGCTACGCCTGAACAGTGTGAAAAATTTGATTTGCAAGATACGCCTCTTTCAGATGTTGCTGGGGAACTATGGGTTGATGGGTCTTGTTTGAAGTTCCCAGATGGCACGACTTCAGCTGCATATGCAATTACGACACTTCAGACAGTAGTGGAGACAACTTGTATACCACAGAAGTCAGCTCAAGCAGCTGAGTTAATAGCTTTGACACGAGCGTGTGATCTTAGCACTGAATTGTGTGTGAACATCTATACAGATAGCTGCTATACTTTTGGAGTGGCCCATGATTTTGGCATACTTTGGAAGGAAAAAGGCTTTTTTACATCCCACGGGATGCAGATAATGCACGGAGAACTAGTGCATAATCTTCTGACTGCACTGACATATCCGTAGAAAATAGCTACTGTTAAGTGTAGCGCGCACAAGAAAGTGACTGATAAGACAGGATAAGGCAACGCCTTTGCAGATCGCATAGCCCGTGAGACTGCGATGCAGCAAAGCACTACATCGATGTATGTAGTGAAGTCACAAGCTGAACGTTGGCATAATGCTAGACAAGAAGTGCTAGACATACAGAGATCTGCTTCTGTGGAAGAACTAGAGTAATGGTCTAAAGAGGGAATGTTGGATATGGAGGGCTGTTGGTGCAATAAAGAGATGGATAAGTGGAAACTGCCTGTAGCCTATTTACAGCCTATGGTTCAGATAGCACATGGGCCGGCACATGTTGGAGCTTCAGCAATAACAAAATTGCTTAAACAAGTTTGGGAGCATCCAGATATTGCCGGCACAGCTGAAAGGATAGTACAGTCCTGTTTGATCTATTGGCAGTACAATGCTGTTAAAGGGACACGGATTCCTACAGGAGGGTTTGCTACACCAACCGCACCTTTTGAAGTTTTGCAAATGGATTACATCCAACTTGAACGTTGCAATAACTTGAAGTATGTTCTAGTGGTGGTATGTGCCTTCAGTAAATGGATACAGGCATACCCTACAAAGGATAATACGGCTCTCACCACAGCAAAGGTGCTTTTAAAGGAATTCTTCCCTAGATTTGGTGTTTGCAAACTTTTGTGAAGTGACAATGGGCCTCATTTTATTGGGCAAGTTGTTGAGCATGTCCTGAAAGGATTAGGGATCAAACAGAAGTTCCATGCTGTCTTCCACCCACAATCAGCAGAATTGGTGGAGAGGTATAACGCTACTTTGACATTGAAATTAGCGAAAATACTGGCTTCCACGTCTTTGAAATGGCCTGAAGCCTTGCCCTTGGCATTGATGTCTATTAGATCAGTGCCACATTCACGATCTGGGCTTATACCCTATTAGGTGGGAATTGGGAGACCGATGAACATTTGGGGGAGTTCCTAAGCCACGCCCCATATATGATGTACCATGTGTTCCGATGAGTGACTACTTAGCACAGTTGACTGACAGTTTGATTTCTATTCATCAACAGGTTCGAGAAACTCTTCCTGACAGGTCCACAGGTGAGGCCCAAGAACTCTGGCCCGGTGACCACGTGATGTTCAAGGTCTTCGAGAGGTCGAACAGCTTGAAGCCTAGGTGGCGAGGACCGGAACAGGTGCTCCTCACTACAAGGACAGGGGTTCGAGTGATGAACAGGAAGAACTGGGGGGCATAGTACCAACTACTAGCGATATTTATCGCTAAATGCGCTTAGCGACTTTTTTTTTATCGCTGCCTATCGCTGGATATTTTAGTGGGGAAAACATGCTATTAGCAACGTTTTTCTCCATAGCGCTAAAATATCCAGCGATAGCAGTGTAATGCGAGAATATCGCTGAGAATATAGCGATATTCTCGCATTAGCGACGCAATGCTCTTAGCCATGTTATCCACTTCCCATTGGATAACATGGCTAAGAACTGGTCAGAGCAGGCGTTAGTTTTTGGCAATAGCGGGAATATTTCCATCGCTACGCCAGCCTTGTGAAAAGGCGATAGCGACGTTATTGACTGCTTTCAGTCGCTAACGGGTTGGGTACGCCCACTTTGCATGTCATTAGCGATAAATATCGCTGACATGCAAAGCGGGCCACAAACCGCTCGCTATCACCTTCAAGCTGTCGCTAACTGCTGTTAGCGACAGCTTGATAATAGGGCAATAGAATTTTTGCTGCTTAGCGGCCGAAAACGGACGCTAAACCGGCAAAAAGTGCCTATCGCCCCCCTTGATAATATGCCCCTGGGTCCACAGCACTCACTGTAAGCGAGTGTCGCCTACCTTGGTGGAACCTGCTGTGCTGACTGACCATCGAGAGATTCTGGATACGGAAAAAGGCCACACCATCTCACCTAACAACTCTGGGGAAGTATTCCCGGACCACACGATCCCTGGGGTATCCCGGTACCAACTGAGACCACGGAAAGAGTCTGCATTGTTGAAAAAGACTAGTTGAGCTACTGTCCTGGGTTTGTGAAACGGCGCTGAAGTGGCCAGGGGGGGACCAGTCCTACATAGTGACACCCGTCTTGACCCTCGGTGAAGAAACCAACGGCCACCCTGGACTTTAGAGCTCCAACGATTGATTCAACAACGAAGTGATCATGTCTGCGGGGAGATCAACTGTTGCTAAGATCTGTAATAGAAAAGCCATATCTACTGTAGGATTTGTTGTTGCTACGGTAGTTGTAGCAGTGACAACCTGGTTTGTTGAGAAAGTGGCTCCTGCTCGACAGCTTCTGATCGCCACTACTCCAGTACCAGCTGAGCATCATTACTTTACGCTTCCATACCATGAGCAAAAGCATCGACAATCCTACCTGAACAACACATTTATTCAGATGTTACATCACACTCACAATGCCAAAAATACTACTGACTGTTGGGTGTGTGGGATGATACCTGCTCACCAGAAGAAGGGAGGAACACCTTTTATTCCTCTTCCTTTCTCGCATAATGGTTCTTGCTAAGCCTGGTTTGCTCTCTTGTTTGCTTCTGAAAAGGCTAACATCTCAAGGATGACAGTAGGACGGATTAATTATCATCTCAATAAAGTGTGTTATCCAGATGAAGATGGTTATCCTCGAGCTGAAGGGACTAAATAGGAATGGGAGGAGTATCGACCTGAAAATATTTCCACGCCATATGTTTTCCAAAATATGAGAACTATTAAGAACAATGGACCATTTGTGATTTCTTTTACTAGAGCTAAAGAAGACTTGTGTATAGGCAGTGTTGGGAAATATCCAGTAGGAAGAAGTGAGTGTACTGTGGTTTTGACTATTGAAGGTGCCAATAACAGTAGTTTCATATCCTCACATAATACCTACTTTGTCTGTGGTAACAAGGGATATTACCAACAACCTGTTGAATGGTCTGGAGTATGTCATGTGTCCTTTCTGTTGCCCCCTGTGTCTCTGGCTCCTGCATCGTATCACAAGGATGTTAAACTGTACAATGATATTTCTAAGACCAGATATAAGAGGACAACAAGCACTGATAAGGTGGACCAGACTGACACCACCTTGCAACAATACGTTGGTTTCAATGTGGGCTTGTTTTTCGTGTGGGTGCTGCATTAAACAGCAGAAAGATAAGACGATTGACTCGTGTTGTGGAAGCTGTTACCAATCAGACAGCTATGGCACTTGGGAACATTACAGAAGAGCTGCAAGTTACGAGGATTGTAGCACTCCAAAATCGTATGGTTTTGGCTGATCGAGGTGGTGCATGTCGCATCATCGGTAGTAGTTGCTGCGTCTACATTCCGGATCACTCTCCTTCAGTGTTTGATGCAATCTCTAAACTGCATAAGAATGCTGCTGAAATTCACCCAGAGACTGGTACCTGGACTTTTGCTAGCTAGTTTTGGACATTGATTGTTGCTTGGGGCTGGAAGCTATTGACCATCCTACCTATATTACTGGTGATACTATTTACATGCTGTGCATGTATACATTGTGGTCCAATGCTTTGCTCCGTCTGCATTACTGCCTGTACACCTGCTAAGCGAAATGTTGCAGAAATAAAAGCCAAACACATGCTGAGTAAAGAGGTTACTGAAATGATGTACATAGATGTACAAGATGTAAATCCAGATTACCCCAAATGAACAAATGTCTTGAGCTAATGCTACAAGGGTCGTCTGTTGTAATTTGGCAGTGATCGGGGTTAACATTTAGCTGAAGCCATCTTGTTTTTGGCAGCCATCTTGTCTACCATGAGGTCATCATGTGCTCTGTCCTTCCTTGCTGTCGTTTACTGTTGTACTCTGCTTATGGACAGACACTATTTAGACTCTGCTACTCTGCACTTGCGCAGAAGACACTGAAACTGTTCACAAATGGCTTAGTCTGTAACTGTCAGGGTTTTTTTAAATGTAATTAGCAAACTGCTAAGCTCCTCCCTACGGTTGACTGTGCATTTCTGTAAGACCTTGTATGTATGTAAACCTCCTCTTCTGTACTTGTACCTCCTTCTTCTGAGCCCCTGTGTGGGTATAAAAGGTCCATGTTCCTTCAGTTCAGTGTGCTATTTCATACACTACCGAAGGGTGTTGTGTGAATGTAGTTCCACCTCTTGAGGTTAATAAAAGTACTTTGTTTTATATTTCAGTTTCCGTGCCAACTTCTATTCTATTGGTCTGAGGACTTTGTGCAGAGAAGGGCGAACCCCTAGCACTGGTAGGCCTGGCTGAGGCTCACCACGACACTTTGACCTCTAGCCTCATAAAGAGACTAGTAGGGTGTGTTTAGAATAAATACAAATATTTTATATATTTCATTTGGTCATTCAAGGGATTATAGACTGGTGAAACAAGCTCCTTTACATTCCTTCAAGACTTAGCCTGAAGGCTGCTCTCCACAGCTACCACTAGGATAGCTTTCAAATAAGGTTGTCTTTAACCTATCACCTATAAGGGGTTGTTTGTCCTGGTGCAAGGTGCCCACTATAACTAGTAGACAGCATTTGCCAGGCCAATTTCTCACAGAGGGCACGAAGGGCACTCCTCAGCAGTAGGCAGTGCTGTGGGACAGAAGGTGGGGGGAGCACTCCCCAGCGGGAGACACTTCCTTTGAAATAGAGGGTGAGAAGGAATTTCCTCCATTGGGTTACTTCCTGTGAGACAAGGGCAAGAGGGATACTCCTCTGCAGGGGGCAGTTCCTGTGTAGCAGGGCACTCCTCTGCAAGGGACAGTTCCTGTGTGACAGAGGCTGAGTGGCACACCCCTCAGCAGGTGGCAGTTCCTGTGTGACAGAGGGTGAGAGGGACACTCCTCAGCAAGGGTCTCTTCCTGTGGGACAGAGGGTGAGAGGACACTCCTCAGCAGGGGGCAGTTCCTGTGTTTGACAGATGGTGAGACGGGCACTCCTCTGCGGGTTTTTACCAAATTTAAGGCACACGACAATAGAATCAAAACTTTATTAAGCAATTATTTTGTAGCAAAGAAAGATGCTGAAATTCTTGTTCCTCTTTATGATTTGTTCTTTAATTCTCTTTTAGCCATACGCCAACGCGTTTCATCGCAGCGGGGAATCTCCCCTTGCGACTTCCTCAGGGCTGCTACACTTTAAAAAATTCCCAATGAATCCTCCTAAAACCGAGCACGATTTTGGAGAACTCCAATCCGCTTGTTCATATATGTAAATCCTTAAAAGCTTAAATGTCTGGACTTCCCTTCGAGTTATCCAGTGGTCTTCCCTTCGAGTTATCCAGTGGTACAAATCCACAATGTGTACTCCCATTTAGTTCACTCTCGCCTCGTATGCTAGAATAAAGAAGGCCACTTATAAATTTCCAAGTCCAAATCAATAGCAATAGCGGTCGCGTCTCCTCGTGTACAGGCCTCTTCGTCCCGAATACAGGTACCTCTGCGGAGGACAGTTCCTGTGGGACAGAGGGCGAGAGGGACAACCCTGAGCAGGGACAGTTCCGATATGACAGAGGGTGAGAGGGACACTCCTCAGAAGGGGGCAGTTCCGATATGACAGAGGGTGAGAGGGACACTCCTCAGAAGGGGGCAGTTCCGATATGACAGAGGGTGAGAGGGATACTCCTCAGAGGGGGCAGTTCCGATATGACAGAGGGTGAGAGGGACACTCCTCAGAAGGGGGCTGTTCCGATATGACAGAGGGTGAGAGGGACACTCCTCAGAAGGGGGCAGTTCCGATATGACAGAGGGTGAGAGGGACACTCCTCAGAAGGGGGCAGTTCCTGTGTGACAGAGGGTGAGAGGGACACTCCTCAGAAGGGGGCTGTTCCGATATGACAGAGGGTGAGAGGGACACTCCACTGCAGGGGACAGTTCCGATATGACAGAGGGTGAGAGGGACACTCTTCTGCAGGGGGCAGTTCCGATATGACAGAGGGTGAGAGGGACACTCCTCTGCAGGGGGCAGTTCCGATATGACAGAGGGTGAACGGGACACTCCTCAGAAGGGGGCAGTTACGATATGACAGAGGGTGAGAGGGACACTCCTCAGAAGGGGGCAGTTACGATATGACAGAGGGTGAGAGGGACACTCCTCAGAAGGGGGCTGTTCCGATATGACAGAGGGTGAGAGGGACACTCCTCAGAAGGGGGCAGTTCCGATATGACAGAGGGTGAGAGGGACACTCCTCAGAAGGGGGCAGTTCCGATATGACAGAGGGTGAGAGGGACACTCTTCTGCAGGGGACAGTTCCGATATGACAGAGGGTGAGAGGGACACTCCACAGATGGGGGCTGTTCCGATATGACAGAGGGTGAGAGGGACACTCCTCAGAAGTGGGCAGTTCCGATATGACAGAGGGTGAGAGGGACACTCCTCAGAAGGGGGCTGTTCCGATATGACAGAGGGTGATAGGGACACTCCTCAGAAGGGGGCAGTTCCGATATGACAGAGGGTGAGAGGGACACTCCTCTGCAGGGGGCAGTTCCGATATGACAGAGGGTGAGAGGGACACTCCTCAGAAGGGGGCAGTTCCGATATGACAGAGGGTGAGAGGGACACTCCTCTGCAGGGGACAGTTCCGATATGACAGAGGGTGAGAGGGACACTCCACAGAAGGGGGCTGTTCCGATATGACAGAGGATGAGAGGGACACTCCTCAGAGGGGGCAGTTCCGATATGACAGAGGGTGAGAGGGACACTCCTCAGAAGGGGGCTGTTCCGATATGACAGAGGGTGAGAGGGACACTCCTCAGAAGGGGGCAGTTCCGATATGACAGAGGGTGAGAGGGACACTCCTCAGAAGGGGCTGTTCCGATATGACAGAGGGTGAGAGGGACTCTCCTCAGAAGGGGGCAGTTCCGATATGACAGAGGGTGAGAGGGACACTCCTCAGAAGGGGCTGTTCCGATATGACAGAGGGTGAGAGGGACACTCCTCAGAAGGGGCTGTTCCGATATGACAGAGGGTGAGAGGGACACTCCTCAGAAGGGGGCTGTTCCGATATGACAGAGGGTGAGAGGGACACTCCTCAGAAGTGGGCAGTTCCGATATGACAGAGGGTGAGAGGGACACTCCTCAGAAGGGGGCTGTTCCGATATGACAGAGGGTGAGAGGGACACTCCTCAGAAGGGGGCAGTTCCGATATGACAGAGGGTGAGAGGGACACTCCTCAGAAGGGGGCAGTTCCTGTGTGACAGAGGGTGAGAGGGACACTCCTCAGAAGGGGGCTGTTCCGATATGACAGAGGGTGAGAGGGACACTCCACTGCAGGGGGCTGTTCCGATATGACAGAGGGTGAGAGGGACACTCCTCAGAAGGGGGCAGTTCCAATATGACAGAGGGTGAGAGGGACACTCCTCAGAAGGGGGCAGTTCCGATATGACAGAGGGTGAGAGGGACACTCCTCAGAAGGGGGCTGTTCCGATATGACAGAGGGTGAGAGGGACACTCCACTGCAGGGGACAGTTCCGATATGACAGAGGGTGAGAGGGACACTCCTCAGAAGGGGGCTGTTCCGATAAAACAGAGGGTGAGAGGGATACTCCTCAGAGGGGGCAGTTCCGATATGACAGAGGGTGAGAGTGACACTCCTCAGAAGGGGGCTGTTCAGATATGACAGAGGGTGAGAGGGACACTCCTCAGAAGGGGGCAGTTCCGATATGACAGAGGGTGAGAGGGACACTCCTCAGAAGGGGACAGTTCCTGTGTGACAGAGGGTGAGAGGGACACTCCTCAGAAGGGGGCTGTTCCGATATGACAGAGGGTGAGAGGGACACTCCACTGCAGGGGACAGTTCCGATATGACAGAGGGTGAGAGGGACACTCCTCAGAAGGGGGCTGTTCCGATAAAACAGAGGGTGAGAGGGATACTCCTCAGAGGGGGCAGTTCCGATATGACAGAGGGTGAGAGGGACACTCCTCAGAAGGAGGCTGTTCCGATATGACAGAGGGTGAGAGGGACACTCCTCAGAAGGGGGCAGTTCCGATATGACAGAGGGTGAGAGGGACACTCCTCAGAAGGGGCTGTTCCGATATGACAGAGGGTGAGAGGGAGACTCCTCAGAAGGGGGCAGTTCCGATATGACAGAGGGTGAGAGGGACACTCCTCTGCAGGGGGCAGTTCCGATATGACAGAGGGTGAGCGGGACACTCCTCAGAAGGGGGCTGTTCCGATATGACAGAGGGTGAGAGGGACACTCCTCAGAAGGGGGCAGTTACGATATGACAGAGGGTGAGAGGGACACTCCTCAGAAGGGGGCTGTTCCGATATGACAGAGGGTGAGAGGGACACTCCTCAGAAGGGGGCTGTTCCGATATGACAGAGGGTGAGAGGGACACTCCTCAGAAGGGGGCAGTTCCGATATGACAGAGGGTGAGAGGGACACTCCTCAGAAGGGGGCAGTTCCGATATGACAGAGGGTAAGAGGGACACTCTTCTGCAGGGGACAGTTCCGATATGACAGAGGGTGAGAGGGACACTCCACAGATGGGGGCTGTTCCGATATAACAGAGGGTGAGAGGGACACTCCTCAGAAGTGGGCAGTTCCGATATGACAGAGGGTGAGAGGGACACTCCTCAGAAGGGGGCTGTTCCGATATGACAGAGGGTGATAGGGACACTCCTCAGAAGGGGGCAGTTCCGATATGACAGAGGGTGAGAGGGACACTCCTCTGCAGGGGGCAGTTCCGATATGACAGAGGGTGAGAGGGACACTCCTCAGAAGGGGGCAGTTCCGGTATGACAGAGGGTGAGAGGGACACTCCTCTGCAGGGGACAGTTCCGATATGACAGAGGGTGAGAGGGACACTCCACAGAAGGGGGCTGTTCCGATATGACAGAGGATGAGAGGGACACTCCTCAGAGGGGGCAGTTCCGATATGACAGAGGGTGAGAGGGACACTCCTCAGAAGGGGGCTGTTCCGATATGACAGAGGGTGAGAGGGACACTCCTCAGAAGGGGGCAGTTCCGATATGACAGAGGGTGAGAGGGACACTCCTCAGAAGGGGCTGTTCCGATATGACAGGGGGTGAGAGGGACTCTCCTCAGAAGGGGGCAGTTCCGATATGACAGAGGGTGAGAGGGACACTCCTCAGAAGGGGCTGTTCCGATATGACAGAGGGTGAGAGGGACACTCCTCAGAAGGGGCTGTTCCGATATGACAGAGGGTGAGAGGGACACTCCTCAGAAGGGGGCTGTTCCTATATGACAGAGGGTGAGAGGGACACTCCTCAGAAGGGGGCTGTTCCTATATGACAGAGGGTGAGAGGGACACTCCTCAGAAGGGGGCTGTTCCGATATGACAGAGGGTGAGAGGGACACTCCTCTGCAGGGGACAGTTCCGATATGACAGAGGGTGAGAGGGACACTCATCAGAAGGGGGCTGTTCCGATATGACAGAGGGTGAGAGGGACACTCCTCAGAAGGGGGCAGTTCCGATATGACAGAGGGTGAGAGGGACACTCCTCTGCAGGGGGCAGTTCCGATATGACAGAGGGTGAGAGGAACACTCCTCAGAAGGGGGCTGTTCCGATATGACAGAGGGTGAGAGGGACACTCCTCAGAAGGGGGCAGTTCCGATATGACAGAGGGTGAGAGGGACACTCCTCAGAAGGGGGCTGTTCCGATATGACAGAGGGTGAGAGGGACACTCCTCAGAAGGGGGCTGTTCCGATATGACAGAGGGTGAGAGGGACACTCCTCAGAAAGGGGCTGTTCCGATATGACAGAGGGTGAGAGGGACACTCCTCTGCAGGGGACAGTTCCGATATGACAGAGGGGGAGAGGGACACTCCTCAGAAGCGGGCTGTTCCGATATGACAGAGGGTGAGAGGGACACTCCTCAGAAGGGGGCTGTTCCGATATGACAGAGGGTGAGAGGGACACTCCTCAGAAGGGGGCTGTTCCGATATGACAGAGGGTGAGAGGGACACTCCTCTGCAGGGGACAGTTCCGATATGACAGAGGGTGAGAGGGACACTCCTCAGAAGGGGGCTGTTCCGATATGACAGAGGGTGAGAGGGACACTCCTCAGAAGGGGGCTGTTCCAATATGACAGAGGGTGAGAGGGACACTCCTCAGAAGGGGGCTGTTCCGATATGAGAGAGGGTGAGAGGGACACTCCTCAGAAGGGGGCTGTTCCGGTATGACAGAGGGTGAGAGGGACACTCCTCTGCAGGGGACAGTTCCGATATGACAGAGGGTGAGAGGGACACTCCACAGAAGGGGGCTGTTCCGATATGACAGAGGGTGAGAGGGACACTCCTCAGAGGATGCAGTTCCGATATGACAGAGGGTGAGAGGGACACTCCTCAGAAGGGGGCTGTTCCGATATGACAGAGGGTGAGAGGGACACTCCTCAGAAGGGGGCAGTTCCGATATGACAGAGGGTGAGAGGGACACTCCTCAGAAGGGGGCTGTTCCAATATGACAGAGGGTGAGAGGGACACTCCTCAGAAGGGGGCAGTTCCGATATGACAGAGGGTGAGAGGGACACTCCTCAGAAGGGGGCTGTTCCGATATGACAGAGGGTGAGAGGGACACTCCACTGCAGGGGACAGTTCCGATATGACAGAGGGTGAGAGGGACACTCCTCAGAAGGGGGCTGTTCCGATAAAACAGAGGGTGAGAGGGATACTCCTCAGAGGGGGCAGTTCCGATATGACAGAGGGTGAGAGGGACACTCCTCAGAAGGGGGCTGTTCCGATATGACAGAGGGTGAGAGGGACACTCCTCAGAAGGGGGCAGTTCCGATATGACAGAGGGTGAGAGGGACACTCCTCAGAAGGGGGCAGTTCCTGTGTGACAGAGGGTGAGAGGGACACTCCTCAGAAGGGGGCTGTTCCGATATGACAGAGGGTGAGAGGGACACTCCACTGCAGGGGACAGTTCCGATATGACAGAGGGTGAGAGGGACACTCCTCAGAAGGGGGCTGTTCCGATAAAACAGAGGGTGAGAGGGATACTCCTCAGAGGGGGCAATTCCGATATGACAGAGGGTGAGAGGGACACTCCTCAGAAGGGGGCTGTTCCGATATGACAGAGGGTGAGAGGGACACTCCTCAGAAGGGGGCAGTTCCGATATGACAGAGGGTGAGAGGGACACTCCTCAGAAGGGGGCTGTTCCGATATGACAGAGGGTGAGAGGGAGACTCCTCAGAAGGGGGCAGTTCCGATATGACAGAGGGTGAGAGGGACACTCCTCTGCAGGGGGCAGTTCCGATATGACAGAGGGTGAGCGGGACACTCCTCAGAAGGGGGCTGTTCCGATATGACAGAGGGTGAGAGGGACACTCCTCAGAAGGGGGCAGTTACGATATGACAGAGGGTGAGAGGGACACTCCTCAGAAGGGGGCTGTTCCGATATGACAGAGGGTGAGAGGGACACTCCTCAGAAGGGGGCTGTTCCGATATGACAGAGGGTGAGAGGGACACTCCTCAGAAGGGGGCAGTTCCGATATGACAGAGGGTGAGAGGGACACTCCTCAGAAGGGGGCAGTTCCGATATGACAGAGGGTGAGAGGGACA
Source organism: Lissotriton helveticus (assembly GCF_964261635.1). Classification (NCBI taxonomy): domain Eukaryota; kingdom Metazoa; phylum Chordata; class Amphibia; order Caudata; family Salamandridae; genus Lissotriton; species Lissotriton helveticus. The sequence goes on along the minus strand of NC_136065.1, from coordinate 2,131,295,913 downwards.
CTCTTCTGCAGGGGACAGTTCCGATATGACAGAGGGTGAGAGGGACACTCCACAGATGGGGGCTGTTCCGATATGACAGAGGGTGAGAGGGACACTCCTCAGAAGTGGGCAGTTCCGATATGACAGAGGGTGAGCGGGACACTCCTCAGAAGGGGGCTGTTCCGGTATGACAGAGGGTGAGAGGGACACTCCTCTGCAGGGGACAGTTCCGATATGACAGAGGGTGAGAGGGACACTCCACAGAAGGGGGCTGTTCCGATATGACAGAGGATGAGAGGGACACTCCTCAGAGGGGGCAGTTCCGATATGACAGAGGGTGAGAGGGACACTCCTCAGAAGGGGGCTGTTCCGATATGACAGAGGGTGAGAGGGACACTCCTCAGAAGGGGGCAGTTCCGATATGACAGAGGGTGAGAGGGACACTCCTCAGAAGGGGCTGTTCCGATATGACAGGGGGTGAGAGGGACTCTCCTCAGAAGGGGGCAGTTCCGATATGACAGAGGGTGAGAGGGACACTCCTCAGAAGGGGCTGTTCCGATATGACAGAGGGTGAGAGGGACACTCCTCAGAAGGGGCTGTTCCGATATGACAGAGGGTGAGAGGGACACTCCTCAGAAGGGGGCTGTTCCGATATGACAGAGGGTGAGAGGGACACTCCTCAGAAGTGGGCAGTTCCGATATGACAGAGGGTGAGAGGGACACTCCTCAGAAGGGGGCTGTTCCGATATGACAGAGGGTGAGAGGGACACTCCTCAGAAGGGGGCTGTTGCGATATGACAGAGGTTGAGAGGGACACTCCTCAGAAGGGGGCAGTTCCGATATGACAGAGGGTGAGAGGGAAACTCCTCAGAAGGGGGCTGTTCCGATATGACAGAGGGTGAGAGGGACACGCCTCTGCAGGGGACAGTTCCGATATGACAGAGGGTGAGAGGGACACTCCTCAGAAGGGGGCTGTTCCTATATGACAGAGGGTGAGAGGGACACTCCTCAGAAGGGGGCTGTTCCTATATGACAGAGGGTGAGAGGGACACTCCTCAGAAGGGGGCTGTTCCGATATGACAGAGGGTGAGAGGGACACTCCTCTGCAGGGGACAGTTCCGATATGACAGAGGGTGAGAGGGACACTCATCAGAAGGGGGCTGTTCCGATATGACAGAGGGTGAGAGGGACACTCCTCAGAAGGGGGCAGTTCCGATATGACAGAGGGTGAGAGGGACACTCCTCTGCAGGGGGCAGTTCCGATATGACAGAGGGTGAGAGGAACACTCCTCAGAAGGGGGCTGTTCCGATATGACAGAGGGTGAGAGGGACACTCCTCAGAAGGGGGCAGTTCCGATATGACAGAGGGTGAGAGGGACACTCCTCAGAAGGGGGCTGTTCCGATATGACAGAGGGTGAGAGGGACACTCCTCAGAAGGGGGCTGTTCCGATATGACAGAGGGTGAGAGGGACACTCCTCAGAAAGGGGCTGTTCCGATATGACAGAGGGTGAGAGGGACACTCCTCTGCAGGGGACAGTTCCGATATGACAGAGGGGGAGAGGGACACTCCTCAGAAGCGGGCTGTTCCGATATGACAGAGGGTGAGAGGGACACTCCTCAGAAGGGGGCTGTTCCGATATGACAGAGGGTGAGAGGGACACTCCTCAGAAGGGGGCTGTTCCGATATGACAGAGGGTGAGAGGGACACTCCTCTGCAGGGGACAGTTCCGATATGACAGAGGGTGAGAGGGACACTCCTCAGAAGGGGGCTGTTCCGATATGACAGAGGGTGAGAGGGACACTCCTCAGAAGGGGGCTGTTCCAATATGACAGAGGGTGAGAGGGACACTCCTCAGAAGGGGGCTGTTCCGATATGAGAGAGGGTGAGAGGGACACTCCTCAGAAGGGGGCTGTTCCGGTATGACAGAGGGTGAGAGGGACACTCCTCTGCAGGGGACAGTTCCGATATGACAGAGGGTGAGAGGGACACTCCACAGAAGGGGGCTGTTCCGATATGACAGAGGGTGAGAGGGACACTCCTCAGAGGATGCAGTTCCGATATGACAGAGGGTGAGAGGGACACTCCTCAGAAGGGGGCTGTTCCGATATGACAGAGGGTGAGAGGGACACTCCTCAGAAGGGGGCAGTTCCGATATGACAGAGGGTGAGAGGGACACTCCTCAGAAGGGGGCTGTTCCAATATGACAGAGGGTGAGAGGGACACTCCTCAGAAGGGGGCAGTTCCGATATGACAGAGGGTGAGAGGGACACTCCTCAGAAGGGGGCTGTTCCGATATGACAGAGGGTGAGAGGGACACTCCACTGCAGGGGACAGTTCCGATATGACAGAGGGTGAGAGGGACACTCCTCAGAAGGGGGCTGTTCCGATAAAACAGAGGGTGAGAGGGATACTCCTCAGAGGGGGCAGTTCCGATATGACAGAGGGTGAGAGGGACACTCCTCAGAAGGGGGCTGTTCCGATATGACAGAGGGTGAGAGGGACACTCCTCAGAAGGGGGCAGTTCCGATATGACAGAGGGTGAGAGGGACACTCCTCAGAAGGGGGCAGTTCCTGTGTGACAGAGGGTGAGAGGGACACTCCTCAGAAGGGGGCTGTTCCGATATGACAGAGGGTGAGAGGGACACTCCACTGCAGGGGACAGTTCCGATATGACAGAGGGTGAGAGGGACACTCCTCAGAAGGGGGCTGTTCCGATAAAACAGAGGGTGAGAGGGATACTCCTCAGAGGGGGCAATTCCGATATGACAGAGGGTGAGAGGGACACTCCTCAGAAGGGGGCTGTTCCGATATGACAGAGGGTGAGAGGGACACTCCTCAGAAGGGGGCAGTTCCGATATGACAGAGGGTGAGAGGGACACTCCTCAGAAGGGGGCTGTTCCGATATGACAGAGGGTGAGAGGGAGACTCCTCAGAAGGGGGCAGTTCCGATATGACAGAGGGTGAGAGGGACACTCCTCTGCAGGGGGCAGTTCCGATATGACAGAGGGTGAGCGGGACACTCCTCAGAAGGGGGCTGTTCCGATATGACAGAGGGTGAGAGGGACACTCCTCAGAAGGGGGCAGTTACGATATGACAGAGGGTGAGAGGGACACTCCTCAGAAGGGGGCTGTTCCGATATGACAGAGGGTGAGAGGGACACTCCTCAGAAGGGGGCTGTTCCGATATGACAGAGGGTGAGAGGGACACTCCTCAGAAGGGGGCAGTTCCGATATGACAGAGGGTGAGAGGGACACTCCTCAGAAGGGGGCAGTTCCGATATGACAGAGGGTGAGAGGGACACTCTTCTGCAGGGGACAGTTCCGATATGACAGAGGGTGAGAGGGACACTCCACAGATGGGGGCTGTTCCGATATGACAGAGGGTGAGAGGGACACTCCTCAGAAGTGGGCAGTTCCGATATGACAGAGGGTGAGCGGGACACTCCTCAGAAGGGGGCTGTTCCGATATGACAGAGGGTGATAGGGACACTCCTCAGAAGGGGGCAGTTCCGATATGACAGAGGGTGAGAGGGACACTCCTCTGCAGGGGGCAGTTCCGATATGACAGAGGGTGAGAGGGACACTCCTCAGAAGGGGGCAGTTCCGATATGACAGAGGGTGAGAGGGACACTCCTCTGCAGGGGACAGTTCCGATATGACAGAGGGTGAGAGGGACACTCCACAGAAGGGGGCAGTTCCTGTGTGACAGAGGGTGAGAGGGACACTCCTCAGAAGGGGGCTGTTCCGATATGACAGAGGGTGAGAGGGACACTCCACTGCAGGGGACAGTTCTGATATGACAGAGGGTGAGAGGGACACTCCTCAGAAGGGGGCTGTTCCGATAAAGCAGAGGGTGAGAGGGATACTCCTCAGAGGGGGCAGTTCCGATATGACAGAGGGTGAGAGGGACACTCCTCAGAAGGGGGCTGTTCCGATATGACAGAGGGTGAGAGGGACACTCCTCAGAAGGGGGCAGTTCCGATATGACAGAGGGTGAGAGGGACACTCCTCAGAAGGGGGCTGTTCCGATATGACAGAGGGTGAGAGGGAGACTCCTCAGAAGGGGGCAGTTCCGATATGACAGAGGGTGAGAGGGACACTCCTCTGCAGGGGGCAGTTCCGATATGACAGAGGGTGAGCGGGACACTCCTCAGAAGGGGGCTGTTCCGATATGACAGAGGGTGAGAGGGACACTCCTCAGAAGGGGGCAGTTACGATATGACAGAGGGTGAGAGGGACACTCCTCAGAAGGGGGCTGTTCCGATATGACAGAGGGTGAGAGGGACACTCCTCAGAAGGGGGCTGTTCCGATATGACAGAGGGTGAGAGGGACACTCCTCAGAAGGGGGCAGTTCCGATATGACAGAGGGTGAGAGGGACACTCCTCAGAAGGGGGCAGTTCCGATATGACAGAGGGTGAGAGGGACACTCTTCTGCAGGGGACAGTTCCGATATGACAGAGGGTGAGAGGGACACTCCACAGATGGGGGCTGTTCCGATATGACAGAGGGTGAGAGGGACACTCCTCAGAAGTGGGCAGTTCCGATATGACAGAGGGTGAGAGGGACACTCCTCAGAAGGGGGCTGTTCCGATATGACAGAGGGTGATAGGGACACTCCTCAGAAGGGGGCAGTTCCGATATGACAGAGGGTGAGAGGGACACTCCTCTGCAGGGGGCAGTTCCGATATGACAGAGGGTGAGAGGGACACTCCTCAGAAGGGGGCAGTTCCGATATGACAGAGGGTGAGAGGGACACTCCTCTGCAGGGGACAGTTCCGATATGACAGAGGGTGAGAGGGACACTCCACAGAAGGGGGCTGTTCCGATATGACAGAGGATGAAAGGGACACTCCTCAGAGGGGGCAGTTCCGATATGACAGAGGGTGAGAGGGACACTCCTCAGAAGGGGGCTGTTCCGATATGACAGAGGGTGAGAGGGACACTCCTCAGAAGGGGGCAGTTCCGATATGACAGAGGGTGAGAGGGACACTCCTCAGAAGGGGCTGTTCCGATATGACAGAGGGTGAGAGGGACTCTCCTCAGAAGGGGGCAGTTCTGATATGACAGAGGGTGAGAGGGACACTCCTCTGCAGGGGGCAGTTCCGATATGACAAAGGGTGAGAGGGACACTCCTCAGAAGGGGGCTGTTCCGATATGACAGAGGGTGAGAGGGACACTCCTCAGAAGGGGGCAGTTCCGATATGACAGAGGGTGAGAGGGACATTCCTCAGAAGGGGCTGTTCCGATATGACAGAGGGTGAGAGGGACACTCCTCTGCAGGGGACAGTTCCGATATGACAGAGGGTGAGAGGGACACTCCTCAGGAGGGGGCAGTTCCGATATGACAGAGGGTGAGAGGGACACTCCTCAGAAGGGGGCTGTTCCGATATGACAGAGGGTGAGAGGGAAACTCCTCAGAAGGGGGCTGTTCCGATATGACAGGGGGTGAGAGGGACACGCCTCTGCAGGGGACAGTTCCGATATGACAGAGGGTGAGAGGGACACTCCTCAGAAGGGGGCTGTTCCTATATGACAGAGGGTGAGAGGGACACTCCTCAGAAGGGGGCTGTTCCTATATGACAGAGGGTGAGAGGGACACGCCTCAGAAGGGGGCTGTTCCGATATGACAGAGGGTGAGAGGGACACTCCTCTGCAGGGGACAGTTCCGATATGACAGAGGGTGAGAGGGACACTCCTCAGAAGGGGGCTGTTCCGATATGACAGAGGGTGAGAGGGACACTCCTCAGAAGTGGGCAGTTCCGATATGACAGAGGGTGAGAGGGAGACTCCTCAGAAGGGGGCAGTTCCGATATGACAGAGGGTGAGAGGGACACTCCTCTGCAGGGGGCAGTTCCGATATGACAGAGGGTGAGCGGGACACTCCTCAGAAGGGGGCTGTTCCGATATGACAGAGGGTGAGAGGGACACTCCTCAGAAGGGGGCAGTTACGATATGACAGAGGGTGAGAGGGACACTCCTCAGAAGGGGGCTGTTCCGATATGACAGAGGGTGAGAGGGACACTCCTCAGAAGGGGGCTGTTCCGATATGACAGAGGGTGAGAGGGACACTCCTCAGAAGGGGGCAGTTCCGATATGACAGAGGGTGAGAGGGACACTCCTCAGAAGGGGGCAGTTCCGATATGACAGAGGGTGAGAGGGACACTCTTCTGCAGGGGACAGTTCCGATATGACAGAGGGTGAGAGGGACACTCCACAGATGGGGGCTGTTCCGATATGACAGAGGGTGAGAGGGACACTCCTCAGAAGTGGGCAGTTCCGATATGACAGAGGGTGAGCGGGACACTCCTCAGAAGGGGGCTGTTCCGATATGACAGAGGGTGATAGGGACACTCCTCAGAAGGGGGCAGTTCCGATATGACAGAGGGTGAGAGGGACACTCCTCTGCAGGGGGCAGTTCCGATATGACAGAGGGTGAGAGGGACACTCCTCAGAAGGGGGCAGTTCCGATATGACAGAGGGTGAGAGGGACACTCCTCTGCAGGGGACAGTTCCGATATGACAGAGGGTGAGAGGGACACTCCACAGAAGGGGGCAGTTCCTGTGTGACAGAGGGTGAGAGGGACACTCCTCAGAAGGGGGCTGTTCCGATATGACAGAGGGTGAGAGGGACACTCCACTGCAGGGGACAGTTCTGATATGACAGAGGGTGAGAGGGACACTCCTCAGAAGGGGGCTGTTCCGATAAAGCAGAGGGTGAGAGGGATACTCCTCAGAGGGGGCAGTTCCGATATGACAGAGGGTGAGAGGGACACTCCTCAGAAGGGGGCTGTTCCGATATGACAGAGGGTGAGAGGGACACTCCTCAGAAGGGGGCAGTTCCGATATGACAGAGGGTGAGAGGGACACTCCTCAGAAGGGGGCTGTTCCGATATGACAGAGGGTGAGAGGGAGACTCCTCAGAAGGGGGCAGTTCCGATATGACAGAGGGTGAGAGGGACACTCCTCTGCAGGGGGCAGTTCCGATATGACAGAGGGTGAGCGGGACACTCCTCAGAAGGGGGCTGTTCCGATATGACAGAGGGTGAGAGGGACACTCCTCAGAAGGGGGCAGTTACGATATGACAGAGGGTGAGAGGGACACTCCTCAGAAGGGGGCTGTTCCGATATGACAGAGGGTGAGAGGGACACTCCTCAGAAGGGGGCTGTTCCGATATGACAGAGGGTGAGAGGGACACTCCTCAGAAGGGGGCAGTTCCGATATGACAGAGGGTGAGAGGGACACTCCTCAGAAGGGGGCAGTTCCGATATGACAGAGGGTGAGAGGGACACTCTTCTGCAGGGGACAGTTCCGATATGACAGAGGGTGAGAGGGACACTCCACAGATGGGGGCTGTTCCGATATGACAGAGGGTGAGAGGGACACTCCTCAGAAGTGGGCAGTTCCGATATGACAGAGGGTGAGAGGGACACTCCTCAGAAGGGGGCTGTTCCGATATGACAGAGGGTGATAGGGACACTCCTCAGAAGGGGGCAGTTCCGATATGACAGAGGGTGAGAGGGACACTCCTCTGCAGGGGGCAGTTCCGATATGACAGAGGGTGAGAGGGACACTCCTCAGAAGGGGGCAGTTCCGATATGACAGAGGGTGAGAGGGACACTCCTCTGCAGGGGACAGTTCCGATATGACAGAGGGTGAGAGGGACACTCCACAGAAGGGGGCTGTTCCGATATGACAGAGGATGAAAGGGACACTCCTCAGAGGGGGCAGTTCCGATATGACAGAGGGTGAGAGGGACACTCCTCAGAAGGGGGCTGTTCCGATATGACAGAGGGTGAGAGGGACACTCCTCAGAAGGGGGCAGTTCCGATATGACAGAGGGTGAGAGGGACACTCCTCAGAAGGGGCTGTTCCGATATGACAGAGGGTGAGAGGGACTCTCCTCAGAAGGGGGCAGTTCTGATATGACAGAGGGTGAGAGGGACACTCCTCTGCAGGGGGCAGTTCCGATATGACAAAGGGTGAGAGGGACACTCCTCAGAAGGGGGCTGTTCCGATATGACAGAGGGTGAGAGGGACACTCCTCAGAAGGGGGCAGTTCCGATATGACAGAGGGTGAGAGGGACACTCCTCAGAAGGGGCTGTTCCGATATGACAGAGGGTGAGAGGGACACTCCTCTGCAGGGGACAGTTCCGATATGACAGAGGGTGAGAGGGACACTCCTCAGGAGGGGGCAGTTCCGATATGACAGAGGGTGAGAGGGACACTCCTCAGAAGGGGGCTGTTCCGATATGACAGAGGGTGAGAGGGAAACTCCTCAGAAGGGGGCTGTTCCGATATGACAGGGGGTGAGAGGGACACGCCTCTGCAGGGGACAGTTCCGATATGACAGAGGGTGAGAGGGACACTCCTCAGAAGGGGGCTGTTCCTATATGACAGAGGGTGAGAGGGACACTCCTCAGAAGGGGGCTGTTCCTATATGACAGAGGGTGAGAGGGACACTCCTCAGAAGGGGGCTGTTCCGATATGACAGAGGGTGAGAGGGACACTCCTCTGCAGGGGACAGTTCCGATATGACAGAGGGTGAGAGGGACACTCCTCAGAAGGGGGCTGTTCCGATATGACAGAGGGTGAGAGGGACACTCCTCAGAAGGGGGCTGTTCCGATATGACAGAGGGTGAGAGGGACACTCCTCAGAAGGGGGCAGTTCCGATATGACAGAGGGTGAGAGGGACACTCCTCAGAGGGGGGCTGTTCCGATATGACAGAGGGTGGGAGGGACACTCCTCTGCAGGGGACAGTTCCGATATGACAGAGGGTGAGAGGGACACTCATCAGAAGGGGGCTGTTCCGATATGACAGAGGGTGAGAGGGACACTCCTCAGAAGGGGGCAGTTCCGATATGACAGAGGGTGAGAGGGACACTCCTCTGCAGGGGGCAGTTCCGATATGACAGAGGGTGAGAGGGACACTCCTCAGAAGGGGGCTGTTCCGATATGACAGAGGGTGAGAGGGACACTCCTCAGAAGGGGGCAGTTCCGATATGACAGAGGGTGAGAGGGACACTCCTCAGAAGGGGGCTGTTCCGATATGACAGAGGGTGAGAGGGACACTCCTCAGAAGGGGGCTGTTCCGATATGACAGAGGGTGAGAGGGACACTCCTCAGAAAGGGGCTGTTCCGATATGACAGAGGGTGAGAGGGACACTCCTCTGCAGGGGACAGTTCCGATATGACAGAGGGGGAGAGGGACACTCCTCAGAAGCGGGCTGTTCCGATATGACAGAGGGTGAGAGGGACACTCCTCAGAAGGGGGCTGTTCCGATATGACAGAGGGTGAGAGGGACACTCCTCAGAAGGGGGCAGTTCCTGTGATACAGAAGGTGTGGGGACACTCCCTAGCTGGGACACTTCCTGTGTGACGGTGGGTGAGAGGGGCACTCCTCAACGGGGCAGTTCCTCTATGACAGAGGGTAAGAGGGCACTGCTCAGCAGGGGACAGGGCGAGAGGGACACCCCTGTGCAGGGGGCAGTTCCTGTGAGACAGAGAGCGCGAGGGGCCCTCCTCAGACCCGGGCACACCTATGGGATTGCGGGCGAGAGTAGACGTCCAAAGCAGGGGGCAGTTCCTGTTAGGCAGAGGGCAGTTGAGAGGACAGACCTGGGGGGACAGGGGCTGAGCATGTGTGCAGCACACAGATGGGGGGAGCCCCTGCCCGCCCCCACCCCAGGTCAGTGGAAGGAATCCGTCATCAGCATGGGGCAGAGGGGGCCCCAGACTCTGTAGACTGCCCTCGGCCCCTGCCCTGAACCTGCCTGGGCTGTGATGTGCAAGCCAAGCAGTCTGTGCTTGGGAACGTGGGGAGGCAGGGAGGGAGGGGGGCGTGGGAGGGGAGGGTGGGGTGGGGGAGGAGCAGGGATGGGGCTCCTGCCAGGTCCATCTAACAGGCCGTGTTTGTGGCCGTGGCCTTGACTGTGTCCAGAGATGTGGCGACAGCGCTGTACAGTTGGCAGCGCCGTGGGCATCACATGTCCTGGGAGGAGGGGTCAGGGGGCAGTCCCTTGTAAAGACAGCTCAAAGGCCATGGCAGGAAGCAGGGGGTGCCAAGGGGTCTCACGGAGGACGGAGGGGAGGCTCTGGGTGAGCTCTGTGGGAAGTCTCATATTGTGATGAAATTTAAACACCCTAGAAAGCAAAGTGATGCAGGCGGAGGAGGAGAACACTGCCCTTGCAGGGCTGAATTTGTAAAAAAAACTTAAATACAAATGTGGTGCCAGGGCTCTCATCAGGAAGTCGCTGCAGCTTGCACTGTGCATTGCCCAGGCTGCCAATGACAGCAACAACACACCTGCCAACCATCATATTCCAAGTGAGACAATTCAGACTATTCCAGGCCCCCAAACCTATAGGAATGGCTTGGGCGGCAGGTAGTAGTAATTTTTTAATGTATATTCAGTTACTAATTACCTGTTGTTGTGGTCATCTACAAATTAGCCAGACAGCACCACCTTGTGGCCGACTGTCACAAGCGCAGGTGTTGACAATTAAGTACAGGTGCCAAGCAACGGAAACCACCGTCTCAAATTAAGCACTGCCTTGGCCGTATTGCCCTTGTCACAAGTGACAGACCGAGAGATCTCCCTGTCTTGCATCAGCAGCGACAGAGGGAGGAATACATACACATCCCCCCTGAAATTATGCAGCAGCGGAGGGACACACTTTAACATACATTGGGGGTTCAGTGCCATAAACATGCATTTGTTTTCTGCAGCATTTAGTAGATCCTATGCAAAAGATTATTTGTCCTCTTAACAACTAATAATGTCCTACATAGAAGCACAGAGACAGTCTTATATACAGTTTAATTCATACCAGGACAAAATAGATTTACGATGCTGTGCTCAGTAGAATAAAATGTCCCCCAACCCCCCAAAGAAAAAAAGAACACCAAGGTGGAATATATTTCTCTGTTCAAGCAGCCAAACTATGGAACTTTCTACCTGCAAACATAAGATCCACTGGCAAACATTTAATTGTGGAGCAGTGTGGCTCAATGGTTAGAGCGGCAGACCTTGATGCAGTAGTCTGGCCGGACCAGGGTTCAATTCCCGCCTCGGCGGGTCTCAGGCTCAATTTCCTCAGACCTGATAATGCTCGCCTCGGTAGCTATTCTAATCATGCGTCCTGTTGGAAAGGCGACCCCAGGGGAGACAGAAGGTGTCTGACTGTCCGCCCCGAGACCCACCTCTCTGTATGGAATAGGCCGAGCGCCGTAGGGAGGCCTCCTTGGCGAGGCTCCTCTCCTACAATCGTGACAGCGGAGCAATCACACTACTTACAGACGGACACCACACAGGAGGAATATTCACAAGAATCTTTATATACGCAATTAAGGCAAGTCCTTTGCAGGTTAGCAGGCAAGGATCGAGGGATCCGTAAAGTCTTGGTTTCGGGGATAGGGGGTAGCGGGACAGTCTTGGCACCAACTGGTGCGTGGATAGTTCAAGGGGTCAGGCCGCGACAGCGTCAGCAGGGCCTCGAAGATGGTTCAGCTCGGTCAGGCCGCGACAGCGTCAGCAGGGCCTCAAAGACGGTTCAGTTCGGTCAGGCCGCGACAGCGTCAGCAGGGCCTCGGAGATGGTTCAATTCGGTCAGGCCGCAACAGCGTCAGCAGGGCCTCGAAGGTGGTTCGGCTCGGTCAGGCCGCGACAGCGTCAGCAGGGCCTCGAAGGTGGTTCAGCTTGGTCAGGCCGCGACAGCGTCAGCAGGGCCTCGAAGGTGGTTCAGCTTGGTCAGGCCGCGACAGCGTCAGCAGGGCCTCGAAGGTGGTTCAGCTTGGTCAGGCCGCGACAGCGTCAGCAGGGCCTCGAAGGTGGTTCAGCTTGGTCAGGCCGCGACAGCGTCAGCAGGGCCTCGAAGGTTCCGGGTGCAAGAGTTCGGATCAGGATCAGCTGCGACGAGGTCAGCAGGGCTTCGTCTCCAGGATACAACTGAAGTCCTAATCCAGGGCTGGCCCAGATATAGGACTGGAGTCCTTTGATGTCCGGACCCTCGCGCCTGGGGTGCAGAGGGGCCGGGATGAAGGTGTCCAGACACCCAGCAGGGGGGTGGAGCCAGCGCCCAGGGAGGCTGGAGGGCGATCGATACCAGGCGTCCGGGGACGGCTGGAGGCCCCTCGAAACTCCCCTCTTCCGGGCTCCGCCAAGTGGCCACTCTACCACCCGGGAGGATCTTGGTGCCTCGATGTCGGGGCTTCGCTGAGGCCGGGGCCAGGGCTGGCTGCGGCCACGTGCTCGGGACGTGATGGGCCCAAGATGGAGTCGGGCCGGAAATGGTGGCCTGGCATGGTCGCCAGACCGGCGGGGTTGGCGAGCAGGGTCCGCCGGGGTCCCAGGGGGGAGAGCCGTGGGTTGCCAGGGGGGCTGCTCTCGTCGAGGGTTCGTGTTCAGGGGGGTCGACAGCGGGTCGACGGAGGGCCGATGTCGTCCCAGGCCCGCCATGCGGGAGGGGTAGGACCACGCCACGAGGCCGAGTCCAACACACGTCCCCTCCAGCTGAAGGCGGGGAGAGTCACCCATCTTCCTGTGGATTCTCCTCGTCGAGGCGGAAGAATCGGGACAGGCCAACAGCATTGGCGTGGTCGTTGCCAGGGCGATGCTCCACCGTGAAGTCCATCCCTTGGAGGGAGATGGACCAGCGCAGCAGCTTTGGGTTTTCGCCACGCATCTGCATCAGCCACCGCAGGGGCCGGTGGTCAGTCTGGACCCGGAAGTGGGTACCGAAGAGGTAGGGCCTGAGTTTCTTGAGGGCCCATACGACGGCGAAGGCCTCTCTCTCAATGGTGCTCCATCGCTGCTCTCTGGCCAGCAGCCGCCGGCTGATGAAGGCCACGGGATGGTCAATCCCCTCGGAGTCAATCTGGGATAGGACCGCCCGATGCCGTGCTCCGAGGCGTCAGACTGGACTTCAAACTCCCGGCTGTAGTCAGGGGCTTGGAGCACAGGGGCGGTGCACATGGCTGTTTTCAAAGTCTCGAAGGCCACCTGACACGTGGGTGTCCATTGTACTTTTTGTAGCCGGTTCTTCGAGGTCAGTTCCGTGAGGGGCCCCACAATGCTCCCATAGTTCTTGATGAATCGCCAATAATATCCAGTGAGCCCCAGGAAGGCTCGGACGGCTGTCTGGGTGACTGGGGGCTCCCAGGCCACGATGGCGTCAATCTTGGGTTGGAGGGGAGCCATGTGGCCGCTCCCCACTTGGTGTCCCAGGTAGGTCACGGATCCTTGACCTATCTGGCACTTGCTGGCTTTCACAGTTAGTCCGGCCCGGCGGAGGGCCATCAGGACCTCCCAGAGGTGGGTCAGGTGCTCGGCCCAGTGGAGGCTATACACTGCAATGTCGTCTAGATAGGCGGCGCTGAATCCTTCTAGCCCCGCCAGCACTTTGTTCACCAGTCTCTGGAAGGTGGCTGGGGTGTTTTTCATGCCGAAGGGCATCTCCTTGAATTGGAAGTGGCCATCGGGTGTGGAGAATGCCGACCGCTCCTGGGCGCCTGGGCGCCTGGAGTGAGGCCGATCTGCCAGTACCCGGCTGTGAGGTCGAAGGTACTGAGGTACTTGGCGGCTCCCAGGCGGTCGATTAGTTCATCGGCCCGGGGGATGGGATGTGCGTCGGTTCTGGTAACAGCATTATGTCCCCGGTAGTCGACACAAAACCTGAGTTCTGGAGGGGTGCCAGGTGCGGCGGCTTTGGGGACCAGGACCACTGGGCTGGTCCAGGGACTGTCGGAGGGTTCGACCACCCCCAGGGCCAGCATCTTGGTAACTTCTGTCTGGATGCTGGCCCGAACTCGGTCGGGAACTAGGTAGGCCCGGTGTCTCACTGGCTGGCTGTCCCCGGTGTCGACATCGTGGACACACCACTGGGTCACCCCGGGGGTGAGGGAGAACAGGTCCGTAAATCGCCCCAACCGTTCTTGGCAGTCTCGGCGTTGCGCTGGGGTCAGGTCGGAGGAGAGAGAGATTCCCTCGACGGAGCCGTCTTTCTCAGCGCACCTTAGGAGGTCGGGCAGGGGCTCGGAGTCGTCTTCGGCCCCATCATCGGTAGCTAGCAGCAGGCTCAGTTCTGTGCGGGCAAAATGAGGCTTGAGCCGGTCGGCGTGCAGAACCCGTAGGGGGTTTCGGGGGGACTCCATGTCCACGCGATAGGTGACAGGGCTCTTGCGCTCGATCACTTTGAAGGGGCCCGACCATTTGTCCTGGAGGGCACAAGGTTCGACCGGGGACATGACCCAGACCCGCTGGCCCGGCTCGAACTCGATGGATGAAGAGTTCTGGTCATACCAGCGTTTCATGTCCTCCTGACTGGCCTCAAGATTGGCCTCGGCAAGGGCCCGGAACTTCCGAGTCTGGCTTCGGAGGGTCAGGAGGTACCTGTAGACATCCGGCGGTGCGTCTTGGACTGTAGTTTCCCAGCCTTCTTTGACCAGGCTGAGGGGCCCTCCGACAGGGTGCCTGTACAAGAGTTCAAAGGGGCTGAAGCCCAGGGATTTCTGTGGTACCTCCCGATAGGCGAACAAGAGGCAGGGCAGCAGGACGTCCCATTTGCGGCGGAGGGGCTCTTCTAGGCCCTGGATCATCCCCTTGAGTGTCCGGTTAAACCGCTCCACAAGTCCATTCCCTTGGGGGTGATACGGGGTGGTGAATTTATACGTGACCCCGCACTGTTGCCACAGGGACCGCATATACTTTGATATAAAGTTTGTGCCCCGATCGCTCACGACTTCTCGGGAGAACCCCACTCTGGAGAATATCTTCATCAGTGCTCGGCCCACCACGGGAGCCGTTATGGTTCGTAGGGGGATGGCTTTGGGATAGCGGGTGGCATGGTCCACCAGGACGAGGATGAAGCGATGCCCTTGCGAGGTTCGGGGGTCCAGGGGCCCCACGATGTCTATCCCCACTCGTTCGAAGGGAGTGGTCACTACTGGAAAGGGTTGGAGCGGGGCCTTCACCTTCCCTCCGCTCTTTCCGCTGGCTTGGCATGTCGGGCAGGTGCGGCAGTGGTTATGCACATCGTTGCGCATCTTTGGCCAGTAGAAATGGGTCACCAGGCGGCTGTAAGTTTTGTCCTGCCCCAGGTGCCCGGCGAGGGGCACATCGTGTGCCAGGTTCAAAAGGAAGTCTCTGAATCGTAGGGGGACCACCAACACTCGGCTGGCCCCTAGCTCGGAAATTTTCTGTTCACTGTATAGGAGGCCGTGGTCCCAGTAGACCCAGTGGGACCCCGAGGTGTCCCCGGCAGCTTGGGCGGTGGCTTGCTGTCGGGTCCCCTCGAGGGAGGGGCAGGTCTTTTGGTACTGCCGGAATTGTTCTCGGGTGGGACCACCCTCTTGGCGCCATTGGGCTAGTTCGGGGATGTCGCTGAGTTCGGCGCTGCCTTCTTGGTCATGCTCCGATGGCTCGGGCTCGGGGTCGGATTCTTCATTGACTGCGGGCGGTGGGGGCGCGGGCCACTCTGGCTCTTCGGTCGGGGTGGCCTCGGGTGCCGCCAGGGCCCGGGCAGTCATGGATCAGGTCGTCGCGCAGACCCACTCTGGTAGTCCCATCATTCCTAGATGCTCTCTCCGTTCGACTTGGGCCCAGGGAGAGCTCTCGAGGTCGTTTCCAAGGAGGCAGTCCACTGGGGCGTCGTCCCGGACGGTGACTTTGAGGGCGCCCGACACCCCCCCCACTCGAAGGGGATTCGGGCCATCTGACACAGAGTTTCGGAGTTGTCGGCGGCCCTCACGGGGCATCACACGTTTGGTAGGATCTGTTCTGGGGTCACCAAATGGCAGCGGACGGCCGTCACACTGGCTCCCGTGTCTCGGAGGGCTTCGGTCCGTCGTCCATTGATGTGGACCCACTGACGGTACTTTAGGGAGTTCCTCGGTAGCGGGGCCTGGGTGACCATGTCTCTTTCGCCCAGGCAGGCTAGGGCCATGGCGGCCGGTTCATACTCGGTCTGATCTTCGTTGTAGACCTCTTCGTCTTCTTCTCCCCCTTCCCCCAGGGCCGCCGCAGCGAACTGGCGGGTCGGAGGCCCGGTGGTGCCGGGGCGCTGGTTCATGGGGCAGAGGGGGTCACTGGCAGAGTGACCGGTCCGCTGGCATCTGTGGCAAGTAATGTTCGGGTGGGGCCCCGGCCGCGCCGGTGGGGGCCCTCTTCTGGTCAGGGATGGCGAAGTGTGCTTCTGGGGGGACCCCCGAGGTGGACTCCGGCCCGGGGCCGATGGGAAGTCTCGGCTCCTGTTCTGGCCTCCTCCGCCGCCACTCTGGCGGGGGTGCCCCTGGCCGTTCCGTCCCGTTTCTCCTATCGGGGTCCGGGGGACCCGGGTGCTCACCCATCGATCTGCCTCGACGGCGAGTTTTCGGGGCTCGGTCAGCTTACTGTCGAGGAGATGCTGCCTGAGCTCGACAAAGCAGTTGTTGGAGAGGTGCTCCCAAACGATGAGGTCGAACAGCTGCTCCTAGGTGGACACTTTGCTGCCCTTTATCCATCCTTCCAGGGCCCGGCTATAAAAGTTTACGTACTCCACCCATGTGGTACCGGGAATCTTTTTGCAGTCTCTGAACCTCTGTCGGTACATCTCGGGAGTGAGGCCATACCGGGTGAGCAGGGCGTCCTTCATGTGGTCATAGGAGGACATCACGTCCTCGGCCAGCTCTAGCAGGGTGTCTCTTCCTTCGCTGACGAATCTCCCCCACAAACCGGCACCCCAATCTTTTCGCGGGATGCGGTGCGCGGTCATGGCAACCTCATACGCCTTGAACCATTGCTGGATATCGTCATTTTTGTAGTATTCCTTGACGATATCCTTGGGAATGTGGACCTTCGGGTCGGCAGGAGGTGGAGGGTTCCGGATTACCGCGGCGCCACCTCTTCGAGCTTGGCTTTGATCTCTAGTTCTTTGAGGCCACGCTCGTGTTCGTACGTGAGCTTTTTTTCGTCCAATTCTCTTTGCCTCCGCCTCTCTTCCAGATCTCCCTCTAATCGTAGTTGTTCAATGGCCATTTTCTTTGCTGCTAATTGAAGCTCTCCATCCAGCCAGAGTCGGGCGAGCTCTAGTTCGTGGAGCCGACTCCTCTCTCGCTCCTGGGCGTCTTCGTGGGAGAGGCCCGGTTCTTTGTTGGCGGTTCTTTCTTCCACTGGGGCTACAACAGTACTCAGGGGTACTTCTAGGACAATGTCCTCGTTGGTTTGGGGTGGGGTCGCTCTGGTCTCCACCCATGTTTGTAACGCGCCTTTAAAATCGTCTTTTGTGCTTAGTCCGGTGGTAGCGATACCTAGGGCTTTGCAGAATTGTTTGAGTTCTTTATGGGTGTACTCCTCTAGTAGTTCTTTCTGGAATTCTGCGGTTGTTCCGGCTTCTTTTGTAGTCATCGTGGTTGTGGGTCTGTTAGTAGTGGCGAGTTACTCGCTGTACGATTTGCGCGGGCTCGGATCCCGTCACTTTCCACCAATGTTGGAAAGGCGACCCCAGGGGAGACAGAAGGTGTCTGACTGTCCGCCCCGAGACCCACCTCTCTGTATGGAATAGGCCGAGCGCCGTAGGGAGGCCCCTTGGCGAGGCTCCTCTCCTACAATCGTGACAGCGGAGCAATCACACTACTTACAGACGGACACCACACAGGAGGAATATTCACAAGAATCTTTATATACGCAATTAAGGCAAGTCCTTTGCAGGTTAGCAGGCAAGGATCGAGGGATCCGTAAAGTCTTGGTTTCGGGGATAGGGGGTAGCGGGACAGTCTTGGCACCAACTGGTGCGTGGATAGTTCAAGGGGTCAGGCCGCGACAGCGTCAGCAGGGCCTCGAAGATGATTCAGCTCGGTCAGGCCGCGACAGCGTCAGCAGGGCCTCGAAGACGGTTCAGTTCGGTCAGGCCGCGACAGCGTCAGCAGGGCCTCGGAGATGGTTCAGTTCGGTCAGGCCGCGACAGCGTCAGCAGGGCCTCGAAGGTGGTTCGGCTCGGTCAGGCCGCGACAGCGTCAGCAGGGCCTCGAAGGTGGTTCAGCTTGGTCAGGCCGCGACAGCGTCAGCAGGGCCTCGAAGGTGGTTCAGCTTGGTCAGGCCGCGACAGCGTCAGCAGGGCCTCGAAGGTGGTTCAGCTTGGTCAGGCCGCGACAGCGTCAGCAGGGCCTCGAGGGTTCCGGGTGCAAGAGTTCGGATCAGGATCAGCCGCGACGAGGTCAGCAGGGCTTCGACTCCAGGATACAACTGAAGTCCTAATCCAGGGCTGGCCCAGATATAGGACTGGAGTCCTTTGATGTCCCTCGCGCCTGGGGTGCAGAGGGGCCGGGATGAAGGTGATCAGACGGCTGGAAGCCCCTCGAAACTCCCCTCTTCCGGGCTCCGCCAAGTGGCCACTTTACCACCCGGGAGGATCTTGGTGCCTCGATGTCGGGGCTTCGCTGAGGCCGTGGCCAGGGCTGGCTGCGGCCACGTGCTCGGGACGTGATGGGCCCAAGATGGAGTCGGGCCGGAAATGGTGGCCTGGCATGGTCGCCAGACCGGCGGGGTTGGCGTGCAGGGTCCGCCGGGGTCCCAGGGGGGAGAGCCGTGGGTTGCCAGGGGGGCTGCTCTCGTCGAGGGTTCATGTTCAGGGGGGTCGACAGCGGGTCGACGGAGGGCCGATGTCGTCCCAGGCCCGCCATGCGGGAGGGGTAGGACCACGCCACGAGGCCGAGTCCAACAGGTCCCACTCTGCAACTCTGGGCAATAGCTTGCTTAATCTCCACAACGGCCCCCACAACGCTAAGGATGCCTGGCCTCCACCTTGGGGGTGCCCAGGAGTGGACATTTCACAGGGAAAGGCCAGGAAGGGTTCCACAGCGGTATGCGTTACAGCGCTACGAGACCTCTGGGTAGAAGTGCGCTATATAAATACATTTACATCTATATATAGTGAAACATGTGTCGGCTACAGTCGTGTTGACAAAATGATGCAATTCTCTACATAAAAATTTGAAATCCCAAACAGGACAAACGTAGTCTGATTGATCAGCCATTTCAAAACCAGCTACAACAAGAGATCTTCAAATATGTTATGAGGGTGTCACAAAGCTGTTATCCCCTCTAGCCAATCACAGCCTACAAGCTAGTCTCGAGCCTGCGAGCTGCCCTCTTGGCTGGTGGCATGAGGAGCTCCTGGGAATTTCCCATTCTACTGCCCTCTTTAACCATTTACATGCACGCTCTGAATGGACTCCTGCACCAGGTCAAGGGTCACTGTCAGATGAGCATTGGCAACATCCAAATCCTGTTTCAGCTGGAGAATGGGCCAGAGAGGCAGGGCAGTGCCAGTGAAGGCCTGGATGAGGTGTGTCATTGGGTGAAGGCTGCTTCCTGGGTATGGGCACAGCCAAGAAGGAGGTTGTGGCACTTGTTATGTTACAGATATTTCTACAGCGCAGCGGTTACCCAAGGGCGTCTTGGCGCTAGTTACTGTCCTTTGAGCAATAAACGTTGTGGACAAGTTTACCTGTCAAAGAGCCAGGATTTTACAGCTAGATTCATCATTGAAAATTGCGCTCGCAAAGGGCCAGATTCTGAGAATCTGGCCCTTTGCGAGCGCAATTTTTGCATTTGGGATTCATCATCCCAAATGCAAAAATCGCTAATAGCAAAATCGCAAAATTGCGATGAATTGCATTTAAGGAATCTCTATTTGAGATTCCTTAAATGCAATTCATGAAACATTTAAAAATAGCGAATTCGCAATATTCGGCCGCTATTTACCGCGAAGTCAAACCTTGTGGTAAATAGCGGAAACTTAGAAAAATGCACTTAAGTGCATTTTTCTAAGTTGTATGTTACACTTGGGACATGTGTGTGCGTAACACCTGCGTCCAATGTCATTTCAGGGGTGCAACAGGGTGTCCTTTGGACACCCCTGCAGCCCTGAAATCGCCTCCTTATTTGCGATAAGGAGGCTGTAGGAATCGCAATTTATTTTGCAATTTCTACATGAATCCCAATTTGCAAGTCCTTAATGGCGATTCTTTAATAATCGCTATTAAGGACTCGCAAATCGGGACCTTGATGAATCTGGGGGTTAATCCCTTTCTGAATGCCAAGAGCTCGGTGGCATTCCTCAGGTGGAAAGGGAGGTCTTTCCAGGCCTTCGCAGCGCAGGCAGCAAAGCTTCTCCCACCCCACCTTGCTTTTTTAGTGGGTGGTACTCCAAGTGAGCGAAGAGTTATTTTGGGTATATACCATTGAAACTGTCATTTCAGATGGTCAGGTCCTGTTCCTTGAAGGGCCTTGTAAATGGTGCAGACGGATGTAATATGCACCCGATTCCTAACAGGTAACCAGTGCAGTCTTTTGATTTCCCTGGAAATTGATGCAAATTTGGAAGTGCCAGTAAGCAGTCTAGCGGCCGCATTTTGCAAAATTTGGAGTATATTCTGAAAACGATCTTGAATGTTTAGGTAGAGACTGTTACAGTAATCCAGCCTTGACACGACAAGTGCTGTAACCACTGTTCGCAGGCTATCGGGCGTCAGAAACAGCAGTATTTTTTTGGTCGTTCTTAGAACGTACACGGTGGCCGAAGCCACTGCATTAACTTGGTCCCGAAAATTCGGCCCATCGTCCACTATTACTCCTAAGTTTTTAACTTTTCTGGTGGGAGTAGGAAGAGTGCCCATAATGTCCGGCCACCAGTTTAGGGTCCAGAAATAGGCATCGTTTCCAAATAGGATGACGTCCGTTTTGCCTGAATTCAGCTCCAGGCAGTTTTGCGACATCCTCCTCCCGACTGCTTGCATACAGTCTTCCCACTTCCTGTCCTGGTAGAAGAGACACCACAATTTGTGTTTCATCTGCATACGAGGTGAGGCCAAAGCCAAAAGAGCTGATCAGGGGGGCCAATGACGAAACATACACATTAAAAAGTGTAGGGCTCAGAGAAGACCCCTGCCGAACTCCACAAGGCAGGGAAAAAGGTTTGGGATAGTATTCGCCCAGAGACACAAATTTGTAACCTGTCAGTTACAAAAGACTTCAAAAGCTCCCACGCTTTAGCCTGGATCCAGCATGCCTTCAAACGATTGATCAACAGGTCATGATGGACCGTATCACAGGCCGCGGACAGATCCAGCATGATAACGGCGGCCTTGCCTCCCCGATCCACGGCTTCCCTAATCTCTTCTGTGGCTTTTATGAGAGCGGACTCTGTCTTTTGTCCTTCTCTGAAGCCATATTGGGTGGTCTCCAGAGCTTGAGTTTCGCATAGAAAGGCAGTGAGTTGCACATTCATTGTTTTCTCAATCAGTCTTCTGGGAGAGGAAGACGCAAAATTGTGCGAAAATTGTTGGGATCCTTAGGATCCAGGCTGGGCTTCTTTAATAGTGGCAATATCGAGGCAACCTTCCAGCGTTTAGGGAAGTGCTCTGTTTCAATCCTGGCGATATCTTCGCAGAATTCCTAGCTCGTCTGAATTTTAGCTGGGCATGGGGACGCCAAGCTGGATGCCGTTTTATAAAGCTCTTTAGCTGATTTCTTTGCTAAGTCAATTCGATTTGCGTATGAACTTTTGTTTTGCATTGAATAGGAGTTGTTTATAAGTCAGGAGGCTGTGTTTGTATAACTTTTTCTCAGTTTCTTTGTAATCTTTCCTCCAGGTCCGCTCAAGGCGTTTTCATAAAAGTTTTTGATTCCTAAGTTCCTCCATATACCATGGGGCGGAGGGTTGTGATGTTGTAGGAAACAACATTTTTACGGGTGTTTATTTATCACAGGCTAACTCCACCCAGTTGGTGTATTCGGTGGTAGCCTCCTCCACTGCATACGGCATTCAGCTAGCCGTTGTGGTGAGCATTTCTTCTAAGACGGTGCCCTCAATTTTGTTCCAGGCTCTAATTTCCATCTGCCTCTTAGGGCGTTCTCCAACAGCGCGTTGGTCCATAAGCGCCAACTCAAATTGTACAGCATCATGGTCTGTCCAAACGAGAGGCAGCAAACCAGTGAACGAGAGGTATGGGTGGCTAGAGATGATACCATCCATGGTGTGCCTGGCTGCCACATGGGTAGGGCCTACTACGCGCTGCCTGAGGTCGGCGCTATTCATCATATCAATGAGGGTCGCTGTATCTGGTTCCGTAAGAGCCTCCAGATAGTAGTTGCAATATCCCATAGTGGTATAGGAGTCAGTGCAGAGCCCCTCTTCCAGCAAATTTCCAATTGAGGTAACGAAGGGGCTCCTGGCGGTCTATATAATAGGATGCCTTTAAAGGTGTGATGATGGGATAGGCTAAGGTTAAAAGACAATGTCTCCTAGGCTGAATTTGAGTGGAAGACTGCCTTGATTGAATGGTGGTAAATTGCTGCTAATCCCCCCTTTCCTGGTTGGCCTATTTAGAGTATGACATAAAAACCCAGGTGGACTGGCTTTCACTAGATCTAGGCCTGAGGAATATACGATCAAATCCCGCATTCTTTATCTCCGCGGGGAATCACAACGCTGTCGTTATCACGACCGAGTTGTGATTCCGCATGCCATTACTCTGCAAGTCGTAACAACGACTTGCGGAGGGGGGCGCTGGAAGTTGGAATAGTATAATTTACTATTCCAACTCCAGTCTGTGCGGACACTAGGGGAGGTGTTGGATTTTAAATCCAACACCCCCCCCCGTCCGCAAGTCGTTGTTACGACTTGCAGAGTAATGGTATGCGGAATCACAATGCGGTCGTGATAACGACCGCGTTGTGTTTCCCCGCGGAGATAGTTTCGTTGTTACCGTTGTTTACCGGGCCTGAGGGTTCGTCTGTCCATGCTTCTGTAAAGAATTCCATCTTTGTATCCCCTCCCTCTATTAGTGTCACACACTCAGTGCTTTGCTTTACCAAGGATCTGGCATTAAGCCGTATGCATTTTAGCACCAGGTTTTCATGCTTACCTGGTATAAAATGGGCAGGGGGGCTGGCTTTAGCTTTAGCTGCACCAATGGCGGCTGCACGACTCAATGTTATTCCTCCTCTCACAGCACTGTGCCCACTTTAACATTATCAACACGAGCAGCGCTTTATGCTGCAGCACGGCTCCCGCTTTCATATTATGAACATGGGCGCCACGCTTTAATAAAGCACGATGCCTGTATTGATAATATGAAAGCGGGCGTCGTGCTGTGGCATAAAGTTTCATAAAATGTATACTTCGGCATGGCATCCACCTTCATATTATCAACAAGGGTCTCCGCGCTTTAATAAATCGTGGCACGCTTGTTGATAATATGAAGGCGGGCACCGTGCTGCAGCATACAATTGGAAACCGCTGCAGCCATAGCCGCCATAGCTGCTACAAAAATGCAAATAATTAAGAACCTTCTGGCAGTAGGCAGATGTCTACAGCAGCCCCTGAACCCTTTGAGCTATCCTCTTCATTGTTTGGTGCTTAGGAAGGTAACTGTGTTGTGGAAGGGCTGCACGCACTCGAATTTGTCGAGCTGTTGCAGCCACAGGTGAAACTAGTGTCTGCGTGGACCTTTTGTATTTCCTCGGGGTCTCAGGATTTTTTGGGGCTTATTTACAAGCCGCCGCCCGTAGTGAAAGCAGCGCATGCTCTGCTCTCGCTATTGCGAGAACCTTTTGGAATTAATTCTGCCAAGGGCTTTCATGCAAACATCTGCATGGACAAACATGGCTGCTCTCGCCATTTGTCGATAGCAAACAGCATGCGCGTGTCCGTAGGGACTGTAGACAGTCCAACGCCATTTTACATTTTGGTGTAATAGAAACGGAAATGTCGCTTTGCTTGTGCTTTTAATTAGGGTGGCATTCGCGTGATCGCTTTCTTCGCGATCGCTTTCACTTTCACGGCCGCTTGTAGGTGAGTAAACTGCCGTCTCCCTGACCGCCACTCAGCTCCACCTGCTGAAGCCCTGCGCCGCCTCCCAGCGTGAGTTCGCGCCCGCAGTGAGCGCTGCTGCTGCCTTTCTTCCGCCTCTAAGTTTACTTCCTGATTGTGCTGTTCTGTTATTTTCCCTGTTTTCTGTTTTGTGCTAGTGTTCTTTCCCGCTCTTTCACCAGCTCTACACCCCCCACCCCCCTCTTCCCTTCTGTATCTCCTGCCTCTTCCCGCCACCCCCTCCTGAGGCCACGCCCCATTGCCGCCCCGCTCTTGCCTCCCAGCTACTCCTCCCTCCCTTCCCACCATAAATGGCGGCCCCCGCCTGGACGCGCAGCGGGCAGCCGATGGCGCCCTTTGGCATGCCAAAGGCAAGCCCGTCTGCGCCCTTCCGCGCCTGGACCACGCCCAGTGCCAGAACCCCTGGACCTCGCACACGCCACAACACCAGACTCCGATACGATGCCAACACCCTCCACGTCTTCAACACCAGCCGAGACTGCCGCTGCTTCCAAGCCACCCTGAAACACACCCACGGACACTTCTCCTGCCACAGCTGCAACTTCACATGCAACAGAACCACCAAACCCCAAAGACCGAACCCAACCACCTTCGATGCATACTCCTCAACACTCGCTCCACACGCAAACCAGCCATCGAGCTCTGGGACTTGCTCGACACATCCACCCCAGACGTGGCCTTCCTCACCGAGACCTGGTGAAACGACTCCGAGGCACCGGACATCGCCATAGCCACCCCTGAGGGCTACAAGATCTCCTGCAGAGACTGCACCAGCGGAATCAGAGGAATAGCCATCGTCCACAAGTCCACCCTCCAGGTCCACACCTGCCCAGATGACTCCCTCAACTCTGCCGAACACCTCCACTTCCGGATCCACACCGATCCCAACACCACCCTCAGAGGAACACTTGTCTACAGACCTCCCGGACCACGCAACCTGTTCAGTGACTCCATCGCCGACCTCGCCAGCACCCACGCACTCGCTTCCACAGACTACATCCTCCTCGGGGACATGAACTTCCACCTCGAGAACAACAACTATGCCAACTCCGCCATCCTGATAGACAACCTCGCCAACCTCGGCCTCCGCCAACTCGTCACCGAACCCACGCACCCAACCGGCCACACACTGGTCTCCATCTTCTCCACAAGCACCCACGTTGCCTTCAAAAACAACACCGAACTTCACTGGACCGACCAACGCTGCATCCACTTTACATTCAAGAAACCAACCACGCACCACCGCACCCAACAGCTGCCTCGCCGCTGTTGGAGCAAAGTCACCGAAGACCAGCTGACCTCCACCCTCTCCCAGAACCCACCCACCGACCCCACCGACCCAGACGCCGCCACCCACAACCTCAGACAGTGGATCGACGACTGCGCCAACACACTCGCCCCTCTAAAAAAAACCTCCATCAATCTCCCCAGCAAGAAAGCCGCCTGGTTCACCGAAGAGCTCCAGACATCTAAACAGGCACTCCGGAAGCTGGAGAAGAAGTTGCTCCACGCCCGCACGCCAGACAGCCACGCTGCCCACAAGGACGCCATCCGCAGACATCACCACCTCATCAGAACAGCCAAGAGAACGTCCTTCAAAGCCCGCCTGGATAACAACCCACACGACTGCAAAGAGCTCTTCAGCATAGTAAAGGAACTCTCCAACCCCAATGCCAACACCAACGAGATCCCTCCCTCGCAAGGACTGTGCGACTCACTGGCCACCTTCTTCCATCGCAAGATCGCCGACATCCATGACAGCTTCAACACCCCGTCCGCCCCGACCACGACAGACCCCACCCCGAATGCCACCTGCACCAACCAGCTGACCTCCTGGGCCCACGTCAACGACGACGAGACACACAAGGCCATGAATTCCATCCACTCGGGATCACCATCAGACCCCTGCCCGCACCACGTGTTCAACAAAGCAGACGCCACCATCGCTCCCCAACTACGGAAGGTCACTAACATCTCCTACAACACAGTGATATTCCCGGAAAACTGGAAGCACGCCGAAATCAACGCCCTCCTCAAGAAGCCCAAGGCGGACCCCAAGGACCTCAAGAACTACCGGCCCATATCCCTGCTCCCCTTCCCGGCGAAGGTCATCGTGAAAATTACCAACATACAGCTGACCCGCCCCCTCGAGGACAACAACATCCCAGACCGTTCACAGTCCGGATTCAGAAGGAAAAATAGCACAGAGACAGCCCTCATCGCCGCCACAGACGACATCCGGTGCCAACTATGCAATGGCAAAACGTCAGCCCTCATCCTCCTGGACCTGTCACCCGCCTTCGACACGGTCTGCCACCGCACACTAAGAGCGCGCCTCCAAGAAGCCGGAATCCAGGAGAAGGTCCTGGACTGGACCACGTCCTTCGTCACCGGCAGAACCCAGAGAGTCCGCCTCCCACCCTACCGATCCGAAGCAACCAACCTCATCTGCAGCATACCCCAGGGCTCATACCTCAGCCTGACCCTGTTTAACGTCTACTTGGACCCCTCGCACAAGTGGCCCACCAACACGACTTGAACATCATCCCCTACGCGGACGACACCCAGCTCATCCTCTCCCTCCCCAACAACCTGCACAACGCCAAAACCAACCTCCACGAGGGAATGAAGGTTGTCGCCGAATGGATGAGGATCAGCCGCCTGAAGCTGAACTCGGACAAGACAGAGGTCCTCATCCTCAGCCCCACCCCTTCTGCCTGGGATGACTACTGGTGGCCGACCACACTTGGAACAGCACCGACGCCCACCGACCACGCACACAACCTGGGAGTCATCCTCGACTCCTCCCTCTCCATGTCTGTAGGAAGGTGGCTACCTGACTATGGTTACCCCAGATTTTTTGCCTGTGTTTAGCTGGTTTTTTGACTTAGTTGACCTGGTTCCCTGCTAATCAGGGCCCCAGGCCATCTGCTCTCTCTGTAAAATGGATTCCATGTACCCTAGGTACATACCAATTGGAAATGGACTCCTTGTCAGCCCCTGTAGAATGCACTATAGGTGCACAGGGCACAGGAGCCACTAAGGCCTACCAGGGGCTGCAGCATATCTTTTGCCACCCCTGGCTGGTTCTTAAATTGACACAACTGGCTGATCACTCAGCTGGGGTAAGGTGGTGTACACACCCCTTGCTTAGATATAGTATACCTATGTCTAAACCTATATCTGGACACATGTAAACCTGTGAGCCACTCCTATAGACAGGCCTCACCAATCCTGGAGGCTGGGTGCATGGTTTTTATGTGAGATGGAGCTCTAGCATGAGCTGAGCCTGTCTGCAGCCGTCGGGAACAAATCCCTAAGCTGTTTCAGGATAATGCCATACCATATACTATTAAGTGCCTTATAATCCTCGCGGTTATTTAGCAACTCTGGTTTGGCTTTATCAAAACATGTCGTGTAAGGTGTCATACGCTTTGGAATACCATCCCCTCGCCAGTTCTGGCGACGGGGATGGCATTCCACCCCTCTAGAGGGGTAAGACATGTTACTTCACTTTAATGCGGTTGATTTCTCCAAAGGCCTTAAGATCCACAAAATGGATGCCTCTGCCACAGACAAATGTCTGGACCCCTGGAGCTGACCGAAACCCAGTCGAGGGGGTCCTGGACAAAGGGTTTCCTGTCACAGGAGGGTGTCACCGCCCTCCAGACAGGAGATAGTGTATTGTAGCAGGGAGGTTTGAAAGAAACCAGACACTGCCTGGGGCGCACAAGGCTGCCCCTTGCATAATCCGGCCAAACCGGTTCTGGGGCACTCCAGCCCTCGTGCCAGGGCGGCCTGGATCAAAGGAAGGGGGTGTATCCACCCACTTCCTGGGTCCCACCCATAGGAGGGGACCTAGCAGGTAATCACGCCCACCAGATTCGAATAAGAGTGGGAGCAGTGCCAATGCACATCAGATTTCCTGGAAGAAACATTTGAAACGATATTCTGGACCCTTCGCCCTCCATCTCAACGTGGAAGCCCGAAGAATCTCCCTTGTGGTCAAGGAGTGACCACCCTGCAGCAGCAGGCACCATCCAGCCCTCGACGTCTACTTAGTTGCAGTTCCTGCCGGAACTCGAGCGACTGAGATCGACGAGATCAAGCCTGCCCAGCTTCTAACAGCCCGATCCACAGTCCCTGCAAAGCTGAGACCCGTGGAGGCGACCGGAAGCGTGGGGCACGCCATCTTGAAGTGACCACGAGACGCTGACCGTGCAGCCCACGAGTGACCCTCGAAGCTGTACACCGGGGTTTGAGAAGCCCCCACCCTGAGCTACTCCTGAGCCGAAGTTCAGCCCTCCACACTCGACGAGTGCTGCGTGGGGCCCTTTGGCACGATTTGGCTCAACGCGTTGGCCCGGTCACTTGCCAGCTGGCTTGTGGTCCCTGTGCCGACGAACTACAAAAGAAGACTCGTGATTCTGGTTGCTCCAGATCCACACCAGCTCCCCTGAAAGGGAGCCCCGACTCTGACCTTCCTGGTCCGAGTGAGACGCCATCTTCCAATCCCGCGTGGATTGCTCTTACCAAGGCTTGTTTGCTCCAAACCGGAAGCCGACTGCACCGACGGTGAGAGCCTGCGTGGGACAGATCGTGACCTGCTCCTGGACGTCGCAGATGCCCCAGAGCCCACGTGACAGCGAAGAGAAGCGCCTCGACGACCACCTGATTGCGCCCGACATTGCCTGGTTCCGTCCTGGTTCCACCCTGGTCACTGCTGAGTGACCCAGACTCTGTCCCCTCTGCTTTCAGGTACTCTACAACTTGAGTCCACCCTTGGACTCCACCGGACACTTCGTCTTCACCCTGCCTGCAGCCCTTTCAGCTTCAAGCACCAAGAGCCTGCGTGTCAAAACCCGACGCCACTTCGACCCTGTGCACCCACTTCCTGTGGGTGAGGTAACTTTGCTCCGCCGGTATTCCCACACTGGTGCACACCTCTAGGGTCTGTGTGTTAAGTTTTGTTCCTCTAGGTTCAGCGGAAGTGTCCTTAAACTTTAACTATTTGACTTTTACGCACCATTGGTTAACATTGGTGCATGCGTGCGCTTTCCGCACATCTCCCGAATCCCGAGGGCCATTCCCGACTTCAGCATTGCTTGTCCTGACTGCTCCCAGCGATTCCCTAGGCCCTAGGCCTAACCACTGTTCGAGTGGCCTCTCTTATACCACTTGTTTAGTATATGGTTTGAGTGGCCCCCCGCCCTCATCCATAATTGTGCAACTTGTATGTTTAAACAGTGCTTTTTGATTTAACGCTTGTGCCCCTTTATTCATAAAGAATACTGGGGATTGTTTTTAGTAATAAACACATATATTTTTATAATATATACTTGTGTGGTGTCCTTTCATTTGGTATTACAGGATTGTACGTGGTAAAACAGCTCGCTTAACACGACCTCTTAAGTTAAGCCTTTAGGCTGCTTAGTCCATGCTACCCCTAGGATAGCTTGTCTAATAAGGTTGACTTACAACCAGACACCATAAGGGGATTGTTTGGTCAGGCAGTGGGTGGTTCCAGAATTGGAAACATCCCCTACCAGGCCAACTTCTCACATTGGTGAGCAGCGGTGCGGATTTGAGCTTGCTGTTGTTTTACCATTGCAATCTTTATATCAAATTGAAAGATCACATCAAGTAACTCTAGGTACATATAAAATCAAAAGCTTAGCATATTAAGTTCTACTGAACTTAGTAGTTGTAGGTTGAAGGGAGTAGCACACCCCTGACTACAACTCACTAGCAAGGTCCAGTAGGAAAACACTTAGTGTAGGTAAGTGCACCACTTACACCTCACTAGTAACCATGTCTGACACAGGAAAGGCCTCAGGGTCTAGTCCTGTGACAGTTGACCCTACCCAGGCAACTTTTGGATATGACAAACTAACCCGCAGAGACTTGATTGCCTTGTGCAAAGCAAGAGGGTTAAAAAGGGGCAGAAGCCCCACCTGCCTAATCCTGGTAGAAATCCTAGAACAGGATGACTTAGAGAAGGCAAAAGCAGCTTCCCTAGATACAGGAACTGGAGGGAACCCCCCTGCAGTTGATCCCCTTGAAGAGGAGGATGATGATGACTTGGATGAGGACTCAGATGTTGAGGACTTAGGAGTACAGGATCAGGGTAGCCAGGTTCCAGTTGGTAGGCTTAGCCAGGCCAACTTGGACCTACTGGGGAATGGAGAGGGCCAGCACCTCCCCAGAACCCAACATATGATTCTCCCAGGCAACAGAAGAGTGAGATCTCCCTCAGGGGACTCTCATCTTTCTAGTGCCTCCAGAGAATCAGAGAGAGGCATGAGTGCTTCTCAGAAAGCTGAGCATAGGGCTAGAATGAGGGCTGTCAGACTCCAGATAGAGAGAGAGGAGGTAGCCCTGAGTCAAGCTAAGCTTACCTTAGCTCAAGCTAAACTTGCCTTGGCAAGAGAGCAGAAATTGTGTGGCTTAGATGCCACTGGTGGCAGCAATATTCCTAAAGAGAAACCCAGGTCCTATGATAGTAGAAACCTGACAAAGATTGTGCCCCCCTTCAAAGAAGGGGATGACATCCACAAATGGATGACTGCTCTTGAGAGAGCCTGCATGGTACAGCAGGTTCCTGAGGAACAGTGGGCAGCAATCTTATGGTACTCCTTTTCAGAGAAAGGGAGAGATAAGCTCCTCACTGTTAGACATGAGGATGCAAACAATTACAAAATCCTGAAGAGTGTTCTGATAGATGGGTTTGGCTTAACCACTGAACAGTACAGGTTGAAGTTCAGAGATACCCAGAAGACACAGACTCAGGACTGGACTGATTTTGTAGATTGTGCTACTAAGGCTCTGGAGGGTTGGCTACATGGCAGCAAAGTACATGACTTTACAGGATTGTATAATTTGATTATGAGGGAGCAGATCCTAAGTAATTGTCAGAACCAGCTCTTACACCAGCACCTGGTAGACTCTGATCTGACCTCTCCCCAAGAATTGGGAAAGAAGGCAGACAAATGGGTCAGAACCAGGATTAGGCCTAAGAATCAGGACAGTAACCAGAAGAAGGAGTCTACCAAGCCTCAAGATAAGGGGGGGGATAAAAGTAAAGAAAAGACTTCCCCAGGGCCCCAAAACTCCAAGGATGGGGGTGGGTCCCAAGACACTTCTTCAACTGAGAAAAAACCCTATTGTTATCCCTGTAAACAGGTGGGGCATTACAAAACAGACAGCTGTTGTCCCAAGAATAACAATAAAGAAAATATACCTCCAAAGCCAGCTTCAACACCTCCTGTTACTGTCAGCAGTAATCCCCCAGGAAGTGGAAGCACACCCAGGAGTCTGGGTGGGTTTACTTTTGGAAATCAGGTGGACCCTGGCCTATCCAGGTCCCCATCACCCAATGATCTTGTTTATGAGGCTGGCATGGGGTTTGCCAACTTCTCTGCTTGCCCAAATACTTTGAGCAAGTATAGACAAGAACCCATCATCAATGGTTTAAGAGTTGAAGCTTTTAGAGACACAGGGGCTAGCATCACCATGGTGGCTGATGGCATAGTCCCCTCTAAGCAACTTTTACCTGGTGCCACATACCAGGTAATAAACATTGATGGCATCCAAACAAATCATCCCATGGCAGTAGTAAGTCTCAGCTGGGGAGGTGTCACTGGCCCAAAGAGAGTGGCAGTGTCCCCAAACTTGCCTGTAGACTGTCTACTGGGTAATGATTTAGAAATCTCAGCCTGGGCTGGGGTTGAACAGGAAATCCATTCTAGGATGGTAAATTCCAATGGAAAGGTTAGTGGGGCTGTAATGGCTACAGCCCCAATTCAAGATGTCCTTCCTGAAAAGGTTGGTAGGGCGGAGATACTCCCTGCCCCATCTTTAGCAAAAGCTCTTCCTGAACAGAATAGCAAAGCTGTTATGATAACAGCAGAAACCCAAACTGAGTCTCCTCCTGAAAAGGTTGGTGGGGCTGTGATGGCCACAGCCCAAACTCAAACTGACACGTGTGTTGTGAAACCTGAAATGATGGATAACTCCACACAAACTGAGAGCATGGAGGAGGAAGAGAAATCTTCCCCTCACCAGACTTTAGGACAGGATCAGCCTCCTCAGGGAACTGATCTTACCCCTGATGAAGGAACTGCCCCAGAGGTGGTTGGGCCTAGCCTGACAGAACCTCTGATGTCAGTGGACCCTTCTCAGGTGGGACCCAGTCTGGAGCAGGTAACCTGCCCCTCTCTCCCTTGCCTTAGCCAGCCCAGGGCTGCAGAGGACAAGAAGGACAGTGAGACCCAGAGGGCCCCCTGTCAAATAAAGCACCCCCATCAAAAGATTAGGTGCACCAAAACTAGTAGCCCTAGTAAGGTGAAAACTTTAAAAACTCCTGAGGGAGCCCCCTTAAAAACAGTTAGGGACCTCCCCCAGATGGATTCTGTTGGGCACAGCCAAACCTGGGACCCAAAGGGCCCAAACCTGAACTGTCCCTCCAGCAAGCCAAACAGAGGGACCCAGCCTCCAGCTTTAGGTAGCCAGAGGTTGACCCTGAGAGCACAGTGCAACTCAGTTAAAGAAAGAAAGGCACACATGGTGGAAGATAATTGGAGGAAGCTAAGCCCTAAATTAGTAGAGCCTCACTTCAATACTCCATATCCAAACCAGCCTTTAACTTTGCATAAACACACCCAAGGTAGTGATTCCCTATGGTGGAGACCCTCTAATACCCAAAGGGTGAGGGACTGCTTAGTGGACCATGAGACAGGGGGTACCCATGCTAGTGCAGGTACTTCCTTATATGGCCACTCAGGCAATATAGGCTTACCTGGCCAAGGATAGCCTTATCTCCTTTCGTTTGGGGGGGGGTTATGTAGGAAGGTGGCTACCTGACTATGGTTACCCCAGATTTTTTGCCTGTGTTTAGCTGGTTTTTTGACTTAGTTGACCTGGTTCCCTGCTAATCAGGGCCCCAGGCCATCTGCTCTCTCTGTAAAATGGATTCCATGTACCCTAGGTACATACCAATTGGAAATGGACTCCTTGTCAGCCCCTGTAGAATGCACTATAGGTGCACAGGGCACAGGAGCCACTAAGGCCTACCAGGGGCTGCAGCATATCTTTTGCCACCCCTGGCTGGTTCTTAAATTGACACAACTGGCTGATCACTCAGCTGGGGTAAGGTGGTGTACACACCCCTTGCTTAGATATAGTATACCTATGTCTAAACCTATATCTGGACACATGTAAACCTGTGAGCCACTCCTATAGACAGGCCTCACCAATCCTGGAGGCTGGGTGCATGGTTTTTATGTGAGATGGAGCTCTAGCATGAGCTGAGCCTGTCTGCAGCCGTCGGGAACAAATCCCTAAGCTGTTTCAGGATAATGCCATACCATATACTATTAAGTGCCTTATAATCCTCGCGGTTATTTAGCAACTCTGGTTTGGCTTTATCAAAACATGTCGTGTAAGGTGTCATACGCTTTGGAATACCATCCCCTCGCCAGTTCTGGCGACGGGGATGGCATTCCACCCCTCTAGAGGGGTAAGACATGTTACTTCACTTTAATGCGGTTGATTTCTCCAAAGGCCTTAAGATCCACAAAATGGATGCCTCTGCCACAGACAAATGTCTGGACCCCTGGAGCTGACCGAAACCCAGTCGAGGGGGTCCTGGACAAAGGGTTTCCTGTCACAGGAGGGTGTCACCGCCCTCCAGACAGGAGATAGTGTATTGTAGCAGGGAGGTTTGAAAGAAACCAGACACTGCCTGGGGCGCACAAGGCTGCCCCTTGCATAATCCGGCCAAACCGGTTCTGGGGCACTCCAGCCCTCGTGCCAGGGCGGCCTGGATCAAAGGAAGGGGGTGTATCCACCCACTTCCTGGGTCCCACCCATAGGAGGGGACCTAGCAGGTAATCACGCCCACCAGATTCGAATAAGAGTGGGAGCAGTGCCAATGCACATCAGATTTCCTGGAAGAAACATTTGAAACGATATTCTGGACCCTTCGCCCTCCATCTCAACGTGGAAGCCCGAAGAATCTCCCTTGTGGTCAAGGAGTGACCACCCTGCAGCAGCAGGCACCATCCAGCCCTCGACGTCTACTTAGTTGCAGTTCCCGCCGGAACTCGAGCGACTGAGATCGACGAGATCAAGCCTGCCCAGCTTCTAACAGCCCGATCCACAGTCCCTGCAAAGCTGAGACCCGTGGAGGCGACCGGAAGCGTGGGGCACGCCATCTTGAAGTGACCACGAGACGCTGACCGTGCAGCCCACGAGTGACCCTCGAAGCTGTACACCGGGGTTTGAGAAGCCCCCACCCTGAGCTACTCCTGAGCCGAAGTTCAGCCCTCCACACTCGACGAGTGCTGCGTGGGGCCCTTTGGCACGATTTGGCTCAACGCGTTGGCCCGGTCACTTGCCAGCTGGCTTGTGGTCCCTGTGCCGACGAACTACAAAAGAAGACTCGTGATTCTGGTTGCTCCAGATCCACACCAGCTCCCCTGAAAGGGAGCCCCGACTCTGACCTTCCTGGTCCGAGTGAGACGCCATCTTCCAATCCCGCGTGGATTGCTCTTACCAAGGCTTGTTTGCTCCAAACCGGAAGCCGACTGCACCGACGGTGAGAGCCTGCGTGGGACAGATCGTGACCTGCTCCTGGACGTCGCAGATGCCCCAGAGCCCACGTGACAGCGAAGAGAAGCGCCTCGACGACCACCTGATTGCGCCCGACATTGCCTGGTTCCGTCCTGGTTCCACCCTGGTCACTGCTGAGTGACCCAGACTCTGTCCCCTCTGCTTTCAGGTACTCTACAACTTGAGTCCACCCTTGGACTCCACCGGACACTTCGTCTTCACCCTGCCTGCAGCCCTTTCAGCTTCAAGCACCAAGAGCCTGCGTGTCAAAACCCGACGCCACTTCGACCCTGTGCACCCACTTCCTGTGGGTGAGGTAACTTTGCTCCGCCGGTATTCCCACACTGGTGCACACCTCTAGGGTCTGTGTGTTAAGTTTTGTTCCTCTAGGTTCAGCGGAAGTGTCCTTAAACTTTAACTATTTGACTTTTACGCACCATTGGTTAACATTGGTGCATGCGTGCGCTTTCCGCACATCTCCCGAATCCCGAGGGCCATTCCCGACTTCAGCATTGCTTGTCCTGACTGCTCCCAGCGATTCCCTAGGCCCTAGGCCTAACCACTGTTCGAGTGGCCTCTCTTATACCACTTGTTTAGTATATGGTTTGAGTGGCCCCCCGCCCTCATCCATAATTGTGCAACTTGTATGTTTAAACAGTGCTTTTTGATTTAACGCTTGTGCCCCTTTATTCATAAAGAATACTGGGGATTGTTTTTAGTAATAAACACATATATTTTTATAATATATACTTGTGTGGTGTCCTTTCATTTGGTATTACAGGATTGTACGTGGTAAAACAGCTCGCTTAACACGACCTCTTAAGTTAAGCCTTTAGGCTGCTTAGTCCATGCTACCCCTAGGATAGCTTGTCTAATAAGGTTGACTTACAACCAGACACCATAAGGGGATTGTTTGGTCAGGCAGTGGGTGGTTCCAGAATTGGAAACATCCCCTACCAGGCCAACTTCTCACAATGTCCAAGCAGGTCAGCGCCATCTCCTCCTCCTGCTACAACACCCTCCGCATGCTTTGCAGGATTTACAAGTGGATCCCGACTGAAACCACAAAAACGGTGACCCAAGCCCTCATCAGCAGCAGGCTGGACTACGGTAACGCACTCTATGCAGGAATCCCGACCAAACACCTACAGCGACTGTAACGCATCCAGGACGCCTCGGCCCGCCTGATCCTCAACATCCCTCGACACAGCCGCATCACCTGACACCTAAGAGACGTGCACTGGCTCCCCGTCAACAAGAGGATCACCTTCAAGCTCTTCACCCACGCACACAAGGCACTCCACAACACCGGACCAGCCTACCTGTACAACAGACTCAACTTCTACACCCCCACCCCTCTGCTCCGCTCCGCCAGCCTTGCCGCCATCCTGCGAATCCAACGAACAACCTCCGGCGGCAGATCCTTCTCCTTCCTCGCCGTCAAGACCTGGAACACCCTTGCCACCCACCCGCGGCAGACCCAGGATCTGCTCACTTTCAGGAAGCACATCAAGACCTGGCTCTTCGAGCAGTAGCAGCACCTCTTTTTTTTGTTAAATCTATTTTATTAGCATTTTTTATATGAACCAAGGTACAGTACAAAAATCAATCAGCATAGCAAGACAGTCCAGGCGCCCCAGTACAGCAGTAACATATCTCGGATCAGCATGTTGTATCATCAGGTAGCCACGCCACAGCAGCACATACGAGCGGTACATGCGCTGCGGCTCAGCCTGTGCATGCAGAATTGAGTCTCCGAGTCACTTGGAGCGTTTTAGGGCTGCCGCCAGTCCAATCTTGCAGAATAACACGGTCACAGTGCAGGTGCGCATAGAGATGACATTAACTTAACAGTTAACGCAAACATTTAAACAATAGCGGCAAAAACCTGTACGGAATCCTTGTTCCCCCCTGCCCCGCCCCCCCGTACCCCCCAAGTGCATCGTTGAGTGCGAGCATGCATGCATCGCAGTCCTGCGCGCCGGGAGGTAGGTAGTTTTAGTATGTCATTGCGCCCTGCCAACAAAGCAGCCCGCGGTACGCCCACCACCCGAGATAGCTAGTTAGGTCATGTCATCAACGAGAGTCTCCGGCTCCCCCGGCAGGCGAAGGGCGCTGAGCATGTGTGCCCACCGCTCCGCCATGGGTTCTTTTCGGAGCCCCGCCGTCTCCTCCCTCCGTATGGCTATCCATTCCGCCTGTGCCCATGCCCTAAAGGACAATACCCATGCCTGCGCAGCAGGCGGTTCGCGTGCCTTCCCTCGACTCGTCAGCAGTCGCTTGGCCACTATTAGTCCCAGATCTAGGAAATGGGACGATGCTTTATCCTGTGGCCTCCTCTTGAATTGATGCAGAAGATACTCAGGCCAGTTGAAGGATATGGTACGGACCGTGCACGCCCCAAGCGCCCCACACACCGCATACCAGTAAGCTCCCAGCTCAGGGCAGCTCCACAGGAGGTGAACTAGTCCTGCATCCAACTCCTCGCACCTAGGGCAGGACGCGTCAGAGCGGTGGAAGTACTTATTGAGTAGCTCTGGCGTGAGATAGGCCCTATGCACAATGAAAAGTTGTATCTGGCGAAAGCGCATGTTTCGGGGGATGGGCACCGGGCTCTTAAGGAGCCTCTCCCACTCTTTATCAGTTAGCGCTCTGTCCAAGTCTCGTTCCCACTTGCCTCTGAGCGGGGCTAGACTAATCTCTGTGTGCGCCCGCAGTGATGCGGCGAACCAACGGACCAAGTGCCTACCCCTCCCTATAACGTGCAGGTACTGCATAGTTAGGTGCTGTATAGGTTCCGTCGCCATGTCGCCCCAGCGAGCCACCATCTTTGCTACTAGAAAGCGGTGCAACAGGAACCCCCCAGGAGGCAGTCCATCTTCAGATACCAGTGTTTCATAGGTCACCAGCTCTCCATCCCTATACAGGTCACCTAGTGTCCGGATATCCGCCTCACCCCACTGTTCCAGCAGAGGATGAGCGTGTGCCCCCCCGCTCCCAGGGGAGCCCTCCAGGGGTATGGCAGGCGCATAAGGAAGCACCTTTCGGGTGAGGGATAGGGCTCTATGAAAGCATTTGTATGCTACCGCCAGCAACGGCGGAGCCGGCTTCTCAGGTGGCGCCAGTGGGTGAAAGAGAGCCACAACACGGCCTAAAGAGTATGGCGGGTCAATCGTGGCAGGGTCTTCCCTACCTCTCTCTGCCAGCCATCTGGCAATCCATTGTAGCTGCGCGGCCAAATAGTAATGCTCAAAGCAAGGGGCAGCCAACCCTCCCCTGTCCGTTGGTAGGAACAGCTTCGGCAGCGCCAGTCGGTGTCTGGACATGCCCCAGATGAAGTCCCGGAGGACCACATTGAGTTTGGAGAAGAAAGAGACTGGGATGAACAGAGGCAAATTAACAAAATAGTATAGGAGTCTGGGAAGCATGATCATTTTGGTCAGCGCCACTCTGCCTGTAATTGTCAGCGGAAGCGTGGACCAAAAACTTATCTGGGACTTGAGTGCCGCCACCGCCCATCCCAGGTTCCCATCAAACAGGTCAGTGGATTGGCGGTAGATCTCAGATGCCC
The DNA here is from genome assembly GCF_964261635.1 of Lissotriton helveticus. Classification (NCBI taxonomy): domain Eukaryota; kingdom Metazoa; phylum Chordata; class Amphibia; order Caudata; family Salamandridae; genus Lissotriton; species Lissotriton helveticus. Next base: position 2,131,257,874 of record NC_136065.1, on the reverse strand, counting down.
AGGTATTTGAAGGTATCAGCCCTCCATTGAACTCTCGCGGTCCCCAGGCAATACTCTGGGTCTCCTACCCCACTGTCAAACGCATACAAACAGGACTTGGCCACGTTTACCCGAAGTCCCGAGATTTCGGCAAACTTGTCCAGCAGCTGAGCCAACTGCTCCGGTATACTGTGCACGTCCCTGATGAATACCAGAAGGTCGTCAGCATATAGCGAGACCTGGTGCGTATCATCTCCTAGGGCAATGCCCGCGCCTAGGCTCTGCCGCAGCGCCGCCGCCACAGGTTCTATCGCTAGCGCGAACAATAGGGGTGACAGGGGGCAGCACTGTCTGGTGCCCCTGCCTACCAGCACCTCCTCCGAGATATATGGGCCCAACCGTACTCGCACTACAGGCCGTTTGTAGAGAAGGTCAACCATGTGCAGGAAATCCGCATCAAACCCCAAGCGCAGCAGCACCTCAGCCAGGTACCCCCACTCCAGGCTGTCAAAAGCCTTTTCCAGGTCAATCATTAGGCACCCCGCCCTAGGCCACCTCCTCGTCGCCTCAGCCGCTACTCTAAAGAACCTCCTGAGGTTCAAGGACGTGGATCACGCCGGCACAAACCCATTTTGGTCAGCGTGCACGAGGTGGGGGACCACTGGAGCTAGCCGTTCAGCCAGCAGCTTTGCTAGGATCATGTAATCAACATTAAGCATTGCCAGTGGCCTGTAGGAACCCAGGTTCACTGGGTCTCTATCGGGTTTGGTCAAAGAGACCAGGAACGCCTCCCGCATGGACTTGGGGAGTGAGCCCTCATCCAGCGCCGTCTCTGTAGGCTTTATAGTATTCGGCCGGCAGGCCATCAGGCCCCGGTGTCTTCCCAGTTGCTAAGGATTGGATCGCATCGCCTACCTCCTCCAGCATGAGGGGCGCATTGAGGGCATCTCGGAGGTCCTCAGGAACCACAGGCAGGGTGACCAAGTCGAGGAAGTTACCCAGCGCACCCTCAGGACCAGTGCCTCGGGCCCGGTACAACTGCATGTAGGGCCCAACCAGGGCGCGGTGTATCTCGCGCTGCATATAGATCATCCCTCCCTCCGGCGTGCGCAGAGCTCCGATTGGGGTTCCTCTGCTTTCCCTTTGAATCAGCCAGGCGAGCAGTCGTCCGGCTCTATCTGCCTTAGCATGCGTTCTAGCTGTATGCGCCACATAGTTATGGCACCTCAACTGTTCCACGAGGGTTGCATGTGAAGCTCGCATGTCACTCAGTGTGCGCGCGCGCGGCACGCTCCCCTCGCCCTCCCTCTCAAACTGCAGCAGCTCATTCTCCAAGCGGGTGAGGGAAGTGGACAGTTGCTTGCGTATATTCCAGGAGGCTCCCATACAGTGTCCCCGTATGACTGATTTGTGTGCATCCAATTCCACCGTCGCGCTGCTTGCAGTCCCCTTGTTGTTATCAAAGTAATCTAAAACCGCCGTGCCCAATGAGGAGCGAAACTCAGGGTCCTCAAGCGCAGCCGGTTGGAGCCTCCATGTAGGCACAGGCGGACGGCCCATCTCCAAGCTAAGTTTAAGTCGGAGGGGATTGTGGTCAGACTGTGTCCTTCCCAAGTATTCTGACTCGTGAGCAAGTGGAGCAGGGATTGGGAGCCAATGACCCGGTCCAGCCGGACATGTAGGTCATGCACAGGGGAGTAGTATGAGTACACTTTGTCGTTGGGATGCTGCACCCGCCACAAATCCTGCACCCCCCCCATTGCACAAGCCAATCCCTGAACGCCTGCGCAGTGGACATCGCTGTCGTGGCTCGGAGCGGGGGGAAAGAGCGGTCCATTCCAATGTCCAACACCATGTTGAAGTCCCCACCTAGCAACCAGGGAAGGCCCGTGTATGGATGAAGGACCTGGTTAAGAGTTTCCAGAAAAGAGGCTTGGTTTACATTAGGGGCATAGAGGGAGCCTAGCAGGAGCTCCTGACCATTTAATCTGCCCCGCACCAGGCAATATATACCCTCTGGATCTATGTGCACTTCCTTACAACTGAATGGGACGCCCCCTCTTATCCATATCAATTTGCCTCGCGCGTGCGCCGAGAAGGTGGTGCCATATATTTGTCCCTGCGCAGCCTGCCAAGCTCAACCTGTGTCATATGTGTCTCCTGAAAGAGGGCTATCCCCGCCCCGTGCCGCTGCAGGTAGGATAATACTGAGTAGCGCCGTGCCGGTGTGTGCATACCGCGGATATTCCATGTCAATATATTAGTGTGCGCCATGCATCTGCGTGCGTCCTGCCCACACCCAACCACGGGGAGGCCACCAGGGGAAGTGGAGGACAGCACTCGGGGGGACAGTCAGTGTGCTGCTCGTCAAACAGAAACAATGAAAAAGGGAACCTTGCAACAAAAAGGGCGAATCCCCGAAGGGGCATACGTCCAAACTTCAACGGGATTCACCCGCAATAGAGGTGGTAGGTCAGCGTAGTAGCTGCCCTGGTGGGTGTGCCGCTAATGGCCCAAAAGCGTATAAACAGCAAATGCTCATAGAGATTCCCTCTTCAGGGCCCTAAGAGTGTCTAAGATGTGTTCGGTACAACTGGCAAACTATGGCATGGCGGGACGGCACATACTGATCCGGAAAACCACTCCGCGCAGCAGGAGTCCAACCTCCCAGCCCAGCCAGCGCCCCACAGCTTGATTATGCTGCCTCAGCGAACTCGCAGTCTAAACGCGCGTAAGTCACTAGGGTCAAGAGCCAGCCCCGGGAGCATGGTGAAGCCAGCGCATAAAGGATATAGCAGACAGCCTGGGGTGTATAGTCACTAGGACAGTCCATTGCAGGCCAGTTTCCAGTCACATAATGTAGTCCGCCGTCTGCGGAGTCACTGTAGGGAGGATAGTGTCTTCTGAAACCACAGTGGATGGCGAGGACGACCCGCTTGCAAGGATTTCCGACTGCTGCCTGTATTCTGTGCCTCCATTAGTGTCCACCACTCCCAGCATTGCCACCGCCTCGAGCGCCTCTTGCCGTTCTTGCCTCATCTTCTCCATACTAGGCGCCGCCAGTCCAGGGCCCACGCCCCGCCGAGCCCCCCTCCCTCTCCTCCGTCTCCTGGGGCGCTGCTCCTGCCAGCCGCCACTTTCTGGCCCCGTCCGTCTCGTCCCTGACCATTGACCTGTCTCCTCCAGCCAGTCCCAGACATCAGATGGAGCCTCGAAGAAGCGCGTGCCCTCCTTAGTGGCCACTCGTAAGCGCAAAGGGAACAACAAGGAGTAGGGCAGCTCCAACTCCTGCAACTGTTTCTTCACCGCTAGATAGGAGCCTCGCCGTTTCTGCACTGTTGCGGTGTAGTCCGGAAAGAGCATCACACGGCTACTGCCCACTCTGAGATCGCTCAACTTCCTTGTCTCACGGAGCACTGCATCCCGGTCGCGGTAGTTGAGCAGTTTGAAGAGAAATGGGCGAGGTCGGGCTCCCGGCTTGGGGGCCTGCATCGGTACCCGATGCGCCCTCTCCACCGCGAAGTGCGGGGACAGCACTCCATCGGGCACGAGCGACCGCAGCCAGTCCTCTGTATATCTCTCGGGGTCTTTCCCTTCCTCTCCTTCCGGCAGGCCTACCACTCTATCGTTGTTGCGCTGAGAGCGCCCTTCCGCATCGTCCGCGCGGTCCTCTAGTGCATGCACTCTGTCGACCAGGTCCTGCAGAGCCGAGGCGTGACTGCGCACCACCGGTTGCAACTCCTGGACCGCCTGACGCTGCGCTGCCACCGAATCCGATAGTTTGCGGTGATCCGCATGCAGCAGTGTGAAGTCAGTTGTGACTATGTCCAAACGTGCTTCCAGGGAGGTTTTGGTTTGTACCAATGTGGTGCCAATGCGCTCCACCGCCGCTAGGACAGTGTCCATCTTGGCCGCCAAGGCAGCCACGGGTTCCATGGCAGTCTGCCTCTGCTCAGGCGCGCGATCTGCGCCACTCGCTTCCTGTTGTTTCGCTGTGGTCTTGTCCCTTAGCCTGCCCATTGCTAACTGCTGCGCTGTGGGCATTTACACACCTGTCTCCGTGCCCAGTTGCGTCCTGAGAGGAAGTCCGCCGCGCTCACTCCGATATCGCCACGTACCAGCCAGGGGGGGGGAAAGTGGGGGCGAAGGCAATGACGACCCCGTTCTTCCCCCGCTGCCAGGCACCCAGCCCGGAGCGACCAAAGTCTAGGCGCCACGTAGCCCAGCGGCTCCCGTCAGTGCTCGCCCCTTCCCAATGAGGCAGATGGGCGCAGACTATGTTCCACTCTCGGGGCGTCTCTGGTACAGCCGCACGAGGGTCTCCCTGTCCAGCTTCCTCCTCAGGCTCAGGAAGATCAGCCCGGTGGCAGAGGCTTCACCATGCAGGGGTAGACAAGATGGCGCCCTGTGTAAAATGGCGCCTGGGAACCGGGCCCCCAGGCCTGACTCTGCCCCCGCGCCCGACAATCCACAGGCTACTGCACTGATCCACGTCTCCCAACTCTAGCACCACTGGTCGGAGCCTCCACGGGCAGCAGCGGGGAACACCTCCCTTGTCCAGCACCCCAGCAATTGTCATGCACCTCACCAGCAGCACCAGGCGGCAGCCTCCATCTCCAGCCAGCGGACGCCTGTGTGGTGGCAAATCTTGTCTTTAAACATACAGAGCGCCAGGGGTCTGCTTCCACGCTCTGTGGCCCCCCAGGCGCACGTGATGCTGCAGAGTCTCTCCGCGATACTAGTCCCACTGGGGCCGATGGGCAGCCGGGCCTCCACCTCCGCCGCCCGCTCTACCAGTGCGTCAGGTTGGAGGGGCCCCCCCCGCTCCTTACCGCCACACAGTCCAGGTGCGATGTACCGCCTCCGGCAGCAGACACCTCTGGACCGGCCTCTGCTGCCACCTTCACTCCTGATCTCGCGCTCGAGGCCTCCTATCAGTGTCCCCGGCCTGCACCTGCCAGCGCTGCCCGAGCCCGTCACCACTTGCCTCAGTCCATCTCGGGGCCTCGTAGCACAGGTCCGGACTCAATTCCCGCCACCTCCTCCCACACTCCAGCTCCAGGAGAGGGAAGGCCTCGCAGGCAGGGTCCGGGGTCAGTTTTCGCGCCCTGCGGCCTCCGGGCTCAATGTCCTCCGCCTCCTTCCGCACGCCGGCTCCAAGGGGGAGGCCCCCGCAGGCAGGGTCCCGGGCTGTTGTCAGGTCTTCCTGCCCCGGGCGCGATTTCCTCCGTCTCCTCCCACACCATGGCTCCAGGGGGGGGGAACCTCGCAGGCAGGGTCCCGGGTCGAGCTCGCGCCCTCTGGCCTCCGGGCTCGATTTACTCCATCTCCATCCGCACTCTGGCTCCGGGGGGGGGGAAGGCCCCGCAGGCAGGGTCCCGAGCTGGGTTCGAGACGTCCGGTCGCTGGGCTCGGTTTCCTCCGCCTCCTCCCGCACTCCGGCTCCAAGGGGGGAGGCCCCGCAGGCAAGGCCCCGGGCTGGTTTCGCACCCTCTGGCCTTTCCGCTTCGCCGCCGTCCGAGGGTCGCCCCTCTGCCGCCTCCTCTCCCTGATCGCCGAGTCTCGGATCAGTGAGGACCGCAGCCAGTCCCGCACCTATTCCGCTCGGCGCAGGGAAGCTTATACACACTCCAAGGATAAATGCAGGAGCATTCAGGGCCCCGTGGACGGAGCTCTAGGAGATCACGTCCGCCATGTTGCCCGGCTGGCCACGCCCCCGCAGTAGCAGCACCTCTTCATCTCCCCTCAGCGCCTTGAGACCCTCACGGGTAAGTAGTGCGCTTTACAAATCCAATGATTGATTGATTGATCGATCAGCAGGATGTACGTTGTATAGTTTTAGTTATAGTCTCAAGTTCTCGGTATGTAAACTGAAGTATACACCAGCTTAAATGGACACAGGTGATAACTCGACAGTCATGGCATTGTTTTACATGCATGTCTTCAGTGTCCTATTGTCAACTGCATTGACGTTGGCGCAGATGAAGCGATTTAAAACTGATTTTTTCTGCGTTTTAGAAACTGCAATCCTTCTGAAATCACTGTTTGAGGGTTGCTCGAGCTCAGTTGTTTTTTGCCGTCCGATCAAATGCAAAATCTTTGCCTTTTGAAGAGTTCATCTTAATAGTTAACTAACTACGCACTTTCAGATGACTGTGTTCACCTGTGACACAGTCCACCGTCTGACTGCGGCGGTGCTTCCAGTAGCGGTCGGCAGTAGGAGTTACTGCAGGGCGGTGACCTGGGCAGGGGGAGGGGCAGGGTGGGGGGTAGTAATGTATGGATTACGGAGTTTTACAGGTAGTAAGCATTTAAATAAATAAAACGAATTTCGTTGCGCGCACTGCATCACATTTGATGATGCAGTGCGCGCAACAAAACTTGTTTCATTTATTTAAATGTTTACTTATCTGTAAAACTCCGTAATCCATACATTACTACCCCCCACCCTGCCCCTCCCCCTGCCCACGTCACCGCCCTGCAGTAACTCCTACTGCCGACCGCTACTGGGTGCTTCTCCTGAACCGCTTGCATTGTCCATGCCCCCCCTCCACGCCCCTCCCCGGTTCCGGAAGGGTTCTACTTCTCCACCCCTAGAGATGGGAAAGCTGCCCGGTATCTGAGGCGGGCTCCAGAGACAAAGGCCTCCTGCTCGGCACCTCCGACCTGTCCTTTCATCCTGCCGGGGACTTCACACCTCAGTCTGGGGCATAGTCCGTGCGAGCGCAGGAACTGACGGGGCCGAGACAAAGCGCCCACCAGAAAATGCTAAAGGCAGCTCTTCCTGCGTCTCTTTCTTCCTATCTGTCGCCCTCCTGTTCTTTTTTTCTATATTTCCCTTAGTTTGCTTTTCATTCTTTGTCTTCTCATTTCTTTTACACGTATTGTATCAGTGTATGTTTCTCTGTTCTTTCTTTCCAATATTCTTTATGTATTTATCGTTCTTTGTTGCCACTTTTATTTCTTTTATGCCATATTTCCCTCCATTGTTCTGTAGTGTAGTTCCTATTTCCCTTATAGGCTCTGCGCATTGGAATAATATACACTATAGTTTTGGCATAAGACTGAGGTCAGTATGCCTCTATCGAGTATATTAAACTTAATTACTTTGCGTGCCAGCTAACTCAGAGGTCACTAGAAACTTCTTGAATGAACAAAACCTCCTGTGATTCTGGGCAAATCACTTAATCTCCCCGTGCCTAAAATGAATGTGTCCTCATGTAACGTAACCGGTGCTATGTAAAGCGCTCTGATACCCGATTCGGTTCGGGTCTAGTTCGCGCTACATAAAACTCTGAAAGTAAAGAAGAAAAAAAGAAAGAAAGAACAAGAATAGATTCATTTCTGACAACTGCATAAACATGACAACGGCTGACCATGCAGATCTAAACAATTACCGCACTATATCCAAAATCCCTACCTTGGCCAAACTCCTAGAAAAATGTGTACACCTCCAGCTGAAAAGTCATATTGATCATTTTGACCTACTCAACAAATACCAATCAGGTTTCCGAGCAGGTCATAGTACTGAATCAGCCATGACCCACATAATTGATGACGCTCTACAAATCCTAGATCAGAATGGAGCCTGCTTACTCATCTTACTAGACCTCTCCTCAGCCTTTAATACCGTCAAACGCGATAATCTGATTGATCTTCTGAAACACAGAATGGGATTATCGGGATCAGTTCTAAATTGGTTTACATCATTCCTCCAAAACAGATCACAACGGTTCAAGGTCAATCATTCCCTGTCCAAACCCGTCCAAGTCACTTAAGGAGTCCCACAAGGGTCCTTATTTATTTTATTTATTTTATTTTGAAAGTTTTGTATAGCGCGAACAAGATCTTTGCAGATATCAGAGCGCTTTACAAGGGCATGGGGATAAAAAATACAAAGTAATAAAGCGTATATACAGAGTAATATCTGAGGTAGTTAGGTACAAGGTGCTAGTTACATAGGTGGGACAAAGGACATGAGGTAGGTCACAGGTGAGGTAGTGTCGGTACACAGTGTATAGACAAACAATTGCGTCAATAGTATAAAGTGCAATAATAAGGAGTATATATTTGCTTAAGCGTGTTTAGAATATTTAGAGTTTAAAGGTGGGCACAGTTGAGGTAGGTGTGAGCAGGGTGTATAGTCCCACAGGTGCGAGAGTATTAGGGGAGTAAGGAACGTTGAGATGGAGAGGGTAAAGTGTGCAAAGTCAACCAGGTGCGTCAATAATATAACAATATACATAATCAACCAAGTGCATCAAACATTATAACAAAATACAAAGAGTGAGCGTATACAGTTAAGTAATTCGATAACACGGGTGGTACAGTAGACCAGGGTCGGGCAGGACTTACAGGGCAGATTCATGAGTGATACGGAGCAATAGATCATGTGTATTTTGCCATGAGGATCGCTTTAACTTCCCTCTTAAAGATTGTTTCGGAGGAGATGAGCATTGTTTCCGGAGGGAGTGAGTTCCAGATCCTGGGTGACATTCCTGAAAAGGAGCGTTTATAAGTTTTTTCCTTCCGAAATCTTCGAGGTTTCAGCAAAAGATTGTTTGTGCTTCTAGTAGTTCGGGAGCCACCCGAAATTGTCAGCTTTTGAGTGAGATAGGCGGGTGAATTCAGGTGCACAGCCTTGTGTGTCATTCATGCGATTTTCAGTTGTATTCTGGCTTCAAAAGGTAGCCATTTCAGTGATTTAAAGTCCGGGGAGATATGCGAGTGTTTTTTTGAGCCAGTGACGAGTCTCGCTGCGGCGTTAAGGGACGCTCTTAGGGGTGCCGTTGTAGTTAGGGGGAGCCCGCAGAGGGCGGTGCTACCGTAATCTATGTGCGGGATGACTATAGATTGTACTGCAGTTTGGAAGTCTTTGGCAGGAAGGAAGGGTTTAAGTTTTCTCAGGGTATTGATTTGGAAGTTCGCTCCTTTGGTTGCCTTGCTGATGTGCTGCTGCATGTTGAGATTGGTGTCCAGTGTTATGCCTAAAGATTTTGCTGAGTCTACTACGATGGGCTGTACATTTAGAGCCGTTAATTGCTTAAGCCATGTTTGAGCCGTGGATATTTTAGCGGGAGGTGAGATCAGGAGGAACTCGGTCTTCAGAGCATTGAGTTTGAGGTGATTCTCAGCAAGCCAGGATTGGGTGTTTCTGATCGTGGTGTTCAGAAGCATGATGTCCTTGGGAGATTGTATTTTGAGATAAAGTTGGGTGTCGTCGGCATACATGTGAAAGTGCACATTAGATGCATGTAGCAACGTAGTGAGAGGTTCCATAACTAGGTTGAACAGTGTTGGGGAAAGGGAGGATCCTTGAGGGACGCCTAGCGATACAGGTACCGGAGAGGACAGCAGGTTGTTGCTTTTGAATCTTTGTGTCCGGTTGTGTAGAAATGAGGTGAACCACTTTAGAACAGTCCCATATATGCCCATTCTTGTGTTTAACAGTTCGAGTAAGTTCTCATGTTTAACTGTATCGAATGCTGAGGAGAGATCCAGAAGGATGAGGAGGCAGGTATCGTTTTGGTCTAGGATTTGGAGGGCATCGTCCACTATGTGAGTCATGGCAGTTTCGGTACTGTGCCCTGCTCGGAAGCCTGACTGATGAGCGTTTAGGAGATCAAACTTATCTATGTGTTTAGTCAGTTGTAGTTGTACGCATTTTTCCAACAGTTTAGCGAGAGTGGGAATGTTTGTAATAGGGCGGTAATTGTTTAGATCAGTGGGGTCTGCTGTTGGTTTTTTCAGTAGCGGAGTGACTTGCCCTACTTTGAGGGCGTTGGGGATGGATCCTTGTTGAAGAGAGCTATTGATAATCTTTGACCAGAGTGGGAGAAGCCAAGGGGAAAAGTCTTTTACAGCGTTAGCAGGAAGGGGGTCAGAGAGGTGATTGGAAGGTTTCAAGGTGTTGAGCAGTCTGCCAATTTCTTCTTCGGAGTAGGTGTCAAAGGCTGACCAAGTAGCATTGTTCTTTGGTTGAGGCACTGCTGTGTGTCAGGGGTTGGAGTACAGGATAGCGTCATTGAGGAGATCGCTTCTTATTCTCTCAGTTTTTTGGATAAAGAAGGCAGAGAAGTGTTCGCAGGAAGGAGTATCGCCCATGGAGCTGGGTGTCTGGGGTTGCTCTTTGGATTGTGTTCTGACTAACTCAAACAGTTTTTTTGGACGGTTTTTAGCTTGGGCGAGTTGGAGGCTGAAGAAGTTTCTTTTTGAGCTTTTTATTTTCCTGAAGTAGGCGTTTCACTGTATCTTTAGACTTTTTAGGTGCACTGCAGAAGGGGCTGACCTCCAGGTGCTCTCTGCCATTCGCATGGCTCGTCTATCCTCATTGAGGCTACCGTCATACCATGGGTTGGAAGTCTTCTTGGACGAGACTCTTTTCAGTTGCATGGGCGCCGCCTCATTGATTATTGTGGACATAGTATTGAGATAGTAGTCAGTCAGAAGTTGAACGTCTGAAACGCCGGGAGGGGGAAGTAGGCGATTGCAGCTGTTAGGCGGTAGGGAGTTTGGATTGAGTTTCTTCAAGTCTCTTTTCCACACTTTGTGCTTAGGGGGTTGAACTGAGTTAAGTCTGATTTTTTCCTTGATGAGGAAGGAGACAATATGATGATCTGACCAGTCACAAGGTTGGATTGACTCCAGTTGAATAGCGCCCTCTTTGGAGATGATAAGGTCAAGGGTTGAACCTCTCTTATGGGTCGGGTTATTGCATATTTGGTTGAGATCAAGTGCGTTGAGAAAGCTTTTGAGGCTGTTTACCACTGTGTCACTGCTGTCATTCCAGTGGAGATTGTAGTCGCCAAGGAAAATTTGGGTGTGCTGCCGTCCTGAGTTGGCTGATATTGTATCCATGAGTTGTTGGACGAAGGAGAGATTGTCCCCAGGTGGGTGGTATATAATGTGTAGTGAGCATACCGGTTTGCTTTCGCTGATGATATCGAGGCAGAGGTATTCACAGGAAGTAAGAGAGGGTACGGCCACTTTGGAGACTGAGAGGTTGCTTCTGTAGATGCAGGCAATTCCACTGCCTGTCTTTATGGCCCTGTCAAGTCTAATGATACAGTAGTTGGGAGGGACTAGGATATCCAGTATAGGTGTAGAGGAATCAGACAGCCACGTTTCAGTCAGAATGGCTAGGTCCAGTTCCAGGGACATGATGAGGTCGGCGACCTCCGTGGAATGTCTTTGGGCCGATCTGCAGTTGAGAAGTATGCATTTAAGGCTAGGGGTGCAAAGGGTGGAGGATGATTCCAAAACGAGGGGTACATTAGTGAGGTTGTTGGGGACAGCGCCTCTGTTGTTATCCTTTTGGTGCCTGAGGGGGTTAGATATAATCGTTGGGATGGACATGTTGTTGGTAGCTAGTGGCTTTTGGGGAGCCGGGTCGTAAGAGTGGAGAAGGGTGTGTACGTCATGGTCAGAGATCGAGTTGGAGGTGCGTCTGGGGCGATTGGTGGTATTGCAAGAGGGGGTAGAAGTCCAACGTGGGGAAAGATGTGTGATAAGGCGAGTAGGAGGAGAGGAGGAAGTGTTGTTAGGTGTAGAAGGGGGAGTATTGCGCTTGGTAGTGATGAGATTGCAATTGTTATTGCGATTGTTGGTATTGCGAGGGGGGATAGCGGTCCGGTGTGTGGAGTGTTGTGTGGTAGGGCGGGTAGGAGGTGAGGGGGAAGTGGTGTTAGGTGTGGTAGGGGTGGTGATGGGGGGTGTCTGGGGTGTGTGAAGAGCAACTCTTTAATGGAGTGTAATTCTTCTTTCAATTGGAGGAGGGTAGACATAATAGTGTCCAAGGTGATGATGGGCGCGGTGTTGGGGGGGGTACTGGCGCTGAACCGGCGCATACGTTGACCGGGGGCAGTCCGGGTGGAGAGTCGGAACTGATGAGGGTGTTGGGGGCGTTGGGGGCGTTAGCGAGAGGGTAGGTGTTGGGAAGCGCATCCGTGCTAGGGTGGAGGGGAAAAAGGGGGTGATGTGAAGGCTTGCTGTTGTGGGGGAGGAGGTGGGGTATTGAGGAGTGAGCGAGGGGGGTGGGAGGTTGATGGAGGGGTGCAGGCTAGGTGTGGTGGGAGTGCTAAGTGTGGGGAGGGCGGAAGTCGGAGAGAGAGTCATGTTGTGTGTGGTGCCATTGGGGGAGGAGGGGTGCTCTGAGAAAAAATGTGCGGGGGAAGGTACGGGAGTGCAAAGTGTGGAGGGGGAGACAGGAGGATGAGCGGAGGTACTATCCCCGACACTGTTCAATCTCTTCATGGAACCACTCACCGAAATTCTCGAAGGGCCCAATTCACAGAATGAACTTAAGACCTAAACTTACTACTATTTGGTATTCACAGAATACACTTACTACTTTCGGGATTCACAGAGTGAACTTACTACTTTCGGGATTCACAGAATGAACTTACTACTTTCAGTATTCACAGAATAGATTTAAGACTACTAACTTTACGTTCGCACTCGGGCCGGACGGAGTTTTCGGCCTGAAGGCGGAGCTTCCAGCTTGGGGGAGGAGGTTGCGGCCCAGAGGCAGAGCTTCCGGCCCGGAGGCGGAGCTTGAGGCCCAGAGGTGGAGATTTCAGCCATGGCTAAATCCCCACCTCCGAGCCGGAAGCTCTGCCTCCAAGCCGCAAGCTCTGCCTCTGGGCCGGAAGCCCCGCCTCCAGGCCACAAGCTCCACCCCCAAGCCATAAGCCCTGCCTCCATGCCTGAAACTCTGCCTCCGGGCTGGAATTTCCGGCCCGAGTGTGGACGTAAAGTTAGTAGTCTTAAATCTATTCTGTGAATACTGAAAGTAGTAAGTTCATTCTGTGAATCCTGAAAGTAGTAAGTTCACTCTGAGAATCCTGAAAGTAGTAAGTGCATTCTGTGATTACCAAATAGTAGTAAGTTTAGGATTTAGTCTTAAATTCATTCTGTGAATCGGCCCTATGTGTCTAATGTGCAATTTCACATGTATGCTGATGACACACAACTATACCTAAAGATCCATACCCTAGAAGACATCAAATCGCTTAATGCAACTCTGGGAAAAACTCAGACCTTGCTGGCAGAAAACCATCTCAAACTAAATGTCCTTAAAACTGAATTCCTCCTAATCGCTCCTCCCGCACAAGTACCAATAACGCAAGAGTGGATCAAAAACCTTACTGCACTCAACGGCCAACCAATCATTGTGGACTCAGCGAAACCACTGGGAAAAACACTTGACAGAAACCTCAATATGCAAAAATAAATCAGCAACGCACCTAAAGGAGCAAACTTTCAGATAATACGTTGAGAAAGTTGAAACCTTTCCTGCCGAAAAAGGACTAGAAGCTGGCAGTACAAGCTCTAGTCATCCTGAGAGTTGATTACGGGAGTGTCTCTCTCTGCGGCCTGCCCAGAGCTGCAACGGCCCCTCTAAGAGCATCAATCAACGCCGCAGCGAGACTGATCACAGGCTCGAAAAGAAGCTCCCACATATCCCCGGACCTAAAATCCCTTAACTGGCTGCCTTTTGAAGCCAGAATTCATTTGAAGATATCATGTATGACACATAAAGCCATTCACCACAATGCACCCAGCTGTTGGGCACAGAAACTGGCGCCCTCTTGTGGGGTCAGATCTTCAAGAAGTTCTAAAAACATGCTGCTGAAACCGCAAAGATTCAACAAGAAGAAAACATATAACCAAATCTTTTCAGGGATGGCGCCCCGAATCTGGAATGCTCTACCCCCAGAAACTACAACTAATTCCTCTACTGCATCCTTCAAAAAAGAAGTGAAATCGCTTTTCATGGCCAAATTCACCGGAGCATGGATTAAATAAACAATGAGACCAAACGTATCTTCCCTACTGAGCTTTATAATACCTACTCTCTATCCAGATGTCCTAGATAATGTATCTACCTTATGCCTGATATACTGGGAACATTTTGTTATGTACCATATTACTTTTTATCTACGAGATATTGTATATACTATCATCGACTTGCACTGAACCCTATGCTCAATTACCTGTACTATGTTACCCAAGACACTTACCCTGTAAAGCACTCTGATACCAGCAAGGGTCTTGTTCGCGCTGTATAAAACTTTCAAAATAAAAAATAAATAAACTTTGTTTCTCTTAGAGTCGGAACAGTTCTCAGAATCGTGGAGACAATAGATAACAGTTTCACTCAGTCTATCGTGCATGCTTCGTTTCTGCAGAGTTACACAGAAAGAATAGACGGGCGTTTTAATCAAAGGATTTATTGAACAGTCTTATTTCTCGTACAAGAGATATGAGCTGTTACAATCATAAGACAGTATGCAAAATACAATATGTACAGCGTGAGCAGTAAGAAGAAATAATACTGCAATAGCATGGTCTTTTAGCTATGATATATATTCAGATAAACATACATAAATAACACAGGCTAAAATGTGAATACTCGTCTGGTGCTTCTAAATAGTTCTACCCCAGTGTACCTAACCTAAGTACAGTACGAGGTAAGAAGAAGGTGCTGTTTTCTATAGTATAGTAAGCTGTAGTTATATATTGCCAAGAGTCCCTCTAGGTTCTAGTCTGCTCCATACCTTAGAATGAGAGAGGTTGGAATCTCTTTGTATGTATGTATGTATCGCGTATTTATATAGCGCTAGCTGTCACCCAGAGGGTATCCTGGCGCTTTGACTCTTTTAGACCATACGCGATGTAACACTGCCACGATGTTTACACTATCCTAGGAAACAGGTGAGTTTTCAGTCCTTTTTTAAAGGAAGAAAGTTCCCCAGCGCTCCTTAAAAACAAAGGTAAGGAATTCCATAATTTGGCTGCAGTAAATCCGAAGGAACGGCCGCCCATCCAAATCCTCGAGATTTTAGGGACTACCACCAGGTATGCCGACGAAGATCGCAGAGGTCTGGCTGGCGTGTACCAAGAAAAAAGCTCCTGTAACGGGACAGGCCCCTGACCATGAAGGGCTCTGAAAGTTATACAGGATGCTTTAAAGTAAATGCGCTGGAGGATAGGCAACCAATGGAGATCCATGAGCGCCAGAGAAGAGGAATCAGAACGCAGCCGAGAAAGATCCAGCTTAGCAGCCATGTTCTGTATTCGCTGCAGCTTACCGATCAAGGTGCTAGGCGCACCCAGAAGTAGTGCGTTGCAGTAAACAAGCCGGCTTAAGATGATACTACGCACTACCTCTGGCTCGAGCCGGAAGCATGGGAAGAATCTTGCGTAACGTGCGCAACAACATCATGCATGTAGCAATTGTTTTATTCACGAACGCATCCAGCTGTAGGTTTGGTCCACACATCACACCTAGATTCCGGGCAGAATCTGCCACCGCGGCAGTACCCTGAGAGGAGGAGGGCCAAAAGTCCATCGGCAGGGGCCGGGGGGTACGGTCCATGGAACAATGCAGCACCTCGGTTTTGGTGCTGTTAAATTGAAGGGAATTTTGACGCAGCCATTCCGCAGTGGCTGTCATACACCGATGAAAGGTCTCCTGAGACACGGCATCACTACCTTCAAAGGAGAAGATGAGCTGCGTGTCATCAGCATAGTTGATGACCGAGATACCAAAGGACTTGATCAGCCTGACCAGAGGGCAGAGATAAAGATTAAATAAAATAGGGCTAATTGCCGACCCTTGGGGCACGCCTTGCCCCACATTTTTAACGTCAGATCTATAAGGCGGCAGGGCTACTACCTGACGTCTATCGTGAAGATAGGAAACCAGCCAGTCCCGGGCTAGGCCGGCCACCCCAATTTCCTCTAGTCTGCTAACAAGAATAGCATGGCTGACCGTATCAAACGCGGCCGACATATCGAGCAGCACTAGAAAGGCTGCCCGACCAGAGTCGACTCGCGAGCGAATATCGTCCAGGACGACCACCAATGCGGACTCAGTGCCATGAGCTGGCCTGAAACCAAACTGAGCCAAGTCCAGGCAGATATTAGTTTCGAGGAAGCTGGACAGATGTTTAGTGACCAGCTTCTCCAAGATCTTAATGGGAAAGGGAAGCAACGAGATAGGCCGGTAGTTCGCCAAGCATGTAGGGTCCAGCGTTGCCTTCTTCAAAAGTGGAGAGACCACAGCCAGTTTCCAACATTCAGGAACCCGGGCGGTGCTAAGGGACTGGCAGCAGATGGCATGAAGAGGAGGAAAGAGTTCCTCTTGAAACGTTTTCCAAAGTTTATGAGGTAACGGGTCCAAGGGAGATCCCGAGGACACACCATTAGCCAAAAGGCAGAAATCCTCAAAGGAAGGAAGAGGGAAGCTATCCAATTGTGCCAGTCTCCTGGCTTCCTCAAAGGCACCAGGAATAGATACAGGTGCTAAGTCAGACGGAAGATGGGGGCAAGGGGTAGCTGGATCACAAAGATTGCTCATAATAGTGGCAATCTTATCCTCAAAGGCCATTGCCAAGGAGTCGCATAAGGATTGAGAGGCCGGGATGTTATTAGTGGCACAGGCAGGATGAGAGAGGTCCTTAATGATTTTAAACAGGGTCTGAGATTTATTCACTGCCTGCAACAGCGTCTCCTCAAGAAACTTGGCTTTAGCGCACTTAATCTGCGCTTTATAGTCCAGTAGTGCCTGTTTAAAAAGGGCTTTGTCTGACTCGAGATACTGTTTTCTCCAGGCTCGTTCCGCCTGCTTACACCGGAGTTTCAGCTGGAAAAGATCTTTTGAATACCCAGGCATGGCAAGTTTGGACCTATCCCTTGCTTTCCGCAATGGGACCATTTTATCCAAAGAGTCTGTAATTTGCCGGCTAAGGATCACATAGCTCTCCTCCACACTTCCTCCTAGGGTGAATCCCCCTGAAAGCAGAGTTGGTAAGCTCGAGTGTTTCAAAAGCCTAGACCATTGCCTACTAAGTTTAGTGGTAACTCCCTTACTCCCACTCCTCAAGGTGTCTGTAGGGAGAAGAAGGGAGAAATGAACAAGAGCATGGTCCGTCCAGCATTGGGGAATTATATCCCTAACCAAAACCTGACCAACGTCCCCAAAAATCAAATCTAGAACATGACCCTTTAGATGAGTCTGGGAGAGCACCAGGTGCTGTAGATGTATATTACAGCAGGCCTGGCACAGATCTCTATAAACTGAGTCCGAAGGCCCATCCGGCCATAGATTAAAATCTCCCAGAACTATTAGCCTGGCATGAGTATTGGAAAGATCGTAGATAAGGTCTACCAGCTTAGATACGGCTGACAAAGCATTGCCCGGGGGTCTGTAGCACAACAGCCCAGAATGCAAAACACCTCCCTGTCCTTTTAAGGACAAGCCCATTAGTTCAAAACCCAGGACTTCCTTAATCTCCAACAGAGAGAGGTCCAATGTGTACCTAAAAATAAGACCTATGCCACCCCCTCTATTGCCTACATGGGGGTTGTGCCTAATTTTATAACCCGGGGGACAGGCAAATCCCAATTCCACCACACTGTCGACTCTAGTCCATGTCTCTGTTAGGAAAAGCACATCTAACTCATATAATTCAATGAGGAGTGCAATTTCCACATGATGCTTGCTGAGAGATCTAACATTAAGCAAGCCGCAGGACAGCGTCTTCAATCGACTGGCGGTCTTTCCGGGTCTCGATCTCTAACACCCCGCGAAGGGAGTCAGAAAACACTGGAGCTGGATTCTCTGAGAGGTGGATGACAGCATCTGGTCAGTGTGTCAGGCAGGGACTCGAATTCCTTCCGATCTTGCCGTGGCGAGCCGTATAGCCGAGCCGTGCAAGTATGCAGCCGTGACTTGCCATGGCAAGTGAAGGTATATTTATACCTGGAAGGTACTTAGGAATTCTAGCATTGACGTAAAGTCGGGCAAAGGATGACGTCATCAATTAACCCATAGGGTATAGCGGTTCATGCATAATAAATGAGTTCTTGGAGAAATCAATAATCCAAGCAGGGAAAGTCCCAATTGCTTAAGGGTCTGGTGTCTAAGAACTCGTGACGTGGGATGGATGGATGTAGGTGACCATGCCTGTATTTGGATAGCATGGCAAATGCCTAAATAAGGACTGGGATTCTACGCCTTAATAAGGGCAATGAGAATTGTGCCTATAAAAGGACATGATTCAGTAAACCTATGTACGGGCATCTAAGTCGACACACAACAGTTCCCCTTTGGCTCTTCCTTGTTTCATTACTTTCTCGCAGTCTCCACTCCCACTCCCACCCTTCCTCTTTTTCTCTTTCTCACTCCTTGCCGCTTTACTCGCCTCTTTCGTTATTCTTTTTCCTTTTCAACATATTCCCTACCTCTTCATTTCATCTTCTTTTTCCCATGTCCGCTCTCTGTTTCGTTGTGTTCTTTAAAAAAAAATCATACCACACATACACACTTCCTTGCATCTCTTTTATGTCTCAGACTTAAAGGTGAAAGCATCATTCATCCTGTCTCATTAATCTGGGCATTTTTACAGTTTGGGTTGTGGGCATACTCTCTATATATGCCAGACTATGGGAACTGCTTGTGGGGTCATGTCACCACTTCTCCACATCTTCCTTCCTTCCTCCGTCGCTGGCTCCCCCTATTTCTAGTTTCGCCCCCGGCCGTGTATATCCCGTGGGCCGTAGAATCAGTCCGGGAGCCCCTCGCCATGACTAATCACACTGCCAGGTGGACACCGGACGACCCTTCCTGTAGCCAACAGGACTACGGGAACACCCTCTACGCGGGAACCACAGCCAAACTACAAAAAAGACTCCAGCGCATACAGAACGCCTCCGCACGACTCGTCCTGGACATCCCCCGCCACAACCACATCCCCGCCCACCTGAGAGACCTGCACTGGCTCCCCGTCAGCAAGAGGATCACGTTCAGACTCCTCACCCACGCACACAAGGCTCTCCACGACCTGGGCCCCAAGTACCTCAACAACCGCCTCACTTTCTACACGCCCACCCGCAAGCTGCGATCGACCAGCCTCGCCCTCGCCACC
Source organism: Lissotriton helveticus (assembly GCF_964261635.1). Taxonomy (NCBI): domain Eukaryota; kingdom Metazoa; phylum Chordata; class Amphibia; order Caudata; family Salamandridae; genus Lissotriton; species Lissotriton helveticus. The sequence goes on along the minus strand of NC_136065.1, from coordinate 2,131,238,963 downwards.
GTACCACGCATTCACAGAGCCACCACAGGAGGAAGGTCCTTCTCCTACCTGGCGGCCAAGACATGGAACTCCCTCCCCATCCACCTACGGCTGACCCAGGACCACCTCGCCTTCAGGAAACAACTCAAGACCTGGCTTTTCGAGCAGTAACGGACCCCACACCGCCAGCGCCTTGAGACCCTAGCGGGTGAGTAGCGCGCTGTATAAATCTGATTGATTGATAGCAATAAACACCAGCATTTTTGGGGGGGCCCTCCCCCTACTTAAGCCCAAACTCAGCATCATCCATTTCTCTATATTATTTATAACCATGTTTCAAACCGGTCAATGCTGTGAAAAGTTCTGTTGCAGATTGTTACAGATTTGGCTGGAGAGACTACTTTTTACCAAAGATTTCATACATGTAAAACCGTGGCACGCACCATCACTATTTTGCTGCCCAACTCCAAACACATGAAGTGTCTTCACTCACTCACTCACCAAAATTAAGAAAGAACTTTAACAAGCATTGAAAATGCAATAGGTCTTGCCTTTGATTAAGTTAAAGCCATTTGCTTTGCTAATGGTATTGTATAGCAAAACAAATGGCTTTAACTTAATGAAAGGCGAGACCTATTGCATTTTTAATGCTTGTTTGCTTCCGTGGCTAGCGCTGGTTGCTCCAGTTATGCCCAACCTCTTCTAAATCCTGAGTGAGCACACCTATCAGCTTTGTGCCGCCATCTTGGGCCCTCCCACATCACCACCTAAAGCGGCAAAGCAGCCGCTCTTACCTTGGCATAGGCTGACCGCATTTGACGTCAGAGTCCACTAGGCACAAAGGCATGCAAGTCTTTCTATGTACCATTTACAGATTAATCAGCAGTTTTAATAGACACAGAGTGTACTGCTTGTAAATGATGCATTTCTGTTTCCCTTTGTTTCTCACCTCGTGTGTTTTCTATGCTGCCGAAAGCATTGATTTAAATCATGGGAACTCACAAACTTTCTCTCGGTGCCAAATTTACAGTGTGGTTTGTGGCCGAGGGCTGCACCGGTGGGGGTGGGGTCAGATCGGGAGGGGGCGGGGCTAAAGAAGGAAAAAAACTGTGACCATGAGGCTGAACACGGGTCCCTGCAGTGGACGCCTTTGTCCACTGACACACCAGACCCGGCATATACACATCTGTCTCTTTCTCTCTCTCTATCTCGCTCCCTCCCTCTGTCTCCCTCCCTCTGTGTCTCTCCCTATCTCTGTCTACCTCCCTGTCTCCTTCTCTCTCTGTCACCCTCTCTATCTGTCTCTCTCTCCGTCTGTCTCCCTTCCCCTGTCTCCCTCTCCCTTTCCCCCTCTCACTGCCTCTCTCTCTGTATCTCTCCCTGTCTCCCTCTCTCTCTGTCTCCCTCTCTCTCCCTCCCTCTGTCTCCCTCTCTCTCTGTCTCCCTCTCTCTCGCTCCCTCCGTCTCCCTCCCTCTGTCTACATCTCTCTCCCTCCCTCCGTCTCCCTCCCTCTGTCTCCCTCTCTCTCGCTCCCTCCGTCTCCCTCCCTCTGTCTACATCTCTCTCCCTCCCTCCGTCTCCCTCCCTCTGTCTCCCTCTCTCTCCCTCCCTCCGTCTCCCTCCCTCTGTCTCCCTCTCTCTCCCTCCCTCCCTCTGCCTCCCTCTCTCTCCCTCCCTCCGTCTCCCTCCCTCTGCCTCCCTCTCTCTCCCTCCCTCCGTCTCCCTACCTCTGTCTCCCTCTTTCCCTCACCCTCCTTCTTCCACCTCACCCTGCATGTGTGGCAGCCAGTGCTCAGACAGCCTCCCTGCACGTGCACACACAGTCGCACCCGAGTACTTCACAGGTCTTTAAAAGACCATTAACATGTTATTAAAGCGCTGTTGTATTTCACCTCTTCTCTGAACCCTGCAGCTCCACTTTGGCAATCACTGCACTGGAGTCGCCAGACCCCCACAGAGCCGAGTCTCTCAGAGTCGGGCTGGGCTGTTGCAACCTGCAGTGTCTGCTGACACACCTTAAAGAAAATGTAAATAATGTCTGCAATGTCCGCCGGTAGGGTGACCAACTGACATGGGTGCAAATTCAGGACAGGAGGTCAAAATTCAGGACAAAACTTCGGGACAAAAGGTAAGTTTTACAGACACATCGTAGGAGGTCGCGCAATAGAATATAATTAAGCCCATCCATATCCAAACACATTCAATCATTTGCAAATCTATCCATCATGTATCCTTCTATCCATCATTTCCCTCATCCATCCCTCCATCCACTCACCCTTTCACTCATCCATCCATCATCCATCCATCCATCCTTTCACCCTATTCATCAGTACACTCATCCATCCATTCTTCCACCCATCCATTCACTCATCCATCCAGCCTTTTATCCTTTCACCCATCCAGCCATCCTTTCACTCACTCATCCTTCCACCCATTCACCCTTTCAGTCATCCATCCATCCTCCCTTTCTCTCTCCATCAACCCCTTCATTTAGCCATCCTTCCTTAAACCCATCCATCTACTCATCCACTCATGAATCCATCCATTGAGGCATTGACCCTATCAGTCATCCATCCACCCTTTCACTCATCTATCCATCCATTTGGCCATCTACCCTCTCTTTCACTCCCTCATCCATCCTTACATCCACACGCTCACTCATCTGTCCAGCCATTCACCCTTGTACTTATCAATTTATCAATCCATCCATCATTTCACTCATCCATCCACCCATTAACTCACCCATCACCTACAAGTTCACTCATCCATCCATCCTTTCACTCATCCATCCACCCCTTAACTCACCCATCACCTACAAGTTCACTCATCCATCCATCCTTTTACTCGTCCATCCACCCCTTAACTCACCCATCACCTACAAGTTCACTCATCCATCCATCATTTCACTCATCCATCCACCCATTAACTCACCCATCACCTATAAGTTCACTCATCCATCCATCCGTTCACTCATCCATCCATCCTTTCACTCATCCATCCACCCTTTTACCCATCGATCTACCCTTCCACCCATACATACATACATCTTTTTACCGGTTCTCTCATCCATCTTTCCACTCACTCATCCATCCATCCTTTCTCTCATTATTCAGCCATTCACCCTTTCACTAATCTATCCAGCCATCCACCCATTCCTTCATTCACTGACTCGCCCACCTTTTCATATTAATTATGAGTTGAGCCTTTGTCTGCAGAATTGCAGACAGAAGAGGCCCATCAAGAATGTTACCCTTGTTGTAGTTCCTAAAGCAACGGGTGGGGGTAGGGTTCCCTATGCCCCTGCACAGAGGAAATCTGAAAACAAGAAATTCATGGGTCATGCATGATGCACAGTGCCAGGCCCTGAGGTGACTGTGAGATGGTGTTGTGTCCAGGGCTTTAAGTGCGATGAAAATACCGGGGGGGGGGGGGGTTCCAAAGGGGGTGTTCGATGTAATTAAGGGCGTGGCTTAAAACACGGAAGCTAAAAATCTGTGCTTAATATAGTGTGCTGCCTGACTGGTATTTTGCCTCTTCTGTCATTGTATCCAGATATATAACAACAAGTAATGTTACACCTGCAGCAAGCCAGAACTATTGGCTTTGTCAATGGTTGTTAGTTGCATAAAATTAAAAAAGTAGCAATCTGACTTCCTTGAATATAATATTGAAAATGCATCAGTTCTAATGACGAGACAGCGAGAGAACTCTAGCCCCTTCTTTTTAACTTCTTTCACCAGCTCCTTTTGTTGAGCTGGGTTCTCATGTAGCAACATTGGTGTTTTTTGCACATTTCTTCTGTCTGACAGAAGGCCCTGCTCTAGACAGAGGCAAAAACAAGAGGTGATGGACAGAATGCAGAACATTGTCATACATTCACCCCAGTACAGAGATCTGGGCCTAAATCCATCGTTTTTTTGCACTCCACACCACCCCAGGTCAGACATGGCCATATGCAAATCAGCCTTGACCCTGTGCCTCATGGGAACAGTCCAGCCCGAACTGCCAAGCCATGTCTTTCCTGGACCGGAATCAAGCATCCAAGGACCGGTTTCTGGCTATCAGCCGTCATCAGCCTGGATAGCTTGACTCCCCTTTTGTACTGCTCTAGACAGAGCCTGGGGGAGGCCCACCACATGCTTTACCAGCCTAGACTGGACCATTGTCTTTCTGTAGGTGGCAATCAGCCAGCATACATAATGACAACGGGCGGGTGGGGCTGCTTCTGTGCTCCGAGGAGGAGTGCGAGGCAGCCCAATCAGGGAGTTGAGGCTTCATGCAGGGAACAATGCTGTTCTCTGCAATGCCCAAAATTGCGGACAAAAGGCGTCCGTAAAAGGGATCCTCACGGACAACAGACGTGAGGTCCAAATTACGGACGGGCCTTGAAATTTATGGATGGTTAGTCACCCTACATCATACATAATCACATAAAGATGCACCGTCACATGCACACACAGACCATCACTCACACATGCCACATCATATGCACAGAGTAGGAACTCGCAAAAATCCAATGACATCACAAGTTGCTAAAATAACACAAACACGCATACCTTTCACCGTCGCAAACCATAAATTAAAATCAGATATGCTGGTGTGTCATAGTAGAAGTATCTTCTGATAAATATCAGACGTCTTACATTAATTCCTTTGGACGCCTTCATTTATCACTAGTTTCTGAACAAAAGCAGAAATGCCATGAGACCCTATTACAATACACAGGGTCGCATTAGTTTGTAGGCGCTGGAGATTAAGGCATTTGCCAGAATAACACGATTTTTAAACCTGAATTTATTTTTTATCCCACTACCTTACCTGCTCCCCCATCACCACTAACATACACTCAACCTCCACCCGGCTCTCTCCGCTTACCACCAATGCCCTCACCTACTTCATCCACACCCATCCCTCCCAAACCCTCTCTCCTCCCTAACACCAACCCGTACACCGATGCCTCGGAGCCCTGCACGAACACCAACGCACCCCCCCACCCACACGCCAATTCCCAGGTCAGTCACTCACCCCTGATTTCCATCCCCAACACCAACACCTATCCCACGCTGGACAAGATTATGGTCACCCTCCTCCAGCTCAAAGAAGACATCCACACCATCAAAGAACTACTCTTCACACACCCCAGACACCCCTCACTCACCACCACCCCCCCTCCCAACATGTCCCCCACCCTTCCGGATGACTCTCCCACTCTACACCCCCCACGCTGGACCGCGATCCCTGTCCACAATCGCAACAACCGCCCTCGTCGCCCATGCAACCCTCTTTCGGACCTCGACACACTCACCCTCCTCCGCTCCTACGACCCAGCTCCCCTAAACCACACAACCACCACACACCTCTCCATTCCCACGATATACTCAAATCCCCGTAGACCCCCCACACTAAACAACAGAATCTCCATCCCTAATAACCTTAGAAAAGTCCTTCTCTCTCTAGTACCCTCTACCTCCCTTGACACACCCCGTCTCAAATGCACTCTCCTCAACTGCAGATCGGCCTCTAGACACTCCTCCGCCATCGCTGACCTCATCTTAACATTGGACCTTGACCTAATCATCATGACTGAAACCTGGCTAACCGAATCTTCTACACCTATAATGGACATTCTGGTTCCCCCCAATTACCACATCATTAGGCTTGACAGGTCTGGCAAGATAGGTGGTGGAATCGCATGCATATACAGGAACAACCTCTCTGTTCTGAAAGTCACCGCCCCTTCCCTACCCTCCCCAACTTCCTGTGAATACATCTGCCTCAATATTACTCGTGAGGGCAAACCGATATGCTCTCTTCACGGCATTTACCACCCACCCGGGGACAACCTTACCTTCTCCCAACAAATCATGGATATGATCTCAACCAATTCCGGACGACAGCTCACCCAAATATACCTTGGTGACTTCAACCTCCACTGGAACGATCACAATGACGCGGTGGTAAATAGTCTTAAAAATGTCCTCAACGCCCTTGACCTCACCCAAATATGCAACAGCCCGACCCACGAGAAAGGCTCTATCCTCGACCTTATCATCTCCAAAGAGGACTCTATCCAACTCGAGTCTATCCAACCCTGTGACTGGTCAGATCATCGTATTGTCACATTCTTCATCAATGAAATAGTCAAATTCAACCCGGTTCAATCCTCCAAGCCTAAAGTCTGGAAAAGAGATCTGAAAAAACTCAACCCAAACTCCTTACCCCCTAACAGCTGCAACCTCCTACTTCCTCCTACCGGCACTACGGACGTCCAATCCCTGACTGACCACTATCTCAACGCCATGACCTCAATAATTAATGAGGCTGCACCCATGCAGCTAAAAAGAGTCGCCGCTAAAATCTCCAATCCTTGGTACGACGGGAGTCTCAATGAGGATAGACGAGCCATGCGAATGGCAGAGCGCACCTGGAGAACAGCTCCCTCTGCACTGCACCTGAAAACCCTGAAGAAAAAGAGAAACGCCTACTTCAGGAAAACAAAACGTTCAAAATCAGACTTCTTCAGCCTCCAGCTCGACCAAGCAAAAAACCGTCCGAGAAAACTGTTTGAGCTAATCAGAACACAATCCAAGGAACAACCCCAACCACTCAGCACTATGCGCGAAGCACCCTCCTGTGAAGACTTCGCCGCTTTCTTTATCCAAAAAACTGACAACATAAAGAGCGATCTCCTCATTGACGCAAGCCTCTACTCCAAACCCCACTGCATAGCACCCATTGAACCTAAAAACAATGCTACATGGTCGTCCTTTGGCACCTACTCTGAAGAAGAAATTGGCAATCTGCTCAGCACCTTGAAACCATCCAATCACCTCACGGACCCCCTCCCTGCTAACGCTGTCAAAGACTTCACCCCTTTGCTCCTTCCACTCTGGACTAAAATTATCAACAGCTCACTTCAACAAGGAACCATCCCTGACTCCCTCAAAGTTGGACAAGTCACGCCTTTACTAAAGAAACCTACAGTCGACCCCTCTGATCTAAACAATTACCGTCCCATTACCAATATTCCCACTCTCGCCAAACTGTTAGAAAAATGCGCACAACTACAATTGACTAAACACATTGATCAGTTTGATCTCCTCAACCCTCATCAATCAGGCTTCCGAGCAGGACACAGTACAGAAACTGCTATGACTCACATAATTGACGACGCCCTTCAAATCCTAGATCAAAACGATACCTACCTCCTCATCCTTCTTGATCTCTCCTCAGCATTCGACACCGTTAAACATGAGAATTTACTCGAACTATTAAACACAAGAATGGGTCTATCTGGGACTGTACTCAAGTGGTTCACTTCCTTTCTACACAACAGGTCGCAGAAATTCAATAGCAACAACCTGATGTCTTCGCCAATACCTGTATCGTTAGGCGTCCCCCAAGGATCCTCCCTATCCCCAACTCTGTTCAACCTAGTGATGGAACCTCTCACCACCTTGCTACAAGCATCCAATGTACACTTTCACATGTACGCCGATGACACCCAACTATATCTCAAATTACAATCCCCCAAAGACATTTTGCTCCTGAACTCAACGATCAGAAGCACCCAATCCTGGCTTGCCGATAATTATCTCAAACTCAATGCTCTGAAAACAGAGTTCCTTTTGATCTCACCTCCCGCGAAGATCTCTACCACTCAAATTTGGCTTAAACACCTAACTGCACTCAATGTCCAACCCACCATTGTGGACTCAGCAAAATCTTTAGGCATAACACTCGACACCAATCTCAACATGCAGCAACATATCAGCAAGGCAACTAAGGGAGCGAACTACCAAATCAATACCCTGAGGAAACTTAAACCCTTCCTACCAGCCAAAGACTTCCAAAATGCAGTACAAGCACTAGTCATCCCTCGAATAGAATACGGCAGCATCGCCCTCTGCGGTCTCCCCCTAACTACTACTGCACCCCTAAGAGCCTCTCTAAACGCTGCAGCGAGACTCATCACTGGGTCGAAAAAACACTCGCATATTTCCCCTGACTTGAAATCCCTGAACTGGCTGCCATTTGAAGCCAGAATACATCTGAAAATCGCCTGCATGACACACAAGGCTATACACCTGAGCTCACCCGGATACCTCACCCAGAAGCTGACAATCTCTGGCGGCGCTAGAAACACTAGAGGCACAAACAATCTTCTGCTGAAACCTCGAAGATTCCGGAAGGAAAAAACTTATAAACGCTCCTTCTCAGGAATGGCACCCAGGATCTGGAACTCACTCCCTCCTGAAACCAGGCTCATCTCCTCCGCTACACTTTTTAAGAAAGAAGTAAAAGCTATCCTCATGGCTAAATATACTTGAACTATTACTGTGGATTTTTTAAAGACTCTGCATCGATCTGTATTATCTGTTCGATCCCTTTGATTATTTGTATTACTTGTATTATTGACTTACCTGACTGTCTATGCTCCCACTTATTTGTACTATTATCATTTTTGATGTACCGGTTTTACTATGCTCCCTCATGTACCTACCCCACCCCACTTATTACCTACAACTACGCTTTGCCTAACGGCCTGTTATTCACTCTCCTATTGGTATCCCTGCTTTGTAAAGCGCTCTGATATCTGCAAAGATCTTGTTCGCGCTATATAAAACTTTCAAAATAAATAAATAAATAAATAAAAAATTGTGTGTATGTTACTTTTTTACGTTCGTAACTGCATATGAAATAAAGTTCTTACATAATAGTTTGCTCTTCTCCGCCAACTCTTTGAGCCTGCCACCACTCCAAATGACCCTAGCCCCCATAGCACGATTTGTATATTTTACACTTCAAGTCTGTAGATGAATCCGCCTGGAATTACGCCAATAAAGAATGCCACACTTCCAGCCCGTCTTCATTTGTGGAGAAGTGTGGCTCAAATGGTTAGAGCGCAGACCCTGATGCAGAGGTCTAGCCCGGGACCAGGGTTCAATTCCCGCCTCGGCGGCTCTTGGACTCAATCTCCTCGGACCTGATAATTCTCGCCTCGGTGCCTATTCCAATCATGGAGTCCCACTCTGCACCTCTGGGCAATAGCTTGGTTAATCTCCACAATGGCCCCAGCAGCGCTTGGATGCCTGGCCTCCACCTTGTAGGTGCCTAGGAGTGGACATTTCACAGGGAAAAGCCAGGAAGGGTTCCACAGCGGTATGAGTGCAGTGGCGGGACGTCCCGTTGCGTGGGCAGCTGTGCGCTTTACAAATACAACACATTTACATTTACACTACTTTGCTAAGGCATTTGCACCCCTCCTGGGAATGCAGTCACAGACCCTCAGGGGGCGCGCGGCACTGTATGAAGACCTCTGGCAGGAGGAGGCCCAGCAAATGCTGTATCTGTACAGAGGGTCCCATTATCATTCTGTGTTTGATAATCAGGCAGACAACAGAATGATAATGGCGGATACCAATCTGTTTCGAGAGGGGCTGCCTCAGGCCTTTCAGTTCACAGCAGTGCGAGCTGGCCCCCTGCAGTGAGAGTTACAGAACTCTCAGACTGCTTTCAGGGGGGACAGCTTGCACCAACGCCCAGAATTACGGACAAAAGGCGTCCGTGAAAGACTTCCTGACGGACAAGAGGCCCAAATAAAGGCAAGTCCGTGAAATTTACGGACGGTTGGTCACCCTATGTCCGCGGGCCGCCAGGAAAGGCTTGCCGGGCCGCTGCCGGCCCGTGGGCCGTACTATAGGATTTTGCATTTCCTAAATTGCGAAAAATAAGGAATCGCAATTTAGGAATTGCAAAATCCTATGCATCAACAAATCCTAAAATATTTTAGGATTTTTTAATTTTCGGAATTTGCGAAAGGAATGGCATTACATTGATTCCTATGGGCCTAGAGGCCCATAGGAATCAATGCCGTTTTGCTTTTTTTTTTTTGCAATTCGCAATTTGTTGATGCATTGCAAGGGTGCAGAGGGGGGTCCCCCCCCTGCACCCCTGAAATGTATTTTAAAGTGCATGTTTCACACACACATGTCCTAAGGACATGTGTGTCTGTAACATGAAAGTTTAAAAAATGCATTTTTGAGCATTTCCATAACTTTTCGCAAATTACCACGATGTTCAACCTCGTGGTAAATTGCACCCCCTAATTGCTAATTCGCAATTTGAAAAACAATCATGCATTGCTTTTAAGGAATGGCATATTTGCGATTCCTTAAAAGCAATCACATTTTTAGAAATCACGAAAAATAGCGATTTCCACAAAAAAGTATGATGCATCCCAAAAACTTATTTAGGAAGTGCAAACGGCCGAATTTACCGATTCGCACCGTTTGCACTTTCTAAATAGGTTGATGCATGTGCCCCTATGAGTACCTGTGATGTAAATACTTCTGTACCCCGGTCGCAGTCTTTCTTCTATGTTTGTGGCATGTCCCGGTTTTTCATTTTCGAAACCTGCTCATCATTTTATCCTTTCATTACAACTCCCGAAGGGAGAAGAAAGGGTCAAAGGGTGAGTTTAAAGACCAAACACAGATTTAATCCCCAATACAATTAATCACAACTACAAAAGATTCTTTTATAGTTGTCATCATTTTATCCTGTCACAGTGATGAGCTTTTCTTGCAGATAACATCCTGTTAATAATCAATAGGTCAATGTTACAGAACGTCCAGGACAGCCGGTTATAAAAGTGACGTGCGTTAAAGGGTTCACAACGTGCTTGCCGCGAGCTACCAGCGGCATATTGATCTGTTTGCTATCGCGGACGAGTCTGTTCCTTTATCTGTGTGCCAAATCAATGGTTCTCTTTCATAAGGCGCTGCTGACATGAATGACACATGGAAATAAATACAAACTTTACCTCCCCCTTAAAAAAAAAAAGCGGAAACATAGCAAAAGACAAACTTTTGGGACAAGTTGATGAGGGATAGGGCTGGTCAGTTTGCTAATTGACAGGAAGTGACTAATTTATTTTACAGTTGGTTAAATAATAGTCGTGAGTAAACGACAGATATAAACGAAAGATAGCCAATACGAGAATGTATATCCGGCCTATATACCTTACAGACAATATGAAATCGTGTTGCTCGTCATGTTAGATTACAAGTTACTAATGAATTCTGCATATATATATATATATATATATATATATATATATATATATATATATATATATATATATATATATATATATATATATATATATATATTCACTGAAAAAACCATAGGTTTCACACCAGTTATAGTTAGGTGGAAATTTTACTCGCATAAAACCATTGAAATTCCCACGTTATAGTTAGTTGGACTCACTATAACTTGCGCGTGCAATGCACTGCTGATGACGTCACATATTACATCACTCATGACATGGTCAGTGACATCACTCATGACATCACTGATGACATCTCTGTAAACTACGATTAAAAGACAACCAAGGATGTAAAGCTTACGTGGGAGGAGAGGTGGAATTACCGCTTATGTCCTGGCAGGGGACGTTGACTACACAACAATAGCTAGCAGGTGGGAGACAAAAAACAGCGGTCAATGTGGCTTCGTCTCTCAGAGAGACAAATCTCTCGTAATGATCAAAGCGTCTCACATCACTTACTGTTTTTTCTGTCAAACGTCCGCTTCGCCTATGGAATGCATCATCAAGACCTGTAACTCAGGGACGTGCTGGCAGAGTAAACTTAAATACCGGTGTGCCGACTCTTCCACCGGGGCGGGACACCGTTTGGTCCACACCCCTCCCAAAAGAACGACACTCAACGGTTCTGAACGCATGGAGCCTGCTGAAGGTAATGAGGCATTTTCCGTGCGGACACTGTAGTGTCTGCCATTTGATCACCACCTCAATATAGCACGTGATCAAGGCCGGAGACTGCCGAAACGCGTTATGGCGAATTGTTGAGGCGGTGAATAAACAAGAACAACTGCACTCACCTTAGGGTCCACTCCACTCTCATTTGTTGGCAGCAGGCGACACACAGGAAAAGCGAGCAGTTGGTATATATGTATATATATACCAAAAAGATTCTTGTCATGCAAAGAACCGGAGGACACAGAGGGAGTAACAGGTAAGACATTTATTCCAGCATGGCATGACACTTTTCGGACGTAAACGCCATGTTCAAATGCCTGCTGCAACAAAAGCTGCAATCCAGGTGGGCCGGAATAACAAGACCACAAGCACTGCAAGCTATAATGCCCAGCATGCACCTCACACGGTTGAGTACAGCAGTCTTCTCTCAGTCATGTGCAGGTACAGCTGTCTCCCGTCAGACATGTGTAAGTACAGCAGTCTCATGTCAGACATGTGTGGGTACAGCGGTCTTACATCAGGCATGGTTGAGTACAGCAGTCTTCTGTCAGACATGTGCAGTTTCATCAGTTTACCATCAGACATGTGCAGTTACAGCAGTCTACCGTCAGACATGTGTCGGTACAGCAATCTACCGTCAGACATGTGCAGTTACAGCAGTCTTCCGTCAGACATGTGTGGGTACAGCAGTCTTCCGTCAGACAGGGGAAGGTACAGCAGTCTTCCGTCAGACATGTTTGTGTACAGCAGTCTACTGTCAGACATGTGTAGGTTCACCAGTCTTCCATTAGCCATGTGTGAGTTCAGCCGTCTTCGGTCTGACATGTGCAAGTACAGCTGTCTCCCGTCCGACAGAGGAAGGTACAGCAGTCTTCCATCAGACATGTGTGGGTACAGCAGTCTTCCGTCAGACATGTGCAGGTACAGCTGTCTCCCGTCAGACAGGGGAAGGTACAGCAGTCTTCTATCAGACATGTGCGGGTACAGCAGTCTTCCATCAGACATGTGCAGGTACAGCAGTCTTCCGTCAGACATGTGCAGGTACAGCAGTCTTCCGTCAGACATGTGTAGGTACAGCAGTCTTCCACCAGACATGTGTAGATACAGCAGTCTTACATCAGACAGGGGAAGGTACCACAGTCTTCCGTCAGACATGTTTGTGTACAGCAGTCTCCTGTCAGACATGTGTGTGGAAATGTAAAACGACAAACATGAAATCGCCGGCGCCATCTTGCTTAGCGAGAGCCTCTGCGTGCGCGTAAGCGGCAACCATTTTAGACATCGGAGGCCATTTCATACTCTGCTGGTCACCTATGTTTCACCCTGACCTCGCTATCATCCCCAGCGCCCTGACTAAGCATGACCAAACGTACTGGGGTTGTAAAACCTTGTCCTCATGACAAAGCCCTGGAGCCACTTCCCGCACTAAACCCATTCGTCCTTTCATCCTCCGTACACGGGCAAGCCCTTCTGAAAACCTCCGTCACCGCACCTGGCTGCTCAATCCGGTCTCAGTCACTCACTGACCCTTGCGGACATAGTTTATTGCCCACACACGGCAGGACTTGTTGTACTAACAAAGATGCCTGATTTAATCAATAGCGCGATCCCTCAGATCTGACCTATCCCACACATTTTCAGATCCTGTCAGAATGTCCAGCTGCGAGATAGCGATCATGTGTTAGATCTGGGTGGGGGACGATAGCTGTTGGGTTTGTGTGGGAACCTGCTTGTGGCGGGAATTCCAAAGATGTTTAACCTACCAATAAACTGATGCAAATGTGTATAAAAGACCAAGCCACGGAGATGTAGTTAGAGCATCTCCCAAAGACATTCTGTGTGTCCGAGTTGATGTGTTCTCCTCTGGAGTAATAAACCTGTTTCTTGCCTTCCAGTTGCCAGCGCCTGCCTCTTTATTTTGATAGATAATCTTGAAGTGAAGTAGAGGCGTCTTGCGCCGGGCAGCTTTGGTATTCATAAGAGAGCTGCTGCTTTTCACAATTGCGTCCCAACACAAGCCCATCAGCGAAACGTGGGTCTGGTAGAGAGGTCCTAACAATGGAGTGAACATCTAAACGATCGGAGTGCACCTGCCCAAGAAAGACCCTCGTCTGGCTGCCGATCAACTGAACTTCACCGGTTCCGAACGGACCTCTCTCAAATGACCTGCGGTCCTGACTGGGACCTCACAGGAGTGCCGCGGTAAAATCAGAGAAAGAGGACGATCGGGCGCTGGAAGGGGAAGACGAAGAACTGTCTATACGGTCCGAGTAAGGTCGTGAAAAACGACTGTTATTTGATTGTTTGATTGATTGTCTTGGAATTGTTTTGATTGAATACTAGTATTCCGCTTTTGAGTTATTTGAGACATTCCCTGCTTGCAAACACCGAAGAATATGAATATTCTCTCTCTTTGCAGACAGCGAAGGATAGGTAGTGCAAACTTTTGTCTAAATAATATTGAGATATTCATTTTGACCGCTAAATACGACATGCCTATCTGCTCTAGATTATTTGATAATTGGTTCGGCCCGGACCATTTATTAGAGATCAGTCATCCGGCACCACCAGAGGGCACCCCTAATAAGGACATGTATGTAAAATACGGATTAACCGCTGTAGCTTATAGCAAACTATGGCATAAACGCACTAGGAAGGATCGAGAAAATCAGTGGCCACTGACGGGATCTTTCAACCCTGCTAAAATTGAAGCGCTAGAAATAGCCCTTCACAAAAAGAAAACCACGCCGACTATGCTTAATAGCTTCGGTTTGTGGCAGAAAGAAGCATCCCAACGAAAGAAAAGAGATGAAGCTAGAGTAGATAAAGAAATGCAAAAATCAGCTCACCTAGCCTGTAAAAAGTTAGAAGAAGATATAAAAGAAAGAGAAACCGCTAGAAAGGAACAAGAGTCAAAGATTTCAGGTCAAAACCCTGTTAGAACACCCTCGACTCTTTACCCCGAGCTACTAGCGAAACAAAGTGTAGATGATGATTTATTATTAGGCCCACCAATCATCTACGTGCCACCTCCTTATGCCCCTACTCATCCTGTAGTACAACGCCAGGAATCCCAAAGCGTAGCCGAAGGTAGCACCATTGCCTCGGTCTCCACGGCCTCTGCGCCGACCGAGCCTCTTTTGCCTAATGCCTCATCAAAAGACGGGTCAGCAGGAATCGAATCAAAAGAGAAAGGGTTGTCGAGGGTCCCACGATTGAGTAAGAATGAACGAGCAGGCATTAAGAAAATAGTTAAAACGCTCGTAGATAGAAAGGAGACAGAAGAGTACATAACCTACATATGCAAATCCTATGTTGAGAATCACAAACGTCACTTTGTTGTACGCCTTTGTTACCACACTCTCACTGCTTACGAAGAAAAGTACAAGGATGTAGGGCACGAACGACTCATGGCTCTTTATAGGAAAGCAGATACGGGAGATGAAAGTGACTGCAATGTGGTGGAACTCTTCTCGTACACACTAGAGGTATTCCGCCACCTCAGAGAACAAAGAAGGGTAGTCAAGGACACAACATCTATAATGACAGGGCCCCCGATAGAAAAACCAGATAACATGATGCCGATAAAGGAAGCTGCCCCTTATTGGGTCCCCCCTAGAGGGCAAGGGAATAACGATGATATAAATCACCAGGACGCTAAAGGGAGGGTGGTCTACAATTGGGTATATCAACCGTGGGACAAACAAGACATTCTGATGTTCCGTAAATCTTTACCGGATTTACGAAAGAATCCCACCGCATTTTACACCGAGTTAGGTACCGCTTTGGGCTCAACCATCATGACGCTTGCTGACATCAACTTATTCTTTGGGCTATGTCCGCCAGCAGATGTGTGGAAACAAATCAGGAAGATAGACCACACAGAGCTGCTCGGTCATACCTGGGAACAACTCGGTGTACTAGACAAACAGCGAAACCCTGGGCAGAAACCGGTAAAAGCCATATTAGACCTCCCCGACAAGATAGAACAAAAGGTGAAGGCTATGATCCCGGAGAAAAAGATAGACTGGTCCATAGTAACAGCGTGCCGCCAGAAACCACAAGAAGATGTTTCTGAATATTTTTCTCGATTCGAAACAATGTTCTCCGATTACAGTGGACAAGACATGTCCACCGCAACCGGACACCACCCGTTTGTGCAGAATTACGTTAAAGGGCTGCTGCCGGAGGTATCACAGAAGCTGCAGACCAGCGAAAGCAGTTGGGCAGCCTCTAAATCAGCGGCCATCCTCCAGATAACCCAGTACTACGAACACCAGAAAAATGAAAATGATAGGGCTACAGAAAAGAAAAAGAAAGACTTGAAGGAAAGAGTTATGATCGCACAGCTTCAAGGGGTGAATACAAGAGAGGATATCAGCAGAATGCCCCTAGAGCGCAGCCACCCAGAAGTAATTCATCGACGCCATACACAGGACGCCAAGACTTAGGACAGGATCAGTGCGCGTTTTGTAAAGAGTATGGACACTGGAAGTCCCAATGCCCGGTTCTGTTAGGAATTGGTAGGGGCAGAGGGGCGAGGGAAATAGTAAGTGGACAGAGAGGAAGGGGAAGTGGAAGAGGGTACATGAACGACGCTAGCGAAGAAAGGCCAGGAAGAGCGAATGCATTTGATCACCCCAGACAGAATCAGTACCAACAGTCAGATTACGACAACACTACGACTTCGCATAGGACAGCCAAAGGCAAGGGAGGGATCCAGTCGAGCTCTATTGAGATCAACAAGGCCCTTATGTTACCAAAAAGGTCCTGGGCACAAAGTCGCTATTTCTGGTATACAGGGGAGCAACACGTAGTGCACTATCCAAACTACTGATTCCAAGGGCACTCTTATCTGGCTCACATGTGACCTCAATAGGATTTGATGGTACGCCCTCCACCAACCCTTTGTCCAAACCGATCCCATTTAATCTTGAAAAAAATATTATCGACACAACATTCCTCCTCTCCTCCAATACCCCAGACGCCATTATGGGTCTCGATCTGTTGAAGCATTTTCGTGCAACTATCAGATGTTCACTGGACGGGGTACAAGTCATCTTATATGACAACCACCAACACCAGAGAGATAATCCTTCCCAGCATATGTATCCCATTTCCGAAGCAGACACGTCCCTACTAGACACTTTACCATCACACTTGTGGGCTAGGGATGACTCAGACGTAGGACGAATGATGATTGACCCAGTACACGTGACAATACGACAAGGCGCAACACTACCGAAAGTACCGCAGTAGTAGATATCACCAGAGGGTGAGAAAGCACTGACAGAAATCATACACTCACTGGTAGAGGCAGGGGTGGTAGAAGAGTTAGTGAGCAATGTGTGTAACAGTCCTATTTTGCCGATCATAAAGAGACAGGGGGAGGGAGATGGGAAAGCCTACCGCTTTATCATCGCCCTGCGGGAGATAAACAAGATTGTAGTGCCTCAGTACCCAGGCGTTTCCGACATCACCACCATTCTGACCCTAATTCCGTCCACTGCTACCACTTTCACCGTCATCGATCTCAAAAACGCATTCTTTTCCAGACCTATTCACAAGGACAGCCGCTATCTTTTCGGATTTACCCTAAGATCACGGTCATATAGATTTTGTAGAGCACCCCAGGGGTACACAGAAAGCCCGAGTATTTATAGCCAGGCCCTTAAAAGACAGTTGGATGCCGTACAATTACCAGACAGGGTAGCATTGATACAATATGTAGACAATATCCTGCTAGCAGCAGACGCCACTCCACTAGCCGTCACAGCCACCATCCAACTACTAAATTTCCTTGCTGAGAATGGTCACAAAGTCTCCTGAAAGACATTGCAGTTCTGCAAACCACAAGTAACATACTTAGGTCACCTTTTATTGAAGGAAGGGAGAACACTCACACCCGACAGGATCCAGACAAGTCTAGACACTCCCGTTCCCAAGAATCAGAAACAAGTCCGCTCTTTGATAGGCCTCACCTCATTGCCTATGAACATTTGTGCGGCACCAAAACCAACCTCCATTAATGATGTCCTGGACATACTAATGTCTGATTATTTGTACAAATTAACAAATGAGTTAACGCTTATCCACCAACAGGTGCAGCAAGCCACACCAGACGTGTCCAGGGGCCCAGGACATGATAGCAAGCCTGGAGATTTCGTGCTGACAAAGAATTTCCAAAGGACGAAGAGTCTGGAACCCAGGTGGACGGTCCCCTGGCAAGTCTTGATCACCACCCGAACTGCTCTCCGAGTGGAAGGAAAGCGAAATTGGCTGCATGCACATCACTGCAAGAAGATCTCCCCGACTCTGACAACCTGTGAGGAAGTGGACGTCCAAGAAGAGCTCCTGACGAAAGATCGACTGGCCCTGAGTTGCTACTTACAAACAGAGACACTTGAACTGGCAGAGTTTCCCGACCCCAAAGCACCATCCAAGAAAGGGTACAACTTGAGATCAACGAAAGGAGGGTGTTTCGATAAGCAGGCCACTAACTGAGTCAAAAGTCTCAGATCGGTAGCTAACACTACAAATGCTACCAGGAGAAATGCTAGACAAAGGTATGTGGTCCTGCCAGTCATCGAGCCCCTTGAAGGTGATAGAAGAAACTGGACGACCGAAGAACCGCTGTAAAGACTCCAAAACTGCCGAATTGCACAGCACAAAGACAATCGCACTTGTAGCAGCATCTCTCACCTGTCTCTTACTAATGGTCACAGTCTGGATCATTGAAGAGAGTGCTCCTGCATATGGAACAATGTCACCTACCATGCAACCCACCACTAAGAAAGAACACTACCTGGTATCATTGTCACCACACCTCCGAGAACGACGCAAAGAATTCTGGAATAACTCTTTCGTCCAATTATTGCACCAGCACAATCTTGCCGCAAATGCCACTAACTGTTGGGTCTGTGGGCTGCTACCACATGCCACTGAACATTCCATTCCTATCATCCCTTCACCCTTCTCTGTTCATGGGTCCTGCCTCGCTTGGTTAATGCTCCTGCAAGAGAGCTACAAAGACAATGCCACATCCGATGGGACAATCAAGCAATTCTACAACGAGTTCTGGCTGAACAAAACAAGAAGAATAACCGCACCCTTTTGCCCTCTCACTTCAAATGCAACCTTCCCAATGAACATCCCCGCCAAAGAACAAGTAGAAATGCAAGTGTTCAACAACCCAGCCAGACTGAACTTTTCCTACCTAAAGAAAAGAACTGCGGCAACCATGACAGTGGCCCTACCTGTGGTGAACGTCTCAGGCCTTGTCTACATTGAAGGCCACGGAACAAAGATCGGGCCTAGGCACTTGTCAAATCACAAGGACTCTGAACACTGCAGTGATGCAACACTTCATTTGTTGCATCACCCAACATGTACTTCGTCTGTGGTACCAAAGCGTACACCTGGCTCCCAAAAGGCTGGGGGGACATGTGCTACATCACCTTTGTACTGCCTCCAACCTACACAGCACCTGCAGGACACCTCCGAGAAATGCGATCCAAAGACACGGCCCAAGCTGACTCTGCCGCATCCCAGTTCCTCGATGCAGCAAAAGGAGTTGTCCCGCTCTGGGGTCCCATGGCAAACAGCCGGGTCATTCGACATCTGTCTAAAGCAGTAGAGACAGCTTTGAACATCACAGCTGGCATCCTCACCAACAACACAGCTGAGCTCCAGGCGGTCCGCCTGGTGGCTTTACAGAACCGCCTTGTTCCGGACATGGTACTAGCAAACTGTGGAGGAGCATCCCGCATCATCGGTACCGGTTGCTGCACTTTCGTCCCTGACAACTCACCTTCGTCTACAAGGCAATTGATCATCTTCACAGGTTGGCATCAGAGATCCATCAAGGATAAGAGACTTGAACACTTGGAAGCTGGTTTTGGGGCATTTTGAAAGAATGGAGTTGGAAAATAATGATGGTCCTCTTGGTTCCAATTTTTGCAATATGTGGCTGCTCTCTGGGGATACACTGAATACTGCCCTTGTGTTCTCTTTGTCTAAACTCTTTGTGCCCTAAGACTGTGAATACTCAAATCGAGAGAATGAAAGTAATGTATGACAGAGAGATACAGAACATTATGGACATTGAAGTAAATTGACAAGCTGGCTAGTTTCTGTTCAAAGGGGCAACTGTGGAAATGTAAAACGACAAACATGAACATCGCCGGCACCATCTTGCTTAGCGAGAGCCTCTGCGTGCGCGTAAGCGGCAACCATTTTAGACATCGGAGGCCATTTCATACTCTGCTGGTCACCTATGTTTCACCCTGACCTCGCTATCATCCCCAGTGCCCTGACTAAGCATGACCAAACGTACTGGGGTTGTAAAACCTTGTCCTCATGACAAAGCCCTGGAGCCACTTCCCGCACTAAACCCATTCGTCCTTTCATCCTCCGTACACGGGCAAGCCCTTCTGAAAACCTCCCTCACCGCACCTGGCTGCTCAATCTGGTCCCAGTCACTTACTGACCCATGCGGACATAGTTTATTGCCCACACACGGCAGGACTTGTTGTACTAACAAAGACGCCTGATTTAATCAATAGCGCGAACCCTCAGATCTGACCGATCCCACACATTTTCAGATCCTGTCGGAATGTCCAGCTGCGAGATAGCGATCATGTGTTAGATCTGGGTGGGGGACGATAGCTGTTGGGTTTGTGTGGGAACTTGCTTGTGGCAGGAATTCCGAAGATGTTTAACCTACCAATAAACTGATGGAAATGTGTATAAAAGACCAAGCCACAGAGATGTCGTTAGAGCACCTCCCGAAGACATTCCGTGTGTCTGAGTTGGTGTGTTCTCCTCTGGAGTAATAAACCTGTTTCTTCCTTCCAGTTCCCAGCGCCTGCTTCTTTATTTTGCTAGATAATCTTGAAGTGAAGTAGAGGCGTCTTGCGCCGGGCAGCTTTGGTATTCATAAGAGAGCAGCTGCGTTTCACAATTGCATCCCAACGCGGGGCCAATCAGCGATACGTGGGTCTGATAGAGAGGTCCTAACGATGGAGTGAACATCTAAACGATCGGAGTGCTCCTGCCCAAGAAAGACCCTCATCTGGCTGCCAATCAACTGAACTTCACCGGTTCCGAACGGACCTCTCTCAAGTGACCTGCGTCCTGACTGGGACCTCACAGGAGTGCCGCGGTAAAATCAGAGAAAGAGGACGATCGGGCGCTGGAAGGGGAAGACGAAGAACTGTCTATACGGTCCGGGTAAGGTTGTGAAAAACGACTGTTATTTGATTGATTGATTGTCTTGGAATTGTTTTGATTGAATACTAGTATTCCGCTTTTGAGTTATTTGAGACATTCCCTGCTTGCAAACACCGAAGAATAGGAATATTCTCTTTCTTTGCAGACAGCGAAGGATAGGTAGTGCAGACTTTTGTCTAAATAATATTGAGATATTCATTTTGACCGCTAAATACGACATGCCTATCTTCTCTTGATTATTTGATAATTGGTTCGGCCCGGACCATTTATTAGAGATCAGTCATCCGGCACCACCGGAGGGCACCCCTAATAAGGACATGTATGTAAAATACGGATTAACCGCTGTAGCTTATAGCAAACTATGGCATAAACGCACTAGGAAGGATCGAGAAAATCAGTGGCCACTGACGGGATCTTTCGACCCTGCTAAAATGGAAGCGCTAGAAATAGCCCTTCACAAAAAGAAAACTACGCCGACTATGCTTGATAGCTTCGGTTTGTGGCAGAAAGAAGCAGCCCAACGAAAGGAAAGAGATTAAGCTAGAGTAGATAAAGAAATGCGAAAATCAGCTCACCTAGCTTGTAAAAAGTTAGAAGAAGATATAAAAGAAAGAGAAACCGCTAGAAAGGAACAAGAGTCAAAGATTTCAGGTCAAAACCCTGTTAGAACACCCTCGACTCTTTACCCCGAGCTACTAGCGAAACAAAGAGTAGATGATGATTTATTATTAGGCCCACCAATCATCTACATGCCACCTCCTTATGCCCCTACTCATCCTGTAGTACAACGCCAGGAATCCCAAAGCATAGCCAAAGGTAGCACCATTGCCACGGTCTCCACGGCCTCTGCGCCGACCGAGCCTCTCTTGCCTAATGCCTCATCAAAAGACGCGTCAGCAGGAATAGAATCAAAAGAGAAAGGGTTGTCGAGGGTCCCACGATTGAGTAAGAACGAACGAGCAGGCATTAAGAAAATAGGTAAAACCCTCGTAGATAGAAAGGAGACAGAAGAGTACATAACTGATATATGCAACTCCTATGTTGAGAATCACAAACGGCACTTTGTTGTACGCCTTTGTTACCAGACTCTCACTGCTTACGAAGAAAAGTACAAGGATGTAGGGCCCGAACGGCTCATGGCTCTTTATAGGAAAGCAGATACGGGAGATGAAAGTGACTGCGATGTGGTGGAACTCTTCTCGTACACACCAGAGGTATTCCATCACCTCAGTGGAGAAGTGTGGCTCAATGGTTAGAGCAGGCAGACCGTGATGCAGAGCTCTGGAGAGGGACCAGGGTTCGATTCCCGCCTCGGTGGGTCTCCGGCTCATTAATTCCCCTGACTGGATATTCTCTCCTCAGTGCCTGTTCTGATCATGGGTCCCACGCTGCAACTCTGGGCAATAGCTTGCTTAGTCTCCACAACGGCCCTAAAAGCGCTGGGATGCCTGGCTGCACCTGGGGGGTGCCCAGGAGTGGACATTTCCCAGGAAAGCCAGGAAGGGTTCCTAAGCGGTATACGGACCGCGCCGGGACACCTCCGGTGGAGGTAGCTGTGCGCTTTACAAATTCCGACATTTACATTTTACATAGAACAAAGACGGGTAGTCAAAGACACAACATCTATAATGACAGGGCCCCCGATAGAAAAACCAGATAACATGATGCCGATAAAGGAAGCTGCCCCTGATTGGGTCCCCCCTAGAGGGCAAGGGAATAACGATGATATAAATCAACAGGACGCTAAAGGGAGGGTGGTCTACAATTGGGTATATCAACCGTGGGACAGACAGGACATTCTGATGTTCCGTAAATCTTTACCGGATTTACGAAAGAATCCCACCGCATTTTACACCGAGTTAGGTACCGCTTTGGGATCAACCATCATGACGCTTGCTGACATCGACTTATTCTTTGGGCTTTGTCTGCCAGCAGATGTGTGGAAACAAATCAGGAAGATAGACCACACAGAGCTGCTCGGTCATACCTGGGAACAACTCGGTGTACTAGACAAACAGCAAAACCCTGGGCAGAAACCGGTAAAAGCCATATTAGACCTCCCAGACAAGATAGTACAAAAGGTGAAGACTATGATCCCGGAGAAAAAGATAGACTGGTCCATAGTAACAGCGTGCCGCCAGAAACCACAAGAAGATGTTTCGGAATATTTCTCCCCATTCGAAACAGTGTTCTCCGATTACAGTGGACAAGATATGTACACCGCAACCGGACACCACCCGTTTGTGCAGAATTATGTTAACGGGGTGCTGCCGGAGGTATCGCCGAAGCTGCAGACCAGCGAAAGCAGTTGGGCAGCCTCTAAACCAGCGGCCATCCTCCAGATAGCCCAGTCCTACGAACACCAGAAAAATTAAAATGATAGGGCTACAGAAAAGAAAAAGAAAGACTTGAAGGAAAGAGTTATGATCGCACAGCTTCAAGGGGTGAATACAAGGGAGGATATCAGCAGAATGCCCCTAGAGCACAGCCACCCAGAAGTAATTCATCGACGCCATACACAGGACGCCAAGACTTAGGACAGGATCAGTGCGTGTTTTGTAAAGAATATGTAAAACTGGAAGTCCCAATGCCCGGTTCTGTTAGGATTGGTAGGGGCAGAGGGGCTAGGGAAAGAGTAAGTGGACAGAGAGGAAGGGGACGTGGAAGAGGGTACATGAACGACGCTAGCAAAGAAAGGCCAGGAAGAGCGAATGCATTTGATCACCCCAGACAGAATCAGTACCAACAGTCAGATTACGACAACACGTACGACTTCGCATAGGACAGCCAAAGGCAAGGGAGGGATCCAGTCGAGCTCTATGTTGATCAACAAGGCCCTTATGTTACCACAAAGGTCCTGGGCACAAAGTCGCCATTTCTGGTAGACAGGGGAGCAACACGTAGTACACTATCCAAACGACTGATTCCAAGGGCACTCTTGTCTGGCTCACATGTGACCTCAATAGGATTTGATGGTACGCCCTCCACCAACCCTTTGTCCAAACCGATCCCATTTAATCTTGAAAATAATATTATCGACACAACCTTCCTCCTCTCCTCCAATACCCCAGACGCCATTATAGGTCTCGATCTGTTGAAGCATTTCCGTGCAACTATCAGATGTTCAACGGACGGGTTACGACTCATCTTATATGACAACCACCAACACCAGAGAGATAATCCTTCCCAGCATATGTATCCCATTTCCGAAGCAGACACATCCCTACTAGACACTTTACCATCACACTTGTGGGCTAGGGCTGATTCAGACGTAGGACGAATGACGATTGACCCAGTACACGTGACAATACGACAAGACACAACACTACCGAAAGTACCGCAGTACTAGATATCACCAGAGGGTGAGAAAGCACTGACAGAAATCATACACTCACTGGTAGCAGCAGGGGTGGTAGAAGAGCTAGTGAGCAATGTGTGGAACAGTCCTATTTTGCCGATCATAAAGAGACAGGGAGAGGGAGATGGGAAAGCCTGCCGCTTTATCATCGACCTGCGGGAGATAAACAAGATTGTAGTGCCTCAGTACCCAGGCGTTTCCGACATCACCTCCATTCTGACCCTAATTCCGTCCACTGCTACCACTTTCACCGTCATCAATCTCAAAAACGCATTCTTTTCCATACCTATTCACAAGGACAGACGCTATCTTTTCGGATTTACCCTAAGATCAGGCTCATATAGATTTTGTAGAGCACCCCAGGGGTACGCAGAAAGTCCGAGCATTTACAGCTAGGCGCTCAAAAGACAGTTGGATGCCGTACAATTACCAGACGGGGTAGCATTGATACAATATGTAGACGGTATCCTGCAAGCAGCAGACGCCACTCCAATAGCCGTCACAGCCACCATCCTTGCTGAGAATGGTCACAAAGTCTCCCGAAAGAAATTGCAGTTTTGAAAACCACAAGTAACATACTTAGGTCACCTTTTATCGAAGGAAGGGAGAACACTCACACCCGACAGGATCCAGACAAGTCTAGACACTCCCGTTCCCAAGAATCAGAAACAAGTCCGCTCTTTGATAGGCCTCACCTCATTCTGTCGACAATGGTTGCCGAACTTTAGCCTCATTGTCAAACCCCTTCTCTCCCTCCTAGCCAAAGACATCCCATTACCACTCCCTTGGACACCCGAATGCCAGTCAGCATTCAAAGAATTACGAGATGCCCTTTGTTCAGCACCCGTTCTAGGAACCCCAGACTACTCCAAACCATTCTCCTTCTTCACATACGAAAGGGAGGGATGTGCATTGTCCGTCTTGACACAGTCAATTGGTCACAAGCAACGTCCCTGTGCATATTTCTCTGCCACCCTCGACCCAGTAGCTAGAGCGCTGCCAGCGTGCTTGCTCGCTGTAGCAGCTGCAGCAGTATCGATACGCCAGAGCGAAGGAATAGTGCTCTCCAACCCAATGACAGTGTTAGAGCCTCATGCAGTCGACACACTACTGAACCAGACCAAGACACAACACTTGACTAGCGCCCGACTGATAGGATACGAGCTGACCCTGCTAGCACCACACATCACTCTGAAACGATGCACCACCCTCAATCCAGCCACATTGCTACCCCTACCCGAAAACAACCCTGGTGTGGCTCCATTGCACGACTGCGTGACACTGACTGACGAACAAACAAAGAGTAGGGTAGATCTCCGAGACACTGCCTTTCCAGAACCAGATGGGGAACTATGGGTAGATGGTTTGTGCATCAAACTCCCCAAAGGCACCACCTCAGCTGCATACGCTGTCACCACAGCCCGAACAATTCTAGAGACAGCCCGCATCGCCCAACAATCCGCACAAGCAGCAAAGCTCATTGCCCTCACATGAGCATGTATTTTAGCAGCTGGCACGACAGTGAACATATACACCGACAGCCAGTACGCCTTCGGGGTGGTTCACCATTTTGTGCTCCTGTGGAGAGAAAGAAGGTTCCTGACTTGTCACGGTACACCCATCCTGCATGGAAATCTAGTCTCCACCTTGACGGAAGCAGTCCTCCTCCCCAAGCAGCTAGCAGTGATTAAATGCCAAGCACATAAGAAAGTGACTGATCTCATTGGACAGGGAAATGCACTAGCCGACGTTACTGCCCGAGCCACAGCCGAAGACAGAACCACGACGCGAATGTATGTGACCAGGTCACAAGCTGAACAATGGACTGACAATAGAACTACTGTAAGGGATATACAAACGAAAGGCAAACAAAACAAACTAACTGACTGGGCCCGGGTGGGACTAAAAGATGAGGAAGGCTGCCGGAGGACTAAAGAAGGAAACCAATGGCTGTTACCGAATGCTTATCTGATCACCATATTGACCATGGCACATTTACCTGCACACATAGGATCTGCCCCCATGACCGAACTAATCACCAGAGTATGGCATAATGGCATGATAGCAGAATCAGCAAAACACCTAGTACAACAATGCATAGTATGCCTACAACACAACCCAGGGAAAGGGACAGTAGTGCCACGGAGAGGGTTTGGAGTCCCCGACCACCCCTTCGAAATCCTCCAAATGGATTACATCAAACTAGAAAGGTGCCACGGTCTAAAATATGTCCTAGTGATCGTGTGCACCTTTAGCAAATGGGTGGAGGCATACCCCACCCGCGACAATACCGCCTTAGCTACTGCAAAG
The DNA here is from genome assembly GCF_964261635.1 of Lissotriton helveticus. NCBI lineage: Eukaryota > Metazoa > Chordata > Amphibia > Caudata > Salamandridae > Lissotriton > Lissotriton helveticus. The sequence continues at coordinate 2,131,212,299 of NC_136065.1, read as the reverse complement.
GTGTTGCTGAAGGAATTCTTTCCGCGATATGGCCTTTGTCGAATTTTATGGAGCGACAATGGCCCCCGCTTCATAGCAGAAGTAATACAGAACATACTGAAGGGGTTGGGGGTAAAACAAACGTTCCATGCCATCTTCCATCCCCAGTCAGCAGGTCTGGTAGAGAGACACAATGCCACGCCAAAGTTGAAACTGGCAAAGATAGTCGCCACAACTGGGCTGAAATGGCCCGACGCCCTCCCATTGGCATTGCTATTAATGTGCTCCACCCCAACCAAACACAGACCGACCCCGTATGAAGTAGTCTTTGGCAGGCCTATAAACATTTGTGCGGCACCAAAACCAACCTCCATTAATGATGTCCTGGACATACTAATGTCTGATTATTTGTACAAATTAACAAATGAGTTAACGCTTATCCACCAACAGGTGCAGCAAGCCACACCAGACGTGTCCGGGGGCCCAGGACATGATATCAAGCCTGGAGATTTCGTGCTGACAAAGAATTTCCAAAGGACGAAGAGTCTGGAACCCAGGTGGACGGTCCCCTGGCAAGTCTTGATCACCACCCGAACTGCTCTCCGAGTGGAAGGAAAGCGAAATTGGCTGCATGCACATCACTGCAAGAAGATCTCCCCGACTCTGACAACCTGTGAGGAAGTGGACGTCCAAGAAGAGCTCCTGATGAAAGATCGGCTGGCCCTGAGTTGCTACCCCCAAACAGAGACACTTGAACTGGCAGAGTTTCCCGACCCCAAAGTACCATCCAAGAAAGGGTACAACTTGAGATCAACGATAGGAGGGTGCCTCATCAAGCAGGCCACTAACTGAGTCAAAAGTCTCAGATCGGTAGCTAACACTACAAATGCTACCGGGAGAAACGCTAGACAAAAGTATGTGGTCCTGCAAGTCATCGAGCCCCTTGAAGGTGATGGAAGAAACCGGACGACCGAAGAACCGCTGCAAAGACTCCAAAACTGCCAAATTGCACAGCACAAAGACAATCGCACTTGTAGCAGCATCTCTCACCTGTCTCTTACTAATGGTCACAGTCTGGATCATTGAAGAGAGTGCTCCTGCATACGGAACAATGTCACCTACCATGTATCCCACCACTAAGAAAGAACACTACCTGGTATCATTGTCACCACGCCTCCGAGAATGAGGCAAAGAATTCTGGAATAACTCTTTCGTCCAACTATTGCACCAGCACAATCTTGCCGCAAATGCCACTAACTGTTGGGTCTGAGGGCTGCTACCACATGCCACTGAACATTCCATTCTTTTCATGCCTTCACCCTTCTTTGTTCACGGGTCTACAAAGACAATGCCACATCCGATGGTACAATCAAGCAATTCTACAACGAGTTCTAGCTGAACAAAACAGGAAGAATAACCGCTCACTTTTGCCCGCTCACTTCAAATGCAACCTTCCCAATGAACATCCCCGCCAAAGAACAAGTAGAAATGCAAGTGTTCAACAACCCAGCCAGACTGACCTTTTCCTACCTAAAGAAAAGAACTGCGGCAACCATGACAGTGGCCCTACCTGTGGTGAACGTCTCAGGCCTTGTCTACATTGAAGGCCACGGAACAAAGATCGGGCCAAGGCACTTGTCAAATCACAAGGACTCTGAACACTGCCGTGATGCAACACTTCATTTGTTGCATCACCCAACATGTACTTCGTCTGTGGTACCAAAGCCTACACCTGGCTCCCAAAAGGCTGGGGGGACATGTGCTACATCACCTTTGTACTGCCTCCAACCTACACAGCACCTGCAGGACACCTCCGAGAAATGCGATCCAAAGACACGGCCCAAGCTGACTCTGCCGCATCCCAGTTCCTCGATGCAGCAAAAGGAGTTGTCCCGCTCTGGGGTCCGTTGGCAAACAGCCGGGCCATCCGACATCTGTCTAAAGCAGTAGAGACAGATTTGAACATCACAGCTGGCATCCTCACCAACAACACTGCTGAGCTTCAGGAGGTCTGCCTGGTGGCTTTACAGAACTGCCTTGTTCCGGACGTGGTACTAGGGGACCGTGGAGGAGCATCCCGCATCATCGGTGCCAGTTGCTGCACTTTCGTCCCTGACAACTCACCTTCAGTCTACAAGGCAATTGAAACTCTTCACAGGTTGGCATCAGAGATCCATCAAGGATCAGAGACTTGAACACTTGGAAGCTGGTTTTGGGGCATTTTGAAAGAATGGGGTTGGAAAATAATGATGGTCCTCTTGGTTCCAATTTTTGCAATATGTGGCTGCTGTCTGGGGATACACTGCATACCGCCCTTGTGTTCTCTTTGTCTAAACTCTTTGTGCCCTAAGACTGTGGATACTCAAATCGAGAGAATGAAAGTAATGTATGACAGAGAGATACAGAACATTATGGACATTGAAGTAAATTGACAAGCTGGCTAGGTTCTGTTCAAAGGGGCAACTGTGGAAATGTAAAACGACAAACATGAACATCGCCGGCACCATCTTGCTTAGCGAGAGCCTCTGCGTGCGCGTAAGCGGCAACCATTTTAGACATCGCGGCCATTTCATACTCTGCTGGTCACCTATGTTTCACCCTGACCTCGCTATCATCCTCAGCGCCCTGACTAAGCATGACCAAACGTACTGGGGTTGTAAAACCTTGTCCTCATGACAAAGCCCCGGAGCCACTTCCCGCCCTAAACCCATTCGTCCTTTCATCCTCCGTACATGGGCAAGCCCTTCTGATAACCTCCCTCACCGCACCTGGCTGCTCAATCCAGTCCCAGTCACTAACTGACCCTTGCGGACATAATTTATTGCCCACACACGGCAGGACGTGTTGTACTAACAAAGACGCCTGATTTAATCAATAGCGAGAACCCTCAGATCTGACCGATCCCACACATTTTCAGATCCTGTCGGAATGTCCAGCTGCAAGATAGCGATCATCTGTTAGATCTGGGTGGGGGACGATAGCAGTTGGGTTTGTGTGGGAAGCTGATTGGGGCGGGAATTCCGAGGATGTTTAACCTACCAATAAACTGATGCAAATGTGTATAAAAGACCAAGCCACAGAGATGTAGTTAGAGCACCTCCTGAAGACATTCCGTGTGTCCGAGTTGATGTGTTCTCCTCTGGAGTAATAAACCTGTTTCTTGCCTTCCAGTTACTAGCGCCTGCCTCTTTATTTTGATAGATAATCTTAAAGTGAAGTAGAGGCGTCTTGCACCGGGCATCTTTGGTATTCATAAGAGAGCTGCTGCTTTTCACATGTGTAGGTTCACCAGTCTTCCAGCAGCCATGTGCGAGTTCAGCAGTCTTCGGTCACACATGTGCAGGTACAGCTGTCTACCATCCGACAGAGGAAGGTACAGCAGTCTTCCATCAGACATGTGTGGGTACAGCAGTCTTCCGTCAGACATGTGCAGGTACAGCAGTCTTCCGTCAGACATGTGCAGGTACAGCAGTCTTCCGTCAGACATGTGTAGGTACAGCAGTCTTCCGTCAGACATGTGTGGGTATAGCAGTCTTCTATCAGACATGTGCAGGTACAGCAGTCTACCGTCAGACATGTGTTGGTACAGCAGTCTTCCATCCAACATGTGTCGACACAGCAATCTTCCATCCGACATGTGCCGACACAGCAGTCTTCTATCCGACATGTGTCGACACAGCATTCTAACGTCAGACATCTGTCGACACAGCAGTCTTCCATCCGACATCTGTCGACACAGCAGTCTTCCATCAGAAATGTGTAGACATCTGGATGTCGAGATGCCAGGCCAGCTCCCTCTGATGCTGTGCCTTGTGTGTGCAGGGGCGTGTGCTCCCTCAGGATGAACGAGAGGTTGTGTGGTGTCGTGACGAAGAACCTCACTGCACACCTCTAGTCACCTCAGTGGCAGTGTGAATGTGTCACACATGTAGCATGTGAACTGGCAGCTGCTCAGTGATGTCATGTGCCTTTGACATACCCACCAGTAGGGCTTGTTCATAAACATCACTTGCAAATATTGATTGATTGAACTATGCCTGAAATATAAGAATTATGAGTACTTGCTGGAATCATTGCCATAACATGAGTGGCACAGTACATTGCATCACATGTTGCCGGCACAAGGATGACGTGGTTTCCTGTTCTTTTGACATGTGTAACAGATCATCGTGTGGTAACAAGGTGATAGGAAAACTCTCTGTGGCACCCATGACGTCAGTGAACTTAGCTTTGGTATAGAAGGTCTTGCCAGCGCTATATAAAACTCTTAAATAAATAAATAAAAGCTTTCCTTTGCTAGTTCCAGATTCAGTCTTGGTTTAGGGTAGGGGTAGGTGGAATTTGCGTATTCGCGTTACGCAAATCTCCGCGAAACAGTAGAAAAATCTCTGCGAACAAGCAGACATTCCGCAAACACGCAGAATTGCTTGTTTGCAATGCTTTTTTTACTGTTCGCGATCACTGTTTGCGTGTTTGAGTGGAAATATCTTGCGAACATGCATTTTGAGAACGCGAACAAGCAAAAGTTTCACAAAGTCATAGAACGCATAATTCCGCGAGCGGAACGAAATTTACCGCCCAAATGCGCAGGCCTGTGGTGCAAAGGTCAGGCACGCTTCCAAGGCAGAGCCAAGGGTCCCTGAGGGGAGACGGGTGAGGCACCTGGGTGGGTCCAATCCTGCCGAAGCCCAGGGCCGTGCCAATCCTCACCGCCATCTAGACAGATGCGTCACGTTGTAAAGCACTGCGCCACATGAAAACTGCGTCAAGTTTCATGTGGACATTCCGTCGCAGGGTGGGTGTTCCGTCGCAGGAAAGGCTCGTAAAAGTGATGCAGTGAAATCTACAAGATTTCACTGAGTCCGTTTTACGACACCGCTGCGTCAAACCCTTACGCCTGCTTATAGGAGGCGTAAGGAGTGACGCACCACGTTAAGTATGGGCGGCCTCTTACCATTGCTCGAGTTGCGTCATGCTTGCGACATGACTCCAGTTATGCGCCACCCTTATGCCACACGATGCGACACGCATCTGCCTATCCTTGCGCCACAGCGCACCACATTGTAAATGCGACGCATCCGTGGTGGCGCAAGGGGAGAATTGTGTGCTGCATCTATTCTGGTGCATCCCTGCTGATTTGCAGAGGTGTGCCAGTCCTCATAAATATGACCCATAATAACAATCCACCCAACGAGCGGACATCTCAGCCCCCAGAGAAACCTTCAGGAGCATAGGGTGGTAAAGACCACTCAATGGAATACACCCAACCAGTGACCTTCTCAACCCCCAGTTAATCTTTCCAAGTGCATGGCTGGTAAAGACCGCATAATGGAATCCACACAACCAAGCACCTTCTCAACCCCCCAGTGACTCTTTCCAAGACCATAGGGTAGTAAAGACCACTTGATGGAATTCACCCAACCAAGGACCTTCTCCATCCCCCGGTGAGTCATTCAAAGACCATAGGTTGGTAAAGACTGCATAATGGAACCCACCAAACCAAGAACCTTCTCAACCCCGCAGTGAGTTTTTCCAAGAACATAGGGTGGTAAAGACCATTTAATGGGAATCCACCCAGCTAAGGACCTTCTCAACCCTGCAGTTAGTCTGTCAAAGAGCATAGGGTGGTAAAGATCCCAGGACCTTCTCAACCCCAGTGATTCTTTCCAAGAGCATAGGGTGCTAAACACTGCTTGGTGGAATCTACCAAACCAGGGATCTTCTCAACCGCCCCAATGAGTCTTTCAAGAGCATAGGGAGGTAAAGACCACTTAATGGAATCCACCCAACCAAGGGCCTTCTCCACCCCCTAGTGAGTCTTTACAAGAGCATGTGGTGTTAAAGACTGCTTAATGGAATCCACCTAACCAAAGACCTTCTCAACCCCTGGTGAGTCTTTCAAAGAGCATAGGGTGAAAAAGGCTGCATAATAGAATCCAAGTAACCGGGGAGCATCTCAACACCCCCCTCCTCCCAGTGAATCTTTCCAAGAGCATAGGGTGGCAATGACCACTTAGTGGAATCCACCCAACCAAGGACCTTCTCAAACCCCCAGTAAGTATTTCAAAGTGCATAGGGTGAAAAAGGCTGCATAATAGAATCCAAGTAGTGGAGAAGTGTGGCTCACTGGTTAGAAGCGGCAGACCCTGAAGCAGAAGTCGGCCCGGGACCAGGGTTCAAGTCCCGTCGCGGCAGGGTCTTGGGTCAATGTCCGCGGACTCGATAATTCTCGCTTAGGTGCGTATGCTAACCATGGGTCCCACTCTGCAACTCTGGGCAATAGCTTGCTTAATCTCCACAACGGCCCCAGCAACGCCGGGGATGCCTGGCTTCACCTGGGGGGTGCCCAGGAGTGGACACCTCACAGGGAAAGCCAGGACGGGTTCCCCAGCAGTATACAGCGCCGGGACGCCACGTAACGAGGTAACAGTGCGCTTTACAAGTATACATACATTACATTACATACATTACAAGTAACCGGGGAGCATCTCAACACCCCCCCTCGCCTCTCCCTCCCAGTGAATCTTTCCAAGAGCGTAGGGTGGCAATGACCACTTAATGGAATCCACCCAACCAAGGACCTTCTCAAACCCCCAGTGAGCCTTTGAAAGTCCATAGAGTGGTCAATGGTCAGCGTCGGATCAGTAACGCTGCATTCGGGCAATGCCCGAGGGGCCGGTGTCTTAGTTCCTGATGTGGGCTGCTTTTTTTTAGCAGTCTGGTGGCCGATTGTGGCAGTTTCTGCATTGTTCAGAGAGACAAATTCAAATGTGGGCCACTTTTTTTAGCGTGCCCGGGACGATTTTTAATCCCAATCCAACCCTGTCAATGGTGTCAGAGATTCCAGAATGGAGTCCACCCTACTAACGGTCTTCTGGTCCACCTCGCTGCTCCCCACACCAGCCGCCTTCTAAAGAGCTTAACAAGGGAACCGAAGGCCACAGAAAGGAACCCATCGGATAAAGGTCCCTCTCACCCATCCCTGCAAGACTTACTTCAACGCGGTGTTACCGGTCGCAGAAAGCAATCCACCCAACCAAGGGCCCTCTCACTCCGCCTCCCCGGCAGGAGCTTCCTGGAGGTATGGGGGGGTGGGGGGGGAGGTCAGACCACCAAACATTCTAAAATCATGAGAAAGGCTACAAACTCTAAAACAAAGAACGAGCATCGACCATATCAGATTCTGTGATAGGCTTGTGGCCTGGACTATATGGTGATGTGGCGTGTCTCGCTGTCCTCTCAGTGCACACATTGTGACGTTGGCCTTGTAGATGGAGCATTGGCCTCTGTTATGCAGCTTTTTATTTGCACGTTTTCATTGTTGGTGTATGAAATAAGGGCAGTCTCCAGACACCTTTCTAGACCTGAATATCTTTGGGCATGGGCAATTCTGGGGCACAGACAATGACGTCAGCACTGGGGCGCCCACGCATACTTCCAGCACTCTTGAGGTGTGCCCCTCTCTCGTGCCACCCCCCTGGGTGCACAGGTATGAGCGAGCGGCCAGGAGCTGGCAGTGCCGCCTTCATTAGGTGTGTTTGCACCGTGGGAGGTGGGGCCCACCTCTAAGCTCGTCATGTTTACTGAGCCCGCCCCCGTGTCCTCGCCTGGACCCGTGCAAGTCACCTGTCCGTGCCCTCGTGTCCACCATCCTCGTGGGACACGGGTTTCACAATGTCCTGGACGAGCCGCGCTGACCATTGCGCCATCCCCCTGGCTCGCACGGGCCGCTCTTGGCACGGACTCGGGTCTGCCACCGCCTTTGATGCCCCGGGGGTCGGGACAGTCGCTTTCAGACAAAGAGCACCCCCTCGCGCCCCCCCCCCCCCCCCCCCAAGGCTGTGGAGCTCTCGGTGATCACGAGGTGGCGGCTGGCCAGGGCCCCAGAGGGAGAGTCTGTGCAGGCCTTGGACACTGGAAGAGAAGCCACCAGTCTGGGAGGGTCAGCGGGCAGAGGGTGGGGCAGGAGGGGGCAGTAAGAATCTGATGCCCAGGGTGCGTAATGGCCTGGGGTATGATGACATAAAACACCAGGGGGCAGCTTTACAAGCCCCTTGCGCCACTTTTGCGTCATTTTTAACATGGCGCAAGGGGCTTGTAATGCTGCCCCCAGGAGTGTTTGTGGGGCGCACGATCAGGACACAGGGGTACTCCAGTAACGCCCACTCCCCACTCCTGACGCACCTCTTGTTTATTGAGGTGGTAATGGGAGGTTTCGTGGTGTGTGGTCCAGTCCCATAGGATGGCCCCCCTGGAGTGGGGCCTGACCTCCTCCTGATCCCTGGGTGCTCGGGGGCGCTCTCCCTGGACGGAGGCTGCAGCATGCCGGGGACCCCTCAGAAGAGCAGGTGAAATGCCGGCTGCAGGGTAGCGCCTTCTCAGGGTGAAGAAAAGTTCTGCACACTCAAGGCGCTGCGTCGTATGAGCGCTCAGCTAGGCAGAGTGGGCTGCGTGCAGCTGGGGGAGGTGGGGGGCAACAAGCTGGCTGATGTTGGGGGGCAGCAGGCTGTGTGCTGGTGGGGGCTCAGGGGAAGGTTGTGTGCTGATGGGTGGGGGGCTCAGCTGGAGGAGGGTGCCAGTGGTGGGGTGCTGCCAGTATGGATCAAAGCAGCTGGAGAGGGTCTTCGTTGGGCATCCTTGACTCTTGGCAGGTTAGAAGGGGCAATCACCCTCTGGGCAGAGGGTCCCAGTCCTCTTTGGAGGCTGGCATCGGCTGTGCTCCAGCACTGGAAATCAACAACACCCTCTACCAGAGGCAGTGATAGACAAAGAGAGCTAAAGCTTGCACCGACCCTAGCCGGGGTCTGGGACCATCGAAGCACCCTCTGCCAGCGAGAGAGAACTGAAGCTTGCACCGACCCTAGCCGGGGCCTGGGACCATTGACGCGCCCTCTGCCAGTGGGAGAGAACTGAAGCTTGCACCGACCCTAGCCGGGGCCTGGGACCATTGACGCGCCCTCTGCCAGCGAGAGAGAACTGAAGCTTGCACCGACCCTAGCCGGGGCCTGGGACCATTGACGCGCCCTCTGCCAGTGGGAGAGAACTGAAGCTTGCACCGACCCTAGCCGGGGCCTGGGACCATTGACGCGCCCTCTGCCAGCGGGAGAGAACTGGAGCTTGCACCGACCCTAGCCGGGGTCTGGGACCATTGACGCGCCCTCTGCCAGTGGGAGAGAACTGGAGCTTGCACCGACCCTAGCCGGGGTCTGGGACCATTGACGCGCCCTCTGCCAGTGGGAGAGAACTGGAGCTTGCACCGACCCTAGCCGGGGCCTGGGACCATTGACGCGCCCTCTGCCAGTGGGAGAGAACTGGAGCTTGCACCGACCCTAGCCGGGGCCTGGGACCATTGACGCGCCCTCTGCCAGCGAGAGAGAACTGAAGCTTGCACCGACCCTAGCCGGGGCCTGGGACCATTGAAGCGTCTTCTGCCAGCGAGAGAGAACTGAAGCTTGCACCGACCCTAGCCGGGGCCTGGGACCATTGACGCGCCCTCTGCCAGCGAGAGAGAACTGAAGCTTGCACCGACCCTAGCCGGGGCCTGGGACCATTGACGCGCCCTCTGCCAGTGGGAGAGAACTGAAGCTTGCACCGACCCTAGCCGGGGCCTGGGACCATTGACGCGCCCTCTGCCAGTGGGAGAGAACTGGAGCTTGCACCGACCCTAGCCGGGGCCTGGGACCATTGACGCGCCCTCTGCCAGCGAGAGAGAACTGAAGCTTGCACCGACCCTAGCCGGGGCCTGGGACCATTGATGCGCCCTCTGCCAGCGAGAGAGAACTGAAGCTTGCACCGACCCTAGCCGGGTCCATGGACCATTGACGCGCCCTCTGCCAGTGGGAGAGAACTGAAGCTTGCACCGACCCTAGCCGGGGCCTGGGACCATTGACGCGCCCTCTGCCAGCGAGAGAGAACTGAAGCTTGCACCGACCCTAGCCGGGGCCTGGGACCATTGACGCGCCCTCTGCCAGTGGGAGAGAACTGAAGCTTGCACCGACCCTAGCCGGGGCCTGGGACCATTGACGCGCCCTCTGCCAGCGAGAGAGAACTGAAGCTTGCACCGACCCTAGCCGGGGCCTGGGACCATTGACGCGCCCTCTGCCAGTGGGAGAGAACTGAAGCTTGCACCAACCCTAGCCGGGGCCTGGGACCATTGAAGCGTCTTCTGCCAGCGAGAGAGAACTGAAGCTTGCACCGACCCTAGCCGGGGCCTGGGACCATTGACGCGCCCTCTGCCAGCGAGAGAGAACTGAAGCTTGCACCGACCCTAGCCGGGGCCTGGGACCATTGACGCGCCCTCTGCCAGTGGGAGAGAACTGGAGCTTGCACCGACCCTAGCCGGGGCCTGGGACCATTGACGCGCCCTCTGCCAGCGAGAGAGAACTGAAGCTTGCACCGACTCTAGCCGGGGTCTGGGACCATTGACGCGCCCTCTGCCAGCGAGAGAGAACTGAAGCTTGCACCGACCCTAGCCGGGGCCTGGGACCATTGACGCGCCCTCTGCCAGCGAGAGAGAACTGAAGCTTGCACCGACCCTAGCCGGGGCCTGGGACCATTGACGCGCCCTCTGCCAGTGGGAGAGAACTGGAGCTTGCACCGACCCTAGCCGGGGTCTGGGACCATTGACGCGCCCTCTGCCAGTGGGAGAGAACTGGAGCTTGCACCGACCCTAGCCGGGGCCTGGGACCATTGACGCGCCCTCTGCCAGTGGGAGAGAACTGGAGCTTGCACCGACCCTAGCCGGGGCCTGGGACCATTGACGCGCCCTCTGCCAGCGAGAGAGAACTGAAGCTTGCACCGACCCTAGCCGGGGTCTGGGACCATTGATGCGCCCTCTGACAGCGAGAGAGAACTGAAGCTTGCACCGACCCTAGCCGGGGCCTGGGACCATTGACGCGCCCTCTGCCAGTGGGAGAGAACTGGAGCTTGCACCGACCCTAGCCGGGGCCTGGGACCATTGACGCGCCCTCTGCCAGTGGGAGAGAACTGAAGCTTGCACCGACCCTAGCCGGGGTCTGGGCCCTTGAAGCACCCACTGCCAGTGAGAGAGAACTGAAGCTTGCACCGACCCTAGCCGGGGTCTGGACCCTTGAAGCACCCACTGCCAGTGAGAGAGAACTGAAGCTTGCACCGACCCTAGCCGGGGTCTGGGACCATTGACGCGCCCTCTGCCAGTGGGAGAGAACTGGAGCTTGCACCGACCCTAGCCGGGGCCTGGGACCATTGACGCGCCCTCTGCCAGTGGGAGAGAACTGGAGCTTGCACCGACCCTAGCCGGGGTCTGGGACCATTGACGCGCCCTCTGCCAGTGGGAGAGAACTGGAGCTTGCACCGACCCTAGCCGGGGCCTGGGACCATTGACGCGCCCTCTGCCAGCGAGAGAGAACTGAAGCTTGCACCGACCCTAGCCGGGGCCTGGGACCATTGATGCGCCCTCTGCCAGCGAGAGAGAACTGAAGCTTGCACCGACCCTAGCCGGGTCCATGGACCATTGACGCGCCCTCTGCCAGTGGGAGAGAACTGAAGCTTGCACCGACCCTAGCCGGGTCCATGGACCATTGACGCGCCCTCTGACAGCGAGAGAGAACTGAAGCTTGCACCGACCCTAGCCGGGGCCTGGGACCATTGACGCGCCCTCTGCCAGCGAGAGAGAACTGGAGCTTGCACCGACCCTAGCCGGGGCCTGGGACCATTGACGCGCCCTCTGCCAGTGGGAGAGAACTGAAGCTTGCACCGACCCTAGCCGGGGCCTGGGACCATTGACGCGCCCTCTGACAGCGAGAGAGAACTGAAGCTTGCACCGACCCTAGCCGGGGCCTGGGACCATTGACGCGCCCTCTGCCAGTGGGAGAGAACTGAAGCTTGCACCGACCCTAGCCGGGTCCATGGACCATTGACGCGCCCTCTGCCAGTGGGAGAGAACTGGAGCTTGCACCGACCCTAGCCGGGGCCTGGGACCATTGAAGCGTCTTCTGCCAGTGGGAGAGAACTGGAGCTTGCACCGACCCCAGCAAAGTGTAGAACGTCTGGAGAACCTTCTGCCAGAGAACAGAAGCTGGTTCCAACCCAAACCAGCATCTAGAACCCCTACAGTGCCAGGTGCAGAGGCAGCGAAGCAAAGCTGGCACCAACCCTAACCAGAGTGTGGAACCCCTACATGCCATCTATAGAGGTACAGAACCAAAGTTAGCACCAACCCTAACCAGAGTATAAACCCCCTTCCATGCCATCTGTAGAGGTAGAGAACAGAAGCTGCACCAACCTCAGCCAAAGTCTAGAAACCTTGAAGTGCCCTCTGCCAGAGGACGAGAACAGAAGCTTGCTCCTAACCTAGCAAAGTGTAGAGCCTCTGCAGCGCCCTCTGCCAGATGTGGAGAGCCAAAGCTGGCACCACCCCTGGCCAATGTCTGGAACCCCTGCAGCGCCCTCTGCCAAATGTAGTGAACCAAAGCTGGCACCACCCCTGGCCAATGTCTGGAACCCCTGCAGCGCCCTCTGCCAAATGTAGTGAACCAAAGCTGGCACCACCCCTGGCCAACGTCTGGAACCCCTGCAGCGCCCTCTGCCAAATGTAGTGAACCAAAGCTGGCACCACCCCTGGCCAACGTCTGGAACCCCTGCAGCGCCCTCTGCCAAGTGTAGAGAAGCAAACCTGGCACCACCTCTGGCAAAAGTCTCGAACCCCTGCAGCGCCCTCTGCCAGATGTGGAGAACTAAAGCTGTCACCACCCCATGCCAAAGTAATTCTTTACTCATTGTGTGATAAGTCCCTTCCATGTGGGTTCTCTCTATTGGTCATTCACCTAGTTTAATAATGGTTGCTTTTTGATTAACTTAGCTATAGACCTTTTCCTACCTTACCACCTCTGGCCAAAGTCAGAACCCCTGCAGTGCCCTCTGCCAGATGTGGAGAGCCAAAGCTGGCAACACCCCTGGCCAACGTCTGGAACCCCTGCAGTGCTCTCTGCCAGATGTGGCGAGCCAAAGCTGGCACCACCCCTGGCCAATGTCTGGAACCCCTGCAGTGCCCTCTGCCAGATGTGGAGAGCCAAAGCTGGCACCACCTCTGGCCAAAGTCAGAACCCCTGCAGCGCCCTCTGCCAGATGTGGAGAGCCAAAGCTGGCACCACCTCTGGCCAAAGTCAGAACCCCTGCAGCGCCCTCTGCCAGATGTGGAGAGCCAAAGCTGGTACCACCCTTAGACCAAGTCAGAACCCCTGCAGTGCCCTCTGCCAGATGTGGAGAGCCAAAGCTGGCACCACCTCTGGCCAAAGTCAGAACCCCTGCAGCGCCCTCTGCCAGATGTGGAGAGCCAAAGCTGGTACCACCCTTAGACCAAGTCAGAACCCCTGCAGTGCCCTCTGCCAGATGTGGAGAGCCAAAGCTGGCACCACCTCTGGCCAAAGTCAGAACCCCTGCAGCGCCCTCTGCCAGATGTGGAGAGCCAAAGCTGGTACCACCCTTAGACCAAGTCAGAACCCCTGCAGTGCCCTCTGCCAGATGTGGAGAGCCAAGGCTGGCACTACCCCTGGCCAAAGTCTGGAACCCCTGCAGCGCCCTCTGCCAGATGTGGAGAGCCAAAGCTGGCACCACCCCTGGCCAAAGTCAGAACCCCTGCAGTGCCCTCTGCCAGATGTGGAGAGCCAAAGCTGGCAACACCCCTAGCCAACGTCTGGAACCCCTGCAGTGCTCTCTGCCAGATGTGGAGAGCCAAAGCTGGCACCACCTCTGGCCAAAGTCAGAACCCCTGCAGCGCCCTCTGCCAGATGTGGAGAGCCAAAGCTGGCACCACCTCTGGCCAAAGTCAGAACCCCTGCAGCGCCCTCTGCCAGATGTGGAGAGCCAAAGCTGGTACCACCCTTAGACCAAGTCAGAACCCCTGCAGTGCCCTCTGCCAGATGTGGAGAGCCAAAGCTGGCACCACCTCTGGCCAAAGTCAGAACCCCTGCAGCGCCCTCTGCCAGATGTGGAGAGCCAAAGCTGGTACCACCCTTAGACCAAGTCAGAACCCCTGCAGTGCCCTCTGCCAGATGTGGAGAGCCAAGGCTGGCACCACCCCTGGCCAAAGTCTGGAACCCCTGCAGCGCCCTCTGCCAGATGTGGAGAGCCAAAGCTGGCACCACCCCTGGCCAATGTCTGGAACACCTGCAGTGCCCTCTGCCAGATGTGGAGAGCCAAAGCTGGCACCACCCCTGGCCAATGTCTGGAACCCCTGCAGTGCCCTCTGCCAGATGTGGAGAGCCAAAGCAGGTACCACCCTTAGACCAAGTCAGAACCCCTGCAGTGCCCTCTGCCAGATGTGGAGAGCCAAAGCTGGCAACACCCCTGGCCAACGTCTGGAACCCCTGCAGTGCCCTCTGCCAGATGTGGAGAGCCAAAGCTGGTACCACCCTTAGACCAAGTCAGAACCCCTGCAGTGCCCTCTGCCAGATGTGGAGAGCCAAAGCTGGCAACACCCCTGGCCAACGTCTAGAACCCCTGCAGTGCCCTCTGCCAGATGTGGAGAGCCAAAGCTGGCACCACCCCTGGCCAATGTCTGGAACCCCTGCAGCGCCCTCTGCCAAATGTAGTGAACCAAAGCTGGCACCACCCCTGGCCAACGTCTGGAACCCCTGCAGCGCCCTCTGCCAAATGTAGTGAACCAAAGCTGGCACCACCCCTGGCCAACGTCTGGAACCCCTGCAGCGCCCTCTGCCAAATGTAGTGAACCAAAGCTGGCACCACCCCTGGCCAACGTCTGGAACCCCTGCAGTGCCCTCTGCCAAGTGTAGAGAAGCAAACCTGGCACCACCTCTGGCAAAAGTCTCGAACCCCTGCAGCGCCCTCTGCCAGATGTGGAGAACTAAAGCTGTCACCACCCCATGCCAAAGTAATTCTTTACTCATTGTGTGATAAGTCCCTTCCATGTGGGTTCTCTCTATTGGTCATTCACCTAGTTTAATAATGGTTGCTTTTTGATTAACTTAGCTATAGACCTTTTCCTACCTTACCACCTCTGGCCAAAGTCAGAACCCCTGCAGTGCCCTCTGCCAGATGTGGAGAGCCAAAGCTGGCAACACCCCTGGCCAACGTCTGGAACCCCTGCAGTGCTCTCTGCCAGATGTGGCGAGCCAAAGCTGGCACCACCCCTGGCCAATGTCTGGAACCCCTGCAGCGCCCTCTGCCAGATGTGGAGAGCCAAAGCTGGTACCACCCTTAGACCAAGTCAGAACCCCTGCAGTGCCCTCTGCCAGATGTGGAGAGCCAAAGCTGGCAACACCCCTGGCCAACGTCTGGAAACCCTGCAGTGCCCTCTGCCAGACGTGGAGAGCCAAAGCTGGTACCACCCTTAGACCAAGTCAAAACCCCTGCAGTGCCCTCTGCCAGATGTGGAGAGCCAAAGCTGGCAACACCCCTGGCCAACGTCTAGAACCCCTGCAGTGCCCTCTGCCAGATGTGGAGAGCCAAAGCTGGCACCACCCCTGGCCAATGTCTGGAACCCCTGCAGTGCCCTCTGCCAGATGTGGAGAGACAAAGCTGGCACCACCCCTGGCCAATGTCTGGAACCCCTGCAGTGCCCTCTGCCAGATGTGGAGAGCCAAAGCTGGCAACACCCTTGGCCAACGTCTGGAACCCCTGCAGTGCCCTCTGCCAAGTGTAGAGAAGCAAACCTGGCACCACCCCTGGCAAAAGTCTGGAACCCCTGCAGTGCCCTGTGCCAGATGTGGAGAACCAAAGCTGGCACCAGCCCATGCCAAAGTCTGGAACCCCTGCAGCGCCCTCTGCCAGATGTGGAGAGCCAAAGCTGGCACCACCCCTGGCCAAAGTCTGGAACCCCTGCAGCGCCCTCTGCCAGATGTGGAGAGCCAAAGCTGGCGCCACCCCTGGCCAAAGTCTGGAACCCCTGCTGCGCCCTCTGCCAGATGTGGAGAGCCAAAGCTGGCACCACCCCTGGCCAAAGTCTGGAACCCCTGCAGCGCCCTCTGCCAGATGTGGAGAGCCAAAGCTGGCACCACCCCTGGCCAAAGTCTGGAACCCCTGCAGCGCCCTCTGCCAGATGTGGAGAGCCAAGGCTGGCACCACCCCTGGCCAAAGTCTGGAACCCCTGCTGCGCCCTCTGCCAGATGTGCAGAACCAAAGCTGGCACCACCCCAGGCCAATGTCTGGAACCCCTGCAGTGCCCTCTGCCAGATGTGGAGAGCCAAAGCTTGCACCACCTCTGGCCAAAGTCAGAACCCCTGCAGCGCCCTCTGCCAGATGTGGAGAGCCAAAGCTGGCAACACCCCTGGCCAACGTTTGGAACCCCTGCAGTGCCCTCTGCCAGATGTGGAGAGCCAAAGCTGGCAACACCCCTGGCCAACGTTTGGAACCCCTGCAGTGCCCTCTGCCAGATGTGGAGAGCCAAAGCTGGTACCACCCTTAGACCAAGTCAGAACCCCTGCAGTGCCCTCTGCCAGATGTGGAGAGCCAAAGCTGGCAACACCCCTGGCCAACGTCTGGAACCCCTGCAGTGCCTTCTGCCAGATGTGGAGAGCCAAAGCTGGCACCACCCCTGGCCAATGTCTGGAACCCCTGCAGTGCCCTCTGCCAGATGTGGAGAGCCAAAGCTGGCACCACCCCTGGCCAATGTCTGGAACCCCTGCAGTGCCCTCTGCCAAATGTGGAGAGCCAAAGCTGGCAACACCCTTGGCCAACGTCTGGAACCCCTGCAGTGCCCTCTGCCAAGTGTAGAGAAGCAAACCTGGCACCACCCCTGGCAAAAGTCTGAAGCCCCTGCAGTGCCCTGTGCCAGATGTGGAGAACCAAAGCTGGCACCAGCCCATGCCAAAGTCTGGAACCCCTGCAGCGCCCTCTGCCAGATGTGGAGAGCCAAAGCTGGCACCACCCCTGGCCAAAGTCTGGAACCCCTGCAGCGCCCTCTGCCAGATGTGGAGAGCCAAAGCTGGCACCACCCCTGGCCAAAGTCTGGAACCCCTGCAGCGCCCTCTGCCAGATGTGGAGAGCCAAAGCTGGCACCACCGCAGGGCAAAGTCTGGAACCCCTGCAGCGGCCTCTGCCAGATGTGGAGAGCCAAAGCTGGCACCACCGCAGGCCAAAGTCTGGAACCCCTGCAGCGCCCTCTGCCAGATGTGGAGAGCCAAAGCTGGCACCACCCCTGGCCAAAGTCTGGAACCCCTGCTGCGCCCTCTGCCAGATGTGGAGAGCCAAGGCTGGCACCACCCCTGGCCAAAGTCTGGAACCCCTGCAGCGCCCTCTGCCAGATGTGGAGAGCCAAGGCTGGCACCACCCCTGGCCAAAGTCTGGAACCCCTGCTGCGCCCTCTGCCAGATGTGCAGAACCAAAGCTGGCTCCACCCCAGGCCAAAGTCTGGAACCCTTGCTGCGCCCTCTGCCAGATGTGGAGAGCCAAGGCTGGCACCACCCCTGGCCAAAGTCTGGAACCCCTGCAGCGCCCTCTGCCAGATGTGGAGAGCCAAGGCTGGCACCACCCCAGGCCAATGTCTGGAACCCCTGCAGTGCCCTCTGCCAGATGTGCAGAACCAAAGCTGGCTCCACCCCAGGCCAAAGTCTGGAACCCCATGCAGCGCCCTCTGCCAGATGTAGAGGGCCAAAGCTGGCACCACCCCTGGCCAAAGTCTGGAACCCTCCTGCGCCCTCTGCCAGATGTGGAGATCCAAAGCCGAGTCTAGAAATACAAAGACTGCAGCGGTGGGCGGATCGCTTGCATTCATCTCTGCCACTTGTAGTAACTCTTGACTCATCCAGATTCTTTTTATTTCCAAGAAATAAATTCTTACCGACATATTGCACATCACCCAATTCATTGACATGGTACAGTTACAAATATCACAAAACTAAATTAATACATCCAACACATAACACCAAGCTGAAACAAGAATAAAATGGTACATAAAATAAAATATCTTCCAACTTAAACCCATTGAGCGATCTGCAGCTCATCTATCCCACTCGCATCAAAGTGTTTGAAGTGCATCTGTTGAACCAGCCACATGCAAGACTCATTTATTTATTTATTTATGAGCTTATAAAGCGCACTTATGCCCAAGGGCGTCCTGGCGCTACATACTGAAACCGGAGCTGATCGGGGGGGGGGGGGGGGGGGGGGGTGTTAATCCATGAATAGCCAGGTCTTGAGCCCCTTTCGGAATGAAAGAAGCTCTGGTGTGTTTCTAGGATGCCCAGGCAGGTTGTTCCAGGCTTCTGCCGCACAGACGAGGAAGCTGCTTCCTCCCCATCTGGCCTTTTTTGCCCGTGGCACCACCACCAGTTTGCTGTCAGCTGATCGAAGCGCTCTGCCCGGCACATACCTTTTTATCCCACTGCTCAAAAACTCTGGGGCTATGCCCTTCAGTGCTTTAAAGACTGTGCATAGAGCCTTGAACTGAGCACACCTGAGTACTGGCAGCCCGTGCAGTTGTCTGAGCCCCTCACGTAGTGACACAAATCTAGGGATCCCAAGCAGCAGTCTAGCGCCGCGTCTTGAACCAACTGCAATCTGTATTCATGCTTTTTTCTCAAATTGAGATACAGGCTATTGCAGTAGTGCAAACGCGACAGTGTGAGGGCAGTGACGGTTTGCGCAACAAAAAAGCATTGTACAGGCCAACACGGCGCAACCCGGCAGAGAGGCGATCCGTATTTACAACCTCTGACAGGGCACCATAGGACAGTCAGCCCTGCTGGAGTATGAACAACCTCTGACAGGCACCGTAGGACAGGCAGCCCTGTTGGAGTATGAACAACCTCTGACAGGACACCATAGGACAGTCAGCCCTGCTGGAGTATGAAGAACCTCTGACAGGGCACAGTGGGACAGTCCGCCCTGCTGGAGTATGAACAACCTCTGACAGGACACCATAGCACAGTCCGCCCTGCTGGAGTATGAACAATCTCTGACAGGGCACCATAGGACAGTCAGCCCTGCTGGAGTATGAACAACCTCTGACAGGACACCATAGGACAGTCCGCCCTGCTGGAGTATGAACAATCTCTGACAGGGCACCGTAGGACAGGCAGCCCTGCTGGAGTATGAACAACCTCTGAGAGGACACCATAGGACAGTCAGCCCTGCTGGAGTATGAAGAACCTCTGACAGGGCACCATAGGACAGGCAGCCCTGCTGGAGTATGAACAACCTCTGACAGGACACCTTAGGACAGTCAGCCCTGCTGGAGTATGAACAACCTCTGACAGGGCAGCATAGGACAGGCAGCCCTGCTGGAGTATGAACAACCTCTGGCAGGGCACCGTAGGACAGTCCGCCCTGCTGGAGTATGAACAACCTCTGATAGGGCACCGGAGGACAGTCAGCCCTGCTGGAGTATGAACAGCCTCTGACAGGGCACCATAGGACAGGCAGCCCTGCTGGAGTATGAACAACCTCTGACAGGGCACCATAGGACAGTCAGCCCTGCTGGAGTATGAACAACCTCTGACAGGGCACCGTTGGACAGGCAGCCCTGCTGGAGTATGAACAACCTCTGACAGGGCACCGTAGGACAGGCAGCCCTGCTGGAGTATGAACAACCTCTGACAGGGCACCATAGGACAGTTCGCCCTGCTGGAGTATGAACAACCTCTGCTAGGGCACCGGAGGACAGTCAGCCCTGCTGGAGTATGAACAGCCTCTGACAGGGCACCATAGGACAGGCAGCCCTGCTGGAGTATGAACAACCTCTGACAGGACACCATAGGACAGTCCGCCCTGCTGGAGTATGAACAACCTCTGACAGGACACCATAGGACAGTCCGCCCTGCTGGAGTATGAACAATCTCTGACAGGGCACCGTAGGACAGGCAGCCCTGCTGGAGTATGAACAACCTCTGACAGGACACCATAGGACAGTCAGCCCTGCTGGAGTATGAACAGCCTCTGACAGGGCACCATAGGACAGGCAGCCCTGCTGGAGTATGAACAACCTCTGACAGGACACCATAGGACAGTCCGCCCTGCTGGAGTATGAACAATCTCTGACAGGGCACCATAGGACAGTCAGCCCTGCTGGAGTATGAACAACCTCTGACAGGGCACCATAGGACAGTCCGCCCTGCTGGAGTATGAACAACCTCTGATAGGGCACCGGAGGACAGTCAGCCCTGCTGGAGTATGAACAGCCTCTGACAGGGCACCATAGGACAGACAGCCCTGCTGGAGTATGAACAACCTCTGACAGGACACCATAGGACAGTCCGCCCTGCTGGAGTATGAACAACCTCTGACAGGACACCATAGGACAGTCCGCCCTGCTGGAGTATGAACAATCTCTGACAGGGCACCGTAGGAGAGGCAGCCCTGCTGGAGTATGAACAACCTCTGACAGGACACCATAGGACAGTCAGCCCTGCTGGAGTATGAACAGCCTCTGACAGGGCACCATAGGACAGGCAGCCCTGCTGGAGTATGAACAACCTCTGACAGGGCACCATAGGACAGTCAGCCCTGCTGGAGTATGAACAACCTCTGACAGGGCACCGCAGGACAGTCAGCCCTACTGGAGTATGAACAACCTCTGACAGGGCACCACAGGACAGTCAGCCCTGCAGGAGTATGAACAACCTCTGACAGGACACCATAGGACAGTCCGCCCTGCTGGAGTATGAACAACCTCTGACAGGACACCATAGGACAGTCCGCCCTGCTGGAGTATGAACAATCTCTGACAGGGCACCGTAGGACAGGCAGCCCTGCTGGAGTATGAACAACCTCTGACAGGACACCATAGGACAGTCAGCCCTGCTGGAGTATGAACAACCTCTGAAAGGGCACCGTAGGACAGTCCGCCCTGCTGGAGTATGAACAACCTCTGACAGGGCACCGGAGGACAGTCAGCCCTGCTGGAGTATGAACAGCCTCTGACAGGGCACCATAGGACAGGCAGCCCTGCTGGAGTATGAACAACCTCTGACAGGGCACCATAGGACAGTCAGCCCTGCTGGAGTATGAACAACCTCTGACAGGGCACCGTTGGACAGGCAGCCCTGCTGGAGTATGAACAACCTCTGACAGGGCACCGTAGGACAGGCAGCCCTGCTGGAGTATGAACAACCTCTGACAGGGCACCATAGGACAGTTCGCCCTGCTGGAGTATGAACAACCTCTGCTAGGGCACCGGAGGACAGTCAGCCCTGCTGGAGTATGAACAGCCTCTGACAGGGCACCATAGGACAGGCAGCCCTGCTGGAGTATGAACAACCTCTGACAGGACACCATAGGACAGTCCGCCCTGCTGGAGTATGAACAACCTCTGACAGGACACCATAGGACAGTCCGCCCTGCTGGAGTATGAACAATCTCTGACAGGGCACCGTAGGACAGGTGCCCTGCTGGAGTATGAACAACCTCTGACAGGACACCATAGGACAGTCAGCCCTGCTGGAGTATGAACAGCCTCTGACAGGGCACCATAGGACAGGCAGCCCTGCTGGAGTATGAACAACCTCTGACAGGACACCATAGGACAGTCCGCCCTGCTGGAGTATGAACAATCTCTGACAGGGCACC
Organism: Lissotriton helveticus; assembly: GCF_964261635.1. Classification (NCBI taxonomy): domain Eukaryota; kingdom Metazoa; phylum Chordata; class Amphibia; order Caudata; family Salamandridae; genus Lissotriton; species Lissotriton helveticus. Next base: position 2,131,190,819 of record NC_136065.1, on the reverse strand, counting down.
ATAGGACAGTCAGCCCTGCTGGAGTATGAACAACCTCTGACAGGGCACCATAGGACAGTCCGCCCTGCTGGAGTATGAACAACCTCTGATAGGGCACCGGAGGACAGTCAGCCCTGCTGGAGTATGAACAGCCTCTGACAGGGCACCATAGGACAGACAGCCCTGCTGGAGTATGAACAACCTCTGACAGGACACCATAGGACAGTCCGCCCTGCTGGAGTATGAACAACCTCTGACAGGACACCATAGGACAGTCCGCCCTGCTGGAGTATGAACAATCTCTGACAGGGCACCGTAGGAGAGGCAGCCCTGCTGGAGTATGAACAACCTCTGACAGGACACCATAGGACAGTCAGCCCTGCTGGAGTATGAACAGCCTCTGACAGGGCACCATAGGACAGGCAGCCCTGCTGGAGTATGAACAACCTCTGACAGGGCACCATAGGACAGTCAGCCCTGCTGGAGTATGAACAACCTCTGACAGGGCACCGCAGGACAGTCAGCCCTACTGGAGTATGAACAACCTCTGACAGGGCACCACAGGACAGTCAGCCCTGCAGGAGTATGAACAACCTCTGACAGGACACCATAGGACAGTCCGCCCTGCTGGAGTATGAACAACCTCTGACAGGACACCATAGGACAGTCCGCCCTGCTGGAGTATGAACAATCTCTGACAGGGCACCGTAGGACAGGCAGCCCTGCTGGAGTATGAACAACCTCTGACAGGACACCATAGGACAGTCAGCCCTGCTGGAGTATGAACAACCTCTGACAGGGCACCGTAGGACAGTCCGCCCTGCTGGAGTATGAACAACCTCTGACAGGGCACCAGAGGACAGTCAGCCCTGCTGGAGTATGAACAGCCTCTGACAGGGCACCATAGGACAGGCAGCCCTGCTGGAGTATGAACAACCTCTGACAGGGCACCATAGGACAGTCAGCCCTGCTGGAGTATGAACAACCTCTGACAGGGCACCGCAGGACAGTCAGCCCTACTGGAGTATGAACAACCTCTGACAGGGCACCGTAGGACAGTCCGCTCTGCTGGAGTATGAACAACCTCTGACAGGGCACCGCAGGACAGTCAGCCCTGCTGGAGTATGAACAACCTCTGACAGGGCACCACAGGACAGTCAGCCCTGCTGGAGTATGAACAACCTCTGACAGGGCACCGTAGGACAGGCAGCCCTGCTGGAGAATGAACAACCTCTGACAGGACACCATAGGACAGTCAGCCCTGCTGGAGTATGAACAACATCTGACAAGGCACCATAGGACAGGCAGCCCTGCTGGAGTATGAACAACCTCTGACAGGGCACCGTAGGACAGTCCGCCCTGCTGGAGTATGAACAACCTCTGACAGGGCACCATAGGACAGTCTGCCCTGCTGGAGTATGAACAACCTCTGACAGGGCACCACAGGACAGTCAGCCCTGCTGGAGTATGAACAACCTCTGACAGGGCACCGTAGGAAAGGCAGCCCTGCTGGAGTATGAACAACCTCTGACAGGACACCATAGGACAGTCAGCCCTGCTGGAGTATGAACAACATCTGACAAGGCAACATAGGACAGGCAGCCCTGCTGGAGTATGAACAACCTCTGACAGGGCACCATAGGACAGGCAGCCCTGCTGGAGTATGAACAGCCTCTGACAGGGCACCGTAGGACAGTCAGCCCTGCTGGAGTGTGAACAACCTCTGACAGGGCACCATAGGACAGGCAGCCCTGCTGGAGTAGGATCAACCTGACAGGGCACCGCAGGACAGGCAGCCCTGCTGGAGTATGAACAACCTCTGACAGGCACCATAGGACAGGCAGCCCTGCTGGAGTATGAACAGCCTCTGACAGGGCACCGTAGGACAGGCAGCCCTGCTGGAGTATGAACAACCTCTGACAGGGCACCACAGGACAGGCAGCCCTGCTGGAGTATGAACAACCTCTGACAGGGCACCATAGGACAGTCCGCCCTGCTGGAGTATGAACATCCTCTGACAGGGCACCGTAGGACAGTCCGCCCTGCTGGAGTATGAACAGCCTCTGACAGGGCACCGTAGTACAGGCAGCCCTGCTGGAGTATGAACAACCTCTGACAGGGCACCATAGGACAGGCAGCCCTGCTGGAGTAGGATGAACCTTTGACAGGGCACCATAGGACAGGCAGCCCTGCTGGAGTATGAACAACCTCTGACAGGGCACCATAGGACAGGCAGCCCTGCTGGAATATGAACAACCTCTGACAGGGCACCATAGGACAGGCAGCCCTGCTGGAGTATGAACAACCTCTGACAGGGCACCATAGGACAGGCAGCCCTGCTGGAGTATGAACAACCTCTGACAGGGCACCATAGGACAGGCAGTCCTGCTGGAGTATGAACAACCTCTGACAGGGCACCGTAGGACAGGCAGCCCTGCTGGAGTATGAACAACCTCTGACAGGGCACCATAGGACAGGCAGCCCTGCTGGAGTAGGATCAACCTTTGACAGGGCACCGTAGTACAGGCAGCCCTGCTGGAGTATGAACAACCTCTAGCAGGGCACAATAGGACAGGCAGCCCTGCTGGAGTAGGATCAGCCTTTGACAGGGCACCATAGGACAGGCAGCCCTGCTGGAGTATGAACAACCTCTGACAGGGCACCGTAGGACAGGCAGCCCTGCTGGAGTATGAACAGCCTCTGACAGGGCACCGTAGGACAGTCAGCCCTGCTGGAGTGTGAACAACCTCTGACAGGGCACCATAGGACAGGCAGCCCTGCTGGAGTATGAACAGCCTCTGACAGGGCACCGTAGTACAGGCAGCCCTGCTGGAGTATGAACAACCTCTGACAGGTCACCATAGCACAGGCAGCCCTGCTGGAGTAGGATGAACCTTTGACAGGGCACCATAGGACAGGCAGCCCTGCTGGAGTATGAACAACCTCTGACAGGGCACCGTAGGACAGGCAGCCCTGCTGGAGTAAGAACAACCTCTGAGAGGGCACCGTAGGACAGGCAGCCCTGCTGGAGTATGAACAACCTCTGACAGGCACCATAGGACAGTCAGCCCTGCTGGAGTATGAACAACCTCTGACAGGGCACCGCAGGACAGTCAGCCCTGCTGGAGTATGAACAACCTCTGACAGGGCACCGTAGGACAGGCAGACCTGCTGGAGTATGAACAACCTCTGACAGGGCACCATAGGACAGGCAGCCCCGCTGGAGTAGGATCAACCTTTGACAGGGCACCGTAGTACAGGCAGCCCTGCTGGAGTATGAACAACCTCTGACAGGGCACCGTAGGACACGCAGCCCTGCTGGAGTGTGAACAACCTCTGACAGGGCACCGTAGGACAGGCAGCCCTGCTGGAGTATGAACAACCTCTGACAGGCACCATAGGACAGTCAGCCCTGCTGGAGTATGAACAACCTCTGACAGGGCACCACAGGACAGTCAGCCCTGCCGGAGTATGAACAACCTCTGACAGGGCACCACAGGACAGTCAGCCCTGCTGGAGTATGAACAACCTCTGACAGGACACCATAGGACAGTCAGCCCTGCTGGAGTATGAACAACCTCTGACAGGGCAGCGTAGGACAGGCAGCCCTGCTGGAGTATGAACAACCTCTGACAGGGCAACGTAGGACAGTCAGCCCTGCTGGAGTGTGAACAACCTCTGACAGCGTACAATAGGACAGGCAGCCCTGCTGGAGTATGAACAGCCTCTGACAGGGCACCGTAGTACAGGCAGCCCTGCTGGAGTATGAACAACCTCTGACAGGGCACCATAGCACAGGCAGCCCTGCTGGAGTAGGATCAACCTTTGACAGGGCACCATAGGACAGGCAGCCCTTATGGAGTATGAACAACCTCTGATGGGGCACCATAGGACAGGCAGCCCTTATGGAGTATGAACAACCTCTGATGGGGCACCGTAGGACAGGCAGCCCTGCTGGAGTAGGATCAACCTTTGACAGGGCACCGTAGTACAGGCAGCCCTGCTGGAGTATGAACAACCTCTGACAGGGCACCGTAGGACACGCAGCCCTGCTGGAGTGTGAACAACCTCTGACAGGGCACCGTAGGACAGGCAGCTCTGCTGGAGTATGAACAACCTGTGACAGGCACCATAGGACAGTCATCCCTGCTGGAGTATGAACAACCTCTGACAGGGCACCGCAGGACAGTCAGCCCTGCCGGAGTATGAACAACCTCTGACAGGGCACCGTAGGACAGGCAGCCCTGCTGGAGTATGACCAACCTCTGACAGGCACCATAGGACAGTCAGCCCTGCTGGAGTATGAACAACCTCTGACAGGGCACCGCAGGACAGTCAGCCCTGCTGGAGTATGATCAGCCTCTGACAGGGCACCGTAGGACAGGCAGCCCTGCTGGAGTATGAACAGCCTCTGACAGGGCAGCGTAGGACAGGCAGCCCTGCTGGAGTATGAACAACCTCTGACAGGGCACCATAGGACAGTGTGCCCTGCTGGAGTATGAACAACCTCTGACAGGGCACCGTAGGACAGTCCGCCCACCTGGAGTATGAACAACCTCTGACAGGGCACCATAGGACAGTCAGCCCTGCTGGAGTATGAACAACCTCTGACAGGACACCATAGGACAGTCAGCCCTGCTGGAGTATGAACAACCTCTGACAGGGCACCGTCTGACAGGCAGCCCTGCTGGTGTATGAACAACCTCTGACAGGGCACCGTAGGACAGTCCGCCCTGCTGGAGTATGAACATCCTCTGACAGGGCACCGTAGGACAGTCAGCCCTGCTGGAGTATGAACAACCTCTGACAGGGCACCGTAGGACAATCAGCCCTGCTGGAGTATGAACAACCTCTGACAGGACACCATAGGACAGTCAGCCCTGCTGGAGTATGAACAACCTCTGATAGGGCACCATCGGACAGTCAGCCCTGCTAGAGTATGAACAACCTCTGACAGGGCACCGCAGGACAGTCAGCCCTGCTGGAGTATGAACAACCTCTGACAGGGCATTGTAGGACAGGCAGCCCTGCTGGAGTATGAACAACCTCTGACAGGCACCATAGGACAGTCAGCCCTGCTGGAGTATGAACAACCTCTGACAGGCACCGCAGGACAGTCAGCCCTGCTGGAGTATGAACAGCCTCTGACAGGGCACTGTAGGACAGGCAGCCCTGCTGGAGTATGAACAGCCTCTGACAGGGCACCGTAGGACAGGCAGCCCTGCTGGAGTATGAACAACCTCTGACAGGGCACCATAGGACAGGCAGCCCTGCTGGAGTATGAACAGCCTCTGACAGGGCACCGTAGTACAGGCAGCCCTGCTGGAGTATGAACAACCTCTGACAGGGCACCATAGCACAGGCAGCCCTGCTGGAGTAGGATCAACCTTTGACAGGGCACCATAGGACAGGCAGCCCTGATGGAGTATGAACAACCTCTGATGGGGCACCGTAGGACAGGCAGCCCTGCTGGAGTAAGAACAACCTCTGACAGGGCACCGTAGGACAGGCAGCCCTGCTGGAGTATGAACAACCTCTGATAGGCACCATAGGACAGTCAGCCCTGCTGGAGTATGAACAACCTCTGACAGGGCACCGCAGGACAGTCAGCCCTGCTGGAGTATGAACAACCTCTGACAGGGCACCGTAGGACAGGCAGACCTGCTGGAGTATGAACAACCTCTGACAGGGCACCATAGGACAGGCAGCCCTGCTGGAGTAGGATCAACCTTTGACAGGGCACCGTAGTACAGGCAGCCCTGCTGGAGTATGAACAACCTCTGACAGGGCACCGTAGGACACGCAGCCCTGCTGGAGTGTGAACAACCTCTGACAGGGCACCGTAGGACAGGCAGCCCTGCTGGAGTATGAACAACCTGTGACAGGCACCATAGGACAGTCAGCCCTGCTGGAGTATGAACAACCTCTGACAGGGCACCGCAGGACAGTCAGCCCTGCCGGAGTATGAACAACCTCTGACAGGGCACCGTAGGACAGGCAGCCCTGCTGGCGTATGACCAACCTATGACAGGCACCATAGGACAGTCAGCCCTGCTGGAGTATGAACAACCTCTGACAGGGCACCGCAGGACAGTCAGCCCTGCTGGAGTATGATCAGCCTCTGACAGGGCACCGTAGGACAGGCAGCCCTGCTGGAGTATGAACAGCCTCTGACAGGGCAGCGTAGGACAGGCAGCCCTGCTGGAGTATGAACAACCTCTGACAGGGCACCATAGGACAGTGTGCCCTGCTGGAGTATGAACAACCTCTGACAGGGCACCGTAGGACAGTCCGCCCACCTGGAGTATGAACAACCTCTGACAGGGCACCATAGGACAGTCAGCCCTGCTGGAGTATGAACAACCTCTGACAGGACACCATAGGACAGTCAGCCCTGCTGGAGTATGAACAACCTCTGACAGGGCACCGTAGGACAGGCAGCCCTGCTGGTGTATGAACAACCTCTGACAGGGCACCGTAGGACAGTCCGCCCTGCTGGAGTATGAACATCCTCTGACAGGGCACCGTAGGACAGTCAGCCCTGCTGGAGTATGAACAACCTCTGACAGGGCACCGTAGGACAATCAGCCCTGCTGGAGTATGAACAACCTCTGACAGGACACCATAGGACAGTCAGACCTGCTGGAGTATGAACAACCTCTGATAGGGCACCATCGGACAGTCAGCCCTGCTAGAGTATGAACAACCTCTGACAGGGCACCGCAGGACAGTCAGCCCTGCTGGAGTATGAACAACCTCTGACAGGGCATTGTAGGACAGGCAGCACTGCTGGAGTATGAACAACCTCTGACAGGCACCATAGGACAGTCAGCCCTGCTGGAGTATGAACAACCTCTGACAGGGCACCGCAGGACAGTCAGCCCTGCTGGAGTATGAACAGCCTCTGACAGGGCACCGTAGGACAGGCAGCCCTGCTGGAGTATGAACAGCCTCTGACAGGGCACCGTAGGACAGGCAGCCCTGCTGGAGTATGAACAACCTCTGACAGGGCACCATAGGACAGGCAGCCCTGCTGGAGTATGAACAACCTCTGACAGGGCACCATAGGATAGTCTGCCCTGCTGGAGTATGAACAACCTCTGACAGGGCACCGTAGGACAGTCCGCCCTGCTGGAGTATGAACAACCTCTGACAGGGCACCATAGGACAGTCAGCCCTGCTGGAGTATGAACAACCTCTGACAGGACACCATAGGACAGTCAGCCCTGCTGGAGTATGAACAACCTCTGACAGGGCACCGTAGGACAGGCAGCCCTGCTGGAGTATGAACAACCTCTGACAGGACACCATAGGACAGTCAGCCCTGCTGGAGTATGAACAACCTCTGACAGGGCAGCATAGGACAGGCAGCCCTGCTGGAGTATGAACAACCTCTGGCAGGGCACCGTAGGACAGTCCGCCCTGCTGGAGTATGAACAACCTCTGATAGGGCACCGGAGAACAGTCAGCCCTGCTGGAGTATGAACAGCCTCTGACAGGGCACCATAGGACAGGCAGCCCTGCTGGAGAATGAACAACCTCTGACAGGGCACCATAGGACAGTCAGCCCTGCTGGAGTATGAACAACCTCTGACAGGGCACCGCAGGACAGTCAGCCCTACTGGAGTATGAACAACCTCTGACAGGGCACCGTAGGACAGTCCGCCCTGCTGGAGTATGAACAACCTCTGACAGGGCACCGCAGGACAGTCCGCCCTGCTGGAGTATGAACAACCTCCGACAGGGCACCACAGGACAGTCAGCCCTGCTGGAGTATGAACAACCTCTGACAGGACACCATAGGACAGTCCGCCCTGCTGGAGTATGAACAACCTCTGACAGGACACCATAGGACAGTCCGCCCTGCTGGAGTATGAACAATCTCTGACAGGGCACCGTAGGACAGGCAGCCCTGCTGGAGTATGAACAACCTCTGACAGGACACCATAGGACAGTCAGCCCTGCTGGAGTATGAACAGCCTCTGACAGGGCACCATAGGACAGGCAGCCCTGCTGGAGTATGAACAACCTCTGGCAGGGCACCATAGGACAGGCAGCCCTGCTGGAGTATGAACAACCTCTGACAGGACACCATAGGACAGTCAGCCCTGCTGGAGTATGAACAACCTCTGACAGGGCACCGTAGGACAGTGGAGTTCTGGACTTTTTAGTTCCGTCCAGAGGTGTCAGGGACAACACCCAAAGACCCCGGAGTTCCACCTGTCTTGGTACACAAACAAACAGAAACACGGGCTTCTCGATGGTGGCGTCAAAGACCAAAGGTTTATTACTGCAGGGACACAGAAGTCACAGAAACTACACATGGGCAGTATCTAGGAGCCTGTTCGATTTGTACAAAGAGGGTTGCTCCTTATATACTAAATATTGGGCTTCAGGCAAATTCTTTACATGTTACCACAGTTCTAAACATTCGTGTCTTAAACAATAAATATTTGGCGTTGCACAGGGATCGTCAACAGTATCTGATGTCAAAACATTACAAATGAGGGGTTCCCACTAGTCCATCATAATCCCATGTCAATTCTTCATTCAAGACCCGGACCGCCTCATCGTAAATTTCGTTACCTCCCCCTAATAAAGGCCCAGAAGGAAAGGAGCAGAGCCAGGTGCAGAAGATAGAAAGACAGGATAAGAAATGTTTGTGGGTCGTAAATGGGCACGGTTACCAGCTTCGGCCGCCTAATCATGATCAGGCCAACGAACACAAGAACCAGTATAGCAGGACTGGCCTCAGGCTGGGGAGGCAGTTCTTGCCGAGTCATGCTGCTACAGCGTTGCTGGCCTAAGGTGCACGTGTCACTAGCAAGGTGAATCGCCGGTTAAAGCCTACGTGTCCTTTAATGAAAAGAGGTCATTGCGTGTCCATTGACTATGTGAGGGCAAGGAATACAAAATGGCTTCCGTGTTCTAAGATGGATGCCATGGATAGAACAGAAATGTGTTTGTAACTGGAGTGCTCTTGCTCGTAGCATAGCGAAAATACCAGGGTATACTAAATGGATCATTTGCGGTTCACTGATACCAAAATTATGTATTTACGACAATGTTACAAACACGAGTAAAATCGTCACGGAACCTCAGACCCTCCTTTTGCCCTTACATAGGCAATTACTCAGTCTATATCAGAGTCAGAGTCTAATTCTATGCTCATTAGGTTAGTGACATGTTGTTGTATCATCATCCTGTCTCGTGCCTTTTCTCCTAATGCAGGTGGTTTTCTGAAACAGGTTGCAGCACAGAGGCTACACAGAGCGGGACCACATTGGATAATAAGACAGCACGAGAACAGCAATACTAGGATGACACCAATGACCATCAGAACCTTCCATCCCCACGCTGATACTAGAGTCCAAAACCACTCCATGAAGGACCAGTTTCCCTTATCTACGTGTATAGAGTCGGAAATCTTATGTAGCTTAGAGATTGCTTCATAGACTGTTGGAGCATTATTTGGAATAAAGACACAGCAGCTCGATTGGATCATTCTGCATACCCCACCTCGATCTGCAAGTATTACGTCTAGAACCATACGGTTCTGCAACGTCATGAGACGATCCGCTTGAAGCTCAGCAGTTAAGTTACTAAGGGCACCAGCAGTTTCTGTAATAGTAGATTCAACTACTCGTGTTAGTTGACGTATACTTCTACTATTAGCCATAGGCCCCCAAAACGGAAGGAAACCTTTGAAGAAGTCTCCAGCTTCTTGACCAGCGGTATCTTCCTTGCTGAAGACACCTCTTGCTACTCTGGTTTTGTGATAATCTGAAGAAGCAGTGTATGTCGGAGGTAACAATCGAGCAATATAACATGAACCTGAAAAGTCAGCAGGCAGCCATGTATATGCTCTGTCCTGACAAATGAAGTAGGTACCCCTAGCAGTCAGAAAGGCAGGGGAGGAGTCAGACGGAAATACGTAAGTCTCAACGCACTCACTGCTCCCTAGCTGAGCTCTCGGATTTCTCCCATTTCCTTGCAAACAGACCTGACCTCGGTGAGGCACGACCCAAACTGACGTGGAGCTTTTACGCTTGCTTTCTCCCAAACCAAGGCGGTACTCTGTAGAGTTCCAAGTCAAATACACCAGTAATTCATCTCTAGGATAAGATGGAGTATTATTGACGTCTTTAATCATATCAATAATTCCCTGGACTAAAGCTTTGTTGGCTGAGTTGTATTTAGTGGACCGTGGTGGACGCGGAGGATAGGTCTCAAGGGCATATGAAAAAATGGTCTGAAAGGCCTGAAATGATCCATTATAGCTAAAAGGCAAGACTAGATAGGGAATGCCTTTATCCATAGTGTGAGGTATCAAACCACACACCCAGCAGTCTGTAGTATTAACTATCAGTTGGTGTTGATGCAAGAGCTGTACAAATGTATTGTTAATAAATTCTGAGCGTCGAGCTTGTTCGTGTTCAGGAAATGAGTGGAAAGAATGCATAGAAGAAACCGTAGAAATAGTAGGATCAAGGGAAGGTACTGTAGTTACTGGCATAAAAATCAAATGTACACCAAAGACGATTCCACCCACCAACGTTATTAAAACGATTAAAAATGTAACTGCACATTGCATTAGAAAGCATTTGCTGCGTAGTATTCTGTTCAGTCTATTTCTGCGAACATAAATTACATTTTCTCGTTGTAGCTCAGGAAGCTCCATCTTCTACGACCGTTCGCGACCACTGATGATGTGCACGTAGATGAAAATGCCTCTATCAGCCCTGGGAGTTCCCAGAACTAACAGAAAGATCGACCTTGTGTCGGACCCCCGCAGATTCAACTAGGCACACAGCCACGACCCTACGGCTACCCAGACGGCAAGGCAATTTTAAAACAAAAAGAAACAATACATAGTATTAGCAAACTTCCTGGCTGGAGGCAATGTATAGCAAATTCAAATCTGAAAATAGGCAGTTTCCTGCTTTATTTGTCCATATTGCGAGAACGTAAGTTGTATCTCAGTTTTGCAGGAGCTGTTTGATCTGGAAACAATGTATTTTCAGCTGACGTTGCAATGTTCACGTTCGCAGATGACAAATGTTCTTTTGGTACAGATGACAAATGTTCAGGGTTCACAAGAGCAGTTTCGGGAGGAGAGTCAGAATTTGGTGAATCCGTGATCAGTTCTGCATCGCTGAAAGGTATGAACCTGGGGATTTGTTCCGTTTCAGAGGCACCGATTCCTTTCTTTACCCAGTTGTCGTAAGGAAGTGGCAGAGGCACACGTTTAGCATGAGTCGTATGGATCCAATTTCTTCTTCCGGCCACACGAATAGCAGTTCTCGTTGCTAGCAGGACTTGGAACGGGCCAATAAATCTGGGCTGAAGATTTTTCGTTCTTGCAAAATTTCGGATGACCACCTGATCACCCGGTTTCAGCTGATGGCCTGGACTCTCCGATGGCTTTGGCAATGCATCGAAAACCTGTTGGTGAATAAGACTCAATTTAGCAGTCAAGTCGAAAAGGTAATCAATCAACATTGGGTATTCCAGCTGCTTAAATTCTTTCGGTCTAGGTACCCCCCAAACATTTGCAGGACGACCGAAAACTATTTCGTAGGGACTAAGCCCTACTCTAGAATGTACAGTTGCTCTTGTTGATAGCAAAGCCAAAGGCAATGCGTCTGGCCAGGACAAACCCGTGGATGCTTGTATCTTAGCGAGTTTCAGTTTAAGGGTGCCATTGTAACCCTCGACTAAACCCGCGGACTGGGGATGATTCGCACTATGAAATTTCTGTCTAATCCCTAGGCCGGCACACACACTCTGCATAACTTTCCCTACGAACTCACTTCCGTTGTCTGACCATACAATCCGTGGCATTCCGTATCTGGGGAAGTATTCTTTAAGAAGAATTTTGGCAGTGGATAAGGCAGTATTGTCCTTCAGTGGGTATGCTTCGATCCATCTGGAGAAAGCACAAACTACCACTAGGACGTATTTCAGGTTATTACAACGATCCATGTGAATGAAGTCTAGCTGGATCACTTCAAAGGGGCAGGAAGGAGGAGCGAAGTGACCTGCAGGTGTGGGGATTCCCTTGCCAGGATTATGCAACAAGCATACCATACAATTCCTCACCACTCTCTCTGCACACCTACTAATCCCGTCATTCTTCCAGACCGGAGCCAACATCTTACAAATCCCTTTTGAACTGATGTGTGCTGTTCCATGTGTCATCGTCACTACTGCAAGCACATACGCATCAGGCAACATCCAACGTTGTTGTTCCGACAAGTCAATCCAACACCCACTCGAGTCCAATTTACCCGTGCTCTCTTTCCATGCAAGTTTTTCCTCCTCAGTCGCCTCTTTCTGAATTTCTTTCACGCTTTCCACTGTGTCTTCACACATTCCAGACTCAGAAATCCATCTTGCAGACGTTGCAACATACATTCTACTCATCATATTTCTGGCTGTCCGTTTTGCGATCTCATCAGCAAAAGCATTCCCACGACCAACATCATCCGTGATTGCTTTATGAGCACTGCATTTCACAATCGCAACTTCAGTCGGTAAGGTTAGAGATTCCAACAAGTCATTAACTAGCTGACCATGTTGAATCTTAGTCCCATGGGACGTAATGAAACCTCTCTCTTTCCACAAATGGCCAAAACTATGGGCCACGCCGAACGCGTACTGACTATCTGTGAACACGTTCACTCTCTTTCCCTTAGCTAAAACGCACGCTCTTGTTAGCGCGATCAATTCTGCAGCCTGGGCAGAATTCTGACTCACTCTTGCAGTCTCCACAATCGTACTCAAGGTCGTTACTGCATAAGCAGCAGTCACATCACCATTCTCCAATTTGAAGCAAGATCCGTCAACATACAACGTGCCATCTGGTTCTGACAACGGAGTGTCTTTTAGGTCGATTCGTCCTTTTGTTTCTTCCTCAGTTCTGAAACAACAGTCGTGTGTTTCGGGATCACTCGACTCTTCGCTAGTCGGCAACAATGTTGCTGGATTCAATACATTGCATCTTTTGATCTGAATATGACTAGCTAACAGTGTCAGTTCATAACCTGATAATCTAGCACTGGTAAGGTGTTGCGTCTTGGTTCGGTTCATGAGTGTATCCACAGCATGAGGAACCATGACTACTAACATGTTGTTCATTACTAAACCAGCAGATTGTCGAATGGAAGCTGCAGCTGCGGCTGTAGCTCTCAAGCAACTAGGCAATGCTCTAGCTACTGGATCTAATGTTGATGAAAAATACGCACAAGGGCGTTGTTTATCACCAAATTTCTGCGTCAAAACACTCAATGCACAACCTTCTCTCTCGTGGACATAGAGCGTGAATGGCTTACTGTAGTCGGGTGTACCCAATACAGGTGCTGAACACAGTGCATTTCGTAACTCAGAAAAACTCTGCTGACATTCAGCAGACCATGGTACCGGACTCGGGACACCTTTCCCAGTCAAGGCTACCAATGGTTTTGCTAGAAGAGAAAAATTTGGGATCCATTGCCTACAATATGAGGTAATACCCAAAAAGGCACGTACTTCTCTCTGCGTGCTAGGAACGTTCATCTGTGTAATTGCTTTTATTCTCTCTGGGGTCAACTTCCTTCCCTCCTTTGACAAGAGATGACCTAGGTAGGTCACTTCTTGGCAGCAGTATTGCATTTTTGAAGGTGACACCTTGTGATTCAAATCTGACAAGTGATGCAATAAAGAAATCGTAGCTGTTTTGCAAGTTTCCTTGTCATCGGCAGCCACTAGAAGATCATCGACATACTGTACTAAAGCAGAACTACGAGGAAGTACGAAGGAATCTAACTGGCTTTTTAATGCTTGACTGTAAATGGATGGGCTTTCACAATAACCTTGTGGAGCGCGTTTAAATCTAAAACTTCGTCCTCCTAGAGAGAAACCGAAGATATCTCTGCTTTCCTCGGCTATCGGAATGCTGAAAAAGGCATTTTTCAAGTCGACAACCGAAAACCATGCTGCTGTAGCAGGAATCAACGTTAACAATGCAGTAATGTCTGGAACCACAGGAAACTGTGGGATCACAATTTTATTAACCTCTCTAAGATCAATTACGAACCTATATACTGGAGGCTTTGTAGGGTCAGTTCGTTTCAAAATAGGCAGTACAGGACTATTACAGACATTACCTCTAGTCTCTTCTACAACATCTTTCTTGATCAGGTCTTGCACTATCAGTAGGAGCGCACGCTCACCTTCACTAGAGATTCTGTATTGTGGAATTCGTGGAAGTTTGACATTTGCTTTCAAAGTTACTACATAGGGTGGAATTTCCAATAGGCCTACATCATTAGGACCAGTCGCCCAAAGAGTATCAGGGAGTGAACGCAGCTCTGGTGGGAGCGCATCCATCGACAAGTACATCGGAGAGATTATTCTTTTACCCAACGTAAGCTGTACTCCTGCTGGAGAACAGTACAATGTCGCGTACAGGCGTTTTAACAAGTCTAAACCAAGCAGATTTTCGTTACAACCTGTCGTCAAAATCAGGGGTGCTTTCAATTGACGGGGTCCAACAGAAATAGACAAAGGACCAGAAACAGGGTTGTGAACAGGGGCGCCCGAAAAACCTACTGAAACGTTTGTTGAGCCAGACAAAGGTGCGCCAGGGAGTTTCGCATGTATGATAGAACTTTTTGCTGCACCAGTATCCAACAGAAACGGTTCGACTATACCTGATGTTGCTACTGCGACATAAGGCCCACTCTGATCTACTGGAACTGATACTACTCCCTCTCTTTGTCCATGGCTGTCCTAGTATTCACTTTGCTGACCTTCCTCACTAGCTTCATAATAGTCTTCAACATGATACTGTGGAGACCTATTCTGTTGGGCAGATTGTCCATTACGCTGGTCGAAATAATTAGAGGGGCGATCACTTGTCTGTGGAGGCATAGCACCTCGTCCTCGACCTCTAGTGTTTTGCATAGAACTACCACGACCTCTCTGAGCGGCCGCATCATTATTTTGCGCCCGAACTGGACAATCACTTTTGTAATGACCTTCCTTTTTGCAATAAGCACATTGATTCCATTGGTATTGTGGCCTTTGAAAATTATAATCCGTTCTTTGATATGACCCTTGCTGCATATTAGTTTGATTCATGCGAGGCGGATAAGCTTGCTGTAAAAGTACTTTAGTTTTTAAATCTTTCGTCTTTTTATCTGATTTTTCCTTCTCTTCTTTATCCCTATTTTCGTAGTACTGAGCAGTCGCAAGTATTTGCGCAGTCGTAGAGACAGCCCACGCACTTTCAGAATTCTTTAATTTACCACTAAGTTCTGGCAACAGATTGTGCACAAATTTATCAACAAATAATCTCTGGCCCCCTTCTGTGCTCATATCCTGACCACTATGATCTACGAAAGTCTCTTCGAATCTTGTGAAAAAGTCGGAGACGCTTTCGTCTTTCTTTTGTTTGCATGCGGACAATTTATCCCAGTTAACGCGTAATGCAGGCATTAAGGTTTTCATTAAATCGATTATTCTACCAGGCAAGTTAGCAATTAAAGGTTCAGGTTTGGAACCACCTATTTGTTGACCATCCGCTGCAGTTATAGCTGCCCAGTCACCACCTAGGGCAACTGGATGATTCTCTTTACGAATTTTAGCCCAAATTGGTTGCGGTACTACGTTACCAAATAGCAGATCTATGTCAGCAAGATTCAATACACAAGCGTCAACTGTTTGAGCCAACTCTTTGTAGTACCCTGCAGGATTTTTACGCGGATCTGGCAAGGCCTGTTTTACTGCTAACACTTCAGCTCGCTTCCATGGAATATGTATCCAGACTCTCTGGAATTGGGCCGGAGCGGCTGCAATACCAAGCGGTGCATTAGCTTGCACAGCTTCGCGCCAAATTGGTGGAACCTCTCTCATTGGATATTGACGATTTCGTTTCGTACTACGTTTCTCTAACTCTCTCGGTGAAAGAAGGGATGAGTCGGATCTATAACTTAAAATTAGTTCCATCGCTTCTTTTATATTTTGACCAACTATCATACCTGTAGCAAACTCTTTCTGAACATTAATTAATTCTCCTAAATTTGATTCAGGGTCATCCTCTTCCAATTCCTCACGTAGAAGGAAACACATTTCATCGAACACATATCGTTGTGTCGGTTCGTTCCATTGCATAAATGTATCTAATACATTTTGTACATTATATCTTCCCACTTTCGAAACCCATCTAAGGGCAGTGGAATCTAGTATTCCTCTTTCTTCAGTACTGGGAAGCTGACTACGTCTCTGCACAGAGTCAGAGGTAGGAGTCTTAATCAGAGTTTTATAGAAGGGAGATAGAATATTAGAGACAGAATCAGTGATTCTTCGTCGAACAGAAATCGGAGTCATAATACTTGCAGAGGCAGTGAATAGAGTAGTAGTTGGAATAGATAGATCAGGAACAGTAGGAGTAGCAGGCAAGATAGCTTGTGAAGCAGCAGGTGTGAGTGACACAGGCATAGGAAAAGAAGCCGGCAACCCTGGAAGAGGGGTTGTCGAAGGAACATTAATATTGACCACAGGAGGTACAGGAACTAGATTCAGGGGAGCGGGAACAGGGACACCAGGTTGTCCAGCAACCGGTAATTGAACATTCGGTATAGGTGGAGCCGTAGCACCTCGTGCATACGGTGGGGGTGATCGTAACAAGTAAGACAAAAGGGGATCCTTTTCAGGGTCCTCTACTGTCTTAGCCGTACTCGATGGCAAAGCAGGATAGCACTTGTCTATCGCTAAATTACGCTCTCTATCGGCCACCTCCATCGCTTTCTCAGACTCGTTGAGTTGCAGCTGCCTAGCAGACTGTTCTAAAGTCAACTCTTGCTCTTTCTGTACTTTCTTCAACTTTTTAATTTCTCTCTGTTTAGATTCTTTTCGCCAATAACGGAAAGAATCAAACATTGCCGGCCGGGCTTTCTTCTTAAACAACCTTCTTTCTAGATTATCGAGAACTTCAGGTTCGAAACTACCATGTAGTGGCCAACTAAGGACACCGTCTTTCTCTGTGTAGCGGATCCATACCTCATTATAAGAGATAGGGCCCACACCAAATTTGCAATATAGATCATAAAGGGGAGTTCCAATCGGAGGAACCAAACACGAGTCCTCCAACCGGGAATCACTGTTGCAACTAAAACAAGACAACATACAATTTTCCCGACTTACCATTTTATAATCCGGAACACAAGACAAACAGGACACA
Organism: Lissotriton helveticus; assembly: GCF_964261635.1. Lineage (NCBI taxonomy): Eukaryota > Metazoa > Chordata > Amphibia > Caudata > Salamandridae > Lissotriton > Lissotriton helveticus. The sequence continues at coordinate 2,131,173,616 of NC_136065.1, read as the reverse complement.
AACAGAAAAGATGCGCACTCGAACCACGAACTTAGGCCTACCAGAACTGACAAATGTATCGATACCTGAACTGAACAGAATGATTATCGTAACCAGAATAACCAGTGATAACCTTACAGAACTGAACTGAACTGAGAACTAAAAGGATTATCCAAACAGGAGCAATCCTTACAAAATATTTAACTAGCAACCACTGAATACTTAACTGAGGCACTGAAGACGTCACCAAGGAGAAACCCGTCACGTTTCGCCGTACTGAGGACTGCACCTCGGGTCCAAGACAGGGCGACGGTCAAGGCAACGGAGCACTGCAGCCGTCTGAACGGGAACCCTCGTGGAAGAGGACGTCGGGGCCACTTTTGCGATATGCCGGGATCGATGAAGTGGGGCGCCTCCCTCTGAAATCTTCACACGAAGCTCCTCGAACTCTTCAGGCTTTTGGACCGGTACCGAACGACGTCGCCCCGAGTTGGGCGCCAATTGGAGTTCTGGACTTTTTAGTTCCGTCCAGAGGTGTCAGGGACAACACCCAAAGACCCCGGAGTTCCACCTGTCTTGGTACACAAACAAACAGAAACACGGGCTTCTCGATGGTGGCGTCAAAGACCAAAGGTTTATTACTGCAGGGACACAGAAGTCACAGAAACTACACATGGGCAGTATCTAGGAGCCTGTTCGATTTGTACAAAGAGGGTTGCTCCTTATATACTAAATATTGGGCTTCAGGCAAATTCTTTACATGTTACCACAGTTCTAAACATTCGTGTCTTAAACAATAAATATTTGGCGTTGCACAGGGATCGTCAACAGTATCTGATGTCAAAACATTACAAATGAGGGGTTCCCACTAGTCCATCATAATCCCATGTCAATTCTTCATTCAAGACCCGGACCGCCTCATCGTAAATTTCGTTACCTCCCCCTAATAAAGGCCCAGAAGGAAAGGAGCAGAGCCAGGTGCAGAAGATAGAAAGACAGGATAAGAAATGTTTGTGGGTCGTAAATGGGCACGGTTACCAGCTTCGGCCGCCTAATCATGATCAGGCCAACGAACACAAGAACCAGTATAGCAGGACTGGCCTCAGGCTGGGGAGGCAGTTCTTGCCGAGTCATGCTGCTACAGCGTTGCTGGCCTAAGGTGCACGTGTCACTAGCAAGGTGAATCGCCGGTTAAAGCCTACGTGTCCTTTAATGAAAAGAGGTCATTGCGTGTCCATTGACTATGTGAGGGCAAGGAATACAAAATGGCTTCCGTGTTCTAAGATGGATGCCATGGATAGAACAGAAATGTGTTTGTAACTGGAGTGCTCTTGCTCGTAGCATAGCGAAAATACCAGGGTATACTAAATGGATCATTTGCGGTTCACTGATACCAAAATTATGTATTTACGACAATGTTACAAACACGAGTAAAATCGTCACGGAACCTCAACAGTCCGCCCTGCTGGAGTATGAACAACCTCTGACAGGGCACCGGAGGACAGTCAGCCCTGCTGGAGTATGAACAGCCTCTGACAGGGCACCATAGGACAGGCAGCCCTGCTGGAGTATGAACAACCTCTGACAGGGCACCATAGGACAGTCAGCCCTGCTGGAGTATGAACAACCTCTGACAGGGCACCGCAGGACAGTCAGACCTACTGGAGTATGAACAACCTCTGACAGGGCACCGTAGGACAGTCCGCCCTGCTGGAGTATGAACAACCCCTGACAGGGCACCGCAGGACAGTCAGCCCTGCTGGAGTATGAACAACCTTTGACAGGGCACCACAGGACAGTCAGCCCTGCTGGAGTATGAACAACCTCTGACAGGGCACCGTAGGACAGGCAGCCCTGCTGGAGTATGAACAACCTCTGACAGGACACCATAGGACAGTCAGCCCTGCTGGAGTATGAACAACATCTGACAAGGCACCATAGGACAGGCAGCCCTGCTGGAGTATGAACAACCTCTGACAGGGCACCATAGGACAGGCAGCCCTGCTGGAGTATGAACAACCTCTGACAGGGCACCGTAGGACAGGCAGCCCTGCTGGAGTATGAACAGCCTCTGACAGGGCACCGTAGGACAGGCAGCCCTGCTGGAGTATGAACAACCTCTGACAGGGCACCGTAGGACAGTCCGCCCTGCTGGAGTATGAACAACCTCTGACAGGGCACCGTCAGACAGGCAGCCCTGCTGGAGTATGAACAGCCTCTGAAAGGGCACCATAGGACAGTCAGCCCTGCTGGAGTGTTAACAACCTCTGACAGGGCACCATAGAACAGTAAGCCCTGCTATGGTATGAACAACCTCTGACAGGGCACCATAGGACAGTCAGCCCTGCTGGAGTATGAACAACCTCTGACAGGGCACCACAGGACAGTCAGCCCTGCTGGAGTATGAACAACCTCTGACAGGGCACCATAGGACAGTCCGCCCTGCTGGAGTATGAACAACCTCTGACAGGGCACCGTAGGACAGTCCGCCCTGCTGGAGTATGAACAACCTCTGACAGGGCACCATAGGACAGGCAGCCCTGCTGGAGTATGAACAACCTCTGACAGGACACCATAGGACAGTCAGCCCTGCTGGAGTATGAACAACATCTGACAAGGCACCATAGGACAGGCAGCCCTGCTGGAGTATGAACAACCTCTGACAGGGCACCATAGGACAGGCAGCCCTGCTGGAGTATGAACAGCCTCTGACAGGGCACCGTAGGACAGTCAGCCCTGCTGGAGTGTGAACAACCTCTGACAGGGCACCATAGGACAGGCAGCCCTGCTGGAGTAGGATCAACCTCTGACAGGGCACCGTAGGACAGGCAGCCCTGCTGGAGTATGAACAACCTCTGACAGGCACCATAGGACAGGCAGCCCTGCTGGAGTATGAACAGCCTCTGACAGGGCACCGTAGGACAGGCAGCCCTGCTGGAGTATGAACAACCTCTGACAGGGCACCATAGGACAGGCAGCCCTGCTGGAGTATGAACAACCTCTGACAGGGCACCATAGGACAGTCCGCCCTGCTGGAGTATGAACATCCTCTGACAGGGCACCGTAGGACAGTCAGCCCTGCTGGAGTATGAACAGCCTCTGACAGGGCACCGTAGTACAGGCAGCCCTGCTGGAGTATGAACAACCTCTGACAGGGCACCATAGGACAGGCAGCCCTGCCGGAGTAGGATCAACCTTTGACAGTGCACCATAGGACAGGCAGCCCTGCTGGAGTATGGATAACCTCTGACAGGACAGGCAGCCCTGCTGGAGTATGAACAACCTCTGACAGGGCACCATAGGACAGGCTGCCCTGCTGGAGTATGAACAACCTCTGACAGGGCACCGTAGGACAGGCAGTCCTGCTGGAGTATGAACAGCCTCTGACAGGGCACCATAGGACAGGCAGCCCTGCTGGAGTGTGAACAACCTCTGACAGGGCACCGTAGGACAGTCCGCCCTGCTGGAGTATGAACAACCTCTGACAGGGCACCGTCGGACAGGCAGCCCTGCTGGAGTATGAACAGCCTCTGAAAGGGCACCATAGGACAGTCAGCCCTGCTGGAGTGTTAACAACCTCTGACAGGGCACCATAGAACAGTCAGCCCTGCTATGGTATGAACAACCTCTGACAGGGCACCATAGGACAGTCAGCCCTGCTGGAGTATGAACAACCTCTCACAGGGCACCACAGGCCTGTCAGCCCTGCTGGAGTATGAACAACCTCTGACAGGGCACCATAGGACAGTCCGCCCTGCTGGAGTATGAACAACCTCTGACAGGGCACCGTAGGACAGTCAGCCCTGCTGGAGTATGAACAACCTCTGACAGGGCACCGTAGGACAGGCAGCCCTGCTGGAGTATGAACAACCTCTGACAGGGCACCGTAGGACAGTCCGCCCTGCTGGAGTATGAACAACCTCTGACAGGGCACCGTAGGACAGGCAGCCCTGCTGGAGTATGAACAGCCTCTGACAGGGCATCGTAGGACAGGCAGCCCTGCTGGAGTATGAACAACCTCTGACAGGGCACCATAGGACAGGCAGCCCTGCTGGAGTATGAACAACCTCTGACAGGGCACCATAGGACAGTCTGCCCTGCTGGAGTATGAACAACCTCTGACAGGGCCCCCTAGGACAGTCCGCCCTGCTGGAGTATGAACAACCTCTGACAGGGCACCGTAGGACAGGCAGCCCTGCTGGAGTATGAACAACCTCTGACAGGGCACCGTAGGACAGTCCGCCCTGCTGGAGTATGAACATCCTCTGACAGGGCACCGTAGGACAGTCAGCCCTGCTGGAGTATGAACAACATCTGACAGGGCACCGTAGGACAGTCCGCCCTGCTGGAGTATGAACAACCTCTGACAGGGCACCGTAGGACAGTCCGCCCTGCTGGAGTATGAACAACCTCTGACAGGGCACCATAGGACAGGCAGCCCTGCTGGAGTATGAACAACCTCTGACAGGACACCATAGGACAGTCAGCCCTGCTGGAGTATGAACAACATCTGACAAGGCACCATAGGACAGGCAGCCCTGCTGGAGTATGAACAACCTCTGACAGGGCACCATAGGACAGGTAGCCCTGCTGGAGTATGAACAACCTCTGACAGGGCACCGTTGGACAGGCAGCCCTGCTGGAGTATGAACAGCCTCTGACAGGGCACCGTAGGACAGTCAGCCCTGCTGGAGTGTGAACAACCTCTGACAGGGCACCATAGGACAGGCAGCCCTGCTGGAGTAGGATCAACCTCTGACAGGGCACCGTAGGACAGGCAGCCCTGCTGGAGTATGAACAACCTCTGACAGGCACCATAGGACAGGCAGCCCTGCTGGAGTATGAACAGCCTCTGACAGGGCACCGTAGGACAGGCAGCCCTGCTGGAGTATGAACAACTTCTGACAGGGCACCATAGGACAGGCAGCCCTGCTGGAGTATGAACAACCTCTGACAGGGCACCATAGGACAGTCCGCCCTGCTGGAGTATGAACATCCTCTGACAGGGCACCGTAGGACAGTCAGCCCTGCTGGAGTATGAACAGCCTCTGACAGGGCACCGTAGTACAGGCAGCCCTGCTGGAGTATGAACCACCTCTGACAGGGCACCATAGGACAGGCAGCCCTGCTGGAGTAGGATCAACCTTTGACAGGGCACCATAGGACAGGCAGCCCTGCTGGAGTATGAACAACCTCTGACAGGGCACCATAGGACAGGCAGCCCTGCTGGAGTATGAACAACCTCTGACAGGGCACCATAGGACAGGCAGCCCTGCTGGAGTATGAACAACCTCTGACAGGGCACCGTAGGACAGGCAGCCCTGCTGGAGTATGAACAGCCTCTGACAGGGCACCGTAGGACAGGCAGCCCTGCTGGAGTGTGAACAACCTCTGACAGGGCACCGTAGGACAGTCCGCCCTGCTGGAGTATGAACAACCTCTGACAGGGCACCATAGGACAGGCAGCCCTGCTGGAGTAGGATCAACCTCTGACAGGGCACCATAGGACAGGCAGCCCTGCTGGAGTATGAACAACCTCTGACAGGGCACCGTAGGACAGGCAGCCCTGCTGGAGTATGAACAACCTCTGACAGGGCACCATAGGACAGACAGCCCTGCTGGAGTAGGATCAACCTTTGACAGGGCACCGTAGTACAGGCAGCCCTGCTGGAGTATGAACAACCTCTGGCAGGGCACAATAGGACAGGCAGCCCTGCTGGAGTAGGATCAGCCTTTGACAGGGCACCATAGGACAGGCAGCCCTGCTGGAGTATGAACAACCTCTGACAGGGCACCGTAGGACAGGCAGCCCTGCTGGAGTATGAACAGCCTCTGACAGGGCACCGTAGGACAGTCAGCCCTGCTGGAGTGTGAACAACCTCTGACAGGGCACCATAGGACAGGCAGCCCTGCTGGAGTAGGATCAACCTTTGACAGGGCACCATAGGACAGGCAGCCCTGCTGGAGTATGAACAACCTCTGACAGGGCACCGTAGGACAGGCAGACCTGCTGGAGTATGAACAACCTCTGACAGGGCACAATAGGACAGGCAGCCCTGCTGGAGTAGGATCAGCCTTTGACAGGGCACCATAGGACAGGCAGCCCTGCTGGAGTATGAACAACCTCTGACAGGGCACCGTAGGACAGGCAGCCCTGCTGGAGTATGAACAGCCTCTGACAGGGCACCGTAGTACAGGCAGCCCTGCTGGAGTATGAACAACCTCTGACAGGGCACCATAGCACAGGCAGCCCTGCTGGAGTAGGATCAACCTTTGACAGGGCACCATAGGACAGGCAGCCCTGCTGGAGTATGAACAACCTCTGACAGGGCACCGTAGGACAGGCAGCCCTGCTGGAGTAAGAACAACCTCTGAGAGGGCACCGTAGGACAGGCAGCCCTGCTGGAGTATGAACAACCTCTGACAGGCACCATAGGACAGTCAGCCCTGCTGGAGTATGAACAACCTCTGACAGGGCACCGCAGGACAGTCAGCCCTGCTGGAGTATGAACAACCTCTGACAGGGCACCGTAGGACAGGCAGACCTGCTGGAGTATGAACAACCTCTGACAGGGCACCATAGGACAGGCAGCCCTGCTGGAGTAGGATCAACCTTTGACAGGGCACCGTAGTACAGGCAGCCCTGCTGGAGTATGAACAACCTCTGACAGGGCACCGTAGGACACGCAGCCCTGCTGGAGTGTGAACAACCTCTGACAGGGCACCGTAGGACAGGCAGCCCTGCTGGAGTATGAACAACCTGTGACAGGCACCATAGGACAGTCAGCCCTGCTGGAGTATGAACAACCTCTGACAGGGCACCGCAGGACAGTCAGCCCTGCCGGAGTATGAACAACCTCTGACAGGGCACCGTAGGACAGGCAGCCCTGCTGGAGTATGAACAACCTCTGACAGGCACCATAGGACAGTCAGCCCTGCTGGAGTATGAACAACCTCTGACAGGGCACCGCAGGACAGTCAGCCCTGCTGGAGTATGATCAGCCTCTGACAGGGCACCGTAGGACAGGCAGCCCTGCTGGAGTATGAACAGCCTCTGACAGGGCACCGTAGGACAGGCAGCCCTGCTGGAGTATGAACAACCTCTGACAGGGCACCATAGGACAGTGTGCCCTGCTGGAGTATGAACAACCTCTGACAGGGCACCGTAGGACAGTCCGCCCAGCTGGAGTATGAACAACCTCTGACAGGGCACCATAGGACAGTCAGCCCTGCTGGAGTATGAACAACCTCTGACAGGACACCATAGGACAGTCAGCCCTGCTGGAGTATGAACAACCTCTGACAGGGCACCGTAGGACAGGCAGCCCTGCTGGAGTATGAACAACCTCTGACAGGGCACCGTAGGACAGTCCGCCCTGCTGGAGTATGAACATCCTCTGACAGGGCACCGTAGGACAGTCAGCCCTGCTGGAGTATGAACAACCTCTGACAGGGCACCGTAGGACAATCAGCCCTGCTGGAGTATGAACAACCTCTGACAGGACACCATAGGACAGTCAGCCCTGCTGGAGTATGAACAACCTCTGATAGGGCACCATCGGACAGTCAGCCCTGCTAGAGTATGAACAACCTCTGACAGGGCACCGCAGGACAGTCAGCCCTGCTGGAGTATGAACAACCTCTGACAGGGCATTGTAGGACAGGCATCCCTGCTGGAGTATGAACAACCTCTGACAGGCACCATAGGACAGTGAGCCCTGCTGGAGTATGAACAACCTCTGATAGGGCACCGCAGGACAGTCAGCCCTGCTGGAGTATGAACAGCCTCTGACAGGGCACCGTAGGACAGGCAGCCCTGCTGGAGTATGAACAGCCTCTGATAGGGCACCATCGGACAGTCAGCCCTGCTAGACTATGAACAACCTCTGACAGGGCACCATAGGACAGGCAGCCCTGCTGGAGTATGAACAACCTCTGACAGGGCACCGTCGGACAGGCAGCCCTGCTGGAGTATGAACATCCTCTGACAGGGCACCGTAGGACAGTCAGCCCTGCTGGAGTATGAACAACATCTGACAGGGCACCGTAGGACAGTCAGCCCTGCTGGAGTATGAACAACCTCTGACAGGGCACCGCAGGACAGTCAGCCCTGCTGGAGTATGAACAGCCTCTGACAAGGCACCGTAGGACAGGCAGCCCTGCTGGAGTATGAACAGCCTCTGACAGGGCACCGTAGGACAGGCAGCCCTGCTGGAGTATGAACAACCTCTGACAGGGCACCATAGGACAGGCAGCCCTGCTGGAGTATGAACAACATCTGACAGGGCACCGTAGGACAGTCAGCCCTGCTGGAGTATGAACAACCTCTGACAGGGCACCGTAGGACAGTCCGCCCTGCTGGAGTATGAACAACCTCTGACAGGGCACCATAGGACAGTCAGCCCTGCTGGAGTATGAACAACCTCTGACAGGACACCATAGGACAGTCAGCCCTGCTGGAGTATGAACAACCTCTGACAGGGCACCGTAGGACAGTCCGCCCTGCTGGAGTATGAACAACCTCTGACAGGGCACCATAGGACAGTCAGCCCTGCTGGAGTATGAACAACCTCTGACAGGACACCATAGGACAGGCAGCCCTGCTGGAGTATGAACATCCTCTGACAGGGCACCGTAGGACAGTCAGCCCTGCTGGAGTATGAACAACATCTGACAGGGCACCGTAGGACAGTCAGCCCTGCTGGAGTATGAACAACCTCTGACAGGGCACCGCAGGACAGTCAGCCCTGCTGGAGTATGAACAGCCTCTTACAAGGCACCGTAGGACAGGCAGCCCTGCTGGAGTATGAACAGCCTCTGACAGGGCACCGTAGGACAGGCAGCCCTGCTGGAGTATGAACAACCTCTGACAGGGCACCATAGGACAGGCAGCCCTGCTGGAGTATGAACAACATCTGACAGGGCACCGTAGGACAGTCAGCCCTGCTGGAGTATGAACAACCTCTGACAGGGCACCGTAGGACAGTCCGCCCTGCTGGAGTATGAACAACCTCTGACAGGGCACCATAGGACAGTCAGCCCTGCTGGAGTATGAACAACCTCTGACAGGACACCATAGGACAGTCAGCCCTGCTGGAGTATGAACAACCTCTGACAGGGCACCGTAGGACAGGCAGCCCTGCTGGAGTATGAACAACCTCTGACAGGGCACCGTAGGACAGTCCGCCCTGCTGGAGTATGAACATCCTCTGACAGGGCACCGTAGGACAGTCAGCCCTGCTGGAGTATGAACAACATCTGACAGGGCACCGTAGGACAGTCAGCCCTGCTGGAGTATGAACAACCTCTGACAGGACACCATAGGACAGTCAGCCCTGCTGGAGTATGAACAACCTCTGATAGGGCACCATCGGACAGTCAGCCCTGCTAGACTATGAACAACCTCTGACAGGGCACCATAGGACAGGCAGCCCTGCTGGAGTATGAACAACCTCTGACAGGGCACCGTCGGACAGGCAGCCCTGCTGGAGTATGAACAGCCTCTGAAAGGGCACCATAGGACAGTCAGCCCTGCTGGAGTGTTAACAACCTCTGACAGGGCACCATAGAACAGTCAGCCCTGCTATGGTATGAACAACCTCTGACAGGGCACCATAGGACAGTCAGCCCTGCTGGAGTATGAACAACCTCTGACAGGGCACCACAGGAAAGTCAGCCCTGCTGGAGTATGAACAACCTCTGACAGGGCACCATAGGACAGTCCGCCCTGCTGGAGTATGAACAACCTCTGACAGGGCACCACAGGACAGTCAGCCCTGCTGGAGTATGAACAACATCTGACAGGGCACCGTAGGACAGGCAGCCCTGCTGGAGTATGAACAACCTCTGACAGGGCACCGTAGGACAGTCCGCCCTGCTGGAGTATGAACAACCTCTGACAGGGCACCACAGGACAGTCAGCCCTGCTGGAGTATGAACAGCCTCTGACAGGGCACCGTAGGACAGGCAGCCCTGCTGGAGTATGAACAGCCTCTGACAGGGCATCGTAGGACAGCCAGCCCTGCTGGAGTATGAACAACCTCTGACAGGGCACCATAGGACAGGCAGCCCTGCTGGAGTATGAACAACCTCTGACAGGGCACCATAGGACAGTCTGCCCTGCTGGAGTATGAACAACCTCTGACAGGGCCCCCTAGGACAGTCCGCCCTGCTGGAGTATGAACAATCTCTGACAGGGCACCATAGGACAGTCAGCCCTGCTGGAGTATGAACAACCTCTGACAGGACACCATAGGACAGTCAGCCCTGCTGGAGTATGAACAACCTCTGACAGGGCACCGTAGGACAGGCAGCCCTGCTGGAGTATGAACAACCTCTGACAGGGCACCGTGGGACAGTCCGCCCTGCTGGAGTATGAACATCCTCTGACAGGGCACCGTAGGACAGTCAGCCCTGCTGGAGTATGAACAACATCTGACAGGGCACCGTAGGACAGTCCGCCCTGCTGGAGTATGAACAACCTCTGACAGGGCACCGTAGGACAGTCCGCCCTGCTGGAGTATGAACAACCTCTGACAGGGCACCATAGGACAGGCAGCCCTGCTGGAGTATGAACAACCTCTGACAGGGCATGGTAGGACAGTCAGCCCTGCTGGAGTATGAACAACCTCTGACAGGACACCATAGGACAGTCACCCCTGCTGGAGTATGAACAACCTCTGATAGGGCACCATCGGACAGTCAGCCCTGCTAGAGTATGAACAACCTCTGACAGGGCACCATAGGACAGTCAGCCCTGCTGGAGTGTGAACAACCTCTGACAGGGCACCATAGGACAGGCAGCCCTGCTGGAGTATGAAGAACCTCTGACAGGGCACCGTGGGACAGGCAGCCCTGCTGGAGTATGAACAACCTCTGACAGGGCACCATAGGACAGTCAGCCCTGCTGGAGTATGAACAACCTCTGACAGGGCACCATAGAACAGTCCGCCCTGCTGGAGGAAGAACAACCTCTGACAGGGCACCACAGGACAGTCAGCCCTGCTGGAGTATGAACAACCTCTGACAGGGCACCGTAGGACAGTCAGCCCTGCTGGAGTATGAACAGCCTCTGACAGGGCACCATAGGACAGGCAGCCCTGCTGGAGTATGAACAACCTCTGACAGGGCACCGTAGGACAGGCAGCCCTGCTGGAGTATGAACAACCTCTGACAGGGCACCGTAGGACAGGCAGCCCTGCTGGAGTGTGAACAACCTCTGACAGGGCACCGTAGGACAGGCAGCCCTGCTGGAGTATGAACAACCTCTGACAGGCACCATAGGACAGTCCCCCCTGCTGGAGTATGAACAACCTCTGACAGGGCACCGCAGGACAGTCAGCCCTGCTCGAGTATGAACAACCTCTGACAGGGCACCATAGGACAGGCAAATCTGCTGGAGTAGGATCAACCTCTGACAGGGCACCGTAGGACAGGCAGCCCTGCTGGAGTATGAACAACCTCTGACAGGCACCATAGGACAGTCAGCCCTGGTGGAGTATGAACAACCTCTGACAGGGCACCGCAGGACATTCAGCCCTGCTGGAGAATGAACAACCTCTGACAGGGCACCATAGGACAGGCAGCCCTGCTGGAGTAGGGTCAACCTCTGACAGGGCACCGTAGGACAGGCAGCCCTGCTGGAGTATGAACATCCAATCCCAATCATGAGAAGTAAAGTGCATCATGAACAAGGCCATGATGACCACGATTGTCAAGGTCTCAACCAGTCTGGCCTCGCTGACAGACCCATGTATCCAGTTTCAGGGGCGGTGTCCTAACCAGGGCTTCCTCCTCAGCTGACCTGCGTCTGACTAAAAGTTCAAGGAACATCCCTGCGCCCCTAGGAATACAACGCCAGTGCGGGATAGCCAGAGAGGATACATCCAGCATGGGATCAAACAATTTCCACAAATATTGTCCGATGGCAATGGCTACATCCTGGTATCGCAAACCGCAAGCCAGGTTTAGACCCATTTTTCTTGCCCGTACCCAATATTTTTTTCAAACAGGGAGTAGCATCTTCTTCCTTTCTTCTAGGAAGAGTGTCCAGTCCACCAGTAGGTGAATGAATGAATGAGTGCATTTATAGAGCGCACAGCTACTCAACAAGAGTGTCCCGGCGCTAAATAGTCTCCATCTACCCTACAGACGACCCTGGATGCAGGAAACCAGGGGCCTCATTTATGAGAAATGACGCATTGCTGCGTGAAAGCAGCGATGCGTCACTTCTCAGTGCGCACTCCTTTCGACATTCCTGATGCGTCAGATTTTGACACAACGGCGCCCTAAAAGTGACGCAGTGAAATCTCACAGATGTCACTGCGTCACTTCTACGACCCTTCCTTGCGTCAATATGCCCCCCTTGCATACATTATACCTGGCACAGGTATAATGTGGCGCAGGGGTTTATAAGGTGACACATCTACCTAGATGCGTCACTTTGTATTTATTGCACAACAAGGCGCATTTTTTACACCACTTGTACGTCACAAAAAGTGACACACCGGTGGCGTAAAAGTGACGCACGGCCTCATAAATGAGGCCCCTGGTTTTAAGCAGATTCTTAAAATTGGCTAAGTCAATTGCAGAATAACCAGGTTTTAAGCAATTTCTTAAAAACGGCTAGGTCAGTCACAGAGTCATCTGAGTTTCTTTTTTCCCGCTTACATGGACACTGACCATGGCTCTCTCCAATTTTCGCTTTTAAGCCTGGCATCCACCATCCCCGGTCAACTCCTACATTCAGCCGTAGGACGGAATTTGCGTTATCGCGTTACTCAAATCTCAGCGAAACGGTAAAAAATCTCCGTGAACACGCAGAAATTCCGCGAACACGCGGAATTGCATGTTCGCAATGCTTTTTTACTGTTCGCAATCGCTGTTTGCATGCTTGGGCAAATATATCTTGCGAACACGCATTTGAGACCGCGAACAAGCAAATAATTTCACGAAGTCGCGGAACACAGAATATTGGGCAATTTCGCATTCTCCGCAGAACCCGAAATTACCCAAATTCCACAAATTCCGCGAGCAGAATGGAATTTACCCCCCAGGCCTACTTATTTCACAGAATCCTACCTCGGATTCTGTATAGATACTGGAAAAGGCCAAACCTTGCCTTGAAAAAGCCCTTGGTCTTCTGGCCACCGGGCGAAACACGTGTCACCTGTTTCTCTGTTCGCTTTTCACCATGACGAGGTGTAATAATGAAAATAAATGAATAAACTAAAGAATAAGGATACTACCTTCCTCAATTATTTCTGAGTTAAGAGGAACAAACCTTCACCAACTGTCAAAAATGGCGGTGACCGGACATTTTTAAACCGGACTTCCATTACGGTAAGCGCTTGGAACATGCAGCGCTCACTTACTCGCTCTATGAAATAAAACACTACTGTATTGTACATAATACAAATTATGGGTTTGGGGGAAAAAACATGGACAGTGCTTTGGGAATCACAGCGGAAAGGGATCCTGTCCACTACTCTGTCATTAGCTACCATAATACGTAGGATCCAAAATAAGCCACTGCAAGCTAAACAGGATGGTAAATTGTATGTGCAGCTTATGGGCATATGAACTTAAAGGGCATCAGACATGCGCTATCTAGCTCGGAAATAAACAGATACTGAAAAAAACATATACTGCAGTAAAAATAAAAGAAACACTCAAGTGTTACGTCTCTTCTGTGTACTAATTCACCATGGGAGAAACACCTCCATGAAAGGAGGTAGATTGGTCACGTGCTCTCCAAGGCAACCAATGAGAATGCTGCATTCTGCGGGCACTTGTTTCAAACTGGCAAGGAAGTACCTTCGGTGTTGGTTGCAGTCTCTCCTGGGTGCAGCATGGACTGTGTGCTCCGCTTCATGGGAAGGCCCGCAGAGGTAACTACGGGGGTTAGGGGTACTTACAGCGGGGAACATCCTTTACAATGCAACTGTTACAACGAAGTGCCTTTACGACGCAACCATTACAACGCAACTTTTACAACGACTTCTGCTGGGGGGCGCTCTAGGATACGGAATAGTTTCCCACACCTTCCCTACTATCCACGGGGACTGGAGTTGGAATAGTAAATTAAACTATTCACTATCCAGCGCCCCCCAACGCAAGTCGTTGTAAAAGTTGCGTTGTAAAACTTGCGTCGTAAAGGCATGCGTTGTAATAGCATGGGTTGTAACGTCATACATCCCTTACAGCGCTGGGGAGCCATGGAGCATAAGATTATTGAGCCCGAATACTACTGTGCCACCAAGCTGGTAACTCTGGGGTGATCGGTAATAGTAACAGTATAAACAGTGCTTTACCGTAACTTCTTTTTTCCTGCCTGTTGGACTTGGCCCTCTTTGCAGGTTCACCCCTAAACTTTTTGCATTTCTCCCAGCCTTTTTCTCTGTTTAGTGTTAGTTGTTTTTAGGCCGCTGGGCACTTTAGCCCTGTGGTCCAGTGTAAAGTGCGTGCGCTCAGTGTTTCACTTAGTGGGAGTGAGAGTGGCCTGCCCTCCCATAGGAATGCATGGGGGATTCCCTGCTCAGTGTGTGTCAGTGGTAATTCCTGTTATGAGAGGAACAGTATGGTCAAGTCTGGTATGTATGAAATTGTGAGAATAAAAGCTGTGCAATGGTGTGCATAGATTTATTATGACTATGTGAGAAATGCCACTTTTAGACGTTGGCATTTCTGTGTGCTATGTGTGTGCCTGCCTGATGTGAATTGTATGTCTGGTTTTGGAGGAACAGGGCAGGCTGAGCCAGACGTGGACTGAATAGAGGGATCTGGAGTTGGAGTATGGGGAGGGGTGACCCTTTGATCTGAGCAGAGCTGTGCCTGGCAAGGTAAATGATGGCTCCACCTCCCACTGTGCGTCTGATGGCAGACCCCCTCTTCCATTCCTGCAAGGCAGGATGCAGCCTTGTAAACAAAGTGCTCCAGGACCACACCAAACTGGTTCTGGCTGGGTTCAGTGACTTGTGACTTTTGAGAACAAAGACTTTTGTTGATATAAATATAGGACTGTGATCCCATGAGGGGTCCAGTTCTTGGGCCAGAATCCTGCTGGGGAGTGCTGCTGCTGGGGCCCAGGGGGAGGCTGCCATGAGGGCTTGCCTCCCTGGGCCCTACATTGCCCCTTCCTCTATACAGACTTTTTGGCTCCTTTTACTTTGCGTGTGTTACTTCTGGAATGTCAAGACGAACCTCTGTCCGTGTAACTAGAGGGAAAGGACTCTGAAACTTTCATCCATCTTGCTGAAGCAACTATCCAAGGGCCTGATTCGAGCTTGCCTCCTGCGGAAGTCTCAGGGACATTAGACTTCACCCATCTGCCGTCCGGATTCCTATTTGAGGGGGATTCTACTCGCAGGTGAGGCCTCTGTTGAGAATTCCGGAGCCTCTGGTTCTACTGCAGGGAACACGGGCTGAAAGTCATCGCAATCGCTATTGTGGGTCGATGCAGCTGAGGAGCTGTGGCCGCTGACTGCCCGCATTTGCCTGTGCTCCCAAAGTCATTGTTATCACTATTGTAGGCCACTGCAGCTGAGGAGCTGTGGCCGCTGAGTGCCCGCATTTGCCTGTGTTACCAAAGTCATTGTTATCACTATTGTAGGCCACTGCAGCTGAGGAGCTGTGGCCGCTGAGTGCCCGCATTTGCCTGTGCTCCCAAAGTCATTGTTATCACTATTGTAGGCCACTGCAGCTGAGGAGCTGTGGCCGCTGAGTGCCCGCATTTGCCTGTGCTCCCAAAGTCATTGTTATCACTATTGTAGGCCACTGCAGCTGAGGAGCTGTGGCCGCTGAGTGCCCAAATTTGCCATCTGACGAGAATCATTGCTATCATGGGCCGCTGCAGCTGAGGAGCTGTGGCGCTGAGTGCCCGCATTTTCTGTCCTACGAGAACCATAGCTATCGCTATTGTGGGCCGCTGCAGCTGAGGAGCTGCACCGCTGAGTGCCCGCATTTGTCCCCACTTCGAGGATCTTGTTATCACCTGCGTGTGCCGCTGGGTGCCCGCCTTTAAGCCCCGTCGCAGGATTATCATGAGTGCACGCCATGGACCGCTACAGCTGGGAGCTGTGGCCACTGCGAGTCCGCCTGTTATCACAGCGGCTTCCTTGTGAGGTTGCATGCCGTGCCCCTTTAAATCTCAGGTACATTGTGCACCACCAGGTCGCGTGGACCCTGGCCTCAAACTAAGTCCGCTCCACACCCTTTTCGTGTGCCAGGCCTTGTTTTCATTCACAGCTGCCCAGCAAGTAGTGGGCAGCTGCAACGTTTAGCCCATCATTAATTTGGGGGCATTGTGAGAGGTAGGAGTGAGATGCACTCCTCTGCCCCAGCTCACTGGTGCACTTTGTATTCTGCTGCATAGGCAGCGCGCCCTGACATTTTGAACACAGGGTATTTGAGCCCATGTGAGAAGGCCAGTTGGCCAGGGGGACTGTTAGGTTTATAAGGCACCAGGCCCTAGTGTGATTTATGTGGTGCTAGGAAATGAGAGGCTACCAAGAGGGTGAGCAGGGGTTATCTTTGGCATGTAACTCCCTTGCCCTGACTAGAGTGGAGGTTTCTGCCTGGCTTTGTCGTAAGCCTCAGCCAACCAGAAATCCCATTTCTAACACTGTGTTAGAAAGGTCACGGACAACTGATGAACAAGAGATCCTTAAGTATTGCCCGGCGGTGTCGCCACTTGAACCCATAGAACATTAACCAATGAAGAGGCAGGCGCTGGAGACGGGAAGGCAGGAAACAAGGTTTATTCTCTCCGGAGGAGAACACATCAGTTCGGACAGCAAGTATCGTCACGAGGTGCTCTAACCGCATCTCTGAGGCCTGGCCTCTTATACACAGTTAACTGAATTTTATTGCAAGTAACACAGTCTTGTAATGCTTTGAAGTATAAAAGGACATCCTCTGAATCTCCCCTACAGGCCCGTTCCCACACACATTTACAGTTGAAGTCCCCACCCCGGTCACAATAGGTGATGATTATCGCGCAGCTGGACATTCCGCCGAATCACGGAATGTGGGGGTTTGATCGGATCTCATAGGGTGGGGGCTTTGATCAACTCGGGGGTCCTTTGATGAGGGAAGCTTTCTACTGTACGGGGAGGGGCGAAAAGCAGTATCGGCAGAGCTAGGTGTCGGCCTGGGAACGAGGAAGACAAACGGGCACAGGAAAAGGGGTTTTGCATCAAAGGGCCTGGGACCATGAAAGGAATGAAGGGAGGTGTCGCGCCGGGAACAGGATGGGGCTCTGAGGCAGAGCTGCGCTGGAGAGGGGTTTATGACCCAAGGCATGCGAGAGCGGGGGGGGGGGGGGGTTGTCAGCGTGCGGGTTTTGCGAGGGTGAAGGGCTATGCTGGGGACCAGTGGCGTGCAGAGGGTGGTTCTGATCGAGGCACCTAAAATGGCGGGTGCGCACGACAAAAGTGTGGCATCCGGGGAAAAGGCAAGATGGCGCAGATAATGTTTACCAAAACATATTAATTTTCCACAGTCCTCCCTTTAACATATCTAGCCAACTTGTCTACTCAATGTCAATCTTCATCAAATTCTTAACCTCGGCATCATATAAAGCTCCCATGCGTTCGTTTCCAAAGTCCACAGTCTTAGGGCAAATACAGTTTGTGCATAATGAACACAGGGGTGGCAGACACTGGATTCCTAAGCATAGACCACATATTACAACTACAGGAATCAGGATAATGGTGAACAGTCTCCAGCCCCAGGTCTTAACAGTGTTCCAGAACCAACCACCAAGCGACCATTCTTCCTGATCCTGGTGGACTTCTGAAGAGAGTCTGTGAAGATGTTCGATGGCCTTGTACACTGAGGGCGAGTTGTCCGGTATGTATGTACAGCAGCTGGACCCAATAATGCGGCAGGCTCCACCACGGTCCGCAAGAACCACATCTAGGACAAGGCGGTTCTGGAGGGCCACCAGGCGGACCGCCTGAAGCTCGGCGGTGTTGTTAGCAAAGATACCAGCGGTGATGTCATTGTGGTCTCAACTGCCTGAGTCAGATGTCGGATGGCTCGACTGTTTGCCATCGGGCCCCAAAGAGGAACAAGTCCCTTCATAGCATCGAGGAACTGCGCCCCGGTTGAGTCGGCTTGCTCAATGTCCTTGGCTCATTTTTGTCTATGGTGATTCGCTGGAGCCACATAAGTCGGAGGAAGGATGAAAGAGATGAAACAAGTGCCCCCCCAGCCTTTGGGGAGCCAGGTGTAGGCTTTTGTGCCACAGACGAAATACATGTTTGGGGACGACACAAAGGAAGGTGGATCCATGGAGTCCAAAGTTCTGGTAAAACGTCCTTCTATGCACAGGTGGCCTGTGACGTTGATGACTGACAGGGCTACAGTCAAGGTGGCGGCCGTTCGTTTCCGCAGATAGGAGAAGGTGGGCCTGGTTGGATTGTTGAACACCTGCATTTCAACTCGCTCTTTAGCAGGGATGTCCATTTGGGTTGAGTCGTTGGAGGTCTGCTGGCAGAAGGGTGTCTTTGTTCTGTTTCGCCTGACCCCGTGGGATAAATGCGTTACGGTTTTGCTGGAGGTGGTATTGTCCTTATAGCTTTCTTGCAGGAGGATCAGCCAAGCAAGGCAGGATCCATGAACTGAGAAGGGCGAAGGGATGAATGGTATCGAGTGTCCAGTGGCGTGGGGTAGCAACCCACAGATCCAACAGTTGGTGGCATTGGTGGCGAGATTGTGCTGGTGAAGGAGCTGTATGAAAGAGTTATTCCAAAACTCCTTTCGTCTCTCTCGGAGTTGAGGAGAGAGCGAAATCAGATAATGTTCCTTTATGGTGGTAGGCTGAGCGGTGGTCAAGAATGTTTCGTGAGCGGGTGCATTCCTTCCACAATCCAGAGTGTGGTCATGAGGAGAAAGCAAAAAAGGATTGTGATGAAGAGTGCGATTGTCTTTGAGCTGTGGAGCCTGTCTGTTCTTGGGTTTCTGTAGTGGGTATTTCCTGCTGCCTCCATCATCTTCTTATTTGACGCTTCCATCATCTTCTTATCTGGCGCTTCCATCATCTTCATCTTCAAGGTGCTCGGTAGTGGGCAGAACCACAGACTTAGTTAGCTTCTCTCCAGGTAACCCTTGGTTGCTTTGGGTCACCGTTCTGAGATTCAACTTGGTTTGTGGTCTACTTAGCCGAAGCTCCCTCCTTTCGACGCAGGAAATACCCTTCTCTGGATGGCACGGTGGGATCAGAGAATCTCGAAAGTTCAAGTGCCTCGGTATCAGGATAGCAGGTTAACGACGGTCGATCCTTGTTCAGGAGCTCTTCTTGGTTGTCGATGTTGTCTGTCGTGGCCAAGGTTGAGGATACCTTCTTACAGTGGTGTGCGTGCAGCCAATGCCTTTTCCCCTCCACACGAAGAGCCGTCCGGGTGGTGATTAACACTTGCCAGGGGCCCGTCCACCGGGGTTCCAAACTCTTTGACCGCTGAAAATTTCGGATCAGCACGAAATCCCCGGGTTGGATGGTGTGTCCCGGACCCCTGGAAGCATCGGGGATGGCCTGCTGCACCTGCTGATGAATGACAGACAGAGTTTCAGTCAATTTATACAGATAATCAGACATTAGGACGTCCGGGACGTCATGAATGGAAGTCGGTTTCGGTGCTGACCAGACGCTCATGGGTCGGCCGAAAACAACTTCATAAGGTGTCAAGTGATGTTTGGTGGGGGTGGAACGCATTGACAGCAACGCCAGTGGGAGGGCGTCTGGCCACTTCAGACCTGTGGTAGCCACTATCTTGGCCAGTTTAAGCTTCAGTGTGGCATTGTGTCGTTCAACAAGTCCAGCAGACTGGGGGTGGAAGACTGCGTGGAACTTCTGTTTGATGCCCAACCCCTTTAAGATGAGTTGGATGACTTCGGCTACGAAGTGGGGGCCATTATCGCTCCATAAAATACGACAAAGGCCGTAACGGGGGAAAAACTCCTTTAACAGTACTTTTGCAGTGGCCAAAGCAGTGTTGTCACGGGTTGGATATGCTTCCACCCATTTGCTAAATGCGCACACCACAACAAGTACATATTTCAGGCCTTGACATCTGTCTAGTTGGATGTAGTCCATCTGCAGGACTTCGAACGGGTGATCTGGGACCCCAAATCCCCCCCCGGGGTACTACAGTTCCCTTCCCGGGGTTGTGTTGCAGGCATATCAAGCACTGTTGGACCAGACGTTTGGCGGAGTCTGTGATTTTATCATTGTGCCAAACTCTGGAGACAAGTTCAATCATGGGGGCTGATCCTATGTGGGCAGGGGAGTGTGCCATAGTCAGTATGGGAATCAGGTACGAGTCAGGTAGCAACCATTTGTTCGTGTCTCTTGTCCGCCAGCAGCCTTCGTCGTCTTTCAACCCCACCCGTGCCCATTCAGTCAGTTCGTGCTGTGTGCTAGCCATTTGGATGTCTCTAATAGTGTCCCTAGCGTCAGTCCATTTTTCTGCTTGTGACCTGGTCACGTACATACGTGTTGTCGTCCTGTTTTCAGCTGTCGTTCGGGCAGTGATGTCGGCTAGTGCATTTCCCTGTCCAATAATGTCTGTCACCTTTTTGTGTGCCTGGCATTTGATGACGGCAAGCTTCTTGGGGAGGAGGACAGCTTCGATCAAGGCGGAGACTAGATCCCCGTGCAAAATGGCGGTGCCGTGTGAGGTCAGGAACCCCCTTTCCCTCCAAAGGAGCCCAAAATGGTGAACCACCCCGAAGGCATACTGGCTGTCGGTGTAAATGTTCGCTGTGGTTCCTGCTGCCAGAATGCAGGCTCGTGTCAGGGCGATCAGTTCTGCTGCCTGGGCGGATCGTTGCGTGATGCGGGCTGTCTCGACTACAGTTCGAGCCGTGGTGACCGCATAGGCAGCGGAAGTGGTGCCGTCAGGGAGCTTGATGCAAGAACCGTCCACCCACAGCTCCCCGTCAGGGTCAGGGAAAGCTGTGTCTCTGAGGTCAACCCTACTTCTAGTCTGTTCGTCCGTAAGAGTCACGCAGTCATGTACGGGATGCACATTGGGATCGTTCTCTGGCAAGGGTAACAGAGTTGCCGGGTTCAGTGTGGTGCATCTTTTCAAGGTGATGTGGGGTGCAAGCAAAGTCAGTTCGTATCCAGTCAGTCGTGCACTCGTTAGGTGCTGTGTCTTGGTTTGGTTCAGGAGGGTGTCAACTGCATGGGGCACCAGTACCGTGAGGGAGTTCGAGAGTACGATCCCCTCACTCTGTCGGATAGAGATTGCAGATGCAGCTACAGCTCGAAGGCAGGCAGGCAAGGCTCTGGCCACAGGGTCAAGAGTGGCAGAGAAGTAAGCGCACGGTCGTTGCTTTGGGCCAATGGCCTGGGTCAGGACAGATAAAGCGCACCCCTCCCTTTCGTGAGTGTAAAGGGAGAAGGGCTTTTTATAATCGGGGGTACCTAAGACAGGGGCCGAACAAAGGGCATCTCGTAGTTCCATGAAGGAGGTTTGACACTCAGGGGTCCAAGGGAGTTGGAAGGGGACATCTTTACCTAGCAGAGAAAGCAGCGGTTTCACAACGAGACTAAAGTTTGGTAACCACTGTCGGCAGAAAGAGGTGAGGCCTAGTAGGGAGCGGACCTGTTTCTGGGTTTTAGGGACAGGAGTGTCGAGAATGGTTTGGATTCGATCAGGGGTGAGTTTCCTTCCCTCTTTGGACAAAAGGTGGCCGAGGTAAGTGACCTGGGGTTGACAGAATTGCAACTTCTTCTTGGAGACCTTGTGGCCATTTTCCGCAAGGAAGCGCAGGAGCTGAATGGTGGCTGTAACTGCCAGTGGAGTGGTGTCGGCCGCCAAGAGGATGTCGTCGACATATTGCACTAACACCACTCCATCGGGTAACTGGACTTGATCCAGTTGTCTCTTGAGGGCCTGGCTGTAGATGCTAGGGCTTTCTGTGTAGCCCTGGGGTGCTCGACAGAACCTATATGAGCGGGCTTTTAGGGTGAAGCCAAAAAGATATCGGCTGTCTGGGTGGATGGGAATGGAAAAGAATGCGTTTTTAAGGTCAATGACAGTGAAGGTGGTGGCAGTAGAAGGAATCAAAGTCAGGATGGTGGTGATGTCTGAGACCACAGGGTACTGGGGTACTACCACTTTGTTGATCTCTCGAAGGTCGATGATAAAACGGTATGCCTTCTCATCTCCCTCTCCCTGTTTCTTGATGATGGGCAAGATAGGGCTATTGCAAACGTTGCTTACCACTTCCTCTACCACTCCTGCATCTATTAGCGACTGAATAATCTTCACCAATGCCTTCTCGCCCTCGGGCGATATCCGATATTGTGGAAGTTTCGGGAGTGTTGCATCGGGTTGGACAGTAATGTGTACTGGGTCAATCAACATGCGCCCTACGTCCGAATCCGTTTTGGCCCACAGATACGGAGGCAGAGTGTCGAGCAGGGAGGTGTCGGCATCGGTGATGGAAAACATGCGTCGTGGAGGGCAATGTCTAAGCAGAACGGGGTTGTCGTAAAGGAAAACTCGAACTCCGTCTTGAGAACATCTGATTGTCGCTCTGAAGTGTTTCAATAAATCAAGTCCCATAATGGCGTCAGGGCTATTTGAGGAGAGCAAAAACGTGGTGTCAGTGGTGTTATTTTCTACGTCAAAGAGGATCGGGGCAGACAAAGGGTTAGTGGAGGGCGTTCCATCGAAACCTGTCGATGTTATAAGTGAGCCAGACAAGGGTGCCCCCGGAATCAGTCGTTTAGATAACGCACTACGTGTTGCGCCAGTGTCTACCAGAAATGGAGACTTGGTACCCAGGACCTTAGCAGTGACGTAAGGGCCTTGTTGGTCAACATAGAGCTCGACTGGATCCCTCCCTTGCCCCTGACAGTCCTATGCAAAGTCATGGGCGTCATCGTAGTCAGATTGCTGGTATTGGTTCTGTCTGGGTCGATCAAATGTATTTGGTCTGCCTGATCTATCGTTAGTTGTGTCGTTTGGAGGCCCTCGCTGTTGTCCCTTATTTCTTGGTCCATTTACTATGTCCTTGGGGTCTTTGTTTCTGATTATTTCCAGAAGAACTGGGCACTGGGATTTCCAATGGCCAGTTCCTTTGCAAAAAGCGCACTGGTCCTGTCTAAGGTCTGTACGTCCGGTGTGGGGAGTCAGAGTGCGGTCCTGGGGAAATGCAGCCTTAGGGGCGTTCGTCTGGTAGTTTCCCCGGTATTGGTCTCGTCCTATAGTCACCCCTTGCAGTTGGGCCATCATCACCCTCTCTTTCAAGTCCTTCTTCTTTCTCTCTGTTGCCCTATCGTTTTCGTTTTTCTGATGCTCATAATATTGGGCCATCTGGAGGATAGCCGTAGGTTTGGAGGCTGCCCAACTACTCTCGCTAGCCTGCAGTTTCTGAGAGACCTCCGATGACAGACCCTTAACATAATTCTGGACAAACAGATGGTGTCCGGTTGCAGTGGTCATGTCTTGGCCGCTGTAATCGGAGAACACCGTTTCAAACCGGGAGAAGTATTCCGATACATCCTCCTGGGGTTTCTGGCGACAGGCCGTTACTATCGACCAGTCCACTTTCTTTTCTGGGATCAGGGTTTTCAATTTCAGCACTATTTTATCTGGAAGGTCTAGAATGGATTTTATAGGCTTCTGTCCAGGTCCTCGTTGTTTATCGATGGTATCGAGTTGTGACCAGGTATGTCCAAACAGCTCAAGGTGGTCGACCTTTCGGATTTGCTTCCACACATCAGCTGGTAGACATAACCCGAAAAACAAGTCGATGTCAGCCAGGGTCATGATCGTGGAACTTAGGGCTGTACCCAATTCAGTGTAGAAGGCCGTGGGGTTTTTACGTAGGTCAGGCAGAGATTTCCGGAATGTCAGAATCTCTTGCCGGTCCCAAGGCTGGTAGACCCAGTTGTACACTACCCTTCCTTTTGCATCTGGATGGTTTGTATCATCGTTAGTCCCTGCACCTCGTGGTGGAACCCAGTAAGGGGCAGCCTCTCGTATCGGCATCATGGTGTTAGATTGCTCAGTTTGTGGCTCGGTCACTACGGAGGTCGTGGGTTTAATTCCCGACTCTCGTTCAGTGAGGTGGCGGGAGACCTCAAGCGTACGCATAAGGAGGTCCGTTACATCATACTCGCCCTCATCCCCGATATCGACCTTCCGGTACAGAGTCGTAAGGCTCTCGGGACCTTTGTCTCGATATCGGTCCTCGTATGCGTTCAAGACATGGTAACACAGTTGTACGGTAAAATGTCGTCTGTGACTCCCAGTATACGATTTAAACATATCCGTGATGTACCCTTCACCTTCCTTCCTTTCTACCAGTGTCCTTGCTATCTTGTCGATCCCTGTTCGCTCATCTTTGCTTAGTCTGTTTGTTCTTGCAGAACCAGCCCTTCGGGTCTCAGGGTCGTCTTACGTTGTCGTTTGCGTAGTATTTAATACAAGGGGTTCGGCCGGTACAGAGGCCATGGGGGCCGAAGCTGTGGCGGTGCCCTCGTTTGTACTTGGGGGTGGTGGGTGCTGTGTTAAGGGTTGGGAAGGGGCATATGGAGGGGGCATGTAGATGATCGGAGGACCTAACAGCAGATCATCATTGGCTCGTTGTTTCGAGGGTAAATCAGGGTAGAGCGTGGAGGACGTTCTAACCGGACACTGGCTTGACGTTTCCCTTTCTAGTTTCTGTTTGGCTTTCTCTCTCTCCTTTATCTCTCCTTCTAGTTTCTGAGCAGCTAGGTGGGCTGCTTTTCGCAGCTCTTTTCCCAACCTACTCTCGGTTTTCTTTTTACGTTGTTCAGTTTCTTTGCGCCACATGCCGAAACTATCGAGCATAGTGGGTGTTGTTTTATTTTTACCAAGGGCTACTTCTAGCGCGCTTATTTTGTCATCATCAAAGGATCCTATCAGTGGCCACTGACTTTCTCGGTCCTTTTTCGTATATTTATGCCACAGTTTGTTATAGGCTATAGCGATCAATCCATGCTTCATGAACATGTCCTTATTAGGGGTGCCTTCCAGTGGAGCCGGATGGTTCATCTCTAATAGGCGGTCCGGGCTAAACAGGCTACCGATCAGTGGGGAGAAGACAGACATGACGGAGTACAATGGGGACAAAAAGTCAGCACTGCCTATCTTATCACTGTGTGCAAAGACTAGACAGAATATTCCTATTCTACGTTGTTTGCAGGCAGTGAATACCTCATGGACCAATATCAAATAGTAAATGTTCGGTCAAAATAATTCAGTGGGGAGAATAAGTAGGCCCGCAAAGGTCTGCATTACCTACCCTTTCACTATCTGCAAAAAGGGGAGGGGGGCCCTTTCCTGTTTGTAGACAGAGAATCTCCAGAAGACAATCTGTGAACAATAGCTCAGTTTCAAGTAATTAATCAGTGGGGGAGGAAGATAGGCGCGGCGGTTGCATTACCTATCCTCCACTGCTTGCAAAGAGAGAGCCTGTTGTTTCTCCGTTTGCGGACAGTGGATCTCCAAATAAATTAAAAAGAGTAATACTAGTATTTTCTAAACAATTCAAATAATTATTTCGCCATTCGTCGTGTTTACACGACCTTACCCGGACCGCACGGACAGTTTCTTGTCTTCCGAATCCAGCGCCCGATCGTCCTCTTTTCTTCGTAATCCTCGCGGCACTCCTGATGGTTCCCAGTCAGGACCATAGATCACTCGAGAGAGGTCTGCTCGGAACCAGTGAAGTTCGGATGATCGGCTGTCAGACGAGGGTCTATCGGACAGGTGCACTTCCCGATCGTTGCAGTCGTTCACTCTGTCGTCAGGACCTCTCCCACTGGATCCACGAGTCGCTGATGGGCCCCACGTTTGGGACGCCAATTGTTAAAAAGGTCACGGACAACTGATGAACAAGAGATCCTTAAGTATTGCCCGGCGGTGTCGCCACTTGAACCCATAGAACATTAACCAATGAAGAGGCAGGCGCTGGAGACGGGAAGGCAGGAAACAAGGTTTATTCTCTCCGGAGGAGAACACATCAGTTCGGACAGCAAGTATCGTCACGAGGTGCTCTAACCGCATCTCTGAGGCCTGGCCTCTTATACACAGTTAACTGAATTTTATTGCAAGTATCACAGTCTTGTAATGCTTTGAAGTATAAAAGGACATCCTCTGAATCTCCCCTACAGGCCCGTTCCCACACACATTTACAGTTGAAGTCCCCACCCCGGTCACAATAGGTGATGATTATCGCGCAGCTGGACATTCCGCCGAATCACGGAATGTGGGGGTTTGATCGGATCTCATAGGGTGGGGGCTTTGAGCAACTCGGGGGTCCTTTGATGAGGGAAGCTTTCTACTGTACGGGGAGGGGCGAAAAGCAGTATCGGCAGAGCTAGGTGTCGGCCTGGGAACGAGGAAGACAAACGGGCACAGGAAAAGGGGTTTTGCATCAAAGGGCCTGGGACCATGAAAGGAATGAAGGGAGGTGTCGCGCCGGGAACAGGATGGGGCTCTGAGGCAGAGCTGCGCTGGAGAGGGGTTTATGACCCAAGGCATGCGAGAGCGGGGGGGGGGGTTGTCAGCGTGCGGGTTTTGCGAGGGTGAAGGGCTATGCTGGGGACCAGTGGCGTGCAGAGGGTGGTTCTGATCGAGGCACCTAAAATGGCGGGTGCGCACGACAAAAGTGTGGCATCCGGGGAAAAGGCAAGATGGCGCAGATAATGTTTACCAAAACATATTAATTTTCCACAACTGCCCCTAGCTTCTCTTATCTGAGCCTTGCCTCCTTTAGTCCCTGGAGACCCTTATTCTGGTGTTGTGCCCTCTTCCTTCTTGCAGTTGTTTTATAAGGTGCAACTCCCACCAATTTGAAGCAGCTGTTTTTGTCCTCCCTCACACCTTTCTCAAGGGGGTGTGTGCTTTATTTCATGTCTGGCTTTTTGAAAATGATGAGGGTTTCCCCCAGTCCACGCTGGACCTCTCGTGTGTCTTTAGGAGAGCGGTCCTTCCCTTGCGTATAAGGCCCGGTACAATCACGTGTCCCTGGACATGTAGGTAACTCTCGTACATCTTACTCAACTTTGCCTCATGCTGTCGGAATAAATTCTACTATTGGGATCTTTCCTGCTCTTGCTATCTGTAATGTTAAGTCTGTGTTTCTCTGAACTCATTGGGCCATATTATCAAGAAAGGGCGATACATTATCGCCGCTTTTATCGGTAGGAAACTGCCGCTAAAGCGGCGATAATGGGCTTGATAATAGGCCCTTGTGAATTCCCATAGCAGCCCAGGTTCTGGTGTTCACCTGGGCTGCTATGGGAATTCACAAGGGCATAGTATCAAGCCCATTATAGCTGCTTTAGCAGCAGTTTCCTGCCGATAAAAGCGGCGATAATGTATCTCCCTTTCTTGATAATATGGACCATTATTCTGATATACTCTTGATTTTTCTCTCTCTTTAAAAAATATTTTGTGTAGCAGATTATACTATCTCAGTATTTGTTAGAGGGCGGGAAATAGGGTTTATGCCTATATGCGCATCTGTCGTGTGGGCGGTACCCTTGGACAATAAAAAACAGAGCTAGAAGACACAATTTTAAAGCCCAATTACATTTTTCAATAATCTTTATTGGAATAAAACAGTATATTTCAATGCAGCTCTACAATTGAACGCCTCTTATCTCGCGAAGAGAGAGGCTATAAAATAATGCCCTATTTAGGAGAAAAAAACTCATATTTCAAACGTATTATGTCGACTAAGGGTCCCCCTGCCTGTAATTAGGAAAAGACGAGAGAGGGGTGGCAAAGGAAAGAAGAGGAAGCTTGCCACAAAAAAGGATATTTCTATCCATCTCTCAGTCATATACCACTTTGCCTTCACCTCCTATTGTGTATCTCTGCGAACTGCCTACAACTCATATTCATAAACAGGGCCAGTAATTATGCGGCAGGGGAGGGTCACATTATGCGGCAAGGTGTAACTAAATTATGCAGCAAGAAAAGGCATATTATGTAGCGTAATGCTGCACATTTTGTTATAATATTGTTAATGTTTTCCTTATTTTGTCATTGCGCCACTTGTTAACACTGCCTGGGCATAGCTTGCATCTCTTTGGTACCAGTTTAGTATCTAAATATAGCAAAAAGCAACAGAAGGGCAAACAGCCTTCCACTGCACAGCAGCATGTGTTGCTGTGTTTTTAGTAACTATTGGACCGTTGAGCTAGAAACAATTTTGGGGGTAAAATCTGCAGTTTATGCAGCACATGATGGTATGATATGGCAAATCCATAACTTTGCGAAAAATGCATCGGCCGCACAACCGCATAATTCTGTGACTCTGTACGTAGATCAGGCTGTACTTTCCTTAAACCCAAGAATACCTGGCTAGTTCTAGCCCCATGTTGATCCCACTGATTAACTTGCATTATTCCAGAAAGCCCCTACTAATGAGGTATCTAAGTCCTAGTAGTCGAAGGTACCTTATAAATCCTAGTAGTCGAATGTACCATGTAAGTCCTAGTAGTTGAATATACCATATAAATCCTATTAGTCGCACGTACCATATAAGTCCTAGTAGTAGAATGTATAAGTCCTAGTAGCCGAATGTTCCATATAAGTCCTAGTAGTTGAATATACCATATAAATCCTATTAGTCGCACGTACCATATAAGTTCTAGTAGTCGCATGTACCATATAAGTCCTAGTAGTCGAATATACCATATAAGTCCTAGTAGTCGCATGTACCATATAAGTCCTAGTAGTCGAATATACCATATAAGTCCTAGTAGTTGAATGTACCATATAAGTCCTAGTAGTCAAACGTACCATGTAAGTCCTTGTAGTCGCGTATACCATATAAGTCCTAGTAGTCGAATATACCATATAAGTCCTAGTAGTTGAATATACCATATAAGTCCTAGTAGTTGAATGTACCATATAAGTCCTATTAGTCGCACGTACCATATAAGTTCTAGTAGTCGAATGTACCATATAAGTCCTAGTAGTCGAATGCACCATATAAGTCCTAGTTGTCGAACGTACCATATAAGTCATAGTAGTCAAACGTACCATATAAGTCCTAGCAGTAGAATGTATAAGTCCTAGTAGCCGAATGTTCCATATAAGTCCTAGTAGTTGAATATACCATATAAATCCTATTAGTCGCACGTACCATATAAGTTCTAGTAGTCGAATGTACCATATAAGTCCTAGTAGTCGAACGCACCATATAAGTCCTAGTTGTCGAACGTACCATATAAGTCATAGTAGTCAAACGTACCATATAAGTCCTAGTAGTAGAATGTATAAGTCCTAGTAGCCGAATGTTCCATATAAGTCCTAGTAGTCGAATAAACCATATAAGTCCTAGTAGTCGCATGTACCATATAAGTCCTAGTAGTCGAATATACCATATAAGTCCTAGTAGTCGCATGTACCATATAAGTCCTAGTAGTCGAATATACCATATAAGTCCTAGTAGTTGAATGTACCATATAAGTCCTAGTAGTCAAACGTACCATGTAAGTCCTTGTAGTCGCATGTACCATATAAGTCCTAGTAGTCGCATATACCATATAAGTCCTAGTAGTCCCATATACCATATAAGTCCTAGTAGTCGAATATACCATATAAGTCCTAGTAGTTGAATGTACCATATAAGTCCTAGTAGTCAAACGTACCATGTAAGTCCTTGTAGTCGCATATACCATATAAGTCCTAATAGTCGAATATGCTATATAAGCCCTAGTAGTCGAATGTATCATATAATTTCTTGTAGTAGAATGTACCATATAAGTCCTAGTAGTCGAATATACCTTATAAGTCCTAGTAGTCAAATATACCATATAAGTCCTAGTAGTCGAATGTACCATATAAGACCTAGGAGTCAAACGTACCATATAAGTCCTAGTAGTCGAATATACCATATAAGTCCTAGTAGTCGAACGCACCATATAAGTTCTAGTAGTCAAACGTACCATTTAAGTCCTAGTAGTAGAATGTATAAGTCCTAGTAGCCGAATGTACCATATAAGTCCTAGTGTCGAATATACCATATAAGTCCTAGTAGTCGCATGTACCATATAAGTCCTAGTAGTCGAATATACCACATAAGTCCCAGTAGTCGAATAAACCACAGAAAAAATTGAACGTAATGTCTAGAATGATTTCCCCGAGAGCACAAGTGTAAACCTAGCAACCAATCAACTACTGGATTTAGCCACTAACCTTGGGTCGCAGAGTATTGTGCTTCTCACTGTAAACGCTTTAGCGCCTCCTCGGGGTAGTAAGTGCTATATGAAACAAATTGAAATTCCATGTTAGGACAGCTTTCTTATGAGAAGGGGGGAACCTCTCTAAATCCCAAATCAATTTATAAACAGCCACAAATGGGGCAGCCTAGCAATGCGCCACTATGAAGAACGCGCCCGTCAACCTTGGTCAGCCGTGCCATCGTCCCATGCGAAGGACAGTAAGGGATGCCTCTACCTGGGTAAATACATGCATCTTGCCACCCCTTCTCACTGTCAGCCTGGCTGGATTCCACAAGGATGTTGTAAAATTGAGTGCAAAAAGTCCTTATCTGCCTTCATTTTTAGGTCTCGCCTGATGCAGCGCATGCGCTGATCCGGTGAGATATATAGGGCCATATGTATCAACAAACTCTTTTGCGATTCCTAAATAGCGATTTTTAAGGAATCGCTATTTAGGAATCGCAAAATGGTATGTATGAAGAATTTCGCTTTTTTTAAGCGATTCCTTAATCTTCCTTATTTGCGAATTCGCATTTTGCAAATTCGCAATTAGTGAATAATTTCGAATGCATTCCTATGGGCCAGGAGGCCCATAGGAATGATTGCAAAATAATTCTCAAATTGCGAATTCGCACTTTGCTAATCGCAATTTGAGAATTATTTCAAGGGTGCAGGGGTATCTCAAAGACACCCTGCTGCACCCCTGAAATGTAAATGTGTGTGCATATGGCACACATACATGCCCTATGGGCATGTGTGTGCATCACATGCCACCTTCAAAAATGCCAAACTGTGCATTTTTTGAAGAATTCGCAAGTTACCATCAACTACAAGTTGGTGGTAATTTGCGAATTCTTAACCAAAATTCGCAACCCAAAAATGCTACATACATAGCATTTAAGGAATCGCAAAATTGCGATTCCTTAAATGCTATGGCAAAATAAGGAATCGCAAATCTTTGCGATTCTTTATTTTCCAAATATTTCATACATCCCAAAACATGCACAAAGGCCTTTTGCGATTCGCAAAGGCCGAATTCGCAAAAGGCTTGATACATATGGCCCTTAGTGAGTGGGGCTTTAAAAAGCAGACCACAGCTTTCTGGGTGGCATAGAGCGTACGGTTACGTGCATGCACAGGCACAAGCAGGGGCACAATCTGGCTTTCCTCTCGCTCTCCCAAGTGCGCGCGTGTCGCTCTGCCTCTCTGTGCATCTCCCATCCCCCTTGTATGCACTGAACTTAAACCCGCTCGCCCCCATGCTGCAGAGCCAGCCTGTGTCCTGAAGGGCCGACACTTGCCAACACTGATGCTCCCTCCATAAAGTGACAAGTTACAAATGACTGTGGGCATCATATTGTTACATGCTTGTGTCTCCTTTGTTCCAACAATTAAATAAATGTTCCTTCCCGGACTCGTGTTTGTCAGCGGCCACTGCTGTCTCCCTTTCGCCCTGCTAGAGTGCTCTCTTAAAAGGAGGCCAATAAGTCACATCAGACGGCGCCTCTGGAACCCACAAGTGCAGACCAAAAGCTATACCTCAAGGCGCTATTGCAATTGTAGCAGCATTTTATTGAATCAAAATTAGTCTTAGATTTCTAGATGCTCGTTTCGTTACTGCAGTGGCTCAGTGCATGATTAGTCCGTGATTTTTAGAACCAAGAACGTTGTTCCAGTATAAGAAGTCTAAACATACATTTGATTTGAAAGCATCCCAGGTCGGCGTTTTACAAAATGATTTTATTATTCTCATGAAAGGAGCAATTGGGTATTTCTAACCTTGTTTCCTCAACTCATCAGTGTATTAGAATTATTCTGCGCAGTCAGCGCCACCACAGAATCGCTCTACACCACCACAGCAACACTCAGCACCACAACAGCATCACTCAGCACCACAACAGCATCACTCAGAGACACCACATTATCATTCAGGGCCTGCACAGGATCACTCAACGCCACCACAGCATCAGTCAGCACCACCAAAGCTTCACTCAGCACCACCACAGCAACATTCAGGGCCACCACAGCATCACTCACCTTCACCACAGCATCACTCAGCACCACCACAGCATCACTCAAGAACACCACAACATCACTCAGTACCACCACACCATAACTAAATGCTACCACAGCATCACTCTGCAGCGCCACAGCATCATCAATCAGCATCACCACAGCATCAGGCAGCATCACAGCAGCATCACTCAGGACCACCACAGCATCACTCAGGGCCAGCACAGCATCACTCAACGCCAAAACGGCATCAGTCAGTACCACCACAACATCACACTAAAGCGCCACAGCATCAATCAGCATCAACACAGCATCAGTCAGCACCACTACAGCATCACTCAGGGCCACCAAAGCATCACCCAGGACCAGCAGAGGATCACTCAACAACACCACAGCATCAGTAAGCACCACCAAAGCTTCACTCAGCAGTACCACAGCATCACTCAGGGCCACCACAGCATCACTCAGCACCACCACAGCATCAGTCAACACCACCACATTATCACTCAGCACCACCACAGCATCACTCAGGGCCACCACAACATCACTTACCTTCACTACAGCATCCCTCAAGAACACCACATCATCACTCAGTACCACCACAGCATCACTATATGCTACCACAGCATCACTCTGCAGCACCACAGCATCAATCAGCATCACCACAGCATCAGTCAGCACCACCACATTATCACTCAGCACCACCACAGCATCACTCAGCAGTACCACAGCATCACTCAGGGCCACCACAGCATCACTCAGCACCACCACAGCATCAGTCAGCACCACCACATTATCACTCAGCACCACCACAGCATCACTCAGGGCCACCACAACATCACTTACCTTCACTACAGCATCCCTCAAGAACACCACAGCATCACTCAGTACCACCACAGCATCACTATATGCTACCACAGCATCACTCTGCAGCACCACAGCATCAATCAGCATCACCACAACATCAGTCAGCACCACCACAGCATCACTCAGTACCACCACAGCATCACTATATGCTACTACAGCATCACTCTGCAGCACCACAGCATCAATCAGCATCACCACAACATCAGTCAGCACCACCACAGCATCACTCAGTACCACCACAGCATCACTATATGCTACCACAGCATCACTCTGCAGCACCACAGCATCAATCAGCATCACCACAACATCAGTCAGCACCACCACAGCATCACACAGGACCACCACAGCATCACTAAAGGCCAACACAGCATCACTCAACGCCACCACAGCATAAATCAGGGCCAGCACAGCATCACTCAACGACACCACAGCATCACTCAGTGCTTCTTACACTTTTTAATTACAACTTCTCAGCATGCTGCACAGCAGCCACACTTCTCTACTACACAGGTTAGAAACATTGGCAAAGTCAATAGCTCTACCTAAACACTTTTAAGGCCCCCACAATGCATAGCCAATAGGTCTCGCCTTTAGGACATTATAAGTGTTTAGTTATCCACCACAATATCCTTGATTAAATAACATCAAGTGTTGCATGGCTAAACACTTATAAGGTCCCAAAAGAGAGACCTATTGGCTATGCCAATGCTTGTTTGTTGTTGTTGTTTGGCGAGTTTACTAAAGCCTGGAAACAGAAGACATTTACTGCCCTCTATGATTGATTTTTTCATTTCCCCTGCGGCTGCTGTCAACACTGCCTCTTTCATTGCTTATCTTGAGCCCTGCTTGGGCACACTCCCAACAGATTCTCAGATTAAAGGGCGTGTCTTTCATTTACTGCACACTCATAGTTCTTGTAAATCTGAGAGAGAGGTTCCTGGGAATTTATATTTATGGTGCTTGCATCGACTAGTCATAGCTACTTATCCTTTCGGTGCATGCCTTCAGGTGGGGAAGCCTATGGGTTCTGAAAAGTAACCTGGTAAAACGGCCCTGATAACATTGCAAGAAGAAAGCTGCAGGCAGTGACCGAAGGGTGACGTTTGTAGATTCATTGTATTTTTACGACTTTGTGTGATTGTTGATACAGCCTGGCATGATATATTTTTATAGAATGCATGAATTTGCCTTATCAAAGTTTAGTTTTTATTAATTTATCGTTTCTCGCAATAGCACCCACATAATTAAACTCCTCTACATACCACTGCACAACACAAAATTGCATTGAACATAATTCCACTCCATAACACACATTCCCACTCCACATAATTCCAGTACACTCAATACCACATACTTGCTATTCACAAAATTCCACTGCACACCATGCCGCATAATTCTACTACACAAATCCACTTCACACCACACAATTCCACAACTAACAATTCAAACCCAACACGATTAATATGACTACACACACTACATACACTTCATAACACATGGGTGAAAACAAGCATTCTGGCCACAACAAAATAACTGCTAGGCAAGCTTCGATAGTGAGATGATCCGGCCCCTGATGGTCAAGGAGAGTTGGGGCACTGAAACATAATTCTCTGGTGCACACAACAGACATTCTTAATGGTCCAAGACTAAGGGACACAAGCATGAAGCTAAGGAATTGCGATTCCTTAATAGCGATTTTTAAGGAATCACTATTAAGGAATCGCAATTCCTTATGCATGTTGGTTTTGATAAAATATTAGCGATTCCTGCACATTCCCTAATAGTGAATTGCAAATTGCGATTTACTATTAGGGAATGCTTTCCCATGAATGAGAAAGCATTCGCAATTTGCAATTACCAAATAGTTAATCGCAAATTGTGAATGCAATTTCAAGTGTGCTAGGGGGCCATATGGCCCCCTGATGCACCGCCAAAAACTGTATATGTGCCCATGTGGCACACATACATGTCCTAAGGGCATGTGTATGAACCACATGGCATTCAGTTAAATGCAATTCTGTGCATTTTTCTAGGGAATTGAAAATTACCATCAACTTGAAGGTGATGGTAATTTGTGATTCCTTAATGCAAAGTCGCATTCTGAAAATGGTTCTTGCGCTGTATTTAGGGAATCACAAATTGTGATTCCCTAACTACATTCACAAAATATGTAATGACAAATATTGCGATTACCTATTTTGAAAATGCATTTTGGGTTGATGCATCCCAGAAGGCTTTTTACAGGTCGCAAACGGACCAATTCTGCAAATCGGCCCGTTTGGGACCGGTAAAAAGCTTGATGCATGTGCTGCTTAATCATCAAAGTCAAGAACATTGGTAGCACTCTGAGAGGAACTGTGGCTTATTGGTAGGATTGCTATAACTCAATTTGCATACTCCTGGCCTCTTTCAGACTTCAGCACCTGCAATCATGGCATCCTCCTGCAAAAACTCGAGAAGAGGGTCGAATTCTCCGATCTTTCACTTGAATGAATGGGATCCTTCCTTTCCAATCACATCCAACAGGTTGGAATATGGTCAAAGGAATCGTCCTCACTCAAGGCATCCTGTAAAGTGACTGAAGGATTACCGTCATCCTCCCGTTTCATATCATCGTACAACGATTGGTCCATTTCATAGAGCAATGTCAGGTGAGCCTTCAGTGTGCAATGACGACTCCCACCTCCACCTACAACTGGAAAACAGATCAACGAAGCAGTGGCCTAAAACCTTGTACCTGATCCCCGCATTCCACCGAGTAAAGTAGAGAATGCTCTTAGTCAAAGAAGAGAATGCTCTTAGTCAAAGAAGAGAATCCTCTGAGTCGAAGAAGAGAATGCTCTTAGTCAAAGAAGAGAATCCTCTGAGTCGAAGAAGAGAATACTCTTAGTCAAAGAAGAGAATCTTCTGAGTCAAAGAAGAGAATCCTCTGAGTCGAATCTGAGTCAAAGAAGAGAATCCTCTGAGTGGAAGAAGAGAATCCTCTGAGTCCCTCTGAGTTGAAGAAGAGAATCCTCTGAGTCAAAGAAAATCCTCTGAGTCGAAGAAGAAAATCCTCTGAGTCAAAGAAGAGAATCCTCTGAGTAGAAGAAGAGAATCCTCTGAGTCAAAGAAAAGAATTCTTCTGAGTTGAAGAAGAGAATCCTCTGAGTAGAAGAAGAGAATCCTCTGAGTAGAAGAAGAGAATCCTCTGAGTCAAAGAAAAGAATCCTCTGAGTTGAAGACGAGAATCCTCTGAGTCAAAGTGAGAATCCTCTGAGTCAAAGAAAATCCTCTGAGTCGAAGAAGAAAATCCTCTGAGTCAAAGAAGAGAATCCTCTGAGTAGAAGAAGAGAATCCTCTGAGTCAAAGAAAAGAATTCTTCTGAGTTGAAGAAGAGAATCCTCTGAGTCGAAGAAGAAAATCCTCTGAGTAGAAGAAGAGAATCCTCTGAGTAGAAGAAGAGAATCCTCTGAGTCAAAGAAAAGAATCCTCTGAGTTGAAGACGAGAATCCTCTGAGTCAAAGTGAGAATCCTCTGAGTCAAAGAAAATCCTCTGAGTCAAAGAAAAGAATCCTCTGAGTTGAAGAAGAGAATCCTCTGAGTCAGTTAAACCAAAACTGAGATTCTGGAGCTGGTGGAGCAAACTCCACCCTCCCAAAGTTATTCCAATCTACATGATGATTCCTCATTGAAAGTAAGGAAATGAACAGCCATTTCCTGCTCTCAACTCTTCTTCACTCCCTAAGTTGATGCAGGGTCAACAGTATCAAACTGCGGCCTCTATCAACCTCCACTTTCCTGATAGCTCCTCCCTCTCCTTCATCGGAATCAAAGAGTGAAGATGAGAAGGTCACTGATGATGGTGTCCGTACGATGGACTCCCAAAAGAGGTCTGCATCAAGATTTGCAAACTCTGCCTGAATCTGAAGAGACAAGATCACCACATGAAGCCAGACGACAAGGCACTCTTACAGTGCATGCAGATAAATTAAATGAAGGGACAGAATAAAGTCGTAAGCATGCCTCCCTTAAGTGCCTGTAAAGTGATAAGCAAGCCTTTGTTTCCCCTCCATTGCAACCAACTGTGAGGCCCCCTATAGCTTCCAGCCAGGATACTGCAACAAAAGGAGGCCTGATGGCCCCTTAACTTCAGCCTTTGTTATGGACCCAGATGGAATCTGGTAAGGCCCCTTCCCACCTGCACATTGCTGCTAAGAATGAAAGCAGGTGACATGTGGGGACTGCTGAATGTGCCACTGTGTCTGAAAATTACACTGGGACATTATTAGTATATTTCTGTGGGGCCGAAATTCGTCTGCCTGCGTGTACCCAACTTGTGCCCGGGTTAACCACCAGCCAGAGTTTAATAAGGGAACTGGCATTGGTAAGAACTACTGCCCTGTAATGGAAATGAAACTACCTACAACATGCATGTGCATAAGAGTTTTATTTTATGGGATTGTCATCCACTGTAGGAAAGTGATTCTTTTGACATGGTTAGCCCCCACATTTTGTCTGGATCATGATGTGATGTTGCAGGGATTCTGCTCATACACAGAACTGTGCACAGAGACATCAGTGAATTGTGGTGGACCAAAAAACTCACCTCAGTACCTAGAACCCCTAACCGACTAGCATCAGTATCACATTAACTCTTCGTCCTATAGCAAAGGTACCAATGATAAGACAACACAGAACATGCGACTTAGGTTACTCACAGGAATGGTGGGAATCAAGAACACTCTTTCGTTATATTCTCATACCAGTCCACAACATGGGTAAAGAAAGAGACACGATAAAGTTTAAAATATTTATTTTAACGACGTACTCTAAGATGCAGTATTTTTGTAAACATAAGCAGCCATATGATTAAAAATAATACGATCAGCATTGTTACAATTCCATAAAACACAAAAGGAGAAATCATATTATAATGATGGTGGGAACAGGTTATATAGCACCTAGCATGTCACCCTCTCTAGCTAGGAACTATGGGGCAGATTTATGAAGGCCTTGCGCCGCCGGTGCGTCATTTTTAACATGGGAAAAAGTGACGCACCGGCGGTGCAAGGCCTTCATAAATCTGCCCCTATGTTTTATAAAATATAGAAGGTCTCTTAGGCTTCAATGCCGAACACCATACCTCCAAGATCAGCAGAAGTGAATCACATCAGGATCTGCAATAGCTCTCTGTCTCGCTTGAAATGTGCTATTTTCAGAGTGCCTAAATCATGCATGCCATGTGATATTAAAGACGCCAGGATTTCAGCTAGCTGCAGCTGCGTGCATGTTATGTCTAGTGCATGAGTCGATCAGCCCGAACAACACCGAACATTGTTTTGATAACCTTGGAGGCTTCAGCACTCACTGTGCAGACTAAGGTCGAGCTGCAAGTCTTGGGACGTTGAAAACAAGCCCTTCTCATGTGAAGCAATTCATGCAGCCTAACTTACAACAACAGTTACATATGGGGTCGATTCCGATTCGGGAAAAAACGCTCCCAATAGCTGTACGGAGCATACCCTGCAACGTCCCCCGTACGTATGACGAAGTACGATTCGTACCAGGAGCTGGACTCCGTACGAATCGTACAGAGACCGTACGAATCTAATCCCCGTACGAATCTCCCTCGGAACCCGCTGTACACGACATCCGTACGGTTCGCGGCTGGTTTTTCTGACCCAGCAAGTACGATTCGTGTCGGGTACGCACCGTACGACGCTTTTTCTACGTGAGCCAAAAACATCCGGAGAAGCAGAGTTCGCCTCGAAACAGGTACGGAACGCCCCCGCCCCGAGTACGGTGCGTACACCCCATGTCTGCAGGGGTACGGTGCGTACCCCTGCGATCATGGGGTGTACGCACCGTACCCCGCAATCATGGGGTGTACGCACCGTACCCCATGTTCGCTGGGTATACGGTGCGGACAACCGATGATCGCAGGGGTACGCGCCATACCCCTGCGATCATGGGGTGTATGCACCGTACGGTGTGTATGTGATTGTGTGCTTTTCCGTACGAATCGCCCTTACCTGACGTGGACCGTACGAATCGCGTCCTCATACCCCGGTCCGGATCGTACTCGTCGGGTCGTACGGCATGTTTACGATTCGTACAGAGAGGGCTCCAAAATGATTCGTACGGACGTTTTTTTTCCAGGATCGGAACCGACCCATAGTGTTGTGTGCAAAAGCAGTAAAAAGGTAAAATGGTGTTTAAACTTGTAATATGCTAACATAGCAATGTGCGCAAGTAAGGCCCGGCCCTCACTACAGCGCAATGTCTGTCCAGGATTTTCTAACTCAACCGACCCGTGCCAGGAAAGGATTTATGACTGGCCGTGTAGTAGAAGGTTTCATTGAAAGAAAGTTCTAGGCATGAATCAGCGTAATATTCGTGTCAGTAACGATAAAAACCAGGAAGTAGGCTCGCCTTACTTTGTGGGATGCCTGTCCTGTATGTTGTGAGTCTCGGATTACATACAGCTACCAGTAAGTCAAATGACCTGCCCACCTCTCGGAGGGCTGTAGCATGTCCCTTTAAGTTCCAGGTCTTGTTATGATGTAGGTGAGCTCAGAGCTGTGTTATGCTCCTGTCAATATCAGTCAGCGCACCGATGTAAAGTATGGATGTATAGGTTGGGAAGCAGATGTAATTTATGGATGTATAGGGTATTGCGCGGATGTAAAGTATGGATGTATAGGCTGGTAAGCAGATGTAAAGTTTGGATGTTCTGGTGTGGAGCAGATGTAAAGTATGGATGTATAGGGTGTGGCGCAGATGTAAAGTATGGATGTATAGGGTGGGGAGCAGGTGTAATGTATGGATGTATAGAGTGTGGAGCAGATGTAAAGTATAGATGTACTGGGTGTGGAACAGTGGTAAAGTATGGATGTATAGGTTGGGGAACAGATGTAATGTATGGATGTACAGGTTGGGAAGCAGATGTAAAGTATGGATGTATAGGTTGGAGAGTAGATGTAAAGTATGGATGTATAGGTTGGGGAGCAGATCTAAAGTATGGATTTACAATGTGGGGAACAGATGTAAAGTATGGATGTATAATGTGGGGAACAGATGTAAAGTATGTATGTACAGGTTGGGGAGCAGATGTAAAGTATGGATGTATAGGGTGGGGAGCAGATGTAAAGTATGGATGTATAGGTTGGGGAGCAGATCTAAAGTATGGATTTACAATGTGGGGAACAGATGTAAAGTATGGATGTATAATGTGGGGAACAGATGTAAAGTATGTATGTACAGGTTGGGGAGCAGATGTAAAGTATGGATGTATAGGGTGGGGAGCTGAAGTAATGTATGGATGCATAGGTTACGGGGAAGATGTAAAGTATGGATGCATGGGTTGTGGAGCAGATGTAAAGTATGGATGTACAAAGTGGGGAACAGATGTAAAGTATGGATGCACAGAGTGGAGAGCAGACGTAAAATATGGAAGCATAGGTTGGGGAGCAGATTAATGTATGGATGCATAGGTTAGGGAGAAGATGTAAAGTATGGTTGGGGAGCAGATGTAAAGTATGTATGTATAGGTTGGGGAGCAGATGTAAAGTATGGATGTATAGGGTATGGAGCAGATGTAAAGTATAGATGTATAGGGTGGAGAAGTGTGGCTCAATGGTTAGAGCGGCAGACCCTGATGCAGAGGTCTAGCCCGGGACCAGGGTTCAATTCCCCGCCTCGGCGGGTCTTGGGCTCAAAATTCCACGGACCTGATAATTCTCGCCTCGGTGCCTATTCCAATTAATGGAGTCCCACTCTGCAACTCTGGACAATAGCTTGCTTAATCTCCACAACGGCCCCTACAACGCTAAGGATGCCTGGCTTCACCTTGGGGGTGCCCAGGAGTGGACACCTCACAGGGAAAGCCAGGATGGGTTCCACAGCGGTATTCGTACAAGCGCCTTGAGACCCTTGCGGGTGAGTAGTGCGCTATACAAGTATCAATTTACATTTTACATTTACATAGGGTGTGGAGCAGATGTAAAGTATGTATGTATAGGTTTGGAGCCGATGTAAGGTATGGATGTACAGGGTGGGGAGCAGATGGAAAGGATGGATGTACAGGGTGTGGAGCAGATAGAAAGTATGGATGTACAGGGTGTGGAGCAGATGTAAAGTATGGATGTACAGGGTGTGGAGCAGATGTAAAGTATGTATGTATAGGTTGGGGAGCAGATGTAAAGTATGGATGTACAGGGTGTGGAGCAGATGTAAAGTATGGATGTACAGGTGTGGAGCAGATGTAAAGTATGGATGTACAGGGTGTGGAGCAGATGTAAAGTATGGATGTACAGGGTGTGGAGCAGATGGAAAGTATGGATGTATAGGTTTGGAGCCGATGTAAGGTATGGATGTACAGGGTGGGGAGCAGATAGAAAGTATGGATGTACAGGGTGGGGAGCAGATAGAAAGTATGGATGCACAGGGTGGGGAGCAGATAGAAAGTATGGATGCACAGGGTGGGGAGCAGATGTAAAGTATGGATGCACAGGGTGTGGAGCAGATGTAAAGTATGGATGTATAGGGTGGGGAGCAGATAGAAAGTATGGATGCACAGGGTGGGGAGCAGATGTAAAGTATGGATGCACAGGGTGTGGAGCAGATGTAAAGTATGGATGTATAGGTTGGGGAGCAGATGTAAAGTATGGATGCACAGGGTGTGGAGCAGATGTAAAGTATGGATGTATAGGTTGGGGAGCAGATGTAAAGTATGGATGTACAGGGTGTGGAGCAGATGTAAAGTATGGATGCACAGGCTGTGGAGCAGATGTAAAGTATGGATGCACAGGGTGTGGAGCAGATGTAAAGTATGGATGCACAGGGTGTGGAGCAGATGTAAAGTATGGATGCACAGGCTGTGGA
Organism: Lissotriton helveticus; assembly: GCF_964261635.1. Classification (NCBI taxonomy): domain Eukaryota; kingdom Metazoa; phylum Chordata; class Amphibia; order Caudata; family Salamandridae; genus Lissotriton; species Lissotriton helveticus. Next base: position 2,131,131,666 of record NC_136065.1, on the reverse strand, counting down.
GCAGATGTAAAGTATGGATGCACAGGGTGTGGAGCAGATGTAAAGTATGGATGCACAGGGTGTGGAGCAGATGTAAAGTATGGATGCACAAGGTGTGGAGCAGATGTAAAGTATGGATGTACAGGTGTGGAGCAGATGTAAAGTATGGATGCACAGGGTGTGGAGCAGATGTAAAGTATGGATGCACAGGGTGTGGAGCAGGTGTAAAGTATGGATGTACAGGGTGTGGAGCAGATGTAAAGTATGGATGTATAGGCTGTGGAGCAGATGTAAAGTATGGATGTACAGGGTGTGGAGCAGATGTAAAGTATGGATGCACAGGGTGTGGAGCAGATGTAAAGTATGGATGCACAGGGTGTGGAGCAGGTGTAAATTATGGATGTACAGGTGGGGAGCAGATGTAAAGTATGGATGTACAGGGTGTGGAGCAGATGTAAAGTATGGATGCACAGGGTGTGGAGCAGATGTAAAGTATGGATGCACAGGTGTGGAGCAGATGTAAAGTACGGATGCACTGGGTGTGGAGCAGATGTAAAGTATGGATGTACAGGTGTGGAGCAGATGTAAAGTATGGATGCACAGGGTGTGGAGCAGATGTAAAGTATGGATGCACAGGTGTGGAGCAGATGTAAAGTACGGATGCACAGGGTGTGGAGCAGATGTAAAGTATGGATGCACAGGTGTGGAGCAGATGTAAAGTACGGATGCACAGGTGTGGATCAGATGTAAAGTATGGATGTACAGGTGTGGAGCAGATGTAAAGTACGGATGCACTGGGTGTGGAGCAGATGTAATGTATGGATCTATAGGTTGAGGGGCAGGTGTAATGTATGGATCTATAGGTTGAGGGGCAGGTGTAATGTATGGATCTATAGGTTGAGGAGCAGATGTGGAGAATGCACATAGGTTTTCTATCAGTTATGAGTCATCTAGCCAATGTTGAACTGCAGCCACACTTCACAGATAGAGCTGCCCTTGATGTTACTCTAGTCCAGTCGTACTCCAAGCATGACGGGGGGGGGGGGGGAAGAGGTCACCTGCGGCCCTCCTGACCCTCACAGACAGCACTTGGGCTGCTGTTGACTTAAGAGAGCACTAACATTCAGAAAGATCTTAACTAACGGGCAAGCCTTTATTTACAAGATAAGAAAAGAGGCAGATAAGGTGCTGTGCAACTTTAGGAACACATTCACTGATGTGACATCTTCCAACAATCGTGTAAAAATATGAGGCAGCCTCTTCAACATTCAAAAAAGTGTATTTTATTAACATGCAGAAGCGTTTCACCTTAGTACATCAGATGATATCACTGCATTGAGAAGTAGTTTTTAAACAAAATAGTTTTCATAAATAAACAGAAACATAAATGCCTCCTTCCGCCAAGAACGATGCTGATAGTGAACTAAGAGGCGACACAATTGTCACGTGGAACCGTCCAGGTGGCCTGGGTTATTGGTACATGGACAATATTATAATTTATTAAAGCAATCACAAGAGAAGGTTGAACTCATGCATTTCAAGGTGCTCATATGTGATAATGACGAAAAATGAGTTCAAGTGAATTAAACCAATTGCCAAGGATCACACAAGTTGGTCAAGTGGAGAAGCCAGGATTGATCATATGTTTTTACATTTCTCTTTCATTCCAATTCAATAATTAAGTTACTTGTTTTTACAGTTGACTCTCTCAAGGTAGCAGCAGCAAGCAGAGAAGGTGTAACCCATGGTGCAGTCGACGGACAGAAATTGAAAATCACGCCGCTGCGCCACCTGGCTAAAAACATTGACAAGGCCACTAGATCTTGCATGGGTGAGACCTACTGGCTTTGCCTGTGATTGTTGGCTCCGTGTGATCTGATTTTCTTGGCCCAACCTAAAGTTTTCCACCGAAAGCAGCAAGGTCGCATTTATTTTATCTTATTTGACTACGGGCGATTTAATCTGGGCAACTCCCTTAATTCTGAATAAGTGTCCTTGGCTCTAACAATACACTCCATTTTTACAATTTAAAGCAGTGTTCACCCGTCGACAAATCATGAGAGCAGCTCGCACTGCCCTCTTACACACCTGCCAACTCCCACGGAGGCACCGTGTGTCACACGAGTTCAGCCCCCTTCACACGGTCACCAGGTGAGCAGCCGAAATCACTCAATGGCAGGAAAAACGAGCTGAAAACCCCTGTAAGCAGTGGATTTTCAGCTCGAGTTGTGAAAACCCCCAGGACTTTGCCGACGGCCTCAATGAGCCTTTTTTTCTGGATAAATAGATGAGGGGGGTGGGGGCTTGGTGAGGGTTAGGGTGCCTCTCAAGTAGCTCACAGCATGACGCCCGCCCCCTTAAAAGCTCCGCCCCTGCTCACACCGTGTCATTAAATAGTGAGTTGGCCTGTATGCTGATAGCATGGAAAGACGGATGTATGACATCACAACGCATGCTTTTACTCCGCATGCCATTACAACGCAGTATTTACAACGCAAGTCGTTACAACGACTTGCGTTGGGGGGCGCTGGATAGTGGAATAGTTTAATTTTCTATTCCAACTCCAGTCCCCGTGGATAGTAGGGAAGGTGTTGGATAGAAAATTAAACTATTGCCTATCCTACAGCGCCCTCCAGCGCAAGTCGTTGTAACGACTTGCGTTGTAATAGCTGCGTCGTAATGGTAGTGCGGAGTAAAAGTTGCGTTGTAAAGGATGTTCCCCTGGAAGGACATACTCAATTAAACTCGTAAGCAGCTTGGGCTGGGGCGGCTTCGGCCACCACATTCAATCACAGACTAAGGGAGGCCCGCAAAGGTGCTCTTTTGTCAGTGGTCAACAGACTAATAATGTCTAATTAATTAATTGATCGGGTAATTCAGCTAGAGCATGATCTAAAAGAAAGGCTTGCAGAAAGAGGCACGTTCATGCACAGGGGGTACTACAGCCGAGAGGCCCAGCTCGGGGGTCCCTCCAGACCCAAGACCACCACCCTTGGGTGCAACACCACCTGGACGCCTGGCTGAACGATGGCAAGACTGGCCTGCTCTGGAAATATGTCATATATCATTGTCCAGGCCTAATCGCTGTTAAATGTAATCCTGAGTGAATTTGCAATTTGTATATATAGAACTCAAACCACTAGTATATGTAGTAGACTCTTGCACTTACTATCATTCCTATGTGATTTTAGCGTATCTGTTTGTATCTCCTCCTTGAGTGACTTTACAACTTGCACATTTGCATTTTTTTCTGTTTATATCTCTTATATAAATCATGTAATCCAAAGTCCTTATGTAATACAACTGGTTCTTTTGTAAAGCGCTCTGACACCTTTGGGTAATGTTCGCACTATATAAAATCGCATTAAATAAATAAAAATAATTAAATAAACAGATATATCCTGAGTGCCAATGTGCAAACCACATCTCGGAAGAATACTTGCAAACTGGGAATCTGTACAAATCTTTGTCTCAAGACGAAAAAGGCAGGAAAAGAAAGAACTGTTGGTGTATTTACCTTAGAAAAGCAGGCTTCAAAAAATTGAGAGCTACCCAAGAAACCAGAAAGGACTGGGTGTAAATAATGACAAAAAAGGGGGTTCCTTTCTGTGTTGTTACTCTTTCAATATATGACCTCCAGGCCTACAAGTTCAAAAACATTTTCAATCATGCAGAAGTGACACTAATGATAATTTTCATACACCAGTAGTTTTAATAAAAACTCTATTATTTATTAACACATTGAGTTCATTAAAAACATTATCTGTTTATGTAGCAATGCACATTCATATAACTGCTATGAGACAATTGTATGCTTACAAACACTTGTAATCATAAGCATGTTCTATACACAATAATTCCTAAATTGAACAGAACAATTTATACATAGTATATTTCTTAATTACATAATGCAAATCTATTTCACAAAACTAAAACTTTATATTTGTTTTGCGAGTTTCAATTGTCGCTGAATTTCATATACCAATGAGATTCGTGGTACTGTCCCCTTATTTTTATACAGTGATCACAGCTTAGATAGTTTCCAATGGATATGTTAAAACATCATCAGGTTACTGGTTGCTTTTTTCTTTCAAAGATCTTTTCCCAGGTCACCTTCCGTCTTTTCTCGGTATAACCTCCGACACGTCCTCTCCTTCCCAGGTTGGTATATGAAATTCAGCGACAATTGAAACTCGCAAAACATTGATGAGGACACGAGGAACTTCGATCTTCCCAGTTTTAAAAAGAGTGCCACCCACGAAGTTATAATCAGTGGAGAGTGGAACCCACAACCAAAATCCCTGGAAGGGCACGATATCCAGAACCCCAGATATTTTGGCAAAAGGCAACGTAACCTAAATCAAAAATGTATTGTTTTTAAACATTCAAGATCTGTCCTGAAGAAGGTGTGGTAACAGAACCAAGCACCGAAACGCGTCGACTTAGGATTTTTAAATAAAGTTTTAGTTTTGTGAAATAGATATGCAATATGTAATTAAGAAATATACTATGTATAAATTGTTCTGTTCAATTTAGGAATTATTGTGTATAGAACATGCTTATGATTACCAGTGTTTGTAAGCATACAATTGTCTCATAGCAGTTATATGAATGTGCATTGCTACATAAACAGATAATGTTTTTAATTAACTCAATGTGTTAATAAATAATAGAGTTTTTATTAAAACTACTGGTGTATGAAAATTATCATTAGTGTCACTTCTGCATGATTGAAAATGTTTTTGAACTTGTAGGCCTGGAGGCCTTAGAAAAGCAAGACATTTGTGAGGAAATGCCATCGGTTGTAGGAAAGCAAGAATACCCAAATTTACTTAGGAGACAAAGGCAGGGAGATTCAGGTCTACAAGTGTAGTGATCACACTGAGGCAGGTAAGTGTGGAAACACTATCGGGCATATTACCAAGGGCCATTATCGCCGCTTTAGCGGGACTTTTTCCCGCTAATGCGGCGATAATTTTATCGCCCTATTACCCAGCTGTCGCTAACAACAGTTAGCGACAGCTTGTGGGCCATAGCGGGCATTTAGGGGCCCACTTTGCATGTCAGCGATAATTATCGCTAATGACATGCAAAGTGGGCGTGCCAAGATGTTAGCGACTGAAAACAGTCGCTAACATCGCTATCTCCTATTACCTACAAAGGCGTAGTTTTGGAAATATTCGTGCTAAGCGCGAATATCTCCAAAAGCTAATACCTGCCCAGAGCAGTTCTTAGCCATGTTATCCAATGGGAGGTGGATAACTTGGCTAAGAGCATTGTCACGATAATGTGTGAATATAGATGTATTTCCAGCGATATTCTCGCATTTCGAATGATTTTTATCATTTCTGAGATAAACCTTAATGATAGGAAGGTATCTCAGCGATAAAAATCGTCGTAGCGCGGCGATAGAATTATTCCCGCTAACCCTGCTTAGCGATAAATATCGCTATTGCTAGGTAATATGCCCCTATGTTTAATGTCTGTTCATCTCCACAGCTTCCAAGGAGCAACATACCTGCCCCTGGTATTCAAACATGTACATTCCAGCGCTAAGGAGAAACTAGAGACAGAGTACCACAACAAGTGTCTGCGGAAAGTACAGCACACTGTTTCTTAAAGTCATGCTGGCCATTCTCCCTGCCCCCTCAAGTGTTGGGCATTATTAGACTCCGGTGGATGCCTGTTATATGGACATCCAAGTTACCGGGTGACACAATATTGGGTTCAGTCTGCATGCCTTTACCCTCTGAAAAGATGTCTGAAGAGACATCTTTACACATCTCTTAGGGACGTCTTGGTTGCACCAACATAATGTGGCAGTGGATCAGAAGTTCTCACATGTGCTGTTCATTCTTTGGAATATCATAACCATTATTTTCTGAAAGATTCCTGTCTGCAAATTCATCCATTCATCCACTAAATTCCATCTAAACAATCAGTCAATTTCCAGAGTCTTAGGTAGAGTTTCAGGATATTTTTCATGAAAATAATGTAGGGTCCCTTGCCTCCCCATAGGGAGTATGATTGTGCCACAGAGCTGGCTCCAAATGCCAACATCCCACATGCTCATACGTGCATGCTGACCATGAAGGAGGAACCCAGGGTGGCACCATTTTGGAGGGGTTGCATTTTCATAAAATAAACTCTTAATTCCTTCTTCAAGTGCTAAAGAAAAAAAGTACTATTAGGGAGTCACGACGGTGCCCTCATTGCAGGACACCCAGGGGAAAGAAGGACTAACGACCTGGTAGATCGAGGCTTTTGGTGGACAACTACGAGAAGACATGTAGATTCATATGTAAAACAATATTTTATTGGTGCCCAGTTGAAATGTTCTCATCGAAAACCATTTGATATTTTGGTTCCATTAACTACTCCTAAGAGACTTTGGAAGAAGGTCTCTGTGGATTTTATTACCGCAGTGCAAGTTGTGATAGTTTTTTTTTTTTAGCCAAAGATGTACATTTCATTCATTGCATCCATTATTTACTGCTCCCTGTTAGATTTGGGGGTCTCTGGTTGGCACATGTAAGGACTTGTGACAAGTAGGGACCCTCTCCTCTAGTCAGGACAAGGGGATTACCCTCTAAAATAACCCCTGCTCACCCTCTAAGCAGTGTGGCGCAAGCAGACAAGGCTTATCTCAGAGCGTTATAAGTTAAGCATTTGTGAACACATACAGTAACTCAATGACCACACCACACACGGACACCACACAGAGGTTTGTAAAAAAATAGTTATCTTTTATATAAAGGCTTAGCACAAGACCCAAATAACGTAAAAATAGGCCACAATACTGTTAGGATGATAGTTCTTGTTTAAAAATGCGTTGTTTCCAGTTCTATGCACTTGGCGCTGTCTGTGCAGCTCTCACGGCGACGATCGTACTTTGCAAGAGTCAAAAGTAAGCGCCGCGGACTCTCGGGTCAGGTGCGCACACAAACGTGGTGTGAATCTCACAGTACCTTGGAATGCGTTGTTTCTGACACGGAAGACGCGTGTGCAGGTGAAGGCATCCCAGGAGCGTTTGTCGGCCCCTCTCCGATGCGAGCCCGGCTCTTTGTAGGCGTCTCGGTTCCCCACTTCGACCACTGCGTTGAGTGCATCGGTATAGAGTGCATTGGCATAGAGTGCCATAGAGTGGCATTGAGTCAAGTGAAGTGGCATAAAGTGCAGTTGTGTAGAGTGCAATAGAGTGACTCAGAGTAGAGTTGTACATAGTTGAGTGGTGGAAAGAGCAGTGGTGTAGAGCACAGTGGTGGAGAGAAGAATGGAGTGACGTAGAGTGCAGTGATGCAAATCGCAATGGTGTACAGCGGCATAGCGTGCAGTGGTGCAGAGTGGAGTGCTGTTGAGTTCAGTGGGAGAGAGTGCAGTCTTTCAGAGTATAGTGTCGAACAGTGCAATGGCATAGAGAGGAGTGGCGCAGAGAAGAGAGGAGCAGAGTATTTTTGTTATTTTCCAGGCGATAGAATCTGTTATTGAACGTCATGACCTCTCGTCATAGTTTCAGACAGATGCCTGGTAGGTTCAGAGAGTTGGGAAGCCTTATTTACTACTTTGTATATTTGTGTCTATTTAATTTTTATTTGTGTTAGACTTTGGGGTTCATTTAACATTTTGTTTGAATTCTTTGTTTTTCTCTCTGCATGTCATTATTGGTGTTTTCGTTATTGGTATATGCGCCTTCAAGCTTCTTTCTGTTTGTATTTTGTTATGTTTTATAATACTAAAGTAAACTCAGCTATAGGTGAGGACAACTGAACAGTTCTCGTGTTTTCTTGGACCATGACGAGGATCATTCTTGCAAACTCTAAACCATACAACATGGACTAACAGTTCTTTTCCAAGGATGATGGTTGTTGGGAGTCATTTCTAAAAATGTGAATTTATTGGGTTTTACACAGTCCAACTCATAAGGATGGATGAGACACAATGAAATGAGTCTGGATGAATCATGAATAAGATATTGATTACTCCATTTCTCCCCCTAATAGAAAATCTACTGTGAACGAAAAAAAGACAGGTGAGAGCATTAGGCCTCACAATAGTGCATGGAGTGTGTGTACAATATAGCAGCAGGGATAAAAACATAGATAAATAGCCCTGATGAAGGCCCCAGACCCACACAGGCTCCTAGCGAGGGCTGAAACATGTTGGTACTTTAATAGGGGTACAACTGAACAATCATATTCAGCAAAAACCCAATAAATTCACGTTTGTATACACACCCCAGGTATCCTCGGAATAAAACATAGTGTTTGGGTATACCTAGAGGTATTTTTAAACATCACTCATCTGGATCCCTGCATGTCCAGTGTTGCTTTATCTAAGAATTACCATTCCACCTATGGTTGAGTCGGCCTGGGTAGTATCATCTCACCCGGTTGTGGATAGGCGCTGATGATGAAGCATGTCACGATAAGTGAGTGAGGCATTTACTCCAATATCTTTGGATACCCGTACCATCCAAGCAAAAGCGGCGGGAGTTCATCACATCCTGAGAGAGTACTTTTTAAGAATAAAACCCAGAGTTCCCAAGGAGAATTATAAAGGCGGCGGTTGCTTAGATGTGTTAAGGAGACGTTTAAAGTTTTATCACATGTTATCGTTTTCTGCACGCTGTCTTGCAACAAGATCTGCAATCTGTTTTTTGTGTTATTTACATTAAGCTTTTTGATTTCACTGCCATTGAGTCACCGAACAACATAATTGAAAAAATATGTTTGGTTTTCTGTTACTCGTACAACAACAAATGCAAACAAAATGGAAATTAACACTGCCTAATGGGCACAAGAGGAAGAAGGAACCCTGAGCTTAGATCTGAATGTTCGACACACATTTTGTCTGATTTTCCTCTGTTTCACAATTGGGCTTGGCAGGCCTTATTATGCAACCTGGTTATCTTTACCCAGGGGTAAACAGAGTTTGTGGCCACAGAAGACACAGTTCATTGTTGTGTGCTAGAAAAGATAACACCCTACAGCCTGTTCTCTCGCATGAGTACTCAGCAGGATGGATTGTCACATAAATTCTCTCACTGTGAAGTCAACAAAAGAAAGGTGAACACCAAGGTCCCTTGGAATACAAAGCCTGACACTTGACCTCTGTCTTTGAATGCACAGCAAATGAGACAAGATAAGAACAAGATTTAAAGGTGTGTTTACAGATAAAGATCACTGGTGATGATACAGTGAACAAGGCATGCTCACGGAGAGACGCAGTCAAGCTGAACTGCCTAAAACAACAAGCAAAGGACAGGGCTAGCGAGGACAGCTGCACTCTGTAGAGGAGCTCAACAAAAGGAACCAAATAGGTCCTAAAAGTGCAAGTAGTATATGGACACAGTACATGGGCCATGCTCCAGGGGAGGGTCACATGCAAGAAGAAGGAAGTGCGATCACAAAGCTGGCCAGCAGGAAGCAAACAATACAGAGTGGCTTTGAAGCCCACAAACTGTAAGTAAGCACACTCACAGTAAACAAAATATATCGAAGAGTCTATGCGATGTCTATGCCAGACCTAAAAAGTGTATTTATTTAACACTGATGCATTTCACCTCAGCATATCAGATTATATCACAGCATTGAGAGGCATTAATTAAACATGATAGCTTTTAAACAACTTTGAATCATTTATATGATACCAATACGAATAGTGAACTAATAGCAAGTTGATTTGTCAAGGGCACCCTGTTTGTGGCGTACACTTTAATTGTACATTGACCAACATTCAAACACAACGTGCGTCCTGAACTCACGTATTTGAAGGTGTTCTCATTTGTGATAATGAAGATAAAGGAGGCTCAGTAAAATAAAATATTCGCCCAGGATCACACAATTTTGATCGATCTGGGAAGCAGGAATTTCTGGTTCGAAATGGAGTCATTAAACGTGCATCTCTTCCCATCTCCTGTTTTACATCAAAGTTGAACCCTTAAGGGCCATATGTATCAAGCACTAATGTGTTCGCAAACGCCGAAATTCGCAGAATTTCGTCCTTTGCAAACGCATTTTTCCTAAATGGCATGTATCAAAGAATTCTGCATGCAAAATAAGGAATCGCAAATTTTGCGATTCCTTAAATGCAATGTAAGAAGCATAAAAAAAATGCTAATTGGCCTTAAGGAATCGCAAATTACCACCAACTTCAAGTTGGTGGTAATTTGCGATTTCCTTGAAAAATCCACTTTTTTTGCATTTTTCAAAGTGCAATGTGATGTGCGCCACATGTGCACCCATGCTTATTTCAGGGGTACAACAGGGTGTCCTTTGGACACCCTTGCACGCTTGAAATTGAATTCTCAATTTGCGATTCGCTAATTGCTAATCACAAATTGAGAATGCCTTCCCATTCATTCCTCTGGGCCTCTAGGCCCATAGGAATGAATGAGGAGGTATTCTTTAATTGCGAATCGCAATTTGTGATTCGCAATTAGGGAATATGTAGGATTCGCAAAATTTATTGCAAATCCTACATACATAGCATTTTGCGATTCTCAAATAGCGATTCGCAAAAAAATCGCTATTTGAGAATCGCAAAATGACTTCTTGATACATATGGCCCTTTGGCCCAGATGCATGAAGCTAAAAACTGCTCGCAAAGGGGCGGATTCACAGAATCTGCCCCTTTGCGACCGGTATTTTTGCATTTGGGATGCATCATCCCAAATGCAAAAATCGCAAATTGAGAATTCGCTAAATTGCGATTACTTGCATTTAAGGAATCTCAAATTGAGATTCCTTAAATGCAATGCATTAAAGTTTAAAAAATAGCGATTTCGCTAATAGGGCTCGCAAATTACCATGAAGTACAACTTCATGGTAATTTGAAAAAACTTTGAAAAATGCACTAAAGTTCATTTTTCAAAGTTTCATGTAAGGGCATGTGTGTGCGCAACATATGTGCACAGATCAATTTCAGGGGTGCAACAGGGTGTCCTTTGGACCCCCCTGCACCCTTGAAATCGCATTCTCATTTTGCGATTCGCTAATTGCGATTCGCAAATTGAAAATTCTCCCCATTCATACCTATGGGCCTCTTGGCCCATAGGAATGAATGGGGAGGTATTCCTTAATTGCGACTCGCTATTTTTAAAGTGATTTCTTCTTGCATACCATTTTGTGATTCATTATTTTTCGCTAATAAGGAATGGCAAAATGGATGCTTGATGCAAATGGGGGTTTGTCTTTAGTTCTTGGTGCACGAGGCTGCAGCGTGAGTGGCGAGCAGAAGCCACATGAAAGCTCGGCTCATTTTGGGCTCGAGGGTCGAACAGGAGCGCGCGCTGGGCTAGAGCCTGGTGCGCGCACTCGCAACTTGCACGGCCTGTATGAAAGGTGGTTTCATACAGGCCGTGCAAGTTATGAATATATTTACAGATTAACCAATTGCACAATATACATGTATTTCGGGCCCCCTGGCAGGAAGGCTGCGGCTTCCTCCGCTCAGGGCCCCTCCCTTGGCCTCCCGGGACAGGAGACTCCCGCCCTCCCTTCTCTTTGAGCCAGAGGCAAAGCAGAGTCCAGGGGACAGTTGTTTTTTAACAAAAAATATGGGAACTGTTTTTGTCAAATAAAACATAAAAACTTGGGAACGCTGTTCCCAATAGACCCCTCCCACTCGCCCCTCTGGCCAAAGGTCACTGAAGCTTTCTACTTTCCTGACGTCGCATCCACGCCACCTTTGCTGTGCGTCGTACAGACACTGACCTCTTTCTACTTACCTGACGTCGATCGATCATCCTCGCCACCTTTGCTGTGCGTTGTAGACACTGGCCGCTTTCTACTTACCTGACGTCGCATCCACGCCACCTTTGCTGTGCGTCGTACAGACACTGACCTCTTTCTACTTACCTGACGTCGCATCCAGTCCACCTTTGCTGTGCGTTGTACAGACACTGACCGCTTTCTACTTACCTGACGTTGCATCCTCGCCACCTTTGCTGTGCGTTGTAGACACTGACCTTTTTATACTTACCTGACGTCGATCCTCGCCACCTTTGCAGTGCGTCGTACAGACTCTGACCTCTTTCTACTTACCTGACGTCGCATCCAGTCCACCTTTGCTGTGCGTCGTACAGACACTGGCCGCTTTCTACTTACCTGGCGTCGATCCACGCCACCTTTGCTGTGCGTCGTACAGACACTGACCTCTTTCTACTTACCTGACGTCGCATCCAGGCCACCTTTGCTGTGCGTCGTACAGACACTGACCTCTTTCTACTTACCTGACGTCGCATCCAGGCCACCTTTGCTGTGCGTCGTACAAACACTGACCTCTTTCTACTTACCTGGCGTCGATCCACGCCAACCTTTGCTGTGCGTCGTACAGACACTGACCTCTTTCTACTTACCTGACGTCGCATCCAGTCCACCTTTGCTGTGCGTTGTACAGACACTGACCGCTTTCTACTTACCTGACATTGCATCCTCGCCACCTTTGCTGTGCGTTGTAGACACTGACCTTTTTATACTTACCTGACGTCGATCCTCGCCACCTTTGCAGTGCGTCGTACAGACTCTGACCTCTTTCTACTTACCTGACGTCGCATCCAGTCCACCTTTGCTGTGCGTCGTACAGACACTGGCCGCTTTCTACTTACCTGGCGTCGATCCACGCCACCTTTGCTGTGCGTCGTACAGACACTGACCTCTTTCTACTTACCTGACGTCGCATCCAGGCCACCTTTGCTGTGCGTCGTACAGACACTGACCTCTTTCTACTTACCTGACGTCGCATCCAGGCCACCTTTGCTGTGCGTCGTACAAACACTGACCTCTTTCTACTTACCTGGCGTCGATCCACGCCAACCTTTGCTGTGCGTCGTACAGACACTGACCTCTTTCTACTTACCTGACGTCGCATCCAGGCCACCTTTGCTGTGCGTCGTAGGGACACTGGCCTCTTTCTACTTACCTGACGTCGCATCCACGCCACCTTTGCTGTGCGTCGTAGGGACACTGGCCGCTTTCTACTTACCTGACGTCGATCCACGCCACCTTTGCTGTGCGTCGTAGGGACACTGGCCGCTTTCTACTTACCTGACGTTGCATCCAGGCCACCTTTGCTGTGTGTCGTAGGGACACTGGCCCGAGTCCTTTTCACCCACTGCCACCCTGACAAAGCAGTCCTCTTCCAGGGCAGGTGTGTGCACCTCTGGCCTCTAACAGAGTATCCTGACAGCATCAGCGTGAGGAGGGGGGGTGCGTGCAGGAGTCGACGCCAGGGAGGGCCGTCGGTCCACCCGCCATGTTCACGAGGCCTGGCTCCTCGGCCCCCCTTTCCACCCCAACCTAGAGCCCCGCCCAGCCCACACGTCTTTATTTTATGTGACAGGTCGCGTACTCTATCTTAGGTCGAAGAAACAATGGGCTTATAGGTTATGGCAGGGCTTTAAGTGGGCCGGGTCTCACCGGTGCTGAGCACCAGCAGTTTTTTAAAGGGGGCCTCGAAACGGGTCTCTGTCGGGCTCTGTTTTGCGCCCTGGCACAGGCGGTCTGCAGTGACAGCGGCACGAGGATGTGCGCTGCTCACACTGCTCACTTCTCACTAGTGGATCAGTTATGGCATGACGTCATGACAGGTGAGAAGTGTAGGGGAAGGAAAATCCTTTAGAGAGACATTTTCTCTCTGGATTTCCCTTCTCTTTGTGAAACTCAGGAGCAGCAACATTGTCATAGTGTCAGCAGGGCTTTAAGCTATTTCAATCCTATATACAAGCCATAGTTGCTGCTTCTTTATTTTATGCAACTGTTAGACGGGGACCCTGAGGGTCGGCCGGATACCGAGGGAGAGATCCCCGAGGGGGACCGTCTCCGGCGATCGTACAGACAAGTACCCTCCCTCCCCACAAACAGGCACCACACCAAGTCGAGTTCAAGGCTTTATATAAGGTTCTTAAGGCAAGAATATCAGCGATACAGGATAACTTGGACCCGGGGGTCCTCTCACTTCTAGTCTCTGTAGGGAAAGGGGGTAGCGGGACAGTCTTGGTACCGGATCGGTACAGGTAGTGGTAACAGGCGAGCTCACAATCCTCGAGCTGGAGTGTCTGGGGATCGGGCCGCGGCAGCGCCAGCAGGCCAAGGTGATAGTCTCTTAAAGCAGAGGGCCGCGGCAGCGCCAGCAGGCCAAGACGATGGTTTCACGAGGCAGGGGCCGCGGCAGCGCCAGCAGGCCAAGACGATGGTTTCACGAGGCAGGGGCCGCGGCAGCGCCAGCAGGCCAAGACGATGGTTTCACGAGGCAGAGGGCCGCGGCAGCGCCAGCAGGCCAAGACGATGGTTCCACGAGGCAGAGGGCCGCGGCAGCGCCAGCAGGCCAAGACGATGGTTTCACGAGGCAGAGGGCCGCGGCAGCGCCAGCAGGCCAAGACGATGGTTTCACGAGGCAGAGGGCCGCGGCAGCGCCAGCAGGCCAAGTCACGGATGAGTTCTTCTCGGGTCTCTCGACTCCAGGATACAACTGCCTTCCTGGTCTGGTCCTCCCCCAGTTATAGGTCTGGTCCCCTTTGATGTCCGGACCCTCGCGCCTGGGGGGCCGGGAGGTCCGGGATGAGGGAGTCCAGACACCCAGCATGGGGGTGGAGCCAGCGCCCAGGCGGCCGGGGGTGATCGACACCTGGCGGAGGAGAGCCGTTGACGATTCCTTTCTCCCATTGACTCGCCAAGTGGTCACTCTGCCTCCCGGGGGGAGGTTGGTGCCTCGATGTCGGGCCCGGCCGGGCCCGGGGTGAGGGTCGAGTTGAGGCCACGCGGCCTCGTGCTGTAGTGGTCCAAGATGGCGGCTGGGCCGAGGCCGTGGTGTGGATGGTGACCCGGGCCAGCTGGGTTCGGAGCTGGTGTCTTGTGGGTGAGGAATTGCAGTGTACTTCGGGTGGTCGTCGGGGACTCTGGCTGGGGGATGCAGGGGGAGCCAGGGTCCAGGTCCCATTGCGGGGAGGGGGCAGCCCGACCATGCGGCCTGTCCAACATGCGTCCCCCCCAGCTGAAGGCGGGGAGAGTCAGCCATCTTCCTGGGGACTCTCCTCGCTGAGGCGGAAAAAGCGTGACAGGCCGTCGGCGTTGGCGTGGTCCTGGCCTGGACGATGTTCCACCGTGAAGTCCATCCCCTGCAGGGAGATGGACCAGCGCAACAGCTTCGGGTTCTCCCCCCGCATTTGCATCAGCCATTGCAGGGGTCGGTGGTCTGTTTGCACCCGGAAGTGGGTGCCGAAGAGGTATGGCCGGAGCTTCTTGAGTGCCCAGACTACGGCGAAGGCCTCCCTCTCAATGGTGCTCCAGCGCTGTTCTCGGGGCAAGAGGCGTCTGCTGATGAAGACCACCGGATGGTCGACCCCTTCGGCGTTGAGTTGGGAGAGGACGGCCCCCACACCATGATCGGAGGCGTCCGTTTGCACAAGGAATTCCCGGCTGTAGTCGGGAGCCTGGAGCACGGGGGCCGTGCACATGGCGGTCTTTAGCTTCTCGAAGGCTGATTGGCAGTCCGGGGTCCAGTTGACGGTTTTGGGGCTCTTTTTGGAGGTGAGCTCTGTGAGGGGCCCCACGATGCTGCCATAGTCCTTCACGAACCGCCGGTAGTATCCGGTGAGCCCCAGGAAGGCCCGGACCTCCGTTTGGCTCGTCGGGGGTTGCCAGGCCTGGATGGCAGCAATCTTGAGTTGGAGAGGGGCCACCAGCCCGCTTCCCACTTGGTGTCCCAGGTAGGTCACGGACCCTTGGCCAACTTGGCACTTGCTGGCCTTGATGGTGAGCCCTGCTTGCTGGAGGGCGTGTAGAACCTCCCGCAGGTGGCGGAGGTGGTCGGTCCACTGGTGGCTGTACACAGCAATGTCGTCCAGGTAGGCGGCGCTGAAGTCTTCCAGGCCCGCCAGTACCTGGTTTACCAGCCGTTGGAACGTTGCCGGGGCGTTTTTCATGCCGAAGGGCATGACTTTAAAGTGGTAGTGCCCGTCTGGGGTAGAGAAGGCGGATCGTTCCTGGGCCCTAGGGGTGAGGCCGATCTGCCAGTAGCCCGCTGTTAGGTCGAAGATGCTCAGGTAGCGGGCGGCCCCCATCCGGTCAATTAGCTCGTCTGCCCGGGGGATGGGATGAGCGTCGGTCCGGGTAACTGCATTCAGCCCTCGATAGTCCACGCAGAACCGGAGCTCAGGGGCAACGCCCGGGGCAGCTGCCTTGGGAACCAGGACGACTGGGCTCGCCCAGGGACTGTCTGAGGGTTCGATCACTCCTAGGGTCAGCATCTTGGACACCTCGGTCTGGATGCAGGCTCGTACCCGGTCTGGTACGCGGTATGCCCGGTGTCGAATAGGAGGGCTGTCCCCGGTGTCCACATCGTGGAGGCACCAGGGAGTGACTCCGGGGGTGAGGGAGAACAGGGAGGCGAACTGCCTCAGGAGCGTTTGGCAGTCTTGGCGTTGCTCCGGGGACAGGGCCTCGGAGAGCTGGACCCCTTCCACCGAGCCATCCTGCTCGAGGGCCCTCAGTAAGTCTGGAAGGGGTTCGGAGTCTTCTTCTGTCCCAGTATCGGTAGCCATCAGGAGGCTGAGTTCGGATCGCACAAAATGGGGTTTGAGCCTGTTGGCATGGAGGACCCGTAGGGGGTTCCGGGCAGTCTCCATGTCGATTAAATAGGTGACGGGCCCCTTGCGTTCGATTACCTTGAAGGGCCCGGACCATCTGTCTTGGAGGGCACAGGGCTCAACCGGGGACATCACCCAGACCTGTTGTCCAGGTTCGAACTCAATGGAGGACGTGTGCTGATCGTACCACCTCTTCATGTCCTCCTGACTGGCCTCGAGGTTGGCTTTGGCGGTGTCTCGGAACCGCCGGGTCTGGTTGCGGAGAGCCAGGAGATATCGGTAGATGTCCGGGGGAGTTTTCTGGGGAGGCTGTTCCCAACCTTCCTTGACTAGGCTGAGGGGGCCCCGGACGGGGTGCCCGTACAGTAGTTCAAAGGGGCTGAAGCCGAGGGACTTCTGCGGGACCTCCCGATAGGCAAACAGGAGGCATGGAAGCAGTACGTCCCACTGGCGTCGAAGGGGTTCTTCTAGACCCATAATCATCCCCTTGAGGGTGCGGTTGAATCTCTCGACCAGTCCGTTTCCTTGCGGGTGATAGGGGGTCGTGAATTTGTAGGTGACCCCGCATTGCTGCCAGAGGGACTTCATATATCTGGAGATAAAGTTCGTGCCCCTGTCACTGACGACCTCCCGGGGGAACCCCACCCGGGAGAAGATCCCCATCAGGGCCCGGCCCACCACGGGGGCCGTCACAGTCCGAAGGGGGATGGCTTCGGGATAGCGGGTGGCGTGGTCTACCAGGACCAGGATGAACCGGTGTCCTTGGGCTGTTCGAGGGTCGAGGGGCCCCACAATGTCTATTCCTACTCGTTCAAACGGGGTGGTGACGACAGGAAAGGGTTGTAATGGTGCTTTGATTTTTCGGCCACTTTTTCCGCTGGCCTGGCAGGTGGGGCAGGCCTTGCAGTGGTTGGTGACGTCCTTCCGCATGTGGGGCCAGAAAAAATGGGTCACCAGGCGGTCGTAGGTTTTATCCTGCCCCAGGTGTCCGGCAAGGGGGACATCGTGGGCTAAGTTCAGGAGGAAGTCTCGGAAGCGAAGGGGCACCACCAGCACCCGACTGGCCCCTAGTTCTGCAACTTTCTGCTCGCTGTAGAGCAGGTCTTGGTCCCAGTAGATCCAGTGGGCCCCCGAGGTATCCCCGGCGCTCTGGGCCAGGGCTTGCTGCCGGAGTCCTTCGAGAGAGGGACAGGTTTTCTGTTCGGCCCGGAATTGTTCCTGCGTGGGGCCTCCCTCCTGCCGCCATTGTGCCAGGTCAGGGACGTCCCGAAGCTGGTCGGATCCTTCGTCGGTTTGGGTCAATGGACTGGCTTCTGGGGCGGCCTCCTCGGGGATGAGCGCGGGAGGAGGTTCTGGCCACTCGGGCTCTTCTGGGCTGGGGACCGCGCGGGCGGTCATGGACCGGGTCGTGACGCAGACCCATTCGGGGAGGCCAAGCATCCCCAGGTGCTCCCTCCGTTCGACAGCTGCCCAGGGAGAGCTTTCAAGGTCGTTTCCTAGGAGGCAGTCCACGGGGGCATCATCGCGGACAGTTACTTTTAACATCCCTGTTACTCCCCCCCACTCGAAGGGGACGCAGGCCATGTGGCATAGGCTTTCGGAATTGTCGGCTGATCGGACAGGGCAAAGAATGTTCGGCAAGATTTGGTCTGGAGTGACGAGGTGGCGTCGGACCGCCGTTACACTGGCCCCGGTGTCGCGGAGGGCTTCCGCCCGGTGGCCATTAATGTTGACCCATTGACCGTACTTCTGGGTGTTGGCGGGAAGGGGGGCCCGCGGAATCATGTCTCTCTCCCCTAAGCAGACCAGTGCCATGGCGGCGGGTGCCCATTCAGAGGGATCGGTCTCGTACTCTTCCTGGTCTTCCGGGATTAGTTCTTCCCCTAGGGCCGCCGCTGCAACTTGGCGGGGGGTAGTGTTCGGGTTCTTTGGGCAATTGGGATCACTGGCGTAGTGGCCGGGTCGCTGGCACCTGTGGCATGTAATGTTGGCCCGGAAACCGGCCCGGACGGCAGGGCTTCCTCGGCCAACCGGGGTCGAGGGGTTTCTGGGGGGTGACGAGGGGCCGGGGTCTCTCCCCCGACCCTGACTTCCTCCTCCCCCTCGTAGGCGATACGGTCTGGATAATTCGCTGGGTGCGTTCCTGCCAACTCGGGTGCTTTCCCACCGGTCGGCTTCGACGGCTAGTTGTCGAGGGTCGGTTAGCTTACTGTTCAGGAGGTGTTGCCGGAGCTCCACGAAGCAGTTGTTCGACAGGTGCTCCCATACGATAAGGTCAAAGAGTTGTTCGTAGGTGGTTACTTTGTTGCCCTTGATCCACCCCTCGAAGGCTCGGCTAAAAAAGTTCACGTACTCCACCCAAGTTGTACCCGGAATCCGTTTGCAGTCGCGGAACCGTTGGCGGTACATCTCCGGTGTGAGCCCGTATCGAGTGAGGAGGGCGGCCTTCATGTGGTCGTAGGAGGTCATCAGCTGGTCCGGGAGTTGTAGCAGGGCGTCCCGCCCTTCGTTGACAAACCTCCCCCATAAACCGGCCCCCCAATCGCTTCGGGGAATCCGGTGGGAGGTCATTGCCACCTCATAGGCTTTAAACCACTGCTGTATATCATCGTTCTTGTGGTATTCTCGGATGACATCTTTGGGGATGTGAACCTTGGGTTCGGTCGAGGCAGACGGGGTCGGTCGTTCGGGGAGCCCGAGGTCTTTATTCTGTTTCTGGACCTCCAGCGCTTTGAGATTGCGCTCATGTTCGTACTCTAGTCTCTTTTCCTCTAGCTCCCTCTGTCTTTGCTTGTCTTCCCGCTCTTCCCTGAGCCGTAAGTGTTCCAGGGTTATTTTTTGTTCTGCCAGCTTGAGTTCCCCATCCAAGCGAAGTCGGGCAAGTTCTAATTCGTGGAGTCTGGTTTTTTCTCTTTCTCGGATCTCTTCCAGGGAGAGATCCGCTCTTTCTTTAGTTGGTGCGGGGCTCGTCTCGGTTGTTTGTGTTCGGGGTACGGCCGTACCCGTTTCCGCCCAAGCTTCTAGGGCTCGTTTGAAGTCTTCCTTTGTGCTAAGACCTGTGGTTGGAAGTCCAAGTTCTATGCAATATTGCTTCAGTTCCCGGTGGTTGTAGTCTTCCAATTTTTCCATCTGAAATTTCTCCGTTGTTCCGCTCTCTATTGACATGGTTGTTGTGTGTGGTGGGGCGAGTGACTTTCTGTACGATTATGCGTAGGTTCGGATCCCGTCGCTGGCCACCAATGTTAGACGGGGACCCTGAGGGTCGGCCGGATACCGAGGGAGAGATCCCCGAGGGGGACCGTCTCCGGCGATCGTACAGACAAGTACCCTCCCTCCCCACAAACAGGCACCACACCAAGTCGAGTTCAAGGCTTTATATAAGGTTCTTAAGGCAAGAATATCAGCGATACAGGATAACTTGGACCCGGGGGTCCTCTCACTTCTAGTCTCTGTAGGGAAAGGGGGTAGCGGGACAGTCTTGGTACCGGATCGGTACAGGTAGTGGTAACAGGCGAGCTCACAATCCTCGAGCTGGAGTGTCTGGGGATCGGGCCGCGGCAGCGCCAGCAGGCCAAGGTGATAGTCTCTTAAAGCAGCGGGCCGCGGCAGCGCCAGCAGGCCAAGACGATGGTTTCACGAGGCAGGGGCCGCGGCAGCGCCAGCAGGCCAAGACGATGGTTTCACGAGGCAGGGGCCGCGGCAGCGCCAGCAGGCCAAGACGATGGTTTCACGAGGCAGAGGGCCGCGGCAGCGCCAGCAGGCCAAGACGATGGTTCCACGAGGCAGAGGGCCGCGGCAGCGCCAGCAGGCCAAGACGATGGTTTCACGAGGCAGAGGGCCGCGGCAGCGCCAGCAGGCCAAGACGATGGTTTCACGAGGCAGAGGGCCGCGGCAGCGCCAGCAGGCCAAGTCACGGATGAGTTCTTCTCGGGTCTCTCGACTCCAGGATACAACTGCCTTCCTGGTCTGGTCCTCCCCCAGTTATAGGTCTGGTCCCCTTTGATGTCCGGACCCTCGCGCCTGGGGGGCCGGGAGGTCCGGGATGAGGGAGTCCAGACACCCAGCATGGGGGTGGAGCCAGCGCCCAGGCGGCCGGGGGTGATCGACACCTGGCGGAGGAGAGCCGTTGACGATTCCTTTCTCCCATTGACTCGCCAAGTGGTCACTCTGCCTCCCGGGGGGAGGTTGGTGCCTCGATGTCGGGCCCGGCCGGGCCCGGGGTGAGGGTCGAGTTGAGGCCACGCGGCCTCGTGCTGTAGTGGTCCAAGATGGCGGCTGGGCCGAGGCCGTGGTGTGGATGGTGACCCGGGCCAGCTGGGTTCGGAGCTGGTGTCTTGTGGGTGAGGAATTGCAGTGTACTTCGGGTGGTCGTCGGGGACTCTGGCTGGGGGATGCAGGGGGAGCCAGGGTCCAGGTCCCATTGCGGGGAGGGGGCAGCCCGACCATGCGGCCTGTCCAACAGCAACTAACAACCATTGACAAAGCCAACAGTCCTGACTTGTTGTAGGTATGATGTTGCTTGTTGTATCATATATCTGGATGCAATGATAGAAACAGCAAAATAAAAGTCGGCAGCACACTGTGCTAAGCACAGACTTTAGCTCATGTGTTTAAGCCACGCCATTAATTACACTGGCCACACCCCTTTGAGAGACCCTCCAGTTTTTCATCCCACTTGAAGCCCTAGGTTATGGGGCGTCGGGGGCTCGTGTTCTAGTGCACAGCAGCCTTGCTTCCCTGCACCGGACCCTGTGGGGATGGCTTTTAGCACAGCGCCAGCTGCAGCCCGGCAGCCCGGCAGCCCTAAGCAGGTGGCCTGAGGCTGACCCATCAGACTAGTTACTGATTGCCAAGGTGGCGGCTGCAGAGAGAGGCTGGGGGGTGGGCAGCCTGTCCTAGCATGACCAGCTCTCGCTGGTGCTATCTGAAGAGGGCAGGCAGTGCCCGCTGGGGGATCCCTGGCACTCTCTGTTACTTTGATTGCTGCTTCCAGAGGTCATTGCAGACCTTGGTGCAAACACAAGGCCAGGGTGTGAGTGGAGGATGGATGGGTGACTCGAAGGATGGATGGATGGATGGATGGATAGATAGATGGATGGGTGGATGGATGTGTGAATGGGTGAGTGGAAGGATGGATGGGTGAGTGGAAGGATGGGTGAGTGAGTAGAAGGATGGATGGATGGGTGGATGGATAGATGTGTATGAGTTAAGAGGGTGCATTTGGTTGAGTGGATGGATGGAAGGATGGATGGATGGATAGATGGATGGAAGAATGGATGGATGGATGAAAGGATGGATGGACAGAAGGATGATTGAAGGATAGATGGATGGATGGAAGGAGGGAAGGATGGGTGATGGATGGATAGATCAGTGGTTCCCAAAGTGTGCGCCGCGGCACCCCGGTGTGTGGAAAATGACAATGTATATGTACATAAGCGGCGTTCATTTGTGTTCACCCTCGCCACTGTTGAAGGTAAAGCGAAAGTCACGTAACAGTGGCCCTGCCATCTTGTCCCCTTTTAGGCCCTATCACGAACACAGATAGTAGCCATTTTGTGCGTTATGACCTCCCTGCCCACTGCCAATAACCTGCGTCTCTCTCTCTCTCCCCCACTCCCCAGCCTCGCGAGTATTCCCCCGCGCCCCGACAGCCCCCGGTCTCTCCTGCTCGGGCCATAAACGCACCACTAAACACGACCCTGTCTCCGTGCTGAACCCCTGCCCCCTCGCTCTTTCATCCTACCCATAGAACAGGCCCTTTTGGTAACCTCTTCCTCCCTGCCCGATTGCCCGGCCTGATCCCAGGCCATCACCTAGCTCAACAGATGCAGTTTATTACTCCCTACAGTAGGACCTCGCCTCACATCAGAGGAGCGGTGATTAATCAAGGCCTTCACACCCCTAGATCTGACCGACACCCCTGCATTCCTCCCAGGAACACCCTTCCTCTCTTCTGATGACCCCCCCCGGCTACACCTGGCCTCTCGACCCAGTCCCAAGTCATAAACCTCGGTCTCGTGGATGTACCCCCTCCGGCCCCGCATAGCAAAACATGATCTTATCGCCTGCCCAACCTTAGATCTGACCACCCCCTCTTGCCCTCGTGTCCGGTTGGAATGTCCGGCTGCAGATTACGATCACATGTTACCTTTGGGAGGGGGAAACAACATCAGAGCGACCGGTATGGGAATAGGCCTGAAGCTGGGATTCCAAACATGCCTTTTCGTACTTCAAAGTGTCTTTATTACAATAAGGAATGTTTGTACATCATAAACCTGTGTATAAAAGACAGAGCCGTAGAGAAACTTGTTAGAGCACCTCGAGAAGATACCCTGTTGTCTGATTTGACGTGTTCTGTTCCGTCGGAAATAAACTCCTGTTTCCTGCCTTCCAGTCTCCAGCGCCTGCCTCTTTATTTGGTAATCGTGAGTTGGGTGAGAAGCGGCTAACGCCGGGCAAACCTTGAAAAGGGGTATAACGACCTGATCTGCCTGAAACCCTTTTTCATCAGGTGCGCCGTGATGAGAAGCCAGGGGCGCCGCGGCGCTGCGCAGGATGTGGGGGACTTGAAAGAAATGCACCGTAATATATTCTGTGGTAGTGGGGAAAGGGGCTTCCTGGTCCGGAGTGAAGGCAGGGCTAAAGGCAGCTATGACTAAACCCATCTGTAAATTACCCTGGAAATTGAACGTCGATGCTGTCAGGGTGGCCGGCGGGAGGGAGGGGCAAGATGCATTTATGTTAAGGAGTACTCAAGGCAGGAACTCCAGGAGTCTGGCAAGTGGCAACAGCAGGAATCCTGGCCTGAGGTTTCCTTTGTAGCCCTTCACGTGTGTGGGGGTGTGGGGGGGGGGGGGTGATAATCATTAGCCCTGGGAAATGGAAGAACACAATCCCAGTGAAGGGCGCACAGCGTTCCTGGGGCCTGGATGGCATGTGAGCAAGCCAGCCAGGCGGGTGCCTAGCGAGCACTTCCGATTCAGACAATCCAACAATTTACCAAAATAAAATAAATAACAATTAAGGTTTCTTGGAACTCGCAATTTTGCCGCTCACTGTACTCCTTCCTCCCTCTCAGCTTTTGAGTTTGCTCCCCATGTGCCATGGGCATTTATTTTTTATGACTGGGTAAATCTTGGAGGCCTGGAGGGAAAAAAAAGTCACGGAATGTCTTATCTGAAAAAATCACGTTTGTTTGCTGGAGGCATGGCAACTAATAAAGACTGCCATTATTTCATAAGCACACTATTCCACCACTTCACATTTACTTGCATGTTTCACTATACTTATTCATCACTAATCCTCTATGGGTCTCGGAATAGCGCCTTGTGAGAGGTAGTAAGCGCTATACAAAAGCAATTACAACACAATTCCTTTTCGTGCTCTGGCCAATTTAGGATAACAGTAAGTATTTCCACCATTTATTTTTGTTTCTGCAAGGGAACATTTGTAATGACATTGCAGATTATCAGTGGATTGATTAGTTTGTTATGACTATCTCAGCAGCCAGCAGAGAAAGAGTTTCTGGCCTCAAATAGGAGACATTGCCACCCTGACACTGAAAGACTACTTTGTGTGCGGGTGTGTTCCTTGTGAAAGAACAGAATGCTGTCACTCACAGTGGAATGAGCCAATAGCTGATGTGGACTATCTAACACAGTGGTCCCAAAGTGTGCGCCGCGGCACCCCTGTGCGCCGTGATGTGAAGCCAGGGGTGCCGTGTCGAGGTGCGCTGCCTGACTCACCGGCAAAAAAATGGTGGGGAGCCACGACCAACCGCCAACCCGGTCAAGGGAGCCACGGGTCAAAAAAGTTTGGGAACCACTGGAATAGATGGATGGATGGATGGATGGATGGGTGGAAGGATGGATGAATGGATGGACAGAAGGATGATGGAAGGATAGATGGATGGATGGATGGGTGGAAGGATGATAGAAGGATGGATGGATGGATGGGTGGAAGGATGATAGAAGGATGGATGGATGGATGGATGGGTGGAAGGATGATAGAAGGATGGATGGATGGATGGATGGATGGGTGGAAGGATGATAGAAGGATGGATGGATGGATGGATGGGTGGAAGGATGATAGAAGGATGGATGGATGGATGGATGGATGGATGGATGGGTGGAAGGATGATAGAAGGATGGATGGATGGGTGGAAGGATGATAGAAGGATGGATGGATGGATGGATGGGTGGAAGGATGATAGATGGATGGATGGATGGATGGATGGATGGATGGATGGATGGGTGGAAGGATGATAGATGGATGGATGGATGGGTGGAAGGATGATAGATGGATGGATGGATGGATGGATGGGTGGAAGGATGATAGAAGGATGGATGGATGGATGGATGGGTGGAAGGATGATAGAAGGATGGATGGATGGATGGATGGATGGGTGGAAGGATGATAGAAGGATGGATGGATGTGTATATGGCTGGATGGATGAATGGAAGGATGGATGAATGGATGGACAGAAGGATGATGGAAGGATAGATGGATGTGTATGTGGCTGGATGGATGAATGGAAGGATGGATGAATGGATGGACAGAAGGATGATGGAAGGATAGATGGATGTGTATGTGGCTGGATGGATGAATGGAAGGATGGATGGATGGAAGTATGAAAAGAGGGATGGATGGAGGGATGGCCGGATGGGTGGAAGGATGGAAGGATGGGTGATGGATAGATGGATGGATGGATGTGTATGAACGAAGAGGGTGGAGTTGGTTGAGTGGATGGCTGCATATGGACTGTAGCTCAAATAAGGGTGGATGTAAGGATGGATAGATGAAAGGGTTGGGACTGGAACATCCATTGCATTATATTCAGGCATCTACCCCTACCTGCGTGCTGACTACCTATATAACTGGTGTCCCAACTTCTACTTTGGCTCCAGCATCACGCTAATCACGCTAATCTAAGCACGTGCGAAGGCTGGGGCGAGGTAATGGACCTGTTCTGTCAATTGGTTGCGTGCATCATTCGAGCCATCCTATTGGACAGAGGTCTGCTGCCCCCGTCCTGGGTATAACGTATAAAGCGGTGATGTCAGCATATTGAATGTTGAGATTGATAGTGAGACCAGTCCTTTTCATTTGTATCACTGAGTGTGTTGCCTACAGACCCCTGGTGTGTAAAGTTCCTCTGTTATGTGTATGCTCAGAGGCGTGTGCTGACATCCTGGGTGTGTGCGTGGCACGTGAGCACCGATAGGATTCTATGTGTAAGTGAGCCTGAGAACTGAAGCCAGTGGGATCCATCTTACATGCCCCTGACTTGGCATCGCACAAAATGGAGGAAGAGAACGGATCCCCAGAGAGGGAAAGTGTACTGGCTGCATTCTGGTGGCTGACGAGGGGGATCCCGAGGTGAGGACGGTGGAGACGGAGCCAACTGTAGGGATCCCACAAGGACTTCCATTAGCAGAGGGATGCTGACTGCTCTTCCCTGGGTGCTGCCCTTTGGTTGATTATAGGGAGCGGAGTGGGGGCTGCTGCTTCTGCTGAGGTAGGTGAGGATGTTTCCATGACAGGCCCTGATTACTGCCTCTGAGAGGCTGATGACAGCCAGGTGCAGAAACCTCACTTAAGTGTGCATCAGCTCTGGAAATAGCCAGAGAGCTACTTGCTGTGAGAAGCATCACTCTCCACAAAGGATGTGCCTGGAGAGCAGGATGTGAAGGACACTTGAAAGGTGAACCACTGCAAACCAGTTTGAATGGATACACATCCCCTTGTCTAAAAATATGTAACAAAGTGAAGCCAAACCACTGCACGTTATTCCAAGTCCTTAATGAACAAGGAAAGGGAGTGTTCAGTAGACTGTTTGATATACAGTTAGTTGTGTGACCAGGACTGGTGTCGGCCTCACAGCCAGTCCCCCAGAGATGAGGTGTCGTCATCTGAAGCCTGTCTTGTCAGGTGGAGCAGCTGAGGTGCTGCCTGCATGCCTAGAAGCCTGCCTGCCTGCTGAGAGAGGGGAGAAGTCTGCCTGGCCCTGCAGAAGGAGAGACTGTCCAGGAGGAGACGCCCAGCATGTCCCAAAGATGGCGGGACATCAAAAAGAAGCTGGAATTTCTTCAAGTAGAAGACCTTGAAGCTACCTTGAGACAGAGCCCTTTCGATTACATTGAGGAGAGATTGGCAGAAATGGAACTGGTTTAATTTGAAACAATCACAGTAAAATTCACAAACAAACACAAATGCCCTATTTCTCCCAAACTTGCTCTAACCACTTCCTCTACATTTCACTCCATGTCTGCATTGACTACGAGGAGTTCTAACACCTGTGAGCTACAAGTCTATGTTCACCCACAGAGCTTCTGGTACTATCATTCGTGGTAAGAGGGCAGAATTTTGTGACAAGTGTTCATTATGTTGACTTTCACATTTTTCTTAGTATGTATATGTTTGATGGTATGTAATCTTTAAGCAAGTCCAGCCACGTATACATGTTTGCTCAAAACTGTCTTATGATATACAGACTAAAGAAAATAAACCTATTTTACATTTTGCTCATGTCAGCCATCTATTGACTTACTTTTATTTTATTGGTTGACCTGCTCAGATATTCAAGGTGGTCAGCCTACTCTTGGGGGCGCATCAGTAGAGTGCAGCCCTACTGACGTCAGTGTACAGGTCTCATCTGGGACTCATCGGCAGTCTAGAGGGCCTTGTACGATACGTGTGTTTCACCCTTATCACCAGAGTACCACGTAGCACACATTTGACCCTTATCACCAGAGTACCATGTAGCACACGTTTGACCCTTATCACCAGAGTACCACGTAGCACACGTGTTTGACCCTTATCACCACAGTACCATGTGGCACATGTGTTTGACCCTTATCACCAGAGTACCATGTGGCACATGTGTTTGACCTGTATCACCAGAGTACCACTTAGCACTTGTGTTTGACCCTTATCACCAGAGTACCATGTAGCACTGGTGTTTGACCCTTATCACCAGAGTACCACGTAGCACACGTGTTTGACCCTTATCACCAGAGTACCACGTACCACATGTGTTTGACCCTTATCACCAGAGTACCACGTAGCACTTGTGTTTGACCCTTATCACCAGAGTACCACGTACCACATGTGTTTGACCCTTATCACCAGAGTACCATGTAGCACACGTGTTTGACCCTTATCACCACAGTACCACGTACCACATGTGTTTGACCCTTATCACCAGAGTACCACGTAGCACTTGTGTTTGACCCTTATCACCAGAGTACCACGTACCACATGTGTTTGACCCTTATCACCAGAGTACCATGTAGCACGTGTGTTTGACCCTTATCACCAGAGTACCACTTAGCACATGTGTTTGACTCTTATCACCAGAGTACCATGTAGCACTTGTGTTTGACCCTTATCACCAGAGTACCACGTAGCACACGTGTTTGACCCTTATCACCACAGTACCATGTGGCACATGTGTTTGACGCTTATCACCAGAGTACCACGTACCACATGTGTTTGACCCTTATCACAAGAGTACCACGTAGCACTTGTGTTTGACCCTTATCACCAGAGTACCACGTACCACATGTGTTTGACCCTTATCACCAGAGTACCATGTAGCACGTGTGTTTGACCCTTATCACCAGAGTACCACTTAGCACATGTGTTTGACCCGTATCACCAGAGTACCATGTAGCACACGTGTTTGACCCTTATCACCAGAGAACCATGTAGCACGTGTGTTTGACCCTTATCACCAGAGTACCACATAGCCCATGTGTTTGACGCTCATCACCAGAGTACCACATATGTTTGACCCTTATCACCAGGGCACGTGTGTTTTATCCTTATGTTATCACCAGTATGCCATACAGGACGCGTGTGTTATTACTCTCATCAGCAGAGTACCATGTAGCATGTGTGTTTGACCCTTATCACCAGAGTACCACGTTTCACGCATGTTTGACCCTTATCATCAGAGTACCAAGTAGCAGGTGTGTTTGACCCTTATGTTTTCACCAGAGTGCCATGCAGAACGTGTGTGTTTTTAGTCTCATCAGCAGAGTACCGTGTAGCAGGTGTGTTTGACCCTCATCACCAGAGTACCACGTAGCACATGTGTTTGACACTTATAACCAGAGTACCACGTACCATGTGTGTTTGACACTTATCACCAGAGTATCACGTAGCACGTGTGTTTGACCCTTATCACCAGAGTACCACGTACCATGTGTGTTTGACACTTATCACCAGAGTATCACGTAGCACACATGTTTGAACCTTATCACCAGAGTACCACATAGGATTGACCCTTATCACTAGAGTACCATGTAGCACACTTGTTTGACCCGTATCACTAGAGTACCACGTACCACATGTGTTTGACCCTTATTAACGGAGCACCATGTAGCACATGTGTTTGACCCTTATCACCAGAGTACCATGTAGCACGCATGTTTGATCCTTATCACCAGAGTACCACGTAGCACATGTGTTTGACCCTTATCACCAGAGTACAAAGTAGCACATGTATTTGACGCTTATCACCAGAGTACCATGTAGCACACGTGTTTGACCCTTATCACCAGAGTACCACATAGCCCATGTGTTTGACGCTCATAACCAGAGTACCACATATGTTTGACCCTTATCACCAGAGTACCATGTAGCACGTGTGTTTTATCCCTATGTTATCACCAGTATGCCATACAGGACGCGTGTGTTATTACTCTCATCAGCAGAGTACCAAGTAGCATGTGTGTTTGACCCTTATCACCAGAGTACCACGTTTCACGCATGTTTGACCCTTATCATCAGAGTACCAAGTAGCAGGTGTGTTTGACCCTTATGTTTTCACCAGCCTGCCATGCAGAGCGTGTGTGTTTTTAGTCTCATCAGCAGAGTACCGTGTAGCAGGTGTGTTTGACCCTCATCACCAGAGTACTACGTAGCACATGTGTTTGACACTTATCACCAGAGTACCACGTACCATGTGTGTTTGACACTTATCACCAGAGTATCACGTAGCACGTGTGTTTGACACTCATCACCAGAGTATCACGTAGCACGTGTGTTTGACCCTTATCACCAGAGTACCACGTAGCACACATGTTTGAACCTTATCACCAGAGTACCACATAGGATTGACCCTTATCACCAGAGTACCATGTAGCACGTGTGTTTTATCCTTATGTTATCACCAGTATGCCATACAGGACGCGTGTGTTATTACTCTCATCAGCAGAGTAGCATGTAGCATGTGTGTTTGACCCTTATCACCAGAGTACCACGTTTCACGCATGTTTGACCCTTATCATCAGAGTACCAAGTAGCAGGTGTGTTTGACCCTTATGTTTTCACCAGAGTGCCATGCAGAACTTGTGTGTTTTTAGTCTCATCAGCAGAGTACCGTGTAGGAGGTGTGTTTGAGCCTCATCAACAGAGTACCACGTAGCACATGTGTTTGACACTTATCACCAGAGTACCACTTACCATGTGTGTTTGACACTTATTACCAGAGTATCACGTAGCACGTGTGTTTGACACTTATCACCAGAGTACCACGTAGCAGGTGTGTTTGACCCTTATCACCAGAGTACCACGTAGCACATGTGTTTGACCCTTATCACCAGAGTACCAGGTAGCACATGTGTTTGACACTTATCACCAGAGTACCACGCAGCACATGTGTTTGACACTTATCACCAGAGTACCACGTACCATGTGTGTTTGACACTTATCACCAGAGTATCACGTAGCACGTGTGTTTGACACTTATCACCAGAGTATCACGTAGCACGTGTGTTTGACCCTTATCACCAGAGTACCATGTAGCACACATGTTTGAACCTTATCACCAGAGTACCACATAGGATTGACCCTTATCACCAGAGTACCATGTAGCACGTGTGTTTTATCCTTATGTTATCACCAGTATGCCATACAGGACGCGTGTGTTATTACTCTCATCAGCAGAGTACCATGTAGCATGTGTGTTTGACCCTTATCACCAGAGTACCACGCTTCACGCATGTTTGACCCTTATCATCAGAGTACCAAGTAGCATGCGTGTTTGACCCTTATGTTTTCACCAGAGTGCCATGCAGAACGTGTGTGTTTTTAGTCTCATCAGCAGAGTACCGTGTAGCAGGTGTGTTTGACCCTCATCACCAGAGTACCACGTAGCACATGTGTTTGACACTTATCACCAGAGTATCACGTAGCACGTGTGTTTGACCCTTATCACCAGAGTACCACGTAGCACACATGTTTGAACCTTATCACCAGAGTACCACATAGGATTGACCCTTATCACTAGAGTACCATGTAGCATGCTTTTTTGACCTGTATCACCAGAGTACCATGTAGCACACTTGTTTGATCCTTATCACTAGAGTACCACGTAGCACACATGTTTGAACCTTATCACCAGAGTACCACATAGGATTGACCCTTATCACTAGAGTACCATGTAGCATGCTTTTTTGACCTGTATCACCAGAGTACCACGTAGCACGCATGTTTGATCCTTATCACTAGAGTACCACGTAGAAAGCATGTTTGATCCTTATCACTAGAGTACCACGTAGCACATGTGTTTGACCCTTATTACCAGAGTACCACGTAGCACATGTGTTTGACCCTTATCACCAGAGTACCACGTAGCACGTGTATTTGATGCTTATCACCAGAGTACCATGTAGCACACGTGTTTGACCCTTCTCACCAGAGTACCACGTAGCACATATGTTTCACCCTTATCACCAGAGTACCATGTAGCACACGTGTTTGACCCTTCTGACCAGAGTACCACGTAGCACATATGTTTCACCCTTCTCACCAGAGTACCACGTAGCACACGTGTTTGACCCCTATCACCAGAGTACCACATAACACGTGTATTTGACCCTTATCACCAGAGTATCACGAAGCACGTGTGTTTGACCCTTATCACCAGAGTACCACGTACCACGTGTGTTTTACCCTTATCGCCTGAGTACCACATAGCACGTGTGTTTGACCCTTATCACCAGAGTACCACGTACCACGTGTGTTTTACCCTTATCACCTGAGTACCACATAGCACGTGTGTTTGACCCTCATCAGCAGAGTACCATGCAGCACACGTGTTTGACCCTTATCACCAGAGTACCAAGTAGCACGTGTGTTTGACCCTTATCACCAGAGTACCATGTAGCACGTGTGTTTGACCCTTATCACCAGAGTACCACTTAGCACATGTGTTTGACCCGTATCACCAGAGTACCATGTAGCACACGTGTTTGACCCTTATCACCAGAGAACCATGTAGCACGTGTGTTTGACCCTTATCACCAGAGTACCACATAGCCCATGTGTTTGACGCTCATCACCAGAGTACCACATATGTTTGACCCTTATCACCAGGGTACCATGTAGCACGTGTGTTTTATCCTTATGTTATCACCAGTATGCCATACAGGACGCGTGTGTTATTACTCTCATCAGCAGAGTACCATGTAGCATGTGTGTTTGACCCTTATCACCAGAGTACCACGTTTCACGCATGTTTGACCCTTATCATCAGAGTACCAAGTAGCAGGTGTGTTTGACCCTTATGTTTTCACCAGAGTGCCATGCAGAACGTGTGTGTTTTTAGTCTCATCAGCAGAGTACCGTGTAGCAGGTGTGTTTGACCCTCATCACCAGAGTACCACGTAGCACATGTGTTTGACACTTATAACCAGAGTACCACGTACCATGTGTGTTTGACACTTATCACCAGAGTATCACGTAGCACGTGTGTTTGACCCTTATCACCAGAGTACCACGTACCATGTGTGTTTGACACTTATCACCAGAGTATCACGTAGCACACATGTTTGAACCTTATCACCAGAGTACCACATAGGATTGACCCTTATCACTAGAGTACCATGTAGCACACTTGTTTGACCCGTATCACTAGAGTACCACGTACCACATGTGTTTGACCCTTATTAACGGAGCACCATGTAGCACATGTGTTTGACCCTTATCACCAGAGTACCATGTAGCACGCATGTTTGATCCTTATCACCAGAGTACCACGTAGCACATGTGTTTGACCCTTATCACCAGAGTACAAAGTAGCACATGTATTTGACGCTTATCACCAGAGTACCATGTAGCACACGTGTTTGACCCTTATCACCAGAGTACCACGTAGCACATATGTTTCACCCTTATCAGCAGAGTACCATGCAGCAAGCGTGTTTGACCCCTATCACCAGAGTACCACGTAACACGTGTATTTGACCCTTATCACCTGAGTATCTCGAAGCACGTGTGTTTGACCCTTATCACCAGAGTACCATGTAGCACACATGTTTGACCCTTATCACCAGAGTACCACGTACCACGTGTGTTTTACCCTTATCACCTGAGTACCACATAGCACGTGTGTTATTACTCTCATCAGCAGAGTACCATGTAGCACACGTGTTTGACCCTTATCACCAGAGTACCATGTAGCCCATGTTTTTTACCCTTATGTTTTCACCAGAGTGCCATGCAGAACGCGTGTGTTTTTAGTCTCATCAGCAGAGTACCATGTAGAACACGTGTTTGACCCTTATCACCAGAGAACCATGTAGCACGTGTGTTTGACCCTTATCACCAGAGTACCACATAGCCCATGTGTTTGACGCTCATAACCAGAGTACCACATATGTTTGACCCTTATCACCAGAGTACCATGTAGCACGTGTGTTTTATCCTTATGTTATCACCAGTATGCCATACAGGACGCGTGTGTTATTACTCTCATCAGCAGAGTACCAAGTAGCATGTGTGTTTGACCCTTATCACCAGAGTACCACGTTTCACGCATGTTTGACCCTTATCATCAGAGTACCAAGTAGCAGGTGTGTTTGACCCTTATGTTTTCACCAGCCTGCCATGCAGAGCGTGTGTGTTTTTAGTCTCATCAGCAGAGTACCGTGTAGCAGGTGTGTTTGACCCTCATCACCAGAGTACTACGTAGCACATGTGTTTGACACTTATCACCAGAGTACCACGTACCATGTGTGTTTGACACTTATCACCAGAGTATCACGTAGCACGTGTGTTTGACACTCATCACCAGAGTATCACGTAGCACGTGTGTTTGACCCTTATCACCAGAGTACCACGTAGCACACATGTTTGAACCTTATCACCAGAGTACCACATAGGATTGACCCTTATCACCAGAGTACCATGTAGCACGTGTGTTTTATCCTTATGTTATCACCAGTATGCCATACAGGACGCGTGTGTTATTACTCTCATCAGCAGAGTAGCATGTAGCATGTGTGTTTGACCCTTATCACCAGAGTACCACGTTTCACGCATGTTTGACCCTTATCATCAGAGTACCAAGTAGCAGGTGTGTTTGACCCTTATGTTTTCACCAGAGTGCCATGCAGAACTTGTGTGTTTTTAGTCTCATCAGCAGAGTACCGTGTAGGAGGTGTGTTTGAGCCTCATCAACAGAGTACCACGTAGCACATGTGTTTGACACTTATCACCAGAGTACCACTTACCATGTGTGTTTGACACTTATTACCAGAGTATCACGTAGCACGTGTGTTTGACACTTATCACCAGAGTACCACGTAGCAGGTGTGTTTGACCCTTATCACCAGAGTACCACGTAGCACATGTGTTTGACCCTTATCACCAGAGTACCAGGTAGCACATGTGTTTGACACTTATCACCAGAGTACCACGCAGCACATGTGTTTGACACTTATCACCAGAGTACCACGTACCATGTGTGTTTGACACTTATCACCAGAGTATCACGTAGCACGTGTGTTTGACACTTATCACCAGAGTATCACGTAGCACGTGTGTTTGACCCTTATCACCAGAGTACCATGTAGCACACATGTTTGAACCTTATCACCAGAGTACCACATAGGATTGACCCTTATCACCAGAGTACCATGTAGCACGTGTGTTTTATCCTTATGTTATCACCAGTATGCCATACAGGACGCGTGTGTTATTACTCTCATCAGCAGAGTACCATGTAGCATGTGTGTTTGACCCTTATCACCAGAGTACCACGCTTCACGCATGTTTGACCCTTATCATCAGAGTACCAAGTAGCATGCGT
This sequence comes from Lissotriton helveticus, assembly GCF_964261635.1. Lineage (NCBI taxonomy): Eukaryota > Metazoa > Chordata > Amphibia > Caudata > Salamandridae > Lissotriton > Lissotriton helveticus. Next base: position 2,131,097,002 of record NC_136065.1, on the reverse strand, counting down.
GTTTGACCCTTATGTTTTCACCAGAGTGCCATGCAGAACGTGTGTGTTTTTAGTCTCATCAGCAGAGTACCGTGTAGCAGGTGTGTTTGACCCTCATCACCAGAGTACCACGTAGCACATGTGTTTGACACTTATCACCAGAGTATCACGTAGCACGTGTGTTTGACCCTTATCACCAGAGTACCACGTAGCACACATGTTTGAACCTTATCACCAGAGTACCACATAGGATTGACCCTTATCACTAGAGTACCATGTAGCATGCTTTTTTGACCTGTATCACCAGAGTACCATGTAGCACACTTGTTTGATCCTTATCACTAGAGTACCACGTAGCACACATGTTTGAACCTTATCACCAGAGTACCACATAGGATTGACCCTTATCACTAGAGTACCATGTAGCATGCTTTTTTGACCTGTATCACCAGAGTACCACGTAGCACGCATGTTTGATCCTTATCACTAGAGTACCACGTAGAAAGCATGTTTGATCCTTATCACTAGAGTACCACGTAGCACATGTGTTTGACCCTTATTACCAGAGTACCACGTAGCACATGTGTTTGACCCTTATCACCAGAGTACCACGTAGCACGTGTATTTGATGCTTATCACCAGAGTACCATGTAGCACACGTGTTTGACCCTTCTCACCAGAGTACCACGTAGCACATATGTTTCACCCTTATCACCAGAGTACCATGTAGCACACGTGTTTGACCCTTCTCACCAGAGTACCACGTAGCACATATGTTTCACCCTTCTCACCAGAGTACCACGTAGCACACGTGTTTGACCCCTATCACCAGAGTACCACATAACACGTGTATTTGACCCTTATCACCAGAGTATCACGAAGCACGTGTGTTTGACCCTTATCACCAGAGTACCACGTACCACGTGTGTTTTACCCTTATCGCCTGAGTACCACATAGCACGTGTGTTTGACCCTTATCACCAGAGTACCACGTACCACGTGTGTTTTACCCTTATCACCTGAGTACCACATAGCACGTGTGTTTGACCCTCATCAGCAGAGTACCATGCAGCACACGTGTTTGACCCTTATCACCAGAGTACCAAGTAGCACGTGTGTTTGTATTTTTGTATTTTTTCGAAAATTAAGAGGCACAATCAATTTATCGTAATACACGTTACATTTTAATGATCTGTTCCATTTATACTTATACAATGTTATCAATCTTATATATACATCACAAAAACCCATTCCGCTCTAGTTTTGATGTATACAGCAGTACCATCAGCAGCATTGGTCACATCTAAGTATTCACATTCTCGAGGTATGGATGGCAGTTCGCAAATATCTCCTCCATAGGAATTCAATTTTTTTCCATTTTTTTGGGGCACCCCCTATGCACATACACCGTCTTCTCCGCCACCATGACAGTGTCCATATCTCCACACCATTCTGCTACGGTAGTGGTGGGTGCTCCACCCCAGTGGCCGGCAATGTTTCTCTTGGCTATCATGATACCCAGAGTAGCCCAGGTCTGTAGTATTAAGTTTAAATCTGTTGCGTCCCAGATATTAAGTAGACCCCATTTGGGCTCCCTGGGGACTAGGGGGCATATTATCAAGGGGCTTTATCTCCGCTTTTTTGGCTTTAAAAGCCAAGAAAGCGGAGATAAAATTATCTCCCTATTACCTAGCTGTCGCTAACACCAGTTAGCGACAGCTAATAGGAGATAGTGACCATCTTGGGCCCCACTTTGCATGTCAGTGATATTTATCACTAATGACATGCAAAGTGGGCGTGCCAAGATGTTAGCGACTGAAAACAGTCGCTAACATCGCTATCTCCTATTACCAACTTTTGGAGATATTCGCGCTAAGCGCGAATATCTCCAAAAGCTAACACTTGCCCAGGAGCAGTTCTTAGCCATGTTATCCAATGGGAGGTGGATAACATGGCTAAGAGCATTTGCTCGATAATGCATGAATATCGCTGACTTTTCAGCGATATTCATGCATTGCGGCCGTTTTTTATCGCATTTGCGATAAACCTTGCTAATAGCAAGGTTTATCTGCGATAAAAATCGCCGATGTGCGGCGATAATTTTTGTCTCTAAACAAGTTAGAGACAAAAATTATCTCTATTGGTTGGTAATATGCCCCAAAATTACCACTCACCCCCGTAATCAGGGACATGACTGATTCCCAGTAGGAAACCACAATGGGACACGCCCAGAATGTATGGAAGAATGTGCCGACCTTCCCACATTGTCGCAAACAGAGCGGGTTGTCGGCTTTACCAATTTTACAGAGGGTAGTTCTAGTGTAGTAAATTCTGTGAAGAATTTTGAGTTGTACTAGACGTAGTTTGGATGTGATCACTACCTCTCTGGGGGATGCGAGCACCTCCTGCCAATCTGTGCCATCCAGGTCGCCCAGGTCTGCCTGCCACTTGTCTTTAAGCTTCTCCATCGGGTCTGACATGTTATTAACAATTTTTTCATATGTTAAGGAAATTGCTCTTTTGTCCAAGTAGTCCGTTAGTAATCTGTCCTCTAAAGGGGATACTTCAGGCAGGGTTGTGTCCGGGGTGAATGCCGCTTCAAGAGTGTGTTTAATCTGTTGGTAGCGAAAGTGTTCAGTTGACGCCAATTCCTAGTGTGTCTCGAGTTGTTTAAAAGTAATAATTTTTCCCTGAACCCAGAGGTCACCCACCTTTGATATCCCGATAAGGTCCCAGTTGTGAAAGCCCTTACTTTTTTTCAGTCTTCCCAGCCTGTTTGTAACCCCTATGGGTGTCGCTCGTGTGAGTGTGTCGTGCCACCCCAACTTTTCGTGCACTGATTTCCAAATCTGGAGTGTATGGTTCGTCGGGCCCATCATTGGACGGGTCTTGTTATAAAGTGCTCGATGTAGCCCCGTCGTTCCGAGCTGTAGGCTGTCAAGGGCTTAAGCAGGGTCCGTGTAGGAGACGTGAATCCATTGGTTCACCACTATTAGTTGGGCGGCCCAGTAGTAATACTGTATGTTAGGGAGTGCAATGCCCCCATCATACCAGAAGCGATATAATTTTGCCATAGCTATGCAGGCTGGTTTATTGTCCCATAGGAGTTTACTGACTTCTGCCTCGATGGCTCGGAGGTATGTTTGTGGGACTGGGAAGGGTGTGTTTTGAAGGGCGTAGAGGAACCCGGGGTAGCGCCATCATTTTAAAAAGGGCTGCTTTCCCTAGAAGCGATAAAGGCAGCGATTGCCAGTGCTTAGTATCTTTTTGTAGTCGTTTCAGAGGAGCTTGGAGATTTAGGGTCATGAATAGTTCCGGGTCTCGGGTGATCTGGATCGCTAGGTTTTTAAAGGTGTGTTCCACCACGGTTACTGCACAACCGGCCAGGAGGAGTGGGCGAGGTCCTTTCAGGACGTAGAGCACTGACTTTGCCCAATTAATTGTATACCCTGAATATCGGCCATAGGAGCTAGAAATATCTAAAAGACAGAACAATGAAATGCGGTCCTCCTGGTCCTCAGTCCTCGGATGACCGGGTCTTGACAAATCCAAGCCGCCAGAGGTTCCAGAGCTAAGTCAAAGAGGAGGGGCGACAGTGGGCAGCCCTGTCTTGTGCCGCGGTGTAGTGAGATATCCCTCGATCTACGTCCATTGGCTACTACCTGGGCCACCGGAGCAGTGTATAGTAATCGGACCCAGGAGAAAAATTTCGGTCTGAATTCTAGTTTCTGGAGAACAGCGAAGAGGAATGGCCACTCAACTGTGTCGAAGGCCATGCAGGCATCTAGCCTCTTCTTGGATGGTATGACTACGGCCAAGCACATTATGAAGGCGCCGGAAATGTAATGCTGTATTTCTCCCGGGCATAAATCTGGATTTATCTGGGTGTATCAATTTTGCTAGGTGCGGTGTAAGTCTGTTGGCCAGGGCCTTTGCCAATATCTTGGCCTCTGCATTGATCAGCGATATTGGTCTGTAGGAGGAACAGTTCTGCGCCAGTTAGCCGGTGTGAGAAGTTGGCCTGATGTGCAGTGCTCACTATTCTAGTGATCACTATATATCAGTCCAAACAACCCTTATTGATGATTGGTTGTAAGTCAACCTTATAGACCAGCTATCCTAGTAGCATGGATACGAGCAGTCTAAGGCTAAGACTCTAGAGGGCGTGTTAAGCCAGCTGTTTTACCATCACATTACCCCTTGAACACCCAGTGAAAGGACACCACACAAGTGTTATGAAAATAAACAGTGTATTTATTAGAATCACAACAACCCTGTACTCTTTATGAGGACAGGGTGCTAGGCACACAACAAAACTCTTACGAAAATACTTAAGTTAGCACAGTATATACAAATGCCCGAGGGGCACGAAAAACCATATACTCTAAAAGTGGAATGCAAAATTACTAGCAGGTAAGTACAGTACTAATAGGCTTTGGAATCGCTAGGACTTGACTAGAGAATCGTTAGATTACTTCTAGGAGACCTAGGGGACTCGGGTGCAGAGTGTGCACTCTCACGCGGGATGCGGGACAAAGTCTATGGAAGCTAGTAAAGTTAAAGTTAGTGTTCACGGGCGAACCCGACCTGGTAGGGAGAAAACGACAGTGGATCCTGACCCTTGGATAGTGAGGCTATGCTGGGGCACCGAAATGCCGAAGTTACCTAGCCCAGGGGCTGCAGCTGCATATGTCTCAAAAGACGTCGGGAATCCTCGTTGCCGGACCAGGAGCCTGGAAGAAAGATGCTGGCAGGCGACCAGTGAAGATAGTTCGAGTTGATCCAAGCCTGGATCTGGAAGTTGGATGACACCTGAAAGCAGAGGGGACCAAGTTCGTGACTACTAGCCAGTAGTCAGTGGGCACCAGGAGGGCCCTGGATGGTAGTCACCTCGACTAGGTGAGTGGGCGACGCTGGCTCTGCAGATCTCACGGACCAGGAGGCGTTGTCGGCGACCAGGATGGAGAGGCGAGCTGTCCCACGATGGATGAAGCTGTCGGCGTCGAAGTTACCCAGGATTGGGCAACAAGCCTTGGCTAATTCAAGCCCACGCGGTGGACTCAAAATGGCGTCTTGAGTGGACCAGGAGGGTCCGGGGTGCTCCTCTTCGGGAAGGGAGCAAGGGCCAGTCTGGAGCAACCAGACCAGCAGCAGTGATGTCGTCGGGCGTCGTTCAGAAGGCCACAAGCCAGCGGGCTGGTAGCCAAACAACGCGGTGAGCAGCAAAAAGCAGAAGGGACCCACGCCGATCGTGGAGATGCTGGGGGGCTACTCTTCGGTGCTGGAGCTGCTCAGGGTCGGGGCTTCTCGGACCCCAAAGCACTCACCAGGAAATTACTCGGCGGGCTTGCTGTGCAGAAGTCGTGCAGTCTTGGCAATAGTCGGTCCCTTGAGGTCTCGTCGCACTCACGGTTCTCAGCTTGGCTGTAGAGGTGAGTAGAGGTCGGAGGTGCCAGGGAAGCCGGGTCTTGTCAAGCTGGGCAGTCGGATTCCGGAGGAAGGACGTGCAGCAGACCACAGTGTTCTTGATGGTGCCTGCGGATGCAGGGTGACTACTCCTTAGTCACAAGGGAGAATCTTGAAGAAGGAAATCTTGAAGTCCTTTCGTAGAAAGTCGTGTCTTGATTCCAAAGATGATCTAATTTGGAAGGGGGCCTGCTCCTACCTTTATCTGGGAAAAGGGGGCTGGCACGCGACTAAGTCCTGCCCTATGGGTGGGACCAGGAGGGGGGTGGTTACACCCCTCTCCTTTGGCGGGCTTTCCCCAGGCCAGGGGCTGGAGTGCCCCTGGAACTGGTTTCAGCCGGCCTATGCACAGTGAGCACCGGGGTGCCACTTGCAGTCACCTTCCTCTGTAGCCCTGCCTACCTGGAATACACAAAACCCTGTCTGGGACGGTGCTGGCACCGCCCCTGGCAGGAAACCCTTTGTCCTTGCCTCCTGCTCTGGGAGGACTCCCAGCAGCAGGAGGGCAGACTTGTGTCTCGGTGGCAGCATCCATTTTGTGGATGCCCAAGGCTCTGTCTGACTTTAACCGGGGTTACAGGTTACATACATGTTGTGTCCCTCTAGAAGGGTGGAATGCTAACCCCGTCGCCAGAATTGGCGAGGGGTTAGTATTCCAATTCGTATGACACCTTACTCGACATGTTTTGATAAAGCGATACCAGAGTTGGCATATAACCGCGAGGATTATAATGCACTTAAGAGTATATGGTATGCGATATCATGGAAACGGCTAAGGGATGGATCCCGAAAGCCGCAGACAGGCTCAGCTCATGCCAGAGCACTATCTCACACGATTCCAAGCACTCTGCCTTCAGGATTGTCAAGGCCTGCCATAGGAGTGACTGATAGGAGATCTGTGTGCCCATTTTAGGGTTAGATATAGGAATACTATATCCAAAGCAAGGGGTGATTACACCACCTTGCCCCAGCTGTCGTGCAGCCAGTTGTGTCAGATTAGGATGGCCAGCCAGGGGTGGCATAATACATGCTGCAGCCCCTGGAAGGCCCTGGGTACACCTATGCCCTGGGTACCTAAGGTACACCGTACAGGGACTGATAAGGTGACTCAGTATCCAATTAGATATGTACCTAGGGTACATGGAATCCATTTTACAGAGAGAGCAGTAGGCCTGGGGTCCTGAATAGCAGGGCCCCAGGTCAACTAAGTCAGAAAACCAGCAAAACACCAGGCAAAAAGTTGGGGGCAACCATAGTCAGGGATCTACCTTCCTACAGCCGGGTTTATGGATGGCCACTATCATCGCCGTCCTTTGGTCATGGGGCCATTCCCCTTTTTCCAAATCGGCTTTATAGTTTCCACCATATATGGTGTGAGTATTGTCACGTTACGCTTATACCACTCAAAGGGAATACCGTTGGACTCTATTGATTTACCAGACTGTAATTTGCCGATTGCCAGCGCCATTTCTTCTGCTGAGAGCTCTACCTCTAAGGTTTGAGATTCAATTTCCTCCAGTTTAGGAAGCTTAATATCTCAGAGGAACTCCTCCGCATCTGTTTGTGTGATCCTTATCGTGGAAGTATAGATCTGTTCAAAATGTTGCGTTAGTAGGTCCACTATGCACTGAGGATCTCGATTTGTACCACCCATGGGGAGTTGAAGTTCTGTTATCCACCTGTCTGCCTTTTCTTTTTTATTGAGCCAAGCCAGGAGCTTGCCGGCCTTGTCTGCCATTTTCAGAAATGGTATGTTGGGTCCTGGAGAGTCGCGTTTTCTCTGCCTCCTAAAGAAAGTCCCTTTACTCCTGTTTCTTAAGCTGCATCTATAGTGTCCTGTCTCATCGGATCGGTGAAGTGGTTAGTGGTTACTTTCTCCTTGTGGCTGTGCCCCGACGTCGTACCTCTGTGGTTGTTGACGTCGATTTGGCTTTAATGAGTAGTGCATCGTGTAGAGCCTGTCCCAAAGTAGGTGTTCAGCAGGAGTAGTTCAACCCTTCTCCGGTCAAGTTTCTGTTTCCAACAAGTTGGCTGTCTGGGTCATGGACCGCTGTCCTGAATGATCTTGCGCCTTGTTCCAACCGGGTCTTCCTCGATGTTGGACCTGACGCCATCCCTCCAGCCAGCCCTGTGTGTCCTCTGGAGTGGTAAAGAACCATGCTTTTCCATCTGCTTCTACCCGTAATTTCGCCGGAAATAGCATAGAATATTTGAGCTCACTTTTTCTGAGTTCTTGCTTTACCGCCAGGAAATTCCACTGTTGTTTGGCCGCCGCCGCGGTGTAATCGGGAAAAAAGGAAATTGTACTCTGTTGAAATCGGATTGGAGGGGCAGCTCTCGCCGTCTGAAGGATAAGGTCACGGTCACGAAAATTGAAAATACAGCGAGTATAGGCCGCGGAGGCACCCCAGGCCGAGGCTTGCCCCTTGGGACCCGATGGGCTTGTTCGACCGAAAAGTAATTGGAGAGACCTCTGGGCTGCAGGAGAGTCTTTACGAGATCCCCCATGAAGAGATCCAGGGCAGGGCCTCCTATGTCTTCCGTCATCCCCACCAGGCGTACATTGTAGCGACGGGAGCGGCCTTCGTGATCATCTAGCTTCACTGCCATGGTCTTGTTGTCGAGTTCCAAACGTTGCACTTCTTTTTTTTCAGTGAGGCTGTGTCTGCATTCACGGTGGCTGTTATAGATTCGACCTCTGTCACACGGGAACTCAAGTCCCTAAAGTCGGCACGGATAAGTGAGAGTTCAGTTGTCCCAGTGTCTTTAAGGGACTCTAGATAGGTATGAACCTTATTTAGGGTGGACAAGATGTCCTGCAGTGTGATTTCTATCTACGGGGTAGTCTCTTTGGCAGAGAACGCTGCAGTCTCAGGATGCAGCAGGCAGGTGGGACACCTCTTTTCCCCAGGGGTCTTGGTGCACGGTCGAGGTTGCAGTTAGTGTCCGGGAGGTACCGGGAGGTAAAAGTTTATGTCCGCGCAGGAGCCCAGGGCGCACTCGGTCATTTACCGCCGCCGGGCCCGCGCCATCACACGTCGACGCTGGATGTCGCACCTACGCCAGTCCCCGGTCTCGCCGTGGTGTTAGTCCGCAAAGGGGTTTGTGGCGTCACAAGCAGTGGGGAAGGTGTCAAAAGCTGGGCAAGTCGTTTTTTTGGTGCAGGCAGAGTTCCAACGCACCTGCAGGCGGTTTCCAATGGGTAAGGCACAGATTACTTAGTCAGATTCCTGTTGTTTTCCCCCGGAGGTCCGGAGTGTTTGACCCGTATCACCAGAGTACCACGTAGCACACATGTTTGACCCGTATCACCAGAGTACCACGTAGCGCGCGTGTTTGACCCGTATCACCAGAGTACCACGTAGCACATGTGTTTGACCCTTTTCACCAGAGTACCACGTAGCACATGTGTTTGACCCTTTTCACCAGAGTAACACGTAGCACACGTGTTTGACCCTTATCACCAGAGTACCACGTAGCACATGTGTTTGACCCTTATCACCAGAGTACCACGTAGCACATGTGTTTGACCCTTTTCACCAGAGTACCACGTAGCACATGTGTTTGACCCTTTTCACCAGAGTACCACGTAGCACATGTGTTTGACCCTTTTCACCAGAGTACCACGTAGCATATGTGTTTGACCCTTATCACCAGAGTACCACGTAGCACATGTGTTTGACCCTTTTCACCAGAGTACCACGTAGCACATGTGTTTGACCCTTTTCACCAGAGTACCACGTAGCACATGTGTTTGACCCTTTTCACCAGAGTACCACGTAGCACATATGTTTGACCCTTATCACCAGAGTACCATGTAGCACACATGTTTGACCCTTTTCACCAGAGTACCACGTAGCACATGTGTTTGACCCTTTTCACCAGAGTACCGTGTAGCACATATGTTTGACCCTTATCACCAGAGTACCACTTAGCCTGTGTGTTTGACCCTTATCACCAGAATACCTCGTTGCACACATGTTTGAATCCTTATCATCAGAATACCATGTAGCATGTTTGTTCGATGCTCATCACCACAGTACCATGTAGCATGTGTGTTTGATGCTCATCACCACAGTACCATGTAGCATGTGTGTTTAATGCTCATCACCACAGTACCATGTAGCATATGTGTTTGATGCTTATCACCGCAGTACCATGTAGCATGTGTGTTTGATGCTCATCACCACAGTACCATGTATCATGTGTGTTTGATGCTTATCACCGCAGTACCATGTAGCATGTGTGTTTAATGCTCATCACCACAGTACCATGTAGCATATGTGTTTGATGCTTATCACCGCAGTACCATGTAGCATGTGTGTTTGATGCTTATCACCGCAGTACCATGTAGCATGTGTGTTAGATGCTCATTACTGCAGTACCATGTAGCATGTGTGTTCGATGCTCATCACCACAGTACCATGTAGCATGTGTGTTCGATGCTCATCACCACAGTAGCATGTAGCATGTGTGTAGTACCATGTAGCATGTATGTTCGATGCTCATCACCACAGTACCATGTAGCATGTGTGTTTGATGCTCATCACCACGGTACCATGTAGCACTTGTGTTTGATGCTCATCACCACAGTACCATGTAGCATGCGTGTTCGATGCTCATCACCACAGTACCATGTAGCATGTGTGTTCGATGCTCATCACCACAGTACCATGTAGCATGCGTGTTCGATGCTCATCACCACAGTACCATGTAGCACGTGTGTTTGACCCTTATCACCAGAGTACCACGTAGCACACATGTTTGACCCTTATCACCAGAGTACCACGTAACACATGTGTGTTCGACGCTCACCGGCTGAGTACCATGTAGCACGTGTGTTTGACCCCCATCACCAGAGTACCACGTAGCACGCGTTTGACCCTTATCACCAGAGTACCACGTAACACATGTGTGTTCGACGCTCACCGGCTGAGTACCATGAAGGATGCACGTCTTTGACCCTTATCACCAGAGTACCACGTAGCACGTGTCTTTTTTACCCTCATCCCCAGAGTACCCTGTAGGATGCCCGTGTTTGACCCTTTTCCCCAGAGTACATGTCTGCGCCCGGCAGTGCCCAGGTTTCGTCAGTTCGTCATCTCGTGTGTCCTTCCGCCTCCGCCCCCTCGTGGGGCACCAGCCTCCCTGGCACACCCCGCCCTTCCCGCAGCAGGTGCAGGTCGGGGATCCCCATTTCCTCATGACGCGCCCCCAGGTGCCCGGAGGTACCGGTCCTGCCGGCCCTCGGGGCGCTGGGCGGCGCTGCCAGAGCGCCTAGAGGCGGGGACAGGCGCTGGGCGGGGTGGGGGCGGGACCTGGCGCCGGTTACCCTATTTAACCCGAGCGGCGGCGACGAACGGGAGCTGCATCCACCGAGCCGGCGACAAGCACAGGTGAGGGCCGCGCGGGTGGAGGGGGGGCGCTGGCACCGCGGGGGGCTGGCACGGCTGGCACGGCTGGCGGCGAGGGGCACGCGATGAGCAGGGACCAGGCGAGTCTTGCAGGCGCCGGGAGTGGGCATCGTGCACATCCTGGCGGACACCATGCACACCCGAGGGCAGCAAAGGGGGCACCACGTGCACATCAGAGGGGGTACCATGCACACCAGAGGGCACCGCGTGCACATCAGAGGGGGTACCATGCCCCTCCCATGCATCTCAGAGGGGGCACCACGTGCACATCCGAGGGCACCAGAGCGGGCATCTCATGCACATGACTTGCACTTCAGAGGGGGTACCATGCTGCACCTCACGTGCATCTCAGAGGGGGTACCATGCACATCAGAGGGGGCACCATGCACCTCACATGCACATTCGATGGGGTACAGCTCACCCCCATGCCCTGCTTCCTCAGAGGCTCTGCCCCCCACGCCCTCCCCCCCCCCCTCTCAGTTGCCGTGCGTGTGATTAGTAGTGGGGCGCCTCGGTGCTGGCGTTGCGTCCACGGCCCCCCAGTTGCCGCCGGCGCGCTTCGTATGGCGTAGGGGCCAGAGTGGCAGCTCCATCTCCAGGGACAGTTCAGCTGCTGATGTATAGTTTCCCGTCGCGCTCACTCTTCCAGCCACTGACGCCATTCACGCACCTGTACCCCCTGCTGGGCAGCCTTAACACCAAGGCATCCGTCATCCAAGCGCACCCCGGAGCCCCCCACGCGCCCGTGTACGGGCTCCGGGTATGGTGAGATATTTACTAGAAAGAACCCTTGCACCTGACATTAGCCACCTCTTGTGCCTTTGCCAATGCTTGTTTCTGGGGTTCATTTCATTCCACTTCTTTAAAGTACTTTTACGTTAGGTCTGTAAGTTATACTGTTTTATTGTGTCCAGCCAAGAAATGAACGGGTGTGATTCGTATGTATCTGTTTCCCTCGTCTTCATTGCTTGTCTTTGCTCGGGAGGAAGTGTCACTCATAGTCGTTGAAATGTCACTCACCATGGCTCAATGTCACGCTGAAATAATGAGATTGTCACACATGGCAGCCTGAAGCCTTGGCAGCTACACCTGTGTCACAGCCTCGTGGTTCTCACACTAGTGAACACCTTCACCGTGACGACACCCCCTTTCCCTGTGACCCTCTCGTTGTGGACAGCATGTGACCCCATTCAAGAACATATTCTAGACTAGGCTCTGGGGCACCAGGAGTGAACCCCTAAAACAAAGCAGAGGTCGGAGTCAAGTGCAGAAGGGGCGACACTCCAAGAACTAACCATAGACCAGGGTTCAATGCACCAGGGACGAGACTCCAAGAACTCACCCTAGACCAGGGTTCAAAGCACCAGGGGCGAGACTCCAAGAACTCACCATAGACCAGGGTTCAATGCACCAGGGGCGAGACTCCAAGAACTCACCCTAGACCAGGGTTCAATGCACCAGGGGCGACACTCCAAGAACTCACCCTAGACCAGGGTTCAATGCACCAGCGGCGACACTCCAAGAAATAACCATAGACCAGGGTTCAATGCACCAGGGGCAACACTCCAAGAACTCACCCTAGACCAGGGTTCAAAGCACCAGGGGCGACACTCCAAGAACTCACCCTAGACCAGGGTTCAAAGCACCAGGGGCAACACTCCAAGAACTCACCATAGAGCAGGGTTCAATGCACCAGGGGCGAGACTCCAAGAACTAACCATAGACCAGGGTTCAAAGCACCAGGGGCGAGACTCCAAGAACTCACCATAGAGCAGGGTTCAATGCACAGGGGGCGACACTCCAAGAACTCACCATACACCAGAGTTCAATGCACCAGGGGTGAGACTCCAAGAACTAACCAGAGACCAGGGTTCAATGCACCAGGGGCGACATTCCTTGAACTAACCATAGACCAGGGTTTAATGCACCAGGGGCGACACTCCAAGAACTAAACATAGACCAGGGTTCAATGCACCAGGGACGAGACTTCAAGAACTCACCATAGACCAGGGTTCAATGCACCAAGGGCAAGACTCCAAGAACTCACCATAGACCAGGGTTCAATGCACCAGGGGCGACACTCCAAGGACTCACCATAGACCAGGGTTCAATGCACCAGGGGGACACTCCAAGAACTCACCATAGAACAGGGTTCAATGCACCAGGTGCGAGACTCCAATGACTCACCAGAGACCAGGGTTCAATGCACCAGGGGCAACACTCCAAGAACTCACCATAGACCAGGGTTCAATGCACCAGGGGTGAGACTCCAAGAACTCACCATAGACCAGGGTTCAATGCACCAGGGGCAAGACTCCAAGAACTCACCATAGACCAGGGTTCAATGCACCAGGGGTGAGACTTCAGGATCTCACTATAGACCAGGGTTCAATGCACCAGGGGTGAGACTCCAAGAACTCACCATAGACCAGGGTACAATGCACCAGGGGTGAGACTCCAAGAACTCACCAGAGTGCCAGGACCACCGTGAACTGTCTATTCATCTCCTGTCTGTGCCAGGACCATAGTTAACTGTCTATTGATCCCCTGTCTGTGCCAGGGGCACAGTGAACTGTCTGTTGATCTCCTGTTTGTGCCAGGGCCACAGTGAACTGTCTGTTGATCTCCTGTCTGTGCCAGGGCCACAGTGAACTGTCTGTTGGTCTCCTGTCTGTGCCAGGACCACAGCGAACTGTCTGTTGATCTCCTGTTTGTGCCAGGACCACAGTGAACTGTCAATTGATCTCCTGTTTGTGGCAGGGCCACAGTGAACTGTCTGTTGATCTGTTTGTGCCAGGACCACAGTGAACTGTCTATTGATCTCCTGTCTGTGCCAGGACCACAGTGAACTGTCTGTTGATCTCCTGTCTGTGCCAGGACCACAGTGAACTGTCTGTTGATCTCCTGTTTGTGCCAGGACCACAGTGAACTGTCTTTGATCTCCTGTCTGTGCCAGGACCACAGTGAACTGTCTGTTGATCTCCTGTTTGTGCCAGGACCACAGTGAACTGTCTTTGATCTCCTGTCTGTGCCAGGACCACAGTTAACTGTCTGTTGATCTCCTGTCTGTGCCAGGACCACAGTGAACTGTCTGTTGATCTCCTGTTTGTGCCAGGACCACAGTGAACTGTCTGTTGATCTCCTGTTTGTGCCAGGGCCACAGTGAACTGTCTTTGATCTCCTGTCTGTGCCAGGATCATAGTGAACTGTCTGTTGATTTCCTGTCTGTGCCAGGACCACAGCGAACTGTCTTTGATCTCGTTTGTGCCAGGACCACAGTGAACTGTCTATTGATCTCCTGTCTGTGCCAGGGCCACAGTGAACTGTCTGTTGATCTCCTGTTTGTGCCAGGACCACAGTGATCTGTCTGTGGATCTCCTGTCTGTGCCAGGGCCACAGTGAACTGTCTATTGATCTCCTGTCTGTGCCAGGGCCACAGTGAACTGTCTGTTGATCTCCTGTTTGTGCCAGGACCACGGTGAACTGTCTGTTGATCTCCTGTTTGTGACAGGACCACAGTGAACTGTCTGTTGATCTCCTGTCTGTGCCAGGACCACAGAGAACTGTCTATTGATCTCCTGTCTGTGTCAGGACCACAATGAACTGTTTATTGATCTCCTGTCTGTGCCAGGACCACAGTGAACTGTCTGTTGATCTCCTGTCTGTGCCAGGACCACAGAGAACTGTCTATTGATCTCCTGTCTGTGTCAGGACCACAATGAACTGTTTATTGATCTCCTGTTTGTGCCAGGACCACAGTGAACTGTCTGTTGATCTCCTGGCTGTGCCAGGACCACAGTGAACTGTCTGTTGATCTCCTGTTTGTGCCAGGATCATAGTGAACTGTCTGTTAATTTCCTGTCTGTGCCAGGACCACAGCGAATTGTCTTTGATCTCGTTTGTGCCAGGACCACAGTGAACTGTCTGTTGATCTCCTGTCTGTGCCAGGACCACAGTGAACTGTCTGTTGATCTCCTGTTTGTGCCAGGGCCACAGTGAACTGTCGATTGATCTCCTGTTTGTGCCAGGACCACAGTGATCTGTCTGTGGATCTCCTGTCTGTGCCAGGACCACAGTGAACTGTCTGTTGATCTCCTGTTTGTGCCAGGATCATAGTGAACTGTCTGCGGATCTCCTGTCTGTGCCAGGGCCACAGTGAACTGTCTATTGATCTCCTGTGGCCACAGTGAACTGTCTGTTGATCTCCTGTCTGTGCCAGGACCACAGAGAACTGTCTGTTGATCTCCTGTCTGTGCCCAGACCACATAGAACTGTCTGTTGATCTCCTGTCTGTGCCAGGGCCACAGTGAACTGTCTGTTGATCTCCTGTTTGTGCCAGGGCCACAGTGAACTGTCTTTGATCTCCTGTCTGTGCCAGGAGCACAGTGAACTGTCTGTTGATCTCCTGTTTGTGCCAGGACCACAGTGATCTGTCTGTTGATCTCCTGTCTGTGCCAGGGCCACAGTGAACTGTCTTTGATCTCTTGTTTGTGCCAGGACCACAGCGAACTGTCTGTTGATCTCCTGTCTGTGCCAGGACCACAGTGAACTGTCTGTCGATCTCCTGTTTGTGCCAGGACCACAGTGAACTGTCTGTTGATCTCCTGTCTGTGCCCAGACCACAGAGAACTGTCTGTTGATCTCCTGTCTGTGCCAGGGCCACAGTGACCTGTCTGTTGATCTCCTGTTTGTGTCAGGACCACAGTGACCTGTCTGTTGATCTCCTGTTTGTGCCAGGACCACAGAGAACTGTCTGTTGATATCCTGTTTGTGACAGGACCACAGTGAACTGTCTTTGATCTCTTGTTTGTGCCAGGGCCACAGTGAACTGTCTTTGATCTCCTGTTTGTGCCAGGGCCACAGTGAACTGTCTTTGATCTCTTGTTTGTGCCAGGGCCACAGTGAACTGTCTTTGATCTCCTGTTTGTGCCAGGACCACAGAGAACTGTCTGTTGATCTCTTGTTTGTGCCAGGACCACAGTGAACTGTCTATTGATCTCCTGTCTGTGTCAGGACCACAATGAACTGTTTATTGATCTCCTGTTTGTGCCAGGACCACAGTGAACTGTCTGTTGATCTCCTGGCTGTGCCAGGACCACAGTGAACTGTCTGTTGATCTCCTGTTTGTGCCAGGATCATAGTGAACTGTCTGTTGATTTCCTGTCTGTGCCAGGACCACAGCGAATTGTCTTTGATCTCGTTTGTGCCAGGACCACAGTGAACTGTCTGTTGATCTCCTGTCTGTGCCAGGACCACAGTGAACTGTCTGTTGATCTCCTGTTTGTGCCAGGGCCACAGTGAACTGTCGATTGATCTCCTGTTTGTGCCAGGACCACAGTGATCTGTCTGTGGATCTCCTGTCTGTGCCAGGACCACAGTGAACTGTCTGTTGATCTCCTGTTTGTGCCAGGATCATAGTGAACTGTCTGTGGATCTCCTGTCTGTGCCAGGGCCACAGTGAACTGTCTATTGATCTCCTGTGGCCACAGTGAACTGTCTGTTGATCTCCTGTCTGTGCCAGGACCACAGAGAACTGTCTGTTGATCTCTTGTCTGTGCCCAGACCACAGAGAACTGTCTGTTGATCTCCTGTCTGTGCCAGGGCCACAGTGAACTGTCTTTGATCTCCTGTTTGTGCCAGGGCCACAGTGACCTGTCTGTTGATCTCCTGTTTGTGTCAGGACCACAGTGACCTGTCTGTTGATCTCCTGTTTGTGCCAGGACCACAGAGAACTGTCTGTTGATCTCTTGTTTGTGCCAGGGCCACAGTGAACTGTCTTTGATCTCTTGTTTGTGCCAGGGCCACAGTGAACTGTCTTTGATCTCCTGTTTGTGCCAGGACCACAGTGAACTGTCTATTGATCTCTTTGTGCCAGGACCACAATGAACTGTCTGTTGATCTCCTGTTTGTGCCAGGACCACAGTGATCTGTCAGTTGATCTCCTGTCTGTGCCAGGGCCACAGTGAACTGTCTGTTGATCTGTTTGTGGCAGGACCACAGTGAACTGTCAGTTGATCCCCTGTCTGTGCCAGGACCACAGTGAACTGTCTATTGATCTCCTGTTTGTGCCAGGACCACAGTGAACTGTCTATTGATCTCCTGTTTGTGCCAGGACCACAGCGAACTGTCTGTTGATCTCCTGTCTGTGCCAGGACCACAGCGAACTGTCTGTTGATCTCCTGTCTGTGCCAGGACCACAGCGAACTCTCTGTTGATCTCCTGTCTGTGCCAGGACCACAGTGGACTGTTTATTGATCTCCTGTTTGTGCCACGACCGTAGTGAATTGTCTATTGATCTCCTGTCTGTGCCAGGGCCACAGTGAACTGTCTATTGATCTCCTGTTTGTGCCAGGGCCACAGTGAACTGTCTGTTGATCTCCTGTCTGTGCCAGGACCACAGCGAACTGTCTGTTGATCTCCTGTCTGTGCCAGGACCACAGCGAACTGTCTGTTGATCTCCTGTTTGTGCCAGGACCACAGTGAACTGTCAATTGATCTCCTGTTTGTGGCAAGGCCACAGTGAACTGTCTGTTGATCTCCTGTCTGTGCCAGGACCACAGCGAACTGTCTGTTGATCTCCTGTCTGTGCCAGGACCACAGCGAACTGTCTGTTGATCTCCTGTCTGTGCCAGGACCACAGTGAACTGTCTGTTGATCTCCTGTCTGTGCCAGGGCCACAGTGAACTGTCTGTTGATTTCCTGTCTGTGCCAGGACCACAGCGAATTGTCTTTGATCTCGTTTGTGCCAGGACCACAGTGAACTGTCTGGTGATCTCCTGTTTGTGCCAGGGCCACAGTGAACTGTCTTTGATCTCCTGTCTGTGCCAGGACCACAGTGAACTGTTTGTTGATCTCTTTGTGCCAGGACCACAGTGAACTGTCTATTGATCTCCTGTCTGTGCCAGGGCCACAGTGAACTGTCTATTGATCTCCTGTCTGTGCCAGGGCCACAGTGAACTGTCTTTGATCTCCTGTTTGTGCCAGGGCCACAGTGAACTGTCTGTTGATCTGTTTGTGCCAGGACCACAGTGAACTGTCTATTGATCTCCTGTCTGTGCCAGGACCACAGTGAACTGTCTGTTGATCTCTTGTTTGTGCCAGGACCACAGTGAACTGTCTATTGATCTCCTGTCTGTGCCACGACCACAGTGAACTGTCTATTGATCTCCTGTCTGTGCCAGGACCACAGTGAACTGTCTGGCGATCTCCTGTTTGTGCCAGGACCACAGTGAACTGTCTGTTGATCTCCTGTGTGTGCCAGGGCCACAGTGAACTGTCTATTGATCTCCTGTCTGTGCCAGGGCCACAGTGAACTGTCTGTTGATCTCCTGTGTGTGCCAGGGCCACAGTGAACTGTCTATTGATCTCCTGTGTGTGCCAGGGCCACAGTGAACTGTCTGTTGATCTCCTGTTTGTGCCAGGACCACAGTGAACTGTCTGTTGATCTCCTGTCTGTGCCAGGGCCACAGTGGACTGTCTGTTGATCTACTGTTTGTGCCAGGACCACGGTGAACTGTCTGTTGATCTGCTGTTTGTGCCAGGACCACGGTGAACTGTCTGTTGATCTCCTGTTTGTGCCAGGACCACGGTGAACTGTCTGTTGATCTCCTGTTTGTGCCAGGACCACAGTGAACTGTCTGTTGATCTCCTGTCTGTGCCAGGACCACAGTGAACTGTCTGTTGATCTCCTGTCTGTGCCAGGGCCACAGCGAACTGTCTTTGATCTCATTTGTGCCAGGACCACAGTAAACTGTCCGTTGATCTCCTGTCTGTGCCAGGGCCACAGTGAACTGTTTATTGATCTCCTGTCTGTGCCAGGGCCACAGTGAACTGTCTATTGATCTCCTGTCTGTGCCAGGGCCACAGTGAACTGTCTGTTGATCTCCTGTTTGTGCCAGGATCATAGTGAACTGTCTGTTGATTTCCTGTCTGTGCCAGGACCACAGTGAACTGTCAGTTGATCTCCTGTTTGTGCCAGGGCCACAGTGAACTGTCAGTTGATCTCCTGTTTGTGCCAGGGCCACAGTGAACTGTCTTTGATCTCCTGTTTGTGCCAGGACCACAGTGAACTGTCTTTGATCTCCTGTTTGTGCCAGGACCACAGTGAACTGTCTTTGATCTCCTGTTTGTGCCAGGACCACAGTGAACTGTCTTTGATCTCCTGTTTGTGCCAGGGCCACAGTGAACTGTCTGTTGATCTGTTTGTGCCAGGACCACAGTGAACTGTCTATTGATCTCCCGTCTGTGCCAGGACCACAGTGAACTGTCTGTTGATCTCCTGTTTGTGCCAGGATCATAGTGAACTGTCTGTTGATTTCCTGTCTGTGCCAGGACCACAGTGAACTGTCAGTTGATCTCCTGTTTGTGCCAGGGCCACAGTGAACTGTCTTTGATCTCCTGTCTGTGCCAGGGCCACAGTGAACTGTCTATTGATCTCCTGTCTGTGCCAGGACCACAGTGAACTGTCTGTTGATCTGTTTGTGGCAGGGCCACGGTGAATTGTCTATTGATCTCCTGTCTGTGCCAGGACCACAGTGAACTGTCTTTGATCTCGTTTGTGCCAGGACCACGGTGGACTGTCTGTTGATCTCCTGTCTGTGCCAGGACCACAGTGAACTGTCTTTGATCTCGTTTGTGCCAGGGCCACAGTGAACTGTCTCTTGATTTCCTGTCTGTGTCAGGACCACAATGAACTGTTTATTGATCTCCTGTCTGTGCCAGGACCACAGTGAACTGTCTTTGATCTCCTGTCTGTGCCAGGACCACAGTGGACTGTTTATTGATCTCCTGTCTGTGCCAGGGCCACAGTGAACTGTCAGTTGATCTCCTGTTTGTGCCAGGACCACAGTGAACTGTCTGTTGATCTCCTGTTTGTGCCAGGGCCACAGTGAACTGTCTGTTGATCCCCTGTTTGTGCCAGGACCACAGTGAACTGTCTATTGATCTCCTGTCTGTGCCAGGGCCACAGTGAACTGTTTATTGATCTCCTGTCTGTGCCAGGACCGTAGTGAACTGTCTATTGATCACCTGTCTGTGCCAGGACCACAGTGAACTGTCTATTGATCTCCTGTCTGTGCCAGGGCCACAGTGAACTGTCTTTGATCTCCTGTCTGTGCCAAGACCACAGTGAACTGTCTGTTGATCTGTTTGTGGCAGGGCCACGGTGAATTGTCTATTGATCTCCTGTCTGTGCCAGGACCACAGTGAACTGTCTTTGATCTCGTTTGTGCCAGTGCCACAGTGAACTGTCTATTGCTCTCCTGTCTGTGCCAGGACCACAGTGAACTGTCAGTTGATCTCCTGTTTGTGCCAGGGCCACAGTGAACTGTCAGTTGATCTCCTGTTTGTGCCAGGGCCACGGTGAATTGTCTATTGATCTCCTGTCTGTGCCAGGACCACAGTGAACTGTCTTTGATCTCGTTTGTGCCAGTGCCACAGTGAACTGTCTATTGCTCTCCTGTCTGTGCCAGGGCCACAGTGAACTGTCTGTGGATCTGTCTGTGCCAGGACCACAGTGAACTGTCTATTGATCTGTTTGTGGCAGGACCCCTGCTGGGAAACTCCCGCTTTGGATAACCGACAGCCAATCAGTGAATGAGTGTGCCCCAGCACCTTTACGCAGCGCGCACTCCTGCGGACTGTCTGCTCTGTGGCTCTACTGACGATCACGTGTGTGTAAAGTTTTTATGACCTCAGTGAAGTTATCACATCAGGATTATAGACCTCATAATGTGTAGAATTTCTTGTTTTCCTACTGTACACCTGGGTTAGTTTTACTCCCACACACTGGCATCACTTCCTCTTGAGTGCTGTAAAACACTGAAAAGGGAGATGGCTGTACAGCCCTTTTCCTTAAGGTAGATGTATGTGCTGACTTTAACGTCAGAACACGCATGCAGGTAACCTTGTGAACAGTCAGTCGCAAATTTAGCCCCAGATTGACTAGGGTTTTGCGTCAGGTTTGCATTTCTTTTGTAATGCAAACCCGATGCAGAGTGATCTGGCGGGATTTACTATCCAACACAAACTTAGGGGTAGATGTATCAACATACCCCTTTGCGATTTCTAAATAGCGATTTTTAAGGAATCACTATTTAGAAATCGCAAAATGGGATGTATGTAAGAAATCGCTATTTTTTTAATCTTCCTTATTTGCGAATTCGCAATTAAGGAATAATTTCCCATTCATTTCTATGGGCCAGGAGGCCCATAGGAATGATTGTGAAATTAATCTCAATTTGCGATTCGCAATTTGCTAATCGCAAATTGAGGATATTTTCAAGGGTGCAGGGGTGTCTCAAGAACACCCTGCTGCACCCCTGAAAATGACATGTGTGGGCATATGGCGCACATACATGCCCTATGGGCATGTGTGTGCGTCACATGCCACCTTCAAAAATGCCAAATTGTGCATTTTTTTAAAGAAATCGCAAATTACCATCAACTACAAGTTGGTGGTAATTTGCGATTTCTTAACCAAAATTCGCAATTCAAAAATGTTACATACAGAGCATTTAAGGAATCGCAAAATTGCGATTCCTTAAATGCTATGGCAAAATAAGGAATCTCAAATTTTTGCGATTCCTTAATTTGCGAATTTTTGATGCATGCCAAAACATGCAAATAGACCGTTTGCGATTCGCAAAAGGCTTGATAGACATAGGCCCAGGTTTTTCACTCTATAGTTTCCCAAAGTAACACAAGTAGCACTATGTGCTGCTGTATGTTACTTTGCGTCAATGGGGTGTTCCATGGGTGGTACAAGGGTGTTCACACGCAACAGCTCATGGTTTTTGACTAGGGGTCTGCGGTAAATTACGTTCCGCTCGCGGAATGTGCGAAATTTTGGCAATTCCGTGTTCAGCTGCGACTGCGGAATTGCCAAAAGTTACGCGGGTGGAACGGAATTCATCATGAGCATGGTGAGTCTGGAGTAGAGGTATTGCACAAAACGGTGGCGTCTTCGTGGATAAATATGCAGGGCAGGATTCATTCTGGCACGATGCTCTGAGTCCTGTCAAAAACATTAAACCTCATTCCGCGAGCTCATGGAATTCCGTGTGCTGTCGTAGATTTTTTGCGGTTTTGCAGGACTTTGCGTAGCGCGACTACGCAAATTCCGCCCACCCCTATTTTTGACTCAAATTCCTATCTACAAACATTCCTACACTGCAATGAGGAGAAATGTTTTCATTTTTCCTCGTTTATCCTAAGGTATGCAGGGCCGGACTGGCTGTGGTGGGCATCGGGCGTTTCCTCGGTAGGCTGGAAGGGTAGGGGCTGGTTTTGCAGCTGGGGAGGGGGCTGGTAGGAAAGTCACTGTACTTGGAGTTCATCGACTTCCAAAACGCTTTTGACAGCGTTACCCACCCCAGAATTTGGGCAAAACTAAACAATTGGGGCATTCCGCAATCCTTATTAAATGCTTTAATCGCAATGCACACCGACACCTGGGTAAAAATATGAGTCTCCACTGGATGTTCAACAGCCATAAAATCATGACCAACGGAGGCTTAAAGCAAGGGCGCATACTGGTCCCACTACTCTTCAACCAGCACCTAGCAGACTTGCTAGAGTGACCCTCAGGCACTCGGGCATTTCCGCCCAAACTCGATTCCACCAAAATTCAATCGATGCAATACGCAGAGGACACGATTCTCCTCGACCAGACCCCGGTGGACCTCCAGAGGCTCTTTGTCTCACTGGCTGCCACGTACTGCAAGACAAACACCCCAAAGATTAACATCGCAAAGACTAAGGTGATGATGGTATCAAGACAACAAGCAAGAAAATGCCTCTGGTACAACGAAGGAAAACCTATAAGCAGGGGTCTCCAACCCTTTCTGTATTGAGAGCTACTTATGTTCAATAAAACACATTAACAGCTACTAATATTATTAGTGCAGTATAATTTCAATTTATTTATATGTATATTAATTCAGCCAAGCAAAATCTGTCTAATTTAATAAGCTGGGCTGCACACAGGTGAGCTACTCACTGTTAGCTCAAGAGCTACAGTAGCTCACGAGCTACTGGTTGGAGTCCCCTGCTATAGAGGTATTGGCCGCATATATGTACCTGGGGGTCTGGATAGATCACAGAGGAAGGTAGGCACCGCATATTACAGCAATGCAAGGAGCAGCCCACTGCCTCGAGGGGGCTTTCTTGAGAATAAGGAAAGCCCTGAACACTCCGCGTTTATCGCCGCTAATTTGTGTAATGGGTACGAAATTCATACCGACAGTAGCCTATGGTGCGATGACCTTCAAAGATAAAATGTTCACATGGCTAGATAGAGCGCAATCCGCCTGTATTCCCTCTACCTAAGTCAAAACAAATCCGTATGGAATTTAACCTGTCATCTCAACACTGGATGCTGAAAGCAGGATTTGTAGCCTAGTGTCTAAAAAGTAAAAATGTCTGGGACTGCACTAAAGAGCTGCGTTTGGACCTTGATAAACGACCCTAGATCCACTTTAAGTACATTTATAATACATTGTATGGACGCACTGGTCGGGAAGCCCAAGAAATCTAGTCAAGCTCATTACCCACAGGGGTGGATGCAAAACTGGTAACCAAACTAGCTGAGATCTTGTGGTAAATAAATAAATTATTACCGGATCTATTTTTCGGAATTAATCAATAAACAGGTAGCTCAATAAATAAGAGTCAAGATTCGAGGTAGCTGAAGTTTACAGGCTTTAATCAGGCATAAAGGACAGGAACAGGACAGCCTGTATGGGAATAGGATGGCAGCTGCCGGGGGCAGGATCTGGGAGCATAAGGGATAACTTTTAATGTCGGTGTACAATATATATAGTTAAACAAAATACATTACATTCAATACAGTAGGCGTAGTAGTAGGCGTGGTTTGTAGCAGTCGCGAAAGATAAGGGTAAAATGATGTAACAAGAAGGCGTGTACAGGGCGTATACATAGACATGTGATGTAAACGTAACAGAATATGTCATAAACGGGGCGGAAACATGGAGGGGGCTACCTGAGCAGTTGGGACCTCTAACCTAGTGGTGCGCGCAAATGGGCAATGACGTGTTTCCAGGGAGAACTGGGGGCTATGACTTCTGTGCTAGAAGATGATCCAGCGGGCTATAGAAAATATATCATAAACTACGCTACCTAACTTCATAACCTATAAACAAAATTCTATACTAAATATGGACCCATTTATGAACCTGATATATTTTTGGGCCTACTGAATCAGGTGGTCAGAATAAATCTATATACACATTATCTACAAACTATATACATTTTTATACATTTGCAAAAAGAATATTGTCATTAGAATAAAACCCAACCATTTAAACGACCACCATAGGTGACGTGATCTAGCTAATGGTAACCTATACTTCTAAATAACCAAGACCAGCTTGTTTGTCAAAAGTAAGATTTTATTTTCTAAATTATGGAATATATGTTGTAAGTTATATAAATGAAATTTATTAGCAATAAAGCAAGCCTGATGGTAAGAAATATGAGAAAAACACAATTTAAGCAATTGAATCAATTTAAAGAAATTATATAAAGTTTAGCATTTCTAAAACCTATTTCCCTAACTAAGCTAAATAGACAGAAATTAAAGTAAAGGTCTTTGAGGATTCTTACGTGCTTCACGCAAAGTCCAGCAGCACATCACCCTCATCGGAAAGTCAGAAAGCAGCAGCCAGCCCAACCCTAAGGGCATGACTTTTTATACCTTTCTATGCTAACTAAACTAGCAAAGGAAAGTTTTCAGAAATACTCGACGTCCCATTGGCTGAGAGTGACAAGTGACATGTCACCCGATTCTTAAAAAGTTCCACAAAATCATGTCTTACAAAGACCATTGTCTCTTCCACGTGAAGCCAGAAGCTTCCTGCGATTGCAACTTTTTATTAAGTCATCCTAGCAGCTTCCACAGTCTTTCAGCACGACTTCCGCGGATGCCAAGTTAAGGACTGACAAAAAGTTCACTTTCGACCTTGGCCATGTCCGACAGAATGATGTCAGCTCATCAGTTTTTGCTTTGTGAATACAGCTTCAATAAACGTTTTAAATTCAGAATGGGCGTCTCGTGACTTTCTGCAGAATTATAGATCAACTCTCATTTTGCGGCTCAAATAGTTAGGCCTCAAAAGCAGGCAACTTATGATTTCTAGTATAAAACAAACACAAGAAAAGTATTAATGTAAGAAATAAAGTATATTCTGTATTCACCCCATGGTTTACTAATTAATTAACCCACCCGATTAATCAAAATGTTACCTAGCCATTGCAAACAAATAAAGCAGCGTTTATATTTACCAGTCTCCGTTTTTCTATGAGACCCATATGCACCTAGAATAGTAGAAATGACATTACACAGACAAGGAAAAGCAAAACAAGCACATGCTTATTTAAGTTTGCAGCAGTTAGTAATGACAAAAACGAAAACAATAAATTATTTTATTATTTTGCACGAACAAAAAGATGCAACATTTATGCACGTTTATGAGCACACATGTTAGTCCCCCCACGTGTAAAGTTTAATCTAGGTTGTATTAGCACGACATATCACAAATCATTAATAATTTTATTCATGTTATGGAAATGTGACTTTGCGAGTTTATACAAAATTTTGTTTTCTATCTCGCTCCATCAACTCCCTCATCTGGTGATTAACAAATCACCACACCAGCACTCAAAATTTTGGTAAACTAAATTTATAAGAAATCGATTCAAATTCATTTGTATTAGTAAACCTAAAAATCTGTTTCAGCATAATCTTTGCAATTAACATGACGCTCTCTATGTAACTCCTGTAACTCTATCTCCCTTTCCTCTTCTTTTCTGAGTTTATAGATTCTTTTCTTTTCTCTCAAATGCTTCTTTCTTTTATGCAACAAACAACCTACTTTAGTCAAAATAAAAATGAATATTATTATAATCAAAGGTGCCAAAATCTTGCCAAGAATTGAACTTCCGATATTATGAAACCAGTTTTTAATTGCTTGAAACCTTTTTGAAAGTTTCCCAGTAAAATCTTCTTCTTCTAAAGGAATTATTTCTGAATGCATTTGTGTAATATTCTTAATATACATTTCAATATTTTTACTTTCATCTGGTATATATGTACAGCAATGTTGGACATGTAAAATGCCACAGACTCCTCCTTCTTTTGCTAGGAGTATGTCTAAAGCAAGACGATCTTGAATTACCATGGATCTAATAGCAATAACTTCAACATTCACTAATTGAAATCCATCAGCAGTATCAGTTGATAATCTATCAACTATAGTGGACAATTTTCTGATTCTCCCTGCATTTAGGGTTATACCAACAAAAGGTATTACAGCTTGAAAAATATCTCCCAGAACTTCAGTAAAAGTTTCTCTTTTAGCTCTATTTACATAATTATGAATTTTAAACAATCCTTCTGAATCTCTGTCAACATGAAACACTTTAGGAAAAACAATTCCCACATAACAAGTTCCATACCAATGGTCTGGAAGGTTATAGTAAGCTTTGTCACCACAAACAAAATAAATTCCAGGAAAGATAGGATCTTTTCCACCTTTAAATCCCCAACCTCCCATAATCTGATAAGTATCTTCACAGTTGCTTGCACCTACAAAATAATTATCAAAAAGTGTATTATCTCTTCTAATGCAAAGCTTTCCACTAACAGGTTTGTCTATGTGAATTGCAATATTTTCAAGCATTTTGCCATTTAGTTTCTCATCCTCTTTTTGCCAGAAGGATGACTTAGTCTGCTTGACTAATTCATTTCTCTTATAAATTGCTCTTCTCTCCTCAACCATATTCAAAAATTTCTTTCCTTCAGCACTTAATTTACATGTTAGATTATTCTTGTAAGCATACTCATAAGTGAGTTCGTTAGTAACAAGGAAATATTCTCTCAATTGTTTAGCTTTCTTATGCTTATTTAAAACATTATCAATCTTGACATTAGCAAAAATCTCATCATAATTTGAATAGTAATATTCCAAACGACCAGTTTGATAAAATAAACTAGTTAATACACTACATGTAACAGCATAAGTGAGAGGAAGCATATTATATGTTACTCCCTCAGAAACAGAAGCAGGTAACTTAACACATACATAACAGTCCTTTGCATCCATTACCTTTACATATTCACTCAAAAGCTTTGTGAATGTATTGCTTGAAAAATCACCTATTGATTTATCTTGATGAATGTTAGGCTGATGATCAATTACTTTTGCAGATGTACTATGTTTAGTTTGGCTAACCAGAGCTTTGCTTGTTATGTTAACTTTGTGTAATTCTCTATTCATTTCTAAAGGTATAATCACAGCTAGTACTAACCAGAGCAGAACCAAAATGAGCAGACATACCAGAGTCATCTTACAGCATCTTTTAAAAACAGAACATTTTGAAGTGCTCTCCTTAACGTAAGGCATTTTTAGGTTAGTTTTAGCCTCAAAAAATAAAAATAAATTTTAAAATTTATATACACCCCCCTTTTAAAATATATTTTTCTTTTATAATCCTAAACAAGATTTCTTCGACCTTATGTCATACATAAGTTTTCTAGTACTAAACAGTTTTTCTTCGACCTTGTGTCAACTAACAGGATTTCTTCAGCCTTTTGCCAATTTAATAATTTTGTACTTCAATCATTGTCACTAATTTCTTGTATTTCGTTTTCTTCTTCACTACTATCATATATGTCAACAACAGGTGGAATTACTAAGTAAGTCCACTCAGGAGACTTGTATTTCTGGTTTGGTCTAATTATTCTCTTCCCTTTTCTCGATATCACTTCTATTTTTCTTCCAACTCCAATTTCTTTTCCTGGACTCTTTTGACTACTTATTTCTTCAACTTGTTCTATTGGCTTTTTGATTAATCTCACTCTCAACCTTCCACCAGGCCAGAAGTCTGCTTTTCTCACGTACTTTTTCTTTGGTTCAGAATTATTTGATTCTGACTTCCAAGTCCTTTTCTTTCCGTTTTCACTTCCACCTTCCACGTCACTTTCTTCAGTTTCGTAGTCTGAAATTTCAATTGACTCAGGAACTTCTCTATTCGGCAATTTCACTCCTTCAGGAACTTCACTTTGTCTTCCATCACTGGTACTCGGTAATTCGTTCTCCTCCTCTTCTTCAATTACCTCTAGCTTCCCAGATTTCGGATTTTTGTTCCTTACTTCAGAGCTTGTTCTCTGCCTTTCGATACTCTCCTGGTCTGAAACTTCCTTCGGTTCAGCTTCTTTGTCTTCAATATAGACAACCGAATCCTCAGTTATCTTTCCTTTTAACAGATTCTCTTCACCTTCAGAATCTATTTCAATTATTTCTAAGTCTTTTCTTGTCAAATTTCCATTCACTGGCACAGTTTCTAGATGTCGACTTTCTTGTCGATCTTCAGAATCTGGAATTACTTCACCTTCTGTTCTGTCTTCTGCTTCAGAATCAGAATCATCTGTGGTATCACTTTCAATATCAGAATTCTCAGGAGTTGGTATTGGAATAGTATGACTTGGATGAATCCAACGCTTCAATCCTCTGCACTTTACAGCATTAGTAGTGATCAAGATTACCTGCCTAGGTTTCTGCCATCTAGGAGATAGACAATTCCTCCTCCGATGTACTTTCGTTCTGACCCAGTCTCCAGGTCTCAGATCATGTGTCAAAACTTTGTCATTTGATTGAGCTTCAGTTCCCACCTGATTAGACACAGAAGTTACCATATCAGATAACCTTTTACAGTAATCCAAAATTGCACTGTCATTTATGCTCAACAGTTTACCTACAGGTACAAAAGCTTGCCTCATAACTCTTCCCATTAAAATTTCATGAGGACTCAAACCTGTCTTTTTATCTGGTGTACTTCTTAATGACATCAAAACAAGTGGAAGAGCATCAGTCCACTTAACACCTGTCTCAAGACACATTTTTCCAATTCTGTTTTTGATAGTTCCATTTATTTGTTCAACTACACCTGATGCCTCTGGTCTGTATGCACAGTGTATTTTCTGCTCAATGCTCAAAGCTTCACAAATTAACTTCAACAGTTTGTTATCAAAATGGCTTCCTCCATCACTCTCAATAGTGACTGGAAAACCGTACCTTGGGATGATTTCTCTGAGCATTAGTTTTGCTACTGTAATTGAATCACAATGTCGTGTAGGGAAAGCTTCTACCCACCTTGAGAATAAGCATACAATTACAAGTACATATTTCAAACAGTTGTGTAAGGGCATTTCAATGAAATCTATTTGTAACCTGGTAAAGGGACCACCCTCTCGACCAATTATTCCTGTCCCCACCACTGATTTTCTGTTTGGATTCATTTGTTGGCATGACAAACACCTTTGACAAAAAGATTCTGCAATTGTTCTGAATTTGGTATTGAACCATGTTTCTCTAAAAAGTCTGACCATAGAATCTCTTCCTAAATGTGCAGGACCATGATATAATCTGGCCATGTCAGAAATCAAACAATTTGGTAAAACTACTCGGCCATCTTTGTAAACCCACACTCCATCTTCATCACGTGGTCTACAATCTGATCTTAACCATAGGTCTTTTTCTTCATCATCTGCTTCGTTTTGTAAATCTCTAATCTCATTCCATGTTTCTACAACAGTTGTTAGCATTAATGAATTTGAATCAGTTTCTGTACTTCTATTCCGATTGTAAGAATAATTTTTCCTTGCGCAGTACTTTGCTGTTTCATCTGCGAAGGCATTTCCCTTGGAAATATAATCAGTTCCTCTAGTGTGTGCTGCACACTTGACTATAGCAATTTCTTTTGGCAATTGTATTGCCTCAATTAATCTCCTAATGAAAACTGCATTTTTAATTGGTGATCCTGTTGATGTCATGTATCCCCTCTGTGACCAGAGTTGTCCATAATCATGTACAACTCCGTACCCATACTGGCTATCAGTAATGATGGTAACTCTTATATCTTTTGATATTTCACATGCACGAATTAAAGCAATCAATTCAGCCACTTGTGCTGAACGAACTCCTTCAAGACATGATGCTTCTTCAACATCTTCAACTGTACAAACTGAGTATGAAGCTTTCAAGACACCACCTTCGGATCTTAAGCATGAGCCATCTACAAAGTAGACAAAATCCGATTCAGGCAAAGGTCTGTCTTTGATGTCTTTTCTGGGTTTAGTGCAGAATTCCATGACATCTAAACATTCATGTTCTGTCTCAATGTCATCAACAATTTCGGAATCAGGCAGTAATGTAGAAGGATTCAGATTCAGACATCTTGAAATCGAAACATTATCTGCTCCCAGTATGATTTTCTCATACTTTGTCAATCTGCTACTTGTTAAATGTTGAGTCTTACCTCTTGTCAGTAATATTTCAACTGAATGAGGCACAAAAACTTTCACAGGAAATCCCATTATGATTCCTTCACTTTGTTCAAGGCTGATACTTGTAGCTGCGACTGCTTTCAAACAACCTGGTAATGCTTTTGCAATTGGATCAAGAACTGCAGAGAAGTATGCAATAGGTTTCTTTAAATTTCCATGTCTCTGTATTAATACAGATAATGCACATCCTTCTCTCTCACTGCAATACAGTTCAAAATCTTTCTCATAATTTGGCATACCCAAAGCAGGAGCTTGGCATAAGCTCTTTTTCAGGTTCTCAAAAGATTCCATCTCAGCATCATTGAGAATGATTGGATCTTTTACATCTGATTTGGTCAGTCTTTGTAGTGGTTTTGCAATTACTGAAAATCCACTTATCCATTGTCGACAGTAACCTACCATTCCCAGGAACATTCTGACCTGTCTTTGTGTTCTTGGCGGTAACATTGCTTGAATCATTTTTATTCTCTCTATTGTTACTTGTCTTTTTCCCTTTGCAATTCTGTGACCAAGATATTTTACTTCTTGTTTGCAAAACTGTAGTTTTGCTGGGGACACTTTATGTCCTTCTTCTGCAAGGCGATTTAACAGAATTATTGTGTCTGTTACACAATTTTCTCTTGTCTTTGCAGCTATTAACAAATCATCAATATACTGCACCAGCGTAGACCTACCTGGTAAGTCTAAATCTTCTAATGATCTTTTTAACAGTTCGTTAAAGATTGAAGGACTTTCTGTATAGCCCTGAGGGATTCTTGTCCATCCAAGGGTCTTACCTTGGAATCTGAAAGCAAAGATTTCATAACTGTCTGGGTGTAAAGGAACAGTAAAGAATGCATTGCAAAGGTCAATGACTGTGTACCATTCAGCATCATATGGAATCTGAAATAGAATTACTGCTGGATTTGGAACCACAGGACAACATGGAATGACAATTTGATTAACCTTTCTCAAATCTTGTACGATCCTAAACGTTCCGTTAGCCTTTTTAACTCCCATAATTGGTGAATTACAAGAGCTACTCTTCATTTCTTTTAATACACCTTGCTTGATTAACTTTTCAATTATAGGTGTAATACCTTCAATTGTTTCTGTTTTCATTTTATACTGTGGAGTATTTGGAAATTCTATTCCCTGTTTCAATGCAATTTTTACAGGATCTACGTTTTTCATCAGACCCATCTCATTCCCAATAAAATCCCATATTTCAGATTTCACTGTTTCCTTTAGCTCTTCAGGTAAATCCTTTTCTTCAAATGCAGGAAACAATTTTGTTTCTTCTGCTTCCATCATCATCATTGTCATTTTGTACAAACCATCTTCCTCCATTGTTTGTAACTCAACTCCTTCAGGAGAACAATATATTCTGCAATTCATTTTACATAGGATGTCTCTACCTAATAGATTTACTGGACTACTATTACAAACCACAAATCTGTGTTTGTCCCTGTAATTTCCAATTTCAACTGGTACTGGATCAGTTAAATCTGTTTTAATTTGCTGATTACTTACTCCCACAACTTGGATGGTATCCCCAGAGAGAGGTAGGTTTTCAATTTCCACTGATCTAACAGTAGAACGGGTAGCACCAGTGTCCACTAGAAAAGTGATGTCTACATCATTAACTTTCCCGTTTACATAAGGACCGGACTGGTCAACCTCAAGAGTGGCTCCAACAACACACTCTTCCTCCTCTCTCGGGCACCGTCAGCAATAATCATCAGAATCACTATCTTGGCTTTCTGTTAATAAAAATTGTTGTGAAGCATTTTGCATTTGAACCTTTTGCTGCTTTTGCTGTTTTTGTGGTTTTATTACCTGTTCACATCCCTGAAATCCCACGTTTGGATTATATTTTTGAACTCCCCCACAATTCGGAAAAGGTGGTTGTGGCAACTGGTCTTGTCGATTATTCACCTGTTGTTGTTGCTGTTGTTGTAACTGTCGCTGAATATTAAATTCATTTAACCCCTGTTGCATCTGTAGCTGTTGCTGCACGTTAACACCATTCTGCATCTGTGGATTCAATAAGGGATTCTTTGAGTTTCTAGGAGGATGAGGACACTCGTCCCTCCAATGTCCAATTTCGCCACAATTAAAACAAGGTAATCTTTGTTTCAGCTCTTCTATCTTTGGGCTAAATTTCTTTTGGAAATTATTACCTTTAAACTTTCCTTGTATCTGGTTCGTATTTCCAGTTTGAACAAAATTAGTGTTCTTATTTCCCATGCTGGCAATCTGTTGCTCAGCCACCTTTACCTGAGCCCACATGGCTTTCTCCTTCAGCTTCTTCTGTTTTACTTCTAATTCATCGCTACAATATTTTGCTTTTCTTAAAATATCATCTATAGATAGTGCTTGCCATCCGACAATACTAGTTCTGATCATTTCTCCAATTTCAGGTTTTAATCCATAAACAAATCTATAGATAAAATGACTCATGTCTTTTTCATCTAATTTTTCATAACCACTGTATTGTTTAAAGATTAACAATAGTCTTTCATAAAAAGAATGAACTGATTCTTTTGTTTCCTGTTCTGTTCTTTCTATTTTAACCCAATCAACTTCTTTGGGTGGAATTTTGTTTTTCATCCAAACAATTACTTTCTCGTAAAAATCCATTACAAGTGGATTTGGGGCACCTGTTTCTTTGATTCGTTCAGGTTCTGCTTTTGGCCAACTAATAGATATTTTACATTCTGTCCAAAGATCAGATGGAACTACAATGTCAAAAAATCCATCTAAATCAATCCACAGAACTTTTGACACTTTGATAAATCTATCGACTTGCCTGTACCACTCAACAGGTTTCTCTCTTAATTTAGGAAAGTCATTTGTGAATAACAGAATGTCTTGTCTCGACCATGGGACATGAACATATCCTCCACCTGCAACTTCTCTCATTGGAAATTGTTTTGACAATTTTTCTAATCTTTCATCTTCCTTCCTTTTGGTCCATTTCACTCTCCATTTGTTCAGTTCTCCTAGCTTTTTGATATAGACAATTAAATCTTTAATGTGAACTATTCTTCCCATTGAGTTCAAACTCTCAATGTCGCTTTCTGAAAAATCTAATCTGTAATGCTTTGCAAAATTCTTTTGTTTACTTACATCGATTTCAAGTTCTGCAGCTAGATCCTCTAATTGATCGTATTTATTTTTCGTTTTCCACTGAATACTTTTGCAAATGAATAGTAGTTCATCATCCCGATAGTAATTTAAACTATCTGGGCCAATTGTTCCAATTATTAATTCTTCAATATTCGCTTTTAATTTGGCCACATCGAGTTTTGGTGTGGTTACCCTGACTTCAGGACTTCCTACATCTGACATAGCACCCATTGGTGTTTTTGGAGATAAGTCCTCATTAAAGGTTAAATCAGGCATTCTCGATCTAGAAGTGTTTAATTCAGTCAAGTCTGAATAAAATTTTTCAGCAGGCTTTTGAGTTTCTGTATTTAAAGGAATAGTTAATCCATTTTTGTTTGTATCTCTTTGATCAAATACAGGCTGAACAGGACCTATTGTTACTGGAACTGTGACAGCTTCCATGCCTTTTGTCATTCTTTTAATTAATTCTTCTTTAGACCTTAAATATTCATTATAATCGACATCATCAACATTTCTTGTCTCTCTTGCATAATCTTTTGGAGGTTCCCTTGCTCTTGGAGTCATTGAAAAATGTCTACCTTCATTTCGAGCATTCTCAAATTCTGATCTTCTAGGTGTTTCAGTGATTTCACTATTATTTGGATAAAGTTTAGGAGCTTCACTAATTGGAGGTGCACTCGGTGAAGTTTCAGTAGAAACCACCGGTGTAGACCATGATCTAGGAGGTCTTAAAGGCTGATTAGGCTGTTTCTTTCTAGCAGTTGTATATATTTCTTCCATAACTGCATCCTCAGATTCACTTTCCATAGATTTCCCTGTAGGAGAACCCATTACCATTTCATGAATTAAATACAATCCTTCACTCATGTTTCCCTGTCTCCACATTCGCAATCTATCTTCATGAGTTTCTCTTTTCCATGATGGATTTTTAGAAGGTCTTTTAATTCCACTAGCTTCTCTTTGTAACTGATACATCTCATCTTCCCACTCAACTAAAGCTTCAAATTGAGTTGGTCTCGGTTTTGGAACAAGAGCATTCATTTTCTCTCGTAAATTTCTTAAAACTCTTACATTAAATGAACCATCGTCAGGCCAAGCCAAAACACCATCGTTTTTAGTATAACGTTTCCAACTGTCGAACCATAAGACAGTATGATATCCGTATTCACCTTCCATGTACGCTGCAGGTGTTTTATACTTATGAAGTAGTTTACCACCTCGCGTTTCGATTTTCTTGTCAGGTGAAAATAAATTCTTAATTTTCTGAAATAATGTTGTCTTTTTCTCAGCATATTTAAAATGATAACTCATTTTTAAGAGTTAAATTTAATTCACAAAATCGTTCGTAAAATATTTCCGGGATGTTTCGCAAAACAACCAATCCGTGCGCGAAACACACTAACAGGCCAATGGTAGTTGAGCTGAGTCACTTTTCAGTTCGACCAATAAATTTGGAGAATTTCCGAAGGACCAATCAGCTCACAGGCCGTCAGAGACTCAGGAGCCAATCAGAATACAGCTTGTGACGTAGGTCACCCAATCCCAGCGCGGCTCTGTGACGTACACAGCAGCTGCGGTTTCTCGCTTCTCACTCCTGGCGCTTACCCCTCCTTCACAAAATCTTTTCACAGCGCCATTTTAAGAACACTTTTCAGTGTAAATTAATTTTTAACAATGACTATAAAGACAACATCTGTTCGTTTCACTATTTAGGATAGTTTACATACATTCAAGTATCCACACTTCGGAATAGACGGCGCTATTCACACTAAGGATAATATTCAATTGTCAGTAGAGCAACCTTACCCCACCCTTCTAACACGTATAATTATGAACTCGCTTTGCTCTGAACCCACCGCGAAGTGAAAGTTCTAAGAGTTCCACTTGAACATAAAATACAATTCAAACTCGCACTTTTACACGGAAAATTCCCTAAATTCAAACACACACGAAATCCGTACAGGACTCTCACCTGTTTATAGAATTCATGCACCGTTAGCAAAATAACGACGTTATCCGTACAGGGCTCTCACCTGTTTATAGATATGAAACATGTACCCGTACAGGACTCTAACCTGTTTATAGATAATCATGCACCGACGTTAATTTTACCCTTCACTCAAGCTCGGATATAACTAATACTCTCATCACAGTGAGTTTTATGGAAGGCGCTTTGTCCCTATTCTCATGCTGCTTTGATTTCTTAGAAAATCCTCACTATACAAGATTCAGACCTAGCCCTAAAACTGTGCTGCTCGGCGACAACACTATGGTACACGGCGATACCTCTTGTGATACTCGGCGATATCACTACAAACTGAACAGATGGCTTGCGTGACTAATTTCTCATCACACAATCTATACCGGTATAGATAGGCACGAAAAACGAACTTAACAAGTGTTAAAACATCGATCCTATTTCCATACCATGACGCAACCCTTATCAACCAACATATTACCTTGGTTACCTCTTAGCAACCATCAATTTCTGCTACCAGATAATTGATCCAGCGGGCTATAGAAAATATATCATAAACTACGCTACCTAACTTCATAACCTATAAACAAAATTCTATACTAAATATGGACCCATTTATGAACCTGATATATTTTTGGGCCTACTGAATCAGGTGGTCAGAATAAATCTATATACACATTATCTACAAACTATATACATTTTTATACATTTGCAAAAAGAATATTGTCATTAGAATAAAACCCAACCATTTAAACGACCACCATAGGTGACGTGATCTAGCTAATGGTAACCTATACTTCTAAATAACCAAGACCAGCTTGTTTGTCAAAAGTAAGATTTTATTTTCTAAATTATGGAATATATGTTGTAAGTTATATAAATGAAATTTATTAGCAATAAAGCAAGCATGATGGTAAGAAATATGAGAAAAACACAATTTAAGCAATTGAATCAATTTAAAGAAATTATATAAAGTTTAGCATTTCTAAAACCTATTTCCCTAACTAAGCTAAATAGACAGAAATTAAAGTAAAGGTCTTTGAGGATTCTTACGTGCTTCACGCAAAGTCCAGCAGCACATCACCCTCATCGGAAAGTCAGAAAGCAGCAGCCAGCCCAACCCTAAGGGCATGACTTTTTATACCTTTCTATGCTAACTAAACTAGCAAAGGAAAGTTTTCAGAAATACTCGACGTCCCATTGGCTGAGAGTGACAAGTGACATGTCACCCGATTCTTAAAAAGTTCCACAAAATCATGTCTTACAAAGACCATTGTCTCTTCCACGTGAAGCCAGAAGCTTCCTGCGATTGCAACTTTGTATTAAGTCATCCTAGCAGCTTCCACAGTCTTTCAGCACGACTTCCGCGGATGCCAAGTTAAGGACTGACAAAAAGTTCACTTTCGACCTTGGCCATGTCCGACAGAATGATGTCAGCTCATCAGTTTTTGCTTTGTGAATACAGCTTCAATAAACGTTTTAAATTCAGAATGGGCGTCTCGTGACTTTCTGCAGAATTATAGATCAACTCTCATTTTGCGGCTCAAATAGTTAGGCCTCAAAAGCAGGCAACTTATGATTTCTAGTATAAAACAAACACAAGAAAAGTATTAATGTAAGAAATAAAGTATATTCTGTATTCACCCCATGGTTTACTAATTAATTAACCCACCCGATTAATCAAAATGTTACCTAGCCATTGCAAACAAATAAAGCAGCGTTTATATTTACCAGTCTCCGTTTTTCTATGAGACCCATATGCACCTAGAATAGTAGAAATGACATTACACAGACAAGGAAAAGCAAAACAAGCACATGCTTATTTAAGTTTGCAGCAGTTAGTAATGACAAAAACGAAAACAATAAATTATTTTATTATTTTGCACGAACAAAAAGATGCAACATTTATGCACGTTTATGAGCACACATGTTAGTCCCCCCACGTGTAAAGTTTAATCTAGGTTGTATTAGCACGACATATCACAAATCATTAATAATTTTATTCATGTTATGGAAATGTGACTTTGCGAGTTTATACAAAATTTTGTTTTCTATCTCGCTCCATCAAAGAGGAGACTAAAGTCTGGAGTGTCAGAGCGACATGTACCCAGGCATATCTAGTATCTGGTGTTTAGAGTACATGTTGATAGAATCCAAAAGTTATCAGGGTAAAGGCTAACAGACATTAAGACTGGTGCATGCATTATTCTACATGTAGTGCGTGTGCTAGGAGTATTCTATGAATATTAATACAGTATTTCTCTTACATGGAGACATAAAGGCTAGACCGTGACGGAAACTATTGATGCGATTCAGTAGCTTAGGAATGCAGAGAAGGAGGACTGGACTGATAACTAGAAACGTAACATACTCTTGGCAGACTGGGAGGCAGAGCCAGGCCGGGCCGGGCACTGCGAGGCATGAAGTAAGCTAAGGGTCAGGGATACAGGTGGGGGCTGTATCGCTCCTCGGAGAGGGTTCAGGAGACAGGAGCTGAATCTGAGTCCGGGCCCTTTTCAGGCCTAGAAACGGGGACAATTCAATGAATTAACGTGCACACTGTGAAATGTGGCAACGTAGGCCAATACTCGTTGCTTTCACGAGAACTGGAAACTAGCATACTAGAGATGGACACAACTATAATTGCGTCTTTAATCGATCAGAGGGGAATCTATATGCATATTAATCATGCACATATAACATAACATGGGGAACACGTAGGCACATATAACATGGCAAAATTTACTTTTCCACATTCCCTCCTTGTGCCCTACGTTTCCATCAGGAAACATCAATATTCATGATACCATCTATCATTTCATATAGCATCATCTGTTCGTCTCGAATTGTCTTGGAACGGGACTTAGGACTAGGAATACAAGAGGTAGCGCACATGCCGCAAATCGCAGGGCCACATTGTATACAGAGGCAGCAACTGAATATGATCATTACTGCAATACCTAGAAATGACAATACTTTCCATCCCCAGGCGGATATAATACTCCAGAGCCAACCAGACCATGTCCAGGTGCCTGGATTCTGGTGTAACTGATGGGCAATTTTATGAAGTCTGGTTATAGCTGAATAAACAGACGGCGAGTTATTAGGAATGAAAATGCAGCAACTAGATCCGATGACTCTACATGCTCCTCCTCTATCGGCCAGTATGACGTCAAGAACGAGACGATTTTGGAGCACGACAAATCTCATAGCAGATTGCTCTTCAGTTAAGTTACCTAGAGCAGAAGTAGTCTCATTCACTACTGCTTCAAGGGTTCTGGTTAATCTACGTATTAGCTTACTATTCTGGATAGGTCCTATAAAGAAGAAGAAACCTTTATTGAAGTCTTGATATTGTTCTAGAGTAGTTTCAGTTTGATCGACAATTGGAGACTCGATCTCCCTTCTAGGTCTGACGTGTACTAGATGTGTGTTTCTGTGATAATCAGATGGGGCTAGAAAAACTGGTGGCAGTAGGAAGGCAATGTAACTTGTTCCATCCCAATCGAGGGGCAGACGAACATATGCGGTCTGACCACAAACAAAATAAGAATGACGTGAGGCTTTGAAAATAGATTTCCCACTGTCACTATACTTGACAGTAGTAGTACAATCACTATGTCCTACATGTGCGGAACCATTCTTTCTGACACATAATTCGCCTTTGACTGGTAATACTGAAATAGCAGGCAAATCT
This sequence comes from Lissotriton helveticus, assembly GCF_964261635.1. Lineage (NCBI taxonomy): Eukaryota > Metazoa > Chordata > Amphibia > Caudata > Salamandridae > Lissotriton > Lissotriton helveticus. Next base: position 2,131,057,994 of record NC_136065.1, on the reverse strand, counting down.
GGAGTAGTATCAGACTGAACATTCAGGACCATAAAATTCGAAGAATAATTACCCAAATCATATACTTCATTTTCTAGATCTAATCCTGTTCTATGGGAGAGACCTTGCTTGTCTGGAAAACATGTTCTATTCAGAAGGGACATATCATTGGAGGATGACGTTAACGTGGACCATGCTCCACACGAACCATTATGTGAAAACGGATAAGGAAAGAGTGGCAGAACTCCCTTCGGTGTCTGGAAAGGGGGGAGTCGACCACACACCCAACAATTAGTGGCATTGCTGGTCTGGTGTGAATAGTGTAACATTCTAATAAATGTATTGTTTCGCATAGCAAGACGATAGGATAGCTCGTGAGGAGGCAAATCACTAAATGTGTGCTCTGCTGTAGCATTAGAAAACTTATTTACATGAGAAACTGGAAAACATAAATGTAATGCATAACTTGTGCAGGTAACCATTAAACTTAGAAACAATAAGAAACTTAGAATGACGATACATCGTATAGAGTTTTGACTAACTCTCTCACTATGGGGGTCTATCTCATACATGTCAGGGACCTGTCTAACCGTTTCACCCGAGAGGGACTTAGACAATTAAACTGGCTGACTTATTTTACTAGACCGAAGCTTTTCTTCATACTCCTGTTGCGGAGTTTTCTCTAACAGAGGAACTTTCAGTTCAGAATCAAGTTCAGAGTCTGGTTTCAGGCAGTCTTTAGAAATGTCCTTTGCAAATGTCTTTTCACGAATTCCATGGAACTTCTTTATATGGGACAGATGGACCCATCCCTTGCGGCCCTCCAACTTCACTGCGGTCCTCGTGGTTAATAAGACTAGACGTGGCTCCTTCCAACGGGGCTCCAGTGGACTTGAACGATCAAAGTTCCTGACCAATACGAGGTCGCCTGGAATGACCTCATGCGGTTTCACTTCAGTATTGTCTGGAAATGCAGCGGCAACCTGTGAACGACAAGAGTGTAGGGCAGACATCAAGGAAGCTAGGTAATCTGTCAACATATTACTGGAAACATCTGTAATACTGCGGGGTCTAGGTGTACCCCACATGTTTGGGGGGCGGCCGAATACGACCTCATAAGGGGACAGACCTGATCTGGAATGTGCAACCATCCTCATGTAAAATAAAGCAACTGGCAGGGCAATTAGCCAGTCTACACCTTTCTCTTTACACACTTTTGCAATGCGGACTTTCAGAGTCTGAATATGTCTCTCTACGAGACCGGCTGCTTCAGGATGGCGCACACAATGGAACTTCCACTGGTACCCTAACAGACGGGAAACATGTTTCATAAGCTCGGATGAGAATGGCTGGCCGTTATCAGAATACACGACTCTAGGGAGTCCATAACTGGGAAAGAACTCACGAACCAACTGCCTGGCAGTGGTCGCGGCTGTGTAATCTGGAACTGGATATGCTTCTGTCCACCTGGACAAAGCGCATACAACTACGAGGACATACTTGAAACCTCGACATCGCTCCATCTGAATATAATCCATCTGGAGGACTTCAAAAGGGTGGTCAGGAGGTTGGAATCCACCTTGTTCCACCGGGACACTTTTACCTGGATTGAACTGGCAACATATCATACAAGTACGGACTTTCTGCTTGGCTGCAGCTCGTAAGTGTTTGTTGAACCAAAGGTTCTGAATACTGTCTAACATAGCTTTTTCTCCTAGATGTGCTGGACTATGTGCGGTATTGATAATGACTTGAACCATAGAGTCGGGGAGAAACCATGTGGCTTTTCCCTTCGTCAACCATCCCTGATCTGTCTGGACCCCTCCTTGTTCGGACCATTTCTTGATTTCTTCGGAAGTGGCATGTAACTGTATGTCTATGACATCTTGTGTAGGGTCCTTAACTGTCATACAAGTAGTCTGATCTGGAGTGAGTGTCTGTGTCGTGTTAACTGGAATGTCTGGAGTCTGAGCTGTAAGCTTGGCTGTTCGATCTGCTAGATCGTTACCTTGGGAAATAATGTCAGTAACCTTCGTATGTGCCTTGCACTTCATGATAGCGATAGCTGTCGGTAAATGTATTGCATCTAACAGAGCTTGAATGAGGAGACCATGCTGAATCTTGGTTCCATGAGAAGTCATGAAACCTCTCTCCTGCCAGAGCACTCCGAAGTTGTGTACAACTCCGAATGCGTAACGTGAATCTGTATATATGTTTACTTTCAGGTTCTTGGCACGTATGCAGGCTTGAGTCAGAGCAACTAGCTCTGCTGCTTGAGCAGACAGGGTGTCAATACGGTGCGTTTCTACAACTTCGGTTTCAGTAGTCACTGCATACGCGGCTACTAGTTCTCCTGTACTTGTTCTCATACATGAACCGTCCACATAAAGTGTCAGGTCGGGATTAGGTAATGCAATGTCTGTCAGGTCTTGTCTTGGCTTAGTCATAGTGTTAACAACTTCCACACAGTCATGTGTGGCAGGATTTGAAGTAACTGACGGTAACAGTGTAGCAGGATTTAGAACGTTGCAGCGTCTGATTTCTATGTGTGGCTGGAACAGTGTCAGTTCATAACCTGTTAAACGTGCAATTGTCAAGTGCTGAGTCTGTGTTCGGTTTAAAAGAACTTCCACGGAATGTGGAACTTGTACTGTCAGGGAGTGTCCTAACACTATGAAATCACTTTGTCTGATAGCTAGAGCTGTGGCTGCAACTGATTTGAGGCACGCAGGCAGAGCCTGGGCCACTGGATCTAATGTGCTTGAAAAATAAGCACAGGGCTTGTACTGTCCTGCTTGATCTTGTGTGAGAACAGATAATGCAGTACCATCACGTTCTGTGACAAAAAGTGTAAAAGGCTTACTGTAGTTCGGTGTAGCTAGAACAGGTGCTTGGCATAAGGCTTTCTTTAATTCATTAAAAACAAGTGTATGTTCCTGGGTCCAAGGGAGGACAGTCGATACGGCTGCCTCCTGTGTCGTTAACTGTATCAGTGGCTTGGCTAGAAATGCATACTGAGGAATCTATTATCTGCAATAAGAAGTGAGGCCAATAAAAGCTCGTACCTCCTTCTGTGTCTTGGGCTGTGGAAGACTCGCTATTAACTGGATACTGTCAGGTGTCAACTGCCTACCCCACTTGGACAGTAAGTGGCCTAAATAGATCACTTGCTGGACACCGAATTGTAATTTGGAAGGGGACACCTTGTGCCCCTGCTCGGCCAGAAAATACAGGACTGTAAGTGATGCACGCTCGCAGTCACGTTCAGAACGGGCTGTGATCAGTAGATCATCGACATACTGGAGCAGGGCAGTATCAGTTGGCATGTGAATATTGTCTAGTTGTCTTTTAAGTGCTTGACTATAAATACTAGGACTTTCTGTGAAACCTTGAGGAGCTCGTGTGAATTTATAGCTCCTTCCATTTAAACAAAAACCGAAAAGGTACTGGCTGTCTGGGTGAATGGGGACACTGAAAAATGCGTTCTTGAGGTCGATAACAGTGAAAAATGTAGCTTCAGAATCAATGGCTGTCAATAGGGAAGAAATATCTGGGACTACTGGATACTGGGGTATGATACATTTATTAAGTTCTCGAAGGTCAATCACTAATCGATATACCGGAGGTGCATTTGGATCAGTACGTTTCATGACTGGAATGATAGGAGAATTACATACATTGGAGTCAGTTTCTACAACCACTCCTTGAGCAATAAGCTCGTCAATAATTTTGGATAAGGCTGCTACAGCCTCAGGTGGCAATCTGTACTGTCTGATTCGTGGCAAAACTATACCTTGCTTGAGAGTCACACGATGGGGTGTGATGTGCATACATCCTACATCAGTTGGACCTTGCGCCCATAAATGCTGCGGTACATTCAGTAATCTTGGATCAAAGTCACGTAATACATAGTGACCTTTAAAGTCTCTTAAAAACAATCGGATTCCTTCTGGAGAGCAGCAAATTACTGCACCTAATTCTTTCAATGTTTTAATGCCTAACAAATTTTCTGGACATGATCTCGTAAGTAACAAATCAGTAGTTCGGGACAATGGACCAACTTCTAGAGTAACTGGTTTTGAAATTTCGTTAACAATAGGCTTTCCTGAAAATCCAAGGGAAACATTTCTAGAGCCTGAGAGCGGAGCCCCTGGAACCTCGTCATGACTGATAGTAGTCCTACTTGCCCCTGTATCAATCAGAAACTTTCTGTCTTTCCCTAATACTTGACTGTGTACGTAGGGACCCTCTTGATCTACAGGTATCTCGATGAGAGGCAAGCCTACCTCCCTCTCTAGGCTGTTTCATGAATACTGTTGATACTCTGGATACTCTGACTGGGCATATTGGTACATCTGCTGTGTAACATGCTGTATTGCAGCGATAGGCTGCGGTGCTGGAACTGTCTGTTGTGCATTCTGTGGTGACTGAGAAGTCTGTGAAACTTGTTCTTGTCTAGGCGGACGTGGTCTTTCTTTAGTCTTACCAGTGGCTATATTGTGTTTCAGAACTGCACACTCGTTTATAAAATGACCTGGCTGTTTACAGTAATTGCATGTCCCTTTAACGGGAGCTGCAGGATGACTGGCTTGATTCGGACCCCTCTTCTGACTGTCTTGTGGAACAGATTGTGCAACTAATACTTTCATTTTCGTGTCTTTCATACGTCTCCTTTCGTGTTCTTGCTCTTCCCTGATTCTGTTCTGGTGATACTGGAGCATCTGGAGCATTTGTGACGGGGTATTAGCTTGCCAGGTACTTTCGACTTTCAAAACTCTATTTTTAACTTGTGGACTTGAATTCTCGACTAGTTTGGTAACAAAAAGATGAGGGTATGACTCGCTACTCGTCTTCAGACCACTGTTAATAATAAAACATTTCTCAAATCTAGAATAAAAATCACTAGTGTCTTCATCCTGTTTCTGTTTGCATGCTGAGATTGCATCCCAATCTTCCTTTTTCGTGGCTAGTAACCTTGGCAAAACTTGTATCAATAACTCGGGCAATTCTTTACATTTGTCCCCAAGACCGGTACCTGGTACTCGTATTTTATCTTCAGCTTCTAGAGCTGTCCAATCAATCTTTTTCTCTCCCACCTCCCATTCTTTTTCCTTGAGTTTTTCATATACCCCTGCGGGCAACAGGACCTTTAGCATTTTAATTATATCTGGATACGTGTATTCTCCCATACGGAGCATGTCTTTTAATTCTCGATGGAACCCTGCTGGATCTTTGTCGTGACAGGGAATTAACTTCTTCATCTCTAAGAGTTCCATCTTTGTAATGGGGGTGTAAACAAATACTCGTTGCATTTCACCACCCGCTGTCCTAACTGGGTGTACTTCTCGTAACGGATGCTGTCTATCTATGTAAAATGGTTTACTTTCTGGAGGTGGGACGTGAACAAAATGCGGATTCAGAAACGTTCTATATTTGTGGCGCTGTTCTAGAATGACACTAATTAAATCGGTACCTAAACCTATCCATCTATATTGGAGTAACTCGTTCAGAACATCATGTAACGGACCTGGGTCGGAATGTTGTCCCTCATATAATGTAATGAGGTGCTGGATCATATACATACCCACCAGTCGCTGCTCGGCTGGGGGCAGTTTCAGAAACATTTGTGCCACTATTTCGTCTGGAAAAGTGGTAGAATCAGTAGTCCATCGGACTGCTGATCGGGCTAGTTCTTGTTCATGCATAGTACTAAGTTCGCTATAACCGATTCGTGATTTCAGAATGTGATCGGTAGCTTGAAATACTTGTTCAAGAGAACCTTGTTCTGGTGCTGGAAGAGGAAAAACTTTCTTGTGTTCTAGACGTGAATGTCGGTCGGGAAGTCTAGTTTTACCTACATACGCTATTCTGGTGGGATTCTCGTCGTCTACCTCTTCAGTATCAGAGGCGTCTTCTTTCTCGCTTACTTGTGCTGCTTTGCGTTTCTCGTGTAACCTTATTATTTCCTTACGAATTTTCTTGTACATACTCTCTATACAACTTAGTGTCCTGTGTCTTCCCTCGGCTATATTATCACTCCACTTTGTCAGAACTCTCATTTCGGTCGGATCTTTAGTTGGATAATCTTGTTCCGTTATTAAACAATTAATTAGAAACTTTAAAAGCATGAGCTGAATCTCAGCTTTCCTTTGAGACATGGCTTCGCCAATACTTTCTGGGTCTGTTCCTGTACGAATGAAACGATATATACTGTCTAGATCTTCTTTCATATCTGGTAGGGTGTCCAAATACTCGGTCACCCGTCTTACACGCAATGAATATATGACCATATTATCATCGCCTGGGACTGGATCATAACGGCATTCGGTAAGAGCTCGTTTGATATCTGCAACGGACTGTTGTTTGGGCGTACGCTGTAACGCACGTTCATGTAACTCAAGTAGTGTCACACGTTTGTGTTGGGGCGGGGTACGAGGAGGATCTCCCCCCGCGGCTCCTAAACTAGAATCGTCGACGGGTATCGTACGGGCTGGCAGAGTGACTGATGTAGCGGGTACTTGTACTGTGGGCTGGACCGGGGGTACCGTAACAGGTGCTGTAACAGGTGCCCCGGTGGCTGGAGGAACAGGAATTACATTATTTACAGGAGCTGGGGTAGGCAGAACAGGATTTGCATATTCTGGGACTGTGTCGTCCAAGTAGGACGAGAGAAAAATATCAGCTGCGGTCGGTTTGTGACGCAGCTTAATCGGAACTAATGGCGGCGGAAAATTACATGGTGCTTCCGGGTTTGCTTTCGACAAGCCCTCGGCAAGAAGAGGATACATACCCTTAATAAGGGCATTTCTCTGTCTGTCTGACTGTTCGGTTTTAACTCGTTCACCTATTTCGATTAATTCCCTTTCTTGGGCTCTTTCTGAGGATTCTCTACTTAATTCTGACTTTCTGATTTCTTTTTCTGTTCTTTTATGAGATTCTTTGCGCCATAGCTCGATGGCATCTTTCTGGGACTGTCTGGCTTTCTTTTTCCATAATACTTCTTCTACTCGCATGATGCACTCGGCATCCCACGTACCTGATACGGGCCATCTATATTTCTCTTCTAATTCTTTGGTGTACTCCACCCATAAGTCTAGATATAATATGGCACTTATGCCATGCTTATGATACATAAAATGACCTGGGCTGTCCCTAGGCGGGACAGGAACTGCTTCCTCGAGCAGACCTTTTCTAGTTTTTAACTGACGTAGTTTCGAGAACAGAGGCATAACTGAGGCTGGAGTCTGGACACAATACAATACACGATAAACACAATAATAATAACTGAAACAAATCACTCATACCACGACATTGAAAAACACATGGAATAACATTTAAAATAACAGTTCGGACAGAATATTACCTGAAATACTGAAAAACAGAACACATGAATTTCTCGAACAGAACTGACTAGAATGACTAGATGTACTGCTAAAACAGCACGAAACTTACCGGTCCCATAAAGAGACACGTCAGGACCCGCGTCCACCTAAGTGAACACTTCGTGTTGGATTTGCGTACCCAAACCCACGGACCAGAGACAAATTAATTGACCCTGTCTAGATACTACCCCAGCAACGGTACTCACCGGGCAGCAAGAACGGAAGGCCTCGGACTGGACTGGACTGCTGCTACGACGACGGACGGACGAACTTCGGACTTCAGTTACAGGTGGGCCTCCGGATACCTCGGACCTTGGACTCTCGGCTTGGGCTCTGGTCGGGACTCGCCGCGTTCCTCCACCGCCTCGTCTGGACGCTGGACCGCAACCTCCGTCTCCTCCGTGGGCCTGAGGGATACTTGAAGCAGAAATATCTGCACGTGCACGGTATGGTTCCGTCACGGCTGCAGAGGATCAGGGGGCTTACGTGGCTTCTCCGGCGCGTGGGGAAAGGGCAAGTCCCTATTCGGGCGCCATTATGTGGTAAATAAATAAATTATTACCGGATCTATTTTTCGGAATTAATCAATAAACAGGTAGCTCAATAAATAAGAGTCAAGATTCGAGGTAGCTGAAGTTTAGAGGCTTTAATCAGGCATAAAGGACAGGAACAGGACAGCCTGTATGGGAATAGGATGGCAGCTGCCGGGGGCAGGATCTGGGAGCATAAGGGATAACTTTTAATATCGGTGTACAATGTATATAGTTAAACAAAATACATTACATTCAATACAGTAGGCGTAGTAGTAGGCGTGGTTTGTAGCAGTCGCGAAAGATAAGGGTAAAATGATGTAACAAGAAGGCGTGTACAGGGCGTATACATAGACTTGTGATGTAAACGTAACAGAATATGTCATAAACGGGGCGGAAACATGGAGGGGGCTACCTGAGCAGTTGGGACCTCTAACCTAGTGGTGCGCGCAAATGGGCAATGACGTGTTTCCAGGGAGAACTGGGGGCTATGACTTCTGTGCTAGAAGAGGAGACTAAAGTCTGGAGTGTCAGAGCGACATGTACCCAGGCATATCTAGTATCTGGTGTTTAGAGTACATGTTGATAGAATCCAAAAGTTATCAGGGTAAAGGCTAACAGACATTAAGACTGGTGCATGCATTATTCTACATGTAGTGCGTGTGCTAGGAGTATTCTATGAATATTAATACAGTATTTCTCTTACATGGAGACATAAAGGCTAGACCGTGACGGAAACTATTGATGCGATTCAGTAGCTTAGGAATGCAGAGAAGGAGGACTGGACTGATAACTAGAAACATAACATACTCTTGGCAGACTGGGAGGCAGAGCCAGGCCGGGCCGGGCACTGCGAGGCATGAAGTAAGCTAAGGGTCAGGGATACAGGTATCGCTCCTCGGAGAGGGTTCAGGAGACAGGAGCTGAATCTGAGTCCGGGCCCTTTTGAGGCCTAGAAACGGGGACAATTCAATGAATTAACGTGCACACTGTGAAATGTGGCAACGTAGGCCAATACTCGTTGCTTTCACGAGAACTGGAAACTAGCATACTAGAGATGGACACAACTATAATTGCGTCTTTAATCGATCAGAGGGGAATCTATATGCATATTAATCATGCACATATAACATAACATGGGGAACACGTAGGCACATATAACATGGCAAAATTTACTTTTCCACAATCTTGTCAGCTGAACTAGTGTCAATATCGGCCCACTCACTCGCCCGCTCCCAGCAACATGCATGTCACAGAAATAAACAGCCAAGACAACTTGTTGTTGGGAAAAAGTAGCTGCAGGTTTATTAGCATATACACATGCCAACAAGGTGGGTTATCTTACAGACGATCCAAAGGCAAGCCGCCCCTCGCGACCTACCACCTGATGGGCCAGTTTGCAACGTGACCTTAGCCAAACGTTGCTTAGCGGTTATGGGAGGAGATAGCCCCTCCCATTATCCGGTGAACCATTGGTCCACCCTCTTGCTCACGCCCCCCCCTACGAGGGGCGGAGCGTTCAAGCAACCCCCGGTTGTACAGGTTTCCATAGCGGGGCGCCGTCGCACCCCCAGGGTCCACCGCACAGACTACCTGGGGATATTAGGCCTCAGCATCCTTTGTGCTCCTGAAGAGGGTACTCCCGGGTACCTTTCCGCCTCTGGATCGCCCTGTAACTCCACCTGCAACACAAATGAGACAAGATTAGGAAACATTACCCCCCCACCCAGAGAACGCCGGGTATGCGGTAGGGAGGGAAACGGCGTCAGGGTGACGGGATGGCGGCCAAAGAGGCCGCCAGGTGGGCGGGGGAGGAATATATACTCTCCCCCGCCCCCAACGGCCGGATGTGACACTCGGGACCCTCCGAGCCTAAAAGAGCTGCGCTGCCCCCGTGTGCCATCCTGTGACACTATGGGGGCCGCTCTCTTATGTGTGTCCCCTGCGGGGACGTGTCGGACGGCCCGTCATGCGCCAGCCGTGAATCTATCGCACGGCAGCTGGGCGTCAAAACGTTACGATCGTGAAACTTTGCCATATTATTTACCATCTCCCCTGAAAAGCCTTCAGCGAAACATAATTTAATGAGACTACGCTTTGGTCTAATCCCTCTGATGCAGCTCAGTATCTTTAGTTGGTGCCTTGTGCACATTTTTCCTAAAGCAGGGCCTCAGTATTTGCAAGAATGACTGGCTTCCTAAGACAAATACGTTGCCGCCTCCCCCACCCCCCTGTCCTTGGAGAGGTCACGGAGGGCAGGAGGAGGCAAGGGGCAGCCTGTCTCGCCAGGGTCTGGGCGTGGAGGACCCCTTTATCTCTACACACACGGGAGATGAGGCAGTCTGGGCAGATTCTGAAGTGTGTGTTTGTGTGTGTGTGGGGGGGGGGGGGGCGTTGCGAATTACCGGGAGCGGTATCTCTGGAAGGGGGGGGCTCAAGTGGGAGTTTATTACACTGCACCCGGCAACACCCATGTTTCCGGGCCCCAAAATGACTGTCCGGAAACTCCAAACCTGATTTTAATAGTTGCGTCAGCACCCTGAACCAGTCATCCTCCCAGGATCGCCCCTCCCGCGCCTACAGATGGACAAAGTATGCAGCAAAATGTAGCATATTTCCCCTTAGTATCGCCCCAATATTTTTTTTTACGCATATTAGCACTTTCTGGGCAGAGCACTGCCCCCCTCCTGGGCAGAGATTTCTCTTCATTAGCACAAGTTTAGCACCAAAATACAGAAATAAACAACAGAAAGGGGGCCAGATAGAAATATTTATTTTTTTTGCTTCAAATCTGCAAATTCTGCTCCAGTTGATGGATTTTGTGGCAAATCCATGATGAAGGGGAAACGCAGCTGCGGCAAGATCGCGTCATTCAATGGCCCTGCCTCTGGCACACCTGGGTAAGAGGACATGCCTAAGATCACACAGGGAGTGATGCCTCATTTCTGGAGCCGGAACTCGAGCTGGGCAGTTTCCCATCACCTCCCGGGCGTAGACTGGCTCGTCAACCCGGAAACGGCCTCCTTTGGGTTGAAACACTGTTCTGAGCTGGATTTCAAGTATTTCCAGGCAGTGGCCCGCGCGCCTCTGACGTCGCTGCTGCCAGGAATAAAAGTGGAAAAGTCGGAGAGCACCAGAGGCGTGTAAGACTCTGACGTCACTCCTTCCCGGAAGGAAAGGGGAGGAGTCGGAGGAATGAAAGGGGAGAAGGCGGTGGGGACCAGTGTGTCTTTATATTTTTTTTTAGCTTTTATTGAATTTGCACCCACAATTTCCTTTTGGATCAAAGAATGACTTTACAGTCTACTTTCAGAACATATGTGATACTTTCCCATTATTGACCCAACGCTTCTGTGTGTTTATTTTTCAGTCACAAACCACCCAAGTCTTTAAACACAGCAACAACTCTACACCCCTGCCCCTTGAGCTTCACCTGCCAACCCCACCTGAGACCCCCAAAGGGCACAGCAATGGCTGTCTGTGTCTTTCCTTTTTGTGCATCATTCTCACACACACAAAAGGTGATGGGGGGGGCTGCTGGCCTATCATTCATTTGCTCCCCAATACCACCACCCCCCCCAAAAAGTGCCTGATCAGGTCTTCCCTGAAGGTGTTGCCTTAGTTATGGGCTCATCAGCCAGGTACAGCTTGGTTCCAGTGACACAGTGCGCACAGGACCCACGTCTGGGCATACCCCTCCCACTTTGGGTTGTACATGAAACACACAAAAGACCATGGGAAGTGTGCTCTCAATAAGTCTAGTCTAACCTCTGGGATCGCTCTAGGTAGCATTCCAACCCGTCGTTTTTTTGCCCACTGTGCCACCTCAGTTTGAACCCAGCCATATGCAGATCAGTCTTGACCCCGTGCCTCATGGGAACAGTCCAGCCCGAACTGCCAGGCCAGCTCCTTACTGAAATAGAACACACGTGACCCGGGGCCGGTTTGGCCCTGATGAGGTCTCATCAACCAGTTCTAGCTCCGTTCCAGTGGTGGGGAGGCCCTTCTCAGAGCCCTGGACAGGGCTGGTGGGCTCATTTCAACATAGTAAACAATCTAAGACCTTTTTTTAAAAAAAAAAATGCTTCACTCTTTTATCCCTCCACTATCCTTTTCAATCACAATTAACAGACTAACATTTTCACTTCTCAAATTCCATATTTAACTATACTAATATACTGCCCAAATAACTGAATAACATATCTACTACTCAGATTACTTCATATTTATACTATACTCCTTTTCAACAGTAACCCTTTATGGGTTCTGGAGTGGCGTGTTACTCGCCAGAAAAGCGCTTCAACACCCATCAGGGGTAACAAGTGCTATATGAATGCAAACCTTTCTTCCCCTTCTATCCGTCCGCTATCCTTCTCATTCTAAGTAACTGACTAATATCCACCCCTGAAATTACCTCATATTTCACCATATTAATTCACCACTAATCCTTTATGGGCTTCCTGAATAGCGTGCGTCAACAAGCGAGCGATAAATAAATACAAACCTTTGTCCTCCTCTATCCTTCTGCTATCATTCCAAATCCAAATAACTGACTAACCTATCCCCCACTTAAAATGTACTTGCATGTTTCACTATATTAATTCACCACTAATCCTCTATGGGTGCCGGAGTAGCGTGCTACCCGCTGAAAAAGCGCTTCGACGCCTCGTTAGGGGTAGTAAGCGCTATATAAATGCAATTACAATACAATACAGATGAACCCTGGCTTCTCTGTGCTTCTGACTGCCCCATCACTTGTCTCCCGGGCCCCCCTTCGGTTCTGTGGACCCCTCTCCCCCCTCCATGGAGCCAGTCCTTCAAAGCTTTGAGAGTAGCCCCAAGGCTTGTGGCCTACGGTGCCCTGTTCAATGCCCGAGTCTGGACAAGACTTCGGACCAAACATGGCACCGAGCTGACGCTTCCAGGCAGGATGCATAAAGCCGGCCTCTTCCGCATGACAAGGGGGGGCCTCTGCTAGCGCGCCTGGGGGACATTTTACAGACTTTGTCTGGAGTCCGAGAGGTCATGTGGACACATTTCTACTCAAGCAGCTTAAATGGTGCATTCCTCGGGGCCAGCCTGACCCATCCAAGCCTCACCCGCTCGGTCCAAGGAACGAGTTCGTTGTTAATACCCTGGCACTCGGCCTGTATTTTTAGTCTTGTGATTGGTCCATCAGGATTCAAGCAAGCCGGGCCAAAGACGGCTGTAATGCCAGAAACCAGTCCCCGGAAGCTTGTTTCCTTTCCAGTAAAGAATTGGCTTGGTAGTTTGGTCTGCCCTGTTCCCATGATGCACTGGGCCAGGGACAGACTAATTTGCATGTAGCCAGGTTCTGAACTGGGATGGTGCAGTGAGCTAAAAAACGGTGATGGATCGAGCCCTGATCTTTTGACTGGGTAGGAGTGTTCTGCTTAATTCAGACACTCTGTTCATCACCACCCCCTTTATGAATCGGGTCCATCAGCTGGCATCGATCCGTAAAGATTAGTTATTAGAATTCCACAGTTCTCCTGTAGTCTGCGCGGGTGTGGGCACCTCTGGCGCCGCATGTCTCTCGCTGGGGGTGACACCTTGCCATGCTGTTGGCGCCTTGATGCCCTTGGGCTAAGTTGTGCGGTAAAAGTCTCCCTTCATTCATTCATTCATTAGGCAGTGCCCACTCGGTTCCAAGAGTGCCTCGTGCTGCTGCAGGGATCAGACACCTGTCGTCAGGATAAAGCTCTCCCGGGGGGCACATCCCGCCCGTTTTCACTGGTCTACCGTCTTCCTTTGCGCCAGATGTGCATATGCAGGGGTTTGGGGAGTGAGGGAAGCATGTTTAGACTGCCCTGTCCCACACCTTATAACCCTGTATATAGGTGGGCGCCCCTCTTCACGCATCAGCAGACCGTCCAAGGGGAGATGCCCGTGTGTTCCACTTGGCATCCTTTTCCCCAGGCCCCATTCTTGTCCAGTCAGGACGCCGCCTGCTGGAGACGAGCGGCCATGCAAAAGAGCCCCCCTGTATGGGGAATATGCAGCCCAACTTTGCCCTATTCCCTCTTTGGGTAGGTCATTTCATTATTTCCTGCTGACCCGCGCACATCCGCTCCGATAGAGTAGTTTATCGATCTCTGCCAAGGCCCTCTGTGGTACCTCTTACACCCACCCTGCAGAACATAAAGATATCGCGGCAGGAAAAGCATTTTGGCCCCTTTACCATCAATCAGTCAGTCATTTGTTAAGCACACTACATACCCGCGAGGGTCTCAAGGCGCTGGGGGGGCACTACTGAACGAACTGCCAGGTCTTGAGTATCCTCCTGAAGGTCAGCAGGTCTTGGGTCTGTCGTAGGCTCAGTGGGAGGGTGTTCCATGTCTTGGCGGCGAGGTGGGAGAAGGATCTCCCACCGGTGGTTGTTCTTTGGATGCGCGGGACGGTGGCGAGTAAGAGGTCGGCGGAGCGTAGCTGGCGGTTGGGGATGTAGAAGGAGAGCCGTCTGTTGAGGTAGGCCGAGCCGGTCTTGTGGAGTGCCTTGTGTGTGTGGATGAGGAGCTTGAAGGATATCCTCTTGTTGATGGGGAGTCAGTGCAGGTTTCTCAGGTGGGGGGTGATGTGGCCGTGTCGTGGTACATCGAGGATCAGTCGTGCCGAGGCGTTTTGGATGCGTTGTAGTCGTTTGATGAGCTTGTTTGGGGCTCCCGCGTTGAGGGCGTTTCCGTAGTCGAGTCTTCTGCTGATGAGGGCCTGGGTGACTATCTTTCTTGTATCTGTCTGGATCCATCTGTAGATCTTGCGGAGCATGCGGAGGGTGTTGAAGCAGGAGGAGGAGACGGCGTTGACTTGCTTGGTCATTGAGAGCTTTGAGTCGAGGATGATTCCCAGGTTGCGTGCATGGTCGGTGGGGGTCGGGGCTGCCCCCAGTTCCATTGGCCACCAGGAGTCGTCCCAGGCTGACGGGTTGGAGCCGAGGATGAGGACCTCCGTCTTGTCAGAGTTCAGCTTCAGACGGCTGATCTTCATCCAGTCGGCGACGGCCTTCATTCCTTTGTGGAGGTTGGCTCTGGCGGTGATGGGGTCCTTGGTGAGGGAGAGGATCAGTTGAGTGTCGTCGGCGTAGGAGATTATGTTGAGGTTGTGCTGTCGGACGACGTGTGCGAGGGGGCTATGTAAATGTTGAACAGTGTCACCAATACCTATAGGTAATCCGTAATTGAAGGTTGATGTCACCAGGATGCTGACTGGATATTAAGAGGATGCTGCTCTGATGTCACCAGGATGCTGATTGGATAGTGAGACGATGCTGCTCTGATGTCACCAAGGTATTACAGGGTACTGAGAGGATGCTGCTCTGATGTCACCAGGATGCTGATTGGATAGTGAGACGATGCTGCTCTGATGTCACCAGGATGCTGACAGGGTAGTGAGAGGATGCTGCTCTGATGTCACCAGGATGCTGACAGAAGTGAGCTCAGTGATACATGTACATAAATAAGCACACAGCACCTAGTGCCGAATGGCTGACACAAGTGTGCTAGGCTCTACATCCGACAGAGCCCGTGCAGGCCCAGGCTCACTTCACCTGTAGGGTGGATGAAGACTTTACAAACAGTTGAAGTAAGATCTGATGTGACGCCATGAATGCACCTCACACTGGCTGGAGGGTGTCCTGAGGTTGCTGGTGAGCGCAATTCCTCCCCCCAAAATTTGATATTCAAGGACACCCCGAGGACCAGACTGGGACAACTACAAGCCTGGGCACCAAAATAAAAGTGGCCCACATTAGCAAAGCATATTGTAATAAAGTGGTAATATATGGGAAATAAAGAGTAAAAATGCTGGCACGCCTGGCCATAAAATCGGTCGAAAATTGCTTTAAAAAAAAAAAAAGCTGGCCCACACACTGATCTGTCAGACCAGTCCGTCAGGCACTTCTGGTTTCCCCAGGGCTTTAAGTGGGCCAGGTCTCACCGGTGCTAAGCACCGGCAGTTTTTTAAAGGGCGGGGGGGGGGGGCTCGAAACGGGTCTCTATCGGGCTCTGTTTTGTGACCTGGCACGGACTGCAGTCACAGCAGGCCCATCGACGTGCGCGTGCTCACACTGCTCACTTCTCACAACATTGTCGTGGTGTCACCAGGGCTTTAAGTGGAAGCTTTTTCAATATTATATGCAAGCCAGAGTTGCTGCTTATTTATCTTATGCAACTAAGAACTATTGACAAATCCAATAGTCCTGCCTTGTTGTAGGTATGATTTTACTTGTTGTATCATATATCTGGAGGCAAATACAGGAGCAGCCAAATACAAGTCTGGCTGCACACTATGCTAAACACAGATTTTAATCTTATATATTTTTAGGCCACGCCCATTTGGGAGACCCCCAGTTTTCTCATCCCACTTAAAGCCCTGGGTTTCCCTATAGTCGGACCCTCGACACACGCCTCTTGGTAGACCTCATTCCGCCGGTGTTTTTGAATATATCTGAGAAGAGCGGCCTGACTCCAGTCCTACAGAGCTCTAGCCAGATTTTGCAGGCAGTCCACATCCTTGTGCGCCCCCAGTGCCCAGGCCGGGCCTGGTGCAGGCATCTGCTGAGGGCTGGAGTCTGTGACTGCGTCCAGACCCCTGTGATTCAATCAAGGATGGCTCCGCGGCTCCTGTGGCGTCCGAGGCGGATCCCAGAGGAAGAGGAAGTGCGTCACTTGAGCTGTGCCTGGCTTACAGATCCGTGTGCCCGAGGGACCAGGGATTCAAGCTTGGGGCATGAGTGCATGACCCCTGGAGGCCACGCCCACTCTCAGCTCTCCATTGATGTGAGCTAGATTCATGCTGTACAAATCCCAGCACATGCAAACATACATGATCCACATACATGATCACCTACTCCCAGTGCTTGGAATGGAAAAATAGAAGTGCAGGTACTCTGTAGCAGAGCACCTGCTTGTTTCTGAGAAGTGCCGGTACTCTCCAATTAAAAGAATAGAAGTACCGGTACTCTGCAATTAAAACAATAGAAGTGCCGGTACTAAGTGCCGGTACTCTCCAATTAAAAGAATAGAAGTACCGGTACTCTGCAATTAAAACAATAGAAGTGCCGGTACTAAGTGCCGGTACTCTCCAATTAAAAGAATAGAAGTACCGGTACTCTGCAATTAAAACAATAGAAGTGCCGGTACTAAGTGCCGGTACTCTCCAATTAAAAGAATAGAAGTACCGGTACTCTCCAATTAAAAGAATAGAAGTGCCGGTAATAAGTGCCGGTACTCTCCAATTAAAAGAATAGAAGTGCCGGTACTAAGTGCCGATACTCTTCAATTAAAAGAATAGAAGTGCCGGTACTCTCCAATAAAAAGTATAGAAGTGCCGGTACTCTCCAATTAAAAGAATAGAAGTGCCGGTACTCTCCAATTAAAAGAATAGAAGTGCCGGTACTCTTCCTCTCAAAATAAAAGAGTTGGTACTCCGTACCCGGACAGTACCGGCCCATTTAAAGCCCTGCCTTCTCCCCCATTCCCCCTCCTCCTCGTCACAGCGAGCGGCGGCGTGTCATTTCTTGCTAACGCAGGGCCTCATTTACGATGATTTGGCGTTGTCGGCGCTGCAAGTCTTTTTGCTGCGCTACTCAAATCGAAAGAGCAGGAATGCACCATATTTATTAACCCTGGGCGAAGCGCTACGCTCGCGTAGTTTGCGAAGTTTGCGCTTCTTCGCACTACGCAAATTGCACGTAGCACAGTGCAAACACCTGTAGCGTAGCAGTAATTTTTTGCTTGCTCGGGGTCCTCAATATCAAGTTGGCAAGTGCGAGCGAGCAAAATGACATCCCGGTGAGACTTTTTCCTCGTTACCGATCAGTAACGAGGAAAAAGTTGCCGATCGCGGGCGTTGAACATAAACCTCCCAGCGAGATTCTCAACGCGGGAGCTCAGGTTTCTCATTGTGAGTGGGTCGCGTATGCTCGCGACCGCTCGCGATGAGGAACTACCAGTCCGCGTTGAGAAAGCTGCCGTAGAAATCTACGTGGTTTGCACTGATTGCACAGAGTGAGTAATCAGTGCGAACAGCATTTTGCACAGCGCACTACGCAGTTCGCCAGGCTTAATATTTACAAGAAATGGTGCAACTGTGTTCTTTCAGCCAGCGCTGGTGCCCTATTTGGTCCCTAGCGCCAGCGCAGACACCTTTGCGCCCTGGTGCCTAGCGCCAGCGCAGACACCTGTGCACCATGGTGCCTAGCGCCAGCGCAGGTCCCTAGCGCCAGCGCAGACACCTGTGCACCATGGTGCCTAGCGCCAGCGCAGGTCCCTAGCGCCAGCGCAGACACCTGTGCACCATGGTGCCTAGCGCCAGCGCAGGTCCCTAGCGCCAGCGCAGGCACCTGTGCACCATGGTGCCTAGCGCCAGCGCAGGTCCCTAGCGCCAGCGCAGGCACCTTTGCACCCTGGTGCAAGGGTGTCTGTGTAGTTGGCCGGATTGATTATGAGCAGGAAGGGGCACCTTCCCCCTCAAAAACAACCCCTAGAGGCAGGTTCCTCTCTCCATGTGTGCTGCAGAGCAGACCTGTTCTGGTCCCAGCAGTGTGAATGACCCCCATGCCCTCCCCCCCCCCCCCCCCCCCCCCCAGGGTCTCCTGCCCCACCAAAGGTGCAGCTGTTTCCTCATTGAGCAGGTCTGCGCTGCAGTTTGCCCCATAGCGCCGTGAAGCCCGGTGTGGTGTGGGAGCTCAACGAGAAGCGGAATGAGACAGACGGGCAGACGGGGGTGGGGAAGGGTCCATAGATGAGAGGGTGATGGACAGACAGACGGCCACGCGGGGTCCTGGCAGAGACAGACACGGGCAGAGTTGGCCCCGTGGGAGCACTCACTTACAATACCCGGCGGGTGGGCAACAAGATGGATGAATGAATAGACTGTGTAGAGCAGATGCCATACCTTGTGTAACCGAGAAAACACAAACAACAAGCACTGACAAAGCCAACACATTCGTCTTTAGAGCGCTAGAGATTATGCAGAGTGCATTTGCCATCAGCATTTAGGGTTTCACCGCATCCCTTGTGGAGCTCGGCAGCCCCCGGGCACCCCCGGCTGGGCTCAGGGCGGGGCAGACAGGGCGGGGGCACCTCTGACAATAGCAGGGCGCACCCCGCCCAGAGTGCGGGAAGAGCACGTCCAGATGACGGGCAGTGGTGTCTGGGGCAGCACCGAGCCTGCCCCGGGCACAGCTCACACTTGTACCTCTGTGTCTAGCATATATTGCAGTTTATACCCTCTAAATGTACTTTGTTTTCTCTTGTAACCTGCACACTTGTCACCCTCTCCTCCTGTATTGCACTGTTTGCTACCTCATGTATTTTGTTTGCTCACAATTGTCACTTTTACCTCATGTAACTTATCCTCTGCTTTTGTAATTTGTTCACTTGTAATTTTCTGTTCCTAATGTAAAGCGCTCTGACGCCTTCGGGTAAAGTCCGTGCTATATAAAAACGCATAAATAAATAGATAAAATAAAACACCGGGGTTTGTGCAACACTGTGCCAGGGTGAGTGAGCCACCCTGGACCCCCCCACCCAAGGGCACAGCTCACACCGGGGTTTGTGCAGCACGGTGCCAGGGTGAGTGAGGCACCTTGGATGCCCCCGCCCCCCCCCCCCCCCGGCACAGCTCACACCGGGGTTTCCTGAATGTAAGCTCAATTTGAGCAGCACAGTGCCAGGGTGAGTGAGCCCCGGGCACAGCTCACACCGGGGTTTGTGCAGCACGGGGCCAGGTTGAGTGAGGCACCTTGGATGCCCCCGCCCCCGGGCACAGCTCACACCGGGGTTTGTGCTGCACGATGCCAGGGTGAGTGAGCCGCCTGGTGAACGCCCCGCCCAGAGGCGGGCAGACCGGTTCCTGGGCCCTCGGCGTGACCCGGCTTACAATACATGACCCATCATTGCATCAGCCGGGGAATAACCGAGCCGGAAGGAGCTGCAGATATATAGTGCCCTGCGTGAATGGAGTGTGTGTGTGTTGTGGAGTCACACGCTGCCGGCCTCGCCCCGCACCCATCACCAGCAGGAGGGGAACGGGGGGCAGAGCTCGCCCTGACCCTCTGGGCACACACTGCCAGCCCGGCCCCGCTCCACACCCATCACCAGCAGGAGGGGGACGAGGGAAGGGGGGGCAGGCCTCACCCTGACCCTCTGGGCACACACTGCCAGCCTGGCCTCGCCCCGCACCCATCACCAGCAGGAGGGGGACGGGGGGCAGAGCTCGCCCTGACCCTCTGGGCACACACTGCCAGCCCGGCCTCGCCCCGCACCCATCACCAGCAGGAGGGGAACGGGGGGGCAGAGCTCGCCCGGACCCTCTGGGCACACACTGCCAGCCCGGCCTCGCCCCGCACCCATCACCAGCAGGGCGGGGGCAGGAGGGGCGCCCGGCACTCCAGAGTTTCCCGGGAGTCGTGTGCAGCCGACCTCCAGCCAGAAGCGTTTATCCGGGGCTCTCCTGAGCCCCAAGACTTGGAGAGTGTGCTGATGTCCCCTGCGAGTATTTATTTATGTATGTGTACATGTATGACGCAGACATTACCATACATGCCAACATTTTGGAAGATGAAAGGGGGACATAACAATCAAATCGTGGGAATGTATTTCTCCCGTTGACTTTATTGCGGCTGCACGGGGTCTATTTGGCGTGTATGGGGTTTGCAAGTCTGAGGCTGCAGGGTCCGCTATCAGAAATTCTATTAAGTTTTTTTCCACACCTGTCAGGAGCGCAGGGAACTCGCTATGGGAGGCAGAGGGAGAGGGGCATAAGTGTTGTGCACTGGCCTGGGCAGAGGGGCAAGACTGATCTGCATATGGCTGGGTTCAAACTGGAATGGCATGGAGAGCAAAAAAACGATGGATTTAGGCCCAGATCTCTGTACTGGGGTGAATGTATGACATTGTTCTGCATTCTGTCCGTCAACTGTTGTTTTTGCATTTGTCACCCCGAGTGGGACGGGTATGCCCAGACGTGGGTCCCGTGCTTTTCATGCCACTGGAGTCAAGCTATCCAGGCTGATGAGGTGTGAAAGTCCAAAACCGGTCCTTGGATGCTTGTTTCCGGTCCAGGGAAGACATGGCTTGGCAGTTCGGGCTGAACTGTTCCAATGAGGCACAGGGCCAAGGCTGATTTGCATATGGCCATGTTTGAACTGGGGTGGTGTGGAGTGCAAAAAAACGATGGATTTAGGCCCAGATCTCTGTACTGGGGTGAATGTATAACATTGTTCTGCATTCTGTCCATCAACTGTTGTTTTTGCTCCTGGCAGTGCATACTCAGAGTCACACGAAACCAGCCCCTCCCATCTGAAGCCCACCGAGGTCCGGGTTTTGGCTGCAGGACTCTGAGGCAGGAGACTAGCCTTGAAATCGGTACTTTCCCGCCGGAATCGGGTGTGTTCGATGTATGCATTACCCACAGATACTAGAGCGCGTTACAATATACATATTTTGTTACATGGAAGTTACAATACTACAAACATAGTTACAAAGGTATCGTTACAGAAAATAAGTACAGGAGTGAAAAGGTTGAGTCGTGTACATGTCTGCACCAGGAGTTGGTAACAATGTCTTAGCTAAAATATCGTTGGAGGAGAGGCGCTTTCAAGTCCGTTTTGAAAGTCCAGACACACAAGATGCAACTGGTCTGATCTGGCCAAACAACTACAGGGTCATAAGAGTCCTCTGTATACTCTTGGAGTAAAGAAACAGACAAAACCTGCACAAAAACTCTGCTTCAAGGAACGAAAAGCCTCACGTACAGTGTGGTGGCGCGCTTCGTCATCACCAGTCACAATGGGTTACTGGTGTGAGGTACAACTCTCACAAAACGCAGAGGAACCCTTCCAGTGCGGCTGTCCCTACGCCAGCTGTGTGTGAGGGTGAAGAGCGCAGAGGGGATGAAAAGTAAGAAAGGGACTTAGATGTTGGCCGCATTGGTCAAGCCCCTGTCATTGGGACCAGCGTTTTACTCCGTTTTACTTCTATAGTTTGCTTTTCTTGCACTGATAAGACTCACAGTTTAGGCCCTGAAGAATGGCATACAGCTCTTAGTAGGGTTAGTAGGAATGGCATACAGTTGTTAATAGGAATGCCATTCACCTCTTAGTAGGGTCAGTAGGAATTTATTTATTTTATTTTTTAAGGTTTTTGTAGAGCGCGTAGTAACCCGTGAGCATCCCAGCGCTAGGAATGGTATACACCTCTTAGTAGGGTCAGTAGGAATGCCATACACCTCTTAGTAGGGTCAGTAGGAATGCCATACACCTCTTAGTAGGGTCAGTAGGAATGCCATACACCTCTTAGTAGGGTCAGTAGGAATGCCATACACCTCTTAGTAGGGTCAGTAGGAATGCCATACACCTCTTAGTAGGGTCAGTAGGAAGGCCATACACCTCTTAGTAGGGTCAGTAGGAAGGCCATACACCTCTTAGTAGGGTCAGTAGGAATGCCATACACCTCTTAGTAGGGTCAGTAGGAATGCCATACACCTCTTAGTAGGATTAGTAGGAATGCCATACACCTCTTAGTAGGGTCAGTAGGAATGCCATACACCTCTTAGTAGGGTCAGTAGGAAAGCCATACACCTCTTAGTAGGGTCAGTAGGAAGGCCATACACCTCTTAGTAGGGTCAGTAGGAAGGCCATACACCTCTTAGTAGGGTCAGTAGGAAGGCCATACACCTCTTAGTAGGGTCAGTAGGAATGCCATACACCTCTTAGTAGGGTCAGTAGGAAGGCCATACACCTCTTAGTAGGGTCAGTAGGAAAGCCATACACCTAAAAGTAGGGTCAGTAGGAATCGTATACACCTCTTAGTAGGATTAGTAGGAATGCCATACACCTCTTAGTAGGAATGGCAGAATCATGTTGACCCTTTATCACTATTAGGATGAAGCCATATCCTCTTCTCTTTTTAATGTGCACCTTGCGGACATTCATTAAAGCTACGGTCCTTTTGTCCACCAAGAGGCATTTTTAAATCATTTTACTTAGGAGAGCACTAACTTTCAGAAAGATGGTAATTAAAGGGGCAAGTGTTTATTTACAAGATAACAGAAGAAAAGAAGCAAAAAATGGTACCCTGCATCACTTCACTGCAATGGTATTGAAATGTTGCCACGCGTCTTTGGATTCGCACGTCGAGGGAGGTGCTGGATGGACGTCACGATGTAGAAACGATTGAACTTTGAAGATGAAGAACTGTACAAACTTCTCCACTTTTGCTGGCGCGTCTTCAAATTTGGTGGACGTGGAGTGGCCGTTGGGGGTTTTGACCAGATCGAAGTGTTTGCTTCGGTCGGTTCCTGGCTGAGTCCAGGTGGGATGTACAGTGGTTGGATTCCTCCCAAAAGATGGGGGCCGATTCACAGAACTAACTTAAGACAAAATCCTAAACTTACTACTTTTGGTATTCACAGAAGTTAGGATTTTGTCTTAAGTTTGTCTTAACCCCTTGCATGCTGGGCCGATTCCGCTCCCGTGCTGAAGATTTCAGCGCGGGTGCGGTCATGACGGCCCCCCCAGCCGTCATCAGCACACGAGCACTGTAGTGCATGACGGCTGGGGGCTGTCATCAGCATGGAAGGGGTTAAGACAGACTTAAGACAAACTTTTTAGACAAACTTAAGACAGATTTAAGACAGATTTAAGACAGACTTAAGACAGACTGATGTCCGTGTTATTGGAATTTCAAAACCAGGTAGCTGCACTTTTCGGTTGGCCCGATACCAAAGTATAAGAGTCGCCAGGTGAAAGGAATGAGGGAGTGATCAGATCGTTCACTCAAAGGGTGTTTTCTTTGGAGATTAACAGGTCAAGTACTGAGCCTTTTGTGTGTGTAGGTTTTAGGTTGTGTTGGATTAAATCGTTGAAGAGCGTGGAGGCGAGGTTGTTCATTGCATAGACTTCTGTGGCGCCCCCTTGTAGATCGAAGCCTCCCAGGAAGACCAATTTCTCGCTTTGTGTTATCTGGTCAATTGTGAGGTACATACGCTCCTCGACAAAGTCTGTTACCACCGGAGAGTGGTAAATTGCATTTATTCTAAAATGAGGATTGGTTTGAAAGTGTAAGTTCAGAGTAAGCATCACAACGTGGAAAAAGGGCCTTTTGGTATCTCCTGTCATTGCTGTGAGCCTTCGTAAATGACTACAGTACCACCCCGACTCCGCCTACTCGGTCCTTTCTGATGATGGAGAAATTTGGATAAAAGATCAAAAGTGTTGGTGGACGTGTCATTGAACCAGGTCTCTGTGGGAATTACGAGGCCAAGGTTGTATTAAGAGATGTTGTTGGAGATTTCCAGTGTGCGCTTCATTGTAGAGCTACAGTTGTAGAGTGGAGGTCATTGATTGGGTGTGATGGACGTCGGGGGATTTGGTTCTGATTGAAATGTTGTTGCTGTTAGCAGGTGTCTGCTTTGGATGGGGTTGGTGTTTGGAGCGGCTGTGGAGATGGATATGATTCTTTTTTTTTAAAACATTTTTTTTATATAAATATATTTATTACTGCTTCAAGCCTCCTCCCCCAGCCGGGAAAGAAGAAACAGCACTCGCGGGGTGTATATTAGTCAGTTGCTTCCTTTATTTCAAGCGCTCCTCACAGACGTGTTTCGGGGCAAGCCCTTTATCAATGTGTCAACACGAGTGTTGCACAGGAGCCATTTTTAAAGTGCAGTGTGCGATTCCATGAGAGAAAGTGAGGTAGGACTACTCAGTCAACATTTGCATGAGCGCCATATTGGAAAGTGCAAAACAAGCAGGAATTAATACTTATTCAATGTTATAAGTGCTTTCAAACAATAATTCCAAACTTTCAGGTGATTTTACATAATGCCGTGAATCGGCCAACCCAAAAACATCCGAAAATGCCAAATCCATTATTAAGCTTTGTATAAGCTATTGTCGGTGTTGAGTAAACCACATTCGATAAATAAATGACATTCATGTTTCAATAATTCAAATTTGAAGATCTTAGACGATATCGTCTTACCCATACAACACATATAGTTTTCTTAAAATGTTGGCTTTAGGGAATAGTATTTTATCGCCTAATATGCGGCACATTCCTATTAAATCTTGCCGTGGATCGGCTGTGGCGGTTTCTAACACTAGAAACCGCCAGATTACCCCTATATTTATTAACATTTTCTTTATTGCATTACAAAGACATTGATTAATAGCAACACATGGTAGCACTTTCAGCGAAACATCTGCATCATATAAGAACAACAGTGGCGGGCAATCTAGTAACTGTTCTAGAATCTTGTACATTGTTGTGGGCATCTTTCAGCTGTGTAACCCACACACCCTCCACAGGGGGTCACTGTGAGTCAGAGAGGGACAATCCATAGTGTGTTAACCATGGCTTCCATATTTTCCAGAACTTTTTGGGGCAATCCCGTGCTTTATAGGTCGTCTTTTCCCCCAACATATACATATCCATACTTTTTTCCCACTCCTTCAGGGATGGGATCGTCACCGCCCCCCCATGCCTTAGCCAAGTCTCGTTTCGCTACCACTAATCCTAGTTGAAGTAAGGTTAAGTTTGGTTTAGGGAGATCAATGTCAGTGGATATTCCCAACAAAATAAACTGTGAACTAAGTGGAATCGTCTCTCCCAAGACAGTACCCAACGAGATGGTTAGAATTCTGTGCTGGTTGGAGTTGTCTAGAGTGGAGGTGTAAGTAGGCCTGGAGGGGGTAAAGGAGGCTTGGGGTAATGGGGTGTTGTAACTTGCAAACAGGTTGACAATGTCCAATTGGGAGGGAATTGGTGGGAATCTTGTGGGTTCAAGAGTGATGTGACTTCAGTTGGGGGGAAAGAGAAGATAGTATGGAGCTCAGCGGGAATAAATGCTCGTCGAGCTGTGAAACTTCTGAGTTGAGGAGATTACGTTCGTGTTCAAGGAAGTAAATGGACGTGAGGGTGTGGAGGAGTGGAGTTTGCAGGGTGGGCAGGAGGACGTGCGGTGTGAGGTGGCGGTGTGTGTGCAATGGGAGTACCTTGTGTGGGTGAGCGAGCCTGAGAGGAGTGTGGTGCAGTGTAGGCGAGCACCGTGAGGTGATGTGTGTTGTGTGCCTTCAGTTTGGCTTCAGAGGGTGGTCTTACTCAGGGTAGTTGACTGACGTGAGGTTGGATGCCATTTGTTGTGTTCCAAAGTCACGTGAGGACTGAAGTGAGTGATCGCGAGGGAGTTGTACTCAGAGTAACTGAGGAGGAATTGTGCCGAACCGGTAAGAAGTAGCTTTGGGTGAGGTTGAGTGCTCAGGTGACCGGGTGTCCTTGTGCAGATGCAGAGGTACGATTGCAGATGTGTGGGTTCAGCCTGGGAGGGGAGTTCTTGTGAAGCAGTTTGAAGGGGGGGCAGGCAGTAGGGTGGTGTGATCAGGAGTCCTCAATGGAGGTGGTGTGTAATGTGAAAGATCAGAGGGAGTGTGGCTGGCGTAGATGATGGGGGTGGTGATGACGGGGTAGAAGGGACTAACCCGCTCTGGGTCACTGATGTGTGTGGATGTTTGTGATGTGAGAGGGGAGTGGGATGTTGGGGGGTGTCCTTGCTGGACGGGAGTGTTCTATGTGTGTATCAGCAAGGCGGACGAGGTGTGGATTCAGGTGAGAGGGAGTGGTTTGATAAGAAGGGTTGTGATCTGGCAGGGTGGGGGTGAAGTGTATGGTTGAGGAGGTTGCTGATTGTGACAATGAGTTGAGTGGAAGTAAAGTATTGGCTAAAAAGGAGGAAGTAGGAGAAAAGGGGTATTTTTGGTGGGGTGCAATGGACGTGAGGAGGTACGCTTGGGAGGGTAAGCGCACCCCGGTCGGAGTGGGTATCGAAGCCCTGAGAGTGGACTAATGGGGGCCGAGGGGTTGAGCTCAGCATGTCTGGGGGAGAGTCAGATGACATGTTGGGGGAGAGTTGAGGAAGCTTGCAGTAGGGCACTGAGCCGGACCGGGAATATGTGGTCCAATAAGGAGCGCACAGATCTTTGGTCAGGACTAGAACTGGGTGGTAAATTCCGTTCTGCTTGCGGAATATGCGGAATTTGGGTAATTTCACGTTCCGCGGAGAAGACGGAGTTGCCAAAAATTCTGCGATCCGCGGCTTTGCGGAATTTTTTGCTTGTTCGCGCTTTCAAAGTGCATGTTCACAAGATATTTCTCCCCGAGCACGCAAACAGCATTCGCGAACAGGAAAAAAGCATCACGAATGGGTGGAACAAGCAATTTTTCACGTTCGCAGAACTTTTGCGTGCTCGCAGAGATTTTTTTACCATTTCGCGGAGCATTGTGTAGCGCGACTATGCAAATTCCGCCCACCCCTAGTCTGGACCAGAATCTTTCCATTATTGTTGGTGGAGGGGGTGATCGATCCATTGAACAGTGATGAGGGAGGAGCCTGAAGCTTGCAGCCACGAGGGATGCTAGTGGAAGATGTCACATTGAGTTTGTTGCGGACCTTGTTGGACCAGGACGTAGTGTTCCGGGTAAAGAAGATGAGGTCTGTTTTAAGCTTCCCATATCGGACACTATGACACCGATCAGCAAACCGCGTGCCTGGGGATTCTTCCAGGGTGCTATGTTTGCATTTTTTTGGATTGAATTTTGGGAGAGATTCGGAGTTTCTATGATCTAAAATGACTTGGGGGCATATTAACAAGCAGCAGCAATAATTATCGCTGACCGTGGTTAGCGTGAGAAAATCTATCGCTGGCAATAATCTCCATGTTAGCGGTGTATTAACAACGATTAACGCCTTGGAGATAAAAATCCCAGCCATAGCGGGGATTATCACCATTTTCAAAGGAATATCGCTGGTTTTCCAGCGATATTCCATTGAAAATGGCGATCACCTTGTTGATAGGGCAGGGTAATCTTAGCCATGTAATCCACCTCCCATTGGATTACATGGCTAAATCAGGTCACAAGCAGGCGTTAGGAAAGTAGCGTTAACTGTGGTTAGCGCTACTTTTCCCAACGCTCTGCTTGTTAGCATACAGCTTGATAATAGGAGAAATGTCGCTTATTTCTCCTATTATTTTGCTCTGGAACGCCCACTTTGCATCTCATTAGAGGTGCAAAGCTGGGCGTTGTTGAAAGGCTCGCTAAATCAGCAAAACACGCGATAGCGTGTCTTTGCTGATAAGGCGATGAAATTATCGCCGCTTTTCGTCCGCAAAAGCGGTGATAATTTCATATCACCTCCTTGGTAATATGCCCCTTGATTCCTTCCAGCTTTCTCCATCTTTGCAGTGATTTAGGGAACCCGAAACTTCCTCCCTGCTCCGCCTTAATCCAAAAATGTGCAGAGTCTTGTTGCGGACTTTGATCGCTGGTCCCGAGGCCCCAGTGCCTTCCAGCGGGAGTATGCGCTTTATAGACCTTTCATTCATTAGGGCAAGGACATCTTCCCTGCCCGAGCCGCTGAGGATACGGGTACACCCCCTCCCCCCGGCGCTGCTCCTGCCGGGACACACGGTGCAGCCCAGAGTAATGCGTTTTTAATCAGGGCCGGACTGGCCATAGCGGGCACCGGGCAATCCCCCGGTATGCCACACTGGTGGGGGCCGGTTTTGGGCCCCTAGGGGCCGTTTTTGTTGCAGAGCATAGCTGCAAAATCGGCCCTGTACAAAAATCGGCCAAAAATCGACCCCGGCAAAGAGCTTGGCAGCATCTCCAACCCCCAGAGTGGGGAGGGGGGGCCGGCCGAGCACTTTGCCAGGGCCGTTTGTGGTTCCCAGTCCGGCGCTGTTTTAGTGTTTTGTTTTTTTTGGAACATTTTTATTGTTTTCATCCCATCAGCAAGTTGTATCAATCGTATATACAGCACATTTAGAACACATCTCAGTTCAACAATATACATTTCTTCAAATAGTATACATAGTCTATCCCCCCGGTTGCCTACCATTACCTCTCCGGTCATCCCTACCTCCCCCTCCCTTCATTCCTCATCTCCATCTGATCCATCACTGTCATAGTCCGCTGGTGGATCACAAATACCCCCCCTGTACTCATTCCAAGCTCCCCAAATTGTAGACCACTTTCTGGGGCATCCTCTATTACTAAACACTGTCCGTTCCGTTATCATAGCCTCATCCATGTTTAGGCTCCATGCTGAGAGAGAAGGCACCTCCACCCGCCCCATCTCTGTGCTATATTCCTCCTAGCTATCATTATTCCGAACGTGACCCAAGTTTGCCCGTGGCGTGTAAGATCATTGGGTTCCCATACATTTAATAAACATCTGCGTGGGTCAGGTACAAGCGATACCCCCTGCACCTGTGACATAGTACGCATTACCTGTTGTTATTCTGGGACAGTCCCATATCGTGTGGAAGAACGTTCCTTCATCGCCACACCCTCTGAGACAGAAGGGGTGGTCTATTCGTTGCATCTTGTGTAACACTAGTCTGGTGTAGTATGAACGATGCAGAATTTTTAGTTGTATTAGTCTTAGGCGTGAGGGTATTCCCGCCTCCCTCGGGGATGCCAACGCTTCCTGCCATTCGGATTCATCCATCTCACCTACGTCTTGTACCCACTTAACTTTAAGTGGGCCTGTGGGATTGGGTAAGTTGTTTATCAATTTTCGATATGTGAATGATGTAGCCTTCTTATGCATAAAGTCTGTCAGCAGTCTATCCTCCATAGGTGACGTCTCAGGAATACCTGAGCCGGGAGGTATCACCGAGGCCCTGTTTTTAATACAAACAAAATTACTGTCTAATTAGACATTTAATGTGGCCTGAGGAAGGAAGCGGAGCCAGTTTTAGGATCAGCAACCTTGGGCTGGTGTTTGCCATGGGTGGGAGGGGCTCTGACAGAGAAGAGCTCCGGCCTGGTGGTCCGCCTCCTCAAGCCCCCACCTGCCACTGCCCCCAGAGTCTGTGCCACATCATGCCATGGGGTGGGGCTCTGACAGAGGAGAGACTGAGGAGAGACAGTCCCTCCCCGTCTCTCGACCCCACCTGCCACTGCCCCCAGAGTCTGTGCCACATCATGCCATGGGGTGGGGCTCTGACAGAGGAGAGACTGAGGAGAGACAGTCCCTCCCCGTCTCTCGACCCCACCTGCCACTGCCCCCAGAGTCTGTGCCACATCATGCCATGGGAGGAGCGGATGTGTCTGAGCGGAGACTGAGGAAAGACAGAAGAGAGACTGAGGACAGACTGAGGAGAGACTGACCCTCCCCCGCCTCCTTAAGACCCCACCTGTCATTTCCCCTAGAGTTTGTGGCCCATCAATGCATGGGAGGAGCAGATGTGTCTGAGGACCGACTGAGGACCGACTGAGGACCGACTGAGGTGAGACTGAGGACCGACTGAGGACCGACTGAGGTGAGACTGAGGACCGACTGAGGAGAGACCGCCCCTCCCCCACCTCCTCAAGCCCCCGCCTGTCATTTCCCCTAGAGTTTGTGGCCCATCAATGCATGGGAGGAGCAGATGTGTCTGAGGACCGACTGAGGACCGACTGAGGTGAGACTGAGGACCGACTGAGGAGAGACCGCCCCTCCCCCACCTCCTCAAGCCCCCGCCTGTCATTGCCCCTAGAGTTTGTGGCCCATCAATGCATGGGAGGAGCAGATGTGTCTGAGGACCGACTGAGGACCGACTGAGGTGAGACTGAGGACCGACTGAGGAGAGACCACCCCTCCCCCACCTCCTCAAGCCCCCGCCTGTCATTGCCCCTAGAGTTTGTGGCCCATCAATGCATGGGAGGAGCAGATGTGTCTGAGGACCGACTGAGGACCGACTGAGGACCGACTGAGGTGAGACTGAGGACCGACTGAGGAGAGACCGCCCCTCCCCCACCTCCTCAAGCCCCCGCCTGTCATTGCCCCTAGAGTTTGTGGCCCATCAATGCATGGGAGGAGCAGATGTGTCTGAGGACCGACTGAGGACCGACTGAGGACCGACTGAGGTGAGACTGAGGACCGACTGAGGAGAGACCGCCCCTCCCCCACCTCCTCAAGCACCCGCCTGTCATTGCCCCTAGAGTTTGTGGCCCATCATACCATGGGAGGAGTGGATGTGTCTGAGGAGAGACTGATAGGAGAGACTGATAGGAGAGACTGATAGGAGAGACTGATAGGAGAGACTGAGAGGAATGGAATGGAATTGAATGGAATAGGATTTGTAGAGCGCCTGGTTACCCGTAGGCGTCCCAGCGCTGAGAGAAGAATTTTGACCCGGATAGGTCGAATTGAAGGAACTTTAGGGAAAAAGGAAGGTTTTCAGAAGCTTGCAAAACTTCTGGAGACTAGGTTCAGTGCGAATGTTGAGGGGGAGGGAGTTCCAGAGCTATGCGGCATTGACTGAGAAACAACGTCCTCCTGTTTGCGCTTTCTTTATTCTGGGAACGTTGGCGAGGTATAGATGGTCCGATCTGAGTGCCCTGTTAGCTTTGTAGGGGCCAACCAGGCTTCTCAGGATGTGGGGGCCCTTGCCCTGGAGAGATTTGTGCATAATGCCCAGGGATTTGAATTTGATTCTTTCCCGTATTGGCAGCCAATGAAGGGATCTGAGGGCGAGTTTGGCTGGGAGTTTAGTTGGGGTTCCAGTTAGTAATCTACCTGCCGAGTTTTGAATTTGTTGTAATTTGTTTATAGTGGCTTGTGGGGCACCCAAATATAAAGCATTACTATTGTCCAACCTGGAGAGGATCAGACCTTGCACAAGAAGCCTCCTAGAGTGGGAAGGTAGGAGGGGTAGAATTTTTGATGCAGTACGAAGTAAGCCGAAACACACCCCAGCCGTTTTCTTGGCTTGAGTTTTGAGCGAGAGGTCTTGGTCGAGCCACACCCCCAGACTTTTGATGTCACTTTTTGGTGTTGGAGTTGGTCCCAGGCATGTGGGCCACATGGAGCTGAAAAAGGTGTAGTCTTATGACCCGGGAGCATTAGCTCTGTTTTGTCTCCATTTACTTTGAGCATGGATCTATTCATCCATCCGAAGATTTCTGACCGGCAGGACCGTAGAATCTCAGAGCAGTGGTCGGATTGATTGAGTGAGACGACCAGTTGTGTATCGTCCGCATAGGTTACTAATTTGATCCCAAAGGGAGTGACGATATCTTCCAGTGGGGCCATATATGCGTTGAAAAGTGTCCGGCTCAGAGACGAGCCCTGTGGCACACCACACTGGAGAGGGGTCGATTTAGAGTAGATGTTGCCTTCAGAGACTCGAAAGGTTCTGGAGTGTAGGAAGGATTCTAGCCATGCCAGGGCAGATCCCGAGACTCCCAGGTTGCTGAGGCGATGGATGAGGATACGGTGGTCAACCGTATCAAAGGCCGCGCTTAGATCCAGGAGGATCACAGCTGCTGATCCTCCCGAGTCCAAGATCCACCTTGCCTCTTCAACAACCACTATGAGGGCGTTATCTGTACCCTGACCAGGGCGAAAGCCTGTCTGGGAGCTGCCCAGCCGCTCACCTGCTTCTAAAAAAGCAGATAGCTGCTGGTTAGCCAGCCTCTCCGCTATCTTGCTAATCCCTGGCAGTAACGAGATCGGTCGATAGTTGTCCATCTCTGAGGAATCTAGATGTGGCTTTTTTAATAGGGCTTTCACGATGGCCTTCTTCCAACTAGGCGGAACGGTACCCTGCGAAAAGGAGGAATTGATTAAATCGGTGGCTAAAGGAGTGGTGATTGCAGACACCAATTTCCTGATGTGCATAGGTGCCGGGTGTCCTGGGGATCCGCTTTTTATCGATCTCAGTGTTTTTGGGAAATCCTCTCTATTAATTGGGGAGGAGGCATCCAGACAGGGTCCAGTCCTTAGAGACTGAGAGGAGAGATTGAGGACCAACTGAGGAGAGACTGAGGACCGACGGAGGAGAGACTGAGGGACTGAAGAGTTCCGACTTGCAGCGCCGGGACACTCTCTTGAGTAGCTGAGCGCTATATAAAACTTTTATTAACATAACATAACAGAGTAATGGTATGTGTTGTTACAATGTGGTCATTGTAACAACCGCGTTGTAATTCTCTGTGGGGAAAAGTAATCGTGGTAAATGATGTTCACCGATTTAGGGAACCCGAGTCTTCCTCCCATTGCTTCCTGCTCTGCCTTAATCCAAAAATGTGCAGAGTTTTGTTGCGGACTTTGATCTCTGGTCCCGAGGCCCCAGCGCCTTCCAACAGGAGTATGCGCTTTATAAACCTCTCATTCATTCATTCATTCAACAGGGCAAGGACGCCATCCCTGCCCGAGCCACTGAGGATCCGGGTACACCCCCTCCCCCAGGCGCTGCTCCTGCCGGGACACACGATGCAGCCAGGACTAATGCGTATTTAATTTTATTACAAACAAAATTACTTTCTAATTAGACATTTAATGTGTCCTGAGGAAGGAAGCGGAGCCAGTTTTAGGATCAACAACCTCGGGCTGGCGTTTGCCATGGGTGGGAGGGGCTCTGACAGGAGAGACTGAGGAGAGACAGAGGACCGACTGAGGGCTGTCTGAGGGCCGACTGAGGGTCCACTGCGGAGAGACTGAGGAGAGACAGCCCCTCCCCCCATCTCAAGACCCCACCTGCCACTGCCCCCAGAGTCCGTGCCACACCATGCCATGGGGGGAGCGGATGTGTATGAGGAGGGGCTGAGGACCCACTGAGGACCCACTGAGGACCCACTGAGGACCCACTGAGGACCGACTGAGGACCGACTGAGGAGAGACTGAGGACCGACTGAGGACCGACTGAGGACCGACTGAGGACCGATTGAGGACATACAGGGGGACTGAGGAGTTCCGACTTGCAGAGTAATGGTATGTGTTGTTCCAATGTGGTCGTTGTAACAACCGCGTTGTAATTCTCTGTGGGGAAAAGTAATCGTGGTAAACGATGTTCACCGATTTAGGGAACCCGAGTCTTCCTCCCATTGCTTCCTGCTCCGCCTTAATCCAAAAATGTGCTGTTTTGTTGCGGACTTTGATCTCTGCTCCGGAGGCCCTAGCGCCTTCCAACGGATGTATGCACTTTATAAATCTCTCATTCATTCATTCAACAGGGCAAGGACGCCATCCCTGCCCGAGCCGCTGAGGATCCGGGGACGCCCCCTCCCCCAGGCGCTGCTCCTGCCGCGACACATGGGGCAGCCGTACTAATGCGTATTTAATACAAACAAAATTACTTTCTAATTAGACATTTAATGTGTCCTGAGGAAGGAAGTGGAGCCAGTTTTAGGATCAGCAACCTCGGGCTGGCGTTTGCAATGGGTGGGTGGGGCTCTGACAGATGAGAGACTGAGGAGAGGCAGTCCCTCCCCCGTCTCTCAAGACCCCACCTGTCACTGCCCCCAGAGTCTGTGCCCCATCATGCCATGGGTATGGGCGTCCGCAGAAATTTTTCCAGGGGGGGGGGCTAACCTGGCAAATGAAGGGGCGTGGTTAATGTTAATCAATTTGGTCGGGGCTAAAATGCAGACAGTCAGGATCTGGTAATGCTCAGTCCAAGCTGAGAAAAAGTGGTAAATTCTGCATTTGAAACTGGACAACAGTTAGAGCAAACATAAACCCTAAAATTACCCCCCTGGCTCCTTAAAACTCATACATTCCCTGAACACTAAAATTAGCCCCTTTGCCCCCCAAAACCCATAACCCAGACCCGCCTTGGCCTCTAAAATTGTCCCCCTGGCACTCCAAAACCCATACCCGCCCTGAACCATAAAATGTCCCCCCTTGCACCCCAAAACCCATACCCACCCTGAACCCTAAAATTACCCCCCTGACACCCCAAAAACCATACCCACCATGACCCTAAAATGATCCCCCTGGCACCCCAAAACCCATACCCACCCTGAAACCAAAAATGACCCCTGCCCTCAAACTCATACCCGCCCTGAACCCTAAAAATACCCCCCTGGCCCCTTAAACTCCATACCGACCATGAACCCTAAAATTTTCCCCCAAAACCCATTACCGCGCTGAATCCAAAAATTACCCCCTGGCACACCAACACCCATACCCACCTGGAACCCTAAAAGTACCCCCTGGCACCCTCCGAGGCTAGGGCCATAGGGCACCTCTCTGCCTCCTTCTGAGGCTAGGGTCATAGGGTACCTCTCTGCCTCCCCCTGAGGCTAGGCTCATAGTGTACCTCTCTGCCTCCCCCTGAGGCTAGGCTCATAGTGTACCTCTCTGCCTCCCCCTGATGCTAGGCTCATAGTGTACCTCTCTGCCTCCCTCCGAGGCTAGGCTCATAGGGCACCTCACTGATGCCTCCCCCTGAGGTCAGGTACCTCGGATACCTCTCTTCCTCCCTCTGAGGCTAGGTTCCTTGGGTACCTCTCTGCCTCCCTCCGAGGCTAGGGTTATAGGGCACCTCTCTGCCTCCCTCTGAGGCTAGGGTCATTGGGTACCTCTCTGCCTCCCTCTGAGGCTAGGGTCATTGGGTACCTCTCTTCCTCCCTGTGAGGCTGGGGTCATAGGGTACCTTTCTGCCTCCCTCTGAGGCTAGGGCCATAGGGCACCTCTCTGCCTCCCCCTGAGGCTAGGGTCATAGGGCACCTCTCTGCCTCCCCCTGAGGCTAGGGTCATAGGGTACCTCTCTGCCTCCCTCTGAGGCTAGGGGCATAGG
This sequence comes from Lissotriton helveticus, assembly GCF_964261635.1. Taxonomy (NCBI): domain Eukaryota; kingdom Metazoa; phylum Chordata; class Amphibia; order Caudata; family Salamandridae; genus Lissotriton; species Lissotriton helveticus. The sequence goes on along the minus strand of NC_136065.1, from coordinate 2,131,022,511 downwards.
AAACCTTTCTGCCTTCCTCTGAGGCTAGGGTGCTTGGTTACCTCCCTGCCTCCCTCTGAGGCTAGGGTCATAGGGCACCTTTCTGCCTCCCTCTGAGGCTAGGCTCATAGGTCACCTTTCTGCCTTCCTCTGAGGCTAGGGTGCTTGGTTACCTCCCTGCCTCCCTCTGAGGCTAGGGTCATAGGGCACCTTTCTGCCTCCCTCTGAGGCTAGGGTCATAGGGCACCTTTCTGCCTCCCTCTGAGGCTAGGGGCATAGGTCACCTCTCTGCCTCCCTCTGAGGCTAGGCTCATAGTGTACCTCTCTGCCTCCCCCTGAGGCTAGGGCCATAGTGTACCTCTCTTCCTCCCTCTGAGGCTAGGGTCCTTGGATACCTCTCTGTCTCCCTCTGAGGCTAGGGTCCTTGGTTACCTCTCTTCCTCCCTCTGAGGCTAGGGTGCTTGGATACCTCACTGGCTCCCTCTGAGGCTAGGCTCATAGTGTACCTCTCTGCCTCCCTCTGAGGCTAGGGTCATTGGGTACCTCTCTGCCTCCCTCTGAGGCTAGGGTCATAGGGTACCTCTCTGCCTCCCTCTGAGGCTAGGTTCCTTGGGTACCTCTCTGCCTCCCTCCGAGGCTAGGCTCATAGTGTACCTCTCTGCCTCCCCCTGAGGCTAGGCTCATAGTGTACCTCTCTGCCTCCCTCTGAGGCTAGGCTCATAGTGTACCTCTCTGCCTCCCTCCGAGGCTAGGCTCATAGTGTACCTCTCTGCCTCCCCCTGAGGCTAGGCTCATAGTGTACCTCTCTGCCTCCCTCCGAGGCTAGGCTCATAGTGTACCTCTCTGCCTCCCTCTGAGGCTAGGCTCATAGTGTACCTCTCTGCCTCCCTCTGAGGCTAGGGTCATTGGGTACCTCTCTTCCTCCCTCTGAGGCCAGGCTCATAGTGTACCTCTCTGCCTCCCTCTGAGGCTAGGTTCCTTGGGTACCTCTCTGCCTCCCTCTGAGGCTAGGGTCATAGGGTGCCTCTCTGCCTCCCTCTGAGGCTAGGGTCATTGGGTATCTCTCTGCCTCCCTCTGAGGCTAGGGTCATTGGGTATCTCTCTTCCTCCCTCTGAGGCCAGGCTCATAGGGCACCTCTCTGCCTCCCTCTGAGGCTAGGCTCATAGTGTACCTCTCTGCCTCCCTCTGAGGCTTGGGTCATAGGGTGCCTCTCTGCCTCCCTCTGAGGCTAGGGTCATTGGGTATCTCTCTGCCTCCCTCTGAGGCTAGGTTCCTTGGGTACCTCTCTGCCTCCCTCCGAGGCTAGGCTCATAGTGTACCTCTCTGCCTCCCTCTGAGGCTTGGGTCATAGGGTGCCTCTCTGCCTCCCTCTGAGGCTAGGGTCATAGGGTACCTCTCTGCCTCCCTCTGAGGCTAGGTTCCTTGGGTACCTCTCTGCCTCCCTCCGAGGCTAGGCTCATAGTGTACCTCTCTGCCTCCCCCTGAGGCTAGGCTCATAGTGTACCTCTCTGCCTCCCTCTGAGGCTAGGCTCATAGGATACCTCTCTGCCTCCCTCCGAGGCTAGGCTCATAGTGTACCTCTCTGCCTCCCCCTGAGGCTAGGCTCATAGTGTACCTCTCTGCCTCCCCCTGAGGCTAGGCTCATAGTGTACCTCTCTGCCTCCCTCCGAGGCTAGGCTCATAGTGTACCTCTCTGCCTCCCTCTGAGGCTAGGCTCATAGTGTACCTCTCTGCCTCCCTCTGAGGCTAGGGTCATTGGGTACCTCTCTTCCTCCCTCTGAGGCCAGGCTCATAGTGTACCTCTCTGCCTCCCTCTGAGGCTAGGTTCCTTGGGTACCTCTCTGCCTCCCTCTGAGGCTAGGGTCATAGGGTGCCTCTCTGCCTCCCTCTGAGGCTAGGGTCATTGGGTATCTCTCTGCCTCCCTCTGAGGCTAGGGTCATTGGGTATCTCTCTTCCTCCCTCTGAGGCCAGGCTCATAGGGCACCTCTCTGCCTCCCTCTGAGGCTAGGCTCATAGTGTACCTCTCTGCCTCCCTCTGAGGCTTGGGTCATAGGGTGCCTCTCTGCCTCCCTCTGAGGCTAGGGTCATTGGGTATCTCTCTGCCTCCCTCTGAGGCTAGGGTCATTGGGTATCTCTCTTCCTCCCTCTGAGGCCAGGCTCATAGGGCACCTCTCTGCCTCCCTCTGAGGCTAGGTTCCTTGGGTACCTCTCTGCCTCCCTCCGAGGCTAGGCTCATAGGGCACCTCTCTTCCTCCCTGTGAGGCTAGGGTCATAGTGTACCTCTCTGCCTCCCTCTGAGGCTAGGGTCATAGGGTACCTCTATGCCTCCCTCCGAGGCTAGGGTCATAGGGCACCTCTCTGCCTCCCTCCGAGGCTAGGCTCATAGTGTACCTCTCTTCCTCCCTGTGAGGCTAGGCTCATAGTGTACCTCTCTGCCTCCCTCTGAGGCTAGGGTCATAGGGTGCCTCTCTGCCTCCCTCTGAGGCTAGGGTCATTGGGTATCTCTCTTCCTCCCTCTGAGGCCAGGCTCATAGTGTACCTCTCTTCCTCCCTCCGAGGCTAGGGTCATAGGGTATCTCTCTTCCTCCCTCCGAGGCTAGGGTCATAGGGTGCCTCTCTGCCTCCCTCTGAGGCTAGGGTCATAGGGTACCTCTCTTCCTCCCTCCGAGGCTAGGGTCATAGGGTACCTCTCTGCCTCCCTCTGAGGCTAGAGTCATTGGGTATCTCTCTTCCTCCCTCTGAGGCCAGGCTCATAGTGTACCTCTCTGCCTCCCTCTGAGGCTAGGGTCATTGGGTACCTCTCTGCCTCCCTCTGAGGCTAGGGTCATAGGGTGCCTCTCTGCCTCCCTCTGAGGCTAGGGCCATAGGGCACCTCTCTGCCTCCCTCTGAGGCTAGGGTCATAGGGTGCCTCTCTGCTCCCTCTGTGACCGGGAGACTCCCTCAGGAGAGTCCACAAGTAACCTGCGACAACAGTACACGCTCGCACGTGAGTACTAAGGCAGCTGTTCTATGTACATGTGTGTACCAGCATCTTTTTAACTGAGGGCCACTCTCTTCAATCCATATAATTACGAATGTTGTGTTAGTAACTCCCACTCTTTGGCACACGCAATCCTGGGGGTTCCGAGCATTTATTGTACAAGCTGATCCCGGAGGGGTTCTTTGTGGAGAGTTCAAGGTTTGACTTCTCCATTTTAGTTCCTGAAGGGAGCAGCTAGCCTGTTTGGCGAAAACAAGTGAGCATTGGCAAACCCAATAGTTTGTTCGAAAATACTCCTTTAATAAATGTGACATATGTGTGTGTGCGTGTGTGTTTGTGAAAGTGTGTGTATGTACACGTGTGTGAATGTGTGCATGCGTGTTTCTGTGTGCATGTGAGCACGTGTGTGCATGCGTCTGAGTGTATGCACCTGTACCTGGGTGTGTCTGGTTGCATGTGTGTGGGTACACGCATGTGTGAATGCGTGCATGCGTGCCTGTGTGTGCACGAGAGCCCATGTGCGCATGCATCTGAGTGTATGTACCTGTGCGAGCCTGGTTGCGTGTGTGTGTGTGTGTGCACATGTGTGAATGCGTGCATACGTGTTTGTGTGTGCATGTGAGCCCGTGTGTGCATGCGTCTGAGTGTATGCACCTGTGCGTGTCTGGTTGCATGTGTGTATGCGTGTGTGTGAATGTGTGCATGCATGCCTGTGTGTGCATGTGACCACGTGTGTGCATGCATCAGACGGAATGACAATGGGTGGGAGGGGCTGCGAGGAGGAGCGCGAGCCCCCCCCTCCCCCCCCGCCCCCCCCCATCAGGGAGTTGAGGCCTCGCGCAGGGTACAGCTCTGCTCCCTGCGGGACCCAGAAATATGGATAAAAGGCTTCCATAAAAACATGGGCGTCCGCAGCGGGGGCAATGAGGGGCGCTCGGGGGGGGGGGGGGGGGGGGCAAGCACCCCTCCTTGCCCCCCCCCTGCGGATGCCCATGGCCATGGGTGGAGCGGATGTGACCGAGGAGAGACTGAGGAGAGACTGAGGAGGGGGCAGTGTTCGTCTCCCATAACACCCAGATAGTCAAAGGGTGTGGGGTCAATATGGGCCTCCGAAGAACGGGGACCACTCCCTGCGTCAAGGGTTCAAGGCGCCTGCATTAGGCCTCTGACGCTGCACATCTGCAGAAGGGAACACATTTCACACAAACTCAACCAGGGCTTTCTTTACAGATTCACTTTTAGGATCAAATATTTTTTTATTGACAAATAATTAGGCAGGTCACATACACACATCAACTCGCCTACAACCCCTTTTGGGCCGGGCACTACATTCAGATGCCCGTTAAAAGGCGGAGCATGATTCGTGAAAGAGGTAATCACAAACTAAGGGGAGAATCCACAGCTTGTCACCTACAACCCAGATTGGGCCGGGAAAAGGTGAAGGACATCCAAGTGCAAAAAAAGTGCAGGAACTCTCATACACCGCTGAGAAAACCACCACTGTGGCACTGATTTGCTGAGTGCTTTGCATCTCAACGGGAAAACGAAAGTAAAACCGGTGTAAAGTACCATGTAAAAATGAACAATAACCCCCCCCCCACCCTCTCCCCTTCCGACTGGGCCATTCAAAGTGTGTAGAGTTGCTAGAAAGATCGCCACAGGTCAGGCGCGATGTGAATATGGCGCCTTAACTTCTCCCTGGGCCCGATTCAAGGAACTTACTTAATACAAAATCCTAAACTTACTACCATTTTGGTATTCACAGAAGGCGCTTGCTCATTTCGGTATTCACAGGAGTTAGTAGTCCTAACTTTAGGACTCCTAAATGCCTTCTGTGAATACCGAAAGTCTTAACGTTAGGATTTTTCTCAGTTTAGGAGTCATAAAGTTAGGACTCCTAACTTTAGGACTCCTAAATGCCTTTTGTGAATACCAAATTGAGTATGTTCCTTCTGTGAATTCCAAAATGGTAATTTAGGATTTTGTCTTAAGTTAGTTCTGTGAATCCAGCCCCCTGTTCGGGCGGTGATAGCTTAAGAATACGCAAGTACGCAGGACAGGTCCGCTCCCTGAACTCTTTGGACAGGATAGTGATAAACGGGGACCTTGTTTTCGCATAGGTTGTAGGGTCAGCTTTCTTGGCCATCGAGAGTCTTTCCATACATACCCAGCCTTGTCCATATTTGATGGTCCGGAAGTTTGTTCGAGCCCCAGTTTGTCAGGAATAACCTGTGCGCAGCATTAAGGGCCGTAACCATCTGTCGCCCTCTAGTGGACCGTAGAGGGTACGTGAGAGCGTTGGGGAGCCCCAGGAGTATGTATGTAGGGAGTCCATGCAGCTACGCTTTAAAAGCGCTGTCTGTCATTCAAAATTAACCCCATCGATGCTCATGACGAGCCCAGCTCGCCATTAGGCACAGTGGAGCTGTGCTCATGACAAGCTGGGCTCGTCATAACGGCCGCGCCCCTCCCCCGTGCGGCGAAATCCATGCCCGTGCGGGCGTTCTATTGGAGTGGGCGGGGTCATGATGAGTCCAGCTCGTTATGAGCCTAGCTCCACTGGGCAGCATGATGAGCTAAACTCGTCATTAGCACAGTGGCCCCTCCCCCCTCCACCGCAGGGGAATTACCCCTGCTGCGAAGGGGTTAACTCCCAGAATCTTGTGAGCTTGGGGCAATTCCACAGGGGGTGTATTAGTGTCCCAAGGTTGCCATAGCCTGTCCAGCACTGACCATCACAAAGCGTATTCCATTTCTGGATGCGCGCCGAGGAGTAATACCATTATGAGCTCATTTTATAGGCTGTTTCAGTGTGTCCTGTATTATATGCCATGTGGTGGGCCTTATAGAATATGTCTGCCCAATCTTTGTCAGAGACTATGCCCGCGTTCTGCCGCCCAGCCAAGTTGAACCGGGGTCCTATGTGTAGAAGGCACTTTCATCAGGTAGCGGTAGATTTCCGAGGTAAGTTTTTTCTTCTCTGTTTTGAGGAACAGCCAGTTTTCGAAGGGGGTCATTGTCCTGCCTGCTTTAGGGGGCGTGTCTGGGCTGAGCAGCCAATGGGTGAGTTGGGTGTGGGTGAACCTGTCATTTTCCGATAAATAGTATTGTAATTTAAGTTGGTCAAAAGGGATGGGACTGTCGGACAACCGACCCTCTTACAGATGCCCACCAGCCACCGTTTGGCAGTGCCCGGTGATAACCCGGGAGGAAACTCTGGGTTTGCGAATAATGGGGCCATCGGAGAGGTGAATGACGAGAGGCCAGCAGGGCTCACGACCCAGTCCCAGATTTTTAATGCAGGGCTAGTAACCAGGGATGAGTAGAGACCCCAGGATCTATGAGCCAGGTGGAGCCAAGCCTCCCTCCAGATGTGCGAGCCCGCCACTGTTTGGTCCATAAAGACCCAATGCTTTTCCGTCATTGGGCGATTCCACTCTATCAAATATCTTAATTGTGCGACTTGGTAGTACTACAAGACATTCAGGCCCGCTATATCCCCTCCTGCTTTGTGCATTGCAGCAATTGTTTCTGTAGTCTGGGTTTCGTCCCGCCCCAGATGAAGCGATCTATGTCTCGTCGGAGCTGATACAGCTCCCCTGGTGGGGGAGAGAGAGGAAGCATCTGGAAGATGAAAAGGGCCCTGGGTAGCATGTTCGTCTTCACCGCGGCTATCCTGCCTAGCCAAGATAGAGGAAGGTGCAGCCATCGGCCAGGTCTTTACTCCGGGCACGCTTTAACGATTTTAGCAGGTGAATCACTGTGGACTTGTCTGTACTATACATAAATTGCTAAATAATTGCAAAAAGCTTCCTGAATTTGACCAGATATGATAAAATAAGGTTTTCTATGTATATTTACTAAAGAGCATATAGTACTTTCACAGCGGTGAAACTGCAAAATTAGCAAGCAGTGGGGGATCTGATGATTTTGGGATCCTCCCTAACCTAGGGAAGAGTACCAAACAGATGCCTTGAAAACAAAAAAGCACATCTTATTGAACAATTTAGTTGTGGTCCCATCCTCTTAGGACAAACTCAAACACAGTTATTGGCAAAAAAACATTCCCAACCAAAGGCACTGCAAAGCATTATGGGATGAGATTAGCAGTGGGCAGTGAATATTATATAGTATACACTATCAAAATAATTCTACAAAGAGCTGCAGTTCCACTGGTGGTTACTAGATGTCCCTCACGAGTCAAATGCAAAGCATTGAAATTATTCTTACATCAAGCTGCAGTTCCACTGGTCGTCCCTAGATGTCCCTCACGAGTCAAATGCATATGCTTGATGAAAGGGTTTCAATGGTTTTGCATTTGACTCGTGAGGGACATCTAGGGACGACCAGTGGAACTGCAGCTTGATGTAAAAATAATTTCAATGCTTTGCCCTTGACTCGTGAGGGACATCTAGGGACGACCAGTAGAACTGCAGCTTGATGTAAGAATAATTTCAATGCTTTGCATTTGACTTATGAGGGACATCTAGTAACAACTAGGTGAACTGCAGCTCTTTGTAGAATTATTTTGATATTGGATACTATAATATTCACTGCCACTGCTAATCTCGTCCCATAATGCTTTGCAGGGCCTTTGGTTGGGATTATTTTTTTGCCAAGAACTGTGCTTGGGGTGGTCCTAAAATGATGGGATCACCACTGAAGTTCAACAAAATGTGCTTTTTGTTTATGCTCTTTGTGTTCAAGGCATCAGCTTGGTGCTCCCCCTAGGTTAGGGGGGACCCCAAAATCATTAGCTCTCTCATTACATAAAGTTCTCATTGTAAAAGTTAAATTATGTGAATTAGTTATATACAATTAAGCACAAAATTGCTTTTTCAAAGCACCTAGGACAATTGTTCTTTTAGATGCTAGGAATGCAGATGTGAGGGGACTTGTTTTGAAGTAGATTGGAGAGGGGGGCAGGGAGTTGGGTGGTGTGTAATGTGAAAGATCAGAGGGATAGTTGCTGGTTTACAACACTACCATTACAATGAAACATTTACAACACATGCCATTACAACAACGCATGACACTACAATGCATACCACTACAACGCATGCCATTACAACGCATGCCATTACAACGCATACCATTACAACGCATAACATTACAACGCATAGTACCCTTACACTATCCAACACTTACCCTACTCTTGCACCCCCTAGAGTTAGAATAGTAATTTTTACCGCTACACTATCCAACACTTACCCTACTGTTGCACCCCCCTGGAGTAAAAATAGTAATTTTTACCCCTACACTATCCAATACTTACCATACATGCAATGTTATGTTATGCGTTGTAATGGTTTGCATTGTAACTGTAGTATGCGTTGTAATGGAATGCGTTGTAAAGGTAGTTTTTAAAAATTTGTTGTAATGGCATGCGTTGTAATGGAATGCTTTGTAATGGATGTTGCGTTGTAAAAAATGTGTTGTAAAGGTATGCGTTGTAACGTCATACATCCTGACTGGGTAGAAGGGACTAACCTGCTGTGTGTCACTGATGCGTGTGAATGTTTGTGATGTGAGAGGGGGTGGGATGTTGGGGGGTGTCATAGCTGGACGGGAGGGTTCTATGTGTGTATGAGCCAGGTGGACGAGGTGTGGATTCAGGTGAGAGGGAGTGGTTTGATAAGAAGGGTTGTGATCTGGCAGGATGGGGGGGTGCCTGAAGTGCCTGGTTAAGGAGGTTGCTGATTGTTTACGAGGAGTTGAGTGGAAGTAAATGATTGGCTAAAAAGGATGGAGTGGGAGGAAAGGGGCTCCCCGTTTGAGCTGTGAATATTCTGTCTCACGTGACCCTGTCTGATCCACCCCTCCTGTCCACGTCACTTGTGTCTAAGGGTTTCCGCTGTTGTGGCTTTCATCGCTGCCAGGCTTTCAGTCTGCACATAAGTACATGTTTCTATGTCTTCATCTTGCACAGGAGTGACATTCTCGACACTTTGTGACCTTTATCGATGCAAGTACCAGCTCTAAATCCATGCTTTAAGATTCTGTCAAAACACCAACCTGGTCCTTAAATAAACTTTATATACAATCATCTTTGTTCATTGTTGGCCTTTTACTCTGTGTTTACTTTAGCTAACATCCAGGGATCGTTAAGGAAGCCGCGGAACACATTTCACCGTGCTTCCCTCTTGTATTTACTGCCTAAAGTAGGCACTCACAAGGACCACTGGGCTAAACTACCAGCTGCTGCTGCTGTCGGAGGACACAGGGCTGCTGGCATGGGCTGGCTGCTGGCATGAGCTGGACTGCTGGCATTGGCTGGACTGCTGGCATTGGCTGGACTGCTGGCAGGGGCTGGACTGCTGGCATTGGCTGACATTGGCTGGGCTGCTGGCAGTGGCTGGACTGCTGGCAGGGGCTGAACTGCTGGCATTGGCTGGACTGCTGGCATTGGCTGACATTGGCTGGGCTGCTGGCAGTGGCTGGGCTGCTGGCAGTGGCTGGACTGCTGGCAGTGGCTGGACTGCTGGCATGGGCTGGACTGCTGGCAGGGGCTGGACTGCTGGCATTGTCTGGACTGCTGGCAGGGGCTGGACTGCTGACATTGGCTGGACTGCTGGCAGGGGCTGGACTGCTGGCAGGGGCTGGACTGCTGGCATGGGCTGGACTGCTGGCATGGGCTGGACTGCTGGCAGGGGCTGGACTGCTGGCATGGGCTGGACTGCTGGCATGGGCTGGACTGCTGGCATTGGCTGGCTGCTGGCATTGGCTGGCTGCTGTGGGCTGGTCAGGTCGCTCTTAAATGCTACTTTATGGACAGGGTGTGCTCCCAGCCAAGAACGGCAAGGAGCAGGCGAGGAGCTAACTTGCCTCTTTTTACCCAGGGAAGCTGGCAGACCAGCCCTGGCAGAAATATCTCTGGCAAGGAAAACAACAAGGCAGTGCTTTATTTGAGCCGGTGGTTTCTGGGGCTCGGCACAGTAACTTAGTTGTCCGCACCTAAGGCGGCCTGCCACATAGTGGGGCTGTTTATCTGATTTAGAGATTAGCCAAATTGAGTATTAATTCAATATACAGTAAAAATGACTAATACACGCCACCCGAGCCTTTCAAATAGCTTTGGGGGCCTGGAAAAGTCTGAATTCTCACATTTGTCGGAGTGTGATGGGCAGTGGGTGTGTTTGTACTGTCGTTGGCAGCGCTGCCAGGGGCCATCAGTGAGGCGAGCCGAAGTGGCCCCTGACAAGGGCCCTGGCACTTGTTTTTTTTTTTCAAATTAAGCGCTGTAATAAGGTAGGGCGTCTCCCACATCCACGTGGGCTGCAGTTTACCAGGCGGCTCTGTTTTGCTCATTAGTTATATTTCACTTTCCCCCACGTGGCTGGGACAGAGGCCACGTAGTCCAGCTTGGCCGAGTACACTTAGAGGCTGGTCTCCAGCCTGTCCAGGGGGGCGTGGCGTGACACTTAATACGGAGACTCCCAGCACTGTGTGATGACTTGTCATTTTTAGGCCTGGGCGGTAAATTCCGTTCCGCTTGCGGAATTCGGGTAATTTCGCGTTCCGCGGAGAACACAAAATTGCCCAAAAATCTGCGTTCCGCAACTTAGCGAAATGTTTTGCTTGTTCGCGATCTCAAAATGCGTGTTCACGAGATATTTCCCCCCCGAGCATGCAAACAGTGATTGAGAACAGGAAATAAGCATTGCGAACAAGCAATTCCGCGTGTTCGTGGAATTTCTGCATGTTCACAGAGATTTTTTACCGTTTCGCGGACATTTTCGTAAAGCGATTATGCAAATTCCGCCCACCCCTAGTCATTTTATGACTGAGGGCTGTCCTGCCAATTGCCACGCATCACGAGTGACACTAACGCATTTCCATACTGAGTCCCACATCACATCATTGAAATTTATTTTGACACATTTGTAGCTCCTCTGAATTTCTTGAGGCTTTCACAGCACGCCGGTGTGATTCTCAGGGTCACCTGTGAGCCTGCAGGTGCTGGGTTCACTGTCAGAGCGTACCAGGTCGAGTAAAAGAGCGGATTTCATTGATATACCAACACCTTGCCATGACACATTTGGTGGCGGCTGGGATTTTGGCTCAGTTCTCCCTCCTCTCTTTATTTCTATCTCACGCTGGCTCTAGGAAGTCATAACATCTCAGACTCCTTTGGCCTTTGTGCACATGAGCAGCCTGTGCTCTGCCCCTTGGCTGCTGCTACAACCTAAGTCAACAGATGACAGACTGAGTATAGTTAAATAAATAAATACTATCTATTCCGTCTTCCGTGGGCTCCCCCATGTCGCGCCATGCCCCACCCCACAGCGCTTACCTGAGCCGGCCAGCGCTGGAAATAAAGTATTTGCTTTGGATCATACAGTTTGGTGAAGTTGGGAAGCTGTGATTTCACATTGTGCAGTGTAGCCGCAGCTTTTCCAGATCTTCGTAATGCTCAAGAAGGTAATTTATGCGGTTTGTTTGTTTTAATAGAATTATAGTTTGTTCAACTTGTGTTAAAGTGTCACTTGGCATGTCACACTTTTGGAAATAGAATGTCACTCAAACGTACACTGATATCATGGAAATGTCACACATGAGTAGTCTGAAAAATATGTAGCTTTAAGAGTGAGAGCTGGCCCATTTTAACTTGTTGGAAGGCTGTTATTTATTATGCAGCTGAGGAGAACCCTGGCATTATCACACCTCATTGCGGGTAATCTCAGGGGCTCTATAATGTGTGACTAATACATTTTAGTGTGGTAATGCGGACACCAGCACTAAACTGTGTTAGTCTAACCCCTGATGAGTAATACTTGGCAGAGCTAGGCTTTTAGGGACCCTTCTAAGCCATTACATATAAGAAAAGGGTTTCATTCTTGACCATTGTCTCTTGATGTGGACACAGGTGCCTTATTTCACTCTCAATAAAGTGTCATTCAAAGTGTCACACATAAGGCCCTGATATGTCAAGCATAAGCACCCTCTGCACATGGGAATGTCACACACATGCAAACTAAAAACTTGGCAGCTATGCAGTGCGTGCTTTTTCTGTGTTGGAGGAAATTAGATAAAAGCAGCATTGTAAAGACATCCCTGCCCTCCTACACATATCTGTTTTCAGGTAATAGATATTGCACAAAGAACGCTTCCTAGCCGTGCACACAATGTCTCCCTTCTATAGGCGCCTTTGAAACTGTGTCCTGGTTGCAAGGCAGTCCTCAACAGGACACATGTCTCAGAAGGCGTTCCCTAAATAGGCAGACACCCTACGCATCACTGCCGGTGAACCCGTGGAAGAAGGGACACCGATCAAAGGTTTCTGGTACTGGAGCCAGCTGAGGTTCTGCTGTTGGAAACTTGTTGACCTTGTGGTAGATGGCTCGAAGTTAAAGGTTTATGGTGGTGGAGGTATCTGAGGTTTTGTTGGTAGAAACCTAATTACCCCGTGGTATACAGGACACTGGTCGAAGGGTTCAGGTGCTGGAGCCAGCTGAGGTTTTACTGGTTGAATCTTGGTGACCCCGTGGTGGATGTGACGCTGATTGGAGGTTCCCGGTGGTGGAGCCAGCTGTGGTTCTTCTGTTAGAAACTTGGTGACCCCGTTGAAGGTCACAGCTCAAGAGTGAAGGTTTCTGGTGGTCGAAACATCTGAGGTTTTGCTGTTAGAAACGTAGTAACCCCATGGTGGATGTGACGCTGGTCGAAGGTTGTTGGTGGTGGAGCCAGTTGAGGTTTTGCTGTTTGAAACTTGGTGGCCCTTTGCTAGATGGGACGCCGGTTGAAGGTTTCTGGTGGTGGAGCCAGCTGAGGTTCTGCTGTTTGAAACTTGATGACCCTTTGCTAGATGGGACGCCGGGTGAAGGTTTCTGGTGGTGGAGCCAGCTGAGGTTCTGCTGTTTGAAACTTGATGACCCTTTGCTAGATGGGATGCCGGGTGAAGGTTTCTGGTGGTGGAGCCAGCTGAGGTTCTTCTTTTTGAAACGTATTGCCCCCGTGGTAGATGGGACGAGGTTGAACATTTCTGGTGGTCGAGGCATCCAAGGTTTCACTGTTAGAAAGTTTGTGACCCCGCTGTAGAAGGGACACTGGTAAAAGTCTTCTGGTAGTGGAGCCAGCTGAGGTTCTTCTGTTCGAAACATGTTGACCCTGTGGTAGAAGGGACACCAATCAAAGGAGCGCAAACTTGAACTGAAGGTATCGGCATGCTTTACATGAGCACCAGTTTTGTTACAGATGGACCCATTCGTTTTTTTACGCACGCGAAGATTAAGGGATTTGTCCAGAATCGCAAGATGTTGAGCGTCTCTCCCGAGACTCATACCTGGTTCCCCAGCTTCGAGGTTGACTGCTCTGACTATTAAGGCACATCCTCTCCCAGATTTCTGGTGGAGGAGCAAGTCGAAGGGTTCTAGTGGTGGAACCAGCTGAGGTGCTGCTGTTGGAAACTTTGGACCTGCATAGAGAACTCAAAGCACTTCTCCACAACAACTTTTCTCTCCTCTCTTATCCCCCCTTCCATGTCTGAATGCAACTTTATATCCCTTTTAAACAGTTTCGCCTTTTTGTAAGTTTACCTTCCTTTTATTCCCCCCTTGTAATAATACGTATTGCAATACTGTATCCCGTTGCTAATTCTGTACCTATTGTTATCCTATCTTATGTTGTCCACCTCTGTTGTAAAGCGCTCTGACACTCCAGGGTCCAGCAGCGCTATATAAAACCCTTGAAATAAATAAAATAAATAAATAAATAGATGGGTCGAGGTAGCAGGTTTCTGGTGGAAACTCATGGTTCTACTACCTCTAAATTATGGGGGATTGCAGCGGGTGTGGCAGGGCAGGAGGGGAGGATTTGACGGAGAACCACCAAAATCTAAATGACGGCTCTAGATTTCAGTGCCAGATTTCTCACTTTGCTATATTGTGTGATTCTGAGCAATAGAATCTCCCAGTCATTTAGGTGAGGGTAAAGCTGAGCGCAAATTGCATTTGCATCGGTTTTAGCCCCAAATGAAAGGAGAAACTGAGCGTAAAATGCATTCACCCCAGGGTTAGCGCTGTGGGAATCTCAAGTGGAAAACTGACGTGAATTCAGTTTGCACATGCGACTTCCATCTACGCTCGCAGTGCTGCAAGTCGTGGGCAAATATCCAACCGAACATTTGTATACACTTCAGAGTGCTATGGCACTGCCATATAAGAATTTAATTACTTCACAGGGCTATGGTACTGTCATTGAGAAATTAATGTTTCAAAGCGCTATGCTACTGCCTATAGAACTGTGTATATATACACTTTGCATTGCTATGGTACTCTCATTTAAAAATGTATATGTTTCACAGTGCTATGTTATTGGTGAGTGGCAGGAGATACACTAAACCCAGTAACACCTCTGTTTCCTTTCCAGATAATCAACATTCTCCCACCTTTGAAGGCCAGAAGCTTCCAGCTCACAGAAGTAAGTGCCTCTCTCAGGACCGACTGAAACTCTTGACGCCTTTGAAAACCCTCAATTTGAGCCGTGGTCTCAAAAGCCCTGGACTTGATCTACTGTGGGGTGAGAACTAGTGGCATTGGGATGTCACGACAGTCGCATTAAATGTGTATTAGAACATTGGAATGTTGGGAGCTCCATTGAAAACAATGGTGTAGCTCCGGGATTATAATGGGTGGTACAAGCCCGGAGCTCCAACATTCCAATGCTTCTTTGTTCACAGCTCTGGCTGTGAACAGAGGCTTCAGGGAGCCTGAGGGGATTCCAATCCCCTCGGCTCCCTGAAGGGTTTTTTGTATTTGTTTGAACATTCTGCCCTCTAGTGGCAGAATGTTCTAATAGCCTTATAGCCCTTCGTAGCAGGGCTATACCGGCAATTAAAGTCCCTCTCCCTTGTTAAAGTCCCTCGCCTTCAGCTCGGGCCTTTAACGCTGCAGCGGGCCTGTAATAGCCAGGATAGCCCTCTACGGCAGGCCATAAGGCTATAATAGACAGGTTCACACATTTTAACACCACTATGAACTGGAGTTATGATTCCCACGCCTGGTGTTGCAGTCATGGCCTCATCACTGGTTGAAATGCTTCAGTAGAATGTATCACATGACCTGGTCTGCCCGGTCCTACAGCCTCAGGGAGACTGCTACTGGAATGATGGGGTATTAGGAGGGGGAGAGGGGGGGCTCGATTCCGCTTCCACACCTCACCGGCTGTCTCCTTGTTGCCCGCAGGATGTCTCAGCACAAGGGCACCGTGATCCTGGCCTACAGCGGCGGACTCGACACGTCCTGTATCCTGGTCTGGCTGAAGGAGCTGGGATATGATGTCATTGCCTTCTTGGTGAGTATATGGGTGGGGGCGAGAAGGGGTGACCTGCGGGCCACCGGGGTGAGACGGTGCAGGATATGTGATTTACTCTTGACCATCCTGGTAGTCCGAATTTATTTTGACAGAGGAAAGAGAAATTTTTAGGTCGAGCCTAAGCAGAGCTCATGTGCTACTTCGAGACATGCTGTATTCACTCTGGGACTTAACCACGCCTACTCCTTTCCATTGGTTCTTTCCTGTGGCTTTCTAAATGCATTACTTTTGAGTGAAAAATCGTGCCCATTTGTCCCTCCTTTTGGTGTGCCGTCTCCTCACATGGCCACTGTCCCTGCTACATGTCTCATTTCACTTCTATCCATTTCAATTCTTTTTGCGCAAACTGTTTTTTTAGATTGCTTTTGCTCGAGTTCTCAGCAAACGTGCTGCGAGTACCAGGCAGCCTCTGGTTGCTCAGGCCCACAACCGCCCGTAGGACTTAGAAGGCGCTGTCGCTCTTCCAGGGGATAATGCCAGGACATCCATGGGAACACTTGGCTTTTTCACCCTTGTTGTGCTCCTGCAGAGAGTACCCTTGTGTACCTTACAGCCTCTGGATCACCTTGTAACTCCTCCACAGCTCTGGGTGTGGCCACCGTCACAACCAGGACCCCCACCACAGCCAGCATTCCTACTCACATCCCGCTGTTTCCAGAGCCTCCCCCAGATCCAGCAAGAATATGTCCATGCCCACCCTCGAAAGGTGTACCCCATCAACATCCAGGCATCCTGTAGCCTTGGCGTGCAGTAACCCATGTCGGATAAAGCCGAAACCCCTTTGCTCTGTGAATTTACGCATGGCGCTATTCACCCTCCTACGTGAGGCCTCTACGACATCCCCTGATCGGTCTCCTTGCCAAACTAGTTGCTGTGTTATTTCAGACCACCACAGTTCACATGTCCGCAGAGGGTTACCCAAATGACACATTGTGCCCCTTATCTCTTGCAGCAGTACCTTTCTCCCCAGTAAAGTCAGCCTGGGCTGTAAATTCCATTCCGTTCCCGGAATTTGGGTAATTTTGCGTTCCGCGGAGAACGCGAAATTGCCAAAAATTCTGCGTTCCGCGACTTTGTGAAATTTTTTGCTTGTTCACGTTCTCAAATGCGTGTTCGCAAGATATTTCCTCCTGAGCACGCAAACAGCAATTGCGAACAGTAAAAAAGCATCGCGAACAAGCAATTCCGCGTGTTTGCGGAATCTCTGCGTGTTCGCGGAGATTTTTTACCGTTTCGCGGAGATTTGCGTAACGCGATTACGCAAATTCCGCCCACCCCTAACCAGAACGTGGGGTGGAGTGATACCCCCCGAGTCTCTGCTGCAGTTTCCTCAGCAAACCGTTCCAGCGCATCCCCGGGTAACCTAGCGACATAATCTCGGTGGCGGAGAAACCGTGGAGCCACTTCCTGCTCTTAGCCCACTGTGCCACTCTAGCGACGCCCGAATGGCCAATCACCCAGACCTTGGTTCCTGGCAAATAAAGAAATGTTGTGTTTGCAAAACTTTTATTGTTATTAGACACACAATACTTTACTACATTGCACATCAAAACACACAACACTGCAAATGCACAGGCCTCAGGGGCCACCAGTGGTACCTTTTGTCCATTTTTTCTGCCAGTACTATTACAGGCAAAAAACACAGTTGATGGACAGAATGTAGAACAATGTCATACATTATATATCTCTTGAAGCATTGAGACTCCCAGCTCACAACCTGCTTTATTCGCTCGGTCGGCAAGCCCACCAAGAAGGCCGTCGTGCTGCCCGATCTGGAAAGAATGGCGACTGACCCTCTTGACCACCCCTGCGTGGCCTGACAGTTGTAAGCAAGACTGCCTGATGTGGCCTACTTGGAACTTCGTAGCCGGTGCCCTGTCCTCATGCACGAGGAGGTACCATTCAACCACAGGGCGTAGAGCCAAATAGGCGGCAAACTCTGGACAATACCTTGCATCGCCCAGACTCTGTAACAAGACCACTCTCCCATTCCCCGCCTCATCCGTTTTCGACCCCCTCACCACTATCCTGAGGCCAGTGCTGAATATTGTAACATCGTTGATATTCAGTGCTACCCCCGAAGTGTCCTGCTTGGATCTAGCCACTAGCTCCCCAATCCTAAAGGCCTCGAAGAAGGCCAGGGCAAAAGTGGCAGCAAATGGGGATGCTTCAAAAGCTGAGCGGGTGGCGCCGGGCAGGCAGTCCAGCATCCCCTGCAGTATCGTGTAGTCAATGGCCGACCTATTGTCCAGGGACCGTGGTTCGCTCCTAGGCCATCCCTTGAGTGCTGCCCTGATCAAAAGGATTTTGTGGGGTCGCTCTGTCCTCTCAACCTGGCGTGGTGACTGATGGCCGACAGGTGGCCCAAAATCCATGGGTGGGTTTTCCCACTATCTTTGGCCCAAACAATAAACTTTTGTACTCTGAGTTCCAAAGGTGACCCCACCTCATACCAGGCTCCCACTGTTGCACAAACTCTGCCCACACAAGCTTTATAGCGCTTCTTAGTCCCCGGTGCCAGTTACAGCTCACCCAGAACCAGAGGCGCAACTAGGGCCACATTTCGGAGGGGGCTAAAAAAAAATTGGGGGGGGGCTGAACTTTTAATCAGTAGGCAGAGTGGAGCGACAGGGCCTCCAAAAAGGGGTGGAACAACAGCAAGGCCTAATTAACATTCAAACGTTTGGGTGCGGCTGTGTGTGTGCCCGGGATCTGTCTCATCCCGGGCTGCCACACACGACGGGGGGGGGCTGAAGCCCGGTGAGTCCAATGGGTGTTGCGTGCCTGCCCAGAACCCTCAAGCGCTACTCCACTTCAGAAGGAACCAGAGGGATTGTGGGAAAGGGGTCATCTCCTCTCTCGCTCTCGGCCATGCCTCCCGGAACCGGCGCCACTGAAAATGAGAGAGCGCATTACCTGCAACGTTCTGCACCCCCTGAATGTGGCGAGCCCTGCAGTCCACATTATTCCTCAGGCATGCCCTCACCAGCCAGTACTCCAGGCCACAGGTGGAAGGTTGTCACTGAGTCACTTCTTCTGCGCCTGGCTCCCCGGGTCAGAAGGCAGTGTTGTCTGTCCGGCTCCCCCCGGCTGCTCGCTCGAGCCAGGGTCACTTCTTCTGCGCCTGCGACCCCAGGCTGCTTGCTCGAGCCGGGGTCACTTCTTCTGCGCCTGGCTCCCCGGGTCTGAAGGCAGTGTTGTCTGTCCGGCTGTTCCCAGGTTGCTCGCTCGAGCCAGGGTCACTTCTTCTGCGCCTGGTCCCCGGTCAGAAGGCAGTGTTTCTGACCCTGTGCCACTCTTTTCCTTCTGACTGCTCTGGAGTACTGTACAGATTATACTGGACATTTTTCCAGGCAGAGGCTGACGGAAGTGGCTGCGTCAGGACCAGCAGCTGGGGATGGTATTTATTCTGTTTCTGAATGTTTTTAAGTTCTTCCAGAGTGAGCTGCTCATTCTTTAACCCTCCTCAAGGGGCCAGGAGTTACTTCCTTCGCCGTTTTGCAAAGCTTTCCGTAAGCAACAGGGCCGGCTTTAGGGCGGTGCAACAGGTGCAGCCACGTGATTGGAGAGACGACGATTACTTTTTCCTGGTGGTCGAGAGAGAGCCTGAGCAGGGGTCATGGGATGGGGGGGGGCGCCAAAAAGGACTGTCGCAGCAGGGGCCACCAGAGCTAAAGCTGCCCTGGTAAGCAGTTTCCAGATGTGTCGTCGAGTCGTATAAAATGCAAACCTTGCAGCAGACTGGACTCTGGCCGCCCGCCGGGCCTGTGTGTGTCAGTCCCAGGGTGCCGGGCTTTGTTCAGGTGGGAATGTGTTGTCTTGCTTATTTTTGGCCCTGTTGGCAAGGCGCGTGTTTTGGTTCCTGTAGAGCTAAGAAAGCAAAACAGCGGCCAGCCTCCTCTGTGATTGGCTGCGGACTGTGAAGGGAAAGACGAGAAAGCAGCGGTGGTGTGTATCACACAACGCGCATCTTTCAAAATATCCCCCCTCTTAAATATGCACCCCCCCCCCCGGATTATAGCATAGAGGTGCAATTCCCGACACCCTGCTCCGCATGGGGGTTTTCACAGGACCTCAAAGGGACCTTAAAATACAATTCAGGGGGGGCGTGGCTAGCAGCCTAAGATGGTGGCAGCTTAGAGGGCGAGCTCCGCGGTTGAAGCGGCCTCCAGGCCTATCCGACTAGTAATCCGACGCTGAATTTCGCCCTACGGGCAGGGACTGAAGCCCGGGGCCGGGCGACACGCCCGACAGCAATCAGATCCAGAATCCGACTGCGGGAAGTGAAGTTGCCCGTATCGCCCGCTCTGGCCTTGGGGAGGAACTGGAGCCTGGGACCCGCCTGGCGAGAGAGAGCCGACAGGAAGTGCAGCGGCCGAGGCGTGGAGGAGCCGGAAGCGGGCGCTCGCGACGGAGCGCCGGGATCGAGAGAGACTCGCGACCTAGCGCGACCACCGGCGCCTTTGTGGCCTGCGGGTAAGAGACCGACCGACGCCGACTGCGGCCGGTGGGCGCAGGGAACGCTCCAGGCCTCTACACGAAGGCGGCCGGACCTGTGCCGGGCCCGGGACCGCCATCTTGTTCATTCGCCGGAGAAACCGGGGCTCTCCCTTGTGGGGGTGCGGAGCCTGCCGCTCTGAGGGCTGCAACAGCCACCACCCGGACTGCAGAAGGCCTGACACGGGGGGCGCCAATTCTTTGAGGAAAGACACCGGGGCGGCCATTAACGCGCCGGAGCGCGACCGCACAGAGCAAACAGCCGCGCAGCCAGCCTTGGTGTCCGTGGTGATCGCTTTAACTGCTGGGGTGCGGCCCAGCTGGAACCCCGACGCTGCGGAGAAGGGTCCTGCTCCACTGTGGGCACAGAGGTGTCCCCGTTGCTTCACGGACCGGTGGGCGCCCCCCCCCTGGGTGAGACTGACACATACCCGGCTGGGGCTTGGTGGCATCAGGGTCTCCGTCACGCATACGAGGGCCACAGGTGGGCCGGTTCAGGCGCCCCCTCGAGCCAACGATCCATCGCGCCGCCCTGACCACGGGCTATTTCCACCTCTTCACTGACGAGGGTCTACGGGCCCGACGGACAACGCGGCGACTCGACCTCACCAGCTGGCCCCTCCAGGCGACGAGGACGACAAAAATAGCCCCTTCGGCCCCACCGCATTCAGAAACTGCAGAAGCGGCGGAGGGCCTCTACCGGGGCTCCTTCTGGAGGAACCAAGCTCCCTGAAACACCCTGCTCACTGCGAACACTTCAGTGACATTACAACTGCCATGGCGGGCAAGGGACCGAAGGGTGGCAATGCGCAAACACGACTCGAGAGGTACGCATATGATAGATCGTCCGCCTCCCCGCCAGACGCTAAAACTCAGGCCAGCAAGACGACCGACCCAGCGGGAGGGAAGAAAGCTACCCTTGAAGACGTCATGCGAGCTCTGTCGCAAGTACAAGCTACGGTGGGGTCGATCTCAACAGAAATAACATTGATTAGGGCCGACTTCCACAAGATGTCGGAAAAAGTTTCCTCGATGGAGGTGGTGACCAAATCCTTGGTGGAGGATGTATCGGAGCTCCAGATTAGTGTTGAGCGAATCTCGAACGAGAACAAAGACCTACGTGCAAAGCTGGACGAGCAAGAAGGGCGCTCGAGGCGGAACAACATCCGCATTATAGGGGTTCCGGAGTCGGAGGACACGAGAGCGATGGACCTCTATGTGGAAAAACTGATCGAACATGAACTCAAACCCAAGGGTCTATCCGCCTTTTTCTCCGTGGAAAGAGCACATCGAATCCCGGGGGGTCGTCCGAAGCAAGGAGTGGCACCACGACCGATTGTTGCACGACTCTTCAATTTTAGAGACAGAGATGCGATCTTGCAGGCGGCGAGAAATTCTCCCCCAGTCAGGATTCAAAATTCCACCCTGGCGTTCTTTCCAGACTACACGGCAGAGGTCGCACGTAGGAGGAGAACATTCTTTGAAGTCAAGAAAGAATTGAGGGCGAGAGAACTTCCCTATGCCATGCTTTTCCCAGCCAAGTTGAGAGTGGTGGCTGAGAACAAAACGTGGTTCTTCGAAACTCCGGAGGCTGCACACGACTGGCTGGAGGGATGGAGACAGACGGGGCTACCTCGCCGCTCCACAAGACCAAACAAGCACCGTACTAATGGCTCCCGATCAGGCTCACAAGTATCCGGAGGTGACGCGGATCCCCACTGAGCGAGGCACATGCAACTGAAAACAATGAAGAACAATGAATTCCCAAGCCTACTAACCTAGTGACAATGTAGCACTGGCCGGGCGGGCCGTCAAGGACACCGGGCGGAGGTCCTCCGTGGACTTGGAGGGAGGCCGCCGACTCCGGAGAGACCCTCACCCCAACGAGCAAGTACTATGTTTGGGGTTGGGATCAGGCACTCTGCTAAGTTGGGGGGGTGGGCAGTTCAGGGTCCGTCTAGCAGGGGGGCAGGGAGGGGGGGAGTTGGGAAGGGGGGGTGTTCGATCGTTTTGAGTTACTTTACAGGTGTAGATTGGAACCACGAGGCACACACATTACATATGGCGGGCTCATGTCGAGTTATTAGATCGCCATTTCTATGGTACATAGACTTTCTCAACCGCAGAAGCAATGGCACGCACCACACGGAGTGACATCGAGAGGGGGGAACGTGGGGTAGGGCGCATGGCACCTCTGCAACTTATGTCCTGGAACGTGAGAGGTCTTGGGGACAAGGTCACACGAGGTTTGGTGCTACACAGTATAAAGAGGTACTACCCGGCCCTAGTCCTGCTGCAGGAGACACATCTCACAGGCACAGCCACACACGCCTTAGACAGGAAAGGCTACCGTATGATCGCTCACTCGGAGTTCACAAGGGGGTCCCGTGGGACGGGAATACTGATGCACCGGTCCTCCAGATTTATACTGCAGTCCACAAAGGTAGACACACACGGCCGTTTCGCAGCGGCACTTGGGCAATGGGAAGGGAGGCAGCTGAATATAGTTTCGGTGTACGTTCCGCCGGCGCTGCACAAGATAGTCCTCCCAGAGCTTGGAAAATTTCTGTTGGAACTCCCAGACGGGGACCTCATTGTAGGGGGGGATTTCAATGCAGTGGCGCATAACACATTAGATAGGTTCCCGACACGAACACAGGCTCCAGGGCCCTCCCGGCTGCATGACTTCCTAGAGGCGCAAGGCCTGATAGACCTTTGGAGGCGTCTACACCCGACTGACCAGCACTACACTTACCACTCAGCGGTCCACGACAGTCTGTCACGGATCGACTATTTCCTAGCACCGGGGCATGGGCTGCTCACTGTTGAAGACGTACAAATTAAACCGAGGGGTGTCTCGGACCATTCCCCATTGACGCTGACCCTTTCCAACCCGGAACGGTCCCAAGAGCGCATATACCCGATATTCCCGGGCTACCTTAGGGTCCCACAAGTGACCAAGGCTCTCAAATCAGCGACAACATGCCTCCTCGCGGAGAATACTGGCTCGGTCTCATCCCCATCGGTCCTATGGGAAGCTTATAAAATGGTCCTCCGAGGCCAAGCCATCTCCACAATAACGAGTTATAAGCGCTCCCAGAAAATGGAACTACTAGACTTAGAGGACAGACTCGCCAAGGCAAATGAAGTTCATATGGCTGACCCGACCGGAGACACGCTCCACGCTCTACGGCTGTGTCAGCAATGTCATACTGATCTTCTACGTAGTAGAGTGATCGAACACATAACGGCCACCACGAATAGGATATACGACGTAGGGGATAAGGCAAGTAAGCTCCTAGCCTGGCTAGAGAAAAAGCGGGAGGGACAGAGGACTATCTTGCAACTGAAAGACTCTGTAGGGGCGATGCACACCCGCCCTGCCCGGATAGTCGAACTCCTGGCTGATCACTTCCAGGCGGTGTATACCTCTGACATAGAGGTTACCTGGGAAATGGCGGAGACGGCGCTCGTGGGAGTGCCCACCCGCACACTATTGCAGGACAGCGTTGAGGACCTAGAGTCAGAATTGTCGGCTGAGGAGATAACTTCGGCTATCGCGGCACTACGCCCGGGAAAAGCCATGGGCCCCAACGGGATCCCGATTGAATGGTACAAAACCATGTCGGAAACGCTCGCAACACCGCTACTCAACATGTACGTAGACAGCTTAGACCGAGGACACTTGCCACCTGATCAGTGCATGGCTACCATTGTGGCGATCCCGAAACCTGGCAAACCCCCTGAGGATTGCGGCTCCTACCGGCCGATTTCCCTCCTCAATGCAGAAAGCAAAATCCTGGCGAAATTGTTAGCCAACAGGCTGCTGCCTCACCTGAGCCACCTCATACATCCGGACCAATCGGGATTCATGCCGCACAGAAATACGGCGCTGAATCTTAGGCGCCTACATGGTGTTATGGCGAGAGCTCCGTTGTTGACAACCGACGCAGCGATCCTCTCATTGGACGCCACAATGGCGTTCGACTTAGTAGAGTGGCGGTACCTCTTTGCAGTCCTGCACCATATGGGCTTCGGCCCGAAATTCATAGGGTGGATCAAGCTACTGTACGAGAAACCGGTGGCGCGGGTGACCGCAAACGGACATGTCTCGAGAGTCATTTCATTAGCGAGGGGCACGAGACAAGGCTGCCCGCTCTCACCACTACTGTTTGCCCTGGTATTGGAGCCATTGGCGACTATCATTAGGACCACGCCACTGCTGCGGGGCATTAACTGGGGTGATGGCTGGGAGGACAGAGTGTCCTTATATGCTGATGATATGCTAATATACCTAACTAACCCGGCAGAAGGGATTCCAATATTACTGGCATTGACTGAGCGGCAGGGTATTGCATCGGGCTACAAGATTAACTGGACGAAATCGGTGCTCTACATGTTGCATGGGACCCCGCCACGTCTGGAGGTGGATTGCCCCTTGGTGGTGGAGGAAGTTTCCTTTAGATACTTGGGGATTCAGATCACCCGCGATCTTGCGATCTTTCAGGAGATGAATCTGAAACCGCTGCTCGACAGATTGAAAGCGGACGTGCGCCACTGGAAGACACTCCCACTGACGTTGCTGGGCAAAGCGGCGCTTTTCAAAATGATGGCGCTGCCCCGGTTCCTCTATGTTTTGGAGAACACGCCGACACTGGTTCCGCCTTCCTTTTTCAAACAGGTATCCGGGCAACTGTCAGGACTGTTGTGGGGAGATAGACCGGCAAGGATAGCACAAGTGAAACTGATCAGGGATTGGTACAGTGGAGGGATTGCACTCCCAAACCTGGAATTGTACTATTGGGCGGCGCACCTAAAGGTGATTAACCAGTGGTTGCATGCACCGCAGGAGGACCCGGCGTACTTAGCGGACAGACGACAGCTTGGCACTAACACGCTTCTGGCCCCGCTCTACAACAAAGGCCTGATGGCAAAACTGATCGGCCCAACTAAGCACACTGTAACGCTGTGGCATAGGGCTCAATCCCGTCTGAAGTGGGGGGGGTGATTACACAACTCACGCCCTTGTGGGACTCTAGGGCGCTGGGAAACTTGAGACGTAGTAAGGGATTCGACCACTGGGACACCATAGGGATTTCCACGGTGGGCGATCTGTGGACAAGAGAGGGGGTGGTTCCGTTTGACACTCTGAGAGAACAATATGAGCTGAACACCACTGAGACATATCGATACATACAGATTAGACATGCATTACTAGGTGCACTGACACCAGGTACTCAGGTCCCGGAATCGGCCCCTTTAGAGGACCGACTACTCACTGATTACATGGAAGCTAGTGCTACATCCCTCACGTACCGTAAACTAGTGAATAATTTGCCTGACCCATTACAGAAACTGAAAGAGAAATGGGAGGATGATGTTGGTGCCCTGGACGAGGCAGAATGGAATGCCGCAATGGCATCGCCTAGAGAGGCGGGAATATCAGCAAGGTTCCGATTGGTACAGTTCAAGATATTGCACCGAGTGTATTACACACGCACCACACTACACAAATTCCAGAGGGCAGATCACCCATATTGTCTGCGAAATTGTGGGGAGGAGGGGACGCTTTTCCATACCCTTTGGTCCTGTCTGAGCATACTAGACTACTGGAAGCGTGTGGCACGCACGATCGCCCAGACGCTGCTGCTCCCGTTCACTCCTGACCCTAGAATTTGTTTGTTAAATGTATGGGGCCCGACCGACCTGACATCACACGGGCGGAAATGGGTGATTATAGGGGTGATGTTAGCGAAGCGAGACATAGCGCAAAGATGGGGGGCATCAGAGACACCGACTCTGACACAGTGGTGCAAAAATATGGACATGCTCATGATGGTGGAGCGGGCGGTGTATCAGCAGAGGGCCAATCCACGTAAATGGAACAAAATATGGATGCCATGGAATGTTTACAGGGGGGAGCCTTGTGAACCTCTACAAGAAGAAGAAGATATAGATAGTTCAGAGGAGGAGGAGGATGTAGTGTAAAAATGGGACTGCGGGCGGGGCGGGGTGACAGGGGTGCGGTTTGCCTAGGTACCATCTCGCCCTTCTGGCGTAAGGGATGATAAGAATACGTGTGGGTAGTGGATACCGGCCATCGGCCTGACGCAACTAGAAAGCTTACGTATACCTACCATGCTTCTGTAAGACCAAGCCATACACCTGACTGTTGTTTGTTGTTTAATGTTAAAGTAAAAGGAAATGTTGCGAGTCAAATTGAATATGGCGGAATGTTGACGCCACGTATCTAAATGCTTGAACTAATACATATGCTGACATGAAGCAACAATAAAAACGTAAAAAAAAAAAATACAATTCAAGCCACGGAGCTGCGTCTGCAACATTAAAGTTAAAATAATTTTCAGTTTCACAATGAAACCTGCCCAGTAATTGTCTTCTATGGGGTTTTTCTTTTTCGATTCATCTGATTTATTTGCCGACTTCCCCCTTTCACAAATAGTATTTTCTCAGCTCGGCCAACACCGGTTTCGCACAAGTAAAAGTACTCGGGGCAGATGTATCAACATCCTGATTCGCGAATCTAAAATAGCGATTTTTTTTTTAGAAATCGCTATTTGAGATTTGCAAATAGGGATGTATGTAGAAAATCACAATTTTTTAGCGATTTCTTAAAATTTCTTAATTGCGATTAGCAAATTGCGAATCGCAATTAAGGAATAATTTCCCATTCATTTCAATGGGCCAGGAGGCCCATAGGAATGAATGGGAAGTTATTCTTAATTTGCTATTCGCAATTTGGGAATCGCAAATTGAGAATAATTTCAAGGGTGCAGGGGTGTCATATGGACACACCCCTGAAATTTACACGTGTGCACATATGCCCTATGCACATACATGCCCTGAGGGCATGTATGTGCGCCATATGGCACCCTCACAAAGGCCAAAAAGTGCATTTGTGAAAGAATTCACAAATTACCACCAACTTGAAGTTGGTAGTAATTTGCGATTTCTTAAGGAGAATTCGCAAAAATGAAATGCTTGTTGCATAGCATTTAAGGAATCGGAATTTGCGATTCCTTAAATGCTTACGCAAAATTAAGGAATCGCAAATTTTGCGATTCCTTAATTTTGCGATGTGATTTCCCTGATATATATCATTTTGCAAATTTTTAGTCTCAAACGCTGCTATTTTGCGAATCGCAGCGTTTGTGACTAAAAATTGCGCTGATACATCTGCCCCTCAATCAATGCGTGATTCCTGAGGCACATTGTTGTGTGTACAGACCCATTGCTAAAATACTTTGAAGGCGCTCAAGTGGCTGTCTTATGAAAAACACTACATGCTAAAATTCACATATTACGTACACAGGCGACCTTATCCATTTTTTAGACCAGTTTCAGCTCAATGTTGATTATAACTTGCAAGTAACTTTATACTATAACATATAGGCCGGGTCTGGTGGCTCGGCGGACTAATGCATCCACCGCAGGGGCCTGTGTTCAACCTCAGGGTCACAGGTTCAACTCCCGGCTGGTCTGCTCAGCCTTTCATCCATTTGAGGTCGATACAATGAGCACCATTGAGTTGGGAATTTCATCGCTAAGATGTCCCGTTGCTGGGGTGAACGTGCGCTTTTCAAATAGACCTGTTATGTTATGTTATCACGAGTGAAGGCAAGGCCTTTCATTTTGCACATGCATACGAATTTTTGCTTTTTAATATTGCCATGAAGTGTTTTAGAACTTTGTTTATCCCCCGTCTGCTGACATAAAACTGCAGCATCACTTATCCGCACAAGAGTGTGCACATGGCTGAAACAAACACGTGTGTGCTTGGACACTCCCGCTTTCACGGCTAAGCGCTTCATGCAATGCAGCCGCCATAGTCGGCTGACACCCTCCAGCTGGCGTCCATTACTGCCGACAGTACAAGGAAAGGTTCCACGTGCTTCCGCCAGGGTTCTTTTTATCTTAAAACACACAAGATGATGGACGGAATGTTGTTCAATGGCAAAACATTCACCCCCAGTCGCAGATCTGGGTTTAATCCATCGTTATTTTGCTCACCAAGCCACCCCCAGTTCAGACATGGCCATATGCAAATCAGTCTTGGCCCTGTGCCTCATGGGAACAGTCCAGCCCGAACTGCCAAGCCATGCCTTCCCTGGACCGGAAACAAGCTTCCGAGGACCGGTTTCTGGCTATCATCCTTCATCAGCCATTTTCTATCTTATTCTACATGTCCATATGCACTATTCTTTACTTGTTCTATATTTTGTTTTACATTTTTAGAGTATAGCGTATAACCCTAATGGCAGCGTATGTGATGGCGGTGCGGTCAGAACGTCACGTCCTGTGACCTCACACCCCATTACCTCCACCTCGGATTCTCTTACTATCACCAGGCAAAAGTGCCCCTCAGCTCTCCAATCATAAGCTATTGCTATACACAGCGGCCCTCCTGAGGTTGGTGCACCCTACACAGGTCAGCCCCCAGTGCGGTAGCACCAGTCGCACTACCCTAAATCGGCCCTGATCGCACGATCACTCATTGGCTGCTATGAATCATTTTGGCGTCTGTCCTGCGCTCCAGCTTCAACTTTCTTGGTCTCCGTTCCCCTCGCTTCTGTGTGTCTTGTCGTCCTTCTGCTTTAAGCGTCTCTCCTTTCTCCACCCTCTTTCTTTTTATGCTTCCTCCGCTCCCTGTATTCTTTCTCTTCTTCTTCTTACACTCGCTCTCTTATCGCTGGCCCACTTCTTGGCTGCTCACCTCCCTCCCGCGATGTTTCTCTCTCTTGCTCTCCACATCTCTCTCTTTCCTTCCTCGTCCTGTCTCTTATTTTCCTCTACTCGCTCTCTCTGATTCCTATCCCTCAAACCCACGCTCTCCTCCTCTTCTTAGGGTGTCTTCTGCGTACACAGCCGCTCCCTCTTTATACATCAGTGGCCCGCTCTCCCGTTCTTTCTCTTTCTCACACACTCCTTCTGCTCCTCTGTCTGGAGTTCATTCACCACTTCGTGCACAAACTACCTATCCCTCTCTATCGTCCTCTCTATCTATTCTGTGCAGCTCTCACCCCTATCTATTCGCCGTGCCACATAATTCCACTACACAAATACACCACATACAACGCAATTCCTCCCCACACAATTCCACAACTAACAATTCCAATTCAACCCACATGATTCCACACAGCATACATCCGCTCCCCTCCAAACAAAAACACATGGGTAAAAGACATTGGGCCATATGTAGGTAGCTTAATACCGGTCGGTAACGGCCGAAAATCGGTAAATTTGCCGTTACCGACCGGTATTTCACTTTTTCTAATGTATGAGGCTTGATTTAAGGATTCGGTAATTTATCGATTTGGTAATTTAAGGAATCGGTAAATTACCGAATCCTTAAAATACCGAAGCGGTAAATTACTGAATCCTTAAATCCTATGTAGGTAGCACTCAAGTAAGTGCATATTTGATTTAAGGATTTGTATATCGAAAACCTTTAAAAAAGCATTTTTATGCTTTTTTAAAAGTGCCATGTGGCAGACATACATGCCCTTAGGGCATGTATGTGTGCCACATTTGCACATATGCACGATTCAGGTGTGCATCAGGGTGTCAATGTGACACCCTGCCACCCTTGAATATGTTCCCCCTATTACCGATTCGGTATTTACCGAATCAGTAATAGTGAATGGCTTCCCCTTCATTTCTATGGGCCTCCAGGCCCATAGGAAGGAATGGGAATTACCGAATCGGTAAATACCGAATCGGTAATAACGAATATTACCGATTTGGTAAAATTTCCCG